>NC_140995.1:217080848-218280848 GCF_052327205.1 Somniosus microcephalus | reverse complement strand
GTAAATGGAACTGCAAGCCTGCATTATATATTTACAATAATCCTTACATTAAATATGAATCTTAAGTTTAAATGTAATACAGCTACTATATTCTTTAAATGATTAAAACTGGTATATTGGTGGTGGATAGGTATATTTTAAATTGATCACACCGTAGCTTCTGCCAGCTAAAATTGTTTTAGAAAATAAAGCGCAATCTTTAAAAACATCATAGGGTAAAAATTGGTATGGTTTATGGCGTAAAACGGGCACAAAGCTTACCAATTTAGCAGTGTGAAGGCCTGCCCCCAATCTGCGTAGGCATTTGTTCCACTGCTAAATGTCACGAGGCCTATTTTTTAGGCACCTCGGGCAAATGCCTAACTCGTGCATTTAGGCCACTTGAATCTCTCCTTCTTAGGTAGTACCTCGGAACCGAGGATGACTTGCTTACACATTAAAAATAAGTTCTCAGGTGACTGATGAGTCCAATGTGGGACCTACAGTCTCTGTCACAGGTGGGGCAGACGGTGGTTGAAGGGGCGGGTGGGTGGGGTGTTGGGTTGATTTGCGCTGCCTGCGCTTGACTTCCGCTTGCTCCCGGCGAAGAGACTAGAGGTGTTCAGTGCCTTCCCAGATGCTTCTCCTCCATTTTGTGCGGTCTTGGGCCAGGGATTCCCAGGTGTCGGTGGGGATATTACACTTTTTCAAGGAGGCTTTGAGGGTGTCCTTGAAGCGTTTCCTCTGTCCACCTGGGGCTCTCTTACCGTGTCGGAGTTCCGAGTAGAGCGCTTGTTTTGGGAGTCTTGTATCGGGCATGCGGACAATGTGACCCGTCCATCGGAGCTGATTGAGCGTGGTCAAAGCTTCGATGCTGGGGATGTTGGCCTGAGCAAGAACACGGACGTTGGTGCGCCTATCCTGCCAATGGATTTGCAGGATCTTGCGGAGGCAGCGTTGGTGGTACCTCTCCAGCGCTTTGAGGTGCCTGCTGTCCATGGTCCATGTCTCTGAGGCATACAGCATGGTGGGTATCACTGCTGCTCTGTAGACCATGAGCTTAGTGCCACTTGAATATATTAATGAGGGGAACTTTTTCCTTTTCGAGTATATATCCAATTCCCTTTTGAAAGTTCCCTCTTCAATCTGCCTCCACTGTCCTTTCAGGCAGTGCATTTCAGATCATAACAAAAAAGGTCTCTTCAGGATTTGAACCTAGGACACCTCTCTCTCATTTTAACCAACACCCACGAAGCGAGAATTATACCCCTAGAAAAACAGATTATCTAAACCTTGATGTTGTATCCTTGAAACATATATTGTTACTTCTCCTGGTTTCATGAATTCAATTTCCCAACTTGCCTTGGCGGTATTTGAACTCATGATCTCTGCATTGTTGGTCCATTACCATAACCACTAGACCACTGTACCTAGAATAATTCTTGCATTTAAGCAGTTTGTTAAAAGATTTAGATTTAATTGTCATAAGTACTGCATGCTGGTACTACAATGCAGTGCACCACAACATACTCATGTAAGTTTGATTCCACAAGACCTATACAATATTTCCCAATTATTAATTTTTCATTTAAATATGTTATTGTTCAGTCAGTGTTGGTGGAGAGCTTTTGGGAAATTGATTGCCTAGTGAGGACTGACTATGCATAGAATAAGTGCTGACAGCATCTTGAGTATTAAACAATGGTGAGGATTATAATTTCAAAGATGATGTGCTCAGTAAGTTAAACGAAGGTAATATAAAATTGTAAAATATAGTGGCTTGTTATCTTTCATTACAAATTTAGTAAAAATAAATTCAGATATCATTGGTCTTTTCTGTTCGTGGTGTGGTATGCCTTGCTCTTATAACTGAAAGTCAGTTGGCAGCACTCTCAAAATACAAAATCAAAATACTGCGGATGCTGGAAATCTGAAATAAAAACAGAAAATGCTGGAAATACTCAGCAGGTCAGGCAGCATCTGTGGAGAGAGAGACCGAGTTAACATTTCGGGTCGATGACCCTTCGTCAGAACTGGAAAAAACTGGAGATGGAACAGGTTCTTAAGCAAGTGTAGGGGCAGGGAAAGGGGGGAGGGAAGGAAAGAACAGCACTATCTCCTCTGATTCAGAAGGTTGTGGGTTCAAGTTTGACTCGAGGCTGAATAAAGGAGTGTTGCATTGCAGGTACCATGTTAAACCAAAGCTACATCAATCTGTTTTTGGTGAAGGTTAAAATTACCATGCCTGTACTTGAAGAGCAGAGAATTCTTCCAGTAATCTCTCTTAACTAATACCACAAAACCGATTAAATGGGCATCATGTTGTCGATTGTGCGATCTTGCTGCGTGCAAAATAATTGCTGCTTTTGTCTATGCAGCAACAGAATGACTAAATGTGAAATGTACTCAAATATTTCTAAAATTGCACTATATAAATGCAATTCTGTCTTTTAATTCATGCTATGTCTCTCTATCCTATCATTATCTTTAGAAAATTGAGATGGTGTCCAGAATTTAAAGCAATATGACAACTGAGATACAAGATATTGCATAAGATAACAATTTGGACTGAATTTCTGGGTTGTAATGCACTCCAGTCCTACAGTTTATTTATATTGCATTTTGTTACAAAAGGATCCAGTGCCTTGCATATATATTATTACCCAAATTTAAATGCTTAACTAGTAAACAGGTTAAAAATACATTTGACATTATAGTTTGCAATTAGTGCAGTAGAAAACCAGTTTATTATGGATTTAACCTATTCGTGCACTTGGCACGTTGCCAAATAGTATCATTGGCCTGTTCATAACACAAACTTTGAGGCGAGTGAGTTCGTGAGAGGTTCTTTCTGAATAATCCAAATCATTATCTGAAACTATTATTCCACACCCATGTTAAATACAAGTAATAAAGGGAGATAAGTATGTTGGCCTAGATTTCAGGAATAAAAAACAAACCTGCTGGAGATGTATTACTGTTTTTGAAAGCACTTCTAATGATTAACTTGCATGCACATGAAGGAGAACATTCAAATTGGCAAGAATAGTAATGAAGGTTTTTTTTTACTGTACATGCAGATGAACTTCAAAAAAATTTCAACAGAAGTGGTGAAATAATTAAAGCAGTAACTCACTAATGTAAGGCTATGACCCATATTTATCCAGTATTTAGTTTAAAATTGGTTTAAGATTTATTTAAAGTTTTGAATTTGATATGTACTTTTATATGTGAAAAATACTATTTAATCTTGCAACTATGACACAGTTTTCTGCATCCTCAGCTTCTTAAGGAAATGACAATAGAAGCTTTATTTGGCAAATTATTTTTCTCCATTAAGTTAAATGCGAAGTAAATTTGGCCAGGAGAGTATAGTAAAATATTAATGCCATTCTGGAATACTTTTAAATGTGGGCGTGCACATCTCTCTCTACTTCTGATTATCCCTCATAAACTTGCCACTTCAATAAATGAAATTGCTTTATAACTAAATGTTTTATGTACTGTCACGACATGTTATTGCAAGGTACAAGAGCAGATAAACGGGAAAGTTAAAGGAAGGATTAACAACATTGAACCGAAAGCTACTAAGTTCAATTTTTGGACTGTGCCGAGCTAGCTGGCCGTAGTGACAATTCGGTGCTACAGTTGGTCTCAGTGCCCTTAGATTAGGGAGGGAAAAATCAGCTAGGGTTCCTACTCCTGATTATTATCTAGTAGCCCCTGCTGAAAAGCACATGAGCGGCAGTAGATTAGGCAGGATCGGGTCTGGCTTGCCATTTTAACCCCCCCCCATTGAATAACTTACTGGTGCTCTTTATCTAGGCTCACATGAAAAATAGCCACTTTCGTGAGGCACTGGAGGTATCCAGGACCCATGGAACTGTGCCCCCAACAATGTCAATGCCTTCAAGGGAAAAGGAGGGGCGGGAAGATGTCAGCCAAAGCTCATTGGTGGCACTCTTCTATCTGAGTCATGGGTTTACACCCCACTCATGAACACATTCTCTAGGCTGATATTTCTGTGCAGTACTGAGGGAGTGTGCACTGTTGGAGGTACACCTTTCCGATGAGACTTCAGACTGGTCATTTATATAATTGCTGTTTATGGGATCTTACTGTGCACAAATTGGCTACTGCATTTCCCTACATTACAGCAGTAACTATACTTCAAAAGTACTTAAGGCCAAATACTGCAGTTGCTGGAAATCTGAAATATAAACAGAAAATGCTGGAAATCCTCAACAGGTCAGGCAGCATCTGTGAAGAGAGGAAAAAAAACACACATGCTGCCCGACTTGATTATTTCCAGCATTTTCTGTTTATGCTTCAAAAGTACTTCATTGATTGTAAGCATTTTGAGTTGTCTTGTGGTCATGAAAGGCATTATATAAATGCAAGATTTTTCTTTTGAAGAGAAAATGGACAAAACGAAACTGGCAACAGACTAAGCTGTTAAACTATTTAAGGAAGTGTATACATAAGGAAGTGTATACACCATAGATATGTGAAGAGAAAAAGATTGGTGAAGTCAAGCGTAGGTCCCTTGCAGTCAGAATCAGGGGAATTTATAATGGGGAACAAAGAAATGGCAGACCAATTAAATACATACTTTGGTTCTGCCTTCACAAAGGAGGACACAAATAACCTCCCAGAGATGTCGGGAAGCATAGGGTCTAAGGAGAGCGAGGAACTGAAAGAAATCAGTATTTGTAAGGAAATGGTGTTAGGGAAATTGACGGGATTGAAGGCCGATAAATCCCCAGGGCCTGATAATCTACATCCTAGGGTACTTAAGGAAGTGGCCCTAGAAATAGTAGATGCATTGCTGGTCATCTTCCAAAATTCTATAGATTCTGGAACAGTTCCCATGGATTGGAGGATAACTAATGTAACCCCACTATTTAAAAAAGGTGGTAGAGAGAAAACGGGGAATTACAGACCGGTAAGTCTGACATTGGTAGTGGGGAAAATGCTAGAGTCCATTATAAAAGATGTAATAGCAGTGCACTTGGAAAACAGTGACAGGATCGGACAAAGTCAACATGGATTTACAAAAGGTAAATCATGCTTGACTAATCTACTGGAATTTTTTGAGGATAAAACTGGTAGAATAGATAAGGGAGAACCAGTGGATGTGGTGTATTTGGACTTTCAAAAGGCTTTCGATAAGGTCCCACATAAGAGATTAGCGTGCAAAGTTAAAGCACATGGGATTGGGGGTAAGGTACTGTCTTGGATAGAGAACTGGTTGGCAGACAGGAAGCAAAGAGTTGGAATAAACGAGTCTTTTTCCGAGTGGCAGGCAGTGACTAGTGGGGTACTGCAGGGATCGGTGCTAGGACCCCAGCTATTCACAATATATATAAATGATCTAAAGGAGGCAACTAGATTTAATATCTCCAAGTTTGCAGATGACACAAAGCTGGGTGGGCATGTGTGCTGTGAGGAGGATGCAGAGAAACTCCAGCATGATTTGGACAGGTTGGGTGATTGGGCAGATGCATGGCAAATGCAGTATAATGTAGATAAATGCGAGGTTATCCACTTTGGTGGCAAAAACAGGAAGACAGATTATTATCTGAACGGCAATAGATTGGGAGAAGGGGAAGTGCAACGAGACCTGGGTGTCCTTGTGCACCAGTCGCTGAAGGTAAGCATGCAGGTGCAGCAGGCAGTTAAGAAGGCAAATGATATGTTGGCCTTCATAGCGAGAGGATTCGAGTACAGGAGCAAGGATGTCTTGCTGCAGTTGTACAGGGCCTTGGTGAGACCACACCGTGAGTATTGTGTGCAGTTTTGGTCGCCTTATCTGAGGAAGGATGTTCTTGCCATGGAGAGAGTGCAGTGAAGATTCACCAGACTGATACCTGGGATGACAGGAATGACGTATGAGGAGAGATTGGGTCGATTAGGCTTATATTCGCTAGAGTTTAGAAGAATGAGAGGGGATCTCATTGAAACTTATAAAATCTAACAGGACTAGACAGACTAGATGCAGGAAGGATGTTCCTGATGCCGGGGGAGTCCAGAACCAGGGGTCACAGTCTAAGGATAAGGGGTAAGCCATTTAGGACTGAGATGAGGAGGAATTTCTTCACCCAGAGAGTGGTGAACCTGTGGAATTCTCTGCCACACAAGGCAGTTGAGGCCAATTCATTAAATATATTCAAGAAGGAGTTAGATATATTTCTTAAGGCTAAAGGGATCAAGGGATATGGGGAGAAAGCAGGTACCGGGTACTGAATTTGGATGATCAGCCATGATCTCATTAAATGGTGGAACAGGCTCGAGGGGCCGAATGGGCTACTCCTGCTCCTATCTTCTATGTTTCTATGTTAACTTATGGTCAATTAGGACAATGAGTGGAACAGTATGACTGGTGTGGTGGTAGTAGTATCTCAACCAAAGGGATACAAAGTTAAGATCTGTCAATTTTTGATTTTTTTTCTACCTTTTGGGTGACCTTGGTTATAGTCTATTTTGTGTATACAGGTAGATCTAATGGCCCGTAATTTCCGATAGGAGGCTTCCTGCGTGCGGATGCCTCCTATCGGGGAAAAAATCTACGCCTTGCCTGAGGGCTCCCGAGGTCCAGCCATTTCCAATCCTGGGCCTCTCCACGGCGAAATGCGTAGGGCCCACGTATCCCAGGGGCACATGCGGTTTGCAAGCGTCCCTGGGATTACAAGGGCCAGACGAGCCAATGGGAGAAGGGAATCCCCCTTCATACTTTTGACAGATAGACCTGTCAAAAGTATGAATGGGCATCACTGAAAAGAGACATCAAAACATTTAAAAAAAAAAAAAAAAAAATTTAAACCATCACATTTTTAAAATGAGTTAAAATTACATAAAATTAAATTTGTTTAAACAAATTTAATTTTTTGAGAAAAATAAAAAATTATTTACGGGGCTAAAAATAAATTTACTTTTTTAAAAGTATTTTTAAATTATAAATGAGTAAAAAAGTAAAAAATATTTTTTTCCAAAGTCTTATGCTGGTAAAATCAAGCATTACGCCTGCTTTTATCAGGCGTAAGATTTTTAAGTGATTTCAGCGGGCGGAGGTTCTGCAGAAAGCGGAACTCTCCACCCGCAGAGACCCTTCTCCAGGGCAGGCGTCCGATCTGTCGAGAGGATTCTTGACGGATCGGAAATGCCGTTTTCAGTGCATTGTCTATTGATGCATCCTTTGGCAACAAGCTGTCAGCTGAAATTTAGTTTGGTAAAGATCTTGCTTCATAGCTGAGATGTTCCAGATTTGCATTCCAGGGCTATCTCAGTTGTGATAAGTTCTTGACTGGGCCTCTGGATGGAGTGCCTTCAGAACAGACAGCCTTTCTACTGATAAACGTGGGAAGGGGAAAAACTCACCTTGCTGTTGTTTGTCTTCAGAAATCAGATTGGCAGCAGTTGTTTGGCCCACTTGGTCAGCTTCTGGGAAGTAGGCAAGTGTCCTTAGGGAATGAAAAAGCACAGAGTATTGCTTCATTAGCCTTTACACAACAATTTAAAAAATGGGCTGGAATGTTTTTTTCTGTGCAATAATGTGACCACGAATCCAAAGAAGTGTTTTTTAAATTGGAAGTCCAATTGAAACCTTCTGAGAGTTTCTCATGTTCACTGTTAGGTGCCGTAAGATATCTGCTGACTGATGAACAATTATTTTAATTTTTTTGACTGTTATTGGAACCAAGTCCCTCAGTGTTTTTCAGTATAATCTTAAGAGCATTGAGCATAAGTTTTATGTGCTGCCTAATCTTAATTCAAAGTTGCTTAATTCAAACGATCTGATAATTACATTTTTCATGGTAAAAATGACTTAGAATGATTAAGAGTGGACTGTACTGCAAAATATACCTGTGGGTCCCTCATAATATATCCCCTCAATCCCACTTATTCACATGCTTGGGTTAAATACAGTCAAAATAATTAACATATTTGTTGATTAGTCATGCTGGGACAAAGCACTGCTGTAGAGCATGCTCCTGCCAACCAAACAGCCCCCTCACCCCACATTAGCTTGCACCTGTTGCTAATCTGGCCCATCCCCACGTTCAATCCCAATGCTTTAATAGCATCTAACTGATATCAACAGCCTCAACCATTCTGCCATTCCTTTTATGTATTTATATGCCCCCTTCACTCACAGAATCACAGAAACCCCACAGTGCAGATAGAGGCCATTTCGGCCCATCGAGCCTGCACCGACACATATCCCACCCGATCCCTGTAACCCCTACACCAACACATATCCCACCCTATCCCCATAACCCCACGTATTTAATCCCCCGAACACTAAGGGTCAATTTATCATAGCCAATCAACCTAACCCGCACATCTTTGGACTGTGGGAGGAAACCTCTATTGGCATGAATTATGCCATTTTTACCAATTATGGAAGATTTCTCCTGTTTGCTATTTATATTAAATCATAAATGAATTTATAAAGAATGCATTTACTATTTTGTAGTGAATGTTGAACAGTGGAAACCTGCCCCATAGGTTTAACCTGAGTTTTAAAAATTACTGCTCGGTTGAAAATCTCATTTATGTCTGTTAAGCCTAAAAATCAGAAAGCTTAAATTTATAACATTGCAACCATCAGCTGTATGGAACTGATCTGCTCTCAACAAGTGTATCATTTCTCGAAGTCTGTAGAAAGCTTACCGAGGACAACAGAGCTTATAAGCCCTACCAAGAGTTGAGAACAGAACCAGTTCTACATAGAACCAATTACTATATTTTACCTTTACATTTAAAATCCAATGGTTCTTTGCTATTCTTAACAAATGTCACCAACAGTTTATTAGTAGTTAACCTTTAATATATACTGGAGATAGAATTTTCATGTAATCAAATTCACATTATTTCTATTTAATTCTGTAGTAATATACCCTGCTATGCAAGCTGTACATAAGAACATAAGAAATAGGAGCCGGAGTAGGCCAATCGGCCCCTCGAGCCTGCTCCGCCATTCAATAAGATCATGGCTGATCTGATCCTAACCGCCGATCCACTATCACAGAACCATCTCCTGAATCTAACAGAATTAGACACACGAAATAGGAGCAGGATCAGGCTACACGGCCCCTGGGCCCGCTCCGCTACCCACAGGGCCATGACCGATCCGAACCTAGACTCATGTCCAAATTCCTGCCCGCTCCCCGTAACCCTTAATTCCCTTTACTTCTAGGAAACTGTCTATTTCTGTTTTAAATTTATGTAATGATGTAGCTTCTACAGCTTTTTGGGGCAGCATATTCCATGGACCTACCACCCTCTGAGTGAAGTAGTTCCTCCTCATCTCAGTTTTGAAAGAGCAGCCCCTTATTCTAAGACTATGCCCCCTAGTTCTAGTTTCACCCATCATCGGGAACATCCTCCCCACATCCACCCGATCCAACCCCTTCACAATCTTATATGTTTCAGTAAGATCGCCTCTCATTCTTCTGAACTCCAATGAGTAGAGTCCCAACCTCCTCATATGTCCATCCACTCATCCCCGGGATTAACCGAGTGAACCTTCTTTGTACTGACTCGAGAGCAAGTATGTCCTTTCTTAAGTATGGACACCAAAACTGTACGCAGTATTCCAGGTGCGGTCTCACCAATACCTTGTACAACTGAAGCAATACCTCCCTATTTTTATATTCTATCCCCCTAGCAATGAAAGCCAACATTCCATTGGCCTTCTTAATCACTTGCTGCACCTGCATACTAACCTTTTGAGTTTCGTGCACCAGGACCCCCAGATCCCTTTTTACTTCAGTACTTTCCAGTTTCTTGCCATTGTGGCGTTGGGGAAACACTGTGTGTATGTAGACAAACCTGTATAATCCCCTTTTAACTGCTGTATTCCCCTCCCCCCGCAAGACTGTTGCAAGCTGAGAGGAATAAGGCACGTTCAGACTTGCCTGCTGCTGATAGAAGGAAAACCAATCAGGTTCCAGCAGGTGACCAATCCGTGAGTCATCACAGGTTTGCGGGCTTCACGAATTCAGTACTGTATTGTGAGAGTTGGAGTAAAGACCTATTTCTTGTAGCTCGCTGTGTTGCCTATTTCTTTACGCGGGAGACCGTAGTCCCCCACATTGGTGACCCCGAATGTCGGCAGCCGAAGCCCCCCACTCACGCAGCCCTACAGAGGCCAGCAACGACCCGATGGCAACCAGCAGCAGCCTGATGTCGGCCGGCGCCGCGTCCTTGAAGCTCCCCACCTTCTGGGAACCAAGCACCAGCTTGGTTCGCGCACTCGGAGGCCCAATTCACCCTTCGCAAGGTTCAAGACGATGAAGAAAGGTACCTCCACGTAGTCTCAGCACTAGCAAGCTCTACCGCCGCCGAAGTTCTCGACCTGCTGGGGAACCCACCACAGACCGGCAAGTACTCAACCATTAAGGGCCGCTTGCTGCAGGCTTACGGCCTGTCCAAGGAGGAGAGGGCCCGCAGGCTTCTCTCACTACCAGGCCTCGGCGATTCTACCCCGACCCAGTTGATGAGCCGGATGCTTGCGCTCCTGGGCTCTGAACCGCAGTGCTTTTTGTTTCGGGCCCTTTTCCTCAGCCTGCTTCCTCAGCAGGTACAGACTGCCCTCGTGGGGTCCCCGATCACGGACTGCGTACAACTGGCAGCCGCCGCGGACAAAGTTTTCGCCGTCGCCCAACTCGGCTGTGCAGTCGCGAGGCTCCCCGACACCACCGAGCGCGCGCCGCCACGCCAGGCCGCAGAACTATGCTACTACCACGCGCGTTTCGGCCACAAGGCCCAACGCTGCAGAGCACCCTGCTCTTTCGATCAAACCAAGATGGCCGCCCGGCCCAACGCACCAGGCCCGCGCCGCCGCCTAGGCCCGCTCGACCGCACCCCCGCCGCCACGATGGCCATCGGCACCGCAGGTAAACTGCTGTACATAACCGACTCTCTTTCAGGGCGCAGATTCCTTTGCGACACCGGAGCCCAATGCAGCATAATTCCTGCCTCCCAGCTCGACATCCAGGCAGGCCGCAGCGGCCCACCCCTCGTGGCGGCAAATGGCGCAGCCATCACTACTTTCGGAAAGCGACGGGCCGAGGTTTGTTTCAACGGCCAGCGATTTATGTGGGATTTCGTGACGGCCTCGGTGGCACATCCTTTGCTGGGCGCCGATTTTCTTTGCGCCCACGGACTCCTGGTCGACGTCCGCGACAGGCGCCTGATCGACGCAGCAACTTTCGCTGCACTGGCCTTCCAGCAGAGCAACAGCCCGGCCCTCGTCGGGTCCTGCTCCGCCCCGGCGCATGACGACTACGCCCGCCTTCTCGCAGATTTCCCGAGGCTCACACAACCGACCTTCTCAGCCGCGGCAGCCAAGCATGGGGTCGAGCACCACATCGCCACTACGGGACCACCAGTGTTCGCTCAAGCCAGATGCCTGGACCCAGCCAAGATGGCGGTGGCCAAGGAAGAATTCGCCATGATGGAAAAACTGGGCATCATCCGCCGCTCGAACAGCCCCTGGTCGTCCCCCCTCCACATTGTGCCCAAGCCGGGCGGTGGCTGTCGCCCCTGCGGCGACTACAGACGGCTCAACGACGCCACCACGCCCGATAGATACCCCATTTCGCACATTCAAGACTTCTCGGCATGCCTAGCAGGAAAGTCCGTCTTTTCCAAGGTCGACCTGATTCGCGGCTACCATCAGGTCCCCGTCCACCACGCAGACGTCCAGGAGACGGCGGTCATCACCCCCTTCGGACTGTTCGAGTTCCTGCGCATGCCCTTCGGGCTTAAGAACGCCGCACAGGCCTTCCAACGGCTCATGGACTCCGTCCTACGGGACATGAGCTTCCTGTTCGTCTATCTGGACGATATCCTTGTGGCCAGCACCAGCAAGGCCGAGCACATCGCGCATTTGCGCTCCCTTTTCCAGCGCCTCAGCCAACACGGGCTAATCGTCAACCCGGCCAAATGCCAGTTCGGAGCAGCCCAAATTGACTTTCTCGGCCACAGAATCTCGCCAAGGGGAGCCATTCCCCTACCTTCCAAGGTGCAGGCGGTGGCGGACTTTCCCCAGCCCACCTCGGTTAAAGCGCTGCAGGAATTTTTGGGGATGGTCAATTTCTATCACCGGTTCGTGCCCAAGGCCGCCGCACTCATGCGCCCCCTCTACGAAGCCACCAGGGGCAAAACGGGCAAAGAGCAACTCACCTGGTCCAGCGAGATGGCGACAGCCTTCCACCAGACCAAAAGCGCCTTGGCCAACGCCACACTACTGGCCCACCCCATCCCGGGCGCCAAGACCGCCCTCACCACGGACGCCTCGGATTACGCCGTCAGCGCCGTCCAGCAACAGTGGGTCGAAGGCGCGTGGCAGCCACTGGCATTTTTCAGCCGACAGCTGCGCAAGAACGACGGAGAGCTCCTGGCCCTGTTCCTGGTAATCCGGCACTTCCGTTTCCTTCTGGAAGGCCGGCCGTTCACCACATTCGTGGACCACAAGCCGCTCACTTTCGCCATGGCCAAAGTAACCGAACCCTGGTCCGCGCGCCAACAGCGCCAACTCAACTTCATCTCGGAGTTCACCACGGACATCCGCCACGTCGCCGGCAAGGACAATTTGGTGGCCGACTGCCTCTCAAGACCCTCGCTCCACGCAGTGCACCTGGGCGTCGACTACGCCAGCATAGCGAGAGACCAGGCTGCTGACGCGGAGACCCAGGCCCTCGGGACGTCAACTACCAGCCTCACCCTGGCCGACATCCACTTCCACGCGGCCGGCACAACCCCCTCGCCTAGCCCGGTCGTTCCATCTGCCTGGCGCAAGCGAATTTTCGACATCATCCACGGCCTTTCACATCCAGGGATGCATGCGTCTCAGAAACTTATGTCCGCCAAGTTCGTCTGCCCTGGACTCCACAAGAATGTGAGAGACTGGACCAACACATGCGTGCCGTGTCAGCGCGCTATGGTCCAGCAGCACACCAAGGCGTCATTGGAGTGTTTCCCGCTGCCCGAGAGGCGTTTCGACCACGTCCACGTCGATCTGGTAGGCCCTTGCCGCCGTCGCACGGTTTTACACACCTCACGATCGTCGACCGCACCACCAGATGGCCCGAGGTGGTTCCCCTCGCCTCCACCACCACGACCGACGTCGCGCGAGCATTCGTCTCGACATGGGTGGCCCGGTTCGGCGTGCCGACCGACATATCCTCGGACAGAGGCCCCCAGTTCACCTCCCACTTGTGGAATGCCATCATTGCCGGCCTCGGCACCAAGTTGCACAGGACAACCGCCTACCAACCGCAGGCCAACGGGCTCTGCGAGCACTTTCATCGTTCTTTGAAAGCCGCCCTCCGCGCCAGCCTGGCCGACACCAGCTGGATCGACAAACTACCCTGGGTTCTCCTGGGATTGCGTACCGCGCCCAAAGAGGACCTCCGCGCCTCTGCGGCCGAGATGGTCTACGGCCAACTGCTCAGAGTACCAGGCGACTTCCTCCCCCTGACAACGGAGCCGTGGTCGGCCGCCAGACAGCTTTCCCTGCACCAGGACGCGGCCCAGCAATTCCGTCCAGTGCCCACTTCGCAACACGGCCCACAGCCGTCCTACGTGCCTCGAGACTTACGACAAGCGGAGTTCGTCTTCGTGCGCCGGGACGCGCACAGAGGCCCGCTGCAGGCACCATACACCGGCCCCTTCCCAGTATTGGAGACGGGGGACAAAGCTTTTCTTATCGATGTCGGCGGGAAGCCGGACCTTATTTCAGTAGACCGCCCCAAACCGGCGCACCTGGACCTCAGCTTCCCGTTTCGTCCGGCTCTTCCCCCGCGGCGGGGCAGACCTCCCGCGTTGGCGGCGACCCCACAAGAGGACCAAGACACGCCAGAACCTTACTTCCCGGCCGCCGCCCCACCTTCGCCAGCAGCCCGTCCAGCCAGCCCACCGGCAGACCAGCCGCCAGACCAGCCAACGAACCAACCGGCCGACCTCCCAGACAGCACTCCTCACACGCCAGATGGCTACTACAGCCGCTACGGCCGCTTCGTCAAACCTCCGCAGAAACTGACTTTTACAGTTAACGAGGATTCTGGGGGGGGCGTGTTGCCACATTGGGGAAACACTGTGTGTATGTAGATAAACCTGTATAATCCCCTTTTAACTGCTGTATTCCCCTCCCCCCGCAAGACAGTTGCAAGCTGAGAGGAATAAGGCACGTTCAGACTTGCCTGCTGCTGAGAGAAGGAAAACCAATCAGGTTCCAGCAGGTGATCAATCCGTGAGTCATCACAGGTTCGCGGGCTTCACGAATTCAGTACTGTATTGTGAGAGTTGGAGTAAAGACCTATTTCTTGTAGCTCGCTGTGTTGCCTATTTCTTTACGCGGGAGACCGTAGTCCCCCACACCATTAAGATAATAACTTGCTCTACGATTTTTCCTGCCAAAGTGCATAACCTCACACTTTCCAGTATTGTATTTCATCTGCCAAATCTCTGCCCACTTACTTAGCCTGTCTATGTCCCCTTGCAGGTTTTTTATGTCCTCCTCACTCACTACTTTCCCTCCCATCTTAGTATCATCTGCAAACTTTGATATGTTACACTCTGTCCCCTCCTCCAAATCGTTAAAATAGATTGTAAAGAGTTGGGGACCCAGCACTGACCCCTGCGGTACACCACTAGTTACTGATTGCCAGTCTGAGAATGAACCATTTATCCCAACTCTCTGCCTTCTGTTAGATAGCCAATCCTCTATCCATGCCAGAATATTACCCCCAATCCCGTGATTTTTTATCTTAAGCAATAATCTTTTGTGTGGCACCTTGTCAAATGCCTTTTGGAAGTCTAAATACACTACGTCCACTGGTTCCCCTTTATCCACCCTATATGTTACTTCCTCAAAGAACTCCAGCAAATTTGTCAAACATGACTTCCCCTTCATAAAACCATGCTGACTTTGTCCTATTAAATTATGATTATCCAAATGTCCTGTTACTGTCTCCTTAATAATGGACTCCAAAATTTTACCTACCACAGATGTTAGGCTGTTTCCAGCCTTCTGTCTACTGCCCTTTTTAAATAAGGGTGTTACATTAGCAGTTTTCCAGTCTGCCGGGACCTTTGCCGAGTCCAGGGAGTTTTGGAAAATTATTACCAATGCATCCACAATCCCTACCGCCACTTCCCTCAAGACCCTAGGATGTAAGCCATCAGGTCCAGGTGATTTATCCGCCTTGAGTCCCATTATTTTACCAAGTACCACTTCCTTAGTGATTTTGATCGTGTTTAGCTCCTCCCCCCCCCCCCCCCCCTTTAGCCCCCTGTTTGTCCAGTGTTGGGATATTCTTAGTGTCTTCTACTGTAAAGACTGATATAAAATATTCATTCAGTGTTTTTGCGATCTCCATATTTCCCACCATTAATTTCCCGGTCTCATCCTCTAAGGGACCAACATTTACTTTAGCCACCCTTTTTCTTTTTATATAACTATAAAAACTCTTACTATCTGTTTTTATATTTTTTGCTAATTTACTTTCATAATCTATCTTCCCTTTCTTAATTAATCTTTTTGTTATTTTTTGCTGTCTTTTAAAGTTTTCCCAATCCTCTATCCTCCCACTAGATTTGGCTACCTTATATGCCCTTGTTTTTAGTCGAATACTATCCTTAATTTCTTTACTTAGCCACGGATGGCTGTCTTTTCTTTTACACCCTTTTCTTCTCAGTGGAATATATATTTTTTGGAAGTTGTAAAATAACTCCTTAAATGTACACCACTGATCATGTATCGTCTTACCCTTTAACCTATTTTCCCAATCCGCTCTACTCAATTCCGCTCTCATACCTTCATAGTCTCCTTTATTCAAGCTTAGCACGCTTGTTTGAGATCCAACCTTCTCACCCTCTAATTGAATATGGAATTCAACCATGTTATGGTCACTCATTCCAAGGGGATCCTTTACTAGGACATTTTTAATTAATCCTGTCTCATTACACAGGACCAGATCTAAGGTTGCTTGCCCCCTGGTTGGTTCAGTTACATACTGCTCAAGAAACCCATCCCTAATACACTCAAGGAACTCATCCTCAAGGCAGCCCTGCCCAATTTGATTTGTCCAATTAATATGATAGTTAAAATCCCCCATAATTATAGATGTTCCCTTATTACAAGCCTCAACTATTTCCTGATTGATACTCCGTCCAACAGAGTTGCAACTGTTCGGAGGCCTATAGACTACGCCCACTAGTGTTTTTTTCCCCCCTTATTCCTTATCTCCACCCAAACTGTTTCATTATCCTGATCTTGTGACCCAATATCATTTCTCTGTATTACAGTGATTCCTTCCTTTATTAACATAGCCACCCCACCGCCCCTTCCTTCCTGCCTGTCCCTCCTGATCGTTAAATAACCTGGTATGTTTAATTCCCAGGCATTGTCACCCTGCAGCCATGTTTCTGTAATGGCCACAAGATCATACCCATATGTAGTTATTTGTGCCATTAACTCGTCTATTTTGTTACGAATGCTACGTGCATTCAGATAGAGAACTTTCAAATATGTTTTGTGACACTTAGTTCCTGCTTTTGCCCTTTTTATTACTTTACCTTTTACTCCATACCTTCTGCCCCTTCCTGACACGCTCTGGTTTTTAATTTCCCCACTGCTACCTAAGTCTATGACCTTCTCTGTTGTCATTTTTATTATTTGCTCTCTAGGAACCTCCCCCCCACTAGTTAATTTAAAGCCCTCTCTACAGCCCTAGTTATATGATCCGCCAGGACTCTAGTCCCAGCACTGGCCAAGTGAAGCCCGTCTCGACGGAACAGCTCCCTCCTGCCCCAGTACTGGTGCCAGTGTCCCAGGAAGCAAAACCCATTTCTCCCACACCAGTCTTTGAGCCACGCATTTAACTCTAATTTTATTTGTCCTAGCCAAATTCGCTCGTGGCTCAGGTAATAATCCAGAGATTATTACCCTTGTGGTTCTGCTTTTTAATTTGGCCCCTAGCTGCTCCAACTCCCTCAGCAGAACCTCCTTCCTTGTCCTATCTATGTCGTTGGTACCAACATGGACCACGACAACTGGATCCTCCCCCTCCCACTCCAAGTTTCTCTCCAGTCCAGAGGAGATGTCCTTAACCCTGGCAACACAGCCTTCGGGACTCTCGCTCTCGGCTGCAAAGAACTCTATCTATCCCCCTAACGATACTATCCCCTACCACTACAGCATTTCTTTTAACTCCCCCCCACTTGAATGGCCCCCCGCTCCACGGTGCTGTGGCCAGGTTGCTCATCATCCCCGCAGTCCCTGTTCCCATCCTCACAGGGAGTAAGAGCCTCGAACCTGTTGGACAAGTGCAAGGGCTGCGGCTCCTCCAACACTACCTCCTGGATTCCCGTACCTGCCTCACTTCTAGTCACACCATCCTGACCCTGGCCACGGACTACATCTGAATTAATTAATCTAATTGGTGTGAATACCTCGTGATACACAGAGTCCAGGTAACTCTCCCCCTACCTGATGTGTCTCAGTGTTTGAAGCTGCAGAGCTCCAAGTTGTCAGTTTACCATACAACTCCACACGGTATTGCTTGTTTTTATTTACATCTATGGCAATTACATTTTTTAAATCCTCTGCTTCTGTCAACCTTTTTTTTAATTGCCTTCATTGATGAGAAGGGAAATTGCTAACAGCAGAACAGCAACATGCTTCAAAAATAATAATTTAAGGGGTAATTATACAACATTAAAGTGGCTGACAGATTTCTTGCCTCACAAATCATCCAGGTACAAGACCACAAAAAGAACTAAGGCAAAGTGTAGCATGTATTATAGATAACTAGTTAAGAATTGATATATATGCTGGAGTTCAGCCTTGGAACTCAAATGACTAATATGAATAGCTTAAGTTTCGCTCTTCCATTTATACATCATTTGCTTTGTAATAGATTAGGGCTATATAATCATACTCTCTGTGCTTCATGAGTCTTCTGGCAAGAATTCAATTAAGAGCAAACCCAAATAAACAAAATGTCTGGCAAGAAATTCAATGTAGCCCACACAAGTGAAGACATGATGATTAAATATTCTGCTTAAGTAAATGAAATCCTTTTCTAATGACTTCCCATGTTTTCCAGGGCCTTTAAGTGAATTGGATACTGCATTAAATGAACTAAAGTAAAGCTAACCTATCGTCCACTAACCAATAGATATCTACAGCCCCATTGAAACTACAGAAGGGTCATTGAGGACAGGGCGAATAGGTGTGAAAGCCTTTTGTTCTGACAGAACAACTTCTATTTATGTAGCGCCTTTAACACAGTAAGGTATCCCGAAGTTCTTCATGAAGGAAGAATGGACACTGAGCATTGAAAGAAGAATTAAAAGTGGTGACCAAACACAAAGTCATAAAGATAGGTTTAGAGAAGGCTTTTAAAAACAGAGCGAGAAGCCGTGTTCCTGAGAAATCACATCTGAAGGGATTTAGGGAGGGAGTTCGAGAGTAGGGCCAAGGTGGCTGGAGACTTTACCACCATTGGTGGAGCAAGGTTGGGGCGCCGTGCTGGAGTAGGTTGCAGTGGTTTGGGATGGAAGAGATAGTGGAAGGATTTATCAATTAGGGTGAGGATTTTGAATTCATTCCATTGAGGGATAGGGAGCCAGTAGAGGACTGTGAGAACAAGAATGATGTTTCAACAGGACAGGATGCAGTTGAGAGTTTTAGTTGAATTGGAGTTTGCAGATTGTGGAGCTTAGGAGGCCACCAAGGATAGTGTTGGAGGAATTTAGCCTGGAGTTAACAAAAGCATATAATGACAACAACTTATATTACAAGAGTTTCTACAACAGTAGGGGTGAGAAATGAGCGGAGACAACAATATTGTGCAAATAGAGTAGGGAAACTTAATAATGGATGGGAGACTGTGGACCATTTACTTCAGCCTGAGGGAGAAGTCGGGGATGGGGTGGAGAGGCAAGGGTATGAAGTTTTCGGCTGGAACCAAATAGGGTCGCTCTTGTCTACCTGATATTCCGTCAAAGGAAGCTCTGGCTCATCTTGGTCAGACAAGCAGTCTTACAGCAGAGGTGGAACTGGATATCATAATGTAGAAACTAACCCTATCCCTATGGATACTGTCACTGAGAACCAACATGTAAAGTGAGAAAAAAGAAAGGGCTAAGGATAGAATGTTAGAGTGCTTGGAGGTGACTGCAAGGTCAGTAAGAGAAACCATTATCTTGGTCACATTTGATAGGTAGAAACCAGGCAAGGGCAGCCTCACTCAGGTGGACCATGGAGAAGGATAGATTGGTTGAATGCAATACAAGGAGTAATAATGCCCCGCACTTACAGTCAGGATGTCATCGGTGACTTTGACCAAGGTAGTTTCAGTGCTGTTGTCGTGTAAAACTGGACTGAAGAAATTTAAACCAGAATTATAGGATAGGTGAGTATGGAGCTAGGTTACAACAGTGCATTTGAGAAGTTTGACAGTAAGGTCAGATTTGATAGAGTGGTAGTTTTGAGAGGACACAGGATGTGAAGAAGGGCTTCTTTGAGGTGAGGTAATGGCTTGACAGGGTAGATTCTGGGAGAATGTTTCCCCTGGCTGGGGAGTCTAGATCTTGGGGTCACAGTCTCAGAAGTCGGGGCTGGGGTGGAGAAGCAAGGGTACAACATTTTCAGCTGTCAGCCATTTAGGACTGAGATGAGGAGAAATTTCTTCACTCAAAGGGTTGTGAATCTTTGGAATTCTCTACCTCAGAGGACTGTGGATGCTCAGTTGTCGAGTATATTCAAGACAGAGATCGATAGATTTTTGAATGCCAAGGGATATGGGGATAGTGCGGGAAGGTGGAGTTCAGATAGAAGATCAGCCATGAGCTTATTGAATGGCGGAGCAGGCACGAGGGGCCGAATGGCTTACTCTTACTCCTATTTCTTATGGCAGTAGATTTAAATAGAAGATAAGTGCCTGAGTAAGGGCAAGGAGAGCTAAGAGAGCAGGATTGAGGTGCAAGGCAATCTGGAAGGGTTATGAGTGGGGAGACATCGGCACAAAACTCCATAAGCTTTTGGCACTGCTTTGGAGATGAGGATAGAAAGATGAGGATTGGGGGCCAGAGGACGCAATTGGTCATTGGGAAAATATGCTAGGATTGTCCTTGCCCTCCAGGATAATCCTAGAATATTAGAAAGGTTTAGCCATAGAGAGCATGGGGTGTCAAAAAAAAGAAAAAAAAGGAAGGCTAGCATTTATAGCACCTCACATGACCTCAGGACATATCAAAGTGTCAATGGAGTACTTTTGAAGTGTAGACACTATTGTAATGTAGAAAACGCAGCAGCCAATTTGCACACAACAAGGTCCCGCAAACAGCAATGAGATAATGACCAGATAATCTGTTTTTAGTAATGTTAGTTGAGGGGTAAATATTGGCCAGGGCACTGGGGACAACTCCCCTGCTCTTCTTCAAATGGTGCCATGGATTCTCCTGAGAGGGCAGACAGGTTCTCTGGTCACTGAGCCACAGCTGACACCTAACTAGTGCCATCCACCTGAAGTACGAAAACAGACATAAAGGGGTCTCAATTTAATGTTTGATCCAAAGAAGAGCTGCTCCAACAATACTGGATTGAAACATCAGCTTAGGATAGTGTTCAAAAAGACCTTAATTGATTGTAATGGGGCTATGGCTTCAGATCTCAAAATGGCAATTTTTTGAGATTAATTCATCTCGTACAAAAAAAACTTTTTCTGGATGAAAATGGCAAATGAAGACTCAACTGCCAGGTAGATGTTGCTGATTTCACAAAAAAAAATCTTTGAACAGCTGAGATTAAATTATGGTAGTTTCTCTGTGCTTCACATTTGACTGTAAAGTTTCCTTAAATGTGCTGAGGCAGAATGTTCACTCTCCATTCCGTATTATCTAGTACTTTGCTTAGGACAATACCCCAAATAAGTGAATCGTTTTTAATGGAAAATGGTCGCTTCGCTTAAACGAGGTACAGCTTTCTGAAGTATTTAGTTTTGGATTCCATGATGTGATGCAATACTGTGTTGACCCTCTCTATTCTAGAAGTCAGTATCGGGTCTGAGATTCCTACTGTTGCGCACTTCCATCATAATATGTTTTAATCAATCCTCTCAGACAGAAGGACAATCGTAAGACAGTCTATTTCAGGTGCTCCTGTGGACACTCGGCCTCCTTGAGGTTGCAAAACAATACTGGCAGATCTTGGGAATAGATCACTGCTCATCTTTGCCTGAAGGATCGGGTAAGGAATGGACAAGGAAGAAAGTCATGACAAAAACATTTTCAAACTTTGAAGTATTTTAAGTAGATCCAGTTTCCTTTCCTTTGATAACATAATAAACATGAGTATTGTGCCTGGGATTATGGCATTTCAACGTGTTTTTTTTCATGGCTTTAGATCCTGAAAAGTACTGCAATCTGTCACTGGTGAGGAACTGGGTGCTTTCAAATGAAAGAGAAGGAATTTGTTATGAAATTGTAGCAGGTGTTCACATATCAAAACCGAACTTTCCACAAATTTGTTTGGTTTATATTTGTGGCTGTGCCTACTTGTAAAATAGGGCTAGTTTTTTTTGGTATGACTGGTTCTTTGTCGTAACATTTAAAGTGGTTTGAATATTGGAGTTGATTGGCTACACAGCTCAAATGTCCTTGGGTGTCATATTACGACTCCAATATTGAATGCTTTCTGTTTTCAGGGGGCAGATACAAAGATTCTGTAGAATATCACAGTTCCCCTCTCATAGTGGAAAATCTGATCACTAATAAGCATGCCAGTGGTTTTTCCCATGATTATCAGAATTAGAATCCTTCTTGCCCTTGAAACTTATTTGGAGGGAAACACTAGAAATCTGGACCTTTTTTTTTTTGTCTTGCTGGACAAAAAAACAAAACCATATGAAACCTTTGATTCCCTTTTTGTTACAAAGACAAATTTTCTGTCGCAGTCATTTTTGGTGATGAAAACAACATTTAGTAGTGAAGGCAAAAGTACACCTTTTAATCAAAAAAATCCTTTCATTTGTATTTTTAATAGAATTATAATGAAGTACAACACCGAGATACTTTTATTTAATCTGGAAGCATAGTGTCGATAATTCTCTGGCAGGCAACTTCATTGGTACACAGGAAACCGTGTTAAAAGCCACCTTCACTTCTGTGCCACTTACCACCAAACTCCAGGTAGCATTGCCTTTAGGATAATGGCACAGTTGGATTTGGTATGACTAGCTTAACAGCTGGGAGAAAAATGCATGTTGCTTTTCAAGGGCCAGTTGGTATTAACACTCAAGATTGAAATGAAATATTGAAAATGAATTAGCTTACAACATGCACCAAGGCTCGCTGTGTTGACTTGTCTGCCAATTTTCCCCTCCTTAATAAAAAGTGCATACCCTCCACTTGCTTCTCCCCAGCCCTCATCCACGATGGCCTAATATGTTACTAGTTACCCATTTTAGTGAACAGTCATGTATCATGCCACTGTATATAATACCATATTATGTCTTGGAGACATAAGAAAGTGCTGCAGTATTCCTTCAGTCTGCACTGGAGTGACAATTTAGATTGTCTGCTGAAGTCCTGGTGTGGTATTTGAACCCTCAACTTTCTGACTAAGCTTGGTTTAGTGGATTGCACTCTCACCTCTGAGACTTAGTTCTGTTAGCAGTGTATGTAATTAATATTCGTACATGAGAAGTTGCACTTCTTAACTGCTGGTTCGTGATACATGTACTGCCTATATAGTGATAACTCACTCCCGTGAATATCAAAGTGATCTCAAAGTAGTTACCAATTCATTGCCTGCAATGTGTGACTTGCTCCAGAACATATTTAAAGAATATCAGGGAAGGTCATTGCACGATTAATTGGATGCACAGATGTTCATTTGGAGCGCCTCTTGCAATTGTGACTTGGTGGGAGTCTTTCATGCTCAAGAAAAAACTTTCTTAATGCACCCTCTTTGGTACTCGATGCAATGTCATCTTTACCTATTGGGTTTGTCAAAATCAAGGAGACCCAGAATCCAGCAATATGGGTTCCAGCAAGCACCTATTGAAACAAAAGGAATTGACCCTAGATTCAGGTTGCAGGTTTACATTTAGTTAGGACCCTCTCCGCTATGAGTCAATGTGAAGTCCACAGCCACTTAATTAGTGTTGCGGTGGTGTTTATATAAAAAACCTACAATGCAGTATAATGCTTAATGAAATAAACATTTAATTTAATAATATGTGACATTTCCTGAGCTCTAGGCTATGTGAAATAAATGAAATGCGTAGGTAAAATAAAAGTGCCAAATAAAATCATCTTAAGGCTTGTATGCAAAAAAACTGTGTGGAAACTGCTGTTAATCTGAAAAACAGAATACTGTGTACTGAATTTGGATCTAGATTAGCCATGGGACCCTGTCCCTGCCCTTCAATGTAAGAAAACTTAAAATACAATGCAAAGTGATTGTGACAGTCTCATGTAGTAATGTGGACTTCCGTGGATCATTTATGTAAATGATTTGTAGCACTGTGTCAAAATTATTGGAATTTCAAACAAAGTGGTCTTATAATCTTCGAATTGGCAGCAGTGACCACTGCACAATCCTTGTGGAGACGAAGTCCTGTCGTCACACTGAGGACACTCTCCATCGTGTAGTGTGGCACTACCACCGTGCTAGATCGGTTAGATTCATAACAGATCTAGCAGCTCAAAACTGGGCATCCATGAAGCGCTGTGGGCCATCAGCGGCAGCAGAATTTTATTCCACCACAATCTGTAACCTCATGGCCCGGCATATCCCTCACTCTACTGTTACCATCAAGCCAGGGGACCAACCCTGGTTCAATAAGGAGCAGCACCAGGCGTACGGAAAAATGAGGTGCCAACCTGGGGAAGCTTCAACACAGGACTATATGCATGCTAAAAAGCAGAAGCAGCATGCTATAGACAGGGCTAAGTGATCCCACAATCAATGGATCTGATCAAAGCTCTGCAGTCCTGCCATATCCAATCGTGAATGGTGGTGAACCATTAAACAATTGACAGGAGGCGGCTTCATGAATATCCCCATCCTCAATGATGGTGGAGCCCAGCACATAAGTGCAAAAGACAAGGCTGAAGCGTTGCAACCATCTTCAGCCTGAAGTGCCAAGTGGATGATCCATATCGGCCTACTCCTGAGGTCCCCACCAGCACAGAAACCAGTCTTCAGCCAATTCGATTCACTCCACGTGATATCAAGAAATGGCTGAGTGCACTGTATACAGCAAAGGCTATGGGCCCCGACAACATCCCGGCTATCGTGCTGAAGACTTGTGCTCCAGAACTAGCTGCACCTCTAGGCAAGCTGTTCCAGTACAGCTACAACACTGGCATCTATTCGACAATGTGGAAAATTACCCAGATATGTCCTGTCCACAAAAAGCATGACAAATCCAATCCGGCCAATTACCGCCCCATTAGTCTACTCTCAATCATCAGCAAAGTAATGGAAGGTGTCATCGACAGTGCTATTTTCTCTCCATGGATGTTATGATCTGAAATTGTTGAACTCTATATTGAGTCTCCACTAGTCCTATCACCATCTCGTCTTGTTTTGAATACCTCTTAATGTCTCTTTTGTTCTCTCCCAGCCTGGCCTCTTAATCTATTTCATTTCCTGTGCTTCTTTAGTCTTGACAAAGGGTTTTCACCCGAAACGTTGACTCTTGTTTTCTCTCCACGGATGTTGCCTGGCCTCCTGAGTTTTTTCCAGCATTTTCTGTCGTTACACAGAAAGATGGTTGTGGTTGTTGGAGGTCAATCATCTCAACCCCAGGACATCTGCAGGAGGTCTTCAGGGCAATGTCCTAGGCCCAACCATCTTCAGCTGCTTCATCAATGACCTTCCCTCCATCATATGGTCAGAAGTGGGGATGTTCGCCGATGACTGCGCAGTGTTCAGTGCCATTCGCAACTCCTCATAATGAAGCAGTCGATGGCTGCATGCAACAAGACCTGGATGACATTGAAACTTGGGATGATAGTGGCAAGTAACATTCGCTCCACACGAGTGCCAGGTAATGACTATCTCCAACAAGCGGGAGTCTAACCACCGCCCCTTGACATTCAACGGCATTGCCATCACCGAATCCCCCACCATCAACATCCTGATGATCACCATTGACCAGAAACTTAACTGGACCAGCTGCATAAATACTGTGGCAACAAGAGCATGTCAGAGGCTGGGTATCCTGCAGTGAGTTTCTCCCCTTCCTACTCCCTAAAGCCATTCCACCATCTATTAGGCACAAGTCAGGAGTGTGATGGAATACTCTTCACTTGGCTGGATGAGTGCAGCTCCAACAACACTCAAGAAGCTCGACACCATCCAGAACAAAGCAGCCCGCTTGATTGGCACCCCATCCACCACCGTAAACTTTCACTCCCTCCACCACCGGCGTACCGTGGCTGCAGTGTGTACCATCTACAAGATGCACGGCAGCAACTCGCCAAGGCTTCTTCGGCAGCACCTCCCAAACCCGCATCCTCTTATCACCTAGAAGGACAAGGGCAGCAGGCGCATGGGAACACCATCACCTGCAAGTTCCCTTCCACGTCACACACCATCCTGATTTGGAAATAAATCGCCGTTCCTTGTGTCAAAATCCTGGAACTCCTTCCCTAACAGCACCATGGGAGTACCTTCACCACACGCACTGCAGTGGTTCATGAAGAGGGCTCACTACCACCTTCTCGATCAATTATGGATGAGCAATAAATGCTGGCCTTGCGAGCGACGCCCATATCCCAGGAACGAATATTTTTTTAAATTGCGTTTTAATTCTAGCCCCAGTTTGTTTCTGGTGTACATGAGTGGCAACGTATTTAAATTTACAGTTCAGTATTTTTAATTGGTTAGCACATACCGATTCGATGTATTGTGCAGCTTTGTTAAATCAACAGTGATTACCACAGATGAACAGTAATTTGTTCCAAGTCCAAACAGCTGCTGTGATACTGGTAGAAACCTGTCCCCAATCACAATTTATTAAGTCATTTATGGGAATAGATTTATGTTCAGGGTGTTCCAGCTTTTCTATGAGCTGTATGTTATACTGAGTTGGATTGCCTGACAGTAACTTCTGCAATTAAACCACCAAACATTTTAGTTGCCATGGCTTGTATGTACATTAGCATTTTAGCAATATTTAGCAAGTGATGGAAGGTATCGCCAACAGTGCTATCAAGCGGCACCTACTCACCAATAACTGGCTCACTGATGCCCAGTTTGGGTTCCGCCAAGACCACTCGGCTCCAGACCTCATTACAGCCTTGGTCCAAACATGAACAAGGGAGCTGAATTCCAGAGGTGAGGTGAGAGTGACTGCCCTTGACACAAGGCAGCATTTGACTGCGTGTGGCATCAAGGAGCCCGAGTAAAACTGAAGTCAGTGGGATTCGGGGGTAAACTCTCCACTGGCTGCAGTCATACCTAACACAAAGGAAGATGGTTGTGGTGTTTGGAGGTCAGTCATCACAACCCCAGAACGCCGCTGCACTAGTTCCTCAGGGCAGTGTCCTAGGCCCAACCATCTTCAGCTGCTTCATCAATGACCTTCCCTCCAACATAAGGCCTGAACTGGAGATGTTCGCCGATGACTGCAGAGTGTTTAGTGCCATTCGCAACTCCTCAGATGATGAAGCAGTCCATGCCCGCAGGCAACAAGACTTGAACGATGTTTAGGCTTGGGCTGATAAGTAGCAGGTAACATTCATGCCACACAAGTGCCAGGCAATGACTATCTCCAACAAGTGAGAGTCTAACCACCGCCCCTTGACATTGAATGGCATTGCCATCGCTGAATCCCCCACCATCCACATCCTGGGATGGGGTCACCATTGACCAGAAACTTAACTGGACCAGCCACATAAATACTGTGGCAACAAGAGCAGGACAGAGGCTAGGTATTCTGCAGCGAGTGTCTCACCTCCTGACTCCCCAAAGCCTTTCCACCATCTACAAGGCATAAGTAAGGAGTGTGATGGAATACTCTCCACTTGCCTGGATGATTGCAGCTCCAAAACACTCGAGAAGCTCGACATCATCCAGGACAAAACAGCCCACTTGATTGGCACCCCATCTACCACCTTAAGCATTCACTCCCTCAACCCCCGGCGTAACGTGGCTGCAGTGTGTACCATCTAGAAGATGCACTGCAGCAATTCGCCAAGGCTACTTCAGCAGCACCTCCCAAACCCGCGACCTCTTCCAGCTAGAAGGACAAGGGCAGCAGGCACATGGGAACACCACCACCTCCAAGTTCCCCTCCAGGTCACACACCATCCTGACTTGGAAATACATCGCCGTTCCTTCATCGTCGCTGGATCAAAATCCTGGAACTCCCTCCCTACCAGCACTGTGGGAGTACCTTCGCCACACGGACTGCAGTGGTTCAAGGCGGTGGTTCATCACCACCTTCTTGAGGGCAATTAGGGATGGGCAATAAAAGCTGACCTTGGCAGCGACGCCCAGATCCCATGAACGAATAAAAAAGAAATATTCAATTTAAAAATGCCAGACCAGAAACCTTCAGTGTAATCTGAGCAGTGTACTGCAGTCAACTGATTCTGAGTTGGCATCTAGGATTGGAAAGCAGGAAAGGCCCCTAAATCTCAGTTTTTACAACACTGATGTGAGTTGAACAATTCCTATTGAATGTGGAAACTCAGAAGACAGGACTGCGGAGAGGAAAGAAAATAAATTAAAAACCCTCATCACCTGACCTAGGTAACGGGAGTACTTCAGGTAAGTGAGGAGTTCAGGTGAGTGGTGAGGATGTAACTGGTAAAATAGATAAGGGAGAACCAGTGGATGTGGTGTATTTGGACTTTCAGAAGGCTTTCGATAAGGTCCCACACAAGAGGTTAGCGTGCAAAATTAAGGCACATGGGATTGGGGGCAAGGTATTGACTTGGATAGAGAACTGGTTGGCGGACAGAAAGCAAAGAGTTGGAATAAATGGGTCGTTTTCCGAGTGGCAAGCAGTGACTAGTTGGGTACCGCAAGGATCGGTCCTAGGACCCCAGCTGTTCACAATATATATTAATGATCTGGACGAGGGAATTGGATGTAATATCTCCAAATTTGCAGATGACACAAAGCTGGGCGGGAGGGTAAGCTGCGAGGAGGATGTCGGGAAACTCCAGTACGATTTGGACAGGTTGGGTGATTGGGCAGAAACATGGCAAATGCACTATAATGTGGATAAATGTGAGGTTATCCACTTTGGTGGCAAAAACAGGAAGGCAGATTATTATTTGAATGGTAATATATTGGGAGAAGGGGAAGTGCAAAGAGACCTGGGGGTCCTTGTGCACCAGTCGCTGAAGGTAAGCATGCAGGCGGTTAAGAAGGCAAATGGTATGTTGGCCTTCGTAGCAAGAGGGTTCGAGTACAGGAACAAGGATGTCTTGCTACAGTTGTACAGGGCCTTGGTGAGACCGCACCTTGAGTATTGTGTGCAGTTTTGGTCGCCTTATCTGAGGAAGGACATTCTTGCCATGGAAGGAGTGCAGTGAAGATTCACCAGGCTGATACCTGGGATGGCAGGAATGACGTATGAGGAGAGATTGTGTCGATTGGGCTTATATTCACTGGAGTTTAGAAGATTGAGAGGGGATCTCATCGAAACCTATAAAATTCTGTCAGGTCTGGACAGACTAGATGCAGGAAGGATGTTTCTGATGGCCGGGGAGTCCAGAACCAGGGGTCATAGTCTAAGGATAAGGGGTAAGCCATTTAGGACAGAGATGGGGTGACTAGGTGTGTGGATGAGGGAAATGCTGTGGATGTGGTTTACATGGACTTCAGTAAAGCTTTTGACAAAGTCCCGCATAGGAGACTGGTCAAGAAGGTAAGAGCCCATGGGATCCAGGGTGCCTTGGCGCGTTGGATCCTAAACTGGCTGAGTGGCAGGAGGCAGAGGGTGATGGTCGAAGGTTGCTTTTGTGACTGGAAGCCTGTGTCTAGTGGGGTACCTCAGGGATCGGTGCTGGGTCCCTTGCTGTTTGTGATCTACATAAATGATTTGGATGAGAATGTAAAAGGTATGATCAGTAAGTTCGCAGATGACACGAAAATTGGTGGGGTGGTAAATTGTGAGGAGGAAAGCCTCAGGCTACAGGAAGATATAAACGAGTTGGTCAGATGGGCGGAAAAGTGGCAAATGGAATTTAACCCTGAAAAGTGCGAGATGATGCATTTTGGATGGACAAATAAGGCAAGGGAGCACACAATGAGTGGTAGGACCCTAGGAAGTACAGAGGGTCAGAGGGACCTTGGTGTGCATGTCCATAGATCCCTGAAGGCAGCGGAACAGGTCGATAAGGTGGTTAAAAAGGCATATGGGATACTTGCCTTCATTAGCCGAGGCATAGAATATAAGAGCAGGGAGGTTATGATGGAGCTGTACAAAACGCTGGTGAGGCCACAGCTGGAGTACTGTGTGCAGTTCTGGTCGCCTCACTATAGGAAGGATGTGATTGCTTTAGAGAGGGTGCAGAGAAGATTCACCAGGATGTTACCTGGGATGGAGCGCCTCAGCTATGAAGAAAGACTAAACAGGCTGGGGTTGTTTTCATTGGAGCAAAGAAGGCTGAGGGGGAACCTGATTGAGGTGTACAAAATGATGAGGGGCATAAATAGGGTAGATAGAGGAACTTTTCCCCTTAGTAGGGGGGTCAATAACAAGGGGGCATAGATTCAAGGTAAGGGGCAGGAGATTTAGAGGGGATTTGAGGAGGAACTTTTTCACCCAGAGGGTGGTTGGAATCTGGAACTCTCTGCCTGAAAGGGTGGTAGAGGCAGGAACCCTCACAACATTCAAGAAGCATTTGGATGAGCACTTGAAATGCCATTGCATACAAGGCTATGGACCAAATGCTGGAAAATGGGATTAGACTGGACAGGGATTGATGGATGGCGCAGACACGATGGGCCGAAGGGCCTCTTTCTGTGCTGTAAAACTCTATGACTCTATGAGGAGGAATTTCTTCACCCAGAGAGTGGTGAACCTGTGGAATTCTCTGCCACAGAGGGCGGTGGAGGCCAGTTCGTTAAATATATTCAAGAAAGAGTTGGATATATTTCTTAAGGCTAAAGGGATCAAGGGATATGGGGAAAAGGCAGGGACAGGGTACTGAATTTGGATGATCAGCCATGATCACATTGAATGGTGGAGCAGGCTCGAAGGGCCGAATGGCCTACTCCTATCTTCTATGTTTCTATGAGTGAGGGGTTTAGTTTCATTAATAATGAAGCCTACCTTGTAATTTTACATGCTCCCCCATGGGTTACCCGCTGCTCGGGGAACACGCCAGCTCACCCTGTCGTGAGTTGAGTCTGCTCTGATGTATCTGATAAGCTGAAAGCTGCAGAAGTGGTATAAAGGATACCATGTTGCAGCTGTTCAGTTTCAGAGCTCAGAAACTGTTCTTAACTGCATTTGTAAGCCGTATAGAGATTTCTTTAGCTTGCAAGTGTTTGGCGTGAACAGCATATCCAGTGGCACCTCATTGTAACAACCTCTCTCACCATAGAAACATAGAAGATAGGAGTAGGCCATTCGGCCCATCGAGCCTGCTCCGCCATTCGGTGTGATCATGGCTGATCATCCAAATTCAGTACCCTGTCTCTGCCTTCTCCCCATATCACTTGATCCCTTTAGCCTAAAGAAATATATCCAACACCTGCTTGAATATATTTAATGAATTGGCCTCTACTGCCTTCTGTGGTAGAGAATTCCACAGGTTCACCACTCTGGGTGAAGAAATTCCTCCTCATTTCTGACCTAAATGGCATACCCTTTATCCTTAGACTGTGACCCCTGGTTCTGGACTCCCTGACCATCGGGAATATCCTTCCTGCATCTAGTCTGTCCAGTCCTGTCAGAATTTTATAAGTTTCAATGAGATCCCCTCTCATTCTTCTAAACTCCAGCGAGTACAAGCCCAATCGACCCAATCTCTCCTCATATGCCATTCCTGCCATCCCAGGTATCAGCCTGGTGAATCTTTGCTGAACTCCTTCCATGGCAAGAACATCCTTCCTCAGATAAGGCAACCAAAACTGCACACAATACTCACGGTGTGGTGTCACCAAGGCCCTGTACAACTGCAGCAAGACATCCTTGTTCCTGTACTCAAACCCTCTCGTTACGAAGGCCAACATACCATTTGCCGCCTTAACTGCCTGCTGCACCTGCATGCTTACCTTCAGCGACTGGTGCACAAGGACACCCAGGTCTCGTTGTACTTCCCCTTCTCCCAATCTATTGCCATTCAGATAATAATCTGCCTTCCTGTTTTTGCTACCAAAGTGGATAACCTCACATTTATCCACGTTATATTGCATCTGCCATGCTTCTGTCCAATCACCCAACCTGTCCAAATCATCCTGGAGTTTCTCAGCATCCTCCTCACAGCACACACGCCCACCCAGCTTTGTGTCATCTGCAAATTTGGAGATATTACATCTAGTTCCCTTGTCTAGATCATTAATATATATTGTGAATAGCTGGGGTCCAAGGACTGACCCCTGCGGTACCCCACTAGTCACTGCCTGCCACTCGGAAAAAGACCCATTTATTCCAACTCTTTGCTTTCTGTCTGCCAACCAGTTTTCTATCCAAGTCAGTACCTTGCCCCCAATCCCATGTGCCTTAACTTTACACGCTAATCTCTTATGCGGGACCTTATCGAAAGCCTTCTGAAAGTCCAAATATACCACATCCACTGGTTCTCCCTTATCTATTTTACCAGTTACATCCTCAAAAAATTCCAGTAGATTAGTCAAGCACGATTTACCTTTTGCAAATCCATGTTGACTTTGTCCGATCCTGTCACTGTTTTCCAAGTGCTCTGCTATTACATCTTTTATAATGGCCTCTAGTATTTTCCCCACTACCAATGTCAGGCTGTAATTCCCCGTTTTCTCCCTACCACCTTTTTTGAATAGTGGGGTAACATTAGCTACCCTCCAATCCATGGGTACTGTTCCAGATTCCATCGAATGTTGGAAGATGATCAGCAATGCATCTACTATTTCTAGGGCCACTTCCTTAAGTACCCTAGGATGTAGATTATCAGGCCCTGGGGATTTATCGGCCTTCAGTCCCATCAATTTCCTTAACACCATTTCCTTACAGATACTGATTTCTTTCAGTTCCTCCCCTTCATCAGACCTTATGTTCCCCGACATCTCTGGGAGGTTATTTGTGTCCTCCTTTGTGAAGACAGAACCAAAATATGTATTTACCATTGACAGATCGCTTCTGTCATCTCAGCTGCAACTGCCATCTATTCCAGCAACATCGGTGCCCTTGGAAAAATGGGGGGGGATTGTCCTATGAGGAGGGATTGAGTAGACTAGGCCGATATTCTTCTAAACGCTAGAGAATGAGAGGTGATCTAATTGAAATATACAAAATTCTTACAGGGCTTGACAGGGTAGATGCAGGGAGGGTGTTTCCCTTGGCTGGTGAGGCTAGATCCAGGGGTAACAGTCTCAGAATAAGGGGTCGGCCACTTAGGACTGAGATGAGAAAGTTCTTCACTCAGAGGATGGTGAATCTTTGGAATTCTCTACCCCAGAGGGCTGTGGAGGCTCCGTCGTTGAGTATCTTCAAGACCGAGATCGATAGATTTTTGGATATTAAGGGAATCAAGGGCTATGGGAATAGTGCAGGAAAGTAGAGTTGAGGTAGAAGATCAGCCATGATCTTATTGAATGGCGGAGCAGGCTCGAGGGGCCAAATGGCCGACTCCTGCTCTGATTTCTTATGTTCCTTTTCCCACAGATGCTGCCGGACCTGCTGAGAGTTTTCAGCATTTTCCGTTTTAATTTCAGATTTCCAGCATTACTTGAAGGAAATAAATTTGCTGGGCTATGAGGAAATAGTGGGGGGAGTTGGATTAGTTGGATAGTTCTACCAAAGAGCCGGCATAGGCACGATGGGCCGAATGGCCTCTTTCTATGCTGTATTATTCTATGATTGTGATTTTTTTTTTTTAATTCGTTCATGGGATGTGGGCGTCGCTGGAAGGCCAACATTTATTGCCTAACCCTAATTGCCCTTAAGGTGGTGGTGAGCCGCCGCCTTGAACCACTGCAGTCCATGTGGTGAAGGTACTCCCACAGAGCTGCTAGGGAGGGAGTTCCAGGATTTTGACCGAGTGACGATGAAGGAACGGCGATATATTTCCAAGTCAGGATGGTGTGTAACTTGGAGGGGATATTGCAGGTGGTGGTGTTCCCATGCACCTGCTGCCCTTGTTTTTCTAGGTGATAGAAGTTGCAGGTTTGGGAGGTGCTGCCGGAAGCCTTGGAAAGTTGCTGCAGTGCATCTTGTAGATGGTTCACACTGCAGCCACGGTGCACCGGTGGTGGAGGGAGTGAATGTTTAAGGTGGTGGATGAGGTTACAATCAAGCGGGCTGCTTTGTCCTGGATGGTGTCAAGGTTCTTGTGTTGTTGGAGCTGCACTCATCCAGGCAAGTGGAGAGCATCCCATCACACTCCTGACTTGTGCCTTGTAGATGGTGGAAAGGCTTTAGGGTGTAAGGAGGTGAGACACTCACCACAGAATACCTAGCCTCTGACCTGCTCTTGTTGCCACAGTATTTATGTGGCTGGTCCAGTTAAATTTCTGGTCAATGGTTACCCCCAGGATGTTGATGGTGGGGGATTCGGCGATGGTAATGCCGTTGAATTTCAAGGGGCGGTGGTTAGACACTCGCTTGTTGGAGATAGTCATTGCCTGGCACATGTGTGGCACGAATGTTGCTTGCCACTTATCAGCCCAAGCCTGAATGCCGCCACAGTCTTGCTGCATGCGGGCATGGACTACTTCATTATCTGAGGAGCTGTGAATGGAACTGAACACTGTGCAGTCATCAGCGAACATCCCCACTTCTGACCTTGTGATGGAGGGAAGGTCATTGATGAAGCAGCTGAAGATGGTTGGGCCTAGGACGCAGCCCTGAGGAACTCCTGCAGCGATGTCCTGGGGCTGTGATGATTGACCTCCAACCACCACAATCATCTTCCTTTGTGCTAGGTATGACTCCAGCCAGTGGAGAATTCTACCCCTGATCTGCAGTATATGCTTTTTGACTTGTGAGTCCTGGTTTACGAACAAATCAAGTATTTTTTTTATTGACTGCAAAATCACTAGTGCTATTTTAAGTTACCTCTGTTAGCAGCAAATATATCTTTTTTTAAATCCAAAGATTCAAGTAGCTCATTGAACTTTGTGCAATTCATTCTAATGTAAGCATTCGATTTTTGTTTTTGAAGTAACCAACCTGGAGTATCTCTTTAAGTGCATTCAGTAAGTGTGGTCCACATACATAAACTCCTGCTTGCTGAGTGAAAGGATGTGAAAACCTCATATAGGCCTCATGTTGTGGTCTGGCGCTAGTAAATCTTGTTCTTCAACATATGTTCAACTTTACGCCTTATGTGCTGTTTCTGCAATGCTCTTTGTTTCATATAGCTTGAAGTTTAATTGAGACATTTATTTGTTGAGAACTAATTGATCCAGAGATATACGACTCAATCCAGCGAATGCATTTTACCGACACACGACTCAGTCCTTTGTATGCATCTCTACCGACAAAAACAGAGTGACTACATTAGTACATTTTATGTTTATCAGCTGATGGAAGACTTGCCTACTTCAAAGCTACAGTCAGGTTTTGGGTTACAGACTGTGGGTTTTAACCAGAAGTTTTACATTACAAATACAATATTACTGTAGTTTTCATTGGCATGTGAATAATCATCCTGTCAACTTAACTGCCTGGATGTAGTCTACTGTAAACTGGATGGCCAAACAAATTAACTCCCCCACCCTGTGTAGAAACATAGAAAAATAGGAGTAGGTCATTCGGCCCTTCGAGCCTGCTCCACCATTCAGTATGATCATGGCTGATCCTCTATCTCAAAACCATATTCCCACTCTCTCCCCATGCCCCTTGATGCCTTTTGTGTAGTTTGACCTTTCACTAATATTCCCTGAATATTATGCAAACAAATAATTATATCTGTTGCACTAAAGGATTCTTGGTAGAGACACAATTAAACTGAATGTGGTTCTCCATGGTTACTGCTTATTTTTTTTACCAGCATATTAAGAGATTACAGCATTATGTGGTGCATAAGGATAGAAAACTTGGGCCTGGATTTAGTGAGATTTTTACACCTGGTTTCAGTTGAATGTGCACATAAAATGGGAAGCAGAAGTATAAGGCTAGATCCCCACTACTGACAACGATGATCACCAGTTTCCACAGGAAGTTATGTTGGCGTGAGGAAGTGCCTGCCCAAATATTGGTTGACCAAATTTAATTAAAATACTAATGAGATCCACACGTCCAATTTTGTGAGTTGAACACCTGTTCGCTGTCGATGTTAAGTTTACCCAATAAAAAGGCTGAATTTATTCAGCCAGTGGTCCTCTCAATCATTCTTGTATTCCAACCGGTGAAGGGTGAGCAGGCCTCAGCTGCCGATCACAAGCAAGTAATGTCTTGAAAGGGTTAATGTACTTCATCACCAATAACAGATGCATTGCTGGAAGGGAACTTAACTGCAAGAGGACTGGGTTCAGGGCAGGTGGACAGTTGAGTGACACCAAGTGCTACCCATAGTAATGAATGTCACCTGGAAAGCAAGACATGCAATTTCTTGGGTAACTCCTACATGGGATTTTAATTTGTTTCTGAATAAATGGATATCAGAACCATCAAATCTATGGATTTGCATAACCTATTTTTGAATGTAAAGCTCGTTACATTAGCAAGAAGGCTCTGTGAACTGCTTTCTTTAGTGGTGAACTTGCCAAGCTTTGTTTGAAACCCAGACTGGACATTTCTTATAAAGCTGTCATTTTGTTGACACTTTATCCAACACCTTGTGTATATTTTGTTGAAAGGACGTGTCACCTGCTCAGAGCTTTATCTTGCTATGTGGATTATATCTATATCGGCATTATTTTTTTCGACAAGTCAACAAAACTGTACAGATCATTAAAATTTAGTGGACAAGGTACAAAGGCTAATGAAGTATTGGCCTTTATCTCAAGTGCATTGAGATACTAATGTGAGAAAGTGGTGCTTGTGTTGTACAGAGCCTTGGTCAGACTCCATTTGCAATACTGCGTTCAATTTTGGGCACCAAACTTCAGAAAAGATATATTGGCTTTAGATACAGCGCAGATTCGCCAGAATTATGCCAGGGCTTAATGGGTTAAATTGAGGACAGATTGCATAAACTTGCTTTGTATTACCTTGAGTTTAGAAGATTGAAGGATGAACTAATTGGGGTGCTCAAAATGAAACAAGAATGCGATTAGGTAGGTACAGATAAACTATTTAATGTGGCGAGGGAATCCAGAACAAAGGGGTATATAATCTTAATTTATATTTAGGTCATTTAGGAGTGAAATTGGAAAGCACTTTTTCACATAAGGGGAGATGGAAATCTGGAACACTCTCTCTTAAAAGGTTGGTCAATTGAAATTTTCAAGACTGAGATCCATAGAGTTTTGTTAGGTAAGGATATCAAGGGATATGGAGCAAAGGTGAGTAAATGGAGTTGAGGTACTGATCAGCCATGATCTAATTGAATGCCGGAACAGAATTGAGGATCTGAATGCCTTTCTCCTATTCTTATGTTCAATGAGTAAGAACCGTGCAAACAAGACTCAATGTGGAAGTACAAAATGGAGTCTGCAGGCAAGTTACTGAGCAACCTAGCGCCTGACTATTTCATGGCTGGTGAAATGGAGGTGTTGCTGTATGAGGTGGTTGCAAAAATAATTGTTCTGTTAACCACTCTAGAGCACCTTCCCCATAGAGCTATGCAGTATATAGCAATAAGGAAGTGGAGGTTGATTGAGGATGTAGCTGACCATTACTAACACTGCCTGTGCATGTTGGGTGTAGGTATTCTTGCAGAAATGTGCAGTAGTTTACTACATTTGTCTTATGTGGTTGCCAGGCCTATAATATGACTGGCGGTATTGTGACAGGTGCAGCTCGTCCATTCTTGCTGACAAACAATCTCCGATCATCTTTCACCCAGTACCACTTTCAACACACAGTGGGAGCTTCCTGCACCATACAGCACTAGAACTGGAATTGCACATGATGCTCTAAATGGACGGAGATCCAGTGTTATGGATCTCTACTCCCTTTTAAGATTATTCACCCTCAAAATCCAGCTTAGAGTCTTAATGCTATCTCCTTCAATTCCAATGCCAAGGATATAGTTCCTTTACCACATTAGCTGTACGTGTTCAAAGTGGTTGCTTGCTACTGGTGTGTGCGGAGGTTGAGATTTTAAACAATAAATATTATTTATGTTTATGTTGGTGTTTTTAATCTGTTACTGTTATTCCAGGTTAAATAAGGATTGATTTAATCAAAACACTTATTTTAATATCTTTTAATTATGAATCTGATACCCTAAAATCAATAATCTGTTTTTTGTGGCAGTTAGTGTGAAAAGAATCTATTTTGACTTTTTATTGATTACCATAAAATATAATCCTGGACAAAGTTGATTCAGCTTTCTGAACCCCCTTTTACTCAAATTAGAGTTTAAAACTCATGTTAGTACCACTATGACTAGTGTAATACTTTAGTTGTTGTCTGATTATGTCCATATCTAAATGGAATATGAAGTGTACATGATCTCATCAATTCAGTACATGAGTAAGGTTGTCCATATTATTTATGTATAACCTTTCTTATCTATTCATCTCATCCATCTTCAATACAATTATGCATGCCTCGTTTCTCAAAGTCTGTAATTCTTGGAAATGTTTATTGCCTGCAATTGAACTTTTAAAGGAAAATGTAATTTTCCTTTTTCTTTCCCCTTTTTCCACCCACCGGTTTCCATGTTGCACCTCATTACCGAACCTAGAGGACAGATAGCATCGGCCAAAGGAGCTCCACGACCAGTCATTAACAGCTGTTCAATTTATCCCTCGCCTTGTGTAGAGGTACTAGAGTAGATTTCCTGGTCACCAGTGTGGCAAGAGCACCCAGCCAACCCGTTAATATCTCTGGGGTCAACCCAGTTAGTGAGCTCCAGGGATAGAAAATGTCTTAAATAACAACAGAAAATGCTGGAAAAACTCAGGTCAGGCAACATCCGTGGAGAGAAATTTGAGTTGACGTTTCGGGTTTGACCCTTCTTCAAAACTGGAGAGAAAAGGAACTAGATCGAAGGCAGGGCTGCGATCGGACAAAAGAATAAAAGAACCAAAAGAAGTAAAAGAGATTAGAAGCTAGACGAGATGGTAATAGGCTGGGATTAGGTGTAAAGTGTACTGGCAGGGCAAAAGATAGCTGCCAGGTGTGAGAGAGAAACAAAAGGAAAGGGGGGGGGGGGGGAGGAAAGGAGTGGAAAAATATAAGTAAAAATGAAATAGGGGCCGAGGTTATGATCTGAAATTGTTGAACTCGATATTGAGACCGGAGGGCTGCAGAGTGCCTAATCGGAAGATGAGGTGCTGTTCCTCGAGTTTACGTTGAGCTTCCGTGGAACAGTACAAGAGGCCAAGGACGGTGAGGTCCGAGTGGGAATGGAGCGGTGAATTGAAATGACAGGCGACCGGAAGCTCGGGGTCACCCTTACGGACTGAACGGAGGTGTTCCGCAAAGCGGTCACCCAATCTGCGTTTGGTCTCCCCAATGTAGAGGAGACCGCATCGTGAGCAGCGAATACAGTATACTAGATTGCGAGAAGTACAAGTAAATCGCTGTTTCACCTGGAAGGGGTGTTTGGGGCCCTGGACAGTGGGGAGGGGGGAGGTATAGGGGCAGGTGTTACATCTCCTCCGCTTGCACGGGAAGGTGCCAGGGGAAGGGCTGTTTGGGGTGATAGAGGAGTTTGTTTGTTGGTCTGAGGAAAATTGAGATAATTACATGATTTATAGGCCTGCAACAGCTTGGAAGAGTAGGCATGATGATTTGCTGATTTGGAAGTCCGCAAACTACTTCAGAAAAACAACGTAAAGAGTACAAGAGGCCAGATAAGGTCATGACTGAGGTTGGGCCAAGATATGTTCTTGGAAGCTAACCTAATCTGAAGAGCTTGAAATTGACACTATGCAAAAGTTCCACAAAGCTCAAGGAGTTACTGTTCAAGGCTTGCCTACAAGATGATTGTTTTGGTTTAAATCCCAATGCCGTTTGTAACTAGCCACAGTTGCAGTGAGATTCAACCTCTCATGCACACAGTATTTCTACTTGGAGAAGGGAAAATTCCCATGACTTATCAACTAACAGAGCATTTTTCATGGCTCACTTGGGAGGGAGAAGTCTACTCCCTCGGCTAACTTGCTATCTCAGACCACAAGGAAAAATGGAAAACGTCTGGTGAGGAATAATTCCAAAGCATTGCAATAAAATATGAAATAATACATCCTACATTCACAATATTTTCTGTTTCCTCTTTCCCAGGACACAGTAGTAGACCCCGGAGAAGATGTTGCTCTCCTCTCTGTCAGTTTTGAGGATGCTGAAGCCACTCAAGTGTTTCCCAAACTGTACCTGTCTCCAAGGATTGAACAGTAAGTACAATACTTCTCTGTGACCCCAGTTGAAAAGCCAATAATCTCTCAAATTCCATACGTTTTTACCATTCTATTTTTACTCGGACTTTCTTCTTCCCGCCTGTTGAAGGTAAAGATTCGTGCTGGAGTACCATTCATCAGGCATAACTAGTCTTTCAGTATCTTGCCCCAGCATTATTATTTTTTTAAACTTTAAACCAAATAGTTACATATTATAAAATGTTCTTGCAAAAGAAGCCTTAAAAAGCGTCAGATACTGCATTGATTTATTTCTTGTGGCCTTGTAAGTTATAGGGTCAACCTCAAACCACACTCTCATCGAACAAAATCTGACAGGCCAACCTTATGGGAAAGTAAATGAGTTTCACTGGTTGAAGAAAGTGTTAAATGAGTAGCAAATATTAGGCGGAATAGTTTCCGTACAAGAAACTTCCTAATTTTTCTACTGTTTTTATAAAAAAAATTAAAAAAAATTGAAGGTACTATTTCCAACCTAATGAGAAATAACTCATCAGTAAAGTGTATACCTTCCATGAATACCTGTCATTTCTGGTTCTAAAGCAATCATCTAAAATATAATCACACACTGTTGGGCATTTGGCAGTTGGTATAGCTGGAATCATAGAATTTTATACCACAGAAGGAAGCCATCATGATGGCGCCTAGCTCTTGAGCTATCCACTTAGTCCCTCACCAAATGTTTTCCAAAGGATGACAAAACAGATCATAAGAGGGGAGTATGAAAAGAAACTTGCAAGGAAAATCAATATCAACATAACATTTTTTCACAATTATATTAGGAAAAAGTGGGTGGTCAGGAGCAATGTTGGCCCCTTGAAAACTGATATTGGTGATATTGTCAATGATAAACAAAATGGTGTACATGTTGAATAATTACCTTGCATCAGTATTTATAGTAGAGGAAGAGGATAGCATGCCAGAAATCCCAAGGAAACTAATATTGAATCAGAGACTCAGCAAAATTAATGTGAGCAAAATAACTAATGAATAAAATAATGGCACTGGAGAGTGACAAATCCCCAGGACCAGATAGTTTCCATCCCAGAGTTTTAAAGGAAGTAGGTGAGTACATTGCAGATGCCCTAACTATAATCTTCCAAAGTTCTCTCGATACAGGGACCATTCCTTTAGATTGGAAAATTGTGCATGTCACTCCGCTATTTAAGAATGGTAAGAGAGGGAAATGAGGGAATAATAAACCAGTTAGCCTAACATCTATGGATGTTATTTATATGGACTTCTAGAAGGCATTTAATAAAGTCCCTCATAAGAGACTGTTAACTAAGGTTGAAGCCCATGGAATTGAGGACAAATTATTGACCTGGTTAGGAAATTGGCTGAGCAGCAGGAGACAGAGAGTAGGGATAATGGGCAGGTACTCTAATTGTCAGGGTGTGACTAGTGGTGTCCCACAGGGATCTGTGTTGGAGCCTCAGCTATTCACCGTTTTTATTAACGACTTCGATGATGGGCTAGAAAGCCACATATCCAAATTTGCTGATGGCACAAAGATGGGCAACATTGTAGGCAGTGTAGATGAAAGCATAAAATTACAAAGGGATATTAATACATTACGTGAATGGGCAAAACTGTGGCAAATGGATTTCAGTGTAGGCAAATGTGGGGTCATCCACTTTGGACCTAAAAAGGATAGAACAGGGTACTTCCTGAATGGTGAAAAGCTAAAAACAGTGGCGTTCCAAAGAGATTTGGGGATCCAGGTACATAGATCATTATTTTCTGCACCTGTTCATGACATTTTAATCAAAAAGGCTAATGGGATGCTGGCCTTTATATCTAGAGGACTAGAACACAAGTAGGTAGAAGTTATACTGTAACTATACAAAACCCTGGTTAGACCACACTTGGAGTACTGTGAGCAGTTCTGGGCACCACACCTTCGGAAGGATATATTGGCCTTGGAGGGAGTGCAGGGTAGGTTTACCAGAATGATACCCAGACTCCAAGGGTTAAATTACGAGGAGAGATTATGCAAATTAGGGTGTATTAACTGTCTAAATTCTAGGGAAGTGCTGATCTGACTGAAGTTTTCAGGATATTAAGGGGAACAGATAGGGTAGATAGAGAGAAACTATTTCCGCTGGTTGGGGAGTTTAGGACTAGGGGGCCAGACCGTTCAGGATTGAAATTAGGAAACACTTCTACACATGAAGGGTGGTAGAAGTTTGGAACTCTCTTCCGCAAACAGCAATTGATGCTAGATCAATTAATTTTAAATCTGAGATTGATAGATTTTTATTAACCAAAGGTATAAAGGGATATGGGGCAAAGGTGGATATATTGAGTTAGGTCACAGAGCAGCCATGATCTCATTGAATTGCGGAACAGGCTCGAGGGGCTAAATGGCCTTCTCCTGTTCCTATGTTCCTATCACATTTCAGGAGTTTTTTGACCATTTTTCCACACACAAATTTTGCAGAGGGTTGTGTTTTAAAGTAGGATGTATTCAACAAGTTAAAAAACTGTAATGAGATGAAAAGTGGATATAATGCTACTGAGTTAAGCTTTTGTTGCTATTTCCCGCCACAGACTGTAAAATGTAAGCAATTCATTAGCCTATTGGCACCTCACCCATTGTGTTGGGAGCTGCCTGATTAAAGGTATTGATGTGGATTGTCTAGCATAGGCCCTCCTTTTAGGTTGTGAATAAAGGAAGGTAAAGAGACAAACTTAGAATAAGAATGCTGACGAGTAGTTCGAAATTATTTTGTTTGTCAAGCAAGGTATCCCACTGATGTGGGCAAGCATAGAGGTTTTATTTTTGCATTATTACATGAATACAGGTTGTACTTAATGAATTAAGTGAGTTTGTTGCTCTGTATATTCACTTGCTGTGAACGTAACAATTTGTACCTGTCCAGATGGTTCTTGGTCCACCTTCAAAAAGATTTGAGACGCACATAAGTACATATGCTAAAGGCTCAAATATCTAGTTCAGATCACAGTGGAGTACCACTGTTACACCCCTAGTTGGACGGGTTCAAACATGGAGTTGCAGAAAAGATGGGTAAGGATTTGGGAGGCAACAACACGTTCAAGGACTTTGGAGAAGAAAAGGAGTTTGGAGATGGGGTGGTAGTTTGCAAGGACAGAGTGGTTGTTGACGGTAGATTTGAAGGGGAGTGGGGTAGTACATGAGGTGTGTGAACTGTTAACGATATCAGTTAACATGGGGCCAGGAAGGGAAGTTGGGTGGTCAGCAGTTTGGTGGGATAAGGGTCGAGGGAGCAGCAGGTGGGGCTCATTGACAAGATGAGCTTGGAGAGGGCATGGGGGTGGAGGGGGGAATAGAGAAAGATGAGTTTAGGGCTAGGGCAGGAGGCAACCTTAGGGGGCATTTGGCTTGGTGGGCTAGGGGAAGGGAGGGAAACGGCAGAGAGAGCTGAATGGATGGTCTCCATCTTAGTGACAAAGAAGTCCATGAGGTCCTCGCACTTGATGTTGGAGGTGGATGGGGCAGCAGAGAGGAGTTGAAGAAGACGTTTTGTAGTGGATAATAAAGCCAAGGGTTATCTTTGCATTCCAGGATAATCCTGGAATAGTGAGCAGTTTTGCCAGAGGAGAGCAGAACCCAATAGTGGGTTACGTGAAATAACAACAGAAAATGCTGGAAAAACTCAGCAGGCCAGGCAACATCCGTGGAGAGAAATTAGAGTCGACGTTTCGGGTCTAACCCTTTTTCAGAACTGGAAAGGAAATGAAATAGATCGAAATCTATTTCATTTCCAGTTTTGAAAAAGGGTTAGACCCGAAACGTCGACTCTAATTTCTCTCCACAGATGTTGCCTGGCCTGCTGAGTTTTGCCAGCATTTTCTGTTGTTATTTCGGATTTCCAGCATCTGCAGTATTTTGCTATCGTACTAGTGGTTTATGTGGTCCAGCCAGATCTAACAATGAATTGCTAAACCAGTTGTCCGCCATAAACGTTCAAGTCTGCATCCCTTGGACTTGACGGAACGGCGGTGGAGACCGTACCAAGGGGAAAGACCAGGGTGAGAGAAAATAATAGTTTTATTGGGGACAAGGCATCAAAGATGGAGGTGAGGGTGTGATTAAGCAGATCGGTACTTGCAGAAATGTTGTGCTGAATGGCGGGCCAACGGCTAGACAGTTGGGAATTTGAAAGTGCCGTTGTAAGTGACTTGGGGGAGAGTTTTTTCTAGGGGCGGTCACAGAAGAAAGTGGGGTTGGGAGTGGGAAGGGGGATGTATGTGGAGAGGGATATACGGAAGTGATCAGAGGTGGCCTTATCTGTGATTGATACGATGGGAGTAGAGAGGCCATGTGAGATTGCAAGGTCAAGAGTGTGGCTGTGAGGATGATTGTCCATGGCACTCTGTCAGAATGGCAGGAATCAGCTAGCTGGTACCCCAAGGATCAATGCTGAAACCTTTGTTACTCACATTGTATGTCAGTGATTTGGAAAGGAGGGTAGAAGTAAATGTGTCAACATTTGCAGATAATGTCAAGGTGGGGAAGGGGGTGTTCAGACAATCAAGAGTAGGCTGATCAGGTGCAGAAGGATCTAGGTAAATTGAGACATTGTGCTGATAAGTGGCAAATGAAATTCAGTGTCAACAAGTGCAAAGTGATAAGACTAGAGAAGCAGAATAAACATTGGATTATAAACTGAATGGTGTTACTCAACAGGATACAGCACTGGGGAAAAGGGATTGCAATATTGTTGGACAGATCATTAAAACTGTCTGCATTTTGTTTGGCAATAGTAAATAAGGCACTATTGTGCATGGCGTAGATCACAAATTACAGGGTGTGATACAAAGTTTATACAAGGCAGTAGTTTATCCCCATCTGGTGCTCTGTGTGCATTTTTGATCGCAATGTTACAAGAAAAATATGGCATTGAAAAAGGTGCAGCAAAGTACTACCTGACTGATACCTGGCATCGGGCACATAAGCTGCAAGAAGCTGCGTTTCTTTACACGAAGAGAAAACTGAGAGGGAATCTTATTGAAATATTCAAGATCCTTAAGGGTACCAATAAGTTGCATCCTGGGAATATTTACCATGGCCCTGAAAATGCCAACCGGTGGGGTGGAGGGTGGCGGGGATGAGACACGAGATGAAGCTCAGAAGAGGAAAGGTAACTGGACAGATCAGATACTTTACCGATTGAGGGACATAGCGAGTGAATGGTATTGTTGAACTCTGGGGCCATCAGATGGACTCAAATGAACTTTTCCAATTCTGTACATTCCTACGTCCACAGTTTTAAATCAACCTCCTGCTTTAAAATAGCAGGCAAAAGAATGTTATATGCACGCATTAAGCTTTCATTCAGTAATATCAACATTTTTAGTTTTGTATCGGGACAGAACTATTTTCTTGTTTCAAATTTTGGCACAAACAGTTGAAATTAAATTAAATATATATTAATGACCCTGCTGTGTTCAGCACTCCTAGCGTACCCTGAGATAGTGAGAGCAGAGTACTTCTGATCAGTTGGTTTAAATATTTACTATAGTTAATGATTACTGGCCTCACTATTTATCAAGACTTTTAAAATAGAAGGGTGCAGTAGTCTGATTTTATATTTCCTTCTTTCTTACTCAGAATTTCTGTTCTTCATAAAATAAAATTGCTCAATATTACGTTAGAGCCTGATCGTTTTGTTCTTCTTCCAGTCACTTGGTACTGTGCTACTATATTAGCTTATGTTACAAAAGTGTTCAAACTACATTTTGTGGATGTAACGTGATGAAGGACTTGACATGGTAGATAACAATGCTCTTCTAAATATCCACAGAAAAGAATGTTCTACAGTGTATAGACTGGGCAGTGTATATTCACATCATTTGGAATTAAGGTGTGGGTTTTCAATTTCCAATAGTTAAAACACTATATAAATGTCCTAGTCAAAAATCCTGTTAAAGCAACTTGGTAAATGAATAGGTGATATAGTAAAGTACATTCACATTTCTGTTCTGTATGTTTTTATCTGAATTATTGGTGTTTTGCTTTTTAAACAAAATTAAGTGTAGATCTTGATATGAACAGTACATGACCAGCCAAAATTCATGGAATTGGGTGAAATAGCAACATAAATGGGAGGGTGGTTGAAGGCTGAAGAACAACGTTGAGAATTCACTGGCATTAATAAACCTTGCAGTGTTAATTTTCTTGGTTTTAGGATGTCACCTGAATCACTGAATTGTGTTAGAGCTTTATAACTTCATCCTCGTGATGATTCTATACACTCTGTTCCATGAATTCCTAGAACTGATGATCACTCTTCATTATTGAAGTGCCCACTCATTTTCTGTTGAAATTGATCGATCATGGCCGTGAAAGTTGTGGTTAGCCAATCCAAAAATCTGCATTGTTATTCTAATTTTCCCTTTCCCTTCCCCCCCCTCCCAAAAAATGTGTAAATACATATGTGATAACAACTAGAGGTTACTTCCTGTGAAATAGAGAATTGATTCAGAGCAAGAAAGGTCTTGTACTCATGAGGGTTACAGTTGTAGGTGATTTACGAGTCGTTTTGACAAAGGGAATACATTTTAAATCCATCAGGTCTCCATTGCCTGTTTTCACCATTTCTGTATTTTTATGATCATTAATTAATCTGGAGAATCATTATGAGTCTGAATAGGTCATGTGAGTTGCTTCTCAACCCTCACCAAAAAATAAATGGGCACCATGTTTAAAATCTTTTTCGTGGAAGTGAAGAATTAAATTGAACAGACCAAAACAGAATGTATTGCTATACATGGAGCTAGAATTATGTTTTAGTCAATGAAAAGAAAGACTTGCATTGATGCAAAAAAGCAGCATAAATGCTTTTTAAAGTGATTTGACCATATATAGAAAGGCCATTTGTTCAGTTGTGTGAGCAACAGTGAGTTTTCCTTCATTTATTCATTCAGTTTCCAGATAGAAAAGGTCATTTCTGTCATCCCACAGAGTGGGACTGGAGGAGTAGAAATCACCAGGGACACTGACATTTTAAGAAACCTTGCATCCTGATGGGCCGATGATCTTCCTGCTTTACTTTGAGCCAGCTTTTGAATTCTGTTCCTGTCATTAGCAGATCAAAGTTTCTCCCATAATGGAGAAAAGTTTGATGGCTTTTTTTTGAAGGAAGGAGGATTTTTTAAAAGATGTTTTCCTAGTCAGCACATTTAAGTCTTGTCTTTTAGCCCCTGGACATCTTATCAAAGTTTTTTCAATTTTATTGATTTTCAATTATAGTTCAAACTAAAAATAAATTACAGGCAACTATGTTGGTCAAATAGATTTTTTTTTAAGTTTTCCATTATTACAGAGTGCAGAAATGTGGCTTACTGCCATAGATGGCAATGAATTCAATAGGCAGGATTTTAACATTTTCTGGATAGATGGATAAGACCAAAAAAGAGAGGAGGGTTACTCTATATCGTCAGAAGAACTTGAAAATGAAAGAAATTGAAATTTCATCTCAGAAGATCAAAAATTAAGTAGCCTGACTTTATTTAACCGACCAAGGAAGGAATTAGAAATAGTGACATCCTTGGGAAAGATTAGGATAATGGCAGCATAATAAGAGGCCGGAAGAGTATGTAAATATAACAATGTCGTAGCAATAGGTAATTTCAGTAAACCAGAAATAAAATTTCAACAGTGCTGAGGCAATAAAATCATAAGTAGTGAATGTGAAAGCTGATCGAGCGTGGCCAAAGCTTCGATGCTGGAGATGTTGGCCTGAGCGAGAACACTGACGTTGGTGCGCCTATCCTGCTCAAAGATCCCATTAGGGATAAGTGTTAACTTCACCTAATCCTTGCAAATGATCGGATAATGTTCATGAAATTAGAAGTTGTGGATGATGACGAGAATGTGTGTTTGTGTTCCAGTGAAAGACTTGCAATTGAACTGAAAGCCACAGGAACTCTGGGTGGAAAAAATGAACTGGGTAAGAAGCTGGCTATAAAATAGGAAATAGAGGTTTAACATCAGCCGGGGTGAATTGTTGAGTGGAGGCCCACAGGGATCAGTGCTTGATTCCTATTGTTTCTAATCTATTTTTTAATTTGCTTATGGGATCTGGGCGTCGCTGGCAAGGCCAGCATTTATTGCCCATCCCTAGTTGCCCTTGAGAAGGTGGTGGTGAGCCACCTTCTTGAACCGCTGCAGCCCGTGTGGTGAAGGTACTCCCACAGTGCTGTTAGGTAGGGAGTTCCAGGACTTTGACCCAGCGACAATGAAGGATCGGCGATATACTTCCAAGTCAGGATGGTGTGCGACTTGGAGGGGAACTTGGAGGTGGTGGTGTTCCCATGCGCCTGCTGCCCTTGTCCTTCTAGGTGGAAGAGGTCGCGGGTTTCGCCGTAAAAAAATGAACTGGTCAGGCGTCTCAGAGACTCCCCTAGTGGTATAAACGAGCGCCTCATGACTCTTCGACTTACCCTAGCCCGAAACCAGTGCGCTACGTTCATCAGTGCTTACGCCCCAACACTGGAAGCCACAGACAAGACCAAAGAGGAATTCTACTCCAGCTTCGAACAATCCTTGTCCCGAGTCCCAAGGGGCGACAAGCTGATCCTCCTTGGCGACTTCATCACCAGAGTTGGAAAGGACACAGGCCTCTGGGGAGGTGTGATCGGCAGAGAGGGGGTAGGGAAAGCCAACTCCAACGGTACCCTCCTCCTGTCGAAATGTTTAGAACATGGCCTCGTCATAACCAACACCTTGTTCCATCAGAGAGACAAGTAAAAGGCTTCATGGCAGCACCCTCGTTCCAAGCACTGGCATCTGCTGGACTACGTCATCGTCCGAGTGAGGGACCGCAAGGACATCCGCGCCATGACAGGAGCTGACGACTGCTGGACAGACCACCGCCTAATCCGCTCTGTCATTTCCATCAATGTAGCCCCAAAACAGCGGCGGCAACAGAAACAATGAATGCCGCAGGAAAATTAATGCTGGAGCACTCAAAGACCCCGCTAAGAAAGCCCTATTCAGCCTGCGCCTCATAAACAACCTGACGACTCCCAGTGATGCAGAGGCACAGAATGCCCACAGCGTCTGGTCTGCACTCAAGGCCTCCATAATCAGCACCAGTGAAGAGACGCTCGGTCACTCAACCAGGAAACACCAAGACTGGTTCGACGAGAATGACCAGGAGATCCAGAAGCTAATAAGCCGTGAGCGCAAGGCATTTCTGATCTGGAAACAGCAACACAACTCGAGAGCAAGAAAGCAGCTCTACAGAAGCCTGAAGGCCAAGGTCCAACAAAAAACTCGTGACCTAAAGAACAGATGGTGGGTGGAGAAAGCGCAGGAGATCCAGCAGCTAGCCGACAACCACAACGTGCATGGATTCTTTAGCGCAGTCAAGACCATCTACGGCCCAAGCACCCAAGGCCCTTCCCCACTGCAGGCCAAGAACAGAGAGGTACTCATCAAGGACAGGGAAGCAGTCAGTGCCCGCTGGAAGGAGCACTTCGAAGATCTCCTTAACCACGACTCTGTCTTCGACACGAGTGTCCTCAACTCCATCCCACAGCATGCTACCCGCCACCATCTCAGCACAACCCCAGCCCGGCATGAGGTTGAAAAGGCCATCCAACAACTGAAGAACAACAAGGCCTCAGGAGCAGATGGAATCCCCGCCGAGGCACTAAAGCATGGCGGAGAAGCACTACTGGTGCGAATTCATGAACTAATTTCTCTTATGTGGAAGGAGGAGAGCATGCCAGGGGATCTCAGAGACGCCGTAATTGTGACCATCTTCAAGAAAGGTGACAAGTCCGATTACAGTAATTACAGAGGAGTTTCCCTGCTATCTCTCACAGGGAAAGTCATCGCAAGAATCCTCCTCAATCGCCTTCTCCCAGTGGCCGAAGAGCTCCTCCCAGAGTCGCAATGCGGATTCCGTCCACTAAGGGGCACAATGGACATGATCTTCACCGCACGTCAATTACAAGAGAAATGCAGGGAACAGCACCAACCACTACATGGCCGCCTTTGATCTCACAAAGGCCTTCGACACTGTCAACCATGAGGGATTATGGAGTGTCCTTCTCAAATTCGGCTGCCCTCAAAAGTTTGTCACTATCCTCCGCCTGCTTCACGACGACATGCAAGCCGTGATCCTGACCAACGGTTCCACCACAGACCCAATTCACGTACGAACCGGGGTCAAGCAAGGCTGTGTCATCGCACCAACGCTCTTCTCAATCTTCCTTGCTGCAATGCTCCATCTCACCCTCAGTAAGCTCCCCACTGGAGTGGAGCTAATTTACAGAACAAACGGGGAACTCTTTAACCTCCGTCGCCTCCAGTCCAGATCCAAGGTCGTCCCATCCTCTGTCATTGAATTACAGTATGCAGACGATGCTTGCGTCTGCGCTCACTCGGAGGCCGAACTCCAAACTGTTGTGTATGTACCTTTAAGGGAATAACTGGTCTCAGACTGCAGTACCGGCAGTGACCACCCCTGTATAAAAGGCCCTAGCAGGCTTCTGTAGTTTCAGTTTCCAGGTTGTCTCCATTCAGTAAAGACTTGTTATAATCAACTCCTGCAGCCCGTGTCTCAATTATACACGGACATAATACAAACCATCGTAAACACCTTCACCGAAGCATACGAGAGCATGGGCCTTACACTAAACATCCGTAAGACAAAGGTCCTCTACCAACCTGCCCCGCCACGCAGTGCTGCTCCCCGATTATCAAAATCCACGACAAGGCCTTGGACAACATGGACCACTTTCCATACCTCGGGAGCCTACTGTCAACAAGGGCAGACGTCAACGATGAAGTCCAACACCGCCTTCAGTGTGCCAGTACAGTCTTCGGTCGCCTGAGGAAGGGAGTGTTTGAAGACCAGGACCTCAAACCCGGCACTAAGCTCATGGTCTACAGGGCAGCAGTGATACCTGCCCTGCTGTATGCCTCAGAGACATGGACCATGTACAGCAGGCACCTCAAAGCACTGGAGAGGTACCACCAATGCTGCCTCCGCAAGATCCTGCAAATTCATTGGCAGGATAGGTGCACCAACGTCAGTGTTCTCGCTCAGGCCAACATCCCCAGCATCGAAGCTCTGACCACGCTCAATCAGCTCCGATGGACGGGTCACATTGTCCGCATGCCCGATACAAGACTCCCAAAACAAGCGCTCTACTCGGAGCTCCGGCACGGCAAGAGAGCCCCAGGTGGGCAGAGGAAACGCTTCAAGGACACTCTCAAAGCCTCCTTGAAAAAGTGTAACATCCCCACCGACACCTGGGAATCCCTGGCCCAAGACCGTACAAAGTGGAGGAGAAGCATCCAGGAAGGCGCCGAACACCTCGAGTCTCTTCGCCGGGAGCAAGCGGAAGCCAAGCGCAGGCAACGCAAGGAGCGCACGTCAACCCAAGCACCCCACCCACCCGCCCCTTCAACCACCGTCTGCCCCACCTGTGACAGAGACTGTAGGTCCCGCATTGGACTCATCAGTCACCTGCGAACTCATTTTTAATGTGGAAGCAAGTCATCCTTGGTTCCGAGGGACTGCCTAAGAAGAAGAGGTGGAAGAGGTCGCGTGTTTGGGAGGTGCTGCGAAGAAGCCTTGGCGAGTTGCTGCAGTGCATCTTTTAGATGGTACACACTGCAGCCACGGTATGCCGGTGGTGGAGGGAGTGAATGTTTAAGGTGGTGGATGGGGTGCTAATCAAACGGGCTGCTTTGTCCTCGGTGGTGTCGAGTTTCTTGAGTGTTGTTGCAGCTGCACTCATACAGGCAAGTGGAGACTATTCCATCACACTCCTTACTTGTGTCTTGTAGATGGTGGAAAGACTTTGGGGAGTCGGGAGGTGAGACACTCGCCGCAGAGTACCTAGCCTCTGACCTACTCTTGTTGCCACAGTATTTATGTGGCTGGTCCAGTTGAGTTTCTGGTCAATGGTGACCCCCAGGATGTTGATGGTGGGGGATTCGGCGATGGTAATGCTGTTGAATGTCAAGGGGAGGTGGTTAGATTCTCGCTTGTTGGAGATAGTCATTGCCTGGCACTTCTGTGAGGCAAATGTTACCTGCCATTTAGCAGCCCAAGCCTGAACGTCGTCCAGGTCTTGTTGCATGCGGGCATGGACTGCTTCATTATCTGAGGAGTTGTGAATGGCGCTGAACACTGCAGTCATCAGCGAACATCCCCATTTCTGACCTTATGTTGGAGGGAGGGTCATTGATGAAGCAGCTGAAGATGGTTGGGCCTAGGACACTGCCCTGAGGAACTCCTGCAGTGATGTCCTGGGGCTGTGATGATTCAATCACCACAACCATCTTCCTTTGTGCTAGGTATGACTCCAGCCAGTCGAGCGTTTTCCCCCTGATTCCCATTGACTCCAGTTTTACTCGGACTCCTTGATGCCACACAAGGTCAAATGCTGCCTTGATGTCCATCTACATAAATGACCTAAATACTGAAACCAACTGCAGTGTTATCAAAAACAGAAATTGCTGGAGACTCTCAGCAGGTCAGGCAACATCAGATATTAGAGGAACAGCATTTAAAAAGGAACTGAACACAAGAAATGGGAAGAAAAACAGACTCAAACACCTGTGGGAAGAAATAGAATGACTATTAACCTGCTTCATTGGGATGGTTACAGGTTGGTGCTTGGGGTAGGGACCTTCCATTGGAACATTATGCTATTGGGGTGGTTTGCACCCTTGGTGTTGACCTTTTTTAAAAATTCTCTCAGGTTCTGCATCGCTTAAGCCTGCTCTGCTTTGCCAGCTTTTTCTGCTCCATTTAGACTTGCCTTAACCCCCACCTCCTGAACTATTCACACATTCTGTGTCTCATAAATATAACTAATTTCTTTTAATAAGCCACCTATTGTCTCATTATGTTCCTTTTTATATGTGTGTATGATCCCTACCCCTTCCCTTTGTTCTGTTCCTCTTAAAATGCTGTTCTCTGTAATATCTTCCATTTCTCATGCAGAGTCCACACTTGAAACGTTAACTTGCCTGAACTACTGTTGTGTTTCCAGCATTTGCTGATTTTTTTTGCTTCATATTTTCAGCACCTGCAGTTTTTTGCGTTTTGTTTATATTGTAATGTTATCAAATCTGCTCGTGACACTTGAACAGAGACAGCAATAGAGCCACATGATGCAGGTAAAGACTTGCTGAAGGATTTAGATTGGCTGTACAATTCAGCAGATAAACATCAAATGAAATTAACACTGGTAAGTGAAAAGTAGAACATATTAGTCAATATACTTCTAAAGAGACCTAGGACAGGCCACTTTCAATGTTCAGCCAGTGTAGTTAAGCAATTAAAGACAAAATGTGATAATATATAAGCAGTGGAACACAAATCAGTAGAAGTAATGCTAAGGCTTTACAATGCACAGGTAAGAGCACACTTAGGGTGCAAATATAAATTTGCAGAAACACAAAATTGATATAATTCTAGAGTCGGGTCCTGACCATGTTCCAAACTGGTGTGCTGTGAGATCACCTTGAGGTTGTCTCACAGCACTTGAGTTTAATTCAGCATAGTGTATATCTCTAGTATGTTGTCAACATTCTTGATTTTTCTTTTCTTGTATTCTTATGTCTCCTAATGAAACTTCCCTTTTTTATTACTCAACAGGACTGGGACCAATGTCCTCACGGGGAGGTTCACTAGTGTAATTGGGGAGGGTTTAAACTAAATTGGCAAGGGGTGGACACCAGCATATAGAAGTAGAAAAGAGGAATAAGGTGCATAAAGGAGGGAGAGTGTTGGATAGTACTAGCGAAGGAAGCAGTATCATATTAGAAAGGAGCAGACTAAGAAGGACTCCGAGGAATACAAAGACAGGTTTAGAACGCATGTACGTAAACGCACAAAGTGTGGTGAATAAGGTTGGTGAGCTATAAGCACAATTAGCCGTGTGGGCATATGATGTAGTGGCAACAACGGAAACATGGCTTAAAAATGGTGAGGACTGGGTGCTTAATATTCACGGATACAAGGTGTTCAGAAAAGATAGGGAAGGGATAAAGGTGGCAGCACTGATTAGGGAAGGCATTGTAGTGTTGGAAAGACAGGATGTCCTTGATGGGGCAACAACAGAATCCATTTGGTTAGAGTTGAGAAGCAAAAAGGGTATGATCACGCTATTGGGGGTACTCTTTCGACCTCCAAAAAGTGAGAGATAGAGGAGCAAATCTGCAGGGAAATCAGAGATGTGCAAGAACTATCGAGTGGTGATGTTGGGGAACTTTAATTATGCAAACATCGATTGGGATAATGTTAGAGTAAAGGGAAAGGAAGGGGAGGAATTTCTGAAATGTGTTCAGGAAAACTTCCTTGATCAGTATGTTCTTGGCCCAACTTGGAAGGAGGTATTGCTGGATCTGGTGCTGGGGAATGAGGTGGACCAAGTGTCTATGGGAGAACACTTGGGTAAGAGTGATCATCGTATCATAAGGTTTAGATTAGTAATGGAGAAGAGCAAGGAACAATCTAAAGTAGAACTTCTAAATTGGAAGAGGGCTAACTTCAATGGGATGAGAGAGGATCTGGCCAGGGTAAAATAGAACCGAAGATTAATAGGAAAATATGTAACGAAATAATGGGTGATCTTTAAGGAGAAGATGTTTCAGGTACAGGCTAGGTACATTCCAACAAGAGGGAAAGGTAAAGGAACCAAAGCCAGGGCTCCTTGGATGACGAGGGAGATAGAGAAGATGATGAAGCAAAAAAAGAGGGTGTATGATGCATGTCAGGTGAATTCTTCAAGTGTGAACCAGACCAAATACAATAAGTTGAGAGGGGAAGTGAAGAGGAAAATAAGACTGGCAAAGAGAGAATATGAGAATAGAATGGCAGTTAACATAAAAGGGAACCCAAAAATCATCTTCCGGCATGTAAATAGTAAGCGGGTAGTAAGAGGCGGGGTGGGGCCTATTCGGGACAAAGAAGGTGATATACGCTTAGAGGCGCAGGGCAAGGCTAGAATACTTAATGAGTACTTTGTATCGGTGTTTAGTAAGGAAGAGGATGCTGACAAAATATTGGTAGAAGCGGAGATGGTAGAGGTACTGGCTGGGGTGAAAAATTGATGGGCAGGATGTATTGGAAAGGCTGGATATGCTTAGAGTGGATAAGTCGCCTGGTCCGGATGGCTCGCATCCCAGGTTGCTAAGGGAAGTGGGGGTGGAGATAACGGAAGAGCTTGCCATAATCTTCCAATCTTCCCAAGATACAGGGGAGGTGCCAGAGGATTGGAAAGTGGCAAATGTGACACCCTTGTTCAAGAAAGGGTGCAAGGACAATCCTAGTAACTACAGGCCGGTCAGTTTAACATCAGTGGTGGGTAAGGTTTTAGAAACAATAATCAGGGAAAAAATTAACAGGCACTTGGAGAGGTTGAAGTTAATTAAGGAGAGCCAGCACGGATTTGTAAAAGACAGATCCTGTTTGACTGATCTAATTGAATTTTTGATGAAGTAACAGAGAAGGTTTATGAAGGGAATGCAGTGGATATTGTCTACATGGATATTAAGAAAGCATTTGACAAAGTACCACATAAAAGGCTGGTTAACAAAATTGAGGCTTATGGAATAGGAGGGTCAGTGTCAGCTTGGGTAAGAAATTGGCTTAAGGACAGAAAACAGCAAGTCGTGGTAAATGGTTGTTTTTCAGACTGGAGGATGGTAGGACCACTGCTTTTTTTGATATATATAAATGACTTGGATATTGGAATACAGAGTAAAATTTCAAAATTTGCCAATGATGCCAAACTTGGAGAGGTGTGGCAAACAGTGAGGAGGATACTAATCGACTGCAACAGGCTAGCAGAATGGGCAGACAAGTGGCAGATGGAATTTAATAGAGAAGTGTGAGGTGATGCATTTCGGCAGAAGGGATAGGGAGAGGCAATATAGACTTAATGGTACAATTCTAAAGATTGTGCAGGGACAGAGGGACCTGGGGGTTCATGTGCATAGATCTTTGAAGATGGCAGGACATATTGAGAGAGTAGTTAGCAAATGTTGGTCTCATTCCAGGACAAGTTTACAACAGCAAATGCTTATTCATTATTGCATCATTATGTCTCTCAGAAAAGAAGAGTCAGAATCATCAGATCATTCCCAATGAGAGCAAAATGGCATTTCCTACCACAATAATGTAAAAATTGGTCACAGGGTGTTTCACGATGGGGCTGGAAGAACAGATGCTGAGCCCTGGAAGGAGAGATTAGGAAGCGTGACAAAATACTTAGCTCGGATGATAAGTTTTGATTAGGTTTTTAAAGGTTGTCAGTGAAGCAGTTTACAGAGAAAGTTCCAGATATTAGGGCCGTTGCAGCTGAAGGCTCTACTACCATGTTGGTATGAAGGAAGGGAGGAGGGTGGGGTGCACAAAAGGCCATATTCAATAAACCCATGCATGCAGGTGGGGATATAAAGCTGTAGTTAGGGAAGCGAGGCCATGGAGGGATTTGAAGATGAGGAAGAGGATTATAAATGTTATATGTTGGTGGACACGGAGCTAGTGCATGTTGGTGAGGATTGGGGGATTGGCAAGGGGACTGGTGCAGGATATGATACGGTCTGATACATTTTGGATAAGTTGGAGTTTAGGAAGGGTGGAGAAACAGGCTTGATAAAGGAGGGCATTGGAATAATCAGGTCTAGAAGTGACCAAAGTGTGAATAAGGGTTTAATTTATGCAGTTAACAGTAGTTTTAGATGGGAACTTTATGTAGTAGCTTAATATGTGTGACTGTCAAATGCCTTCATGAAATCCAGGTAGATAACATCCACCGTCTCTCCCCTATCTGGTAGGTTTGTCATCTTCTCAGAAATTGAATGAATTAGTTAAGCATGACTTCCCACTCCTAAATCCATGTGGACTGTCTCAGATTAGCTGATGCCCCTCAAGATGCTTCCTTATAATACTTTCAAACACTTTCTCAACAGTAAGGTTTACAGTTCTATGATTTTTTTAGTTTCTTTTTGAAGATGGGAAACAGATTTGCTATTTTCCAACCCTCTGGGATTTGGCCCGAGTCCAGTGAACTCTGAAAAATATCTCTAAGAGAACTTGCAATCGTTTGAGACAATTCCTTCAGACCCCTGGAATGAAAGTTGTCTTGGCCAGGAGCATTTACTACTACCTTGAGCTTCAACAACCAATTTCCACACGCCCCCCCCCCCCCCCAATATGTTTTTTCTTGTGATTTAAAAAATTTTGATCTGCATTCACCTTTAAACTGTACATTGTGGAGGTGGAAATCAGCAGTCTTTGTAATGGAGAGGAAGTTGGATTTGAAGCTCTTCTGTACATTGAAGAGAATGGCAAAGTTGCACGGTCTGGTTCAGCCTGAGTAAGGCCGGTGAATCAGACGATCACAAGGAGTGTATTTTATAGGGTGGCCGGTAATGATGGCTTTGGTCTTTCCAAAGATCAGATGAAGGAAGTTGTGACTTATCCATGGTTTGATATCAGCCAGGCAGTATGATTGCACAGAAGTGATTGTGGGGCTGAGAGAGGTGGTGGAGAGGTAAAATTAGGTGGCATCCGCATCCATTCCTGTGGAGGATGTCACCGAGGAACAAGATGTAGATGAGGAATAACGGGTCAAAGATCTTTGGGAAATTTTGGAAGTGACAGTGTGAGAGCCTGAAAAGGAGCCATTGATGGAGATAAGCTGTCATAGTTTCAGAGTTAGGAGTGGAACCATGTAAGAGCAGTCTCTCGGAGATGGATAGTGGAGGAGAGGTGACGCAAGGCGGGATAATGCATGACAGTCATGGGGGATGCCTGACTGGCCAGAGCTATCTTGGAGCTGTGAGAAATGTGGAAGCTGAACTCGAGGGACTCAAACAAGGAATTTTGGGAGATGGGAGGAGATGACACATTTGAGGACCTTAGAGAGGAATAGGAGTTTAGAAATGAGGCAATAGTTGGAGATCACCGATAAGTTGAGAGGTTTTTTCAGTAGGGGATATGGTGATTTTGAAAAGTGGAAGTACAGTGCCTAAATAAAAAGACCCGTTAACAGGGGACCTCGAGGGAAACTTGATTTGATCCATATTTCTGAAAAGAAAGACTTGCATTCCACCCCGAAATGCTTTCCAGCCAATGAAGTATTTTTGAAGTGTAGTCACGAGAATTTCTCTCTTCATGGGATTTGCCTCCACCCAAGAGGAAAGATTTGGTTTGATGTCTCATCCGAAAGACGGCACCTCCGGCAGTGCAGCACTCCCTCAGTACTGTACTGTTAGCCTAGATTTTGTGCACAAGTATCTGGAGTGGCAACAGCCTTCCGACTCAGTGGTATCTTGCTGGACCTGAATAAAGAAATTCCAATAATAAATAACTTATTTTCTCTCATACAGCTGAAGTTTTGTTGCTTTACAAAAACAGTACATTGTATTGTTTTGAATTGTATAACTTTAGCAGTAGGCAAAATCTTTGTCAGTAAATGATGTTGGTATGTGGCTTGAAATTTAAAAGAGATGGAAATGTGACATGTATCTTCATTTTAGAGGCTTTTTTGCTTGTAAAAAAACTGCTCTTGCAGATCTCTAAACAACACACAAAACCTTCTTGAAAGTTAAGATTTTTCAATCATTATTTTCATATGGCCAGCTCATTGATAAAGATTTCGGGGGAAAAATTGGGTCGTGCCCGCTTTGGGGCGCTAACTTTTAGCGCCCCAAAGAAATGAGCACCCCCACACCCGAAATTCACAGGTAGCGCCCCAAGAGGGAGGCGAGGTGCTACTGGAAGTGCCCCGCCTCCCTCTTGGGGCGCTGCGAGTGAATATCACGGCGCTACGTGCCGCAATGCCACACGCTGCCTTATTAAAGGGGAGGGGCCTAGCGCAGCACGACCTAGGGCCCAGCTGGGCTACCAGGGATCGGAGTGCTGGCAAAAGAGCCCGGCACTCGAGGAGTGCCGGGCTCATGGGGCACAGCCGGCATCCCACGGGGGCACCGCACAGGAGGCCGGGGACAGCAACGGGGGCAGGTGCTGGCAGGCGGCCAGCAACAAAAATGGCCGCCCGGCACCTCCCCTTTAATTTGCGCCATCCTGGCCGCAGGTAAGCCCCCCCCTGACCCTGTCGGACATAGCGTCCGGCAGTATGTCAGGGGGTGCTACCGAAGATCGCAGCCGGGGCGCGAGCGGAACACTGTGCACGGCGATGACTTCATCGCCGGAGGCGCAGCGCCACGGGGCGCTGACAGTTACCGCCGCTGCTAACTTCCCGCTGAATTTCGCGGGAGGCGTTGGCGGCGTCGCGCCCGAGCGCTAGTTGCTTTGCGCCCCGTTAGCGCCAACGGGAGGCGCAAATCAGCCGAATTTTTCCCCCTTCATGTTTTCAAATTCTGGTCAACTCTTTTCTAAATCTTAAATACTGTAGAGTATATGAGCGAATGTAACTGAAAAAGATTAACAAGATGTCCAGCTTTCCCAGGTCTGCAGGTTCCTGTTTGCCACAAAATACTGTATTCTTTATACATGACATGGACAGACAAATTCCAGACACTACTCAAGCAATAGAGAGGAAAATGTTCATTTCAAACACTAGAGAATTTCCACATTGTAAATGTACTTTAATTTGTTAAGGGAAAACTCCAGGCTAGATATTCAGATTTAACTAAGCAGGACTTGTCAGTAATGGTGAAGCTAAGCCCTCCATATGTGTCATATCTTTGTTGCCTACTAAATAATTACTTTGTCGTGCAAACAGTTTGCAGATCACCTCTGCCGTTAAGTCCAACTCACAAAACAATTACATTCAGAACAGAAAAAAAGTCACATGAAGCATCCTCGTTATAATAAGCATATATTTTTTAAGTTAATAAATTTTAATAGTTCTTGTTGGCTAGCAAAGGAAAAATAAATCATGTGATGAAGTCACTGCTGTGTTGTATCAAATGTAGAAATGCGAATTTTCTCTTTGCAGACCAGGATATCTCAAGCTGGATAACTTGGTTATTGTTAAATGCTGTTAAAGTAATACTTAATACATGAGTCGATTGAATTACAGTAGTACTGAGTTCATATAAACGCCAAGAATAAGAGTAGTTAAATCTGGGAAAAGAATTGGTGCAAAGACTGATAAAGTACGTGTTTCTGTCACACAGACATTAACAGCATGTGATGATGTACAGTCCATGCAGGATTAGTGGAGCGCCCCAGTTATTCTGGTGGATTATAGTGGAAGGGTTCCATACTGATGCTTGTGCAAATACTTGCTTAACCATGGGAAATAAATACCAACTAAGCAGGACTGATGGAAGAGGGCAGCTGTGATTCTATGCTGCAAGGAGGGTGTGGTAAGTGCAAAAGGGTGATTCAGTTTTAAGTTCACTATAGGTTTATGCCTTTGAGGTTTAACTCTTGCATGTTCGGATTCAATAACAGCAGTTATATTGAAATCCTGATTTTTGCCAGTTTCTCAACCAATCTGATTTCTGCCCTAGTATCTCAATACAAAGATAGCCCCAACCCTTTGGGCTGGATTTTGTGAATGGAGGCGAGTTGGGGGCGGGACAGCTGCTTGTTGTGTCAATGTCCCGCCTCCATCCTTGCCTGACCAACCAGAGGGATTTTTTCCCCGATTGAGCTTGTTAAGCCTGCCCTGCGGGCTCAGCAGGCCAATTAGGGAGGCAGTCACTGACAGATCATTTCGACATTAGACGTGCTATCTGTCAAGACTTCTTGAAAGAAGAAATGTCAGCGTTTGACAGCTCTGTGAGCTGTCAAACACTAACATTCTCTTTAGTTTGATGAGTCCTTGTGTTGAGGACTCATCAAACCTTTCAAATTTGTAAATTTCACATGGCTATTGGAACGGAGGTTCCAACAGCCATTCTGTGAAATTGACAAGCAGGATGTCGGCTCTCCCCATCCACTGCGGTTAAAGGCTGTATGAAGAAAACAAGTTTTAAAAAGTGTTCACTTACCTTATCACTCACCTTGCATATTTACCACTCCACACTTGCACCCATCACTCACCTCCACACCTTCCTTCCAGGTGCCTCCGACCGCCGCAGAACTCCTTCACATCTCCTCCAACCCGGCGGGGTTCTCTGAGGTCGGGAAGCCTTCACCTGTGAAGGTAAAATGGCACTAATTCTTTTTTCTGCCTGTTAACGGGCAGTTAAAAGGGTTAAATGCCTTTCCTGCCTCCAGGAGACGGGACCCGAAGCTGCACATCTTCCCACCTCCTGGCAAAAGGGCACGGAGGCGGGATGGGGGCGGCTTTGCCATCCGCCCTCACTTTCTCCGAGTTTACCGGCTGTCCCGCCTCCATGCCCATCTCCACGGGGCTTGGAAAATCCAGCCCTTTATCTCTGGTATTACCACTTTAACCCTTGAATCAAAGCAATGTAAAATGGCTGCTGAGATTCACTCTTGGTATAAAGCCTATCTAGCTAGACCTTCTTATTGCCTGCCAACAGAGATAATGGGGTTGTACCAGGAGAGAGTGACAGTAATTTAATAAGTATCCTCCTGGTGTTAAAGCTGCATGCGTACGCATTCTGGTATCCGTAATCAGAACTACCCTTGCTATGTAGACTATTTTAACAGGGCAGTTGTGATGTTTAACGCAAGCAGCCCTTGGAATGAGCTCAAAAAAAGTTACTCTCGGTCCAAATGTTTACTGTGCTACAGTTCATGTGTGCTAGCTCACCGCCCCACCCTTTGAAATAAAGCACTACAGCAAAACCTACTCCAAGGTTAATGTCACAGCATTGTTAATATTTTTATTAATTGGAAGCTGGCATAGTTGTGGTTTGTAATTGGGAAATATGCCATGGTTGTCATTAGTTGCACCACCCATGGCTAATCAGTTTACAAAAAGTACAGTGACAGGCAGGACTTCTCCCTAGTGCTGACTCTTGACTTTTAGTCAAACAAACAATTTTCTAACAGCTATGCTTCTGTTACTCGAATTGTTAAATATTGTGCTGTAGGTCTTCATATATGCCAGCTTTTCTCTAATTTAAATCTAGACCCTAAAACGTGTTCAGTCTCGGAATGTATAGTTTTTATGTGGTGTTTTGTTCAAAAAAAATTCTGTTCTGTTTACTTTTTTTTTCTCCTCCTCCTATTTCCGTCCTTTGCTTTGCTTTCCCTCCATATGTGCTGTTCCCTCTTTCTTACGACAGTCAAGTAAAAATGTACTTCCTCAGAACTTGAATTGCAGGACAGATTTATTTCCTTTTTTTTTTAAAGAATCATCATCATCCAGTTTTGAGTCTGGCATTCAGTAGCAAACTATGCAACAAAACATGCAAATAGACTGGTATGATCTCACTTTTACTACAGCTTTTAATGACATTGGTACTGAGTGTGCAAAGAGAAACAAATACTCCATTAAAAAGGTACTAAATGAACCTCTTACATTATAGATGGATTCTTGAACCTATCACCACATTTAAATTTTGTATCAAAATTGAAGGTAGACATTCAGGATTTCTTTCCTATATTTTTAAACAATTGTTTGCTTCATTTAAAGAAAAACTGTAATTTATCTCTCTTATTTTTGCATTTCATCCAATGCTGTCTTTTAAATCTAGAAGGTAGAATGATGTTGTCCAAAGAATTCTCCAAGGGCTCTTGGAGAGATAATTAAGCAAAATGAGGACAATTAACACTGAACCTCTGTCTGGCATAAGCTTCGCTCATTGGTACCTGAATTTTGTATCAGGGTCCTACAATCAGCGTAGGACCCAGATTAGCATAGTAAAAGCAGCCTTATGCCTATTTCAGGCAGGCAGGCTGGTCAGCCATTTACAGGCCCACTTGAATCTAGCATTAGGCAGGCCTTGGGCTTCAGTTGTACGGCTGAGGTACCCCCCTCAATTTTCCATCCCTTGCTGACTGTTTTTCAGACACAAAACGGATGGTCGAGTTGAATTTCTCCCCCCCACAAGAGGGAGAGAAATGAAGAACAGTTAAGAAATGGCTAAAATATATAAATGCAAGTTTTTTTCTTTTCTAAAATATACTTTTTCTTCTTATATCACTTTAAGCTTTTCCATGACCTCTGGGATATTTACTGCCCACTAGTCCATTTAAAATGTGCATATTTAATGTCCGGCATCCTGCATACTATAACTGCTGAAATGGTTTATCGGAACCCAAATGCTTATTAAAATGTATTTAAAGTATGTGTTCCTACTAACACTGGTCCCACCCCCCAGGAAGATGCATCAGGATGCAAACCTGCTGCAGTTCGGGTGCGAATCTTCCCCTCTCATTTCTCCCCCAGCCCCCCAATTTCCTGCAACCAGCCACCCGATCGGTTGGTAATGGCAGAGAATCAAGGCTTTTAGGTCTAGTTCATAGAAATCATTCCACTTAATATCACTTTTGCATCCTTTTTGAGGTGAAGAATTAGCAAGCCATCAATTTCTGGTATATTTGGAAAAACATGCAATAAAGAAACAACTCCTTTTATCAAATTGTGCTGTATAATATTCAGTGTTGGAACCTGGGGATTATACCCTAAACGTTAACCTACCTTTCACTTCTCCACTGCTGACAGGCCCAAATGTATTTCCAGCATATTCTGTTTTTGTTTCACATTCGCAGCAGATATAATGCTTTCTATTAATTCATGATTCTTGGCTCTAAAAATATAGGCAAAATCAGTTATTTAAAAAGCGTGGAGCCTGAGACTCTAAAATTAACACCTTGGGAGGGGCATTCAGTTGCGTTGCATTCATGCTTATCAGAACTACTTAGGCGCTACATTTCGAGTGATTCACACTATCTTTGAAGTGAGATGCGATGCTGCACTGGGTACACTTGATCTAGTGTTTCTAGACTCAGTTCCCCCTTCAAAAATGGGCTGTTGTAAGCAATGAAGTCTTTCCCAGGCTTGTTTCTTTTAATCAACAAATGGGTTGGGTAACAGCTTGTAATTGACCTCAGGCAAGCAGAAATCAGTAGACTAAGAAATGCATGTAACATTTCTGGCTCTGCATTAATCAATCCATATGCTCACGGAAATTTCAAGGAGCACTCCATGCGCTCTCAGACTTAATTTGTGATGATTTGTCCCTCATAGAGATTTAATCAGGTCTCCGAGACAGAATACAGCAGCTTTTGACAGTAGACCATGTGTGCTTTGGGCTTCTGCATATCTCCTGTGTGAACATATTTGCTTGTGAGTAAATGTACTCTCAACTTCCAAACAAATCTCCTGCTCGTTTTACATTACCACTTTCATTCTGTTATGAATTTAGCTTAAAAACACAGAAAACTGCCAGAGCTAGAGTGTGGCACAGAGCATTGGTATGCTGCTATATTTCCAGAGAGGTCAAATGTAGTTTGCCCACAATTTGGTATGATTTGTTCCTCCTAGACATTTAATCAGATCTCAGACAAAATATAACCAGGTGAGTTCCAATCTTAGTCAGGCCATCAGAACAAGTCAGCAACTGGTGGTTATGTGCATCCTCACAGAGCAAGAGGAAATCAGAGGGTAAGTCACCCTGGGCCATGGTCACAAACCATTCAGCAACCTGTAGCAAAGTAGCACTGAAAGAGTTGTGGGAGAAGACCATTTGTTCTGCCCACTTCTTACCCAGGGAATAGTGCAGGATTGTCCAACAGAAATTGTTGACTAGCCACAGGTGTGGCTACGGCGACACCATTTTAGCCATATGCACGATCGCCTTACATGCACTCAATACAGATAAATGTACTTCACAGGTATATTTACTTAATAAACGTGAATATAAGTATTGAGATCACATGCCCAACGACTGTGTTTAGTACTCATATTTTTTATTTACTAACCAGAAATGCAATTAACCACACCTGGATTCCTAATTAGCCACATGTGACTAGTGGCTAATGCATTGAACGACACTAGAATAATCCATAGTATGTACGGAAGAGGGATTTTTTAAAGTACTGTAGTCCATCCAATCATGGAGGTTTGCTGAATAATACTGATGCAAATAATCCTCACTGTCCACAACTGAGTTTCAAACTCATGCAATTCTGCAATCAGGGTATTGTTAACTACTGCCTCAAGTAAGTCCCATACAGTATTGACAAACTAAATCCAGAGAATGGAATTTTAACATTGAGTTTAACCATTAAGATCTGTTAGATTTTTTTGTTGTTCCTTCAGTGTTGCAAGCAAAATCCATAATAGCTTAAAAAGAAAGTGGATAAATATTTGCAATGAGCATTTATCACTAAAAATGTAAAAATACATATTTAGTCTGAATGTTTTAATTCCTTCTTGTGCATTTCAATATATTCTGCAACCCTTTAACCGGACCATTAAGAATCTCTCTTAGTTTCAAAATAGGTTATTGGACTTCTGGTTCTGACTATTTGGATATGTAATTTTAAGCCACGTGATCAGTAGTCCACGTTATCACAAACCTAATTTCTGCTGGGTTAAAAGTCATCTTCATTCTTAAAAAGGTTAAACAGAATTCACCTGGATTATTCAGTGCGTGGCTTGCATGCAAGAAAGGATTCCATTCACATTAAAGTTTTACCACATTTAGTTTGATCGTGAGGATGCAGTTACTAGATGATGACACTTTCAGCATTAGACAGAATTAAGCAGGAAGGAGATTTTTGAGGTGGATGTGTGGTCACATTGTTTGATGTGGTTTCCTGTAGTACTAAAGCTGAAACAATGTAACCTGTTTTCTCCTTTTTAAATGTACTGACTCTGCAAAATAGCTAATGGCACCTGATTATAAAAGCGGAGGAGCGCCAGTCACCTTTAAAAGACCTGTTATTTTCACAGTTGTATGTCTCTTTGTGCTCGTATGAGTAAGATTGTCAAGTGTGATACCTATTCATTTATTCCAGTATGACCTTTGTTCACAGTACAGATGAAAACATTGTAGTGATCAGTGCTTCCATCAGATATTTTTAAAAATCTAGTTTCGAATGATAGTGTAATGATCCTGAAGAGCTGGACAAATGAACATGGTGATGTAGAGATGTGCAGCATATTGGATGCCCAGTGTGCCCAACCACAAAAAAATAGGATTCAGTTGTATGAAACTGATCTGATCCCCATATAGTGAGAATAACTTGGTTTCAGAGTACAGGAGGAGCTAGGCTAGCCCCACACTCCAATAACATTCTTTGCTTGCCCCTGATCTCACAGTGAGAGTCAGATATTTATGGATAGCATATTGGGCAGGTGCATGATGAACAAAGGATATAAACAGTGGAGGAAATGGATGGGGACAGTGAATCAAAGCAGCAATCGTGAGAGGAAAAGTGGAAATACAGTAATAGTGCTCAAGAGTAACTGCAGAAGATAAGTAAAGAAATGTGTAGCGAGCACAGATTTTTAAAAACACAGCAAAGAAAAACAAATCAAGAGTAAGCAACTCACAGCCCAGTTGCTGATTAAGGAATAGCATTGGCTCAGTTGGAAACAAACTTGACTATTTTCTTCTGAGGTTGGTATATCGGGGTGAAAACAGTTTAAAAAAAAATAACTTCCAAATAATTTAGTGGCCCAATGGAATACAAGGTTAACAAACCCGACAGTTAGTCTGACAATATCCCAATGCGAAGGCATTGAATTTGCAGATGTGACTCAATGTTGAAAGAACCTAGATCTTGCTTCCAGTAAGTAATTAGAAGTTTGAAAACAGAGTTCCAGGATTTTGACGATGAAGGAACAGTGATATATGCCCAAGTCAAGATGGTTTGTGACTTGGATGTACTGGTGTTCCCATGCACCTGCTACCCTTGTCCTTCTAGGTGGTGAAGGTCACGGGTTTGGGAGGTGCTGTCAAAGAAGCCTTGGCGAGTTGCTGCACTAGCTGCACCCATCCAGGCAAGTGGAGAGTATTCCATCACACTCCTGACTTGTGCCTTGTAGGTTGTGGCGAGGCTTTGGGAAGTCAGGGAGAGAGCCCCTCGCCACAGAATACCCAGCCTCTGACCTGTTCTAGTAGCCATGGCATTTATGTGGCTGGTCCAGTTTAGTTTCTTGGCAATGGTGACTCGCCAGATCTGGATAAGTTGGAGCTTTTATCGGGGGAGCCCAGGGAAAAGTTGAGACTGGAAGTATGGTTTCAGTGGCAGTGTGTGGGCGGGGGTGGAGAAGAGTGATGTTTCAGAGGTGGAAGTAAGCAATCTTGGACCTGATGCAGTTTGAAGCTCAGCTCCAGGATGAGAAGGACATAGAAGTTATGTACCATTGTTGTGAACTTGTCTGGGCATCCAAGGCAGGGGGAGTGGAGTTTGGGAGGAGGGTTAGGGCATGGAGATTCTGGCAGATGCCAAATAGAGTGGCTTTAGTTTTGTCAATGATGAGCGACAAAAAAGTCTGGCCCATCCACAAATTGAAGTAAACAAATTGGCAACATTGGTGATTTCGGCTAGGTTTGTCTCAGAGCTGTGGGCATGATGGAGGCTAGATTAAAGTAATTCACAGGGCGTCGTGAGAAAGATGGGCATGGAGTTGGGTAGTGACAACCATGTTTCAGAATCTCAGCAAGGAAAGAGAAGTTGGAGGTAGGGCATTAGTTAGACCGACCAGCGGGGTCAAAGGTCGGTTTTCTTTAAGTAGCAGAATGAAAGTGGAGACGACAATGCCTGCATCGAGGGAGCTGTTGACAACGCGGCGAGCTTTAGGTCAAGGAGGGGCAGTTGAGTAAACAGGAGCCGAGTTGGAGGGGGTCAAAGGAGCAGGTAGTGTGCCTCATGGATTAAATAAATCTGGTGAGGGCTGTGATGGAAATGAGCAAGAAGCAATAGTGTGAAGCTAGAGCTTGGCAGGGACCGAGCTCGGTGAAGGAAGCTGAGCTGATAGCCTCAAGAAATCCATGTTTCTCACAACTGGCTTTAGATATGAAGGTAATGGGGGTAGCAGGGGGAGTCTGGAGGAGGTGGTTTGTGTTGGAGTAAAGCGGTTGGGGAATTCCCATTGCATCCAAGGATGATTCTGGAATAAGAATGATATGATGTACATTTGGTTGCCAAGCTAGATCTGATGGTAGCTGTAGGTGAGTTATTATTATTGGCAGTCACATTTACCTATGAATGCACAGACAGCGAGTGATGTGTACGTAGTGATTTCATTTCAGGCCTTCATGAAAATGCTGAGGATCCAAAGCTTGTGTTTACAGTTTGCTAATGAGTGCAGAGGATATTTGATAAAAGCTGAGACAATAATATTAAGCATAAAGCAACACTTCAAAGGCCCTGCATATCTTTGAATAATCAACCAAAATGTATCACATTGCATTTAGTTTTATAAATTATTTAAAAGTGGGGGGTGCGGGCGGGCAGCGGATGCTACCCACCCAAATTGCCACATATCTTTAAGACATACTTACGGCTGTAGCATGGCAATATGGCGTTTCACCAGTTTTTCTCTGTTCCCATGTGGCTTAATGCTTTCGGTTGTAAACTTTAAAAAAAAATCTAATGTAACTACAGACCTGTATTTTCGAATCAAATATTTAAGAATAAGCCGATTGTCGGGGCTTTTCCTGCAGGTTCAGGTGCGACAACTACTATAACTGTTCCTACAACCGAACCCTCGAGGACTAAAGACTTATTTTAAAAGTTTTTTTGTTTCATATCATAAATAAACAATAAAATATATTCTGTAATATAGAGAATAATAAGTTCAAAGGTGGAGTGAAAGGGATGTAATCACAGAAGAATCACAGAAACCTCACAGTGCAGATAGAGGCCATTTCGGCCCATCGAGCCTGCACCGACACATATCCCATCCCCGTAACCCCTACACCAACACATATCCCACCCTATCCCCGTAACCCCACGTATTTAATCCCCCCCTAACACTAAGGGTCAATTTTATCATAGCCAATCAACCTAACCTGCACATCTTTGGACTGTGGGAGGAAACCGGAGCACCCGGAGGAAACCCACGCAAACACGGGGAGAATGTGCAAACTCCATCTTATTGAAAGATTCAGATGTTATCATGAAATGGAAAATGATTAGAAGACTGATTAGCTCATGCTCTGCTTTTATCGGGGAAAAGGCATGCAGCATGTTACGAAGGAAAAAAGACTATGGGGGTTATGTTGGTGAAAGTGAAAACATGCACTCAGTGGGTGCTGTGCTAATAAGACATGACTGTTTTGGGCCTAATTTCAAATTACCATAATTTGAACTTGCCTGGAGGTACTAAAACAGACACCTGTAGTTTTAGCACTCAAGTGTTGATTAGAAGCAATTTTCATGAAGCAGTATATGTGGGCTCCACGCACCCACTTCCACTGAAGGTGTCGGGGGGAGGGGTGGCTGTCACACAATGGCAGGTTTCAGGATGGTTCGGGGTCCGAGGGAGAGGGCGTACAGGTTCTCTGACACGGCACTAGAGGTCCTGATGGAGAAGGTCCAGACGAGGAAGGACGCCCTGTACCCAGAGGGGGCTAAGGAACCCACCTCGTCCTCCTGCCCCCCGCTCCTGCAGCAGCTGGTGCTGCACTGCCTGGCCTCATGTCTTCCTCCTGCAGACCAAGGGGTCCCCTAACAAGATGCCCATGACCAAGCACTCGCTTTCACCTGGTGACTCCTATAAGGTGTCCAATAAGGTAGAATAGCACAGCACTTACACTTTTTAGGTGGTCCTCAGAGAATTTCCAGAATAAATGTTGATAGTGTTGGTGAAGTCTTGACAAACTGTCCCAGAAAGTCTCCTGATGTGCTTTAAAGTCTTCTTCAAACATCCATCAGCAAGTGAACAGTGAAAGGTGAGTATGCCTTTAAGTAGCGCTCAAAATCCTCAGCAACGACTTGTTTATGCCTATTCAGCTGGTCGCTGTTAGGAGTGGGCGTTAATTCAAATGCTAGCCACCAAAATGCTGTGCAGCTTCTTTAATGAGCGCTAGCCAGCAATTTTATTGGTAATCAGCTCCTTAACAATCCTCCAGGCAGCCATTCCAAACGCAAACCTACTCCTTTGCTATGATGGCGTCTTGTGCTAAATGCAGGCTAAGCCAAGTTCCCATCTTGGCCACTTGGGAGGCTCTTTAGCGCCTAACGTATCTGGGGAAATTCGCCCTCTTTGTTCTATTCATCTAAAATCCTAAAATGTTCAAACACTCACTGCTGTGTTGTCTGGAACATAAACTTGATGATTAAATTTGAGACATCTAAACTACCTTTCCCCAGACAATTTATTGATTTTAATTTGATGGCATTTTCTCTACTTCCAGCATTGAACATAATTTTCAGATAAGACTTTGACTCTTGTAAGTTATCCACATCTATGCATTCAGGTTAAAAGCATCACACACCCATATTGAAAAACCAGTGTGTTTACTATTTGGGTGGATAAGTATTTGTTAAGCTGCCAAGTGTGTTGGCCTTGGCTCAATGGTAGCACTCCTGTCTCGGAAGGTCATTGGTTCAAGCTCCACTCCAGGAATTGAGCACATAATCTAGGCTGGCATTCCAGTCAAAAATGGAGGGAATGCTCCACTATCGTAAGATCCCACGGAACTATTCGAAGAAGAGCAAAGAAGTTCAGTTGGTATCCTGGCCAACATTTATCCCTCAACCAACATCATTGAAGTTGTTTGTGGGACCTGCTGTGTACATTTGCCCACATTACAACAGTGATTTCACGTCAAAAGTAAAGTGTTTTAGGGTGTTCTACAGACATGAAAGGTGCTGTATAAATAAAAGTTCTTTCTTTACTTATTGTAACTATGACATTTGCCTAACACAACACTGTTCACATCAACCTGCCTGAATCAAATCCCATTACTCTCGCCTCCATTTCTGGAAAAAGCATCTGCCCAGTTCCCTCACGACCATACACTGTAACTCCCAATTTCCTATCTTATGACCCCATGACTGCTGCTCCCTCATTTCTGTCTTTGGCCCCTTTAATCTGCTCAGAATTTCCCATTCTTACTGTTCTCCTGGTGCAGCTCTCACATTTGCAGTCTTTCTGTCTGAGGGCCTTAGATTCTAGAGCACCTGGCTCAGGACTGTTCTAGCCATCCACTCCCATATCTGGCTTGACCTCATGAAGCAAAATTGTGCTTCACTCTCCACAACCAAATATTCCTGGACTGTCTTGAACCATTAGGACAACTCCAGACTCAATGCCAGATGCCTTTCCCCCACCCCTCTAACACTAAATACAAGGACCTAATGGAATATTTTGTTTTAAGGTTAAATCCATCCATGCAGCTGATTCAGCTGCCACACCTCTCTTCATCCCTGACTCAAACCCTTCTAGCCCTCAACTCTCTCCATCTTATCACTCTGTAGTTTCTGTTCCCCCTCCACTCTCTCCAAGCTTATCTGTTCCATGAGATCCATTTTCCTATTTCCTCAATCTCATCCCCACCCAACTGCTAATAACTTATCTTCCTCCATGGCCTTATGCTTACCAGTGTTGTAAATGGTCCTCCTCTGCTCTGGCACGATCCCTTTAAAACCATTGTGATTATCCATCCTGCCCCCAAAATATCCACCCTCGACCTTTCCATGGTCTCTAGCTAGGGACATTGATAGATTAAGTGAGTGGGAAAAACTGTGGCAGATGGCGTTCAATTTGGGGAAGTGTGAGGTAATCCACTTTGGACCCAAGAAAGATGATCAGCATATTTTCTAATGGTGAGAAGCTAAGAACTGTGGAGGAGCAGAGAGATTTAGGGGGTCCATGTACAGAAATCACTAAAAGCTAGTAGACGGGTACAAACAAGGTTAGTGGTATGTTGACCTTTATCTCAAGGGGGTGGAAGTTATGCTACAGTTATATAAAGCTCTGGTTAGACCCCATTTAGAGTACTGTGTTCAGTTCTGGGCACCTCACCTCAGGAAGGATATATTGACCTGGGAGGAGGTGCTGTGCATATTCACCAGAATGATACTTGGGCTGAAAGGGTTAAATTATGAGGACAGGTTGCATAGACTAGGCTTGTCGTCCCTTGAGTATAGAAGATTAAGGGGTGATCTAATTGAGGTATTTAAGATAATTAAATGAGTTGTTAGCGTAGATAGAAACGATTTCCTCTGGTGGAGGTGTCCAGAACAAGTGGGCATAACTTTAAAGTTAGAGCTAGGCCGTTCACGGGTGATGCCAGGAAGTACATCTTTACACAAAGGGTAGTGGAAATCTGGAACTCTATCTCTCAAAAAACTGTTGAGGCTAGGTCAATTGAAAATTTCAAAACAGAGATCGATAGATTTTTGTTAGGTAAGGGTATTAAGGGATATGGAGCAAAGGTGGGTAAATGGAGTTGAGGTACAGATCAGCCATGATCTAATTGAATGGTGGAACAGGTTCAAGGGGCTGAATGGCCTACTTATATTCCTATGTACCAGCCCATCACTAACATCCATTTTCTCCTCCATTTAACTATTAGTGGCAAAGCTTTGCAATGTCTTGGTCCACTGTCTAGAAGTCTATCTCTAAAGCCGTCTGTCTCATTTTCTCTCTCCCTGCTTTAAAGACAATCTCGAAACCTACCGATTCAAGTTTGCCTTTAGTCACAGAATCACAGAATCTACAGTGCAGATAGAGGCCATTTCGGCCCATCGAGCCTGCACCGACACATATCCCACCCTATCCCTGTAACCCCATCTATTTAATCCCCTAACACTAAGGGTCAATTTCCTCTGCTAACTCCCCAACTTATAATTGGTGTCCATTTTTGCACCTATGTGAAACATTTGAGGATGTTTTTCTGTTAAAGGTGCAATAGGTTGTAATATTCCTTAAGGTGGTTGTCAGTGGGGTATTTTGGCAAGACATAGTGAAAGGTTGAACAGTTTGATCCTATAATTTAAAAGGGAATTATCTATGTATGATTACTACATAGATTTTATTTATTCATATATACTTTTGTAACCATCTGTTAAGAGTGGTTGCCACATTTGCCTGCATAGCAACAGTCATTAAATTGAAAAAGTAATTAATTGTGAGAAAAGTGCTATATAAATACAAGTAGTGTTATTTAGTAATCTCATACTGTGGCTCAGCATTCCTTTGTAAGGTGGTATTAATTTTTCATGCCTAGTATACATTTTTTGGTTTTATTTGTGGTTACATTACTAGTTACTGATTCCAGATGGTGTGCTGAGAATTGTTTTGTGCAGTTATTGTTGGGGTTGATGGTAGGATTCCTGAATAAGGGGATGTTAGTTTGCATGTATAGCTTCATTTAGAACTCATTTGGTTGTCACCTTGTTGACCTTTGGGGAGAGCTGTGGGTTTTCCGCATTTGACTCTATTGCAGTTAATTTTCTTTGCTTTCTCATACGTTGTTTAAGTATGGTACTTTTTTGCCTTTGTTTTGTGTTCCTTGATATTTTCTGGGTGTCTTCTTGGAAAGTTTGGGGATTTCTTTCCATTTTGCTGTGATTAATTTATTGGGAGGTGTTTTTTGTTTGTTCCATCTATCTGTATCAGTTTCAGTTTCCTGTGTACAAGGCTAGTTTACTATAATAAGATGTGTTTCACTATACTTCACTTTCCAGTAGATCAAGAGTGAATTCATATTGAGTGGAATTGTGGATAGCTTCTTGTTGAGTTTAAATGAACTAATATATATATTTTTTTAACTAAAATCATATGTATAACAAAATACAAATTAATATCCATTTTCACTGTTACAAAGTTTCACCAATGCAACTTTCTATCTTTACCAAGACACCAATCATAAAAAAATATGGGAACAGTTTATTTATTTAGATGCAGGTCGTAGTCTAGATTTTACCAAACAAAACAATTAAAATGTGAAAACAATGTATGTGTACCAATGACTCAGCAGGTAAATGCATTCAGTAGTACTAAGCAATATATTTGCTGTGGAAAAATAAAGCCAAATTCTCAATATTGTTAAAAGAAGCTAGCTCTTTGCTGCAAAAGGTAAGTGCCTTTAAGGTGCTTTGAAGAAGTCACCTTTACAAGCTAGAAGAAACTCAGGCTCTATGCAGACAAAAATTAAGAACACCAGTGTTACTTGTTGCATCACATTGTGAAAGTCTACAACTGCTTTCATCAGAGACTTTGGAGTAAATATAAATTTGATGATTGCTGGCTACTGACCCCACATTCAGTCCAGAGTCAAACCACTTGAGCGATCAAGTTTTGTTTGTTTTGGGGTAAAAAAATCCATAATCCTGGACCTGTGTGTGATGACATTTTGCATGAGTTAGTTCACAATAATACACCCTGTTTATTTTGAAATTTTCATTTAGGGAATATTTTTTCTTATCCCTTTACAGTGCGCTTGGCGGGACCTCTGCTCTCCATATCCCACCATTCCCCGGTGGTGGCTGTCTCATTGATTATGTGCCACAAGTTTGCCAATTACTCAACAATAAGGTAACGCAAAGAAAAACTAGATGCAGTGCATCATTCAATTGTATTTTATTTTCGAATGTATTTTTATGTAGTATATAGGGACTGTTTGGACTATTTAAGTTAGAACTAGCTCCTACAGTAGGCTGAACAAGTTAAGGACAGAAATGGTCCAGACCAAGAACATGAGCTTTTCATAGGCTGTTGGCTGGTCTGTGATATAGTCTTAGTTGTGACCCTCATTCCTCCCTAGCACATCTTACTATTCTAATCAAATCAGTGATAGTAATTTGATCCATGTGATGGATATTGATATACTACATAATCTAAGAGGGATGTTACTGTGGCAGACCAGGTGGAAACTTTATACTGAATATATAGAACTAACCATAGAAGAAATTATTGAGGCTTATGCAATATTGTTAATACATTTTTAACCACTGAAATCTGTTTGCATTTGACTGTGTGTTTGTGTTAACCCTTCTTTCCTTTTATGTCTCCCGAGCCATTTCTTGAGGGCAGACAGGCTCTGCTAGTGCCACTCTGTAACCAGCTGCAAGAGTAATCTTGCCCTGTCGACAATCATCTGGTCTGTGTTCAGCACCAGTAACAGTGTGGTTAAGATTAGGAACTCACTTTGTAGATATTTAAACTCATTCATCCTGATAGTGATTTGTGCCATCAGTATGCTTTAATGCCACAGATATGGGTTTAAGACCAGTCAGGACAGATGAGATGAAAGTCTGTCTATAACAGATGTTCCAGTTGAGATGAATTGTCAGAATGAATATTAGTCCATAGTACAAAACTACTTCAACATTAGTTAGTACTTAAAAGGGTAATCTCACCCAGGATGACGGGAATTCAAAATGGACATATCCTACAGGTATAACACAAGTTGTGCGCCTGCTGTAGAGAAATGCACCTTCTAAAAGTACCCCTCTCCCTAATTTGTTTTTCTCTCATAAATGAAAATGAGCTCAGTAGAGATAAGACTTGTTTGAAGCTGTTTCAAACTCAGCCAAAAAAAACTACTTCAAAAATTGCACAGAAAACAAACTGCAGAATCCTGTCTAAGTAGAGGCAAACTAAATACAGTAGGAGGATTACCTTTCTAGAAGCAAACCACATGTAATGCTTCCATATGCCAGGTACAGTAGCATAGTGGGTATGTTACTGCACTAGGAATCACAGAAACCTCACAGTACAGATAGAGGCCATTTCGGCCCATCGAGCCTGCACCAACACATATCCCACCCTATCCCCGTAACCCCATGTATTTAATCCCCCTAACACGAAGGGTCAATTTTTTTATCATAGCCAATCAACCTAACCCGCACATCTTTGGACTGTGTTCATCCTGGACCAATAATCCGGAGAACATGAGTTCAGATCCCAGCATGGCAGTTTGAGAAGTTTTGAAACAGAGTAGCCACTCAAGAAGGCATGCTACACCTCAAAAGCTGGTAGCAGTAAAAACCATGAGCTGTTGGATTTTTACAGCAATCCAACAGGTTCACTAATATCCTTTAGGGAAAGAAATTCACTGTCCTTACCCGGTCTGGCTGATCTGTGACTCAAGTCCCATGTGGTTGACTCTTAACTGAAGTAACCTAGCAAGCCACTCGGTTGTATCAAACCGTTTACCACATGGACTTCAGCGGCAGGACAGACCCACTAGAGGAGGCGGCACAGTGGTATACAGTTGGGAGAGAGTGACCTTGGGAGTCCTCAACATTGACTCCGGACCCCATGAAGTCTCATGGCTTCAGGTCAAGCATGGACAAGGAAACCTCCTGCTGATTACCACCTACCGCCCTTCCTCAGTTGATGTATCAGTACTCCTCCATGTTGAACACCACTTGGAAGAAGCACTGAGGGTAACAAGGGCACAGAATGTACTCTGGGTGTGGTACTTCAGTGTCTATCACCCAGAGTGACTCGGTAGCACCACTACTGACCAAGCTGGCCGAGTCCTGAAGGACATAGCTGCCATACTGGGCCTGCGGCAGGTGGTGAGAGAACCAACACAAACGAAAAACCTACTTGACCTCATCCTCACCAGTCGCAGATGCATCTGTCCATGACACCATTGGTAGCAGTGACAGCCGTACAGTCCTCGTGGAGACGAAATCCCATCTTCGCACTGAGGACATCCTCCATCGTGTTGTGTGGCACTACCACCGTGCTAAATGGGATAGATTCAGAACAAATCTAGCAACTCAGAACTGGGCATCCATGAGGTGCTGTGGGCCATCAGCAGCAGCAGTACAATTGTATTCCATCACAATCTGTAACCTCATGGCCCAGCATATCCTTTACTCTACCATTGCCATCAGGCCAGGGGACCAACCTTGGATCAATGAGGAGTGCAGAAGAGCATGCCAGGAGTAGCACAAGGCGTGCCTAAAAATGAGGTGCCAACCTGGGAAGCTGCTATACAAGACTACATGCATGCTAAACAGCGAAAGCAGCATGCTGTCGACAGAGCTAAGCGATCCCACAATCAACGGATCAGATCAAAGCTCTGCAGTCCTGCCACATCCAGTCGTGAATGGTGGTGGACAGTTAAACAACTAACTGGAGGAGAAGGCTCCATGAATATCCCCATCCTTAATGATGGCAGAGCCCAGCACGTGAGTGCGAAAGACAAGGCTGAAGCGTTTGTAACCATCTTCAGCCAGAAGTGCCGAATGGATGATCGGCCTCCTCCTGAGGTCCCCACCATCACAGAAGCCAGTCTTCAGCCAATTCGATTCACTCTACGTGATATCAAGAAACGGCTGAGCGCACTGGATACAGCAAAGGCTGTAGGCCCCGACAACATCCCAGCTATCATGCTGAAGACTTGTGCTCCAGAACTAGCTGCGCCTCTAGCCAAGCTGTTCCAGTACTGCTACAACACTGGCGTCTATCTGACAATGTGGAAAACTGCCCAGGTATGTCCTGTCCACAAAAAGCAGGACAAATCCAATCCGGCCAATTACTGCCCCATCAGTCTACTCTCAATCATCAGCAAAGTGATGGAAGGCGTCGTCAACAACGCAATCAAGCGGCACTTACTCACCAATAACCTGCTCACCGATGCTCAGTTTGGGTTCCGCCAGGACTAATCGATGTCAGACCTCATTACAGCCTTGGTCCAAACATGGACAAAGGAGCTGAATTCCAGAGGTGAGAGTGACTGCCCCTGACATCAAGGCAGCATTTGACCGAGTGTGGCATCAAGGAGCCCTAGTAAAACTGAAGTCAATGGGAATCGGGGAAAACTCTCCACTGGCTGGAGTCATACCTAGCACAAAGGAAGATCGTTGTGGTTGGTGGAGGTCAATCATCTCAGCTGCAGGACATCGCTGCAGGAGTTCCTTAAGGCAGTGTCCTAGGCCCAACCATCTTCAGTTGCTTCATCAATGACCTTCCCTCCATCATAAGTTCAGAAGTGGGGTTGTTCGCTGATGACTGCACAGTGTTCAGTTCCATTCACAACTTCTCAGATAATGAAGCAGTCCATGCCCGCATGCAGCAAGACCTGGACGACATTCAGGCTTGGGCTGATAAGTGGCAAGTAACATTCGCGCCACACAAGTGCCAAGCAATGACTATCTCCAATAAACTAGAGTCTAACCACCGCCCCTTGACATTCAACAGCATTACCATCGCTGAATCCCCCACCATCAACATCCTGGGGGTCACCATTGACCAGAAACTTAACTAACTGGACCAGCCACATAAATGCTGTGGCGACAAGAGCAGGTCAGAGGCTAGGTATTCTGCGGCAAGTGTCTCACCTCCTGACTCCCCAAAGCCTTTCCACCATCTACAAGGCACAAGTCAGGAGTGTGATGGAATACTCTCCACTTGCCTGGACGAGTGCAGCTCCAACAGCACTCAAGAAGCTTGACGCCATCCAGGACAAAGCAGCCCACTAGATTGGCACTCCATTCACTCCCTCCACCACCGGCACACCGTGGCTGCAGTGTGTACCATCTAAAAGATGCACTGCAGCAACTTGCCACGGCTTCTTCGGCAGCACCTCCCAAACCTGCGACCTCTACCACCTAGAAGGACAAGGGCAGCAGACGCATGGAAACACCTGCAAGTTCCCCTCCAAGTTACTTACCATCCTGACTTGGAAATATATCGCCGTTCCTTTGTCATCGCTGGGTCAAAATCCTGGAACTCCCACCCTATCAGCACTGTGGGAGTACCTTCACCACAAGCACTGCAGCAGTTCAAGAAGGCAACTCACCACCACCACCACCTTCTCAAGGGCAACTAGGGATGGGCAATGAAAGGAAGAAGGTGCATCACCACAAGGGAAACTAAGGATGAGCAATAAATGCCAGTATTGCCAATGACACCCATATTCTGAGAATGAATATTAAAAATATGAGCACAGAAATGACATACTGTAATGGAAGCATTTACTTCTCATCTGTGCCAGCCATTCATTACAGTATGATTAAAATTAGTTTATTTGCCACAGGAGAAATATTGATCACCAAAACAGAGATACAAATTAGTCCCTATCCAGTGAAAGGGGAAATCAGGTTCATATATGTGGTTTGTTTCTAGGTAGTTACTGCAGTCATAGAGGCAAAAGAAACAAAAACAACTACTTAGCAATGACGCCCACTCCATCTACAGACATGATGCCATTTGCTCTATCATAAATTCTACTTCAGTTGGTTACAGTCATGGAATGTAACAACACTGAAACAGGCCATTTGATCCATCAAGTCTATGCTGTTGTCTTTCTCCACAATCCAATTTTGCTCTCTTGTTCACTCATACCATTTATTACTCATCTTTTTCAAGCAACTGTCTAATTTTTTAAGAAGAAATTCTGGATTCTATTTGATAAATGGCTGGGGCTGCGAATTCACATTCTAATCACATGTACAATTATTTTTTTTCTATCCTACCCTTTTATTTCAATATCATAAATTTGTCTTCTTGTTACCATCTCACCTACCAGTGGATAAGCTATCACTCTTATTGTCTGATCTCACCTGATGACTTCCATCAGGTTTCATCTTCTAAGTAAAAGTTCCACCCCCGCCCCCCAAAAAGTTATCAAGTAAAATTTAATAATACGTACCTACTTTGCAACTTCCATTATTCAACCTTGTTTGGTTATGGCAGCAGCCAGAAACGATATGAATGCAGTATTTAATCATCTCTGACTATGCTTGCCCTCAACAATCTTCAATCCCTTTATTATGCAGATGTGTATATTTTTTTTCTAAACTCGTTAATCAACTGCTTTTGCTAAGAGTTTGTTCCACGTCTCCAGTACTGTGATGTGTGGGAGCAATATTCTAATCTTTCTTGAGAATAGTTATTTTCTACTTGTACGCTGTTTTTATTTTCCAGTTCAAATTTAACCTGTGCCTCTCAGCATTTAAAAAGACCTAGGGCTAAAAATTGAGTAGCGCCCCGATTGAGGCGCTAACTTCGCCGGGGTGCTAAAAGTAGCGCCCCGGAAAAATTAGCGCCGCCGCGCCGGAAATTGAGTGGTTGCGCCCCAAGAGGGAAGCGGGGCGCTACTGGAAGCGCCCCGCATCCCTCTTGGGGCGTTGAGTGAATATCGTGGCGCTACGTGCCGCGGTACTACAGGCCTTCCTCCCCTTCTTAAAGGGGAGGGGCCTTGTGCAGCGCGACCTGGGGCCCAGCTCTGCCCCCCGGGGATCGGGAGTGCAGGCAAAAGAGCCCGGCACCCAAGAGAAGTGCCGCGCTCTTGGAGCGCAGCCGGCACTCCGCGGGGGGCAGGGGGGTGTTCAGGAGGCCGGGGACGGGAGCGCAGGCAGGTGCTGGCCAGCGACCAGCAACAAAAATGGCCGCCCCGCACCTCCTTTAAATTGCGCCTCCCCGACCGCAGGTACGCACCCCTGACCCTGTCGGACATAGCGTCCAGCGGTAAATCAGGGGGTGCTCCCGAAGATCGTGGCTGGGGCATGAGCGGGGTGCTGCGCACAACAATGACATCATCGCCAGTGGCGCAGCGCCGCAGGGCACTACCGGTTAGCGCCACCACTAACCTCCCACTGAATTTTGCGGGAGGTGTGGGCAGTGCCGCGCCCGGGCGCTAGTTGGTTTGCGCCCCACTTAGCGCCCTCTTAAAGCGCTAACGGGTGGCGCTACCAACTGTATTTTTCCCCCCTAGACTTTAACACCCCCCACTCCCCTTGAGCTTCTCCCCAATTAAAACAGTGGGCTAGAAATTCATCTGTTGAACGCCACTCTGTAGCACCATGAAATGGCGATAAAATGGTAGCTGCGCTCTTTCACCAGCTGGTGGCGGGTCCTGCGGCGGCCACCATATTCCTCTCCCCTTTGTGCTGCCAGTAACTGGCAGCGCCCTGAAAGAAAAAATGGCGGTGTGGTGATGTCAGTCGGCGTGCAATGCCGACTTAACGACACCAATGCGAACTTCGACCCCAGCGCTGAATTCCACCCTGGGTCCTAAGCATGCCAGGTTAACCTGGCATGCAAGCAGGCTAACAGTGGCAATGTCTGCAGCTCTTAAAGGGACACACACATCATTCAGGTAAGTTTGAATTTCAGGGTTTGCACAGGATTTTTTTTATTTTATATGAAATGGTAGCTTGCTGCAATAGATGTGAAAAGTTTTTTAAGTGTGTGGGGAGTCCTGCTGGACCCTTGCAAGGGCTCGGATGGTAAATGAAGGCCTATGAGAAGACACAACATGCTGTGAATACTCAGTAGGTCACGCAACATCCGTGGAGAGTAAAACAGAGTTCATGTCTCAGGTCGACATGCTGCCTGACCAACTGAGTGTTTCCAGCATTTTATGCTGTCATTTCACATTTACAGCATTCGTTTGCAGAGGGAAGAGGAAGATGCAGAAGAGGAGGAAGCCAAAGAGGAAGAATCAGACAGAAGGATGCATCCCAGACAGCCCCTGTGGCTGGGATTTCTGGGATGGAATCATCTGCCTGCAGTCCCACTGGCTGGGCAGGCTGCCTCTTCTTATTAACCCACTGGCTGGGCAGGCTGCATTTCTTGGGTGTGTGAAATGAGGAAGGCACAAGGGTGGCATTGTGCTGATGGGAGGGCGGGACAGCAAGATGTACATGCCAGAAGAGGATAACCTACTAGGATACCCGCATCTTGTATCCTTTCAGCCCTATCGCTGGCTAAGGGTTCAACCATGCCCCTGCCAAGAATGGCCTGCACCATCTCCAAGGGGGTGAGGTGGGGCTAGGAATGGGAGATGTGCCTTGTCATTGGTGCAGATTGTTGGTCGGTGAGTGATTGGGGTTTGTGCATTGAGCAGTGTGTGAAGCTAGTGGTGCATTTTATTTTGTATTGCTTCAGTGTGCATGGCCCCTTTAATTATCCAGCCTCTTCATTGCCCACAATTCCTCGCGCACTCCACAGCTTTGCTCACAGAGGCTGTAGGAAGTTGCAATGCCAGACCTGGACAGAAACTTCAGCCCGGATCCCTCCAGCAATGCCACCAGAATGGCGTTGAAAGGAAGGTGAGCGCTGCGCCACCTATCTCCATGCCCCCAAGACCAATTTCACTCGGTTAGCATTGCGGCCATTTCCAGCGGCCGTTAACTGCAGTTGCCGGTAACACCAGCAACGTTGCTGGCATACATGATTTTTTTTCCCCCCAGTGAGTCTTGGAGTGTTTGATGCTGCCATTTGGTGCAAAATAAAGAAGCACCATTCTTCTGCTCCAACATCCCTCACTATAGTGAGCACAGCAAATGTTTAACACTCAAACAGAAAGATCTGCAATTATGTAGGTCCTTGGTGAGACCACACCTGGAGTACTGTGTACAGTTTTGGTCTCCTTACCTAAGGAAAGATATACATGCCTTAGAGTGGGTGCAATGAAGGTTCACCAGACTGATTCCTGTGATGGGGGGATTGTCCTATGAGCAGAGATTGGAGACTAGGCCTATATTCCCTAGAATTTAGAAGAATGAGAGGCGATCTCATTGAAACATCTAAAATTCTTACAGGGCTTGACAGGGTAGATAGATGCAGGGAGGATGTTTCCCCTGGGTGTCTAGAACCAGGGGGACACAGTCTCAGAATAAGGGGTCGGCCATTTAGGACTGAGATGAGGAGAAAGTTCTTCACTCAGAGGGTGGTGAATCTTTGGAATTCTCCACCCCAGAGGGCTGTGGATGCTCAGTCGTTGAGTATATTCAAGACAGAGATCGATAGATTTTTGGATATTAGTGACCAAGGTTGGGAACTAAATATTCCAGGATACTTAACTTTTAGAAGAGATAGGCAACATGGAAAAGGAGGAAGGGTAGCCCTGATAATAAAGGACGGGATAAAGACAGTAGAGAGAAAGGCTCTTAGCTCCAAAAATCAAGAAGTAGAATCAGTTTGCGTGAAACTAAGAAAGAACAAGGGGCAGAAAACATTGGTGGGAGTTTATAGGCCGCCGAACAGTAGTTGTAATGTAGGGCAGAGTATAAATCAGGAAATTAGAGACGCATGTAACAAGGGTAATACAATAATCATGGGGGACTTTAATCTACATGTAGACTGGGCAAACCAAATTTGCAGTAATAGTGTGGATGATGAATTCATGGAATGTATACGAGATAGTTTTCTAGATCAGTATGTTGAGGAATCAACTAGGGAACAGGCTATTTTAGATCTAGTATTGTGCAATGAGAAAGGGTTAATTAATAACCTTGTAGTAAAGGGGCCTTTAGGGAAGAGTGACCATAATATGATAGGATTTTATATTAAGTTCGAAAGTGATTTAGTTAAATCCGAAACTAGGGTCTTAAATCTAAACAAAGCAAACTACATAGGTATAAGGGGCGAGTTGGCTCAGGTAGATTGGGAATCTACATTAAAAGGTATAACGGTAGACAAGCAATGGCTAGCATTTAAAGAATAAATACATAATTTACAACAAATATACATTCCTTTAAGGCACAAAAGCCCCACAGGAGAAGTGGTCCAACCATGGCTAACAAGAGAAGTTAAAGGTAGTATTAGATCAAAGGAAGAGGCTTATAATGTTGTCAAAAAGAGTAGTAAGCCTGAGGATTGGGAGAATTTTAGAATTCAGCAAAGGAGGACAAAGGAAGATAAAATATGAGAGTAAACTAGTGAGAAACATAAAAACAGACTGTAAACGCTTCTATACGTATGTAAAAAGGAAAAGATTAGCAAAAGTAAACATTAAGTCCCTTACAGGCTGAGATGGGAGAAATTATAATGAGGAATAAGTAAATGGCAGAGACATTAAACAAATACTTTGTGTCTGTCTTCACGGAAGAAGGTGTAAAAAACCTCCCGGAAATAGTGGAGAACCAAGGGTCCAGCGAGAATGAGGAACTGAAAGAAATTAGTATTTGTAAAAAAATAGTACTGGAGAAATTAATGGGACTGAAAGCTGATAAATCCCCTGGACCTGATGGCCTACATCCTAGGGTTTTGAAAGAGGTGGTTATAGAGATAGTGGATGCATTGGTTATCATCTTCCAAAATTCCATAGATTCTAGAATGGTTCCCGAGGATTGGAAGGTAGCAAATGTAACCCCACTATTTAAGAAAGGAGGGAGAGAGAAAGGTTGGCACCACTGCAGCCAGGGACTCCTGACAACATCCCTGCTTGTGCTTTCCTGTTCAATGTGCAACCAGACTGCGTTGATCTCCTGGGGAGGTCTCTTCCACCCATGGGAAGGGAAGAGAATCTCCCTGCGTGCTGTGACTCCCTCCATAAGCATATGGAGGGAGTCATGCGTGAGCCTGGGTGCAGGCGTGCACCTTTGTGCAGTGCTTGTTGGTATTTGCAGTCCCTCAATGCTGCAAAACACTGACAGCACAACTGTCAAAATCAATTTGGCCGTGGTCCCTATAAAGAAACCGTCTGATGACGCATCATCAAATGACGTCATCAGATCTGCTTCCTGTTAATTGGCCAGGAAATCCCACAGGGCGGGCTTAACAAGGCCAATCTACAGAAAATCTTTTTCAGAGACTGGCTGCACACGGGAGCAGGACTAGAAGCCGCCGACCAGCTCTCCCACCTCCGTAGGGAAAATCCAGCACTTTGTGTCTGTCTTCACAGAAGAAGACGCAAAAAACTTCCCAGAAATAGTGGGGAACTAAGGGTCTAGCGAAAATGAGGAATGAGAAGAAATTAGTATTAGTAAAAAAAATAGTACTGGAGAAATTAATGGGACTGAAAGCCAATAAATCCCCTGGACCTGTTGGCCTACATCCAAGGGTTTTGAAAGAGTTGGCTATAGAGATAGTGGCTGCATTGGTTGTCATTTTCCAAAATTCCATAGATTCTAAAATGGTTCCCGTGGATTGGAATGTAGCAAATGTAAACCCACTATTTAAAAAAGGAGGGAGAGAGAAAATGGGGAACTACAGACCAGTTAGCTTGACATCAGTAGTGGGGAAAATGCTAGAATCAATTATTAAGAATGTGGTAACAGGGCACTTAGAAAATAATAATAGGATTGGGTAGAGTCAGCACAGATTTTTTTTTAATTAATTTATGGGATGTGGGTGTCGCTGGCAAGGCCAGCATTTATTGCCCATCCCTAATTGCCCTTGAGAAGGTGGTGGTGAGCCGCCGCCTTGGACCGCTGCAGTCCATGTGGTGAAGGTACTTCCACAGTGCTGTTAGGTAGGGAGTTCCAGGATTTTGACCCAGCGACGATGAACGATCGGCGATATACTTCTAAGTCAGGATGGTGTGTGATTTGGAGGGGAACTTGGAGGTGGTGGTGTTCCCATGCGTCTGCTGCCCTTATCCTTCTCGGTGGAAGAGGTCGCGGGTTTGGGAGGTGCTGCCGAAGAAGCCTTGGCGAGTTGCTGCAGTGCATCTTGTAGATGGTACACACTGCAGCCACGGTACGCCGGTGGTGGAGAGAGTGAATGTTTAAGGTGGTAGATGGGGTGCCAATCAAGCGGGCTGCTTTGTCCTGGATGGTATCGAGCCTCTAGAGTGCTGTACTCATCCAGGCAAGTGGAGAGTATTCCATCACACTCCTTACTTGTGCCTTGTAGATGGTAGAAAGGCTTTGGGGAGTCGGGAGGTGAGACACTCGCCGCAGAGTACCTAGCCTCTGACCTGCTCTTGTTGCCACAGTATTTATGTGGCTGGTCCAGTTAAGTTTCTGGTCAATGGTGACCCCCAGATGTTGATGGTGGGGGATTCGGCGATGGTAATGCCATTGAATGTCAAGGGGTGGTGGTTAGACTCTCGCTTGTTGGAGATAGCCATTGCCTGGCACTTCTGTGGCGCGAATGTTACCTGCCATTTATCAGCCCAAGCCTGAACGTCGTCCAGGTCTTGTTGCATGCGGGCATGGAGGAACTGTGAATAGCACTGAACACTGTGCAGTCATCAGCGAACATCCCCATTGCTGACCTTATGTTGGAGGGAAGGTCATTGATGAAGCAGCTGAAGATGGTTGGGCCTAGGACACTGCCCTGAGGTACTCCTGCAGCGATGTCCTAGGGCTGTGATGATTGACCTTCAATCATCTTCCTTTGTGCTAGGTATAACTCCAGCCAGTGGAGGGTTTTCCCCCAGATTCCCATTGACTTCAGTTTTACTAGGGCTTCTTGATGCCACACTCGGTCAAATGCTGCCTTGATGTCAAGGGCAGTTAAACTCGCTTCTCCTCTGGAATTCAGCTCGTTTGTCTATGTTTGGACCAAGGCTGTAATGAGGTCTGGAGCCGAGTGATCTTGGTGGAACCCAAACTGAGCATCAGTGAACAGGTTATTGGTGAGTAAGTGCTGCTTGATGGCACTGTCGATGACACCTTCCATCACTTTGCTGATAATTGAGAGTAGACTGATTGGGCAGTAATTGTCCTCCTTTTTGTGGACAGGGCATACCTGGGCAGTTTTCCACATTGTCGGATAGATGCCAGTGTTGTAGCTGTAATGGAACAGCTTGGCTAGAGGCATGGCTAGTTCTGAAAGGGAAATCATGTTTGACGAATCTGTTAACGTTTTTTGAGGTTGTAACTAGCAGAATAGATAAGGGGAAACCAGTGGATATGGTGTATTTGGATTTTCACAAGGCATTCGATAAGGTGCCACACAAGCCGTTACAGTATTAAACAAAATTAGGGCTCATGGGATTGGGGGTAATATACTAGCACGGACTGAGGATTAGTTGACTGACAGAAAACAGAGAGTAGAAATAAGCGGGTCATTTTCAGGTTGGCAAGCTGTAACTGGTGGGGTACCACAAGGATCAATGCTTGGGCCTCAGCTATTCACAATCTCTGTCAATGATTTGGATGAGGGGATCAAATGTAATATATCCAAGTTTGCTGACACAAAGCTAGGTGGGAATGTAAGTTGTGAGGAGATGTGAAGAGGCTTCAAGGGGATATAGACAGGCGAAGTGAGTGGGCAAGAACATGGCAAATGGAATATAATGTGGAGAAATGTGAAGTTATCCACTTCGTTCAGAAAAATAGAAAAGCAAAGTATTTTTTAAATGGTGAGAGATTGGGAAATGTTGATGTTCAGAGGAACCTGGGTGTCCTTGTACACAAATCACTGAAAGTTAACATGCAGGTACAGCAAGCAATTAGGAAAGCAAATGGTATGTTGGCCTTTATTACAAGAGGATTTGAGTATAAAAGTAAAGACGTCATATTGCAATTATATAGGGCCCTGGTGAGACCACACCTGGCGTATTGTGTAAAGTTTTGGTCTCCTTACCTAAGGAAGGATATACTTGCCATAGAGGGAGTGCAATAAAGGTTCACCAGACTGATTCCTAGGTTGATGGGATTTTTCTATGAGGAGAGATTGAGTAGATTGGCCTATATTCTCTAGAGTTTAGAAGAATGAGGTGTTTTCTCATTGAAACATACAAAATTCTTACAGGGCTTGTCAGGGTAGATGCAGGGAGGATGTTTCCCTTGGCTGCAGAGTCGAGAACCAGGGGTCACAGTCTTAGAATAAGGGGTCGGCCATTTAGGACTGAGATAAGGAGAAATTTCTTCAATCAGAGGGATAATCTTTGGAATTCTCTACCTGTGGAGGCTCAGTCGTTTAGTATATTTAAGATAGAAATCGATAGATTTTTTGATATTAAGGGAATCAAGGGATATGGGGATCGGGCAGGAAGGTGGAGTTGAGGTATTAGATCAGCCATGATCTTATTGAATGGCGGAGCAGGCTCAAGGGGCCGAATGGCCTACGCCTGCTCCTATTTCTTATGTTCTTAAGGGAATAAAGCATATGGGGTTAGTGCGGGGAGATGGAGTTGAGGGAGAAGATCAGCCCTGATCTTAGTGAATGGCGGAGCAGGCTTGCCAAATGATCTACTCCTGCTCCTATTTCTTAAGTTCAATACTAAAAAGTGTAATGGGTACAAGTCTTAAAAAGGCTATGTAGTATTTTGTTTAAAATAATGTACCCGGATTTATAATTCCTGTCATTTGTCTTGTCAATATATTAACTTTTAATGTTAACTTGTTTTTGCTTTATTTAAACCAAGGTGCAGTATATTATTCAGGGTTACCACAGAAGGAGAGAGTACATCGCTGCCTTTCTGAGTCACTTTGGAACGTAAGTTTATTACTGGATACCATTAATAGTTCCTGCAGGATAATCTAAGCGAAGACTTTTTAGTTGTGAGAAAAGATTTATACATGCAATAGCCAGAGTGGGAATTATTTTTTGTTCAATTTCCAGGTCATACTTTTTTGAACAGATATAAAATACTCAATCAGATTTTCTGTTCAAAGTTATTGTCCTATAGGAGCTGATAATGCTATATTCTGATCCCCTCCTCCTCCTACTCCACCTCCGCTTTCTCCTCCTCACACCACCACCTCCTTCTTCTTTTCCTCCTCCACCTCCTCGTAAACCGGAAAATACGGAGGGATACCCATAAAGGCCGACGGAGCACTTGATGTGCACTGCGCTTGATAATCTGCCCCAGAAGCAGTGTAGCACTCGATGCCTGTGCACGTATTGTGTATTATTAATGCCTCTAGAAATATTTCAATTGGGGCTGGGTGCCAAAAAAACAATTGGAGCACCTGAACAGCAATCCAGATGCTCAATTAATGCATAAAATGGTTCCTGCAAAAGAGTCAATCAGTTTTTGGGATGTTCAATCATTTTGCCATAGCAAGATCTGGATATGACTTGTATTGAAGTATTGCCTTTAAGTTAAATTGAGCTCACAAAGATTTAAAAATCCCCTCTGTCGCATGAGGCTGTAAGTGGCGGGTGAGAGTAGTATGCTGGCCTTTATATCTAGAGTACAAGGGGATAGAAGTTTTGCTGCAGCTATACAAAACCCTGGTTAGACCACACCTGGAGTAGTGTGAGCAGTTCTGGGCACCACACCTTAGGAAGGATATATTGGCCTTGGAGGGAGTGCAGTGTAGGTTTCCCAGAATGATACCTGGACTTCAAGGGTTAAGTTACATGGAGAGATTACACAAATTAGGGTTGTATTCCCTAGAATTTAGAAGGCTAAGGGGTGATCTGATCGAAGTTTTCAAGATATTAAGGGGAACAGATAGGGTCGATGGAGAGAAACTATTTCCGCTGTAACAACAGAAAATGCTGGAAAATCTCAGCAGGTCAGGCAACATCCGTGGAGAGAAATTTGAGTTGACGTTTCGGGTCGAACCCTTCTTCAAAACTGGAAAGAAAAGAAAATAGATCGAAGGCAGGGCTGCGATCGGACAAAAGAATTAAAAGAAACAAAAGAAGTAAAAGAGGCAATAAAAGGTATTTGAAGCTAGACGAGATGGTAATAGGCTGAGATTAGGTGTGAAGTGTACTGGCAGGGCAAGAGATAGCTGCCAGGTGGGAGAGAGAAACAAAAGGAAAGGGGGGGGGGGGGGAAAGGAGTGGAAAAATTACAAGAAAAAATGTAATAGGGGCCGAGGTTATGATCTGATGGCATAGTGGTTAGCACTGTTGTCTCACAGCGCCAGAGACCCGGGTTCGAATCCGGCCTCGGGCGACTGTCTGTGTGGAGTTTGCACATTCTCCCCGTGTTTGCGTGGGTTTTCTCCGGGTGCTCCGGTTTCCTCCCACAGTCCAAAGATGTGCGGGTTAGGTTGATTTGGCTATGATAAATTGACCCTTAGTGTTAGGGGGATTAAATACGTGGGGTTACAGGGATAGGGTGGGATATGTGTTGGTGTAGGGGTTACGGGGATCGGGTGGGATATGTGTCGGTGCAGGCTCGATGGGCCGAAATGGCCTCTATCTGCACTGTGGGGTTTCTGTGATTCTGTGAACTTGATATTGAGTCCGGAAGGCTGCAGAGTGCTTAATCGGAAGATGAGGTGCTGTTCCTCGAGTTTACGTTGAGCTTCCGTGGAACAATACAAGAGGCCAAGGACGGTGAGGTCCGAGTGGGAATGGAGCGGTGAATTAAAATGACAGGTGACTTTCCGCTGGTTGGGGATTCTAGGACTAGGGGGCATAGTCTAAAAATTAGAGCCAGACCTTTCGGGAGTGAAATTAGCAAAAACTTCTAAACACAAATTGTGGTAGAAGTTTGGAACTCTCTTCCGCAAACAGCAGTTGATACTAGATCAATTGTTAATTTTAAATCAGAGATTGATAGCTTTTTGTTAACCAAAGGTATTAAGGGATATGGGCCAAAGGCAGGTATATGGAGTTAGATCGCAGATCAACCATGATCTCATCGAATGGCGGAACAGGCTCGAGGGGCTGTTCCTACTGAAGTCAGAGGGGCCATAGTATGGAATGTTGTTTCTCATATACAGTTCCAGCCTGAAACAATGAAGATCATTGAGTCTTTCCTGTGAACCATGCAGGCTCGTTGTGTTGGGATAGTCCCATTTATTTTGAAAAAGCAGGTTGGTTTCTCGGGTGCTGCACTTGGGGAGTTTAATTCGCAGCTGCTTCAAAAAATGGATCTATTGGCCCGGGCATTTACTCGGGGGCGTGAGGAGGGTGGGGCTGGGGAGGATATACGGACGGAAAACCCAGAAGTAAGGATTTCCCGGATGTCCTGCTGACATTAACCGCAGGACAGCTTTTTTATTTTTTCAGCAGGCTTCCCGCGTGATAGCCAGCCTGATTGGCCAGCTGGCTGCCTGTCGGGCGGGAAAGCAGCTGAGGAGCGGATGCAAGGCACATAGGAGCTCGCTGGAGGGAGGAGTCAGGATCGGGTGGGGGGAGTCGGAGATCGACGGGGTGGGAGAGTTGGATTTGTAAAGAGGTTTGCTTGTTGGGCCTGGCGGAAACATTCCTGCTCCTGGCCCACAAGCAGTACTATAAATGCACTTGCCTCATGGATCTAGCCCTTCGCCTCCTTTTACCTGCCAGGTTTCCCAAGCTCCGGGAAACCCGGCCTCCATGGGTTAAAAATTAAAATCCTGTTTAAATGGAGGCACGCAGCCTTCTTAAAAGTTTTACTGGCTGACATGCCACCTGAGAGTGGATTGGTTGCCCGTTCCTGACCCACCTCCGTTAAAACCGGAGGTAGGTGGGTCGTGTTTGAGATTTTTTACATTTTTACTTCCCATCTGCCCCCAACACACCCATCCTTGGGGGTTAAAATTCCACCCTTTAGTCTGCTTGCTATCTTGCAATCTTTTCAGTAGTAAGCCAGTTTTAAGAGTGAACAGAAGTCCTTTAAGAGGTGTTTTTGTGGCTTTTCCATCCCCTTGCCTTTGTGTACTCCAGTGCATTACCAATTGGCGCGAGGATGTGCCACACTAAAATTTAAATGAGCTGATCTTGGATTATGTCGTGAGCTCAGCTCTGTGGAGCACAGGCATACCCAGTGCCTAAGGAGTAACAGCCCCAACACCATTACATCAGGAGCACATTACTCGTCCTGTAGCGTATCTTTATCGCAACTTTTTAAAACATATTTGGACATGTGAGTGTGATGATGGCTTCAGTTAATTTGCCAATAATATGCAGAAATATAATTCGAGAGTGAAGTAAATGTAAAATGTCCTTCAGTTTAATGTAGCAATATAATGGACATAATGCATTCCTGTTATGTCAGTGGAAGCAGACATGAGCATTAATGGGTGGCATATTTGAAGGAATGTTGGCTTTTTGCTATCGGGCCCTGTGTTCTAACCTTTCTGCTACTGAGAATTTGTGGAATTTCAGTTATTTTCCATAAAAATAAATTGTCTGGTTTTGGCTGGATTTTCTGAGAGGCTAAATCCCCAAAGATATGGGAAGAAATTCCCTCTTTCTCACATATATATTGCACTATCTGTGTTTATATTAAAAAAAATATATATACTCTATTGCATTATTAATGCTGAGAGAGTTTTTGTGTCCCAAAGTTCTGGATTCAAACTCCACTATGAACTTGAGCACGTAATCTAGGCTGACACTCGAGTGCAGTACTGAGGGAGTGCTGCATTGTTGGAGGTACCATCTTTCAGATGAGATGTTAAACCAAGATCCTCATCCGCCATTGCTCAAGTAGACGTAAAGGATCCCAGGGCATTATTCAAGGAAGAGCAGAGTTCTGCCATTCCTCGCTCAACCAACACCACCAAAAAAAGATTATCTAGTCATTCATTCATTTACTATTTCTGGGATATTGCTGAGCACAAATTGACTGCTGTTTGCTGATGTCCAGTTAACCATTTTATGTTGTATAATTTACTGATGATCAGTTAACCATTTTATACTGTGTTTTTGATATTGAGTCCACACTGAAGAGGACACTGCACTAATACCAAAAGTGTAATAAAAAACCCAGCATGTTTGGTGTAAAATGAGAATCGAATCCCTTGTCAGAGCTGTACATTTAAGATAGCAAAATACTGCGGATGCTGGAAATCCGAAATAACAACAGAAAATGCTGGAAAAACTCAGCAGGCCAGGCAACATCCGTGGAGAGAGAAATAGAGTTAACGTTTCAGGTCGAAACCCTTCATCAGGACTGAAAAAACACAGGAAATGAAACAGATTAAAAGGCCAGTTTGGGGGCTGGGAAATGGGGATGAAAGAACAAAAGAGAAGTGAAGAGACATTGAGGTATTCAAAACGAGACGAGATGGTGATAGGACTAATGGAGAGACAAAAGACGGCTCTAGATTAGGTGTGAAATGCGCTGGCAGAATGAGAGACAGCTGCCATGTGGGAGAGAAAAAAAGGGGGAACGGCCAAAACAAAGGTGTGGATAAAAAATATATGTAAAAATGTAATAGGGGCCGAGGTTATGATCTGAAATTGTTGAACTCGATATTGAGTCCGGAAGGCTGTAAAGTGCCTAATCAGAAGATGAGGTGCTGTTCCTTGAGCTTACGCTGGGTTTCCGTGAAACAATGCAAGAGCCTGAGTACAGTGAGGTCTGAGTGGGAATGGGGCGGTGAATTAAAATGACAGGCAACCGGAAGCTCGGGGTCACTCTTGCGGACTGAACGGAGGTGTTCCGCAAAGCAGTCACCCAATCTGTGTTTGGTCTCCCCAATGTAGAGGAGATCACATCGTGAGCAGCGAATACAGATTGCAAGAAGTACAAGTAAATCGCTGTTTCACCTTGAAGGGGTGTTTGGGGCCCTGGCCAATGGGAAGGGGGGAGGTATAAGGGCAGGTGTTGTATCTCCTGCGCTTGCACGGGAAGGTGCCGGGGTGAAGGGGAAGAGGTGCTGGGGGTGATAGAGGAGTGGACTAGGGTGTCTCGGAGGGAGCAGTCCCTATGGAATGCTGAAAGGGGAGGGGAAGATGCGTTTGGTGGTGGGATCACGTTGGAGATGGCGGAGGATGATCTGTTGAATGTGGAGGCTGGTGGGGTGAAAGGTGAGGACAAGGGGAACCCTATCGTGGTTCCGGGAGGGAGGGGCAGGGGTGAGGGCAGAAGTGCGGGAGATAGAATGGACACGGTCGAGGGCCGTGTCAACCACGGTAGAGGGGAATCCTCGGTTGAGGAAAAAGGAAGACATGTCGGAAGCACTGGTGTGGAAGGTGGCATTGTTGGAGCAGATGCGGCGGAGACGGAGAAACTGGGAGAATGGAATAGAGTCCTTACAGGAGGTGGGGTGGGTGGAAGTGTAGTCCAGGTAGCTGTGGGAGGCAGTGGGCTTGTAGTGAATGTTGGGCAATAACCTATCCCCAGAGATGGAGACGGAGAAGTCAAGGAAGGGAAGGGAAGAGTCGGAGATGGACCATGTGAAGATGAGGGAAGGATGGAAATTGGAGGCAAAGTGAATGAAATTGTCTAGTTCAGGGCGAGAGCAGGAAACGGCACCGATGCGGTCATCAATGTACCGGTAAAAGAGGTGAGGGAGGGGACCCGAGTAGGACTGGAACAAAGAGTGTTCCACATATCCCACGAAAAGGCAGGCATAGCTAGGACTCATGCGGGTACCCATAGCAACACCTTTGATTTGGAGGAAATGAGTGGAGTCAAAGGAGAAATGAGTGGAGTCAAAGGAGAATTTGTTCAATGTGAGAACAAGTTCAGCCAGGCGGAGGAGGGTGGTGGTGGATGGGGACTGGTCGGGCCTCTGCTCAAGGAAGAAGCGGAGCGCCCTCAGGCCATCCTGGTGGGGGATGGAGGTGTAGAGGGATTGTACGTCCACGGTGAAAAGGAGGCGGTTGGGGCCAGGAAACTGGAAACTGTTAAAGTGGCGGAGGGCATCAGAAGAGTCGCGGATGTAGGTGGGAAGAGGCTGGACAAGGGGAGAAAAGATAGAGGCGAGATAGGAAGAGATAAGTTCCGTGGGGCAAGAACAGGCTGAAACAATGGGTCTACCAGGGCAGTCCTGTTTGTGGATCTTGGGAAGGAGGTAGAAGCGAGCTGTGCGGGGTTGAGGAACTGAGTTTGGTGGCCGCGGGGGGGGGGAGATCTCCAGAGGAGATGAGGTCAGTGACAGTCTTGGAAACGGTGGTTTGATGTTTGGTAGTGGGGTCATGGTCCAGGTGGAGGTAGGAGGAGGTGTCGGAGTGTTGGCGTTCAGCTTCCGCTAGGTAGAGGTTGGTTCGCCAAACAACAACAGCACCACCTTTGTCAGCAGGTTTAATGACAATGTCGGGGTTGGATCTGAGAGAATGGAAGGAAAATAGCATTGCTGCTCACGGTTGCAGGCCCACAGGCGATAGAGGTATTTAATACATTTGTATTTAATCCAGAGGAGAACAGAGAAAAATTAGACGATGTGCTAAAGAAGTTCAGAGGGAGGTAGGTTGGAGTGAATGAGGGGAGCAGAGAAATGGAGACGGCCGATGTCACGGCGGCAGTTAGCAATGAAAAGATCTAGAGAGGGTAAGAGGCCAGGGGGAGGGGGTCCAGGTAGAATGGGAATTCTGAAAGCGGGAGAAAGGGTCAGCCGTGCGGGGGGAAGACTCCTGGCCAGAGAAGTAGGCACAGAGACGAAGGCGGTGGAAAAAGAGCTCAACATCGTGCCAAGCTCGAAATTCGTTGAGGTGGGGACGTAAAGGGATGAAGCTCAGGCCTTTGCTGAGGACTGATTGTTCGGGGTCAGAGAGAGGAAGGTCAGAGGGGATAGTGAAAACGCAGCAGGGGGTGAGATTGGGAGAAGGGGGGTCAGAGGAAAGTGAAGGGTGTAATGATCAATAACCTGTCATTCTGGAATGGTACACTAGGTGGTGCTGTATGTATATAAGAGTGGGCTACCCACGATGCACTAGGCTACCCACAAGGCAGCAGTCAAGATGGAGGCCTCTACAGATACTGTACCTAGTCCACGTGCTCAATAAAGTGTCTAGCAAAAGCTAGCTGTTCTTAATAAAAACGACTAGTTATTAATGAACATAACATGGTACCAGGATTGGTAAGATCTGCTGAATATTGTGCAACGCGACATGGAGAATTTGAAGCCACCAGAGCATTTGAAACTCACAGGAAATGTCGACTACAATTGGTAGACTTTTAAACAACAATTCGAACTCTACATTGCTGCCATCGGGTACGGTACGAAGCCAGACGCAAGGAAAATAGCGTTGCTGCTCACGGTTGCAGGCCCACAGGCGATAGAGGTATTTAATACATTTGTATTTAATCCAGAGGAGAACAGAGAAAAATTAGACGATGTGCTAAAGAAGTTTGCTACACATTGTTCTCCCAAAAAGAATGAAACCTATGAGAGGTACATCTTCCGTTCTCGGACACAGCAGCAAATTGAGACTTTTGATAGCTTTTTGACTGATCTGAAACTGAAAGCACAGACATGTAATTTCTCTGAGCTGAAAGCATCCATGATTCGTGACCAGATTGTGTTTGGTATTCATGATAAAAAAGTCAGGAAACGTCTGTTGAGAGAAACCGAACTAACATTGGAAATTGCTGTGAAAATATGCCAAGCTAGCGAGCTAGCTCAAAAGCATGCCAAGACTTTCAGTGAAATCAATGATGATGCGATTGCAGTAAGTGCTGCTGTCGGTGCTGTGTCCTACAAGGGGAAGAAACATGGGCAGAACAGAAGTGAAAAGCAATCGGAGGAAGGAATTTTTAATTGTAAACGCTGTGGTTACAAACACCAGTTAAAACAATGTCCAGTGTTTGGAAAAATGTGCACAAAATGTCATGGAAAGAATCACTTTGCCAAACAATGCTTTTCAAAAGTAAAAACTAAGAAAGGGCAACGAGTTAATGTAATTGAGGACACTGATTTAAGTGAGACATGTTTTGTAGGAATGGTGTCAAATCAAATCAAATCAAATCAACTTTTATTGTCATTGTTAGTGCACAAGTGCAGTACAACGAAATGTAGGCTTGCGGCTCCCGAGAGTGTACATTTAGATTAAGACATTTAAACATTCAACATACATTTGGCTTGTAATACATTAACATAAACATAACCATAATAAAGTGCATTGGCAGATGTGCAGGCTTTAGAGTTTATTTGTGGAGTTCAGTAGGATGACAGCCCTGGGAAAGAAGCTGTTCCTAAATCTGGTCGTACGGGTGCGAATGCATCTGTAGCGTCTCCCAAATGGCAGGAGGGCGAACAGACTGTGGCTGGGGTGGGTAGGGTCTTTGATGATGGACCGTGACCTCCGTAAACAGCGTTTCTGGTATATGTGCTCTATGGTCGGTAGCCGGGTGCCGGTAATGCGTTGGGCAGTTTTGACTACCCGCTGCAGGGCTTTCCGGTCATAGTAGCTACAGCTGCCATACCATACTGTGATACAGTTCATCAGGATGCTCTCTATTGTGCAGCGGTAAAAGTTAGAGAGGATCAGGGGTGACAGGTTACATCCCTTCAGCCTCCTTAGGAAATATCGGCGCTGCTGGGCCTTCTTCACCAGAGAGGAGGTATTGAGGGACCAGGAGAGGTCTTCCGTGATGTGGACTCCGAGGAACTTATCAAAAAGGATACAGAAAATGTGCAGCCCTCCGGAATTAACAATGCTGAACATAAAGTTAATGCAGTAAAAGAGGACAAATGGATGATCCCACTGCAGGTAAATGGAGCATTAGTTACATTGAAACTAGACACTGGGGCAAAAGCAAACTTAATCAGTATGAGTGACATTAACAATATGAAAGAAAAGCCCAAAATACAGAAAAAGTCAGTACTACTGAAGGACTATAATGGACAGAAAATAGATAGCTTAGGTGTATGCAGACTTAAAGTGACAGTCAAAGACAAAGTGCATCATCTCATGTTTTCTGTTGTGGCTGAAGGACTTGATTCACTACTGGGTGACAAAGCTTGTGAGGACTTAGAACTGGTCAAGAGAGTCTACCGTATAAACTGTGCAAAGCAGACCAGATGACTCGGTGGATTCTGTAGTGAATAATTTCCAGGATGTGTTCAAAGGATTTGGAGTTCTACCATTCACTTACAAGATCCAGCTAACGGAGGATGCTCCACGAAGAGTTCCAGCACCCCTGCGTGACCGGCTCAAGAATGAACTGGACAGAATGACCACACTAGGAGTCATCAGGAAAGTCGAAGAGCCAACAGACTGGGTTAACTCCATGGTATGTGTAAAGAAAAAGAACAATGATCTAAGAATATGCATGGATCCAAAGGACTTAAATGCAAACATAAAACGTGAACACTACCAGATTCCCAAGCGAGAAGAAATCACCAGTGAAATGTCAGGTGTCAGATACTTTACAAAGCTCGATGCCTCACAAGGATTTTGGCAACTAAAACTGGATGAAGAGCGCACCAAATACTGTACCTTCAACACACCATTTGGCAGGTATTGTTTCCTCAATGCCTTTCGGGATAATATCTGCATCTGAAATCTTTCATAGAGCGATGGAACACATAATTGAAGGTCTGGAAGGAGTTCGGGTCTATGTTGATGACATCATCTGGGGCTCCACACTGAAAGAACACAATGAGAGACTGACTAAAGTGCTACAGAGCATACGCCGGAATGGACTGAAGCTCAACAAAGCCAAGTGTCAGTTTGGCGTCCAGGAAGTCACTTTCCTAGAAGATAATCTATCTGGTAAAGGATTAGAGCGAGATATGGAAAAAGTAAACGCCATACTCAAAATGCCCTGACCCACTGACAAAAAAGGAGTGCTACGCATCATGGGGATGATAAACTTCATTGGAAAGTTCATTCCTAACTTGTCAGCCAAGACAGCCTGTCTGCGAGACCTGCTACGTAAAACAAATGAGTTCGCATGGACAGAAAGACATGAACAAGAGTGGATAAACCTCAAAACAGTGCTGACAACCACACCTGTACTCACCTTCTTTGACCCAACAAAAAGAATCAAAGTGTCAACGGATGCATCAAAAGATGGCCTAGGTGCGCTCTTGCTACAAGCAGAGGGTGAAGATTGGAAGCCTGTTGCCTATGCCTCCAGGTCTATGACTGATACGGAGTGTCGATACGCCCAGATTGAAAAGGAATGTCTCGGCTTGGTAGTTGGACTAGAAAAGTTTCATGGCTACATATATGGACTTCCCACCTTCACAGTTGAGACAGACCACAGCCCACTGGTTGCCATCATAAAAAAGAACCTGAATGAGATGTCTCCAAGGATTCAACGACTCATGATGAAGCTGCAAAGATATGACTCAACTGATCTACACACCAGGCAAATACATAGTGTTAGCAGATGCACTATCCCGAGCACCCACAATGAGTCATGTGAGCTCTACTGAAGAAGACGTGGATGTTCATGTGAGTATGGTCACTGCTGCGCTGCCCGTGTCAGACACAAAATCAAAGCAAATAGCAGAAGAAACAGTGAAAGATACAGTATTACAAACAGTAATAGAGAACATTCATCATGGTTGGCCAAAAGGTTCCTGTCCAAAATATTTTCACACAAGGTCAGAATTGAGTGTCGCAAGTGGACTATTACTAAAACAGAACAGAATAGTCATTCCACAGGCTCTACGTCAAGACATGCTCAAAAGGATTCATGAGGGACACCTCGGAATTGAAAAATGCAAAAGGAGAGCAAGAGACACTGTTTATTGGCCTGGCATAAATAAGGACATTGAGAACATGATAGGCAAATGTGAGACATGTCAGAAACACCAAAACAAACAAGCAAAGGAACCAATGATAGTAGCTGACATACCAACAGCACCATGGCAAAAGGTTGGTATGGACCTTTGTCATTTAAATGGTAAAGACTATCTAATAGTGATTGACTACTATTCTAACTGTCCTGAGATGGCGCTGCTCTCAAGCACCACAGCAAGCAGTGTCATAATGCATGTGAAATCCATCTTCGCCAGACATGGAATTCCCAGGATTGCCGTTAGCGACAATGGTCCGTGCTTCAACTGTAAGGAGTGGCAACAGTTTGCAGCACATTATGACTTTCAACACATCACATCCAGTCCTTTGTATGCTCAGTCAAATGGTAAGGCAGAGAAAGGTGTTCAAGTTCTCAAGCAGCTACTGAAGAAAGCGACAGAAAGCAAGTCTGATCCTTATCTCGCCCTGCTGAGCTACCGAGCCTCACCTTTAGACTGTGGTTCTTCACCTGCTGAACTCGTAATGGGTCGCAAGTTGCGTATCACGCTACCCTGCTGTGCAAAAGAAAAGCAGAGTAAGGAACTGAGACAGAGACTTCAATTGTTAAAGCTGAAACAGAAATCATACTATGACAAGTCATCCAAAACTCTGAAACCATTGACAAGGGATGATGTCAGGATTGAGGATCCAGATGCATGGAACAGGAAAGCTACAGTTCTTGAGGAAGTAGGACCAAGGTCATACACTGTTAGAACTGAGGAAGGACAGATTCTCAGGAGGAACCGCCGTTCCCTCCTAAAAACACAAGAGACTATCGAAGAGCAAATCGATGACAATGCCGCAACTGAATCTTGTCACTCACCACCAGAACAATCTAACACAAATACACATACAGGCTCTCATGAAAACACATCAGACTTACCTGTGCTGAGAAGATCCACACGTGAAGTAAAAAAGCCTGATAGACTTAATCTTTGAGTACAAAGAAAACTACATTGAAAATGTATTGACTGTTGAAGATGTTTATGTTGTTATTGATTGATACTGATTTTGTTTAACCTCAAAGAAAGGGGGATGTAATGATCAGTAACCTGTCATTCTGGAATGGTACACTAGGTGGTGCTGTATGTATGTAAGAGTGGGCTACCCACAAGGCAGCAGTCAAGATGGAGGCCTCTACAGATACTGTACCTAGTCCACATGTGCTCAATAAAGTGTCTAGCAAAAGCTAGCTGTTCTTAATAAAAACGACTAGTTAGTAATGAACATAACAAAGAGGAAGAAAGTTCCGGAGGGGCGTTGGTGTTCAAGAGCTGATGAAGCTTGCGATCCTTGACATCGGAAAGGAAGAAAAAACGTTTTTTGTTGAAGCATCGGATGAGTCAATGGATGACATGGAACTGTGCATCCGGACAGCTTTGAGATAGAGTGCGTCAGTGCTGCTGCCGGACAGCTTTGAGATGGAGTGCGTCGGTGCTGCTGAAGAGAGGTGTCGAGAGTGATTGAGTAGATTGGGGCTATACTCTCTGGAGTTTAGAAGAATGAGAGGTGATCTCATTGAAACATACAGTGTCAGATTCTGAGGGGGATTAACAGGATAAATGCTGAGATTGTTTCCCCTGGCTTGAGAGTCTAGAACTAGGGGTCATCGCCTCAGGATTAAGACTGAGATGAGGAGGAATTTCTTCACTCAGAGGGTTGTGAATCTTTGGAATTCTCTGCCCCAGAGTGCTGTGGATGCTCAGTTGTTGAGTATATTCAAGGCCGAGATAGGTAGATTTTTGGATTCCAGAGGAATCAAGGGATATGGGGATAGGGCAGGAAAGTAGAGCGAGGTCAAAGATCAGCCATGAGCAGGCTTGAGGGCCCGTATGGCCTACTCCTGCTCCTAATTCTTATGTTCTTGTGTACTACCACATACTTACTCTTTATAAATGATCATGGCTATGAACTCTAAAGATCACAAGCTTGTGATTTGTAAGACTCAACATTCTTGGGAAAAGGTAAAATGGTGCAAGCTATAGCTGATGTGAAAGCTGATAATGTTTGGCAGTCTATTTGAAATGGGAGCAGAGAGCCAAAACTTAAGACTAGGGCTTTTTCTGTAAGGGTAAGACTGATGGCAACCTTATTGTATTTTTCCCTTCCTAAGTAGCAGTAAAGCCTAAATATGGCTGAACATTTGAAATTTAGCTGCAGAATTTTCTTTAAGCAATAGCTAAATTGTCACATTTTGCCGGGTGCATTGTTGAAAATGGAAGGATCCTTTCCATTGAAAAGAAGTTAACCTGATACCAAGTTAAAGAAAATCTAGCTGTCTATCTTGCTGGGTTAGAAATTCAGATATCTGGAACAGCAAAAGTGTAGCTACCTAATTTGACCATCTGGATTGTAAATAATCAGGCTTGTGTTCATTCGCACATACAGGCAAGATTTCCTATGTGCGTTCGGTGTATTGAAATTGTAAGCACGCTCATTGTGAATGTGTTTTGCTACAGACAGTATGCAGAGGAAATCTTTCCCTAAAGTTGGTTATTTTACTACTATTTGTAGTCCTGCCATTATTTTATTATACAAATGAACAAGGTTTGGAAATAGAATGAGGTAGACCTTTATTTGCATTCTGAATGTCATTTGCTTACAGTCTGTACAAACTATGATAATGTTGCTTTGATTCAGTGGTACTAATTTTCCTTTTCTTTTCCAGAGGTGTTGTGGAGTATGATGCTGAAGGATTTACCAAACTTACATTATTACTAATGTGGAAGGACTTTTGTTTTTTAGTTCATAGTAAGTAGCACCTTTTTTAATGGAAAACTTGCATGTGGTTGGGAGTATTTTGGAATGCTGGGGCTGCTTCAACAACAGTTCGTGCCATCAAATCAAATCAAAATCAAATCAACTTTTATTGTCATTGTTAGTGCACAAGTGCAGTACAACGAAATGTAGGCTTGCGGCTCCCGAGAGTGTACAATTTGGATTAGGACACTTAAACATTTCAACATACATTTGTACATATATATTAGCATAAATATGACCATAATAAAGTGCATCGGCAGATGTGCAGGCTTTAGTGTTTATTTGTGGAGTTCAGTAGGATGACAGCCCTGGGAAAGAAGCTGTTCCTAAATCTGGTCGTACGGGTGCGAATGCATCTGTAGCGTCTTCCAGATGGTAGGAGGGCGAACAGACTGTGGCTGGGGTGGGTAGGGTCTTTGATGATGGACCGTGACCTCCGTAGGCAGCGTTTCTGATATATATGTTCTATGGTCGGTAGCCGGGTGCCGGTAATGCGTTGGGCAGTTTTGACTACCCGCTGCAGGACTTTCCGGTCATGGGAGCTACAGCTGCCGTACCATACCGTGATACAGTTTGTCAGGATGCTCTCTCTAGTGCAGCGGTAGAAGTTAGAGAGAATTCCACGTTCTAATCACCTTCTGTAAAGAAAGTTTTTCAAACCTCACTTGGATTTCTTCTGTGTTCATTTTAAATTTGCGCCTTCTCGTTGCCATCTCATCAACACGGGCACAATCTATCACTATTATAACTTCATAATCTTAAAGATCTCTATCAGGTCACCTCTGCTCTAGTGGGGGGAGGGAATAGGTCTAACTTCTCAAGTCTCTCTTCATGACTATAATCACTTCTTGGTAGCAATACAATATCTTTGGAAAATGTAGTATTTTGTGATATAATACTGGAGAAAATAGCATGTTGTTATTGCCTAGTATCGGTAATGTAGTATATTGCATTAGAATGCTGAAGAGAAATTAATATTACAAAGAATTCCATAAGGATAAAAAGTGTATTGTTTAGTTGCTTTTTGTTTGCAAACAGTAAGACTATCATGAAACTTTATGTAGCAACTAGCTATGTTAATGGAGGTAAATGGGAGAATTTGTCCAACTGTACAGTCGTCATTGGTTCCTCATAATTCACTGTAAGCTAATGCCACAAACCCTGAATATTTTGTAAACTGTGACATACACAGATGTCTACAGACCTACACTGGATATTAAGAAGCACAAGAAAGGTCACATTGCTTTGACTTTGAATATAGTGGTACATTTAATCATAATTGAAGGAGCCATGGAGCTGAGTTAGCAGTTCAAGGGAAGGTCATGTAAAATGCTGCCTAATTGATTAGAAGTTTGTTAATCATCTGAATCCTTCAAACATGTTAATGACGTCGCTGGATCGTCTTTTAATAGAAGCCTCATTTTGTGCGCCATTGGAAAGGAAGTCATTAGAACAATTTGTTATCTTGCATTTCCGTTCTTCTATGCTGCCCCTCCTCCAGTATACTTGCATAATACAGGACAAGCATCTCTTGTGGCTCCAAAACAAAAGGAGTCGATCCAAGCATAAAATTCCACTGTACAGTCCAATTGATTCCCATTATGTGAAATTCCTAACACAAGAGTAATAATAATTCAGAATCCTAATCCATGTATTTAGGTTTTTAATGCTCTACTCACTGAATGTTGTCAATAAATTGTTTAGTTTCACCCAAACACAGCAGCACGTGTTCTTTGCTTTTTATAGTTTCTGCTTGTAAAACCTCATACAGCTGAATTAAGCAGTGGTTGACAAGACAAATGACTTTAGGGTTAACATATTTTGGCAGAGGAATAATTTATTATGTTATTAAAATCTATTAGAGTTTTGTATTTAGATTTCTATTTAGAATAAAAGGAAAGTGAACAATTCAGTAATTTGAGAAGTACAGGTTTATGTAAACTGCCTGTATTTAAAGCTAGCAGCATTCTGGAACTGGACTGTATTTACTGTTTAAGGCTGTGCTTATAATGTAACTTCCAGTCTGAGATTAGCAGCTTAGTTAATCCCAGCTTGGCAGTACCTGATTTATACTAGTAGAGTTCTGTATAAGTGTGTTTATAGATGTCTGACTTATAAATTTTAAATATTTTAAGAGCAGGGGCAGGACATAGCTAAGCATTTTTAAAAAATTGTTTCAACATGACACTAGAGTTGTACACCTCGTGGTGTCAAACATGCATGTGTGTGACAGCCTACCCCAGAGGTGTCTCACCACTCTATTCTGGAATCAGGGAGAGACCTCACTCTGGATTTATGAGGGCGTAATTTAATCTCTCTCTCTCTTCCCCCCACCCCCCCTGCCCCCCAACCCGGTGAAGAACAATATTGTCAGAGGATTTGCAACATGTTATTGCCCTCCACCTCCCAGCCCTCCCACACACACCATCATTTTAACTAGCCTGAAATTAGTCACAGGAAGGCCGCCCAACCCAGAGGACCTGAGGCCTAATTTAAATGGCATGTAATTCCAATGACATCATGCCATTTTAACCGAGGGTCCAACTGAGGGTCGTATTGTCTCCAACCCACCAGCAAAAGCTGACTGCAGCTGGGATCCTGGCCACAGGAGGCCCAGGTAAGTTTTTTAATTTATAAAGGAGTGCTTCTCCTGGCTCCACAAGGTTACCTTGGGTATTCCTCCCCCTCCCCTGCCCCTTCATTCCTTACTAATCTTGCCGGGAACCATTTCCCAGTGGGCCTGGACCCGATTAATTTTGGTTTTGGGCAGGAGTCAGTGCCGGGAAATGTCAAGGAGACTGGGAATTAAAGTCTCACATTCTGGGTGCCAAGGAGTTCACCCCCTGCTTTTGGCCCTCACACCCCTGATTCCTGCCCCAAGCTAAGGCTTATTGCTAATAATACAGATGAAACTTCATTGTAATCTCATTCTTTCACAGGAAACAGTTGTACTAAACCAGAAATTTTCTATCTAATCAAGATAACCATGACTATAAAACTATGTATATAAAACGTCCAGTTCTTTGTTTAATTCTCTGGTGCCACTTAACTTTAAAATTACTGTGTATTCTGCGCAACCTGTGGTACTATTTGTTTTCTTATCCACACTGTGCAGCATGACTTATACACTTCTAAATTGTGTGTTGATCTATTTTCCTGTTAGCAAAAACTGTCTTCTGCAAACTACCTTGAACCTGATGAACTAGGGTGGGACTGGAGAATTTCCCAATAAGTTTCTAGTTTAGGAATCAGTACACGCCCAAAATTCTTGATAACCAGAGGATAGAAATGGATTTAAACAACATACAGTAATTCTAGGAAACATTCTGAAAACCACCATTTTGCTTCAGCAAAGAAAATTTGACTTCTATCTCTAAAATTGTGTGGAAGATAACTTTTCAGGATTTCTACAACAGTTGTATTTTTAATACTTTCCAACAACAGCTTTCTAAAATCACTAAATGCTGCAGAGGACTTTCATCGGCTTTGTGCCAAAACAAATTTTACTCAATAAACACACAGCTTTTTAATTTGTCATTAATACACTATATCAGTTCTGTAAGGCTATCTTTTTGGGAGCTATATGCAAAGCATGTTGTAGCAAGTGTTGTGTCATAGCTTTTTATATGGATTCTCTAATTGTAAGCAGTTGTAAGCAACATTTATTCTAATGGAAATTGAGATATATAGGAAGTGAAATTCATCTTGGACGGTAGTACAAAAGTTTTACATTCCGCCCAATTTTCTTTTCCATACATTTCCCTCCAGAATTTAACTCGAGAACAAGGCCCTTGCTCACAGCTAACGACACCTTGCCCCTTATCGAAGCCTCCCTGCCTGGCTATACTTTCCACCACCTGCCCCACCAAACCACCATGATGGCACCGTGGCTCTTAATCACAAAGTCACACCTTGGTCTCTCCCCTTACTCCTTTGGCACTATCTATCCTATCGAGCACTTCTCCTCCTTTAATTCCTCATTGTCTACCAGCCTACCCCACATTTCTCCCTGAGAGATCCCTGCTTTCTACCCTCAGCCACTGCATTGAGCAGGTCTTCATCTCTGTTTTCCCTGCCCTCTCTTCTGTTCTTTCTAAACATCTCACTTCATAAAACCTCTTCTACCCATATTCATGGCCAGCTCCTCTACCTCGCCAGCTTCCACTGTCTTGGTCACTGAAAGGACCATTTCCAAACACGTTCTTGTATCTCTAACCACTCACATCCCCCTATCCCCTTCTTGACCCCATTTCCTTATGTAAGTCACTTACAACTGCACTTTAAACTCTGTACTACCCCTCCAGTTGCCACAATACCTCTACAGCTGTTGTTTTGCTCATCCACTGTCTACCCTCCACCTTGAAGCTCTTGTGCTCAGTAAAGCCTTCACTTACTCCAAGGGCACAGACCTGAACGTATGTGCCACACAACTGGCTTAGCCACCCATATTCAGATCTGGGTGAACCACATCAATCTCTCCCGTGCCTCACTCTCCTCTGCCAAAGCCACCCACTACTCCAGGATCATCCTGAAGTGCAAAGATGACTCCCAGCTTCTTTTCTCCACTACCAACTGCCTCCTTAACCTTTCTCCCCTTCACGTGCACCTCTAACAAGTTCTAGAAGCTCATGGATTCTTTTATCATCGAGGTAGAGGCCATCTATTCAGTTGCCTTTTCTGCTTTCCCTTGTGCACCAAGCCATACCTTTCCCCCTCCCTCCCACTCTAGCCCTGAATCCCCATCTCTCTTTAGATTCTCTCCCATCTCTCTATGCCCTTTACAATCTCATCTCACCCATGAGATTGATTTCTCCCTCAATCCCATTTCATTAAATTGCTGACCATGCAATTTCTCTTCCTGGCCCCGAAGCTAGCTGACATTGTAAATGGCTCCTTCTCCTCAAGTACTGTAGCCCTCCCTTTCAGTACCTCTTTATGAGAACCCACCCTCGACCCCTGTGTCTCATCTCCAACCTCCCTTTCTCTCCAAAATGTTCGCGTATGTTGTCACCTCCCAGATCCGTGCCCATCTCTCCCATAACTCCCTGTTTGAATCCTTCCAATCCGGTTTCTACCCCTCCAACAGTGCTGAAATGGCCCTACTAATTCTCTGTAACTGTGGTGCATTATCCCTCTTTGACCTCTGCAGGCTCTGACACGGTTAACAACAGCATCCTTCTCCATCTCCTCTCTTCCATTGTCCAGCTCTGTGCGAATGCCCTTGCTTGATATATTACCTCATAGCCAGAACATTTCTGCCAATATTTTCTCTTCCTACCCCTGCAGTGACACCTTGGGAGTTCCTGAAGGGTATATCCTTGGCCCCTTCCTCTTCCTTATCTACACGCTGCCCCATGACATCATCAGCTTTCACGTGCATGCTACTGATACACAGCTCAACCTTTCCGCCACCTCTCTGAGTTGTCACGCGTTATCCAACATGCAATCTTGGATTTGCTGCAGTAAACACTGGAAAGACTGAAGCCATTGCCTTCAGCCCCACCACAAATTCCGTACCTTCACCACTGACTTCATACTCCTCCCCAGCCACTATCTGAGGCTGAACCAGACTATTCACAATCTATTCAAACCCTAGTGGAGCTTCCAAGCTCTCTATCACAAAGACTGCTTACTTCCAGTTCCGTAACAATGCCCATCTCCTTATCCACCCCAGCCCAACTGCTGCATCCCTCCTCCGTGCCTTTAGCGCCTCCAGTCTTGACTATTTCAATGCTCTCCTGGCCAGCCTCCCTTCCTCCATGTTCTGTAAATTGCTCACGCTCACCCTGCTTCCCATATCTTACACCATACCAAGTGCTGCTTGCTTATCACCCCTGTTCTCGCTGACCTACTTTGGCTTCCCAAAGTCGTAGATTTAGAATTCTTATCCCTGTGTTTAAATCCATCCATAGCCTCCTCTCTCCCTATCAGTAGCCTCCAGCCCGACAACACCCTGCCCCGCCACGAACTCTCCTTTCCTCGGACTTTCCTTTGACAAAAGGATGCCTTTTGTTCAATTCCCCCACCCTCCCCTTTCCCTTCACCAACAACTCCTTTAACCGCTTATGCCCACGCTCTGGGATACCTTCCCTAAGCCCCCCCTGCCTCTTCGTCTCCTCCTTTAAAGTCCTACTTAAAATTCACTTCTTTTACCAAGCTTGCTTTTGGTTACTGCTAATATCTCCTCCTTTGGCTCAGCATCCTTTGCCTTGGGGGCAATTTGGTATGTTAAAAGCACTATTTAAACGCAAGTTGTTGTAGTAGTATTTTTAAGAGCATAGAATATTTTATCATTATTACAAGGAGTCATGCCAGAATTTAGGAAAGGTGGCCAAAAGCTTTGGCAAAGAGAATGATTTTAAAGGTGCAGGAAGAAGGGCAAAGGAGTTTAGGGAGGGAGTACCAGAGTTTAGGCCTACAACTGAAAACACTGCCACAAACTCCTTCCCAGACTGCAGTTGAAGTGGTTTCAGGAGCACTTACTGGTGATGTGGTTCCAGTAACTGACGCTTTAAAGCAAATAAAAATGTTTTCAAAAACGCTTTTAAAAACGCATGTACCAACCAATGTTCCCTTTAAGCCGCGCAATGCTCTGGAGGTACCGTGCAGCTGGCTCACCGGCTTTTAAAGGGAAAAACCGCGCATGTGCGGAATTTTGAATGAGCCGCGCAGCCCAAAATAAATTAGAGGGAACATTGATACTAATTGTTGTGCACACCTCCTGTGAGTTCATGAATGCGGCACATGCACAGTTTGTTAATCCGTAAGTTTAGGAACTATGATAACAGGTAACTGTACCTTGAATAACTCCAAGGAAAGGAACAGAAAGGCTTGAGATGAACCAAAGGTAGTCAGGTTTTCTCTGGCTACCACTTCTTTGGACTAGAGTTTATAATTTAAGTCAAATGTCACATTTTGTTTGCCTGATTTTTTTTCAAACCATCAGAAAGGGGATTTTAATTCAAGCTAGTTTTTTTACAGTTGGATTATTTAAAGTGGCAAATAGGAGCTGAATCACTCATTCATTCAGCTCCAATGCACTATTGGGAATGAAATAGATCATTAACAGTCACGGTGTTCTAATGTCAGACTGCATACTATTTATTGAAAGTAGACAAAGTTCTGTGCATTTTTTAAATCTCTTGCCAGATTGTAGAATGGTCATTAACGCAGAGAATGTTCTTCTGTTGATCCAAGTAAAAAAAAAAATGACAATTTAATTTTTTTTAAAGTCCTCTAGCATTATTTCCCTATGTATTGTACCCAGCAGTAGCAAGGTATTACATGAGTGGGTGACAATAGGCTTCTAACAGTCTGCCCAACAAACGGGCATTGTGTAAATGAAAATGATTCACTTGACGGTTTGTTTTTATTTTGTAGTGATACAATAAAAATAAATTGGATCAGCTGTTGGAGGAACATTCTGTGTGTTTGCCTTGATGGAACGACATCAGTTCAAGTATTATTTATTTACGCTGCCCAGCATTTCCCTATAAATTCTCCTGTAGTTTAATCTGAACAAAATGTTGGCAGGGCATCTTATGCTACACTGCTTGAAGGGGCATTTACTGTGGAAATGTTTCTGCCAGTTCCCACACTAAATGTTTCCTGCAGATTTCACAGTATTCAGAAGTAGCGCTTTGTGTTTAAGAAAACAAAAATGGTTTGCACTATTTTTAAGATCTTTCAATGTCTTCACTGAGAATCAAGTTCCCTTTTATGTAGCCAAAACTTTTGGCAATTGGGCAAAAAAAAAAAATTCCATTGTAGTGGGAAAAGCTCACTGTATACTTAAAACTGTGAAGAAGTATTTTTTTTAAAAAGGAGCAGAAATTACATTTCTCTTTAAGGAACTGTAATTCGCCATTCTTTTACACTCTTCCCCTCCATGTTACAAGCCATTATATTTATTCCAGCTGGTTTGATCAGTTTGTGGCTTCCACGTTTTCAGTTAGTTGACCCACCACTAATCATGAATTTCAAAACAAAATTACACTAAGACGTAGAAGATACCGGTGGTGTCTAGGGCTGTTACATAGGAACAGGAGTAGGCCATTTAGCCACTTGAGCCTATTCTGCCATTCAATGAGATCATGGCTGATCTGTATCCTAACTCCATCCACCCGCCTTGGCTCCATATCCCATAATACCTTTGGTTAATAGAAATAGGAAGATGCGTCACTGATGCACATTTCATTCTGCTCTTTGCTTTTTTACTTAGCAAAAATAGATGATGGTAGCACACCCTTCGATGTCTAGGCAAGCCAAAACAGTCTTACAATTCCTGAAGCCCTTCACTGGCCCAATTTATTTATGCAGAAGCTGTCACTGCCTTTGTGATGCTACATTCGGTTATTTAGTTTGTCTAGTTTGCTCCCTATTATGCTACACTAAGATTTCTGTGGATTTACTTTTATTGGTGTCGGTAATTCAAAAGAATACAGGTCAGATGATGAATCATGTCTGCACTCTGCACCTCTACTTTTTTTGCACCATCCTTTAGCTGGGCAATTAGGATAATCTGGGGTGCAAACTTTCAGTCGTTGTATTCCACGATGATCCAGATCAGCTAGAGTATACTTTTCGAGTGAGATCCATCTGTCTGATACTGACACTGACTCCTCTCCCATTCACCCAATTAAACCAGTCTGGCACCGTCTTTACTGTAAATATATGTGCTGCTGCACAGGCAGCAAAGGCAAAAATGTAATGAACAAACACGGCTCCCAGAGAGGGGCAGATTGATGATGGATTATTTTTGATAGATCTGAGAATGTCCACATGGTATTCTGCAAATAAAATCCACAAAGCTTTTCCAATAAATAAGTTTGGTCCTCCTCTTTCAAAAAAAAAAAAAAATTGTGCAAACCAAAAAAAAGTGACTTCTTTTAGAAAGAGTAAAAAGGCTATTAGGCCCAACAAGCCGTCCCTTTTTAATCAGCCTTGCCTATCTGCCTTCTCATCATGTCTGTCTTCTTGCAGTATCCTTCGATCCCTCCTTTCTCCAGAATTGCAACCAGTGTGTTGCTTCCATAGCCTTTTCCTAGTATCTTATTCCACAAAACAATTACCATTTGGGCGAAAAGTTTTGCTCAAATTCCCTGTTTATTCCTAACTTCTTACATTTTAACTTGTGTCTCCTGGTATTTAAACCTTGTTTCCTTTGTATTTATGAATTTCAGAACCCTGCATTGAATTTAAATTTTATTGCCAAACTGATATACAGCGCCATTAGTCCTTTCTGTAAACTGTGAGGTATGGTCACATTAAGTGTGTTGTAAACAACATTGGTAGACATTGATAACATTGAGAACAAATGATTGGGAGAAACAGTAATATGCGAGACCGGTTAATTGCAGCAAAGAATTACCCTGCAGCACTTCAGCTGTAGCTGGCTCCTTCACCTGATTTAAATGTTGTCTTCTGGTGAACTTTGCTGTTGTCACTGGTGCAATACCTTCCCATGTCACTGCCTTTGTGATTGGGAGCTGTCTTGTGTTAGATAAAACTCCTTGACATGCCTGCAGGTCTTAAATTGGAGAGAAATGATCATGGAGAAAACTTTGAGACGGGATTAAATATGAATTATTTCACTAATTTAAACTAAATTAAATCCATTTGCTTGGGGGAAAAAACACAACTACAGGTATTGCTTTGAGAGTCCAAAATGACCCAAACTTGTAAAAGCGATGTGGTTTATTTTCAACACCAAAAGTCTTTAACCATGTCTGTCTCGAGCCTACTTGAGTATGTCTTTGATGGCACTTATATTAGTTTGATAACCAGGCAGACGTTTGTTATATGTTTTTTAAAATTGATTGTTGAAATGTACTGCTCGGAAGTAATGCAAATTAGTAGGAAAACTATAGAGACTTAGAACTTGTTTTCAGTGATGTGCACAGGCCACTATTGATGGGGAAACTAGAACACTCATGAAAAGAGGGTATGCTGAATGAAATTTTGAATACGCGGACAAAAATTCATTTTCCTACATATGAGTTGCATTGTTATTTCTTAGAGAAAAAATTACTTTACAGAAAAATAGGTATTTATTTGGGAAGTAAGGCTATTAATGCAAATGGAGAAAGGGTGAGGAATTGGGATTAAAAAGGTGGAGCTACCATGGCAAACAAAATAGCAGGAAAGACTCAATGGGCCAACTAGCAGTACCTGTTCCTATGTTGGTAGGCTTCAGGGGACTTTAACCCTCTTTTAATGTTTATTTCATCCTGTTCCATGGTACAAAAATTTTGTGTACATTAAACTCTACCAACCAAAGGGTAGGCAAGACTACCATCTCCCCAAATCACACATGCAAAAGTGCACATGACCATATTGGCACATATATGCTTGCCTAGACAGTGCGCGTGTTTTTTTTTACCCACCCCCCACCCCACCAACAGGATCCCGGCCCAGGCTGATTGACGGACTTGGCTCCTTGTCGGGCGGGGAACGCTGCAGAAGAAACAAAAGCAGCAGTTCTGCTCATGCACAATTTTATTCATTTTTAAGGACTGCAGTTTCATTTCCAAACATCACCCACATCAGTATCATTTTAAACTGCATGATCCAAAACCAGAATTTGCACTTTTGTTGACTGTTCTCTAAACTAAGGTGGGCATCCATTAATCATATGTAAATATATTTTGTTTCATTAATGTTGCCTTCTTGTGTATTTGAAATTTCTAACAATACAATTTTTTTCTGATCAAAACAAAGGCCCCAATCTTTATTGGAGCAAGATTTCCAAGTGGGGTGGGTGAAGGATTTCTGGTCGAGACAAACGCTTTTGTTTCTTTTGCTGTTCCTTTTAATCAGTAGATTAGAAATCCTTTGTGCCTAGATAACAGATGTTGGCCCCCATTTGCATAGGTGTGACTTGGATTTTGGACTTAAAAATAAAGGTCAATTGAAGCTACTAATTTATCTAAACTATAGTTTGAAACAAAGCAAAAATCATTCCAAACATGCATTTAAATTAGACAGCCGAAATATGGAGCTAGTGCAGTAGCACAGCCTATTGGAGCACCAGCATCCTAAGCTAGAGAGCGCTGTAACATGGATTCATGGCCCAAATTCGGCATGCAGTTCCCACTCGCTGTGACATCGGGCCAGATTTTGCTGTAGCCGGGCATTTAGCGGCACCTGCCATTAGTTAAACATGCCCCTGCACCCTTCAGCTCAAAAAATATTTGCCTACAAAGTGCGAGCTGATAGCGCACGTGAGGGAAGCAGGGCATCTGGGACCTGAGTGAACAGGGCAACCAACACGGTTTTTCCTTAACCAATGAGATTTAAGGATTGTGAAATAAACATCAGAAGGACTGAGAAGGAGGGTGAATTAAAGGGGGTGAATTCAATGTCAAATCAAGTACAGAAACAGAAATAAAGAGGGAAAGAAACATTGGATTGAGAGAGAGAAAAGAGACAAAGGACAAGTAAGAACAAAAATGTAAAATTTAATATTTGACATTTTTAAACGCCCAAAAAAGTTCAAAACCTGAAGAATGAGACTCCACACTTGTAATAATTAATTTTCAGTGCCAGAGAGGTTGATTGGCGCAATTAACAATTATCACTTCGTTAAAACACTACTAATTATAACCCTAAAGATCTGCGACTGGTTTAGTTCGCAAATACAGCAACTTCATCGCATTCAATGCATGTCCTTGGTGAGGTAGACTGCAAAATGACATTTTCACTAAGCTAATGGCAGAGCAGCGCAACTTGGACAACAACTTTTGGATATTCACATTTAAACGCGCATCTGCTCCTCAACTGACGTTGCTGTACAACTTAGCTGACTATTAGATTGGATTGGAATGGAACGCATTGGAACCTGACAATTGGATTGGCTTGGATTGGAACTGATTGGAACCTAGAATCATAGAATGGTTACAGCACGGAAGAAGGCCATTCGGCCCGTCGAGCCCGTGCCAGCTCTCTGCAAGAGCACCTCAGCTAGTCCCACTCCCATGCCCTTTCCCCGTAGCCCTGCAAATTTCTTTCCTTCAGATACTTATCCAACTCTCTTGAATTTGCCTCCACCACCCTTTCAGGCAGTGCATTCCAGATATTAACCACTCGCTGCGTAAAAAAGCTTTTTCTTGCATCGCCTTTGGTTCTTCTGCCAATCACCTTAAATCTGTGTCCTCTGGTTCTCGACCCTTCTGCCAATGGGAACAGTTTCCCTCTATCTACTCTGTCCAGACCCCTCATGATTTTGAACACCTCTATCAAATCTCCTCTCAATCTTCTCTGCTCCAAGGAGAACAACCCCAGCTTCTCCAGTCTATCAACGTAACTGAAGTCCCTCATTCCTGGAATCATTCTCGTAAATCTTTTTTGCACCCGCTCTTAAGGCCTTCACAGCCTTGCTAAAATGTAGTGCCCAGAATTGGACACACTACTCCTGCTGGGGCCGAACCAGTGTTTTATATAGGTTCATCATAATTTACACACTTTTGTACTCTGTGGGCAGGATTTTCATTGGGCCGTGGAGTCGGGATTGGAGGCGTGTGGGGGGTTAAAATCCCAAAATCAGGGGTCCCGACCCCATCCCGCACCCAACCCGCCTCCAAGCCAGTTTCAAAGGAGGCGGGTACCTGCCCCACACTGGGACCCGTCCACCTGAGGCGGGAAGGGATTAGTGCCAATTAACTGCCTGTTAACAGGCAGTTTTTCGCCTAATCCCTATTTTTAATGCTGAAGTGTGGGATTCCTGACGGCTCCAAACCACACCAAGTTTGCGAGGCGGGCCGTCAGGTTGGAGGGGTCGAGATGTCGGTGTTCAGGTGAGTGATGTGTGCATGAGTGCAAAGGTAAGTGTGTTTGGTGTGTCTAAAGTGTTTAAAAAAAAGTTTAAATTACCTTTTCTTACCTTCCTTCCTTTAGGTCTCGGGAGTCCCTCATCTCACCGGCACAGAAAGCAGAATGGCTGCGAACTGTCAAAAGTGACAGCCTTCAGCTTCCTGTGCAGGAGAGATTTCTAACTGAGTCTGCGGAGAAGGACTCTGGTTAGAAGTAAGACTGTCAGTGTTTGACAGCTTCAAACAGCTGTGAAACGCTGATATTTCATCTGTCAAAAGCTCTTGACAGATGAAATTTCAGTCTGTGACGTCACCTGCTGCCGGGTGGCCCTTAATTGGCCTGCTGAGCCCTCTGGGCGGGCTCAACAAGGTCAATCAAGTTAAAATCGTGTGGATTGGCCACATCTTGATGGAGGCGGGACTACAACCCCGAAAGTTGTAGTCCTGACTCCTGAATGAAAATCCAGCCCATTGCCTCTATTCATGAAGCCCAGGATCCCGTAAGCCTTTTAACTGCTTTCTCAACCTAACCTGCCCTGCTACCTTCAACGATTTGTGCACACATACCCCCAGGTCGCTCTGTTCGTGCACCCCCTTCAGCATTGTACCATTTAGTTTATAGTCCTCTCCTCATTCTTTCTCCCAAAATGTATCACTTCACACTTTTCTGTGTTAAATTTCATCTGCCAAGTGCCCACCCATTTCACCAGCCTGTCTGTCTTCCTGAAGTCGATCACTCTCCTTCTCACTGTTCACTATATTTCCAAGTTTTGTGTCATCTGCAAATTTTAAAATTGTGCCCTATACACCCAAGTCCAAGTCATTAATATATATCAAGAAAAGCAGTGGTCCTAGAACCGATCCCTGGGGAACACCACTGTGACTGTTAGTTTTGTCCCTGATTACTGTTTCAAAAACTTCCCCACTACCGAGGTCAAACTGACTGGTCTGTAGTTGCTGGGTTTATCTTTACACTCTCTTTTTGAACAATGGTGTAACATTTGCAATTCTCCAGTCCTCTGGCACCATCCCCGTATCTAAGGAGGATTGGAATATTATGGCCAGTACCTCCGCGATTTCCTCCCTCAGTTCCCGCAGCATCCTAGGATTCATCCCATCTGCTTCTGGTGACTTATCTACTTTAAGTACAGCCAGCCTTTCTAATACCTCCTCTTTATCAATTTTTATCCTATCAAGTATCTCCACTACCTCCTCCTTTACTATGTCTTGGTTGGTAAAGACAGATGCAAAGGGCTGGATTTTATCAATGGAGACGTGCTGGAGGCGGGACTTCTGGTTTCCGGGCTTCCGTCCCGCCCCCAGCGATGTCTGACCAACCCACGCTATTTTCCCTTGATTGACCTTGTTAAGCCTGCCCTGCGGGCTTGCCGGCCAATTCAGGGAAAGTCGGTGACAGATGACGTCAGCGTATGAAGCTTCATCTGTCTCATTTTTTGACAGATGAATTGTCAGCGTTTGACAGCTTTGAGAAGCTGTCAAACACTGACAATCTCTGTTCTAAGGTGAGCCCTTGCACAGAAGGCTCAACAGGACCCCTCTCCTCAGCAGAAAGCAGATGGCTGCTGCATCAGAGAATGCAGCAGCCATTCTGTCATCTCTGCCATTGAGATGAGGCACCTCCAGATCCTCAAAGGTTGAAGCCTGCAGAAAGAAGCTAAGAACATAAGAAATAGGAGCAGGAGTAGGCCAATTGGCCCCTCGAGCCTGCTCCGCCATTCAATAAGATCATGGCTGATCTGATCCTAACCGCCAATCCACTATGACAGGACTATCTCCTGAATCTAACAGAATTAGACACACGAAACAGGAGCAGGATCAGGCTACACGGCCCCTGGGCCCGCTCCGCTACCCACAGGGCCATGACCGATCCGAACCTAGACTCATGTCCAAATTCCTGCCCGCTCCCCGTAACCCTTAATTCCCTTTACTTCTAGGAAACTGTCTATTTCTGTTTTAAATTTATGTAATGATGTAGCTTCTACAGCTTTTTGGGGCAGCATATTCCATGGACCTACCACCCTCTGAGTGAAGTAGTTCCTCCTCATCTCAGTTTTGAAAGAGCAGCCCCTTATTCTAAGACTATGCCCCCTAGTTCTAGTTTCACCCATCATCTGGAACATCCTCCCTGCATCCACCCGATCCAACCCCTTCACAATCTTATATGTTTCAATAAAATCGCCTCTCATTCTTCTGAACTCCAATGAGTAGAGTCCCAATCTACTCAACCTCTCCTCATATGTCCATCCCCTCATCCCCGGGATTAACCGAGTGAACCTCCTTTGTACTGACTCGAGAGCAAGTATGTCTTTTCTTAAGTATGGACACCAAAACTGTATGCAGTATTCCAGGTGCGGTCTCACCAATACCTTGTACAACTGAAGCAATACCTCCCTATTTTTATATTCTATCCCCCTAGCAACGAAAGCCAACATTCCATTGGCCTTCTTAATCACTTGCTGCACCTGCATACTAACCTTTTGAGTTTCGTGCACCAGGACCCCCAGATCCCTTTGTACTTCAGTACTTTCCAGTTTCTTACCATTAAGATAATAACTTGCTCTACGATTTTTCCTGCCAAAGTGCATAACCTCACACTTTCCAATATTGTATTCCATCTGCCAAATCTCTGCCCACTTACTTAGCCTGTCTATGTCCCCTTGCAGGTTTTTTATGTCCTCCTCATTCACTACTTTCCCTCCCATCTTAGTATCATCTGCAAACTTTGATATGTTACACTCGGTCCCCTCCTCCAAATCGTTAATATAGATTGTAAAGAGTTGGGGACCCAGCACTGACCCCTGTGGAACACCACTAGTTACTGATTGCCAGTCCGAGAATGAACCATTTATCCCAACTCTCTGCCTTCTGTTAGATAGCCAATCCTCTATCCATGCCAGAATATTACCCCCAATCCCGTGATTTTTTTATCTTAAGCAATAATCTTTTGTGTGGCACCTTGTCAAATGCCTTTTGGAAGTCTAAATACACTACGTCCACTGGTTCCCCTTTATCCACACTATATGTTACTTAAAGAACTCCAGCAAATTTGTCAAACATGACTTCCCCTTCATAAAACCATGCTGACTTTGTCCTATTAAATTATGATTATCCAAATGTCCTGTTAATGTCTCCTTAATAATGGACTCTAAAATTTTACCTACCACAGATGTTAGGCTAACTGGTCTATAGTTTCCAGCCTTCTGTCTACTGCCCTTTTTAAATAAGGGCGTTACATTAGCAGTTTTCCAGTCTGCTGGGACCTTTGCTGAGTCCAGGGAGTTTTGGAAAATTATTACCAATGCATCCACAATCCCTACCGCCACTTCCCTCAAGACCCTAGGATGTAAGCCATCAGGTCCAGGTGATTTATCCGCCGTGAGTCCCATTATTTTACTGAGTACCACTTCCTTAGTGATTTTGATCGTGTTTAGCTCCTCCCCCCCCATAGCCCCCTGTTTGTCCAGTGTTGGGATATTCTTAGTGTCCTCTACTGTAAAGACTGATATAAAATATTCATTCAGTGTTTTTGCGATCTCCATATTTCCCACCATTAATTTCCCGGTCTCATCCTCTAAGGGACCAACATTTACTTTAGCCACCCTTTTTCTTTTTATATAACTATAAAAACTCTTACTATCTGTTTTTATACTTTTTGCTAATTTACTTTCATAATCTATCTTCCCTTTCTTAATCTTTTTGTTATTTTTTGCTGTCTTTTAAAGTTTTCCCAATCCTCTATCCTCCCACTAGATTTGGCTACCTTATATGCCCTTGTTTTTAGTCGAATACTATCCTTAATTTCTTTACTTAGCCACGGATGGCTGTCTTTTCTTTTACACCCTTTTCTTAGTGGAATATATATTTTTTGGAAGTTGTAAAATAACTCCTTAAATGTACACCACTGATCATGTATCGTCTTACCCTTTAATCTATTTTCCCAATCCACTCTACTCAATTCCGCTTTCATACCTTCATAGTCTCCTTTATTCAAGCTTAGCACGCTTGTTTGAGATCCAACCTTCTCACCCTCTAATTGAATATGGAATTCAACCATGTTATGGTCACTCATTCCAAGGGGATCCTTTACTAGGACATTTTTAATTAATCCTGTCTCGTTACACAGGACCAGATCTAAGGTTGCTTGCCCCCTGGTCGGTTCAGTTACATACTGCTCAAGAAACCCATCCCTAATACACTCAATGAACTCATCCTCAAGGCAGCCCTGCCCAATTTGATTTGTCCAATTAATATGATAGTTAAAATCACCCATAATTATAGATCCTCCCTTATTACAAGCCTCAACTATTTCCTGATTGATACTCCGTCCAACAGAGTTGCAACTGTTCGGAGGCCTATAGACTACGCCCACTAGTGTTTTTTTCCCCTTATTATTCCTTACCTCCACCCAAACTGTTTCATTATCCTGATCTTTTGACCCAATATCATTTCTCTGTCCTCACTCACTGCTTTCCCTTCCATCTTTGTATCGTCGGCAAACTTGGATATATTGCACTCGGTCCCTTCCTCCAAATCGTTAATATAGATTGTAATGTGATTTTTTAAAAATGTATTTGAAGTTTGTGTTATGTTTTGGGGCTGAATTGTATTCATAGATTTGACAGCTCTTCCTGTCAAATTTATGAATGGGCATTCCCTGCTACCATTGGCTCTCCATGGCCCACGTGATCCCAAGGGACACTTTGAACTAACTGCACCCCGGGATACGCAAGCACTGCACGCCAGCAGTTGGAGGAGGCCCAGGATTGGAATCCCACGCGGGCCGACAGCACAACGGCCGGCACACTAGGTAAGTGCAGGTCGGAGGCTTGCACCTCCAACCCGAATTTCTGGGCCATTATTTCGTTGATGCATAATTAGCTAGAAACACAGAACGAAGGAAGGAAATACAGGTATCACTGCACATGTACCCTCTAAAACAGTGTAGTGGTAGAATAGGACTATTTATGCACTTTCTCTTCAGTGTGTTTAACACCACAGACAGAAAGGCATATCCAGATAAGTGTTATATTTTTTTAATTTTAATTCACTTTGCATAAAGTATTGAGATAATTCAATGGACCTGACATGTTAGCTACCTAGCAAAGAAAGATTAAGCACAAATTACTCTTCTGCTTTCTTGTCTTGGTGACATGACTCATCCACCATTGTTTGACACAACCACAGCAGGAATGATTCAATCCTTATTTCTATCTGTCTGTTTCAGTATGAGTAACGGCTGCTTTTTTTCCTCTTCCCCTTATTTCCAAACCTTCCTCTCACTTTTTTTTTCTTTTCACCTGCAGTCGATTTGCCCCTATATTTTCCACGGGATCAGCCCACCTTGACGTTCCAGTCAGTGTACCATTTTACCAACAGTGGACAGCTCTATCAACAGATACAGAAATCCTACCCATACAGTCCACGCTGGGATGGCAATGAGATGGCTAAGAGAGCAAAGTAAGTGTCTTTAGAGATTAACAGAGCTTAGATTTATTTTTTGCCACAGGTATCACGCTTGCTACTAGTTGTAGCTAACGTAACTAGATTTTCTTTCCTGGTTTCTCTGTTTTGTGCATCAATTATTGTTGCAAGACTCGGTCATTTCCCCCCTCAAACGATACAAGAACATTAGCTCAAGTACTCCCCACAAAGATAAACCGTTGGAGAAAGCAAGCAGGTGGGCAAGTCCATAATGTGCACTCAGCTGCAATGCAATATCCTCAGTGTGTGTTTGTGAAGGTTAAGTGGTTTTCATCTACATTCAGGAAGCAGATGGAGTTTCAGGATGGGTTTGGAAACCTCCCTACTAGACTTTTGTCAATAGCTCAAGGCTGGCTAGCAAAAGTAGAACATCTACAGGCACTGTGTTCGAGAACCATTCTGTTTAACCCAAGAGATGCTTTTAATCTTGTCTTGTATTCCTGTTAGTAACTCTTTGAGGACATCAGTAATATTTCTGCAACAAAATCATAAATGTAAGAAGTGCAGCTTTTTACCATTTTTATTCTCGGTATACCTTGAATTTAGTCATTTTTGTTATGTCATTTGTGTATTTCTTACAATGTTGCCTTTGATATATTCTGCTCATTTCTGTTTATACATCTTATAAGAGAAATCAAATCCATATTAAAACTATATTTTGTACTTGGTGTTAGTTGCCCTCAGATCGTACTTCATTGTAATCACAGTGCAAGCTAATGTGTCTTAAATATGAAAGTAAATATCAAAGCAATAGTCTCAATGTAAACATTCCCATATTTAGTAAATTTATCAAAAATCATGAGAAATACGTCTCTTATCTTATAGCAGAGATTTAATTTTCCAGATCCACAAAGACATCCTTTTGGCTCTCAACTTGCCACAGGTCAATCAGTGGCTCCTGACAGTGATTAACATTCTTGCAGTACTGAGTTCTGGTTCAAACTAGTATAATCACAGATATTTGAGGACCGGCTTGGCGTTGCTGTGTACTCAGCTTGGTGACTCTGTGACAAGCTAGGAGACCCAAAATGGCAGCCGTCCATGAAATTCAGTAAATTACATTAAATTTCCATTTTTCTTTTCTATAAAAAGGCCAAGGTGTTCTTTCACCACCGAGGCTCAAAATGAAGTAATAAAAGTCTGCTGGTTCTAAGTGATAGAAATTTAGCCCATTCCAACCCTGTTTTTTGTGGGTGCTGCTTGTCAATTGGTATTAAATTGCCAGTCTCATAGGGGCCATTAATTATGGAAAACAGGAACATTCACATAGGCAGAGTTGGAGGTTCTTTTCTGAGGTTCAAGTTCAGACATGTTGGGCAGAATTTTACTCTGCATCTGGCCATGCTTACCCTGACCTGGGAATGCTCAAGGTTGAAATTGGGTGCCAATAATTGACGTTACCTTCACCTTGATGGGGATAAAGATTCACCAAAAAATGTACGTTTTAAAAAAATTGTTAAATAAATGAGGGGGAGTAGTTTCTGTTGAAAGTACCACACACATTGCTCCTGTAACCTTCAGATGACTAATATTATTTCATGGAGAAATAATTATTTTTTACTGTGACTTAGTAAAACATTCTGAGGTTTAGTGCAGTTCTGAAATTCTGCTTTGTAATACTTGGCTTTAAGTGTCTGCAATTCTCGGAGACAGAAAAGTGAAAGCTGCAAAAGAAACCGTACCCAAGAGTTAAAGTTCACTGCTCTGATAACTCTCCAGCCTCAGGTGCATTTAGTAGGAATCTCACTAACTAGATCTGTTTCAGTCAATTTTGATGCTTGCATCTAATTTTACAATCTGACCATTTTTGGTGCTATTTTCTGGTGGGAAATCAATAACAGAATGTCCTTCCACTTCATTGCTTTTATTTGTTCCTTGTCTTGGTTTCTGATTTTTTTTTTCCTGACAGATGAGACCGTGACTTAAAAAAAAACAATGACCCATTTTAGTATTTGCACATGTGTCCCTAGCTATTTTTGTCACAGTTTTATTTTTAATGCTTAAACATAATGGTAATCATATTAATCAAATCCCATTAAAGGAAAACTTTTAATTTTAATAATGTGCCACTCGTTAAGCAATATTCACCTCCCAGATTATTGTGGTTTTGAATAGAAAAAGCAAAAAAAAATTCAGCTCTTGAAATTGTGCAGTGGGATACCAAACTAACGTGTTTGTATGCACATCCCGCCTCCGTTGTTTTAATGTAAGTATTGATCTATTTAAGTTAGAGGAAGGAATTTCATCCAAGTGCTTAATGCATAATTTGCTGTATGTTTGGGCTGATGATGTAAATAGGCTGGCCTGTTGCTTTTGTTGTATGTGTTCAGGTGACAGAATATACTGGTTTTCTAAAACTGCCATGAGTCTGTGTGTGGAGGAGGAACAAGCAGAGACTTTTTATCCTTTTATCAGTGAGTGAGGCTATCATAATGAAATAGCAAATAATTATTTAGAAAATGCCAGTTTCCACTGTGGAACACTGTTTATGGTAATAAATAAAGATCATTTTTATACCAGCATAGCAGAGGTTTATAGGAAAGTTACAGTAATGTGCTTTTTACTTTGTTATTCCGATGTTTCAACACTGCTGTCATTTTTCCGGTAATTTTTTAATCTTTGTCAAAGTAAAACAACTTTGCGTTGATGTTCTGAGCCCTTGTGTCTATCATGTCCATTGGGCATTTTATACTCCTCCACACACACAGTCATGGCAGTTTTAGAAAACCAGTATATTCTGTCACCTGAACACATACACATAGCAGAAATTTTTATAACATTCATTGATTATCATGTCTTATGTAGAATTATATCTATTTTCTGTCTTTTTCTGCCAAACTATATAGTGGTGAATTTATAAGTGACGGTAAATTTTGCAGAAAGTTTGAACTTTTATATGGAGAGGATGCATTTTCTCCTTCTCTCCCCCTCACACACTATCGTCTGGGACTGGGAAGGAGCAGAACTATTTCCATGGAAATTGTCCTTGGATGAATAACCAAGAGCTGTGCTTCAACAAGATGGGAGGAAGCAAGACTAAATGACATTTGTGCCTTGTATTCATTACCATCTGTTTTTCTCTATTTGAAATCTGGAAGGGAGGGGTTCATTATTTTTGTATTTTCTTATCCCTTTTTTTGTTTTCCATGTCTCCCTGCACTGTTCCCTGACTACGGTGACCTTTTGCAAAGCTTGTGCCAGAATCACACTTGAGGTGGAATGCTATAAGATGTGCAAGAGAGGCCCAGGACATCTTTCCCCTACGCTGCACTCGCTACATAATATGGTGGCTGTGGTCAGAACCTTATATGAGGCATCATAGGTGCAGCTGAAGTCCTTCCTATCAATGTTTTTAGCAAAATATTCAGTGCGAGTATGTGGATATTTTCAGTAAAATTATTGACAGGAAGAATTTCTTCCCCCACCCTATCTTATTAAATGTATTGGTATATGAATCTTTTGTACTGGAACAATGACACAGTCAATTTATGTACCAGTACGCCATGGAGTGTCGAGGATGGGAATTTGTGCCTGTGATTTCACTGTAGGAGGAGTTCAATCTCTGCTGGGCCGGCGGTGGGCAGACACTGTGTGCCTTCCGACAGAAGAGAAATATCTCAAATCTGCTCCTGTACGCCTCCTAGCAGGTGGTTACAGAATAGCAATGGTAGAGACCTGGGCTTGTTCTCTTAAAGGAGGAATAGGGTTCGGTATAGAGGGAGAACGTAAAAAGGGAGAAAATGTTCATCTTCAGTTTTACAGAAAATTTGTAAGTTTTTAAAAATATATCTATTTTATAAACTGCAGAGCCTGTTCAGTCATCAAAGAGTTAATTGTCCTTCTGCTCTTCATTTTTTAACCACTGCTCCCTCTTTTTATTCATTAGGGCTTACTTCAAAACCTATGTTCCTCAGTTCCAGGAGGCAGCTTTCGCTAATGGGAAGTTATAGTTGACACCAGGTTCCAGAAGGAAGCCAATCAGACAGATGCATTTGTTTATTTTAGGAAGTCCTTTGCATTTTTTCATTCTTCCTCATGTGTGCTGAAGTCTAACTGTAAGGACTTTGATTTCTACTTGACTGCAATTCATTGAAGTGTGCCTATGCTATCCTAGACAAATGAAGGTCTTTCCTTAAGTTGTTCAGAGAACATAAGCCAGTTCAAGTCTATATTGCAAATCTATATCAAGTCTATATTGCAAATAACATGAAATGTTTTGAATGGATGAGAAAAATGAGTTACAATAAACACTCCCATTGCAAAGCCTGAATGGTCTACGTTGCTGTTAAAATGACAATATAGAATATACAACAACTTCCTCTTCTCTCTTTCCCCACCCCCACCCCCCCCCCCCCCCCCAACACACACACACACTTTGGAATTCATTTCTGTAAAAAAATACTATTTGAACTCTATTCTTGCTACAGTATAGTGAGTGATATTGATGCTGACAAATCGACATTAAGCAACCCCAGGTCAGATATAACTTGAATTAGATGCAGAGTAAGGCTCCCTGTACTATTGCCTTTACACTGTGCTTTAACCTGAGTTAGAGCAAACCTTAAACTTTCCCATTTTCTATACCAGGCACATTTAAGGCCTCTCTGAATAACACTGCCAGTGTAGTACTGTACCAATTTATGCCGAATTATGTTTTGTGATGTAGGCTTGCATCCTTTAACAACTGATTTAAAAGTGCCCAAACTTGCTCCTCATAGGGCCATTGTAGCTAGCTGTGTGTGTGTGTAAGTATCTGACCTGGAAAGATGGCTGACCTTTTGTCTCCTGCTATACTTTAGAAATTTATAAAACAAATCTGCATTTTCATCTTTTTAAGGGAGAGTAGTGGGTGATTGTTTCTTTTGGGTTTCTCAAACCTGAAGTTTGTGCAATTGATGTACAGAAAAGTGTTAAAAATTCAGATTTGTAAAAATGTTACTGCATTTATTGAAGTGACTATTATAAAATGGAATGCTTTCAATGCAATAAGGATGTCGAGCACTCCCAAGATAAGATGGGGCTTGTGGGACATTGCTCTTGTCCTGGCAGTGTATGACCTCACCTGGCCTCAGAAGAGCAACTCCTGTTTGTACCTGTGGCACATTTCTGTCCTTTACACTCTTAATTTCCAAGCCTGTCACAACTAATGGGAATACTACAGTGAGCAATCATTTCTGGGTGGTAGTGTGCTCTTGGTTTATACCTTTTGCATAGAATTACATAGAATTTACAGCAGCGAAACAGGCCATTTGGCCCACCGGTTCATGCCAGTGTTTATGCTCGAGCCTCCTCGCATCTCTCTTCGTCTAACTATTATCAGCATAATCGTCTATTCTTTTCTCCCTCGTGTTTATCTAGCCTTCCCTTAAATGCATCTATGCTATTCCTTGTGGTGGCATGTTCCACATTTTAACTACTCTCTGGGTAAAGAAGTTTTCCTGAATTCCCTATTGGATTTATTGATGACTATCTTATATTTATGACCCCTAGTTTTGGACTTCCCCCACAAGTGGAAACATTTTCTCTACGTCTACCCTGTCAAACCCTTTCATAATCTTAAAGACCTCTATCAGGTCACCCCTTGGCCTTTTCTTTTCTAGAGAAAAGAATCCCTTACTGGGAATTGGGCAGGAAGTGCAGAACTCATTTCATCTTTGACCCTTCATAATTATCAGAGAAAACATACTGCCCCCGCCCCTCCACCCCTTTTCTTTGTTATCTGGCTTTTGAGTCTGGATCTGCAAACATCAAAGGCCTTCTAAGCAGTGCTCTATTGCACTGCACCCACCCAGTTATAATATCATACGAGAATTAATTGCTTTTTAAAACTGCTAGAACTACTAATGTATTACAAACTAACAGCATGTTCAGTATGCCAGTGCAGTGTCTTTCATTGTCTGTGAACCCTAAGCAGGAAACATCCATTTCCCATTGTTACAGGACTGCTGTTGTCTGCCCCATTTACAGAAACTTTATTTTTGGACTCAATTGTGCTTAGATTTCAACACTGTCAAACTTGTGCTGGATTTTAATGGGAGTTCTGTGACCTACAAGTTCAAACTTGAGATAAAACTGCTGTTGCGTCTAGAGATGTGTGATGAGTAACAACTATACATTGCTTTATACTGATATTTACATTTAAGCCATGATGTTCATGTGTAGATTTTGCACAACTAGAACCCATAAAAGCTTTGCACAACTCTGTGGTGATCATTTTATCCAAAAGTACAGGAAGCAATGTTGGCTTCAGCAATTTATTCCAAGACCTGTCCCCCTTCACCACCGCCCCCCCTCCAATTTTTTCTGACATGGAAAATCCTAAACTCATTTATCTATAGCTCAGGGGCATCCCAAACAGCAAATCTTTCCACAACAACTGATAATGACATCTGCAGTAGTTGACAAATCAAAGTTAGATGGCAATGACACTGAGGTGAATTTGGTGCCTTTTACATTGCTATGGACTTTTTAGCTCCAATCTGCAAAGTTTCCTGATCAAACAACAATTAAACTCGAACCTGAGCCTTTGTTTATTTAACAACAGACTTGGATTATTTAAAGGAACACATCCATTTTAGCAGAATAACGCATTGTGCGTTACATAGTATAATATGGAGGAATGTAAATAAGGGTTTTGAATTCAATTTCTTGGAGTACAGGGTGGCAATGGAGATTGGTGAGGATAGGCGTGATGGGCGACAGGTTTTGCATGGGATAGGACACGGGTGGTGGAGTTTGTGTAGCGCAGGAGGTGAGTGTTGGACAAGTAGAGTCTGGAGGTAACAAAAATGTGGATAAGGGTTTTGGGGGCAAGTGTTGAGGTAAAGACGGAGGAGGCAGTGTTTCAGAGGTGGAAGTAAGTGGTCTTAGTGATGGAAAAGAGATGAAATTTGAAGCTCAGTTCATGGTTGAACAGGATACCAAGGTTGCACCCTGTCTGCTTCAGTCGAGTGAACAGCTGAGGATAGAGTTAGTGACGTGGGTAGAGGTTTTGGGGGAAGCCCAATAAGATGGCTTTGTTCTTCCTAGTGTTTAACTGGTGAAAGTTAAAGGAAAGACTTGAAAGAAAAACGTGCCTTTATATAGCGCCTTTTGCGATCTCAGGACATCCCAAAGTGCTTTACAGCCGATGAAGTACTTTTGAAGTGTAGTCACTGTTGTAATGTAGGAAACGTGGCAGCCAATCTGCACACAGCAAGTGTTGATGTTGAACATGCAGTCTGACAACACAGGCGGTTGTGGAGCAAGTGTGGTGGTACACGGGTAGAGCTGGAGGTTGTCAACATATTGATCCCATGTATAACATCACTGAGAAGCAGTGTATAAATGGGGAATAGGAGGTAGCAAAGGATGGAACATTGGGGTACTCTGTTGGTGATCATATAAGGAGGTGGAAAAGCCATTTTTATATTTTGTTCTCAGGATGTATGTTATGCAGGCAAAGCTGTGTTTATTGTCTATCTTTAGTTACCCTGACAACTTAGTACAGGAAACTCTTTATTATCCGGGACCGGCGTGGTGCCGGTTTATCAAAAAGTCCGGATTACAGAGAGGTATAATTTAAAAGGTACAAGAGCGCCGTACACAACAACAAATCCAGGCTTCCCTGTTGCTTAGCAACATGTGCAGGAACTCCGGCCACAGACCAAGCGTCCCTGTTGCTTAGCAACAAGTGCACGAACCCCAGTTACACAACCACCGATCCAGGAACTGCCACTAATATGAAGTAAAACTTACCTGAACATACTCCTGAATTTTGCCGTTTAAAAGAGAGTTTCCTGTAGTTTATTAGACCACCTCGGGGGGCAATAAGAGTCAACCATATATTGTGGGACTGGAGTCACATGTAGGCCAGACCATGTAGAAATGGAAGGTTTCCTTCCCTAAAGAAAATTAATAAACTAGTTGGGTTTTTACAACAGTCCAGCAGCTTCTGTGGTCATTTTCTGATTCCAGCCATAAATTACCATATTTATTGAATACAATTTTCATAATTTGCCATGTTGGATTTGAGCTCATTAATTCTGGGTTGCTAGCACCGTACCATAATCACTAGGCTACCGTACTCGGCTTTGACCTATTTCTAGAGATGTGCTGGCTAAAATGGGAAAGGCAGGAGTGGAACCAAGCAAGAGCAATTCTGCAGAGCTGCTTGTGAAGAAAGGTAGCAGAGGGGGATGGATGAATTATGCACACAACATGGCAATGGTGACTTTCACCAGGGCAGTCTCAGTACTATGGACACAAGAGAGAGGCACAGACAGTAAAGGTAAATAAAAGCTCCCCATATTACAGGGAGAGCAATATTTATGCAGCTGTGGTATTTAGCTACCTTCAGTGAGTAAGGAAAATACCATTTATTTTCCAGGAACCAATCAAAAAACACTTCACTGTCTCTGGCAAGACCTCTTTCCAAATTCTTTCACTGTAGAGGTGAAGCCCTCTCCCACTTCCATACCCCAGCAACCACAAACCCACTTTGCAACAGCATAATGTCTGATTCACTACAACCAACAGCATGGAGGATATATAACGTGACTGTTGCATAAAATATTCTCAATTGGTACACACTTTCCAGGGTTGAATTTTTAAAAAATATTTCACTCCCAGATCTTTCCAAATCCTTTCAGTGCACTTTCTACCCCAGAAACAATCCCCTGCCATGCAACAACATAACCTAAAACTCTCAAATGAGCAACACCACAGGAGATCAACTGCTGTGTTTGTAAAATAACAACTTTGTTAGAAATTGGATCAGCAGATGAAATGGTAACACGTCCCACAAATGGACAAGCAGGGACTAGACTGCAGACAAAATCCCAAGTAAATAAGGGGGCAATGCACATGCGTCTATTCAGTTAAACAGGAAATATACATGGGGTTTACACAGGAAATGATGGGAGACAATTCACTGCTGTAGTCTTCTGCATTTGAGTGGGAGGTATTGTAAAATTGCTGTGCAGAAAATCTGATTAACATCACTCCTCAGAAAATATGAATCCATTTTCCAGGCTGAGTGAAGCTGCCTCATCAGTGGTAAGTTTTTATTTTTGTACAGTATTTCCATTTGGTTTGGACCACAAGCAAGCTTTTACCCAGATTGAGTTTGGGTAATCTGATGTTTCTGAGCTGCGTAGCTAGCTAACTCACTGTAGAATCTACAACTCACATCTCAAGGTGTTTGTAATTGCCTGGGCACACCACAGTAAGGGCTCCTTATATTAATAACGGAACAAGATGAACGGCAATGTGCAAGTCTGATCAGTGGTGTACTGGAAGTCAATGGTTTGTAATCAGTGTAAGTTTGTGGGTTTTTTTTCTGTATAATCCTTTAGAACCTTTCCAAATGTAATGATGACCATTGTCTGGAATTTTAAATTGTGGTAGGCTTCTCATTTGATGTTTTAATTTTTGCTAAACATGGTTTATAAGGTAAGTGTCAGATACATCCATTGTGTTACCCACAGATTTTTTTAAAATTCATTCTCTGAATTTGGGCGTGGCTGGCAAGGCTGGCATTTATTACCCATCCCTACTTGCCCTTGAGAAGGTGGTGGTGGGCCTTCATCTTGAACCGCTGCAGTCCATATAGGCTAATGATTGCACTTTAAATGTGATCTCGAGATAATTGCGGATGACAAAGGACTTTCGGCCCATTTTAATTCATCCATCCAGAAATATCCTCACATTTCCACCCCCCCCACCTATTATAGCATCGAATTGCTTCTTAGAGAGGGGGCGGTACTGGGCCTAATTCTAGGGAATATAGCCGGGCAAGTGGTAGAAGTGTCAGTAGGAGAGCATTTTGGTGACGGTGACCATAATTGGGTGAGATTTAAGGTAGTCATGGAAAAGGACAAAGATGGACTGGAAATAAAGGTTCTAAATTGGGGGAAGGCCAATTTTAATATGATAGATAAGGCAGGATCTAGCCAAAGTGGATTGGGATAAGCTACTTGTAGGAAAATCCACATCAGCAGTGGGAGTCTTTCAGAAAGGAAATAGAGAGAGTACAACACCAACATGTTCCCGTAAAGGTCAAGGGTGGGACCAACAAGCCCAGGGGACCCTGGATGTCAAGGGATATACAAGAATGGATTAGGAAAAAAAGGGGAGGCTTTTGGCAGATACAAAAGACTAAAAACAGTGGAAGCCCTGGAGGAGTATAGAAAGTGCAGGGGGGTACTTAAAAAAGAAATTAGGAGAGCGAAGAGGGGGCATGAAAAAACACTGGCGGGCAAAATAAAGGAAAATCCCAAGATGTTTTATAAGTATATTAAGGGCAAGAGGATAAGCAGGGAAAGCGTAGGGCCCATTAGGGACCAAAGTGGCAATCTGTGTGTAGAGCCAGAAGATGTGGGTGAGGTTTTAAATGAATATTCTGCATCTGTGTTCACTATCGAGAAGGACGATGTAGGCATAGAAATCAGGCAGGGGGATTGTGATATACTTGAACAAATTAGTATTGAGTGGGAGGAGGTACTAGCGGTTTTAGCGGGCTTAAAAGTGGATAAATCCCCAGGCCCAGATGAGATGTATCCAAGGCTGCTGTGTGAGGCAAGGAAGGAGATTGCAGGGGCTCTGACACAAATTTTCAGAACCTCTCTGGCCAGGGGGGAGGTGCCAGAGGACTGGAGGACAGCTAACGTAGTACCGTTATTCAAGAAGGGTAGTAGAGATAAACCAGGTAATTACAGGCCAGTGAGCCTAACATCAGTGGTAGGGAAATTACTGGAAAAAATTCTGAGGGACAGAATTAGTCTCCACTTGGAGAGGCAAGGATTAATCAAGGATAGTCAGCATGGCTTTGTCAGGGGGAGATCATGTCTGACCAACTTGATTGAATTTTTCAAGGGGGTGACTAGGTGTGTGGATGAGGGTAGTGCAGTTGATGTAGTCTACATGGACTTCAGTAAGGCTTTTGACAAAATCTCGCATGGGAGACTGGTCAAGAAGGTAAGAGCCCATGGGATCCAGGGCAATTTGGCACATTGGATCCAAAATTGGCTTAGTGGCAGGAGGCAGAGGGTGATGGTCGAAGGTTGTTTTTGTGACTGGAAGCCTGTGTCCCGTGGTGTACCGCAGGGATCGGTGCTGGGTCCTTTGCTGTTTGTAGTGTACATTAATGATTTAGATATGAATGTAGGAGGTATGATCAGTAAGTTCGCAGATAACACGAAAATTGGTGGAGTGGTAAATAGCGAGGAGGGAAGCTACAGGACGATATAGATGGGTTGGTCAGATGGGCAGAACAGTGGCACATGGAATTTAACCCTGAAAAGTGTGAGGTGATGCATTTTGGGAGGACTACCAAGGCAAGGGAATACACAATGAATGGTAGGATCCTAGGAAGGACAGAGGATCAGAGGGACCTTGGTGTGCATGTCCCTGAAGGCAGCAGGACAGGTAGATAAGGTGATTTAAAAAGGCATATGGGATACTTGCCTTCATTAGCCGAGGCATAGAATATAAGAGCAGGGAGGTTATGATGGAGCTGTACAAAACGCTAGTTAGGTCACAGCTGGAATACTGTGTGCAGTTCTGGTCGCCTCACTATAGGAAGGATGGGATTGCATTGGAGAGGGTGCAGAGGAGATTCACCAGGATGTTACCTGGGCTGGAGCGCTTCAGCTATGAAGAGAGACTGGACAGGCTGGGGTTGTTTTCCTTAGAGCAGAGAAGGCTGAGGGGGGACCTGATTGAGGTGTACAAAATTATGAGGGGCATAGATAAGGTAGATGGAAAGGAACTTTTCCCCTTACTGGAGGGGTCAATAACCAGGGGACATAGTTTCAAGGTAAAGGGCAGGAGGTTTAATAATAATTATCAACTTTATTGTCAGTTAGTGCACAAGTGCAGTACAACGAAATGTAGGCTTGCGGCTCCCGAGAGTGTACATTTAGATTAAGACATTTAAACATTCAACATTCATTTGGCTTGTAATACATTAACATAAACATAACCATAATAAAGTGCATTGGCAGATGTGCAGGCTTTAGAGTTTATTTGTGGAGTTCAGTCGGATGACAGCCCTGGAAAAGAAGCTGTTCCTAAATCTGGTCGTTCGGGTGCGAATGCATTTGTAGCATCTCCCAGATGGCAGGAGGGCGAACAGACTGTGGCTGGGGTGGGTAGGGTCTTTGATGATGGTCCGTGACCTCCGTAAACAGCGTTTCTGGTATATGTGCTCTATGGTCGGAAACTTTTTCACCCAGAGGGTGGTTGGAATCTGGAACTCACTGCCTGAAAGGGTGGTAGAGGCAGGAACCCTCACAACATTCAAGAAGCATTTAGATGAGCACTTGAAACGCCATAGCTTACAAGGCTACGGACCAAGTGCTGGAAAATGGGATTAGAATAGACAGGGCTTGATGGCCGGCGCGGACACGATGGGCCGAAGGGCCTCTTTCTGTGCTGTATAAATCTATGACTCTATGAAATGATTTCCTCCACTTATCTGGAAGTTTATTCCACATGTTGATCTTTCTTTCTGTGAAGAAGAAATTACTGATATCTGCCCTAAACATACATTCTCTAGCGTGAACCTGTGTCCCCTTGTTCTGGTCGTGCACTTTAATTTATAGTAATATTCTGGGTTAACTTTCTATACCCTCAACAGTCTTGTGTACTTCTGTAAGATCAACTCTCAGTTGCCTCTTTTCAAGGCTGAAATGCCCAAGTTTCTCCAGTTCTTAGTAATTCAAATCCATGAACTGAGAATCAGTCTTGTGCCTCTTCTCGGCACTGCCTCCAGCATTCGAGTGTCTCTCTTGTTTCTTGGTAACCAGAAATGGAAACAGTATTCAAGGAGCGGTCTGACTAGAGCACTATAAATTTTTAAATAACAACAGAAAATGCTGGAAATACTCAGCAGGCCAGGCAGTATCCGTGGAGAGAGAAACAGAGTTAATGTTTCAGGTCTGGGACCCTTCATCAGAACTATAAAATCTATAAAATGTTATCTCCTCTGACTTGTATTCTACTGTTCTGGCTATGTAGTTTAGCATCTTATTGGCTGCACTGCATTTGTTGGACATGTTGAGCATCGAGTCTACTAAGACTCCTATGTCTCTTTCAATATCATCCTTGGCTATTTCAACGTCATTCATGACTTATAGGTGTTGTCTATTTTTTATTCCTAAGTGTAGCACTTTACAAGTTAATTTGCCATTGTACTGCCTATACGTACCTTGTCCAACTCATTCTGAGCTGCCTCTAATGGTTCCACTGCCCTTCTGAGTTTGGTATCACCTGCAAATTTGACCACTTTACATTGAATTTCTGAATCCAGCTCATTTATGTAAATTAGAAACAGTAATGTTCCCAGCACTGACCCCTGAGGCACCCTGTTCAGTACCCTCCTCCATTCTGACATAACTCCTCCATAAGTACCCATTGTTTCCTACCATTCAACCATTTTGTCATCCATTCCTAAGCTTAAAATTGGCGGGGAGAAAAAACACACCATCTTCTTCATTATTACAGTTAGATCTGTATCCCCGTTCAAAAAACTGCAAGTTAAAAAGAAATTAATTACTGTTCGATAGTAATTGCATGAATGTTTAACTAAAAGAGCTAAATGGTTTTCAGTGTGAGGTTTAACTTCGAAAAAGTTAATCACATTGGCCGTGACAACAAAATCTTTTTGCAGAGCCACGCAAAGAACACAATTCGGATTCTAAAAATGAACATTCCAACGTAATATGCCAAGGGTTTTGCAACACTGAACATCAATTGAGATTTATTCAAAAGGGAACTAATAAAACCTGTAGAATGTGTGAAGAAAAAGGAACATTCTAATGTTTCTGGATGTAACGATGCAGAAGCAGCAGGAATATAAAATGGAAAACAGTTTGTCATTTAGACAAATCCAATATCTGTATTACTCATTTGACCATGAGATAAGAGGTTGCCATAAATGTGGCTTTCAGTTTTTATCAGCTGAGGTATAATTGATGTCATTTGTGGTGGCCAGGAAGTGCGAAGTTAGGTGTGAACAAGCAAATTGATCACACTTGATCTTTGCTGGAAAAAAAAGTCCAGCAGTGTTACAGTATGTTCTTTAGAATTCGAGGCACAATTTTATCAGCATAACCATATACATTTTGGACACCCCTGATTTCTAACAGCCCTTATCAGAACACCATGCAGGTTCACGTCTCACCAGGACTGAGTTTGCCAGACGCAGCTATCTCATGTGGGAGAGGGGGAGAATATCAGGTTTGAGTGAGTGAGTGAGTGAGGTGGGGGTTAGGGCGCTACTGGCAGTACGTCTCGCGAAGGCATTGACCGTATCTGTAGAGATGATTCACCCTCGTAGCACAGGAACTCGATGAGACGATAGAGGTAAGAGTAATTACAATTAAAAAAAGCACGTGGCGGAGTCAAAGTCGTAATATGGTAAAACCACCAGCTGCCTAATCGAGGGTATACAAGTACACGAAAAGTAGTGACGGCATCGCTGGCTATCACTCCAAATGTTCTTGTAAAATTTCGGTTGTCCTATCTGCAAACCTCTTGTTCTTACTATTGATGTGACTAACTCTTGGTTTGAAGTCATGCTTGATATTTACCTCTACTAGTAACAATGAACACCAACATGCACGGATATTGTGGTTTGAACTGTGGCAGCATTTATTTTAGCCGTCGCCTTCACCTCGTGCCAAAACAATCACTGGAATGGTATAACCCTTGCTCAATAATAAATAAGAAAGATATGTATAAAGCAAGTAACAAAATATACATTCAATTTAAAATTGAAACCCTTTCTGGCCCATATTGGATTCCTGGAATAACGAAAAAGGCAACCATGCCTATCAAGGGTTGGGTGGCATCACTTTGCAAATTAATGATTAGGAGTTATTTTCCCCAGGCAAGTTACTTAACTCCATGAGGAACTGCTATTTCCAAGCTGGACCCCATCTATCTCAGCAGAACAGTTCTCCTCTTTGCCAATAGTTGACTGTATACATCAAAAAGGCCCAGTTGTTGGTATGATCTGGTATGCACTGCCTGAAAGTGGGAGGGGGAAAGGTGGAAGCAGATTCAATAGTAACCTTCAAAAGGGAATTAGATAAATATTTGAAGGGGAAAAAATTGCAGGGTTATGGGGAAAAAACAGTGGAGTGGGACTAATTGGATTGCTCTTTCAAAGAGGCGGCACAGGCATGATGGGCCAAATGGCCTCCTTCTGTGCTGTATGGTCCTATGATTCCCACTCCCAAAATGCTGTGCTGACATTTTCAATTGAAATGTTGGAAATCCTGGAAAGATGACAATGAGGAAACGCTGATGATCAAATACATTAAAGTGCTAGAAGAGGCTGGGGAATTCCTGTTTTATACCACACTGTAGCGGTTCGTGTAGAGCGCCACTAATTAAGAGAGTTTGACTTCGACGAACTATTAACAAGTTGTTTATTTACAGGAACAGACTAATTACATCAAGTAAGATGGCAGGTAAGATGGCTAACTGTAGGAGCACCGTGGTATAGGTCTTGTCCCAGCGGGGACTCCACGAGGACTGAGTTCGCAGTCCTGTGGGGAGCGTGATGACGTCATCGCGTTTGTGTTGTGACGTCATCACGTTGGCGTTTCCCGCGCTTAGGGCGTCACGTGATGCGCGTCGTTGCGTCACTGGCCGTTGAGGCCGAAGTCGGGAGGCCGGGCTGTGCCGCTGCTTGCCGCGGGAGCGGAAGATTGCGTCGCTCCCGTTGGCTGGCCGTTGAGGCCGAAGATGCTAGGCCGGGCTGTGCCGGCGCACGCACATCACGTCATACGTGACGTGACGTCAGCGCGCTAGGGCGCGTCTTAAAGGGGCAATGGCCCCAACAGGTAAGTTAAAGGGGCAACGGCCCCAACAAGTAAGTTATACATACAGTAAGGTAAGTTAAAGGGAATTATGTATATCTTTATGTAAGGTACAACCAATGGTACCGCCACAACACCATCTGCTCTTGGCAGAGCTAAAACATAGCAGAGGTAAATAAGAAAAAGAAATTCTTAATCCCGAAAGCTCGGGCACAACCTCAACATAGTGATTTTGCTTGTTGCGTGTATCTCTTGTACAGACATTAAAAAGTTGCACATGTCCATTTTTCCTGGCAAAGTTCAGTTTGGACTAATTGCCTCTTCCTCTTGTAAACACTAGTTACGACATCATCCCAGAAAGCAGGGACAACTCCAACTCCTCGCCACCATCACCAACGACCTCTGACATTCTTCCACCACACTTTATATGCTAAATTCAAAGAACTCAGGTTTTCTTGTGTCCAAAATTGAGGCCATCAACACAGTTGCCTCTGCCTTCTTTATCTTCCCCTTCTCTGACTCCCAGCCCTCCCTCCTTCCCTCTTCCTGACGCAGCCCCCATAATCCCCAGTTTCTCTTGCTTAGGTCTCATTACACTTATTTCATTTATAAAACCATCTCACTTCCCAGTTGCCTCCTGTCCCCATTCCTGATTGTCTAACTTATCCTCCTCAGCCCCATGCTTGGCGACATCTAAAACCTGTTTCCCTACTCCGCCTTCTGTCCCCATCCTCCTCAAACCATTGTCATCACCCAACTTCTCAACTCCTCTGTTCTATCATTCTTACTTCCCAAAGTTCTGGAATATGTATTGTCTCTTAACTCTCTCCCATCACTCCTGTGACTCCCTATTTGCAGCTTTCCAATCTAACTTCTGCCCCACTCCCAGCAATAAGGTTGCTTTGGTTAAATCACAAATAATATTCTGTGTGACTGCCTTTTCAACCTTGGCCTTCTGCTGTCTTTGACTCCATCAACTACTCCACCTTCCTCTTTAGTCCACCTCCTTGATAATTCTTTCCTGGTCCCAGTAATTCCTGTTAAAACAAACATTATGGTGTGAATGCTCCAACCAGTGGTATCCGCACCACCAGCAAGATATGGGTGTTCGGGAGCAGGAAACCAGGTGGTGAGCCCGACTGCCCAGCTCCCACTGTAAAGTCACCATATCCAATTTTCTGATTGGGCTGTGTATGCATTTGTCACTCCCACTCATTTAGAGCACTCAAGTTAACATGCATCTAACATGCTAATGAGGGCCTTTAGCTGGTCCACTTTTTTATATTGTTTGAGAACGGGTATTACTTCTGGCATTAAAGGGAAACTTTGGTTATTTTCCAATTTTAAAAGGATGTTGGCCTAGATTGCGCTGCGCCCATGTAAATCTTTGGAAATGTTGGAGTCCATTATTAAGGAAGCAGTAACAGGACATTTGGATAAGCATAATTTAATCGGACAGAGTCAGTATGGTTTTATGAAGGGGAAGTCATGTTTGACAAATTTGCTCGAATTCTTTGAGGACGTAACAAACAGAGTGGATAAAGGGGAACCAGTGGATGTGGTGTATTTGGACTTCCAAAAGGCATTTGACAAGGTGCCACGCAAGATTACTGCACAAGATAAAAAAATCACGGGATTGGGGGTAATATACTGGCATGGGTGGAAGATTGGCTATCTAACAGAAAACAGAGTTGGGATAAATGGTTCATTCTCGGGTTGGCAATCTGTGACTAGTGGTGTTCCGCAGGGGTCAGTGCTGGGACCCCAACTATTTACAATCTATATTAACGATTTGGAGGAAGGGACCAAGTGCAACATATCCAAGTTTGCCGACGATACTAAGATGGGAGGGAAAGCAGTGAGTGAGGAGGACATAAAAAACCTGCAAAAGGACATAGACAGGCTAAGTAAGTGGGCAGAAATTTGGCAGATGGAATATAATGTTGGAAAGTATGAGGTTATGCACTTTGGCAGAAAAAATCAAAGAGCAAGTTATTATCTAAATGAAGAGAAACTACAAAGTGCTACAGTACAAAGGGATCTGGGGGTCCTGGTGCATGAAACACAGAAGGTTAGTATGCAGTTACAGCAGGTGATCAGGAAGGCCAATGGAATCTTGGCTTTTATTGCAAAAGGGATGGAGTATAAAAGCAGGGAAGTCTTGCTTCAGTTATACAGGGTACTGGTGAGGCCACACCTGGAATACTGCGTACAGTTTTGGTTTCCATATTTAAGAAAAGATATATTTGCTCTTGAGGCAGTTCAGAGAAGGTTCACTCGGTTGATTCCGGAGATGAGGGGGTTGACTTATGAGGAAAGGTTGCGTAGGTTGGGCCTCTACTCATTGGAATTCAGAAGAATGAGAGGCGATCTTATCGAAACATATAAGATTGTGAGGGGGCTTGATCGGGTGAATGTGGGGAGGATGTTTCCACTGATGGGTGAGACTAGAACTAGGGGGCATAATCTTAGAATAAGGGGCTGCCCTTTCAAAACTGAGATGAGGAGAAACTTCTTCACCCAGAGGGTAGTAAATCTATGGAATTTGCTACCTCAGAGAGCTGTGGAAGCTGCGACATTAAATAAATTTAAAACGGAGATAGACAGTTTCCTAGCTGATAAGGGAATTAGGGGTTACGGGGAGCGGGCAGGGAAGTGGACGTGAGTCTAGGTTCGGATCAGCCATGATCCTATTGAATGGCGGAGCAGGCTCGAGGGGCCGTATGGCCTACTCCTGATCCTACTTCTTATGTTCTACCCCAGAGGGCTGTAGATGCTCAGCTGTTGAGTATGTTCAAGGCTGAGATCGATAGATTTTTGGCGGGAAAGTGGAGTTCAGGTCTAAGACCAGGCATGATCTTATGGAATGGCGGAGCAGGCTCAAGGAGCTGTATGGCCTACCCCTGCTCCAATTTCTTATGTTCTTATGTACCCACACTACCTCAGCCAACTCCTCCAGCCTGCTCTCCATTCCTCCAACATGAGTTGATTCCTGGTTTTTCCCCTGTTGTGTTTTGGGGTTCTTTTAACCTTTTTACTCTTTTTTAGCCATTGTGTTTCAGGCCAGTCTTGTAGGTGAGCCCTCACTCTCTGTGTCTTTGCTTGCTAGATAAAATATTCTAGCACTCAGAAAACCTAACATGGCCTCCTATTCAACTGCTGGTTCGATCCCTGCTTCCACTGTGTATTCCTTGCCTTCCTAACCCAGCAGAGTTACACCAACACTTGGCCTTGTTTAGGCATTAAGTGCCAAAAAAGTTTATGTAAACAGTAAATGATCAGGTGGATAACAGCAGCAATATAACTTGAATATATACAACAGTTGTTAAACTCTACTAGCTTCTCGTAGAGTTGAAAATAATGAATAGTTGTGCTAAAACTGTGCCTATAATTTTTTTTTTTACACCATTGTCTTGTTAATTCCTTTCCTTGTCGACGACAGAAGTTATCTGACTTATTCTCAGAGGTTCCAGTCAGAAAACCTCCAGATCAAAACTCGTTGATTTGAAAAATGTAGGCCTATAACTACCCCTGGGAATAGTCACGGGAGCTAAGCAATTATGAAAGTCAGTCTATTTATTTCAAGAAGCTGCCAATCAGGCACATGGCTGAACAAATCGCACAGCGAGCTGCATTTTCCTCATTTGGGGTGGAGTAGCGGCAGGGCGGGACTTCTGCAACCCCCCTAACGCTGTCGCAATCATTATACTGGGTCGGGGTCATTAAGAACATAAGAAATAGGAGCAGGAGTAGGCCATTCGGCCCTTCGAGCCTGCTCCGCCATTCAATGAGATCATGGCTGATCTGCCTCAACTCCATTCACCGGCCCTATCGCCATATCACTTGATGCCCTTACTAGTCAGAAATCTATCAACCTCTGTTTTGAATATACCCAATGACAGCCTCCACAGCCCTCTGGGGTAGAGAATTCCAAAGATTCACCACCCTCTGTGTGAAGAAAGTTCTTCTCATCTCAGTCCTGAATGGTCTACCCTTTATCCTGAGGCTGTGGCCCCTGGTTCTAGACTCCCCAGCCAAGGGAAACATTCTCCCAGCATCCACCCTATCAAGCCCTTTTAATAATTTTGTATGCTTCAATGAGATCCCCTCTCATTCTTCTGAATTCAAGAGAATACAGGTCTAGTTTACTCAATCTCTTCTCATACGACTGTTCCGCCATCCCAGGAATCAATCTCGTGAACCTTCGTTGCACTCCCTCTATGGCAAGTATATCCTTCCTTAGGTAAGGAGACCAAAATTGTACACAGTACTCCAGGTGTGGTCTCACCAAGGCCCTATATAATTGGAGTAAGACTTCTTTACTCCTGTACTCAAATCCTCTTGTAATGAAGGCCAGCATACCATTTGCCTTCCTAATGGCTTGCTGCACCTGCACATTCACTTTCAGTGACTCATTACAAGGACATCCAGGTCCCTTTGAGCATCTGCATGCCCCAATCTTTCACCATTTAGGAAATACTCTGCTTTTCTATTTTTTCTACCAAAGTGGATAACTTCACATTTATCCACATTATATTCCATCTGCCGTTGGCCTTGCAGGGTGGGCTCCCGGCAGGATTTCTGCCACCAAGGCTGAGGACGAACTTGGTGTGGACCAGAGACTGAGACCTACAAAGGTTAATGCTGGGAGCTAAACTAAAAGGACTGAAGGCCTCTACTAGGCCCGCTCCCTCCATGCATGGATATCGGTGCCATTACTGGTACTACCTTCCACCAGGTGGCTCCGGGGCGTGGCAGTAAGCAGGACAAATGAGCGGGAAATGGGTCTGGTAGCCAGGCCCCACCTACCACCCCTTCCAACATTTACATGCGGAGGGTGGGGAAGGGATGGCGGGGAAGGCGGTAGGGTTCACCGTCCAATTTTGCTGCCATTTCTGCCACTATGGGACAGGAAAGTGGTGGAAAATCCAACCCAGCATGTTTTATTTCAAATGAGTGGCTTGGCTCCTTAGTTATATAGGACCTTTGTGAGACCACACCTGGAGTACAGTTTTGGTCTCCTTACCTAAAAGAGGATATACTTCCATGGAGGGAGTGCAGTGAAGATTCACCAGACTGATTCCTGGGATGGCAGGACTGTCGTATGAGAAGAGATTGGGTCGACTAGGCCTGTATTCACTAGAGTTTAGAAGAATGAGAGGGGATCTCAATGAAACGTATAAAATTCTGACAGGGCTAGACAGACTGGATGCAGGGAGGATGTTTCCCCTGGCTGGGGGGTCTAGAATGAGGGGTCACAGTCTCAGGATACGGGGCAGGACATTTAGGACTGAGATGAGGAGAAATTTCTTCACTCAGAGGGTGGTGAACCTGTGGAATTCTCTACCACAGAAGGCTGTGGAGGCCAAGTCACTGAATATATTTAAGAAGGAGATAGATAGATTTCTAGACACAAAAGGCATCAAGGGGTATGGGGAGAGAGTGGGAATATGGTATTGAGATAGAGGATCAGCCATGATCATATTGAATGGCGGAGCAGGCTCGAAGGGCCGAATGGCTGACTCCTGCTCCGATTTTTCTGTGTTTCAAGTAAACTGCTCAGCAACCAATGGAGCAATTCTCACAACATTGTATTGTGTTAAGCTGAATTGGTTGTTAAACCCTATGTACCATGTAAGAATTAAAGAAGGCAATAACATATTAAATCTCAAACAGACAATCTTTTTTTCACACCCCTTCCCTCTGCTCACTTTTTTAGCAACTACAACCTTGTCCTCTGGAAGTCTCTTCTCAAATCCCTCTCCTTTGCCATCTCTCTAATTGAATGGCACAGGCTCAAGGGAGTGAATGGCCTACTCCTGTTCCTGTCTCTCTCTCTACTTTCAACAGTCTCCTAAAAACCCATCTGTTTGACCTGGCTTTCGTGCCCCTCCCCCATCTCTCTGATCAGGCTTTCTTCAGTGGAGCAGAGAAGGTTGCGAGGTGACCTGATAGAAGTCTTCCAAGTTCATTGTGTCTGTTTTTTGGGCACCTTACTTTAGGAAGGCTGTGAAAGAAAGAAAGACTTGCATTTATAAAGCGCGTTTCATGACCACAACGCACTTTACAGCCAATGAGCTACTTTTTTGAAGTGTAGTTACTGTTGTAATGTAGGAAATGCGGCAGCCAATTTGCGCACAGCAAGCTCCCACAAACAGCAATGTGATAATGACCAGATAATCTGTGTTTATGATGTTGATTGAGGGATAAGTATTGGCCAGGACATCGGGGAAAACTCCCCTGCTCTTCTTTGAAATAGTGGCATGGGATCCTTTACATCCACCTGAGAAAGCAGACGGGATCTCGGTTTCACGTCTTATCTGAAAGACGGCACGCTGACAGTGAAGCACTCCCTCAGCACTGCGCTGGAGTGTCAAGCCTTGATTTTTGTGTTCAAGTCTCTGGAGTGGGGCTATGAACCCACAACCTCCTGACTCAGAGGCGAGAGTGCTACCCACTGAGGCACATCTGACCATGGAGAGGATACAAAGAGTTAGTTACTGAGATGATACCAGGGATGATGGGCTTTAATTATGAGAAGAGACAAGAGAAACTGGGGCTATTTTAATTTAACCAAAGAAGGTGATCGGAAATCTGACAGAGGTTCAAAAATTATGAAGGGTTTTGATAAGGTAAATAGGGAAAAACTATTTCCACTGGTGGATGAGTCAGTACCTAGAGGGCATAAATTTAAGATAATTAGCAAAAGAAAAAGGAAGAAATGTTTTTATGCAGATGGTTGTTAGGATATGGATGGCCTATCTGAAACAGTGTAGGAGCAGAATTTATAAATAGCTTTCAAAAGGGAAGTGGATAAATGTTTCAAAAATAAAATTTTATCGGGTAAGGACAGGCAAATGGAGCTAAGTAAACGGCTCTTTCAGAAACTTGGGGCAGGTGCAAAGGGCCAAATAGCCGCCTTCTATGCTATCAAGCTCTATGATGATGAAGGGTTATGATAGGGTCAATAATTATAGATTGTTTCCATTGGTCTGGTCTGTGAGATGGAAATGAGAGGAGCACAATTTCAGGCAACCAAAAAAGAATTAAAGGGGAGGTTAAGGAAAGATTTCTTAACAGAGAAGGTGGTTAAGCTGTGAAATTCTCTATCACAAACAGGCAAAGTCCATAATCAAATACTTTTAAAAAGGAATTTGATAGTTGCTTGCGTAAGAGGAATATTAAAGAGTATGGGAAATGAGCAAGAGGGTGGAATGAGAATAGATGGCTCATGTAGAGAACACCAGCTCTGACTCGATGTGCTAAATGGCCTGTGTCTGTGCTGTAACGTTCTATGATTCTCTGATTCCCATTTTTTTCTTTGGCGTGAAATTTCTAGATTTACTTATAAACAAGCTTCTGGCCCACCTTCTCCTCTTGCTCCCAACAGCCCCCACCCCCGACAACTGTAGCAGTCCATTGTGGCTCATTGTGTCCATTACTCACCCTTGCTGCACAGTCACACGACGACAGCTTCAGAAAATAGTAAAAGCCTGGGCTCTGAAGGGGGAAGAAGCTGAGATGTCACCTTACTGTAAAAGTGACACCTATGGTTTTCAAGATGAGCTGTCCCTCTACAAGTCTTATATTTTTCCCCTTTAAATCCCCACCAGAAGCATCCACCTCTGCATTTCCTCTTTCAACAGGAAGGAGAAGGTGGAACTAAACCGTCATACTTAAACCACAATCAGTGCAGTTCTGCAATCGATAGGTGTGTCCACCAGGAGTGGAAAGATCGACAATGGAGAAATCTTGCGACTAATTCCCCTGCCCCAGCAAGGGTAGCAGAGTTCAAACGTCAATCAGAACTCATACGTGTGCTCAGACCTCCAAGATGGTAGTCCAGTACTCAATGAAGAGTGTCACCCAAGTCAAATAGTAAATGCATTTTGGGGCTAAAAAGAAAAATAGCAAATGCTAAAAAATACTTAGACCCATCAACAAAAAAATAAGGTTAATGGGTATAGTTTGGGTATAGACACATTGAAATACCTTTTGCTTGGGCTTTTAAGCATAACTGTACTACAAAGCATAGCTGACAATTATTTCCTGATTAAATCATTGTGGATTATCACTTTTCTCATGTATTAGGTGGAATATCAACAGGGTGAGCTAAAGGTAACATTTAACAAGACGCACATATCTCACAATTTACCTTCCATAAATTTGGGTTCATCCAAAACTCCACTGCTCATATCCTAACTCGCACCAAGTCCTGTTCAACCATCACCCCTGTGCTCACTGATCTACATTGGCCCCCAGTTCGGCAACACCTCGAATTTTAAAATTCTCATCCTTGTTCTCAAACCCTTCCATGGCCTCGCCCCATCCCATCTCTGTAACCTCCTCTAGCTCTACAATCCTCTGAGATCTCTGCGTTCCTCCAATTCTGGGCTCTTGTCCATCCCCGATTTGCCTTCAGCTGTCTAGGCCCTAAGCTCTGGAATTCCCTCCCTAAACCTCTCTACCTCTCCTCCTTTAAGATGCTCCCTAAAACCTACCTCTTTGACAAAGCTTTTGGTCACCTCCTTATGTGGCTCGATGTCAAATCTTGTTTGATAACACAACTGTGAAGCACCTTGGGACATTTTATTACATTAAAGGCACTACATAAATGCACATTGTTGTTGTGTGAGGTACAGAATATCTTGAGGTTATAATGGGCATCAAACCAGTTTACACGTGACAACGGTAGCGGAGAATGCCAAAACCATAACCTTGATCGGTACACCTTTCCACCTTAATCACAGGTTGTCTCTGTGGTTTTATGTTATGCACAGCGTTTTGCTTGATAATCAAAGTACGCAAACAAAGCAAAAGGTCAAAGGTGAGAAGTTTAAAGGCTACTCCCAGAGATAAAACGTTGATGTGTGAATTCTGTGACACAGCTTTACATCAGTGGGTGAGGCAGGGAGTTAAATAAACTTACAGATATAGTCAGATATAGGAGCAGCCAGTTCTGTCAACTTCAGGTAAAACAACAACTTGTATTTATATAGCGCCTTTAACGTAGTGAAACATCCCAAGGCGCTGCACAGGAGTATTTTAAGACAAATTTGACACCGAGCCACATAAGGATAAATTAGGGCAGGTGACCAAAAGCTTGGTCAAAGAAGTAGGCTTTAAGGAGCGTCTTAAAGGAGGAAAGAGAGGTAGCTCAGCAGAGAGGTTTAGGCAGGGAATTCCAGAGCTTAGGGCCTAGGCAACAGAAGGCACGACCACCAGTGGTTGAGTGATTATAATCAGGGATGCTCAAGAGGGCAGAATTAGAGGAGCGCAGATATCTCGGGGGGTTGTGGGGCTGAAGGAGATTACAGAGATAGGAAGGGGCGAGGTTATGGAGGGATTTGAAAACAAGGATGAGGATTTTGAAGTCGAGGCGCTGCTTAACTGGGAGCCAAAGTAGGTCAGCGAGCACAGGCGTGATGAGCGAACGGGACTTGGTGCGAGTTAGGACACGGGCAGCCGAGTTTTGGATGACCTCAAGTTTATGTCGGGTAGAATGTGGGGAGGCCAGTCAGGAGTGTTTTGGAATAGTCAAGTCTAGAGGTAACAAAGGCATGGATGAGGGTTTCAGCAGCGGATGAGGCGAGGCAATGGCGGAGACGGGCGATGTTATGGAGGTAGAAATAGGCCGTCTTAGTTATGCTGCGGAAGCTCGTTTCAGGGTCAAATATGACCCCAAGGTTGCGAACAGTGTGGTTCAGCCTCAGACAAATGTTACCAGAGAAGATCAGGCAAGTGCCATTGTTGAAAGAGTGTAAACCCCGTTCCTAGCAGATCGTACGATTCCTCCAAAATTAGAAATGCAGCTGTAACTTTGGTGGAAGATTCCACAGAAACCCCGGAGAAGCAGCGTGAACAGCCGTTTAAGTTCTTTCTCCGGATTTTACAACGAGCTCCCACTGAAGTTACAGCCGGCGATCGGAAGAACCACTTCAAAAATTACTGCTGCTATATTTTTCTCCTAGCAAGTCTCTTGAGACACCTTGTCAAAGGCCTTCTGAAAATCCATATGCACGTCATCGACTGCAATCCCTTTATCTATCCGATTGGTCAATTCTTCAATAGGGGTTGGGCCTACCTGGCTGAGAATTCTTCCGTGGCCCCTACAGCTGACGATAAAAGGTTTTTTTTCCAAATATTTTTTTGTAAAGAACTTTCCTGTGGAGCCAGGAGGAGCAGGAATGCTTCCCCGATTCTACAGTCGACACGATCGTTCCCCTCCAGCACCTCCTCCCCTCACCCCCAGGACTTAACTGAGGGCCACTGCCAGTGACGCAGGTGGCCCGAAATTGATTTCTCCTCTCGAGCAAGCTACTTGTGGGGGTGGGGCAGGCACCGACAACTTGCCCGGAATATATAGATGTATGTATAAGTCAGGAGTGTGATGGAACACTCTCCACTTGCCTGGATGAGTGCAGCTCCAACAACACTCAGGAAGCTCGACACCATCCAGGACAAAGCAGCCCACTTGATTGGCACCCCATCCACCACCTTAAACATTCACTCCCTCCACCACCGGTGTACCGTGGCTGCAGTGTGTACCATCTACAAGATACACTGCAGCAACTCGCCAAGGCTTCTTCGGCAGCACCTCCCAAACCCGTGAGCTCTTCCACTTAGAAGGACAAGGGCAGCAGGTGCATGGGAACACCACCACCTCCAAGTTCCCCTCCAAGTCACACACCATCCTGACTTGGAAGTATATCGTCGATCCTTCATCGTTGCTGGGTCAAACTCCTGGAACTCCCTTCCTAACAGCACTGTGGGAGTACCTTCACCACACGGACTGCAGCGGTTCAAGAAGGCGGCTCACCACCACCTTCTCAAGGGAAATTAGGGATGGGCAATAAATGCTGACCTTGCCAGCGATGCCCACATCCCAGGAACAATTTTAAAAAAAATATAGACCAACTCCTGCCAATCCTCAGGCCTCTCGGTTCAGTCAGGGACCGAAAATGGGTCCAGATGCAAATCTACCCCCAGAAGTCAGTCAACAGAATCTTAAGTCCAAGGAGGTTGTACTGACGGCGTAAAGTATCGGTGAGACTGCACTTGGAGCAATGTCTCCAGTTTTGGTCTCTACATCTATAAAGAGAAAAGCTACTGGCAAGGGTTGAGAGAAAAGAAGCGGAATGGTAATGGGTCTTACATTAATGTGATAAAAAATCAAACAGGGAATTCAGAAGAAATTTCTTTACCCAGAGAGTAGGGAGAATGTGGAACTTGCTACCACAGGGAGTAGTTGAGGGGAATAGTATAGATGCATTGAAGAGGAAGCTAGATAAACACATGAGAGGAAGGAATAGAAGGACATGTTGCTAGAGTTAGATAAGGAAGGACGGGAGGAGGCTCAAATGGAACATGAACATCAGCATAGACTAGTTGGGCCGAATGGCCTGTTTTTGTGCTTTATATTCTATGTAATATTATGTAATTACCTATTAAGAGGTTTAAGGGAACTAGATTGGTTGCCATTGGAAAGAAGACTGAGGGAGGACAAGTGTTTTAAATCATGGGGGCAGGAGGGAGTCAGTGGGGCAGACTTAGAGGAATGCCATAAAAAATTAAATAATTGGAAAGAATAAACTTAACATCCTTTTTGATTTGTTGGCCTATTTTGTTCAGTTTTTATCAGTATTATTTGTTGAAGCAGTCCGTGCTGATGACACCTTTTAGGAAGCTGGCCTGGAGGAGTTGCTGAAGTGGACAGTGCGAGGGAGCTGAATCAACGTCAGCAAAGACATTCGCATCATTAACTCCGAGGGCTTCGGTTCTTTAGACTGCGTTTGATGATTCAGCTTCCTTGCACCATCGGGTTCAGTCACTTTTTCACGAGCTATGATGGCGACAGCACTCGTTTATTTTGGCGAAAACATCCAAAGAAATCCAAAGATGCTGATCATAATATTGTGCTGTTTAACAAGAGCTAACGAGACGCGCTCTCTCTGGGGAAAAAAAAATCACATGTCTGGCTGTGTTTACAGTGAATCGCAGATGTGAGACTCTTGTCAGTTCAATAGAACACTGTTGATGAGTGTGTTATATATTCCAGTTCCCAAACTATCAGCAGTGTAGTGACCGCATGTGTGAGCTTCAGGCTTTAAACTATCTTGTGGATCAAATCTGTTAGTACGCTTATCAGCTCTGGGAAATTCCGCTTACCCAGCTAACCTGAGGTGAGTTTGGTTCCAGCTTTGGTCAGGATGAAGAACAAAGGAACGCAGCAGCTCATAAGTAATATCAGAGTGTTTATCCCTCCGTCTCCAATCCCTCATAGTTTCTTTCTCTGCTTTCTGTCTCGGTATCCGTGCCTTTGTAGTCGGGTGAAATGCTTGCCTACCCCACTGACTGGCTCTTTAAGAAATGAATGCTAACCCTGATGACTCACTGGGTGAACGAACTATGTCTGTGCTCAGTTAGCCGACTGCAGTTCGGGTTAGTCTCAGCACCCATGAGATTTGGAGGGGGAAAAAAATTAGCCAAAGTTTCTGCTTCTAATACGTTTACAGTGTATGCTGTTGAAATTTCAGGAAAGGACTGGAGCAAACTCTGCTGCGATGCCATCTACAGTCGAATAGCTGACTGACGCTCTCTGTTTAGGCACACAATTAAAGAATGCTCACTTGGGTAAGGTGCTACAGTGTAGTTGGTGCCAATGGAATACTGCCCAAGAAGAGGAAACTAGAAAAGAAACAAGAATAAGATAAATTAATGCTAAGTCTTTCTCGTTCAAATTAACAGCCCTTGAGAAGCAACAGGTTTATTTGGGCAAGTTGTTTTCAAAGGGTTCTTACTGACTAAGGAAGCAAATATCTTTACAATTTTTTTCCAGCACTGGTACAATATGTAGCAGATCGATGATAGATTGTATGATGAACAAGCAATATTTCATGGCTGGTAGAAGCATCTCAGCTACAACACAAATTTCTATAGCATTCCACAAATGCAGAAAAACACCTCAAAGTGGAGGGAGAAGGTGGATACTGAGCAGGAGAGAAAAAGGAAAATGAAATTGAGAGTGCAAGGCTAAAAGAACAGTTCAAAAGAAGGGTCTTTAGAAGGTTTCTGAGAGAGAGGAAGGCAAAGTAAGACAGTAATGTTTTGGACAGGAGAAGAAAGAAAGAAGTTGCATTTTATAGTGCCTATCGCGACCTCGGAAAGACCCAAAGCACTTTACAGCCAATAATGAGTGCAGGAAGTGTCGTCGGCTGGAGGTTCGGAGCTTGAACAGCAGCTGGCGTCACTGCAGTGCATCCGCGAGGCTGAGAGCTACAGCGAGAGGATGTTTCAGGAGGTGGTCACCCCGCAGCATAAGGGTGTGCAGGCAGAGAGGGAATGGGTGACCGTCAGACAGACAAGGAGGACCAGGCAGGTAGCGCAGGAGTCCCCTGAGTGCATCTCGCTCTCCAACCAGTATATACTGGTGAGGGCGATGGTTCCTCTGGGGAGTACAGCCAGAGCCAGGTCCACGGCACCATGAATGGCTCAGCTGTACAGGGGGGGAGGAGGAAGATCGGGAAAGCAATAGTGGTAAGGGATTCGATAGTATGGGGAACAGACAGGCGTTTCTACGGCCGCAGACGTGACTCCAGGATGGTATGTTGCCTCCCTGGTGCCAGGGTCAAGAATGTTACTGAGCGGTTGCAGAACATTCTGAGGGAGGAGGGTGAACAGCCAGAGGTCGTGGTCCATATCAATGACATCGGTAGAAAGAGGGATGAGGTCCTGCAGGCAGATTTTAGGGAGCTAGGAAAGAGATTAAAAAGCAGGACCTCAAAGGTAGTAATCTCTGGATTACTCCCGGTGCGACGAGCTAGTGAGTATAGAAATAGGAGGATAGAGCAGATGAATGCGTGGCTGGAGAGATGGTGCAGGAGGGAGGGCTTCGGATTCCTTGGGCATTGGGACCAGTTCTAGTGGAGGTGGGACCTGAACAGGCTGGACAGGTTGCTTCTCAACAGAGCCGGAACCAATATCCTTGTGGGCAGGTTTGCTAGTGCTGTTGGGGAGGGTTTAAACTAAGTTGGCAGGGGGGTGGGCACCAGGATGTAGCATTAGAAAGGAGACACAAAGTGCACAAAGGATGGGGAGAGACAGATAGCACGAGAGTAAGAAACAGTGAGGTATTAGGTGGGGTCAGACTAAGAAAGAATACAAGAAGGTCTAAGACAGGTTTACAGTGCATGTGTGTAAATGCACGAAGCGTGGTAAATAAGGTTGGTGAGCTGCAGATGCAAATAGCCACATGGGAATAATGTGTCATGGTGATAACTGAGACCTGGCTCAAAAAAGGGCAGGATAGGGTTTTAAATATTCCTGGATGTAAGGTGTTCAGGAAAGATAGGGAAGGAAAGAAAGGAGGCAGGGTGGCAGTATTGGTTAAGGAGAATGTTACAGTGCTGGAGAGAGAGGATGTCCTGGAGGGGTCAAGGACAGAATCTATTTGGTTAGAGTTGAGAAACAATAGAGCTGCCATTACACTACTGGGTGTATTCTATAGGCCACCAACTAGTGGGAAAGATATAGAGGAGCAAATTTGCAGGGAAATTACAGAGAGATGCAAGAACTATAGAGTAGTAATAATGGGGGACTTCCATTATCCTAATATAGACTGAGCTAGTAATAATGTAAAGGGCAGAAAGTGGGAAGAATTTCTGAAGTGTTCAGGAGAACTTTCTTGATCAGTACGTTTCCAGCCCAACGAGGAAGGAGGCATTGCTGGATCTGGTTCTGGGGAATGAGGTGGGTCAAGTGGAGCAAGTGTCAGTAGAGGAACATTTAGGGAACAGTGATCATAGTATCATAAGGTTTAGATTAGCTATGGAAAAGGACAGGGAGCAATCTAGAGTAAAAGTACTTAATTGGAGGAAAGGCAAATTTCAGTGGGTTGAGAACGGATCTGGCCCGGGTAAATTGGAATCAAAGATTGGCAGGCAAAACTGTAATCGAATAATGGGCTGCCTTCAAAGAGGAGATGGTTCGGGTACAGTCGAGGTACATTCCCACGAGGGGGAAAGGTAGGGCAGTTAAAGGCAGAGCTCCCTGGATGACGAAAGAGAGAGAGAGTAAGATGAAGCAGAAAAAGAGTGCGTATGACAGATGTCAGGTTGAGAATACAAGTGAGAATCAGGCTAAATATAGAAAGTTCAGAGGGGACGTGAAAAAGAAAATAAGAGGGGCCGAGAGAGAGTATGAGAACACACTGGCAGCCAACATAAAAGGTAATCCAAAAGTCTTCTATAGGCATATAAATAATAAACGGGTAGTAAGAGGAGGGGTGAGGCCAATTAGGGACCAAAAAGGAGACCTATGCATGGAGGCAGAGGGCATGGCTGAGGTACTAATTGAGTACTTTGCATCTGCCTTCACCAAGGAAGAAGATACTGCCAAAGTCATAGTGAAAGAGGAGGTAGTGGAGATACGGTTGAGATAAAGACAAGGTACTAGAAAGGCTGGCTGTACTTGATAAGTCACCAGGACCGGATGGGATGCATCCTAGGATGCTGAGGGAGGTTAAGGAGGAAATCGCAGAGGTACAGACCATAATCTTCCAATCCTCCTTAGATACGGAGGTGGTGCCAGAGTACTAGAGAATTGAAAATGCTACACCCTTGTTCAAAAAAGGGTGCAAGGATAAACCCAACAACTACAGGCCAGTCAGTTTAACCTCGGCAGTGGGAAAGCTTTTAGAAATGATAATCAGGGACTAAGTTAACAGTCACTTGGACAAGTGTGGATTAATTAAGGAAAGCCAGCACGGATTTGTTAAAGGCAAATCATGTTTAACTAACTTGATCGAGTTTTTTGATGAGGTAACAGAGAGGGTTGATGAGAGCAATGCGGTTGATGTGGTGTACATGGACTTCCAAAAGGCGTTTGATAAAATGCCACATAATAGGCTTGCCAGAAAAGTTGAAGCCCATGGAATAAAAGGGACAGTGGCAGCATGGATACGAAATTGGCTAAGTGACAGGAAACAGAGTAATGGTGAATGGTTGTTTTTCGGACTGGAGGAAGGTATAGAGTGGTGTTCCCCAGGGGTCAGTACTAGGACCACTGCTTTTCTTGATATTTATTAATGACTTGGACTTGGAAGTACAGGGCACAATTTCAAAATTTGCAGATGACACAAAACTTGGAAATATAGTGAACAGTGAGGAGGATAGTGATAGACTTCAAGAAGACACAGACAGGCTGGTGAAATGGGCGGACACGTGGCAGATGAAATTTAATGCAGAAAAGTGCACAGTGATACATTTTGGTAGGAAGAATGAGGAGAGGCAATATAAACTAAAGGGTACAATTCTAAAGGGGGTGCATGAACAAAGAAGGTGGCAGGGCAGGTTGAGAAAGCGGTTGAAAAAGCATACGAGATACTGGGCTACATAAATAGAGGAATAGGGGGCGATTTTCCTACTAAAGGCGGGCTTTGGTTTGTGTGGGTTTGAAACCCGCCTCCACTGATCGTTTTCAAAAATTTGAGATTTTCCCCTGATTGGCCACTTAATTTCAGAGGTGTGGGATGCCCTTGGTCAATTAGTGTTTTGGGACTGAAATCCGCCTCTGTTGACAACACTTTTCCAGTCTGATTTTATGGCTTCTTGCTCCCTTGGCTCATTCCACAGGATTTCTGCCTATGCTGCACCACCTGCAACATATTCTGAGAAACCACTATATCCAATTCCAAGGCAAGGGCCTCCCCGAGGCGCTTGGGTGAGGCACTGCAAATGTTGTTTGAGGGAGTGACAGCTAGCAGGGAGGTGCTCTTCCACTCATCTGGGAGGAAGAGGCCTGCCAAAGAAACCTCTGTGGGTACAGCTGGCAAGGGATATAACCTCCAGATGTGTGTGCAGATTGGGAGAATGTTTGTGTATTGATGAAATGCCATCCCTGTTGGAAAGCATTAAAATGATTTGAAGCCAAAATGTTGGCGTTACGACATCTGTTCTTTCACCTTAGGCAGCTCCACATTGCAGACTCTGCCACACTTGCGTTGTCAGGATGGTGGCCTGAGTGAAAGGAGGTGAGAGAGTCATGTCCATTGTCAATGATGTCCTTGGATGGAGCCAAGGACATGTGCCAACTTGGGCAACCTATGCAAATCTGGCCAGGATAAGTTCATCCCTTGCATCCCGGGCAGCCATGTGCTTGCGTGCTGCCGCTAGTCAATACGCCGGCGCTCTGACCTCTTCCTGCTCCTCCTCCTCCTCCTCCAGATCATCCTCCTCCTCCTCCTTAGCCTCATCCTCATCATCCTCCTCCTCCTCCTCATCTGAGGAGGGCTGGAACTGAGCCGTTTGCTCATCAGGAAGCTGCAAGCCACGACGCTGCATGATGTTATGCAATGTACAACAGACCACGACCATTCTGGAGACCCTGTATGGTGTATCAGGGCTCCACCTGATTGGTCAAGGCATTGGAAGCGCATCTTCAGCAACCCAATGGTTTGCTCGATGATGGACCTGGTCGAAGTGTGGCTGACGTTGTAGCGCTCTTCATCCTCGTTAGCTGGCCTCCTGATCGGCGTCATTAGCCACTTCTTCAGGGGTAGCCTTTGTCACCAAGGAGCCATCCGTTAAGTTGGTTTGGTGGATTGAAAAGCGGAGGAACACTAGAGTGCCGCAGGATGAAAGAGTCATGGCATCTACCACAGAACTTGGCACAAACATGCAAGAACTCCTTCTTGTGGTTACACACCAGCTGTACGTTGAGGAAGTGGAAGCCCTTTCGGTTGACAAAGACAGCTGGGTTTTGATGGGTGCCCTAAGGGCCACGTGTGCAGTCTATGACACCCTGCACCATTGGTATGCCTGCCATATTTGCAAAGCCAACCGAACGGGCGGTTATACTTGCTTGATCCCTTGTGAACTGGATGTAATTGTGGGCCTTAGCAAAAAGGGCATCGGTAACCTGCGTGATGCAACTGTGGGCGGCCGACTGGGAGATGCCGCTGATGTCTGCTGATGATCCCTGGAAGGAGCCTGAGGCAAAGAAGTTGAGTGCGGTGGTGACTTTGACAGCCACTGGTAAGGGGTGTCCACCCGTTCCTCTGGACACCAGGTCTTGCTGCAGCAGGCCACAGATCTCTCGGACAACCTCTCGCGAAAGCCTTAACCTCCTTTGGTACTGCTGCTCACTCATGTTGAGGTAGCTCATCCTTTGTCTGTAAACCCTCTGTCGGGGGTATCTCCTGCGGCGAGGTGCCTCGATGCGCTGGTGCCTTCTGCCCCGTGCAGCATCAGGTGGCTGAGCAGGAGGTTGGGGCTCCAGCTGGTGTTGCTTCTGAGCTGCCTGGTTCTGCTGCGGCCCTGGATGGTCCTCATCCTCATCTGAGGTCCATGCAGAAAGAAAACGAAATGTTCCCATGCTGCTTGCAGATGCCTCCTTTGGGGAAGCGCTCATTGCAAGCGGGGAGAGGGTCTTCCAAGGAGGTCCCACAGTTGATTGATTCAAGCTGCAGCACCTCCGACTTCGGAAGGCCTTCTAAAAGTGCTCAGAGACCTTTTAAAGCCAAGGTCTGGCACCTGCAAGTAATCCTTGATGCAATAAACGATGTCTTGTTAGATCTGCAGCAGTGAGAAGGCCAACCACGAGTCAACCTGGCGTGGTTTAGGAGGTGCGTGGATCATGCTGAAATGCTCGAAAAATCATGAGGGCCTCTCAAAATAGGCTTAGAGAGGCCCTTAATGAGCATTTAATGATCACAAGTATTGCTGTGGCCAGCTGGAGGCGGGACCATTTCCCGACCTCCAAAACTGGCACTGGCAAAATCCCGCAGAGGTGGGTTGGAGGCGGGTTCCGAACCTGACCTCATTGAATCTGATTTTCCCGCCTTTCCCGCCTCCAAACCTGCCTCCTCCAATGGCAGAAACTCGCCCCCATAAAGTACAAAAGCAAGGAAGTTATGATGAACCTTTATAAAACACTGGTTCCGCCTCAACTGGAGTATTGTGTCCAATTTTGGGCACCGCACTTTAGGAAGGATGTGAAGGCCTTAGAGAGGGTGCAGAAAAGATTTACAAGAATGGTCCCAGGGATGAGGGACTTCCGTTATGTGGATAGACTGGAGAAGCTGGGGTTGTTCTCCTTAGAGCAGAGAAGGTTGAGAGGAGATTTGATAGAGGTGTTCAAAATCGTGAGGGGTCTAGACAGAGTAGATAGAGAGAAACTGCTCCCATTGGCAGAAGGGTCGAGAACCAGAGGACACAGATTTAAAGTGATTGGCAAAAGAACCAAAGGCGACACGAGGAAAAACTTTTTTACGCAGCGAGTGGTTAGGATCTGGAATGCACTGCCTGAAAGGGTGGTGGAGACAGACTCAAACATGGCTTTCAAAAGGGAATTGGATAAGTACCTGAAGGAAAAAATTTTGCAGGGCTACGGGGAAAGAGCGGGGGGAGTGGGACTAGCTGAAGTGCTCTTGCAGAGAGCCGGCAAGGGCTCGACGGGCCTAATGGCCTCCTTCTGTGCTGTAACCATTCTATGATTCTATGTACTTTTTGAAGTGTAGTCAATGTCGTAATGTAGGAAACGCGGCAGCTAATTTGCACACAGCAAGCTCCCACAAACAGCAATGAGATAATGACCAGATCATCTGTTTTTTCCCTTCGCCCACCTTGTCTACCCTTCCAAACCTCCCATTAGATTCCTTCTTGTGATTCCAGAATGAACAGCCCTGTATCCCTTTCAGTATCAAAAAGTTAACCAGCCCTTTCTTTTTTAAACCTACCCTGGTTTTCTGTTTCCTTCACCCCTGCTGGTAAACTGTTCCACAAAGCTATCACTCTCTTACTTAAAAAAATGAGGCCTAAATGTCTTACTTTCCTGTGACACCCTTAAATTTAAACTAGAGAGTGAGCTCCAAATGGCAGAGGCATAGAGATCGAAAGGATAGCCACCGATGGTGGAACAAGGAGTAACCTGGTGTTAGAGGAGTGGAGACTGCAAGGCTGGAAATCGCTGAGGTTGAATAGGGGCGAGACCATGAAGGGATTTGAAATTGAGGACGAGGATCTTAAAATCAATTTGCTGGAGTGCAGAAAACCAGTGGATCTTGGCAAGGATGGGGTGATGTGGAGCTTTGTAGGGAGACGACATGGTCCTTGGTATTCAGAATAAGTAGCTCATGGAGAATAAAGCCTGGCAGGTACATTGGAGAAGTCGAATCTTCAGATAAGAAAGGGCTAGGGTTTGGGAATGAGAAAGGAAGAGGTAAAGGCAGAGGTGGGCAGATTAATGTGACCATTTCAACCAGTAGCTACCCCGCAGAACTTCCCTTTTACACCCCATAGCGATCAATCGGGTCTCGGGTCTGGACCTCACATGGTGACAGAAAGACAATGCAGTACAGCAAATCTTCCACAACAGCCTCGCTTACAGTTAACAGTGATAACAAACACATTCCTGACAAGTTGGGGCATGCATTTGAAGGGAAACTGGGTTCAGAGCAAGTGGACAATGGAACGCATGAATGTGGCACATCGATCACTTGGAACCAAGAGCAGGAAGACTAACTCTGGAAATTGCCCAGACCATAGTACAAGATAAACCGATATCTGTGTGGTCAGACAACACAGTGCTTGTCAACACATCAACTTGCCGTCATTTCCTTTGTTAAGATGCAATGCTACTAGTACACTTATCTCTGAGTCATGAGACTCAGACTCTTGACACAAAAGGCATCAAAGGGTATGCGGAGAGAGCGGGAATATGGTATTGAGATAGAGGATCAGCCATGATCATGGTGGAGCAGCCTCGAAGGGCCGAATAGCCTACTCCTGCTCCAATTTTTCTACATTTCTATGAGCTCACTCTTTCAGTTTAGCACTTAGCCGAGTTAGTCAATGCAACATCTCACAGTTCACCCTCATGAATTAAATGACTGCAGAGTTCTCAGAGGGTTGTAGAGCTGGAGAAGGTTACAGAGATAGCGAGGAGCGAGACCATGAAGGGAATTAAACACATTGATGAGAATTTTAAATTTGTCGGATGGCCAGGAACCAGTGAAGTACATGGGTGATGACTGAGCGGGACTTGGTGATGGAAAGATTATGGTCAGCAGGGTTTTGGATGAGCAGAATTATACAGAGCATGGAGGATGGTGGGCTTTCCAGAAGACAATTGGAATAGTTGAGTCTGGAGGTGACAGAGGTATGGATGAGGATTTGAGCAGTAAATGGGCTGAGGCAGTGACAGAGACGGGCAATGTTACGGAGTTGCAGATAGGGGGTGTTTGTGATTGAGAAGATATGGGGGATTGGAAGATCAGAAGCTCAGATTGGGGTCGAATAGGGGCCTGAGCTTGCAAACAGTCTGGATCAGCCTGAGACAATGGTTGGGGAGGGAGATGGCATCGGTAGTGAGGGTACAGAGTCTATAGTAAAGGTCAAAAATGATGGCGTGGGTCTTCCCAATGTTTAACTGGAAGAAATTGTGGCTCATTCAGGATTAGATGCCAGACAAGCAGTCTGATAACACAGAGCCAGTGGAGGGGCGAGAGGTGTTAGAGCTGGGTGTCATCAGCCTACAGGTGGAACCAGAGCCCATGTCTTCAGATGATGCCACCAAGGGGCAGCATTTAGATCAGGAAGGGGCAGGGGCCAAGGATAGATCCTTGGGGAACTCCAGGCCATGGCCATAGGCCGGGAAGAGAAGCCATTGCTGGAGATTCTCTGGGGATGAATGGCTAGGTAAGAGTGGGAACAAGCGAGGGCAGTCCCATTGAGCTGGGCAATGGAGGAGAGGTGTTGGAGTAGGACAGTGTGGTTGACTATTTTAAAGGGCTGCAGAGAGGTTGAGGAGGGATAGTGCAGCATGATCACAGTTACAGAGGATGTCATTTGTGACTTTGATGAGTGCCTTTTTATTTGGGTCATGGCAGGGGCAGAAACCTAATTCAAACATAAAGGATGGACACAGAGTTTGGAGGCTACAACACAAAGCGAAAAAATTTATGCACAGTAATATTCTACTAAGTCAGTTATTCTTACATCATGTGAAGCCCCAAGTATCTCCAGAACCTGTTCACCTTTAGTCTAATTCTACTTGGTTTTACGTAGTGTCTGTTTCAATCCTCAACACCTCATTAGCATTTGGATCACAAGATAAGCACATATTGATGACCACCTATGATATGTAAACTACTTGAAAATTGTGCCCAGCTAAGACTTTATTTTAGTCTTCCACAAATGAATGTACCCAAAATTCAAACCTCTATGAGCACATGAATTTAAATTTCTTAAATGGGAAACTGCTTTAAGCATTCATTTTGACTCACTAGGTTTTTTAAAAATTCCTTTATGGGATGTGGGCATCGTTGGCCAGGCCAGCATTTATTGCCCATCCCTAATTGCCCTTGAGAAGGTTAGTGAACCACAGACCCTTATAATAGATCAGCTGTGTTTGATTTGGGATTCAAACAAGGCAGTTCTTGGGACTTCCCTCGCATTTTTACCTAAAGTAAATTCCCAGTTTCATTTGGGTGAAGAAATTATTTTTTGCGGTGCTTTACCTGACATCACACAAGTCAGAGCTGGCTCATCATTTCTCCTCTATCAAGTCTCAGCTCTCGCAATGAGCAACTTAGACAGTCTAGACAGTTATTCATTTCCTATAGCGCAAGGGCCCAAGGCAAACCAGTGACTAAACAGCAGATATCCAAATAAATGGTTGAACGCGTCCTTCGTTGCTAATATCTTGCAAGGAATAAACCCAAGGGGCAGGTTAAAGGTCATTCCACCCAGACCATGGCTGTTTCCTGGGCATCACTTGCTCATGTTCCAATTGGTAGCATATAGAGAAATCCTCATAAATTTAGTAAACATTACGTTCCAGATTTAACAGCCGCACATAACCATACCTTTGCCAGATCAGTGCTGAAAGCTGGTGTAGGCCTCACCCCTCCACTCCCCACCCCCTCCGAAATTTGCACTAGTTTTAGATGGGCCTATAAGTTGCAGAATGAAGAAGATTATGGGGGTAATTTTTAACTTTGCTACCTGGATGGGGAAGCTGGAGGAGCAGATCGCCCGCCCATTGTAGAATCGCCCATTGTAGAGCCCGCCCAGTTTTTGTTCCATTGATTGCTCTGCCAAGTTACTGCCCAAATGGTACAGTTGAAAATCAGCCTTTACATTTCGGGTGTAGTCCTCTTCATTTTTCAAATGATATGAATCTTCCACACACTACGATTTGACTGTCCAATCTACTGGGCCCGGATGGTCACAGTTTCGGGGAGAGGAGGTGTCGTGAAGTAGTTAGTTAGTTTCTCTTTAGCAACTCAAAAGCAGATCACAGGCAACACTTTCTCTCTGCAATGTCGTGTTGATATTTTCATGGGCGTTCAGGAAATGGTTTCCCCAGAACCATACAAGCGAGGCTATATTGCTATGATGCATGTAGGTTGAATATCAGTCAAAGCATGAAGAGGACCTTATATGGCAGGTAGTCTATCTTTACAAATTTAAACAGGAAATATTTTTTGGATATTACATCAAAGAGAGAAGTGTGTGTTTACATATTTTCATGGAGTCATTGTACATTTTTATTGCTCTGTGTTTGTTGAGAAGACAACATTAGATTTCCTTGTGTATTTAAAGGAGTTTGAGACAATTTGTTGAAGTCTTGGTACCTAGAGGCTCACATGGATGAATGTCAGAGTTAAGGAGGTTCTGTGGTCCTATTGGATGGGATTGTTGCGTTTGCCTGTTTTCTGGCCAGTGGCTGATCCTAGCTTATTTCTGACAGTGGGAAGTGGTTTGGGAAATCTGAAAAATCTGTGCTTGAAGTAGAATTGTCGAGTTTTTGCATCACAGAAGAAGGCTATTTAGCCCATCGCATATGTGCTGGCTCTCTGAAAGAGTTATCCACTTAGTCCCACTCCTGGGCTCTTCCCCTCATTCACTCCTATTTTTTTTCTTTTCAAATATTTATGCACTTTACTTTTTAAAAGCTATTATGGATTCTGCTTCCACCGCTGTTTCTGCTGGGGAATTCCATGTCACGGCAACCCTGTGCATACGACAATTTCTCTTAATCTGTCCATTTGTTCCTTTGGTGATGCTCTTAAATTTGTGCCCACTAGTTAGTGACTCACCAATGGTAGAAATAGATTCTCCCTATTTATCTTAGCAAAATATCTCATAATTTTGAATATCTCTATCACATTTACTCTTAACATTCTTTGTTCTAATGAAAAGAGCCCTTGTTTCTCTAGTCTCTCCTCATAACTAAAGCCTCTCGTCCATGGTATTATCTTAGTGAATTTATGTTACACCCTCTCCATGGCCTTAACATCCTACCTAAAGTAAAGAGCCCAAAACTAGACAGAATATTTTAAACCGTGCCTAATTTTATAAGTTTAATACAGTATTACCTCTTTGCTGTTCTACTTTATAAGACCTCAAATCAAATCAAATCAAATCAAATCAACTTTACTTTTATTGTCATTGTTAGTGTACAAGTGCAGTACAACGAAATGTAGGCTTGCGGCTCCCGAGAGTGTACATTTAGATTAAGACATTTAAACATTCAACATACATTTGGCTTGTAATGCATTAACATAAACATAACCATAATAAAGTGCATTGGCAGATGTGCAGGCTTTAGAGTTTATTTGTGGAGTTCAGTAGGATGACAGCCTGGGAAAGAAGCTGTTCCTAAATCTGGTCGTACGGGTGCGAAAAGCCATGTGCTTTTTTTTAACAGCTTTGAGTGCCTCTGCTTGTCTACTCCTTTTTAAAATTTTAACATTTACGACTATATATATATATCCTCTTCACATTAAATTTAATCTGACGTCCATCTTCCCAATCTACTAACCTGTGTTAAATGTTGCCAACTATGTATCTGGGGCACATTATCCTGTTAATCTCTGTTCAGTATCAAATAGGCAGCTGAATTGGTTATACAAACCCTGGAGGCATTGAGCTGTGCAGCAGCACAGTAAAGCTAAAGCACTAATACTGGGTTAATGGTTAAACGTAGTTCAATTCTTTGCATCAGGATTCCATTTAAAGATTAAAAAGATTTTAAGGGGCCGTGACAAATTTTTAACTTTTTTCTTGCTAGTTGTAGATTTTGTTGAAAGTATTTTCAGTTAACAGCGGGCACTGATAATTGGGGAGCTGCTGATTGCTCAGACAAGCCACTGAGCCAGGCTGCTGTTGGAATGGAGATGTTTGCAGGAATACCCTAGATTAATAATTAGCTCGTGCTAATCCAGATCATTCACTCCTGTTGGCCTTTAGTAACTCGCCCAAACTAGAACTTCTGATAATGTCGTCAGCATTCCCTGTTTAAACAATATTCAAAAAGAAAGAGAGGAAATCAGCAGAATAAAAATAAAAAGATGTTACTGCTTATCCCATTTTTAAGTATTCATAGGCTTATGTCACACAACATATTTTCTAGGCTTTAATGTCCTGACACTGATTTTACTTCATGTGTAATTAAATTTACCCTCGCAACCGGCTATTCAATTTTATAACATGATAAAATAAAATGTTAATTGATTACAAAGTGCTATTCTTAAATTGTATGAAAACAGATCTACAATACAATTATTTTTACATGAAATGAAACGTTTAGCACAGTGCAGCAATACTTTTTCTCAAAGTTGAATGAGGATAACTATTTTAACCATCTTTTGAATTCTACAATATCCAGCAGCATTGTGTGTGTGTCTTCTCTTCTTAGGTGGGTGACCACTACCCATTCAGTTGTAACAAGATCTGGTACTGTATATACACAGACTAACAATCTCAAAAAGTAAGAGAAATAAAGAAAGACTTGCATTTATATAGCACCTTTCATAACCTCAGGATGTCCCAAAGCACTTTACAGCCAATGAAGTACGTTAAAGTGTGCTTTGTCTGAAACCTTAACTTGTCTTGTTCTCTTACAGATGCTAACTGACTTGCTTTATCTTTCCAGCATTTTCTGTATTTGTAGCAAGAAATTCTTTCAGTAAGAGGATGAATCTAAAAATGAGTACAGACCAGTCAGTACATTCAGTGAATACGTCCTTGAATATACACCACAGAAGACCAAATTTACATAAATGGAAATAATCTAAATAGATTTATGTTGTATCCGTGTGTTGATAGAGACACTGAAGACAGGAGTTGGTTTCACAGGTGTTTACTGAACAAAGTCTGGAGGGGAACTAACTGATACAACACAATATACAGGCTTATATAGCCCGAGTGGCCATTACCGGCATTACAGTACACAGGGGGCTCTTAAAGGCACATACACTACAATTCCTCCCCTTTTAGCCAACCAGTACATAATATTTTAAGTAATCATTAATTACATGTTACAAGAAAAATAATCTACACATTGCTGTAGTTAATTAATTATAAGTCAGTCTCTCTGGAGGCTCCCTAACTCGGTCCGGATAACGCCTCGGTGGTGTAATAGTTTCTGGTGGTGTAGTAGGTTCTTTTGGCAAGGCTGATTTGGCTTGAATGCCAGTGTCGGGTTCATCGGGTTCCAGTATCACCGGATCGGAGGTAGATATGGGTATCTCTACTTCATCGTTAGGCATATAGAGTTGTGGTGTAGGTTGTCCCTTTTCGGATGACTCTATGATTTGGTCAGCATGGCGCCTTATTATGCTTTCTCCGATGTCTACGGTATACATCAGCGGTCCTAGTCGTGTGCAGATAGTTCCAGGCTGCCATTTCTCGGTACAGTAGTCCCGGGCCAAAACTTGTTGACCTATCTGGAAGGTTCTAGTTGGCCTTACATTCATGCCTTGAAATTGCCGGTTCTCCACGTCCCTTCTGATGTTTGGCTTGATCAAATCCAGCCGGCATCTTAGGTTTCTATTGAAGAACATCATGGCAGGAGTTTGGTTTGTAACCATATGTGTTGCATTCCTGTATGCAAACAAGAAGTTATCCACCTTGTGCTGAAGTTTTATGTCTTCATTACCCATGGCCTTTATGGCCTTCTTGAAGGTCTGGACAAACCTTTCAGCCAATCTATTGGTGGCAGGATGGTATGGGGCGGACGTGTAGTGCTTAACCCCATTGTTTTTTAAGAACTTCCTGAATTCTTCGGACACAAATTGTGGTCCATTATCAGAACAGATCTGTTCAGACAGCCCATTCCTGGCAAATATGGTCCTTAATACTGTGATGGTTTTTTCCGTGGTGGTGGAGGACATCTTTATTACCTCCAGCCACTTGGAGTGTGCATCAACCGCGATTAAGAACATTGAGTCCATAAATGGACCAGCAAAGTCAATGTGTACCCTTTGCCAGGGAGATGAGGGCCACTCCCATGGATGTAGAGGGGCTTGTGATGGAGCATTTTGGACCTTCTGGCATCCAAGGCAGCTCTTGGTCATTTCTTCGATGTCTCCATCGATACCTGGCCACCATACAAACGCTCTGGCTAGGTTCTTCATTTTCACTCCACCCAGATGCCCCTCGTGAAGCTCCTTTAGAACTTTATCCTGGAGTTTGGGTGGAATCACCACTCTGGATCCACACATCAAGGTTCCTCGGCACACTGACAGCTGTTCCCTTCTTTGCGAGAATGCTGGCAACAGTGGTTCGCCATGTGCTGGCCATCCCTTCACTGTTAAATCGTAGACTCGTGAGAGAGTCGGGTCATTTCTAGTTTCCCTTTCAATGGCAGAATTTGTTACTGGTAGACATTCGACTATGGTAGAGTGAAAAATCTCCACTGGGTCTACGGTAGGTGCTTCTTCTACCGTTGGCAACGGTAGGCGCGATAAACCGTCAGCATTCCCATGCTGTTTTGATCCTTTGTATTCTATGTTATATTGGTGTGCCCCTAGAAAAAGGGACCATCTCTATAGCCTTTGCGCTGTCATAATGGGAACACCCTTTTTAGGGTTGAATATGGAGATGAGGGGTTGATGGTCAGTCAACAAGGTACATTTTTGTCCGTGTAGGTAATGGTTGAATTTCTTCACTCCCCATACCAGGCTGAGTGCTTCCCTGTCGATTTGGGCATAGTTACGCTCAGCTGAGTTCAATGAGCGTGACGCAAAAGCTATAGGCCGTTCCGAGCCATCAGGGAATTTATGCGATAATACTGCTCCTACGCCGTAAGGGGATGCATCGCACGCCAGTCTGATTGGCAGTGATGGGTTGTAATGAGCCAAAACTTCTTTGGACGTGATTAAGTCTTTGCATTTATGGAAGGCACGTTTACAGTCTTCGCTCCATTTCCAAATTACTCCTGTTTGTAGCAGTTCATTAAGAGGGTGCAGAAGAGTTGATAAGTTCGGTAAAAATTTATGATAGTAATTTATTAATCCCAGGAACAACCTTAATTGTGAAACATTTTCAGGTGCTGGGGCTTTTATGACCGCTTCAATTTTTTCAGGTGACTTATGCAACCCTTCCTTATTAATTATGTGGCCACAATATGATATTTGATTCTGGAAAAATTCGCACTTGGGGCAATTTGCTCGTAGGCCCCGTTCTCTCAGCCTAGTGAGCACCTGCTCCAAATTGGCAAGGTGCTTGTTGTCGTTTTCTCCTGTTACAAGGATGTCGTCTAGGTAGCATTGAGTCCCCGGAATCCCTTGGAGGACTTGCTCCATAGCTCTTTGCCAGATAGCTGGAGCGGATGCTACTCCGAAAACCAGTCGATTGTACTGGTACAGACCTTTGTGTGTATTTATCGTGAGATACTTTTTAGAGGCCTCTTCAACCTCCATCTGTAGATATGCCTGTGCCAAGTCAATTTTGGTGAAACGTTTCCCTCTGGATAGTGAGGCGAAAATATCTTCTATCCTCGGAAGAGGATACTGTACCGTGTGAAGGACTGGGTTTACAGTCACCTTGAAGTCTCCACAGATGCGAATTTTTCTCTGTTCTTCAGATTTATCATTATTCAACGCTTTCTTCATGACTGGGATGATGGGTGTTGCCCACTCGCTCCAATCTATTTTGGATAATACGCCTGCCTTTTCCAAATTCTCCAGCTCTGCCTCGACTGCTGGACGAATTGCGTATGGCACCGGTCTTGCCTTAAAAAACTTGGGAATTGCCGCATCTTCCACTTTTATTGAGGCGGTGATGCCTTTCAAGGTTCCTAGTTTCTCTTGAAACATTTCTTTGGCGTTGGCCAAGATGTCTTTTAATCGTTCAGGTATGACGTCATCATTGTTTTTTTTCTTACTGGTCACCGTCAGTGCCTGAATGGAGTGCCAGTCTAAACGTATTTTCTTCATCCATTCACATCTTGTAGAATGTATAAATACAACTTTTGTATTTCCTTGCCATTGTATACAACAGGCACCCTTATTTTTCCTTTGGGGTATACTTTCTGCCCCGTATATGTTTTCAAGATAATGGATGTGTCTTTTAAAGGTATATGCGGGAATAGACGCTCGTAATCCCGTCGATTTATGACGGTCAGAGCTGATCCTGTATCTAGCTCCATTTTAACTGGGGACCCTGCTATTGTGAGGGTAACCCAAATGGTCTGGTAATCTTCTTTGGCAATTACATTATGTAATTTGAGACAGCTTAGTCTCTTGTTTTCGGAGTCGCTATCGCTCTTCTGGTCTTCGGAGCTACTGTCCGTCATCATTTGTACCTTTCTGTACTTTTCTTTATTGATTTTTTTTTTCCTGTCCGTGAATTTTTTTTGTCCAGATCGGCATACCCGTGCAATGTGTCCAATCTTTCCACATTGCCTGCATGCTTTGTCCTTGAACCAGCAGTCCCTCTGGTCATGGGTGGATCTGCCGCAGCGATAACATCTCTCGAAACCCTGTGTCATTTCATGGGTGCCAAAGCCCTGTATCTTTTGTTGTATCTCTGCAGCTCCTCTTGCGGCTGCTTTGTATGATACAGCCATACTGAAAGCCTTGTCCAGTGTTAAATCTTTTTCAGAAAGCAGCCTTTTCTGTGTTCCTTCACTTAGGAGACCGCAGATGAATTTGTCTCGAAGATAATCTGCTAGTCCTGCCCCGAATTGGCAGTGCTTTGATAGCTTTCTTAATTCGGTGAGGTAATCAGCGTTACTTTCATTCTTGTGTTGATTCCTCTTGAAGAATTTGAATCGTTCAGCTATCAGCAGCGGTGTTGGGTTTAAGTGCTCCTGTAGGGTATCAACAATTTCTTTAAAATTCTTGTCCTTTGGTTTGGCTGGAGTGATTAAGTTTTGTAACAGCCCGTATGTCTTTGCGCCCATTAGATTTAGAAGTATTGACGCTTTTTTTTCATTTTCTATTCCATTTGCGGTGCAATATACCTCCACTCTTTCCACATATGTGGTCCAATCCTCTATCTCATTATCAAAAGCATCAATATTGCCAGACTTATGCATCCTAGAAGAAAAATGACGCTTCCCGCGCTTTTCTTTCTTTTCTGCAGAAAAGATATGGCGCTTCCCGCGCTTTCCCGCCGCTGCTGCCGATGACAACGCTGTTTCCCGCGGGTTTCCCTTTTTATTTATTTATTTACAGGTGGCGACTCGTTCCCGCCGGACTTTCTCTGCTAGGTCTGAACGCCAACCTGCTTGCAGCGCCGGCCGTCTCCCGAGTGCTCCCTCCCCGTCTGTTATTGCTTGCCTCCGCCTTCGCTGCTTGGCCTAGCTGCAGAGCCAGCCGCTGGAGCCCCAGCCCAACGCCCAGGAAGGATTATTGCAGTACCTGCCACCAGCTCGGCTAGCTGGTGAAACCACAGCTTTTTCTTTTTCTTGATTTTCTTTGACTTTGGACGCCAGAGGAATCGATGTCCTTGAGGTGCTGCCGAATTGCAGGTAAGTCCGTTTCCAATTCGTCGCCACTGTTGTATCCGTGTGTTAATAGAGACACTGAAGACAGGAGTTGGTTTCACAGGTGTTTACTGAACAAAGTCTGGAGGGGAACTAACTGATACAACACAATATACAGGCTTATATAGCCCGAGTGGCCATTACCGGCATTACAGTACACAGGGGGCTCTTAAAGGCACATACACTACAATTTAGGACTGTGATATCAACAAAACAAAGGTTCTAAACGAGAGGTGAGATTTGTCAACTGCTGAGTCACTGAATATTGTCTCACTAGATTGGAAACTACCTAAAGTAATACCCGTATTAAAGAAAAGGGACAAATCTGATCTGCAACTACAGACCAATCAGTCTTATATCAATATCTGGCAAAATAACAGATTGTCTAGAGCAAACTTGAGGACTAGCTGTATCAGAATTTAATAAATAAGAGCCAGCATGGCTTAAGAAGGAGATGATTCTGTCTGACCAAGTTCTTTGACTTTTTGAGAAAGTGATCTTGCAAGTGGATAGTAGAAACTTGTTTAGTAACATTTTTAACAATTCATTTTTGGGATTTCGGCATGGCTAGGAAGGCCAGCATTTCTTGCCCATCCCTAGTTGCCCTTGAGCATAAGAATGTATAGAACCAGAGAAGGCCATTGCATTCCATCTGGCCAGTCCCATATGAATTGGTGTACTTTCCAAAAAGCCTGTGACAACGTGTTTCAGGAAAGACTGCCCCCGAGACCAGAAGCAGTGGAAATTCAAGATACAACCTGTATGTGGTTAAGGAATTGGCTGCCGGAAAGAAAGCTGTGAGGCCTTGTTAGGGCAGCAATGTCTAACTGGGGGGAAGAACTGAGCGATGCTGAGACCCCAACTGTTCCTAATCTACATTCACAGTTTGGATTCAGAAATCCAATGTAAGCTGGTCACATTTTCATGTGATACTAAACTGGGGGAGGGAGCAGTCTACTGGGAGGAAGTAGGCAGGGACCTGTAAAAGGATTTAGATAAAATCCGAAAATGGACAACTGAGTGAAAAATGAAATGAAATACAGACATGTGTAAGGCACTACACACGGAAAAGAAAAAAATGGGTGTCACAGAGATATTGGCCCAGAAATTCAGGTCGGGGGCTTCCCGCGGGTGTAAGTCCCTGACCTGCACTTACCTTGCGTGCCGGCCGTTGAGCTGTGGGCCCCTGTGGAATTGTGATCCTGGGCCTCCTCCAACTGCCAGCGCGCAGTGCTTGCGTACCCCAGGGGCGCAGTTAGTTCGATGTGTTCCCTGGGATCACGTGGGCCATGGCGAGCCAATGGTAGCAGGGAATGCTTCATTCATAAGTTTGACAGGAAGACCTGTCAAACTTATAAATACTATAAGCCCCAAAACATCACTAAATCTTCAAATAAATTTTTTAAAAATCACATTTTTTAAATAAACTATAAATTACATGAAATAACTATTTTAAACAATAACTTAAATTTTTGAATTTTTTTTTTTCTAACGGGGCTAAAAATAAACTTACCTTTCTTTAAAGTATTTAAAAATAATAAACCTGTGGAAAAAATGTTTTAATTTTAATTAATTCACCACTTGTAAAAAGCAGGCCTTGCGACTGCTTTTTACATGTCTAGCTTCTGGAGACTTACCCTCCCGTGAAAACCTGCAAAAAAAACGTAAGTTCGATGCGCACGCGCAGCCTCTCCTGCGCATGCGTTTGACCTCTGAACCCCTTCTTTCAGGGGAACGGAAGTGCCGGTTTCCCGCGCATGCGCAGGAAACCAACACTTCCATCGGGCCTACGGGTGAGTACCCCGTGCGTGCTCACCCATGGAGACCCGAATTTCTGGGCCAAAATGGATGGTGTAGATTTAGCCAAAGATGAAGTGGAATGGGATCTGGGGGTGATAGTAGATTTAGCACTTCAATTGTCAAATTTCTGTGGAAAAAAGGCAAACAAAGTACTAAATGATATTGCCAGTTAAGCGTAAGTAAGAAGAAGCCATTAATCTGGTCAGATCACAGCTTGAGCGCTGTATTCATTTTTAACCAAGATATAAGGAAAACATTTAAGTCATTGAGACAAGGAAGAGAACAGGCATAGAACTGGTTCCTAGTATCAAATGGTTGAGTTACGAGGAACATAGGAACGACTGGAGAAACTGGGTTTTCTCCAGCCTTGAAGAGAGGTGATTAAGAGGCACCTTCCATAATTATATTATGATATAAAACAGCACAGATAAAATTAATCTGGAGCACTACATCAAGCACTATACCAGTGTGCTAGAGCAAGGGGGCATAGATTAATACTGAGGCAAGGTCAAGAATTTATTCACACACAGTGATCACTCCAGAGACTTGAGCACATAATCTAGGCTGACACTCCAGTGCAGTAATGAGGGAGTACTGCATTTTCGGAGGTGCTGTCTTTTGGATGAGACATTAAACCGAGACCCCATCTGCTTCCTCGGGTACAAAAGTTTTGCATTTCTATAGTACATTTCACAACTTTATGATGTCCCAAAGCGCTTTACAGTCAGTGTAATGTAGGAAACATGGCAGCCGATAAAGATCCCATGGCACTATTTCGAAGAAGAGCAGGGGAGTTATCCCTGGTGCCCTGGCCAATTTATCCCTCAATTAAGATCACTATAACAGATTATCTGGTCATTATCACATTGCTAAAGGACCTTGCTGTGCGAAATTTGGCTGCCGTGTTTCCTACATTACAACAGTGACTACACTTCAAAATTACTGAATTGGCTGTAAAGCGCTTTGGGGCGTCCTAAGGTCGTGAAAGGCACTATACAAATGCAAATCTTTCTTTCTGGCTAGGGTAATGAGGTGAAAGCCTTAAATCTATTCAAGATACAGTTAGATGAGGTGATGGGAGAATGTAAGTTTTATTAAGATGAGTCAAATGTCTTCCTTCCTTTGTATCTATGTTGTGTTTTTTTTTTGTCTAATTAATAATCTCAAAAGAAGTGAGTGAGATCCATGTAATTTATACGTGACAGTGAACCAAAATAAAAATTCAGGCAAAACAAATCTAATCCTGGAAGCCCTGTGTCACAAACCTAATATTTCTTGAGTTCTACATCATATGACCACTGAAAAGGTGACTAACTTTCATTACACAGCAATGGAAAAACACATGGACAAACCACAATGGAAACAAAAATTACTTTTTAATTAAAAAAAAAGGAAGTTATTTTAGAAATAATACTCTAATCCCTGATTTGTGGTTTTCTGTACCTGCTCCCTTACCCAAATCATGGTCCGTGCTGGAGTATGGCAATACATCGCCCACATGATGCCAGATAGTAAGCGTCCAAAGGCCCAGTGTTAGCCATGGTTAAGTTGGTAGCATTCTCACCTCTGAGTCACAAGGTTATGGGTTCAAGCCCCACTCCAGAGACTTAAGCACAAAATCTAGACTGACACTGCAGTGCAGTGCTGAGGGAGCACTGCACTGTTGGAGGTGCCGTATCTCAGATGAGACGTTAAACCGAGGCCCCGTCTGCTCTCTCAGTGGGACATAAAAGATTCCATGGCACTATTCGAAGAAGAGCAGGGGAGTTATCCCCAGTGTCCTGGCCAACATTTATCCTTCAACCAGTGCGGAAAACCTAATACAAGAGTGATTAGATAGATAGGTGAAAGAAAGATATGCATTTATATAGCACCTTTCACAACCTCCGGTCATCCCAAAGCGCTTTACAGCCAATGAAGCACTTTTGAAGTGTAGTCACTGTTGTAATGTAGGAGACGGGGCAACCAATTTTGTGCACAGCAAGCTCCCACAATGTGATAATGACCAGATCATCTGTTAATTGGTGTTCGATGAGGGATAAATATTGGGCCAGGACACCGGGGAGAACTCCCTTGCCCTTCTCAGTTTAACGTCTCATCTGAAAGACAGGACCTCTGACAGTGCAGCACTCCCTCAGCACTGCACCATAGTGTCAGCCTAGATTTTGTGCTCAAATCCCTGGGGAGAGAGAGCTAGAGATAGATAGATAGAAAAAAAAGTAGCGAACTGGCAGCTCTCCTGCCACTTGTCTTTGTGACTATGCTTAATGTGTTTCTCTAGACTGTGAGTGTCGCCAGGCTATTCCACAGTGAATGCACCATCGGCAAACGGAATCCTGTCCTCACTCAATATCCACACATACAGGAAACTTTCCGCTTCCTCGGTCAGCTCTAGCACTCCTACCATCATAGTGGCTGACCCCAACCAACTCAGCACAGACTGGGAATTGAACCCAGAGTGTTTTGGTCTGTGTGGCTCAGTACCAGACTTTGTGATCCCTTTGCCCACTATTCCAGTGATATGATGCTTAGCAGTTACATTTAATGATCGAAAATTCCGCCTACCTGCTATTGCCGTGTGGAGGTATTTATTTTTTGGTAACGTGTGTCACAACCAACATTGATGGTTTGAACACGACGAATGACAGCATCCTCATTAAAGGATTAAAGGTGTGATGTAATCACTGCAAGATTACCAGAATGTAATCTGTGGTGCATGATTGGAAAACACTGCTATTGTTTAGTAATAAGATTGTGTTGTGCATTAAATACAGAACAGCACATGGGCTAGAGGATGTCACAAGGTGCTAAGTGTTCATATCATAACATCGTTTGACCCTAAGATCAGTTATCTCCTTGGATCACACTCCAGCATATTTTTCTACAACAGGAGCAGTTGGAAGTGATTTCATTTTCAAAGGTTAAAGTGTTTTTCTGGTGATGGCAGTGTGTGTCAGTGATGGTCAGGCTCCCATGATCAAGTTACGTGATTATGACCACTGTTATACGTTATTCTGCTCCTCTAACCCTGGACCACCATTTGACTCTGCTTCCTCCTCTCCACTCCCTCAGTACTGCACTGAGGTGCCAGCTTTACTGACCAGGCAAGTATCACCAATCGGTACGGTTTAGCAGAGCTGGTGTTGTCCTCATTGGTTCTAATGTACCTGGTACACATCAGCCTTGGGATTAGGCTATAGGATAGTAGCCAAGGGACGCTTGAAATTCTTTGGCGCTCTTTCTTTCACAGGAGTGCTAACTTTAATACAAAAGCAAAATACTGTGGATGCTGGAAATCTGAAATAACAACAGAAAATGCTGGAAACACTCAGCAGGCCAGATTTTAATGCCTTGGTTAAAAAGGAGAGGAATTTCATGTAGATTTGTTAAGGTTAATATCTGCACAGCGTAATTTCAAGGGCCATCTGTATCAGTTCCAACAAACTGTGGGTCCTGATGCAGTAGTGAGACTACAGCTAATGGGGTTTCGTGCAGAACAATGGCAAGCTATTGAGAACTGGATCTTTATATCACTGGATTTCCTACATTACAACAGTGACTACACTTCACAAAGTACTTCATTGGCTGTATAAGCGCTTTGGGAATTGAGGTGGTGAGAGTCAATCCTTCTTTTTCTATTTATGTGTAAAGAAGGACGTGCATTTATACAGCGTCTTTCACGATCTCAGGACGCTCCAAAGCGCTTTACAGCCAATGAAGTACTTTGTGAAGTGGAGTCACTGTTGTAATGTAGGCAACGCGGCAGCTAATTTGTGCACAGCAAGCTCCCACAAACAGCAATGTAATAATGACCAGATAATCTGTTTTAGTGGTGTTAGTTGAGGGATCAATAGTAGCCAGGACACCAGGGATAACTCCCCTGCTCTTCTTCGAAATAATGCCCTGGGATCTTTAATGTCCACCTGAGAGTAGATGGGGCCTCGGCTTAACATCTCATCCAAAAGACAGCACCTCCAACAGTGCAGCACTCCCTCAGCACTGCACTAACCAGCAGGTAATAAAAAATACAATACATTTAAGTCAATATTGTTTGCTGTCATAAGCTTGTAGTACCAATAGCGTCAGCACAATCCAGAAGCTGTGGTCCTGTGTAAACCAGGATGCAGCAGAGATGCAGCACCCCCCTATCTATCTGTGGATTGTGTTCCACTTCAGCTGGGTGCCTTTCCCCTCACAAATCAATCTCCCATTAAAGTGCAGTAAATTCACTTTGAGCACTGTTTCTGCAGGCTGGAGACACGTCTGTCTGATGTTCACGGTCACTGGCGCGTCATCTGTCCGGGGAGTGATGGCAAAAGGCCTTCCTGATTTCCTACTGTACCTTCCATTTTTGAAGAAGGGTTCCACCGGAAACGTCAACTCAAATTTCTCTCCACGGATGTTGCCTGACCTGCTGAGTTTTTCCAGCATTTTCTGTTGTTACTTCCATTTCCTTGCTTTGGTTTGCACAGTGCAGCTCACAGATTACAGCCTCCGCTGAAAGTAATTTACACAATAACACCTGCTTGTGTTAAAGTGGGAAAAAAAATTGGATTCAGGCTCTCGTCACCTTAAAAAAAAATAAACAATATGTAATCCCCTAAAGCCAAAGACAAGCCTGGTCTGAACTCCGTGTCATTAGAAAGGGTGGGGAGCAACGCCAGCGTTCGAGCACAAATCCAGCCCGACGCACTTTCCACCTCACCGCTGTCCAGGCAAGTTGGCTCTTGTTTGAATCCTGAATGTTTCCAATGGCTTACACGGGGCAATTTTGCATGCGTTTGTCAGTTTGGGCAACAACTTGCAGAAGGATTTTTTTTTAGTGTGACCTTAGCATACCTTATCTGCCTGTAGTTGGTAGTCATTTGTTTTTTTTTTAATTGAGAAGTAAAATGTGACAGGGCAACTTGGCTCAGTTGATGCCAGTTCGGCATTCTGAAGGCTGAGGGTTCGGGCCCCTCTCCAGGCGGAGCATTACATAGAATTCAGCCCAACTGATCCAGGCCAGCTGCCTGAGCCTCCTCCCATCCTTCATCAATGAAGCCTATCAGCATAACTTTCTATTCCTTTCTGTGTCCGCCATGGCTCAGTGGGTAGCACACCTCTCCTCTGAGTCACAAGGTTGTGGGTTCAAGTCCCACTCCAGAGACTCCAGCACAAAAAATCTAGGCTGACAACAGGTTCCGATCTTCGGGTAAGCATTCTCCAAGGCGGCCTTCGAGACACACGACAACGTAAAATCGTCGAGCAGAAACTGATAGCCAAGTTCCGCACCCATGAGGACGGCCTCAACCGAGATCTTGGGTTCATGTCACGCTACATGTAACCCCACCTGACGCAGGGTCATCCAGACTCGAGTCGACATTGGCTTGTTATCTCTACACAGATGCGGCTGGACCTGCTGTGATTTCCAGCAAAAAAAAATGTTTTTTGTCTTGTTTTTCATACAGACCCCAGCATCTGCAATATTTGACCCCTTGTGACCCCACCTCATTGTTCTTTGATGTAATGTTTTCCTGACTGACCTGATTGGACACCATTCACACCTTTGATTGCTGTGATTATCTCTCTGCCGAGGTGTGATAAATGGCAGGTGGCAAGATTACCTGTAAACATCTGACATTATTCTCTGACTATATAAGCTGTGTCTTTATGCATTTCTCCACTTCACCTGATGAAGGAGCAGCGCTCCGAAAGCTTGTAATTTCAAATAAAGCTGTTGGACTATAACCTGGTGTTGTGTGACTTCTTACATTTGTCCACCCCAGTCCAACTCCGGCATCTCCACACCATGACAACAGGTTAAGCCGTCTTTCGGATGAGACGTTAAAGCGAGGCCCGTGTGCTCTCTCAGCTGGACGTAAAAGATCCCATGGCACTATTTCAAAGAGCAGGGGATGTCCTGGCCAATATTTATCCTTACAAAACAGATTATCTGTTCATTATCACATTGCTGTTTGTGGGAGTGTGCTGTGCGCAAAATTAGCTGCTGTGTTTCCGACATTAAAACATTGACTACACTCCAAAAAGTGCTTCATTGGTTGTAAAGTGTTTTGGGAGGTCAGGTGGTCCTGAAAGGCGCGATAAAAAAAGCCAGTCTTTCTCCCTCAGGGAAGTGTTCTGTTGCCTTAACCTGTTGTCACACCTTCATCTGAGCATGTTAAAGATCCCATGGCACTGCTTGAAGGGGAGCAGAGCGTGTCCTCGCCAACATTCCTCTCTCAACCAACACTATAAAAACGCACATTAACTTCTCATTCATCTCCCTGCTGACCGTGCCTATATAACAACAGTCAATGCGTTTCAATTCCTTCTAGTTCATTGTGTGAAGGGCTTTGAGACATTTCAGAGCGATGATAAGATGCAAGTCTCAGAAACCGTTCGGCTGATGCGCATTTTTTTTTTCGGAATGGAAAATATTGCTCATTGTAGTATAACCTTTCGCACAAAGAAAAATGGTAAAAATAAATGTTTATTTTTAAGCATCGCGTAAATGATGGGTTTCCAACACATGAGAGCCACTGCCAGGCATGCTTGCTTTCCACATGGAAACAGGCCAGGCGACAGCAGCCGCCCTCTCCCCCTCCCCATCCTGCAGTACGTGCGGTATGTCACTTCATGGGCCAGTGACATTGTGCGGGGAAATGAATCAAACCACCAAAAACGATTCTATGCAACCGGGACTTCGGCCCGGTGTGGGGAATAGTGTATAACGGGTTGTTACAGGATCACACTGGGCACGGTGTAGGGAATAGTGTATAACGGGTTGTTACAGGATCACACTGGGCACGGTGTGGGGAATAGTGTATAACGGGTTGTTACAGGATCACACTGGGCACGGAGTGGGGAATAGTGTATAACGGGTTGTTACAGGATCACACTGGGCACAGTGTGGGGAATAGTGTATAACGGGTTGTTACAGGATCACACTGGGCACAGTGTGGGGGAATAGTGTATAACGGGTTGTTACAGGATCACACTGGGCACGGAGTGGGGAATAGTGTATAACGGGTTGTTACAGGATCACACTGGGCACGGAGTGGGGAATAGTGTATAACGGGTTGTTACAGGATCACACTGGGCACAGTGTGGGGAATAGTGTATAACGGGTTGTTACAGGATCACACTGGGCACAGTGTGGGGGAATAGTGTATAACGGGTTGTTACAGGATCACACTGGGCACGGAGTGGGGAATAGTGTATAACGGGTTGTTACAGGATCACACTGGGCACGGTGTGGGGGAATAGTGTATAACGGGTTGTTACAGGATCACACTGGGCACAGTGTGGGGGAATAGTGTATAACGGGTTGTTACAGGATCACACTGGGCACAGTGTGGGGAATAGTGTATAACGGGTTGTTACAGGATCACACTGGGCACAGTGTGGGGGAATAGTGTATAACGGGTTGTTACAGGATCACACTAGGCACAGTGTGGGGGAATAGTGTATAACGGGTTGTTACAGGATCACACTGGGCACGGAGTGGGGAATAGTGTATAACGGGTTGTTACAGGATCACACTGGGCACGGTGTGGGGGAATAGTGTATAACGGGTTGTTACAGGATCACACTGGGCACAGTGTGGGGAATAGTGTATAACGGGTTGTTACAGGATCACACTGGGCACGGAGTGGGGAATAGTGTATAACGGGTTGTTACAGGATCACACTGGGCACAGTGTGGGGAATAGTGTATAACGGGTTGTTACAGGATCACACTGGGCACAGTGTGGGGAATAGTGTATAACGGGTTGTTACAGGATCACACTGGGCACGGAGTGAGGAATAGTGTATAACGGGTTGTTACAGGATCACACTGGGCACGGAGTGAGGAATAGTGTATAACGGGTTGTTACAGGATCACACTGGGCACGGAGTGGGGAATAGTGTATAACGGGTTGTTACAGGATCACACTGGGCACAGTGTGGGGAATAGTGTATAACGGGTTGTTACAGGATCACACTGGGCACGGTGTGGGGGAATAGTGTATAACGGGTTGTTACAGGATCACACTGGGCACGGTGTGGGGGAATAGTGTATAACGGGTTGTTACAGGATCACACTGGGCACGGTGTGGGGAATAGTGTATAACGGGTTGTTACAGGATCACACTGGGCACAGTGTGGGGGAATAGTGTATAACGGGTTGTTACAGGATCGCACTGGGCACGGAGTGGGGAATAGTGTATAACGGGTTGTTACAGGATCACACTGGGCACGGAGTCAGGGGGGGCAGATTCATCACCCCAAATGTAATTTGCATGGAGACTGGTCGGAAATAGAAAACTGCATTCACTTCACTTCTTCTTCACACTTCCTATATGTATTGGAAGAAAACTGATTTTTAAAACGCAATTTTATTAATAATCGGATAGTAATGATAGATATAACCTTTTCAAGTAAAGTGTTTTTTTAAGATTCCATTTCATCCGACTATAATTGCCAATTTCACAAACAGAACCCAGAACAGTGAGTGAGAAAAAAATCTCAGCATTTAAAAACGGTTAACTTGTTCTCATTCTTCAAAAAATATCTGTGATCACAGTAAGTTTTTAAAATATAGTTTGAAGAAAACGATATTGATGACTTTATAACAGTGGAAGGGTCTGTATACACTTTGTATTCGTATCCAGGGATTTACCCTCCCTCGTGTACACTTACATTGTAAACCCAGGGTCAGATTTAACTTCCCTCCTGTACGCTTTGAACCCAGTGTACGAGTTCATTTAGCCTCCTTCCCCAGTCTTTGCCCGGGTCCGCGGTTCAGTGGGTCTGGGTGCCGGAGGGTGGGTCTGGGTGCCAGTGTCACAAACACCCACCACAGGTGGGGAATGGTTGCATTTGGGTGAACGCGCAAGTTCACAAGTGTAGGGAAGAGGCGGCGCTAACACGCTCGCTTTTCCTTAAATGTGAACATGTCTGTCTCTCTCTGCAGCAGGTGGCGGGGGGCGGGGGGCGGGGGGCGATTGGATCTGTCTCTTTAATGACCCGAACGCACGAAAAGGGAATCCCTCCGTACAGACGTCACGTTAACCAAGGAAACCCACACCTCGCATCATTTGACGCAAATACCCATTTTTAGGTAATGCTCTACGTCAATGGACGGTACCATCGACCAGATCTTAGTCATAGAGAGAGGCACGAAGATCTCACATGGATTCCATGTCCCCACTAATCGTTCGCAAACACCTTTCTTGAAAATATCGATGTATTTTGAAAAGGTCAGGGTGGAAATAAAGCAAGGAGTTGGATTCGGGGTGGGGGCTGCGAGCTGCCGAGTGTCAGAGTCGAGGAGGGGGGAGAAAGGATTCTCTGGGCTCCCTCCCCGGTTGCTGGAGGTTGGGCGGATCCGGCAGCTTTGACGTGAATCCTGAGCAGCAGGAGTGTTGGAAATAAAAAGACCAGACTTAATACCAGAGTACTGACTCATCAACCTCGGGAGGCAGCGCGCAGTAACTCGGTGACTATCCGACCGAGGGGGGCGGCGCAACGCAACGCAACAAAAAATAATAATAATTAGTCACTGCAAAAGCGATCAGACCCGCGAAAGGGGGAGAAGTGTGTAAAAAAAAAAGAGGAAAAGATTGGCTCTTTTTTAATTAAAAAAAATAAGAATTAAAGTTTCAATCTAGAAAGGGGGTAACTTTTTTTTTGGGGGGAGGGGGCGAATCCAGGATTTTTTATGGATTTTTGCAGCCCCATTCACTGCAAGAAGAGGACAGAGCAGAGCCAGGGAGTTTTAACGTGTGTGTGTGTCACAGTATCTTGGAAATAACCGACTGAAGGATAAGTTTTTTTTCTTAAAAGCAAACAGCGGACATTGCATTTTTTTGGGGGAAGATATTTATACACATATATTTAAATATATATCGGAGCAAATCTATCCAGGAGAAATACGGTCGGTCCCGCTTTTTAAAAAAAAACCATCTTCTTCGTGCGGAGGATCATGTACCAAGATTATCCCGGGAGCTACGATACATCCTCCCGCAGCAGCGCGTCTCCAGCTCACCCCGACAGCGTCTTCAGCAGCACCGGGATCATCAGCAACTCCGCCAGTGGCTCCCAGGTAAGGAAGGTTCAGTACCCTGGGGAAGGGTGAGGGGCCTCTTGACACATCCCCCCCCACCCCCACCCCCACCCCCAAATCTAGTTCATTTAAGAATATTAAACTCTAGATTATTTCCTAATTTGTTGTGCCAGTTTATTGATCTGTAGCTGGGTTCCCAATATTTTTTTGTTGATTTGAATTTCGGGAACTGGTCGCTTTTTTATTTATTTACACAGCCAGTTGAGGGAACCTGGTGGTGTGTGTGAGAGAGGCGGGAGTCCATTCCTTTCCCTGCCGTGTATCCAGTCTGTGGGTGAGTGTGTGTTGTTTCCTCTCCTGGTCCCAGTCGGCGGTTGTCTGAGAGTTGGGGCTTGTGTAGTGTGAGGTTTGTTCAAACACTGGCACAAGTGTGAATCACCAGCAGCTGCCGGGAGCGGCGTCAGGTGGTCTCTTCCCCCCCCCCCCTCTCCCCCTCTCTGTGTGCACAGGTGGGCTTCTGGACGAATCCATGTGTCACTTTAAATCTGCTTCATTTTTTTTTACAGCATTCAAGATTTGGTTATGCCGAAGGATCATTTTTTTTTAAATGAATTTGCATCTGTGGGAAGGATCATTCTCCTCAGGGCTAGTTGTTTATTTTCCACTGCCCTTCTCACCAGATGCCGGGGATTTTGCCCCATTCCCCAGTCCCGGGACCCCTCGCCCGCCCCCTCTCTGTTAAGATTTCTCCCTCTTGGCAGATTTCGTGCGTTCTTGGTCCATTTAACATGCAGCGATTTTGCTCCCCAAATATCGGACGCGGGCGGAGGGAGGGAGTGGGAGCTCAGATGCAGTCAGTTTTTCCACGGAGCCCGTTTGAAAAGAGCTACCATTTGAATTAAATAAACTAACCCAAAGTTGGCGAAACAGGAGTCACTTTTCCATAACTTTTCCCGTTGTAAGGAAATCGCCTTTCCAGTTATTGGAATACTTCCCCATTCAGAAAAAAAACCCTATTCTAATGCCTCATTTTAAAGGCTGGGATAATGATGATAGTTTGTCATCTATTTAAAAAAAAATGTAGTAAATTTCTCTCCAGTTGCCCTCCCAGAGGAGTTAAATCCGGGGCGCTGTCACTTTAATTGGAGCCTGAGTCTGATGTAACTTTGCTCGCCCTGTTTATCTAACGCGATCCTTCACGCCTTGTTCCTGCCTTTAAGGACGGTGAAGAAATGGGGCGAGTTGGAGAGAATCTTGCGCAACGCTGGGATTACAAAATCGGTTTCGTAACTGTAGAGGAAAAAAAAGCCTCCGGACTTTCTGCTGCAGTTCTGTGCCGGAAGTCATTACCCAGTCCTGGTGCCAACATGCGGAGATGGCTTTTTTTGGTCTTGTTTTGTCCCCCTTTCCCTCTTACCACCACCCCCCCCCCCCCAAATAACACTTCTCGAAATTGTAGTTTAAACCAAACCTTTTCCGGGTAGCGCTTGGCCACATTCCCCTCCTCCCCCAGCTATTTTAGTTTATTTGTATGAAGTGGAATTCTTGTCAAGGTTTGTACTGAAGCCCCCTCGGGGCAGCCAGCCCCAGCCCCACCCCTCTCACCGCCCGTGGGCCGCCAACATCCCTCCTGCTCCCGGGAGCTGGCTGTCTCACTGTGTGTTTAATGTGTTGACTTACAGTAAATGCACCGCTTCCAAGGCCAGCTTTTCGGCCACACCCCCTCTTACACAGTGGGCGTTTTGTTGGCTCTCTCGCTTGCGGTTTGAAATCATACCGGATTAGCATATTTCTAATTTTTATTACACATTTTTATATATAGAAAATAAAATGTACCCCTGTGATTTATCATCTACAAACTGGGTGTGTTTCTCTCTCTGGGCTCAGATGTGTGGCGTTGCAGGGGTCCCTTTCACAGCGAGTATCTCCGATTTCTTCCTGTTTCCAGTGCTGTTGGAACAGCATTTCCTTCTAGAGTTTTTTCAGCCCACTGTCTGGGATCCTTGTTTCTAGGACATTACTGTAGCTGATTATGAAGCTACAAGCTACTGAACCCTAAACCTAATCCCCCCCCTCACCACCAACACTGAAGAGTTTATCTCCCTCTGTCCACAGAAATGAAAAAGAAAAGACTTGCATTTCTATAACGCCTTTCACAGCCCCAGACGTCCCAAAGCGGTTTACAACCAATGAAGTACGTTTAGTAGTGGAGTCACTGTTGTAATGCAAGAAACGTGGCAGCCAATTTGCACACAGCAAGCTCCCACAAACCGCAATGTGATAATGACCAGATAATCTGTCTGTGATGTTGGTTGATCGATAACCATTGGCCAGGACACCGGGGAGACCTCCCCTGCTCTTTGAAATAGTGCCATGGGATCTTTTACGTCCATGTGAGAAGGCAGACAGGGCCTCGCTTTAACGTCTCATCAGCAAGCTGGGCTGGGCTGCCACCTTTTGCCAAGTCCAAGACAGGCAGAGCAAAGAGTGGGACTATGGCTCGAGTTCTGATGATTGAAAATGCTAATAACAATAACCTTCACATCACAAGTCAGTGTATGCGTGTAAACCAGATAGTCTAGTCCAAAACTGGGCAGGTAGCAACCCTAACTGCAGGTAACCCCTTATTGGCCAACTGAGGTGTGCTTTTGATAATGATTTAAGGGCAGGGTTGTATTTATAGTTTGTTCTTGGGTTGTTTAGTTTGAACCATTACCATAAATGACAGATTAATCTAACAAGGATTTTATTGCAAAATGTTTCTGGCCTTTTTGCCAAAGAACAGTACAAAGCTCTGAGGCCGTTCTGTCGATGCATGAATAAGGAGCACAATCTATAGCTCCATGCCAAATAAACCAATCTAAGCAGTGCTGTCTTCCCAAGTTGCCTCAGACATCCTCCTTTTAGGTTACGCAAAGTCAGGTACAGCAATTGAGATCTGTTCAAATCACTCCTGGCAAAATCAATTGTTTAATACTGACTATCACACCTTTGCATATCACACACGTTTGTGTGTACACACAAGTATGTATATTTAATACTGATTTTACCACATCACAATTCCTATACAGTAATATATAGACAGCCCTCTTGTATACAGATCTGGTCATAGGCTATTTTTTTTGTCAGTGAACAGATCTACTATAATTGTAATTTCTACAAACAATGTAATGGCCCATTGAACTATTAAATATGTTGTTTGTTCTTAGTTGAGTGTTTATAGTTGAGTGAGACGACTGCCATAATCTACCACATAGAGGCAGGAAAGGGCCATTAACTTCAGTTACAATATGGAGACTTCCCTGGGTTTAAGAGCATGGAGAAATGTATTTTATCCACTAAACCTCTGTTGAATTCTAGCTGTTGCTGTGCTACAGATTGCAATTGAGCACACAGACTGTGTGTGTATCTTGCCTGCATTGTCTGCATAGCTGAGTGCCACCACCAATCTGAAAACCCAACTCCATGCTAGAAAGGATACCCGCTATTCACTATGGCCTGGTCACATTCAACCTGTAACCAATATCTGGTTTGAACAATAGATGTTTTGGAGCAGTTCTAGTTTTTTAAAATTTCAAAAGCAGTTGGATGCTTGAAGTTGGGTTAAAGCTTTTCTTCCATTTTGTAAGAACTATATCACCTCCAAGTCACACACCATCCTGACTTGGGTATATATCGTTATTCATTCATCTGCTGGAAATTGCTATCCAATGTCATCGTGAGGGCACAATCACTACAAGAACTGCAGTGGTTCAAGAAGGCAGCTCACCACTAGCTTCTTGGGGCCACTAGGGATAGAAATTAAATGCAGCCTTTCCAACATTTCTCCCTCAACTAACACTACAAAAAAATGGACGAACGTTCATCTCATTACTGTTGGTGGAGTCCTGCAGGGTGCAAAATAGGTGCTGTATTTGACCAGTCACTGCATTTCAAAGTAATTCATTGAATGTGAAGTGGTTTGAGATGTGATAAGGTGCAATGGGGGTCACCATTGATCAGAAACTTAACTGGACCAGCCACATAAATACTGTGGCAACAAGAGCAGATCAGAGGCTAGGTATTCTGCGGCGAGTGTCTCACCTCCTGCCTCCCCAAAGCCTTTCTACCATCTACAAAGCACAAGTAAGGAGTGTGATGGAATACTCTCCACTTGCCTGGATGAGTGCAGCTCCAACAACACTCAAGAAGCTCGACACCATATAGGACAAAGCAGCCCGCTTGACTGGCACCCCATCTACCACCTTAAACATTCACTCCCTCCACCATCGGCGTACTGTGGCTGCAGTGTGTACCATCTACAAGATGCACTACAGCAACTCGCCAAGGCTTCTTCAGCAGCACCTCCCAAACCCGCGGCCTCTTCCATCTAGAAGGACAAGGGCAGCAGGCGCATGGGAACACCACCACCTCCAAGTTCCCCTCCAAGTCACACACCATCCTGACTTAGAAGTATATCGCTGATCCTTCATCATCGCTGGGTCAAAATCCTGGAACTCTGTCCCTAACAGCAATGTGGAAGTACCTTCACCACACGGACTGCAGCGGTTCAAGAAGACGGCTCACCACCACCTTCTCAAGGGCAATTAGGGATGGGCAATAAATGCTGGCCTTGCCAGCGATACCCACATCCCATAAATGAATTAAAAAATTTTTTTTAATATATAAATGGCAGTCTTTTGTCCATTCATTAACATTCTCTTTCCTTGGATGAGGGAGGCCACTCTAGATCCAACACGTTTTCATGTATGATATTAACGCCGGTTGGTTGGGGTATACCTAAGCAGTGATGGGCAATTCTTTTTTTCCTTCACGCAGCCCAGTTGAAATTGGGTTGGATTTTTTTCTCCAGAGGACACCTTGAGTGGGAATGCCCATCTCTACATTACAGCTACCAGTTAACTCTGCAAAGCACATTTCAACATAGCTCTCAACTTTGCATTTCTTGAGCCAATATGGTGACAGTCTAAGTTGTTTTCTGCTCTTCCAGCAGCTTGCTTCTGCCCTGCACCTTGCACTGAACAATAAAAACAGAAAAGAAGAGTTTAGAGGTTATGTTACTGGCCTAGTAATCCTAAAACCTGAACTAATGATCCAGCAAACGTGCGTTCAGATCCCACCATGGCATTTTCAGACTTTGAATTCAGTTTTAAAAAGGTCTGGAAATAAAAAGATGGTATCAGTAAAAATGATGATGAAGCTGTCAGATTGTCGTAAGAGCCAATTGGTTCACTGATGTACTTTAGGGAAAGAAATCTGCTGTCATTGCCTGTTCTGGCCTATCTGTGACTCCAGTCCCACATTAACATCCCTCTTCATTGCTCTTTGAAGTGGCCATTCAGTTGTATCTGGGGGAGTTAACAGCTGTGATAAACATTCACATTCAGGTTCACACATGAAGCATGACTTGGATCAGGAGTGTCCACCCTATAGCCCTTGGGAAAATCAGGACTCTTTGCGTTTATATTTCCTACTCACTGGTTTGCCCTATTTGAATTCTGTAGGCCTGGATGTTTGGAAGGACCTTTCTTAACACTGTTGCCTCATTGCTGGATAAAACCCAAATCACAACGGCAAGATGTGTTAATGTCAGCAGTTATTTTTATTTATTCTCGGGGTGTGGGTGTTGCTGTCAAGGCCGGCATCTATTGCCCATCCCTAGTTGCCCTTGTATAACTGAGTGGCTTGCTCGGCCACTTCACAGGCCAGACCGGGTAAGGACGGCAGGTTTCCCTCCCTAAAGGACATTAATGAAGCATTAATGAAGTTTTTCTGACAATCCGACAGCTTTATGGTCATTTTTTCTGGTACCAAATTTTTATTTCCGGATATTTTAAGCTGTATTCAAATTCTCAAAATGACACGGTGGGATTTTAACTCTCGTTCCCTGGATTATTAGTCCAGACCTCCTAGATTACTAGTTAGTAACATAACTACTACATTAGCATACCCATTAAAGTTTGAGATATGTACAAATGAGTGGAACAAATTGGTAGTGTCAGGTGAAAGAGAGTGGGGGGAAATGGAGAATGAAGTATGATTACAACAGTGACTACATTTCAAAAGCAATTTGGACCTCTTGAGGTTGTGAACGGCGCTATATAAATGCAATTTTTTTTTCATGCAAGCTGCAGCTGGACTCTACATGATGGGTTATAACAAAGTTACTTACAAAGAGACTTTCCTAAAGCAGCACGGATAAGTTCAGGAACAATTTGGGAAGTAGAAATGGTTTGCCGCCATCTGTCCCATCAGCAGAATTTCCATGACTTTTGTAAGATGTGTATGAATGAGGTTTTGATTGTATCATCATGGGATGGCAGCAATGGCACTCACTGGTCTTGTTTTTTTTCTCCCCCCTCCCCTCAGAAATACCGATTGGACATGCCAGGATCTAGCAGTGCCTTTGTCCCGACAATCACCGCCATCACCACCAGCCAGGATTTGCAGTGGATGGTTCAGCCCACGGTTATAACCTCAATGTCCAGCCCTTACTCCCGGTCACACCCGTACAATCTACCAGGGACCAGCATCTCGTCACCTTCCTCCACCACTTTACACCGACCAGGGGTTATCAAAACTATCGGAGCAACAGGAGGACGAAGGAAAAGAGACGAACAGGTGAGATTGCAACTCTGTGTCCATAGAAATTAATATATCGATCATCAGCCCATTCATTTAGCCTTCTGAAGTTGTGTTCAATTTCCTGCTCTCCATACCTTTTTATAGGCCTCCTTCTCCAATTTATTTTCTGCCCTTGCAAGTGCAGTGTTAGTAACCAAGGTGTTCGTATGAAATGCCTCATAGAAATTGCTGGATGAGAAAAAATCAAGGTCTATCTAGTTCGCCTTCTACCATGCTGGCAGACGCATGATACAACCATAATTGAGTTGTTGACTAATCATGGCAATCAATCTCTTATCCATTAGCCTACAATGGACCCAGAAATGAGGCAAGGAAAACCCCAGTGGTGGAGAGCTTTAGGAATCATAGGTCCAAAGTCAACTGTTCCTTCCGAGCTCCCTCTGTCCACTATTTTAACAAAGATTTAAAATAAAAGGGTATTACTTAAAATAGCACACCAAGAGCCTTCTTACTAATACCTCGCAGCACCACTTCAATCCATAAGGCTCTGTTGTCACCCAGTTGGCACCTTGGAATTGAGAAGTTCCTCTGCAAAGTTCACTTCAGTGCTATATACCAGGATAGTATTTTTGTTCCAGTATTGTAATCTGGGGGCCAGGGGGAGGGGTGGGTGGAGTCATTGTAATACATAGAGAGGGCAACCCAGAGGCTACAGCATGGGTCAAAGAGTAGCATTTTGAAGGTTGAAGAACCATACAATTTAAAGCACAAAAAGAGGTCCTTTGGACATCATGTCTGTGCCTTTGTCAGCTCTTTAACTGGGAGTATTTACTTCAATCCCATTGTCTTGCGCTTTCCTAATATGCTTTTATATTCTTGCTTTATCCAATTCCCTTTGAAATGATGTTATAGTCTCTGCCTCAATAGCCACTTGTGGCAAAATATTCAATGTTCTAATAATCCTCTGTAAAAAGTGTCTACCATCTTCCTTCTTCACTCTTCTAGTGACAGTGTTTTGTCTGAACCTCTGTTGTCAAATTGGTAATGTATCTTTCACTATTTACCCTCTCAAAACCTTTCATAATCCTTAATTAGATGCCCCCTTAATCATCTTTGCGCCAGTGAAGAAGACCCGTCACCAGTTTCAACCTTTTCTTCATAACGATAACCTCTCATTCCTGGCATCAGTCATTGTACCCTTTCCATGGCTTAAATATCCTTCCAGTAATGGGATGCTCAGAACTGCACACAATACTCCATCTCTGGCTTAACCAATGTACTAATCTAACATCACTTCCTTGCTTTTATATTCAATGACCCTATATATAAAATCCAGAATCACATTTACATTTTTTTTATTATGGTCTACACATCCACTATTAAGGAGCTATATAGCTGTACCCCTAACATATTCGCAAATTATTTTATGTAGTCAGGCTTTTGTTTTTTTTTTCCACCATGGGGGTTCCGTTGGACAGCAATACAGGGCAGGTTTCTGTAATCGAATCACATGACTTGCAGTGAGTTTTGTTTTAACATGTAATTTGGCCTGCTGCAGGGGAACAGCAACCCATGTTATAGTGTCAGCTGTGGCTCGGTGGGTAGCACACTCACTTCTGAGTCAAAAGGTTGTGGGTTGAAGTCCCACTCCAGGAACTTGAACACATAATCTAGGCTGACACTCCAGTGCAGTGCAATGCTGAGGGAGTGCTGCACTGTGGAGGTGCCGTCTTTCGGATGAGACGTTAAACCGAGGCCCCGTCTACTCTTTCAGGTGGATGTAAAAGATCCCATGGCACTATTTTGAAGAAGAGTAGGGGAGTTATCCTCGGTGTCCTGGCCAATATTTATCCCTCAATTAACATAATTAAAACAGATTATCTGGTCACTATCACATTGCTGTTTGTGGGAGCTTGTTGTGTGCAAACTGGCTGCCATGTTTCCCACATTACAACAGCGACTACACTTCAAAAGTACTTCATTGGCTGTAAAGAGCTTTGAGACATCTGTTGGTCGTAAAAGGCGCTATATAAATACAAGTCTTTCTGTAGTAAATATTACTGTATAGGGAATACCATAACCTGTGCATCTTACAGTTTAATAGTGTGTCTATTATAGGGAGTTAGTAAATTGCCCTCATCATTGCTCACAGTCAGTTGACAAATAGCATTTAAGTGCCGTGGGACATTTTACTACGTTGAAGGCGCTATATAAATGCAAGTTGTTGTTGAATGTAGGATTTTTTAAATGTTGAAAGAGTTTGGAGAGAGAATTTCGGAATGTGCTCCACCGAGCAACCTATTGATCAGAGCCTGCAATTATATCAATTGAATAAAAATTGATGCAGCAACTTTGAGTGGAAAATAGTGACATAGCAATTTACCATGGAAAATGTTGAAACAAAAGCATAAATCATGACAGCAGGAAATAACGATTCTGGACAGGAAGTGCAGACACTACGCAAGATTTAAAATATATAAATACTGCCCCCTGTATAAAGTATTCTGAATGACACCCCATGTGTATATTGTAGAGAATAGCATAAACTGTCTATACTGTGTATATTATAAGGAATATTATACCCTGTGAATAACACAGCATGATGGTACAGTCTGTGTATACTAGTGAATAGCAACTGCCTCTGAATATTAGTAAATAACAACACATGTATATTAAAGAGAATTACACATTGTGTATATACTATATTGAAAACACACCCTATATATAAGTGAATAACAAACCCTGTATATATTATAGAGAATTACACATTATGTATGTTACAACAGAAAAGCACTGTAGGAGTACATTATAGCAGAACAGCACGGCCTGTCTGTATTCTAGCAGAACAGCACGGCCTGTCTGTATTCTAGCAGAATAGCACGGCCTGTCTATATTCTAGCAGAATAGCACAGCCTGTCTGTATTCTAGTAGAATAGCACGGCCTGTCTGTATTCTAGCAGAACAGCACGGCCTGTCTGTATTCTAGTAGAACAGCACGGCCTGTCTGTATTCTAGCAGAACAGCACGGCCTGTCTGTATTCTAGCAGAACAGCACGGCCTGTCTGTATTCTAGCAGAACAGCACGGCCTGTCTGTATTCTAGCAGAACAGCACGGCCTGTCTGTATTCTAGCAGAACAGCACGGCCTGTCTGTATTCTAGCAGAACAGCACGGCCTGTCTGTATTCTAGCAGAACAGCACGGCCTGTCTGTATTCTAGCAGAACAGCACGGCCTGTCTGTATTCTAGCAGAATAGCACGGCCTGTCTATATTCTAGCAGAATAGCACGGCCTGTCTGTATTCTAGTAGAATAGCACGGCCTGTCTGTATTCTAGCAGAACAGCACGGCCTGTCTGTATTCTAGTAGAACAGCACGGCCTGTCTGTATTCTAGCAGAACAGCACGGCCTGTCTGTATTCTAGCAGAACAGCACGGCCTGTCTGTATTCTAGCAGAACAGCACGGCCTGTCTGTATTCTAGCAGAACAGCACGGCCTGTCTGTATTCTAGCAGAACAGCACGGCCTGTCTGTATTCTAGCAGAACAGCACGGCCTGTCTGTATTCTAGCAGAACAGCACGGCCTGTCTGTATTCTAGCAGAACAGCACGGCCTGTCTGTATTCTAGCAGAACAGCACAGATCAATCGAGAAGTAGCGATATAGTTGGTGCCACGTTTGTGTTAAAAGTTTGTAAGAAGGTGGAGATAAATAGTTCGATAGTTTGGGGATCCTGGAATAGAATAAATTGGAAATAGGAGCCTGGGGATTAATAGGAGGCAAAAGTATCTGTCTGTGCCTCTGGCTGGGTGTTTATGTAATAAGTGCAGGTACACTCCCAAAACATGCTCGAAGCACAATCCAGTGGGCAGCTTGCAGCATAGATGTGTGTATGTGTGTGTGTGTGTGTCTGCCACCTGAGACTCGCCTGGCAACAGGCACCCTTGAGATCGTGCTCATGTACCACCAATGACTGATGCGAATATCTTTGATTAATAAAGGAATTTTACTGACCTTGACCAGTGACCACATAGAAAGAAATTCATAAAGTGCCTTTCAAATCCTCCAGAATCTCCCCCCCCCCCCCCCCCCCCCCCCGCCCCCCAAAGCGCTTCAGTCAATTAATTACTTTTGAAGCCCGGGCATTGGTCTGATTGCAAAAAAAGATTCACTGGAGGAAATCTCTGATTAATAGATGCATGGGGGGGGGGGGGGGGGGGGGATGATTTATAAATGATACGATATAATATAAAATAAAGCCACCCTTTATTTCAATGTCACCCTGAGAGAGAAATCCTTTAACGAGTGAACCTTGCAGAATTTTCTGGAGTGTTCTAATGGGAGTTTCTTTAGCAGGTATTACAGGATTGCAAGTTTTTTTTTCTTTATTGCCAAATCTTGACGGGCTAAGGGCCACAGTGCACGACACTGCGAGGTTAAAGAGTAGGAGTGAAGGTGAGCTAAACCAGGAAGTAGTAACTAGGTGATACCAAGCCTGGGTATTAAAAGCTCGGAGATTATAGGATGAAGGAAGAGACTGAGGGAGGTTAGCAGTTTTCTGGTTCCAGGAAGGAAGGAAAAGTAGGAGACTATTTAAACAAAAACAAAGTTTGTTTATTTTTTGCGCCATTGCTTGTTGCGAGGAAGTAGCTCATTCACCGGTCCATCTGTTCTATCTTGTGCTGGGTCACAAGATGGCGAGGTGAAGGAGACCATTTGGTCTCTTCTAGCTCAACTATCCAGAAAAACCTACAATTCTGCAGCCCCCATCCTCTCACCCCCATCACAGAATCCACCGTTAGTTAAATGATCCTAGCATTTATGCCTCCACTACCCTACTTGGAAGTCCGTTCCATGTGTTGATCACTCCTTTTTGTAAAGATGTGGTGCCTGGCGTCACTCCTAAGTCCCTTTTTTACTAGTTTGAGCGTGTGCCTCTTGTCCTACTGTTGCACTGGAGACACAAATATCATTTTACCCTAACCCGCCAGGTGGGAAACGGGCAGGTTCGGATATAACGCCCGCTTTACACTCTGCCCGATTTTACTTAACATTAACCTCAGTCGAGCAGGGTGTAAAGCGAGCGGCCACCCTGAACTCGCCTATTTCTCACCGGATGGCTTAGGTATAAATTACACCCACATTATTAGGAACGATGACCCTATCGTCCTTATTATGTATGTCTCAGTACGTCAAATCAGTTATTGTAAAGGTTTGAGGTGAATGAACCTGATTCAATATATTCCACTTGGAAGTGGGTCTTTTTAGGGCAATTGATACCTACCAGCAGTTTCTTCCTTACCAGCTCCCTCCTGTGTTAAGCTCCTAAGCATGTACCAGGGTTCATCAGCACAGAAACTCTTCTATCCCGTGGACTATTTTTGATGATCTCACTCTAAACTCTAACGAAATGTACTCGTGCTGCTTGAATGGCTCTGAGCCAGTTCTCTGAGAAAACTTCCTCGTCTGTGTCAGATTTTAAGAAAGAAAGACTTGCATTTATGTAGCACCTTTCACACCCTCGGGACATTCTAAAGCACTTTACAGCCAATAAAATACTTTAGAAGTTTAGTCACTGTCGGGGAAACACAGCAGCTACTTAGTCCATAGCAAGGTCCCACAAACTGCAGTGGGATTAATGACCAGATCTTCTGTTCTTTAGTGCTGTTGACTGAGGGATAAATATTGGCCAGAGACCGGTAAGAACTCCCCTGTTCTTCTTTGCAAAAGTGCCATAGGTTCTTTTACGTCCACCAGAGAGGGCAGATAGGACCACGGTTTAACATCTCATCCCTCAGTACCGCACCCCAGAATGTCAGCCTAGATTGTGTGCTCAAGTCTCTGGAGTGGGACTTGAACCCACGACCTTCGACTCAGAGCTGCGAGTGCCGCCTGCCACCGGCACGCACTTTAAGTCCAAGTCTGATTTATACATTTAACAACAGGCGATGGTGGCACCGAAACTCACCTCCCTACTTATAAACACCTGCCTCCCAACACTGGACACAATATTCAAACTTACTGCAGTGTACAGCATCACCTGGATCGGATCGCCTGATCCTGCCTAAATCTGAGTGGTAATAAATGTTCCCGGTCGGAGTAGTTGGCCTTTGTCTGCTTTTAAATTGATGCTGAATTCTGTGGAATACCGAGAGGCGATTTCCACAACTGAGCGGGGTTAGGGGGGGTTATGTAAGTCATTGTCATCGGTTCGATATTCTTTCTCTTTTTTTTCTCCTTTTTTTAAATTGTATTTTTTATTTCCCACCCCCCACCCCCCCATTTAGATTTTCCACTGCCGCCTGCCACAGCCGTCGCACTTTCTCCATCCGGCAGGGCAGCATGGCCTGGGCCGTGGACTCCTCAATGGCCACCGTCAGTGCTGCTCCGGGAGCGACCAAGAGCAGGCGTGCTTCTGCAGGGTAGGTCTGGTCCTGCCAGTTTCTCCCGCCCATGAGATGGGACTGCTCCGTCTTGTGGGCTGGATGAGCAAACATTTCTCTTTAACACTCATCGTTGATTAGTTGCACCCCGACTGTCCCACTTGGTGTCTCGATTTGTGAAATCAATGCGGAGAGATGTTTCCGTGTTAATTCTAATATTTCTCGTTGGTGTGTGTGTGCGTGTGTAACTGTGGCTTTGGCGTATGTATTTGTTTAGCTTATATTTTTTCCTCTGCCTCTTATGTTTTTAAACAATTATTTAGGAGCCAGTGAACCAATTCTCTGGCTTGGAGGCCGGGCAGTCAATCTATGCCCAGATCTTGGCCAGTGCTGCTCTGGAATGTTCAATATGTGTTTGTTGGTGGTTGTCACTGTTTTTTGCTCTCTCCTCATCTCTACGTGTATGTTTGTGGTTGTGTCTCTGTTCAGTACTCTGGTCTCCCGATGTCCTCTGGCCTCACTATTCTCTGGTTCTCCTCCCCCTCTCTCTCCCCCTCTCTCTGGTCTCTATTCTCTGCTTTCACTCTGGTTGCTCTCTACTCTCTGCTCTTCCCCTTCTGCTATCTGCTCTCCCCCTCTGCTCTCCCTCTCTCTCAATTCTCTGGTCTTTCTCTGTCTCTTTCTGTATTCTCTCTCGTGCTATTGCTTTCCCTGGTCTTTCTTTCTCTAATACTCTATTCTTGTCTCTCCTTCCCTCTCTCTGTTCACTCACTATTTCTGTTTTCTGGCCTCTTATCTCTCTTCCCCTCTCTGTCTCTCTGAATCTGGCTGTATCTTTCCCACTGACGGTCTGTCTCTCTGTTTCTTTCCTCTGTTTGTGTTTTCTGTTTTGCTCTGTGAATCTTGTGTGCGTTTCTCTTTCTCTGACTCTCTCTGTCCCCTGTTGATTTTTCGTTCTCTGTCTAACAGGACGACTAAACTAAGTTCAGGTACTCCATAGTATTATGGAATCACAGAATGATACAGCACAGAAGGAGGCCATTTGGCCCATCGTGCCTGTGCCGGCTATTTGCAAGAGGCATCCAATTAGTCGCACACCCCTGCTCTTTCCCTGTGGCCCTGCAAAATTTTCCACTTCAAGTATTTATCCAATTCTCCTTTGAAAGTTATTATTGAATCTGCTTCCGCCACCCTTTGAGGCCGTGCGTTCCAGGTCATCAGAACTCGCTGTGTCATTTTTTCCCTCGTGTCGCCTCTGGTTCTTTAGTCAATTACCATAAATCTGTGTCCTTTGGTTAGCGACCCTTCTGCCACAGGAAACCGTTTCTCCTTACTTACTCTATCAAAACTGTTCACGTGTGTGAAGTAATTAATTGGCCTGCCACTTACACCCCATGCGACAGCAGATCCATATGTAGACACATTAGACCAGCATCCCTTCATTCAACACTCCGAGGACAGCAGTGGAAACACTATCCAATATGGCTATCTACACTGAGCCCAATAACCTTGCTGCAGACGGGCCGTCAATCGAAGGGGGGGGAAATATACGAATGCCCCCACACCCTCTGTGACCTGGCAGCTTTACTTGGTGATTCAACCCAACACTGAGCCCAGACCTTCACAAAATGATTTCCTTTCTTCCCCTTACCAATCCACGTCCACATGTTTACCTGCAGGTGAGGGAGGAGGTGCGAATTAAATCAAACCAAGTTTCTGTTCACTATCCGGTGATCCCTGCTGGAAAGTGCGTGTGTGGATATTGGGTCACAGCAGAACTATCTTTTTCTATGACCCCCCCCTCGACTGAATAGCCCAGTGACACTCCCTATGTGGTACATGCGGTAGCTGATATATTGGCAGACTGGTGCCGTCCGTGGAACCTTAGCCCAGCTTTAAGGCAGCACCTTCAGGGGAGGAGGGGAGAAAAGGGAAGGTGGTCGCAAACGTAAAAGGGATCATTTTTGAGGCAGGGCAGTTATTGGAACAACTGCGTTGGATAGGCTCAGCTAGTGCCATTGTCCCAAGTCACTCTTTTGAACCATTTCTACGGTGAAGTAATTTCTTCAGATCTACAGCATCTGGCATTGCACCATGTTTAGCAGATGAAGTGCACCGGAAATCCTTTCCCCCAAGTGTTAATGGTAAAATCCCAGCCCTGCATACTCTCAATCCACAGGACCCTCTGTGCAGATAAGGTACAATGTGTAATTTTAGGCTGTGCTCAGCAGTGATCTGTTCTTTTCTTTGTAACCGCAGTCACTTGTATGTCAGTGCATGTTGTTGAATGAGTTTCAATGGTGTTTGACTGATTTATTTACTTATTTCCACCCCCACCCCCCCTTTTTTGGTGTCAGTTTGGCTCCGTAGACAGCACTCCCACTCTGAGGGTTCAAGTTCCACAGCAGGATTTGAGCACCTGGTTGTAGATTGACCTCCTGATGCAGTACTGAGGGAGCACCACATTGTAGGAGGTGCAAACCACCGCATGAGATTTCAAACCAGGCCCTGTAAGCCTGGGTTTCGGCAGTTCAGGTTAATGTTTAGAGTCCACTGGTGTTTGAAGGAGCACAGGCCCTTCACTCGGTGTCTTGGCCAGCATTCCTCCCTCCAACAAGGTCACCACAAACTGATTAACTGGCCTCTCATTTCGATGCTGCTTGTGGAATCTTGCTGTGTGCAAATCAGCTCTCGCGTCTGTCCATGTGACAGTATGTTGCTTATTTTTGGGGTAAATGTCCTCTCTCTCTGAGCCGAGCCCCTCGGGACGAGAGCCTCAATATTTCGGATTGAGGCGCAGAGGACAGGGAATTCCGGTGCGATCTTCTGTCCGTGTGTTCTTGTACAACAGACTTTAAAAAAAAAAAAAAAAAAACCTGCAAGTGTTGGAAATGTGATATAAGTGCAGAAAACTCCAGAAATACACAGCAGGCCTGTCGGCACCTCAAATCTGAAAAGAGACAGCTTGACATCTCCAGTGGGCCCTTCATCAGTTTGTTGGTGGCGTTTAGTGATCCCGGGTTAAGGCTGTCACCAGTAGGCTTCACAGCCATTACCCATTGCTGTGCTCGAATAGTGGACTCTGCTCCCGTTCCTAAATAACACTTTGCACTCTTTGCTGTTTAGTGTTCCTGGGTTAAGGCTCTCACCAGTAGGATCCACGCTACAAATTGCCGCACTCATTTAGTAAACTCTGCTCCCATTATTGCATAGCACTTAGCATTCTTTGTTGGTGTTTAGTGATCCTGGGTTAAGGCTGTTACTGTAGGATCCACATTACCCATTGCCAAGCTCATGTCGTAAACTCTGCTCCTGTTACTAATGCGCTCTCTTTACTCTTTGAGCAGCTAACTCCAGAGGAGGAAGAGAAGAGGAGAATACGGCGAGAAAGAAACAAGCTGGCCGCCGCAAAATGTCGGAACCGACGTCGCGAGCTAACAGAGAGGCTTCAAGATGTAAGTGCGATGGGATTCAAACTGAACAACATATGTCAAAGAAATAACAACAGAAAATGCTGGAAAAACTCAGCAGGCCAGGCAACGTCCGTGGAGAGAGAAATAGGGTCAACGTTTCAGGTCGAAACCCTTAGTCAGGACTGAAAAAGCACAGGAAATGAAACCGATTAAAAGGCCAGTTTTGGGGCTGGGAGAGAACAAAAGAGAAGTGAAGAGACGTCCCAGCCCCCAAACTGGCCTTTTAATCGGTTTCATTTCCTGTGCTTTTTCAGTCCTGACTAAGGGTTTCGACCTGAAACGTTGACCCTATTTCTCTCTCCACGGACGTTGCCTGGCCTGCTGAGTTTTTCCAGCATTTTCTGTTGTTGTTTCGGATTTCCAGCATCCGCAGTATTTTGCTATCGAACATATGTCAAAGGTTCTGTAGAGGGCTGTTGAGGCCTATGTTCTGCCTGGGGTTACCAACCCACCAGGTGCTGTGAGCAATCCTGGGAAAAAAATCATAGGGACATTAAAATAAATTGTGTTTTTTCTTTTTTTTAATTTGAACACGTTTGTTAATTCGTTATAAAAAAAATATTGGAGAGGGTGGGGAAGGGTGGAAGGCTGCTTGACTGACAGTCAAGGTTCATCCAATTGGGTAACGAAGAGTTTGGTCGTTTCCCAATTGGCGGGGAGACTACGCCGTGAGGATGGACGTATCGGGCGACCAATGGCGGGAGTGTGGGGGCGGCGTGTTTGGAGGCAGGAGGTCATGTGGGGGGGAACCTCCTGCAATAGGTTAGACGTTAGATTTGGCAACCCTAGTTCTACCACTGAACTGAACATGGCCACATGCAAGTGTTCAATCTATAAATCATCCGATGTCTGAGAGTAGTGTATCGGGCTGCAACTCTTTGTGGACCAAGACAGCTTTCTTCTGTATATAATCTACAGGGTGGATGGGGTATGATATTTCTTCAAAGCATTCCATAAAGTAACCATCCAGGTAACTGCACTATGGGGCATGTGGTATAGAACCACTGCAAAGAGTCATGTCTGACAATGGCAGTACAGTTACGGGCGTACTGATCTAGTTAAAAATGTACTAATCTGGGTGTGCTGATCAGTTTGAACCCCAAGCTGTGCATTATCCTCGGTGCAATGAGCCCAATCTGTGCATTATCCTCTGTGTAATGAGCTCCAATCTGTACATTACCCTCGGTGTAATGAGCTCCAATCTGTACATTACCCTCGGTGCAATGAGCTCCAATCTGTACATTACCCTCTGTGTAATGAGCTCCAATCTGTGCATTACCCTCGGTGCAATGAGCTCCAATCTGTACATTACCCTCGGTGTAATGAGCTCCAATCTGTACATTACCCTCGGTGTAATGAGCTCCAATCTGTACATTATCCTCTGTGTAATGAGCTCCAATCTGTACATTACCCTCGGTGCAATGAGCTCCAATCTGTACATTATCCTCTGTGTAATGAGCTCCAATCTGTGCATTACCCTCGGTGCAATGAGCTCCAATCTGTACATTACCCTCGGTGCAATGAGCTCCAATCTGTACATTACCCTCGGTGTAATGAGCTCCAATCTGTACATTACCCTCGGTGCAATGAGCTCCAATCTGTACATTACCCTCGGTGTAATGAGCTCCAATCTGTACATTATCCTCGGTGCAATGAGCTCCAATCTGTACATTACCCTCGGTGCAATGAGCTCCAATCTGTACATTACCCTCGGTGTAATGAGCTCCAATCTGTGCATTACCCTCGGTGCAATGAGCTCCAATCTGTACATTACCCTCGGTGCAATGAGCTCCAATCTGTACATTACCCTCGGTGTAATGAGCTCCAATCTGTACATTACCCTCGGTGCAATGAGCTCCAATCTGTACATTACCCTCGGTGTAATGAGCTCCAATCTGTACATTACCCTCGGTGCAATGAGCTCCAATCTGTACATTACCCTCGGTGCAATGAGCTCCAATCTGTACATTACCCTCGGTGCAATGAGCTCCAATCTGTGCATTATCCTCGGTGTAATGAGCTCCAATCTGTACATTACCCTCGGTGCAATGAGCTCCAATCTGTACATTACCCTCGGTGCAATGAGCTCCAATCTGTACATTACCCTCGGTGCAATGAGCTCCAATCTGTACATTACCCTCGGTGCAATGAGCTCCAATCTGTACATTACCCTCGGTGCAATGAGCTCCAATCTGTACATTACCCTCGGTGCAATGAGCTCCAATCTGTACATTACCCTCGGTGCAATGAGCTCCAATCTGTACATTACCCTCGGTGCAATGAGCTCCAATCTGTACATTACCCTCGGTGCAATGAGCTCCAATCTGTACATTACCCTCGGTGCAATGAGCTCCAATCTGTACATTACCCTCGGTGTAATGAGCTCCAATCTGTACATTACCCTCGGTGTAATGAGCTCCAATCTGTACATTACCCTCGGTGTAATGAGCTCCAATCTGTACATTACCCTCGGTGCAATGAGCTCCAATCTGTACATTACCCTCGGTGCAATGAGCTCCAATCTGTACATTATCCTCGGTGCAACATTTTTAAAGATTTGAACATATTGGTGAAGGCCGGGCAGTCATCTACTCCATGAAGAGATGACAGATCTGAATAGGTGTTAGCTTGGCTGGAATATGAAGCCACAAAGTACTTTGCATGCCTTCTAAAGCAACATGTAGGATCTTGCAAAAACAAACTCTGCTAGAAACAGGTCCGCTTCCAAAGAACAAATCTCATTGAGAAACAGCTACGTGCATTGTTTAGCATGAACAAGAAAAAGCTTGTCGTGTGTTAGGCAATCCTTTTCTCGCCTCTAGCCTGCACAATTTCTCTCGCCTCTCTCTCCTTTTGAGAGATCCGCAGGTTATATCCCACCAAAAAAAAATTCTCATCCCAGAATTACTCTGACTCCATTTACTGTCGGACTTTTTAAACTCAGTAAATGCACTGTGGCAGAAAAAATGACATTTTCCTGTCTAGTATTTTTACTTGGTGATTGTTACCTTTAAATCCAGTCACAATACACCAAGTGCTGAATTTTCCTCTTATCTCACCCTAAGTCATGGGGTGGGGGAGGGGTGGTGGCAATAGCGGCAGAAAACTAGGTTAAGCTGGATGGTAAAGCCTACTGACACACCCCTGCCCCCAAGCTGCTGGTTAGGCAACATTTAGACCTGGTTTTCCTGGATGCAGCCGGCCTGGCGATGACTTACTATGTCCAGGGATATCCCAATTGTTCACAGGGTGCTTCAAACAGGCGTTGGGCCCCTTATTTGCATATGCAAGGGTCCGAACGCTTGTTTCAGGCGTGGGCACTGGGTGACTGTTTTATTACCTATACCAATATGGTGGGTGGGTGGGTGGCGCACGCCCAGCTTGTAATGAACATGGACTTCCTGCCCGCCATATCGGAGGCTGAAAAACGGGTGGGTGCCATTGAATTTCGAGGCCCGTGAGCGCACAGACTCCTCGTAGTGTGGAAAGGGATGAGCTTGATAGGTGGAATGGGTTTTTTCTTGTTGCATAGGGATTGACCCATTTATTTAATCACTGGCGGTCTGGGTTACAATTTCTCATTTTGTTTCACTGGTCAGTAGCGGCTTCTCTTCATTGCTTTAAAGAATATCACATTCTTTCAATGATTTTCTTCAGATGTGTTCCTGTGGCGCGTGTTAAACATTGAAGGCTGCATTATGTTACAATGAGGTTGATGAACAGGCTGGAATGTGTTACGAAGGCTAAAGCACACGTTGGAATGTGTTACCAGGGAAAATTAGAGTCTTGTGCAATATCAGGTTCCTCTGGCTGTTTTTTAATCCATTCTTTTAATCCATTCTTGAGATTCAATTCAATTCAATTCAGTTCAATTTTATTTGTCATATATGCAGCAAACGTGTGTACTGCACAATGAAATGTTGACTTTTACGAGTCCTCCCAACATTGGAATAAATATGGCATAGCAATGATAAAAATACTAATAGAAATACAGTAATAATAAATAAAACAACAGTAATAAATTATTCGTTCATGAGTCTTATGGCCTGGGGGTAGAAGCTGTTTCGAAACCTGCTGGTACGAGACCGTATGTTTCAGTATCTCTTACCGGACGGGAGCAGGGCGAAGAGGTTGTGGCTGGGGTGGCTCGCATCATTGGTGATTCTCAGGGCCTTCCCCCGGCACCTCTCGGGGTAGATATCCTGCACAGCAGGTAGTTTAATTCCTATAGTATGTTGTGCAGCTTTCACCACCATCTGTAGAGCCTTGCGGTCTATGGCGGTGCAGTTGCCATACCAGGTAGTGATGCAGCCGGACAGGATACTCTCGATGGTGCACCGGTAGAAGTTGGTGAGAATTTGGGGGGGCCATTCCAAATTTCTTCAGTCTCCTGAGGAAGAACAGGCGTTGGCATGCCTTCTTGGTTATTTGTCCATTGTTGGCAAGGGCAACAGCTAACAGTTACAATCGGGTGCTAGGCCACTTCAGAGGGCAGTCACATATAGGCCAATCTAGGTAAGGACGACAGGTTTCCTTCCCTAAAGGGCATTAGTTGGGTTTTTCCAACAATCCGATAGCTTCATACTGATACCAGTTTTTAAATTTTAAAAAATGAATTCAAATTCTCAATGCCATGGCAGGATTTGAACTCTGTTCTCTGGATTATTAGCCTGGGTTTGGGGATTGCTGGTCCAGTAACATTTCCATTTAGGGTGCCCAACTGTGACTGAACGTTACCCTGGAGGTTTCATCACATGACCTCATGCCTCCAACCACCCCAGCCCCATGCCTCCATCATTGGTTGCCCAACCTGTCCATCCTTTGGATGCACCGACATCCCATACCAAGACTCGTCGTTACCTGGTTGAATGATTCCTGATGCTCGGTCAAACAGCCTTTCCCCACCCCACCTCCCAAGGGGGGGGGGGGGGGGAGGCAGACAATTTTTTTTAATTCCCCCTATGATTTTTCTCCTGGGTTTTGCTTATAGCAGTGTCCTGGAGATTAATTTTTAAGTCCTGGAATCTCCAGGACAATCCTGGAGGGCTGGCAAGCCTATACCACTGCTCTGCCATACCCTTCCAGAGTGATTGTTTACTAGTCTTAGGCAGGAGGAAGTAAAGGAAAGGTGAAGGGAAACTTTCAAGACGAGGGACTTTTTCTGCACTGTTCAATTTCACTTCCTGGAATAATGTCTGGTGTTGATACAGAGCAGTCCAATCCTGCCATCCCATGGAGATGGTATGGAAGTGGGGGATTCACTGGGAGGGGAAGTACATATGATGTCATGTGGCTCACGTCACTTGAATGGTGGCTCCAAGTGGAGTTGGTGAGGCCTGCTGTCCAGGGCCAACACCAGTGTGGAGGATTGGCAAGTTTCACTTGTTCAATAGAGAGAAAGAGAGGCGAAAAAAAACCTTACATTTATATTGCACTTCGACATTATGTAGACAATTCAGAGTGAGGCCTGCTCACCCTTGTCGAAAAATACAACCTATGTTGACGTATTTCACACTTCCATGAGTTTGAAGTTAATCTCAGTCCCAACACTTTGCCCATGAGTTTAAGGTACCAGAAGGAGGGCTAGTCGGAAGGGTTTATTTGAAAAAGAAAACGCTTCATTTGCTCACATGGGAAATTAAACATTGATTTCTTTTCATTCTTTCAGGAAACTGAGAAACTTGAAGAGGAAAAATCCGGCCTCCAGAAAGAAATTGCTGTATTGCAAAAGGAGAAGGAGAAGTTGGAGTTCATGCTGGTAGCTCACAAACCAATTTGCAAATTGGCGCCTGGAAATGAGGGCAGGAAGCACTCCCTATCCCCTGAGCCGCGGGCTGGTCGGATAGCGAACGCGGTGGTGGTCAAGCAGGAACCGGAGGAAGAGGCTAAGATGAGCAGCTCCAGCCTGTCCAAAACGCAGAGATCCGTCATCAAGCCGGTGACCGAGATCACCATAGCCAACAGCTACTTCCTGGAGGCCGAACCTCTCAACACGCCGGTGGTGGCCATGTCCACGCCCGCGCCCAACATCACTCCGTGTGCTGCCAGCCTGGTCTTCACATACCCCAGCGTGCCCAGCCTTGACCAAGACTCTCCGTCAGAGTCTTGCTCCAAGGCCCACCGCAGGAGCAGCAGCAGTGGGGACCAGTCCTCGGACTCTTTGAACTCCCCCACCTTGCTAGCGCTCTGAGGAACTGACCGGCAGCCTCGGGCAGGCACTTGAGGGAGATAGCGAGGGGCTGCCTCTCGATGAGAAATGAACTTCTTTATACTGACTGGCGCTCACGGGATTGAATTATTTCTAAACACTTCAGACTCACAGGGGGAACGGGGCTGGGGGGGGGGGGGCGGTGAGAAATTCAAGTAACTCGGATGTGACAATGTCACTGTTTAGCGTAGGCTTTATAGGTGGGACTCTGTGATGGCAGGTGCCCCTAGGGTCAGGGGGAAACTGCAGCCATAAGGGAGCCATTACCACAGCAACAGTCATCGGCATGACCTGGGAAGACCCACCCCTTCCAACAGTGGACAGTTTCACAGTTGACCGATGCGATGCCAAGGGAAGAAGCCTACAGTTTGAACTCTGTTTTAAAACATTTTATTTTCCTGATTTTTCTTACTTAAAGTATTTACTACACAGGGGCATTTAGGTGACCCATGGTGTATCATTTTTTTTTTCAGACCGTGCAGTACTTCAGATTTAGAATTGTGCTATCTCCATATTTGCAATCCTTTCATTTCCAACGAGGTGTAGAATGAGAAACTCTCTTAACATGACATTCTTGTACTGTAAAGAACAAAATACTTTGACGCTTACGATGTGGCTCAGTAATATAATGAAAATTTCTGCAATACTGGAATTGCTGTCAAACCCTGTCGGATTTCAGCATTAATAGAGCAAAAGGACTTGTATCACAATGTTACAGTAGGATGATTATATTGTACCCTTCCACCATCAACCTTATACCGAATACCCTTTTGCCTTTTAGCCTTCTGACCTTAACTTTTAGTATTTATAATTTTTAAAACAAATTTAAACGAATAATGGAAATATACTGCAAAGCTCCACGTTGGGGGAAAAAATGAATGATGGGCCTGATGAAGGCAAGGCAGGGGGTGGGATTCTAAGGTTTGCTTATCTGCTGATAACAGCAATACTGGTAAAACTTGTGTTCTTTAGTATTGAAAGGAGGTGTCTTGTGTGTGTGTGCGTGGGTGTGTGTATCTAAAGATAAATCGAGAGCACTACTTCAAAGTAAACCAAGACAGTGGAACAAACCGGCTCGGGCTAAACCGGTGAAGGGCTGATATTGGGCAGGACTTCATCACACAGAGTGATCAACGCTTGGAATAATCTTTCAGTAGGGTAGCGGAGGCAAAAAAAAAAAACTTTCGACCCATTCAAGGGTCAGTTAGATGAGGTAACTGGACGGTGCAAGTATTTATTTCTGGAATGGATGTGCTGAGATGGACTGAGGAGCCGTCCTCATCTGTATTGATCTTTCAAAGAAAATTGCATAATAACTAATCGTGCCTCCACACCATCAAAAAAAAAACCCACTGAAGTGGTAAGAATTGACTTCTATTAGAAAGATTAGACTTTAGTATATCGGGCTCTGATTTTAGAAATGTCTGGATTGCTCACTCACTGATTGGGCTGTCTGGCATGTGACAACTCTACCTGACTGTAAATTCCTAGTCTGGAACATTTGAAATTTCTTTTTCCTCTCAAGGCTGGAAAATGTTTTTTTTTTTTTTTAAATTATGTTTTTTTGTTCTTGGTTGAACTAAAAAGGGAGATGTCCCAGTATATTTTCCTCTGGTCGCTAATATGAGGGAAAAATCGATGCAAAAACAGAGGGTACCTACCCGCTTTTACAATGGTACGAATGTTTTTCCTCATGTTTCCAGGTGGAAAATGCTGGCGGAAAGATTGTCTCTAATACACCTTGCTGGTGGGAGGTATGGATATGGTAAACAGAACGGACCTATTCCATGAGGAAGGAGGAAGGAAGGAGGGAGACCCCTGGCCTTCTCGTCCCCCCAAGTCCTTGAATGGAGCCACACACCGTCGTGTGGGGAGCCTGCAGTGTCCTGCTGATTCCTGTGCAGACACCAGCAACAACCAAAACATACACTTTCCAGCCTTTTATTTAAAGTCCTCTTTAAAATTATATTTATAGCTTTTGTTATTTCCTTAATTAAAAAGACTGATCATAGTAGAAAATTGTTTACAGTTAGAGCAGGTCTCCAATGAATTGTTAATTTTGACAAAAAGTGCGACACTGATTTTTATATTGTAGTAAGTTGACCTCCCGTGGTGTTGCTCCCAGTGAGCTGGAGGATAGCGTTCGGTGTTTGTGAGAGAGACGGAGTGAAGGAAGTGGATAGTGGGGCAGTGTTTTCCGTTCAGCCCAAAATTCCCAGGAACCAAACAAAAATACAACATCACAAATCGGAAAACAGTTCCGATTAGGCACTCTGCAGCCTTTCGGACTCAATATCGAGTTCAACAATTTCAGATGATAACCTCGGCCCCTATTACACATTTTTTTCTTGTAATTTTTCCACTCCTTTCCCCCCCCCCCCCCCATTCCTTTTGTTTCTCTCACACTTGCCAGTACACTTTACACCTAATCTCAGCCTATTACCATCTCATCTAGCTCTTTTGTTTCTTTCACTTCTTTTGTCCGATCGCAGCCCTGCCTTCGATCTGTTTTCTTTTCTTTCCAGTTTTGAAGACGGGTTCGACCCGAAACGTCAACTCAAATTTCTCTCCACGGATGTTGCCTGACCTGCTGAGATTTTCCAGCATTTTCTGTTGTTATTTCGGATTTCCAACATCTGCAGTGTTTTGCTATCGTAACAGTTCACTGCTGCCCACTTACCCCGATTGGCAGACCAATCAGAAAACAGTTCACCACTGCCCGCTTACTCTGATTGGCAGACCAATCAGGATATGCGGGCAGGAGTGAACTGTTTTCTGATTGGTCTGCCAATCAGAGTAAGTGGGCAGGGGTGAACTGTTTTCTGATTGGTGAGTCGATCAGCGAAGGACACATTGGCTTGGAATTTCCTCGGAACTGCTCCTGCTCCTCCGGCGTAACTCTGCAGTTTCCACCGCATTTTTGATGAAGTTATGGCGGTAGAGGAGGAAATTACCAGCCGCTGAGAGTGTGATGCATGCTACATCCAAGACTTTTAATGTCGTTTTGATTTTCCAGCTGAGGTAGAACCGATCATTGTGCCTCTAACAAGCCTTCAGCTTGCGAGGGTTCCTGCTCATCTTCATGGCATTGCAGCCTGTCCCAACTTTCCCTGTAGATCGCAGTTCCGCTTATTAACAGTGTACTTTTGATCTCCGTTGCTCCAAATCAGCAAATGGTATTTTCCGTATTTTGAAAACGATCTTCAAAGGGCCATTTTCTGACCTTGTGCTTCCAGCGGGCAAGACCTCCCACTTGGAGTGCAAAGTCAGAAAATAACCCTCTTGGATAAGCTTCTTTGACTTTCTCAACCTTAACTTGGTATCTACAGTAAAATCAGTTCCAGGGAAATTACGCAAGTGCTGTGCAGTTTCCTGTGTTAACTTTGCCCTTTATAGTTGTTGAGAAACCAGGGTGAAGGGTCATAGTCCATAGTGCAGGACACCACCAAGCAGGGTGGAAGGGGAATCATGGAATCAGTAGTTGGGTGGCATCGGGTTTGGACTTTTGATTCTGGGAGGGAGGGGAAGACTGAAAAGGCGAGGAGTTCCACATTCTGGGATCCTGAGAGAGCATTAGTTAAGAGTAAGAGATGGTGCACAAAGTCTTGATTTCAACATAATGACGACGCAAGGCAGAGGAGGAAGTGCGAGTAGTGGTGGTGGATTTGCAACTTGGGAGGAATGAGAGGAAAGTTCAGAGGAGCAAGGGCCATAGTAGCTTAGTGTGTGTAGTAAATGAGAAAAGTTACAATGGGGAGGGAGATACTGCTATCTGACCATACAATGCGCCTGGGGCATTAGGCATTGAAGTTGAGTCATTTGATAATATATTGGAGGAAGTTTTTCCCAACGGCTCATTGAGTTTCTCCTGTGAGCACCTGAACCCTACTTGGGCCCTGTGTCTACACTGAGCCTGCTGTTCCCAGCTGAGGCAGCGGTAGGGGCAATGCAGTGCCCTCTATTGTATTTATAGAGCAGGCTTGATGGACCAAATGACCTGTATTCACTCCAGACCTAATCTTGTGTCCTTGCTTAACCATCATAGCTAGGCTCTTGCTTGTTGCCTTTCCAGGTTGATGAGAGACACCAAGCTGTGTCTTTGGTTGTTTGTGTAGAGCAAGTGGGGTTTTTGTGGAGAAGTGGAGAGAATTAAAGTTACATGATGAAGGAGGAAAAGCGTAGGGAAGAATATACGGAGGTAGAAGGGCCTCCATTATTTCAGGTCAATTTAAAGGAAGCAATTGTCAACACTTCATTTAAAAAAAATAAAAAAAAACTGAATCTTTTGAGGTGGGTGATCAGAAAAGCTGCACAATATAATGACATCCGGCAGTGGTGACAACCGGAATGAAGTCACTGCTTTGTATGTTTACAAAAGATTACAATGAAATTAGCCCACCAATTACTGTTGGGATGACCAAGTCCCCATGAGTCTCAGTATTTCAATACCATGCATACAGAATAATGAGACCTTGCAGGTTTTCACAAAGCGGTACTGATTCACTATGATTTGTGTGGTGTGTCTAAACCAGAGTGATGCATAGTAGAGATAGTGAAGGATGGAAACTGAGAAAGAGAAGATGCTGGAGATGCACATTAGGTCAGTCAGCATCCACGTGAGAAAGATAGGACAGTCAGCTCATCTCAAACTTTAATTATATCATCAGCACTTAGACTGAAGCTCTGCAGAGTCAGCAGTATAACTTGGTTCTGTCTGTACTCTTAAGATTCATTACCAGAGTTAAATTCGTATCTGCGGTATAAAGGGGCTATGAGGGACATTGTGGGCACTGTGACTGCTAAGAGGGATCAAAACCTAAGACGTCTCAGGAATGCTGTGAGGACCATGGCTGTGCCAAAGGAGGTGGCAAACATTAGATCCCAACTATTATTAGAAATATTTCAGGGATCTTTTGGTGGAAAGGCATCTGAATTAAACATGGATTTTGTGAGAATGTTTGCCTCCTTCTTTGTATAGGGTGGTGCAGTCTTGTGTTTTATTCAGAGCACATGGCAAATGCCCATAGTACAGGACACCATCAAGGCTGCAAAGGAGAAGGTGAGGTAAACCAAATGGTGGTTAAGTGATGCCAAGTTTGGATTTTAAAAGGCGATGGATGATCGGCAGAGTGAGGGAGTTGAGGAGTTCCACAGATTTGGGATCTTGGAACAGAATGAGTTAAGAGTAGGAGAATGCAGAGAGTCTTAATTCCTACACAGTGAGGGTGCAGGAAGAGGATGTGGTGCAGTGCAGAGCTCAGTTACTCCAACAGGACCAGATCTCATTCGAATGTGTTGGGAGTGAATATTGCAACAGCAGAAACAAAAGGGACCATAACTGGGCTTGAGGTCAAGTGATAGATATCCTCGGCGTGTATCCGTGCTGTGCTGGAAGGACTGTATATCAATAAGCACCATAAGGCAACGCAATGAATGCACCAAAGGCATTATAGAGATCTGCAATATATCTCACAGGGACCATGATAAGGAATTGTAAATCTGTAAGATTAACTGTTCTGGTTTTTTTAAGAAAATATGAGAAGCATTGTTTAAAAAAAAAAGTCAGTCAGGTCTACTTTTGCTATTCAAAATTGTATGTGTCAGTATTTATTAAACAACAAATCGATATTTTAGATTATTGTTGGCTTCTGAATTCCTGCTGATCGTGCCCCGCCAAAACTTCTTCTTGTGACGCACTGACATTGCACACGCCCTTCAGTGTGCTGCAGGAAGTGGGTTTATGCTGCAGTTTTGGTTTTACACACAGTCACATAAATAGACTGCATTTGAGCTGGAATTAAAATATTGATGGGAAGAAAATGTTCACCTGTCAAGGATCTTATTTTTTCTGAAGTATTATGGATTGAGTCAAACAAAAACAAAGACTTGTTTGATAAAAGGCAATTTAATCAGAACTGATTTTAAATGCATCCTGTAGTCATTTTCTGAAAGTTCACTCTGGTTAACAATATTTCGAAGATTATTAGTCACAGGAAAACACCATTTACAGTGTCTGCAAATACATCGAAACCACTCACAGTGCCCTCCAATATAGGAACAATGTATTTGGTATGATATTCGGGTGTGGAAACAGTTTAAAGCACCTTCAGTTATAGTAACACCATTTTACAGTGTCCTAAGCATAGGCATGGAAACACAGATTACAATGAAATTGGCGTTATGGAGTGTTTCACTAAGTGAATCATGGTTTAACCTGTCCTTCATTGCAGATCCACCGATGTCATCCAAAGTGCTCATTCGTCTCATTGCTGTTCATGAGAGCTTGCTGTGTGTAAAATGGCTGCTTACTTAACGGTGATTATTGAGCGATTTCTGAGAGGAGTGTTGACGTGCTATATTAACGCAACTCTGTAATGAAATGTACTCCTGATTGACTGACTGGTTAATTCCCTGTCCTGCTTTTGTTCCGGGGCCACATTCAAAAGCAGCTCTGCGATGTGTACTTTCTCCTCTCTGTCGAAACAGACATTTGTGTTGCAAGAAAGTTTCCCGAATGGAGGCGTGGGTACAAAAACTCGTCGGTGCCAGCCTGGCCGCCTCCCATGCTCACTCCTTCACCCTCCGTGCTCTTAAAGACCCTTTTTATGTCTAGTAGGTTCTGTAAGAATGTGTAGATTAAGAATATTTGTACATGCACCAATATGTGTGTTGTGTTTCCGATGAGATGTTAAACCAAGGCCCCATCTGAGCAGGACATCCTGAGGATGTGAAAGGTGATATATAAATACAATTCCTTCTTTCCTTCTTTCTGAGAGGAGTGCTTAGGCATGGTTTTATTTGTTTTAGAACCTCAACCCAGGTAGGACAGGGTCCGGTTTCACTGTCAATAACGGGCTGGTACTAAATAGCCTGTTGAATCCCACTGTTCAAGAAGGTTGGGTGCCAGAAGGCAAACTCCAAATTTGAACCACCTCCCCCCGGGAATAAAATATTACCAGCTTGTATATCAGCCGCAAACTGAACTTCAAACAAATTTTGAGTGTTAAGTGCTGTCTATATGCAAATAAGTGTGGTGTATATTATAAATGTGAGTGTGAAGTTCTCAGTGGGTATGGCGGAAGTTTGATAATGCTGAGAATTACCATGGCTCTCACTATGACCTTCACATTTTAACCCCTGACCCCAGTCCCCTTCTTCACAGCTTTCTCAGACACAATCTGATGGTGCACAGCCTCTATGTTCTCCTTGCCCCTGAACTGAAATACAAACCCCACTTACAGATCTTTAGCAGGACTGCCTACTTCCACCTCTAAAATATTTCTCTCCTCTGTCACCACCTCACACCCATGACTCCTGAAACCCTTCTATTCCTTTGTCACCTCCAGGCTCCTACAGATTTGGCTTTTCAATGTCCTTCTCATCACTTTCCAAGAGCGAAACTGATCCAGGACTTCACTTCCTGTATCTCTTGCTGTGCCCCACTCACCTAGCTCCCCAGTCCTCATTGACCTTCACTGGGCCCCTGTCCCTCAACACATCATCATCAAATTCTCATTCCTGTCTATAAATCCCTGCACAGTCACACCATCCCAGTCCTACATCCCCACTTCCATCTTCTGACTCTGGTCCACAGTGCATTCCCCTCTCAACTCTTATCAGTTGCAGAACCTTCAGCCATCTTGCCTCACCACTCTGGCATTCTCTCCCTAAACCTCTCTGCCTTGTACATCTTACCTCAGATTCAAAAGCCTCTTTAAAACCGACTGATTAAGCCACTTCCCCAAATGCCTTCCTGTCTCCTACTTGGGTCTGATTCCCCACTGAATAAAGGCTTGAGTGACATCAAAGATACAATCTCAATTCAACCTGTTTTTTTTCCCCCATGAGGTAACAACCGATCAGAGCTCTCATTTAGAACCTACCTATAAGCCAATGGTTTAACCCTTTGGATTCCCTACTGCTAACTGATTAATGACTGCAAAGAGAACCTCGCTGTATTGTTGGCACAACAGTTGGTGCACCAACTAGTGTCTGCCATAGAGTGATGGGACCTTGGTTCACTGATATCGGTCAGCTCATTGTCAGACATTTAATACATCCAGTTGAATGTGGCAACCGAAGCTTGAATAGGGATCTGTAGGCTGTGAACCTGGACGGTGGCTATTCAACTGCATAACAACAAATTCTCACACTTCCTGTATCCCGTGCCTATAATATCTAAAAGTAATCAGGCAAGAATCCTGGTTAATTTTCTCTTGAGGCCAATGATGTCATCCTCATTACTACCATGCCTGCAATCCGCTAACTTGGAATAGACTAAAGTTCCAGTTGCGGGCTTTCCAAGATGTACAGCACGGTATCACATATACCATTGATCAACCATTGAGGCTGAAATGTTGTTAAATAATAAATGTAGAATCATAGAATGATACAGCACAGAAGAAGGCCATTTGCTCCATCGTGCCGGTGCTGGCTCTTTGGTAGAGCTGTCCAATTAGTCCCACTCCCCTGCTATTTCCCCACAGCCCTTTCAAGTATTTATCCAGTTGAAAGTTACTATTGAATCTGCTTCCACCACCCTTTCAGGCGGCGCATTCCAGATCACAACTCTCTGTGCAAAAAAAAAATGTCACCTCATGTCGCCTCTGGTTCTTTTGCCAATCACCTTAAATCTGTGTCCTCTGGTTACCGACCCTTCTGCCACTGGAATCAGTTTCTCCTTATTTATTGTATCGAAACCGTTCATGAATTTGAACATCTCTATCGAATCTCCTCTTAACCTTCCCTGCTCCAAGGAGAACGACTCCAGTCTCTCCACTTGCCTGAAGCCCCTCATCCCTCATGTAAATCTCTTCCGCACCCTCTCCAAGGCCTTGACAGCCTTCCTAAAGTGTGGTGCCCAGAATTGGACACAACACTCCAGCTGAAGCATAACCAGTGTTTTATGAAGGTTTAGCATAACTTCCTTGCCTTTTTGTACTCTATGCCTCTATTAATAAAGCCAAGGATCCCGTATGCTTTTTTAAACAGCCTTCTCAACTTGCCCTGATGTCTTCAAAGATTTGTGCACATATGCCTCCAGGCCCCTCTGCTCATGCACTCCCTTTAAAATTGCACCATTTAGTTCATATTGCCTCTCCTCATTCTTCCTACCAAAATATATCGCCTCACGCTTCTCTGCGTTAAATTTCATCTGCCGTGCGTCTACCCATTTTACTAGTCTATGTCCTCCTTCTCACTGTTTACTACATTTCTGAGTTTCATGTCATTTGAAAACTTTTAAATGATGCCCTGTATAGCCAAGTCCAGGTCGTTAATATATTTCAAAAAGAGCAGTGGCCCTAATACTGAACCCTGGGGAACACCACTGTATATAATAATTACGTCCATCAATCTCAAGTGTGAACTCCACAATGTGCTCTGTATATCATTACTCAAATCATGATGCCTGCTTATGTCCCAAGGGATGCTGCAATCTGCCTCTTAACACTCATCGAATATTTCAGTTTCAAAATCACTAACCTCCCCATGGAACCAGAAAAACCAGAGTGTGTGTTTGTGCGTAAGCGTGAGAGAGCAAGAGCAATCAGCTTCTTTCCAGTGGCTGGTTCAAGGTGCCATTAATGCTACCAATGTGTCAAGAGAGGCCCCATCTGAAAGCACCATCCATTTCATGAGCCAGCAGGGATTTCATTCACTGAATGCGGAGATATTAAGTGGTACGAGCCATCTCATTCTGCCTGTCAATGCACGCTAGCAAGGAAGCAGCCGTGTTTCTTTTATTCTTTCGCAATTCAAAATACCTGCACTGCTCAGCAGGAGCACTGTCTCGGGATAGCTGATAGGAGACCAAGTGACCCACTTCAGCCTTGAGTGGTGACCATTTTCGTTCATCTGTGGACAGAGGCTGAAACCATTGAATGTATGAGTGCTTCATACAATGAAGCATTGAGTTCGCCATGAATATCAGTAGAACAGACCATCAGGATTCTCACGGCTGGATAGGTTGGGGAGGGGAGGGGTTGCAAAGCTACAGCTACAGTACAGTCCAGCAAGCGACTCCAGAATTACAGTGGCTTGTTGCATCCTCCATAATTTGGCTATTACAAGGGGTTTGGATCTTCACATTCATAGGTGAAGAGGAAGAAGGTGGAGACAACCAATCTCCTGATCAAGACGAGGACGTCCAGGAGAGAGAAGAGGTGGCATAGCACACCCCACTGCCTGCATCACATGCCATCATTCAGGGCATCATCAACTTTTTAAAGTGGAAAGGATGCACTTCATCTGCATAACACAAAAAAAACCTTGATTATCCCTTGTCTTGTTTTCTCAGGGTCAATGTCCAACTCTGCGATTCCTCCAGTTTCCTTTCAGGGAGAGGAAACCGGCAAGCAAAAATCATCACATAAGAAAGATAACAGGAGGTCTCCATCGAAATAATACACAAGCACACTGAATATTCACATTTATTTCCATATTGGCCCTTCATTATTCCCTGTTACTAATACTTCTTATCACTGTGCCCACCCTTTGTGACTGAAACTCTTTTCACCTGTGAACCTAACCTCCAAACTCCTACATGCTGCTTCCTCAGTGTTGTGAGGTTTATAGTTGGGACTATACCGATGGAGCCCTCGAAGACGGAGGTGGCTCTGGTCTCGGTGAGGCCAATGTTCCTCCCGTGTCATATTGCGAGCATATCCAATGTTTACAGGGCTGCCACCAACAACAACAACTTGTATTTATATAGCACCTTTAATGTAGTAAAACATCCCAAGGCGCTGCACAGGAGTATTTTAAGACAAAAAAAAAATTTGACACTGATCCACGCAAGGATAAATTAGGGCAGGTGACCAAAAGCTTGGTCAAAGAGGTAGGTTTTAAGGAGCATCTTAAAGGAGGAAAGAGCAGTAGCGAGGTGGAGAGGTTTAGGCAGGGAATTCCAGAGCTTAGGGCCTAGGCAACAGAAAGCATGGCCACCAATGTTTGAGCGATTTATAATTAGGGATGCTCAAGAGGGCAGAATTAGAGGAGCGCAGAATCTCGGGGGGGTTATGGGGTTGAAGGAGATTGCAGAGATAGGAAGGGGCGAGGCCATGGAGGGATTTGAAAACAAGGATGAGAATTTTGAAATCAAGGCGTTGCTTAACTGGGAGCCAATGTAGGTCAGCAAGCACAGGGGAGATGGGTGAACGGGAATTGGTGTGAGTTAGGGCACGGGCAGCCGAGTTTTGGATGACCTCAAGTTTATGTAGGGTTATATGTGGGAGGCCAGCCAGGAGTGCGTTGGAATAGTCAAGTCTAGAGGTAACAAAGACATGGATGAGGGTTTCAGCAGCGGATGAGCCCCATCGTATTTTGACATTGGAGGGGACTGGATTGATGCAGCTGCATTATCACTATCGTGGGCTCAGTTGGGTTAATGATCTGTGCGAGATGTGGCCAAATAATCCCAGTTAAGTCCAGAAAGCCCTGAGCTAGGGTTCGCTGCAGGGCATCTATGGAAGAGCTGATGCTGGAAGCAACAATTGCCCTTAGGACGTCCTCCTGACATATCGATGCTAGAGAAATCTCCTGAATTGCCACACACACCGGTGTGTTCTTCATATTGTGCCATTCCTCCTTCAAGGTGGAACAGATGTACTACGTGGACTTATCTGCAACACATGGGAGGAGACTGTCTCCATTGCCTGCTCATGAGATCTGTGTTCCTGATTCGCAGCATCCTTAAAGAATGGGCAACTGGGGTCTTAGTCCCTGGGTTTCTCAGCCGAGAGCAGTTGTTTCTGCTCCCAGGGGAGAAACATCTGTTTTCCTCATCATTCCCACCCAGCTAGCTCCTGCCGAGTGGGTCTTTCTGGGCTGCTGCTTGAACAAGTGAGGTGCCACAATGGAGCTGGTGTATCGGGTGCAGAAGTGAGACCCTTGGATGTGCCGGGCTGCACGTTGGATGAATTGATCTGTAAGCGTTCAGCACCTCTGAGGGACACAAAGGACATGTACTTTAGGAGGGTGTACGCTAACTTGAGGAATCTGAAGATGTGACTGAGCAACAGTCAGAGGCCCTTCAAGTAATCAGAATGGCGGAAGACAGTAAACGCTGGCAGTGTTGTAAACGCTCCATCCCATTGCCAGGCTGAACCCAGCGGCTCTCCTCCAACTTCTCCATCTCCTCTTGCCTCTACCAGTTTATCTGACAAGTAGCCGTCGCGCTTTCTCCTCACAACTGCTCATGGGCCTGCTGGATGCCTTTATTCCACCTGTGGCACTTCTAAAGAAAAAAACAGACTTGCATTTATATAGCGCCTTTCATGACCACCTGATGGCCCAAAGTGCTTTACAGCCAATGAAGTACTTTTGAACTGTAATCACTGTTGTGATGCAGGGAACGCGGCAGCCAATTTGCACACAGCAAGCTCCCACAAACAGCAATGTGATAATGACCAGATCATCTGTTTTAGCGATCTTGATTGAGGGATAAATATTGGCCAGGACACCAAGGATAACTGCCCTGTTCTTTTTTTGAAATAGTGCCATGAGATCTTTTACGTCCACCTGAGAGGGCAGTTTAATGTCTCATCCAAAAGACGGCACCACCGACAGTACAGCACTCCCTCAGTACTTCACATGGAGTCTCAGCCTAGATTTTTGTGATAAGTCTCTGGAGAGACACCCTGAACCCAAAACCTTCATGACTCAGAGGCGAGCATGCTACCAACTGCGGCTGGCACTCCCTCCTTTCGGTTGTGCACATGCTCTGTGTTTGTATAGAGTTAGATAGGCTACAAACCAACCCACAGTTTCATTTCGCCCAGTTGTGTGCAGACTTTCTGTTGTGGCAATTCTTTCAGTTGCAGGTAATGCAATAACGGCCCAGAAATTCGGGTCTCCATGGGTGAGTATGCATGGGGTACTCACCTGTAGGCCCAATGGAAGTGCCGGTTTCCTGCATGCACTGCGCATGCGCGGGAAACCGGCACTTCCGTTCCCCTGAAAGAAGGGGTTGAGAGGTGGAACACGTGTGCCGGAGAGGCTGCGCGTGCGCATTGAACTTACGTTTTTTTTTACAGGTATTCCCGGGAGGGTAAGTCGCCAGCAGTTACACGTATAAAAAGCAACAAGGTAAGTGGTGAATTAATTAAAATTAAAACATTTTTTCCACAGGTTTATTATTTTTAAATACTTTAAAGAAAGGTAAGTTTATTTTTAGCCCCGTTAGAAAATGTAATTTTTTTTTCAAAAATTTAAATTATTGTTCAAAATAGTTATTTTATATAATTTATAGTTATTTTAAAAATGTGATTTAAAAAAAAAATTATTTCAAGTTTTAGTGATGTTTTGGGGCTTACAGTATTTATAGGTTTGACAGCTCTTCCTGTCAAACTTATGAATGAAGCATTCCCTGCTACCATTGGCTCTCCATGGCCCACGTGATCCCAGGGGACGCATCGAAATAACTGCGCCCCTGGGATACGCAAGCACTGCGCGCCGGCCGTTGGAGGAGGCCCGGGATCGGAATCCCACGCGGGCCCACAGCTCAACGGCTGGCACGCAAGGTAAGTGCAGGTCGGGGGCTTGCACCTGCGGGAAGCCCCCGGCCCGAATTTCTGGGCCAATTTTACTTTTCACTCAAACACTACAGGAAGCGTGATATGGGGCAAGAGAGAGACCGAAAAACAATTTGGATGCACAAGACCAAAGAGTTTATTAGTCACCTGGTTGATATCCTCCCTATTGAGCAAAGCAATTCCTTACGACACAAGAAGCCCCATCTAATTAAATTGATGAGGCCATCTGCTTTCTAACTCACATTTGACACCATTTGAACGGGAACCGTAGGATAGTGGTTATGTTACTGGACTAGTAATCCAGAGGCCTGGACTAAATACATCCTGTGTGACATGAGTTCAAATCCCACCCCGGCAGCGGGGGAATTTAAATTCAGTTAATTAAATAAATCTGGAATAAAAAGCCAGTAATGGTGACCAGGTAACTACCGGATTGTCATAAAAACCCATCTGTTTCACTAATGTCCTTTCGGGAAGGAAATCTGCTGTCCTTACCTGGTCTGGCCTATATGTAACTCCAGATCCACAGCAATGTGGTTGACTCTGAAATGGCTTAGCAGGGCAATTAGGGATGGTCAATAAATGCTAGCCTTGCCAGTGATGCCCGCATCCTGTAAACAAATTAAAAAAAAATTACTGTCAAGGTGACTTAACATTTCAGACTCTGTCACGTTGTTCAAACTCAAGTACTGTTCCCATATCTGGGAGGCTTGTCTTGCACCTCACTCACACTGCTGGACAGGAGTATGAGAGAAACCTTGGAGGTGGATTTACTCACTCTTCCCCCCCAATACTTCAGCGGAAACCTCATTTATGTGCACGGTCCGTGTATCCGCCGAACGCCCAACAGTATTATGGTGGCGGAGCAGGTTGAGCCCCGATGAAATTCCCTGAGCACCAATCCTTCCCTCACCTCCATTGCAAAATTTCTGCCATTTCTCAATGTTATCAATACTCCTATGGCCATTAGTCCTCTGAACTTCCCTACAAAAGTGCTACCCTGCACAATGTTCTTCCTCACTGTGTTGAAATCAGGACTCATTGCTCAGTGTACTCTCCTACTCTACTTAAACTAGCCAATGAGGGTCTTATCGCTCTGTATCAACAACAACAACTTGTATTTATATAGCATCTTTAAAGTAGTAAAACGTCCCAAGGTGCTTCACAGGAGCGATTATCACACAAAATTTGACACTGAGCCATATAAGGAGATATTAGGGCAAATGACCAAAAGCTTGGTCAAAGAAGTAGGTTTTGAGGATAGTCTTAAAGGAGAGAGAGGTAGAGATGGGGGAGAGGTTTAGGGAGGAATTCCAGAACTTAGGGCCTAGACGGCTCATGGCACGCCCACCAATGTTGGGCCCAAGGAAGTCGTGAATGTGCAAGAGGCCAGAATTGGAGGAACGTAGATATCTCGGTGGGTTGTAAGGCTGGTGGGGGTTGCAGATAAGGAGGGTGCGAGGCCATGGAGGGATTCAAACTAAATCCTATATCCTGTGCTCTGGGGCTTGGCCCTTCACCTGGGTTTCTCAATAATATTCTCAAGTGTTCCCAATCTTGAGGAACCAACTAGGGAGCAGGCTATTTTAGATCTAGTATTGTGCAACGAGAAAGGGTTAATTAATAACCTTGTAGTAAAGGGGCCTTTAGGGAAGAGTGACCATAATATGAAAGAATTTTTATACTGAGTTTGAAAGTGATTTAGTTAAATCCAAATCTAGGGTCTTAAATCTAAAAAAGCAAACTGTGTAGGTATGAGGGATGAGTTGGATAAGGTATGACAGTGGACAAGCAATGGCTAGCATTTAAAGAATGAATACATAATTTACAACAAATATACATTCCTTTAAGGCACAAGTCAGGAGTGTGATGGAATACTCTCCACTTGCCTGGATGGGTGCAGCTCCAACAACACTCAAGAAGCTCGACACCATCCTGGACAAAGCAGCCCACTTGATTGGCACCCCATCTACCACCTTAAACATTCACTCTCTCCACCACCGGCATACCGTGGCTGCAGTGTGTACCATCTATATGATGCACTGCAGCAACTCGCCAAGGTTTCTTTGACAGCACCTCCCAAACCCGCGACCTCTTCCACCTAGGAGGACAAGGGCAGCAGATGCATGGGAACACCACCACCTCCAAGTTCCCCTCCAAGTCACACACCATCCTGACTTAGAAGTATATCGCCGGTCCTTCATTGTCGCTGGGTCAAAATCCTGGAACTCCCTCCCTAACAGCACTGTGGGAGTACCTTCACCACACGAATTGCAGCGGTTCAAGAAGGCGGCTCACCACCACCTTCTCAAGAGCAATTAGGGATGAGCAATAGTGACGCCCACATACCCTAAACAAATTTAAAAAAAACACAGAAAAAGTGGTCCAACCGTGTTTAACAAGAGAAGTTAAAGATAGTATTAGATCAAAGGAAGAGGCTTATAATGTTGCAAAAAGAGTAGTAAGCCTGAGGATTGGGAGGATTTTAGAATTCAGCAAAGGAGGACCAAGAAATTGATAAAGAAAGGGAAAGTAGAATATGAGAGTAAACTAGCAAAACATAAAAAGAGACTGTAAAAACTTCTATTGGTATGTAATAAGGAAAAGATTAGCGAAAGTAAATGTGGGTCTCTTACAGGCTGAGATAGGGGAAATGATAATGGGGAATAAGGAAATGACTGAGAAATTACACCAATCTGCCTTCACAGAAGAAGACGCAAAAAACTTCCCAGCAATAGTGGAGAATCAAGGGTCCAGCGAGAATGAGGAACTGAAAGAAATTAGTATTAGTAAAAAAATAGTACTGGAAAAATGAATGGGACTGAAAGCCTATAAATCTCCTGGTGCTGATGGCCGACATCCTAAGGTTTTGAAAGAGTTGGTTACAGAGATAGTGGATTCACTGGTTGTCATTTTTCAAAATTCCATAGATTCTAGAACGGTTCCTCCGGATTGGAAGGTAGCAAATGTAACCCCATTATTTAAGAAAGGAGGGAGAGAGAAAATGGAGAACTACAGACCAGTTAGCCTGACATCAGTAGTAGGGAAAATGCTAGAATCTATTATTAAGGACATGGTATCAGGGCATTTAGAAAATAATAATAGGATTGGGCAGAGTCAACACTGAATTATGAAAGGGAAATCGTGTTTGACGAATCTGTTTTTTGAGGTTGTAACAAGCAGAATAGATAAGGGGGAACCAGTGGATGTGGTGTATTTGGATTTTCAGAAGGCATTCGATAAGGTGCCACACAAGAGGTTATTAAACAAAATTAGGGCTCATGGGCTTGGGGGTAATATACTAGCATGGACTGAGGATTGGTTAACGGACAGAGTAGGAATAAGGAATAAACGGGTAATTGTTGGGTTGGCAGGCTGTAATTAGTGGAATACTGCAAGGATCAGTGCTTGGGCCTCAGCTATTCACAATCTATATCAATGATTTGGATGAGGGGACCAAATGTAATTTATTCAAGTTTGCTGATGATACAAAGCTGGGTGGGAATGTAAGTTGTGAGGGAATGCAAAGAGGCTTCAAGGGGATATATACAAGCTAAGTGAGTGGGCAAGAACATGGCAAATGGAATATAATGTGGAGAAATGTGAAGTTATCCACTTTGGTAGGAAAAATAGAAAAGCAGAGTATTTTTTAAATGGTGAGAGATTGGGAAATGTTGGTGTTCAGAGGGACCTGGGTGTCCTTGTACACAAATCACTGAAAGTTAGCATGCAGGTACAGCAAGCAATTAGGAAAGCAAATGGTATGTTGGCCTTTATTACAAGAGGATTTGAGTGTAAGAGTAAAGACGTCTTACTGCAATTATATAGGCCCCTGGTGAGAGCACACCTGGAGTATTGTGTACAGTTTTGGTCTCCTTACCTAAGAAGGGATATACTTGCCATAGAGGGAGTGCAATGAAGGTTCACCAGACTGATTCCTGGGATGGGGGGATTGTCCTCTGAGGAGAGATTGAGTAGACTAGGCCGATATTCTGTAGAGTTTCGAAGAATGAGAGGTGATCTCATTGAAACATACAAAATTCTTACAGGGCTTGACAGGGTAGATACAGGGAGGATGTTTTTCCTGGCTGGGGAGTCTAGAACCAGGAGTCACAGTCTCAGAATAAGGGGCCGGCCATTTAGGACTGAGATGAGGAGACATTTTTTCACGAGGGTGGTGAATCTTTGGAATTCTCTACCCCAGAGGGCTGTGGAGCCTCAGTCATTGAGTATATTCAAGACAGAGATCGATAGATTTTTGGATATTGAGGGAATTAAGGGATATGGGGATAGTGCAGGAAAGTGGAGTTGAGGTAGAAGATCAGCCATGATCTTATTGAATGGTGGAGCAGGCTTGAGGGGCCAAATGGCCTACTCCTGCTGCTATTTCTTATGTTTTTATGTTATGTTCTTTCTCATGTCCCTGAATAGATAAATGTCTTTGTTGAAATGCCTGGAGATATGGGAGTGGTGGATTTGTACTATACTTTCTGGCGCACTTCCAGTACCAGCGCAGGTTGTGCTTGCAGGATAGAACGCAGGGAACTATTCTGCAGCTGTTCACTCTGGGAATGAATAACACCATGTCGCAGACAATGAAAGGCTGAAGCTCCAGCTCCTATTTGCGTGATTAGTGGTCAGCACATTTGTTCCCATGTTCTGCAGGTGTTGTTTATCCAACTACCCAGGATTTGTTCATACTGGTTAATCAATCTAAACTGACTTGACACTGTTGCTGGCATTGTTACAAAAGGGAAGGAGCCAGACTGAGCCGGTTCCTGACACCGCTGAAGGCTAATTTACTGCAGATTTATGTCTCCACGACTCCAATACCGCCATTTTACCACGCTAGGATCTCTGTTCATATGGACATGAAGTACTGAATAAAGCAAAGGCCATTTGGGCTTCCAAAGATCTGAATCGTCTCTTTTGAAGAAGATGACTGCTTGTAGGTGTCAACTGTGACTCAGTTGGTAGCACTCCCACTTCTGAGTCAGAAGGTTGTAGGTTCAAGTCCCACTCCAGAGACTTGAACATAAAATCTAGGCTGGCACTCCAATGTAGTATCGAGGGAGCGTTGCATTGTCTGAGGTGCTGTTTCTTGGATGATACATTAAACCGAGGCCCCGTCTGCTCTCAGGTGGATTTAACAGATCCCATGGCACAATTTTGCTATTCACAAATTGGCTGCCACGTTTCTTACATTACAACAGTGACTACACTTCAAAAGTACTTCATTGGCTGTAAAGCGTTTTGGGACGACCTGAGGTCGTAAAAGGCGCTATATAAATACAAGTCCTTTTTTCCTTTTTAATTGATGAGACTTATAAGAAGCTGAAATTCTATAGTTTTTCTCTTGACCCCACAAGGTAATTGAGCAAAATCTCCTGCTTCTTAACATAATGTCTACCATATTACAAAGCTCATCTAATTCCTATATACCTTCATTTTAAATAGCTATTCCCATTGTATGGAGATCCCTATATTAGCAGATAGACATTGTCACCAAAACAGGCCCACGCTGGATTTGGATCCAGGCCCCAGAAGTGAAAGTGCACCAAGCTTAACTAGTGAGCCACCCAGGCACCTGCTGCTAAAACAAAAAGATAGCAAGAAAGGTTGCAGTAGTTGTCAGTCCGTGTTGTCAGATTGGACTTATTTTGCCTGGACTGGGGATTGAATCCCTCATTATTTGCAAGTTCTTCAACTCTTAAGAAATAGGATGGATGAGTAATCTACCTATCTGTGGCTGCATTACTGTCAAAAATAATTGTCTTTAACATTTCTATGTCTGCCAGTGTGAGGAAACTTTTTTCACTTTTTGCACCAGTGATCGTCAGCAAATATTGCCTGATCAGATACAACTCAGGCTACATCCAGGGTGTGGTAAACCACTGTTTGTATTCCTGTTTGTCCTGTTTGTATTCCACTGTGTACATGCCTGGACATGCCTCGGCTGACTCCTCCCACAGGTCCTAGTATAAAGGTGACTGCTCCCCAGCCCTTAGTATCATGGACCGGTCGACCACGCGAGGCAGACCTCCATTCTGTTGTTAATAAAAGCCTTTAGTTACTCTTCTAACTCTCAGTCTTTTATGAGTAATTGATAGCGCATCAATTTTATTAACAACATTTTTATAATGGAGAAGATCCTCACACCAGCATGCCTGGACTTAGATCATCGGGAGGTGGACTCATCCACCAAGTTTACTCACTGGCTTAAGTGTTTCGAAAAATTCCTGACCGCCTCCGAAGCAATCAAATCGGACGAGGACAAACTGGATGTCCTGACCTCCAAAGTGAACCACCGAGTGTACTCGGTCATCCAAGACGCGACCTCGTACGCGGACGCTATCAAGCTCCTCAAGGACCAGTACACGCGCCCAGTGAACGAAGTGTACGCCAGGCACCTCCTGGGGAGTCGTAAACAACAACCTGGGGAATCGACCGTGGAATACCTTCAGGCACTGTCTGTGCTTGGCCGGGCCTGTGGTTGTAAGGATGTAAAGGCTGCAGTGTACACAGAGGAACTTATCCGGGACGCTTTTGTAGCGGGCCACAGATCCAATTACACCCGACAGCGACTGTTGGAGCAGAGTAACCTCGACCTCAACAAGGCCTCTGAACTCGCACTATCGTTGGATGCAGCCTACCAGGGCATGGATGCCTACTCCTCTGCACCGTGGACGCCGCGGGGAATGACAGCCTGGGACACGGTAGGACCGCCTCATAGCGCCGTGCCACCCCAGCCACACCCCAACAACGGCCCAACTACCGCAGCAGTGTCCCAAGGCCAGACAGCAGTGCCCCAAGGCCAGAAATGCTACTTCTGTGGCCAGGCAAAACACCCCAGAGCGCGCTGCCCGGCGAAAAACGCGATCTGCTCGGGCTGCGGGAAGAAGGGACACTACGCTAGCGTCTGCAGGGCCAAAGCCACCCCGAACCCCAGCAGCGCCGCGTGTGGGCCATGCGGGCCGCCATCTTGGACCTCCCCGGCCATGTGCGAATCACCGGTACAGCAGCCATTTTGGACGCCTCCAGCCACATGGGGATCATGGACGCCGCCATCTTGGACGACAGCCGGGACGCAGCAGGCCCCCGACACCGCCTCATCTGATACCCGCAGCGACACACCAACCCCTACGCTGGCATCCGTTACACTGGACCAAGCGAGACCGCACCAACTGGCCAGTTCCACAATGGACATTAAGGTAAATGGTCACGATACAATCTGCCTTTTTGACTCTGGGAGCACGGAGAGCTTCATCCACCCCGACACGGTGCGGCGTTGCTCTCTCCCAGTCCTGCCTGCGCAACAGCGGATTTCTATGGCCTCCGAGTCCCAGTCGGCGGACATCGGCGGCTACTGCGTGGTGACACTCGTAGTAGACGGGACCGTGTACGATCATTTTAAACTTCTGGTCCTGCCTGACCTCTGCGCTGCCGTCCTGCTGGGGTTAGATTTTCAGTGCCACCTTAAAAGTGTTACGATGGCGTACGGTGGACCCCTACCCCCACTCACAGTCCGCAGCCAGCAGCTTCCAAACTGCCCACCGCGCACCAGGTGCAACCTCTCCACACTCAGAGTCACCCCCCCCCAACTGTTTGCTAACCTCACCCCCGACTGTAAGCCCATCGCCACAAAGAGCAGGCGATACAGTGCCGGGGACAGGGTTTTCATTAAAACCGAAGTGGAGCGGCTCCTGAAAGAAGGGATTATTGAGGGCAGCACCAGCCCCTGGCGAGCCCAGGTTGTGGTCGTTAAGACCGGCGAGAAGCAGCGCCTGGTCATCGACTACAGCCAGACAATAAATCGCTACACCCTGCTGGACGCCTACCCACTCCCCCGTATAGCTGATATGGTCAACCAGATCGCGCAGTACCGCGTCTTCTCGACCATTGACCTGAAATCAGCGTACCACCAGCTCCCCATCCGCCCTGAGGACCGCCAGTACACTGCCTTTGAGGCAAACGGCCGCCTCTATCACTTCCTTAGGGTTCCCTTTGGCGTCACCAACAGGGTCTCCGTCTTCCAAAGGGAGATGGACCGGATGGTAGATCAAAATGCGTTGCAGGCCACTTTCCCATATCTGGACAATGTGACCATCTGCGGCCGTGACTTGCAGGACCATGACGCAAACCTCGAAAAATTCCTCCGCACCGCCCAACTCCTAAACCTGACATATAACAAGGAGAAGTGCATATTCCGCACAAACCGCCTCGCCATCCTTGGCTGTGTTGTGGAACACGGAGTCATCGGCCCCGACCCCGACCGGATGCGTCCCCTTATGGAACTTCCACTGCCCCACTGCCTCAAGGCCCTGAAGAGGTGCCTAGGGTTTTTCTCCTATTACGCCCAGTGGGTCCCCTACTATGCGGACAAGGCCCGTCCGCTGATCAAGTCCACCTCTTTTCCCTTGACGGCAGAGGCCCGCTTAGCCTTCCACCGTATCAAGGAGGACATTGCCAAAGCCACCATGCACGCAGTGGACGAATCCATCCCCTTCCAGGTGGAAAGCGACGCGTCTGACTTTGCCCTGGCCGCTACCCTCAATCAGGCGGGGAGACCCGTGGCCTTCTTTTCACGAACCCTCCAAGGCCCGGAGACCAGACACTCCGCTGTTGAGAAGGAGGCCCAGGCGATTGTGGAGGCTGTGCGTCATTGGAGGCACTACCTGGCCGGAAAACGATTTACCCTGCTCACTGACCAGCGTTCAGTTGCTTTTATGTTTAACAACAAGCAGAGGGGCAAAATCAAAAATGACAAGATCTTGAGGTGGAGAATCGAACTTTCCACCTACAACTACGAGATCTTGTACCGGCCCGGGAAGCTAAATGAACCCCCGGATGCGCTATCGCGTGGCACCTGCGCCAGCGCGCAGATCGATAGACTGCGGGCCCTCCACAATGACCTCTGCCACCCGGGGGTCACCAGGTTCTTCCACTTCATCAAGGCCCGCAACCTGCCTTACTCTATTGAGGAGGTCAGGACCATGACCAGGAACTGCCAAGTCTGCGCTGAGTGCAAACCGCACTTTTATAGACCAGACAGGGCCCACCTGATAAAAGCCACTCGCCCCTTCGAGCGCCTGAGCGTCGATTTTAAAGGGCCTCTCCCCTCCTCCGACCGCAATGTGTACTTCCTCAATATTATTGATGAGTACTCCCGTTTCCCGTTCGCCTTCCCCTGCCCGACATGACCAGTGCCACGGTCATTAAATGTCTGAACAACCTCTTCACCCTGTTCGGCTTCCCCAGCTATATCCATAGCGACCGGGGCTCATCGTTTATGAGCGACGAACTCCGTCAGTACCTGCTAACTAGGGGTATTGCCACAAGCAGGACCACCAGTTACAACCCCCGGGGGAACGGACAGGTGGAAAGAGAAAATGCGACAGTTTGGAAGGCCGTCCTGCTAGCTTTAAAGTCTAGGGGCCTTCCAACCTCCCGCTGGCAGGATGTGCTCCCCGATGCGCTCCACTCTATTCGGTCACTGCTCTGCACTGCCACTAACGCCACCCCTCATGAGAAAATGTTTGTCTTCCCAAGGAAGTCCACATCGGGGACATCGCTACCGCCATGGCTGACGTCCCCAGGGCCGGTCCTACTGAGAAGACACGTGAGGACCCATAAAACGGACCCCCTGGTCGAGAGGGTCGACCTCCTCCACGCCAACCCCCAGTATGCTTACATCGCATACCCGGACGGGCGGGAGGACACAGTCTCCATAAGAGACCTTGCACCCTCGGGGGCCGCAGTAACCCACTACCCACTACCACCCCCCCCCCACGATCCGATATCCAGCCCCAGCAGACGGCAGGCCTGGGCCCCGCGACCCGCTCGACATCTACGAGGACGACACGCCTGTGCCACAGCCTACGCTGGACTCGACGCCGGAAACTTCACTACCCCTGCCGTCGCCATGCAGATCACAGCGGCAGACAAGACCTCCGGAGAGACTCCAATACACTAACTTTTAATACACTTCACCCCGCCGGACTCAATTTTAAACAAGGGGTGAATGTGGTAAACCACTGTTTGTATTCCTGTTTGTCCTGTTTGTATTCCACTGTGTACATGCCTGGACATGCCTCGGCTGACTCCTCCCACAGGTCCTAGTATAAAGGTGACTGCTCCCCAGCCCTTAGTATCAGGGACCGGTCGACCACGCGAGGCAGACCTCCATTCTGTTGTTAATAAAAGCCTTTAGTTACTCTTCTAACTCTCAGTCTTTTATGAGTAATTGATAGCGCATCACAGGGTAAAGCTTCTTCCATTCTACCCTCAGTCCCCAACCTTAAGGTAACATCCCATTAGTTCATCAGCATGACATTGCTACGTTCTAGACCAACCTTCCTTGGCTAAGACTTCCAATCAAATAGCTGTTGGCGATGAATTCTACTCAGTTTTGTATTGTCTAGTCGTGCCATTATAGCCAGGGAGAGGAGATTTTCATCACATCAGTCTGGGCCAAATTGGAGGGCACTAGTGCCTATAGAGCTATAGATCCATAATCCAGCATCAGTATTCAGCTTTAAGGGAGAAGTGAAGAAAACTGGAGGAGAAAAATAGGTTACAAATAAAATGTAATAGATATTATGTGGCATGTCTACATATATATAAAACCCATGAGCTTGAAATAGAGGGGCATTTTGTACATACAGTATAGACAGAGGCTGGGTACTCGCAAAGAGTGTCTCACCTTCTGACCCCTCCAAGCCTCTCCACTATCTCCACAGCTGAAGTCAAAAGTAATGGAATACTCACTACTCTCCTGGATGGGTGCAGCTTAGAAAGCTCGACACTATCCAGGACAGAACAGTCTGCTTGATCAACACCCCTGCTACTGGACTCAATATTTGCCCCGTTCACATCGGCATATTGTGGCTGAAGTAACGACAGGACGCACTGCCAGAACTCACTTTGATAGCACCTTCCAGCCCTCAGAGCAAGCAAGATCATGGGAACACCATCACTTCCAAGTTCCCCTCAAAGCCACACACCATCCTGACTTGGGCATATATCGCCCTTTCCTTCATCATCGCTGGGCCAAAATCCTGGAATTCGCAGCTTACCACCACCATCGTGGGAACACCATCAACAAAATGACCACGCCAGTTCAAGGAGATAGCCCACTCAGCGTAAGGTGGGATGCGCAATAAATGCGGCCTTGCCGGCGTCAGCCACATCCTGAGAGCAAATGTGCTAAAAGTAAGAATAGTACATAAAACTGAACATGTCCTCTTATAGAAGGACATATAACATATGAAAATTTATTTCTAGCACCTCATGTTCAGTGTTATTTCGAGCTATTTATACATGAAGCCTGCCAGAGGCTCAGAGGAGGCCTGTCGATTGCAGGCACTATGAAGCATGCTGAGAGGCAGAAGAGAAAACTGCGTGACTGGCAGTTGCACTAACATGCCTCACAGCGATCTCCTCTGACTGACAGGGCACTTTCTGTACATGTAGAGTCTGTTGCTTTTGTTTACTTGATGAATAAGGACGAAACCACAGCACTGGTAGGACACTGATGTTTTCCTCCCTTCTGTCCCCCTGTGATGCCCTGGGTGGCAGACCGCCCAATCTCTTTTGAGCTGTCACGTACTTCAGTAATGAGAGGAGATATTGCGGATCAATATCAATCTGGGTTATCTTGTGAATAAAGTTGGTTTTGGACCAGACAGAAGGGTTTTTATTTCCAAGCAATCTGGCTGGAAAATTTCTAGTCCAGTTTGCTAACTTGTTCAATCTCCAAATAAAGCACAACATCTAACTCCCTTACCAACTGAATCACTGGATCCAATAACCCACTGCATCATCCAGCTAAGGATGATAACTCCTGCATGAGGAGTGAGATAAATAGGCATCTGGAGACGAGGAATGTCCTCAGAGGGAAGGAAGCCACAGCTGTTCTGGGAGGGTAGGGGGCAATTGAACCAGTTGAAGAGGATTCAGAGCCAGGAGAAGGGAAAGGGAGCTGAGAGGTGAGAAACTGAACACTCTCAAACAATAATGGGATAAATTCATCAAACAATATCAATATTAATTAATCACAGTCAACACTCCATCGATTCGTAGCATTTATTGAAGAAGTTTATTTATTGGAGCAGTCAACACCTGTTTCTTCCCGAAATTTGCAGCCATGCCTTCAGTGGTCTAGACCCTAAGCTCTGAAATTGCCTCCCTAAACCTCTCCACTTCTCTACCTTGCATTCCTCCTTTAAGATGCTCCTTAAAACCTACCTCTTTAAACAAACTTATTGTTACCTGCCGTAATATCTCCTTCTATGGCTCGGTGTCAATTTCTTTGTCTGATTTACGTTCCCGTGAAGCACTTTGGGACATTTTAGAAACAGAAAAATAGGAGCAGGAGTAGGCCATTCGGCCCTTCGAGCCTGCTCCACCATTCAATGTGATCATGGCTGATCCTCCATCTCAATACCATATTCCCGCTCTCTCTCCATACCCCTTGATGCCTTTTGTGTCTAGAAATCTATCTATCTCCTTCTTAAATATATTCAATGATTGAGCCTCCACAGCCTTCTGTGGTAGAGAATTCCACAGGTTCACCACCCTCTGAGTGAAGAAATTTCTCCTCATCTCAGTCCTAAATGGTCAACCCCTTATTCTGAGGCTGTGACCCCTGGTTCTAGACTCCCCAGCCAGGAAAAACATCCTCCCTGTATCTACCCTGTCAAGCCCTGTAAGAATTTTGTATGTTTCAATGAGATCACCTCTCATTCTTCGAAACTCTAGAGAATATCGGCCTAGTCTACTCAATCTCTCCTCAGAGGACAATCCCCCCATCCAAGGAACCAGGCTGGTGAACCTTCATTGCACTCCCTCTATGGCAAGTATATCCTTCCTTAGATAAGGAGACCAAAACTGTACACAATACTCCAGGTGTGGTCTCACCAGGGGCCTATATAATTGCAGTAAGACGTCTTTGCTCTTATACTCAAATCCTCTTGTAATAAAGGCCAACGTACCATTTGCTTTCCTAATTGCTTGCTGTATCTGCATGTTAACTTTCAGTGATTTGTGTACAAGGACACCCAGGTCCCTCTGAACACCAACATTTCCCAATCTCTCACCATTTAAAAAATACTCTGCTTTTCTATTTTTCCTACCAAAGTGGATAACTTCACATTTCTCCACATTATATTCCATTTGCCATGTTCTTGCCCACTCACTTAGCTTGTATATATCCCCTTGAAGCCTCTTTGCATTCCCTCACAACTTACATTCCCACCCAGCTTTGTATCATCAACAAACTTGAATAAATTACATTTGGTCCCCTCATCCAAATCATTGATATAGATTGTGAATAGCTGAGGCCCAAGCACTGATCCTTGCAGTATTCCACTAATTACAGCTTGCCAACCCAAGAATTACCCGTTTATTCCTACTCTGTCCGTTAACCAATCCTCAGTCCATGCTAGTATATTACCCCCAAGCCCATGAGCCCTAATTTTGTTTAATAACCTCTTGTGTGGCACCTTATCGAATGCCTTCTGAAAATCCAAATACACCACATCCACTGGTTCCCCCTTATCTATTCTGCTTGTTACAACCTCAAAAAACAGATTCGTCAAACACGATTTCCCTTTCATAATTCGGTGTTGACTCTGATCAATCCTATTATTATTTTCTAAATGCCCTGATACAACGTCCTTAATAATAGATTCTAGCATTTTCCCTACTACTGATGTCAGGCTAACTGGTCTGTAGTTCTCCATTTTCTCTCTCCCTCCTTTCTTAAATAATAGGGTTACATTTGCTACCTTCCAGTCCGGAGGAACCGTTCTAGAATCTATGGAATTTTGAAAAATGACAACCAGTGAATCCACTATCTCTGTAACCAACTCTTTCAAAACCCTAGGATGTCGGCCATCAGCACCAGGGGATTTATAGGCTTTCAGTTCCATTCATTTTTCCAGTACTATTTTTTTACTAATACTAATTTCTTTCAGTTCCTCATTCTCGCTAGACCCTTGATTCTCCACTATTGCTGGGAAGTTTTTTGCGTCTTCTTCTGTGAAGACAGATTGGTTTAATTTCTCAGTCATTTCCTTATTCCCCATTATCATTTCCCCTATCTCAGCCTGTAAGGGACCCACATTTACTTTCGCTAATCTTTTCCTTATTACATACCTATAGAAGTTTTTACAGTCTCTTTTTATGTTTTGCTAGTTTACTCTCATATTCTACTTTCCCTTTCTTTATCAATTTCTTGGTCCTCCTTTGCTGAATTCTAAAATCCTCCCAATCCTCAGGCTTACTACTCTTTTTGCAACATTATAAGCCTCTTCCTTTGATCTAATACTATCTTTAACTTCTCTTGTTAGACACGGTTGGACCACTTTTTTTGTGTTTTTTTAAAATTTGTTTAGGGGATGTGGGCGTCACTGGCAAGGCCGGCATTTATTGCTCATCCCTAATTGCCCTTGAGAAGGAGGTGGTGAGCCGCTTTCTTGAACCGCTGCAATTCGTGTGGTGAAGGTACTCCCACAGTGCTGTTAGGGAGGGAGTTCCAGGATTTTGACCCAGCGACAATGAAGGACCGGCGATATACTTCTAAGTCAGGATGGTGTGTGACTTGGAGGGAAACTTGAAGGTGGTGGTGTTCCCATACACCTACTGCCCTTGTCCTTCTAGGTGGAAGAGGTCACGGGTTTGGAAGGTGCTGTCAAAGAAACCTTGGCGAGTTGCTGCAGTGCATCTGATAGATGGTACACACTTCAGCCACGGTATGCCGGTGGTGGAGAGAGTGAATGTTTAAGGTGGTAGATGGGGTGCCAATCAAGTGGGCTGCTTTGTCCAGGATGGTGTCGAGCTTCTTGAGTGTTGTTGGAACTGCACCCATCCAGGCAAGTGGAGAGTATTCCATCACACTCCTTACTTGTGCCTTAAAGGAATGTATATTTGTTGTAAATTATGTATTCATTCTTTAAATGCTAGCCATTGCTTGTCCACTGTCATACCTTATCCAACTCATCCCTCATACCTACACAGTTTGCTTTGTTTAGATTTAAGACCCTAGATTTGGATTTAACTAAATCACTTTCAAACTCAGTATAAAAATTCTTTCATATTATGGTCACTCTTCCCTAAAGGCCCCTTTACTACAAGGTTATTAATTAACCCTTTCTCGTTGCACAATACTAGATCTAAAATAGCCTGCTCCCTAGTTGGTTCCTCAAGATTGGGAACACTTGAGAATATTATTGAGAAACCCAGGTGAAGGGCCAAGCCCCAGAGCACAGGATATAGGATTTAGTTTGAATCCCTCCATGGCCTCGCACCCTCCTTATCTGCAACCCCCACCAGCCTTACAACCCACCGAGATATCTACGTTCCTCCAATTCTGGCCTCTTGCACAGTCACAACTTCCTTGGGCCCAACATTGGTGGGCGTGCCATGAGCCGTCTAGGCCCTAAGTTCTGGAATTCCTCCCTAAACCTCTCCCCCATCTCTACCTCTCTCTCCTTTAAGACTATCCTCAAAACCTACTTCTTTGACCAAGCTTTTGGTCATTTGCCCTAATATCTCCTTATGTGGCTCAGTGTCAAATTTTGTGTGATAATCGCTCCTGTGAAGCACCTTGGGACGTTTTACTACTTTAAAGATGCTATATAAATACAAGTTGTTGTTGTTGATACAGAGCGATAAGACCCTCATTGGCTAGTTTAAGTAGAGTAGGAGAGTACACTGAGCAATGAGTCCTGATTTCAACACAGTGAGGAAGAACATTGTGCAGGGTAGCACTTTTGTAGGGAAGTTCAGAGGACTAATGGCCATAGGAGTATTGATAACATTGAGAAATGGCAGAAATTTTGCAATGGAGGTGAGGGAAGGATTGGTGCTCAGGGAATTTCATCGGGGCTCAACCTGCTCCGCCACCATAATACTGTTGGGCGTTCAGCGGATACACGGACCGTGCACATAAATGAGGTTTCCGCTGAAGTATTGGGGGGAAGGGTGAGGAAATCCACCTCCAAGGTTTCTCTCATACTCCTGTCCAGCAGTATGAGTGAGGTGCAAGACAAGCCTCCCAGATATGGGAACAGTACTTGAGTTTGAACAACGTGACAGAGTCTGAAATGTTAAGTCACCTTGACAGTAATTTGTTTTTAATTTGTTTACAGGATGCGGGCATCGCTGGCAAGGCTAGCATTTATTGCCCATCCCTAATTGCCCTGCTAAGCCATTTCAGAGTCAACCACATTGCTGTGGATCTGGAGTCACATATAGGCCAGACCAGGTAAGGACAGCAGATCCTCCATCTCAATACCATATTCCCGCTGTCTCTCCATACCCCTTGATGCCTTTTGTGTCTAGAAATTTATCTATCTCCTTCTTAAATATATTCAATGATTGAGCCTCCACAACCTTCTGTGGTAGAGAATTCCACAGGTTCACCACCCTCTGAGTGAAGAAATTTCTCCTCATCTCAGTCATAAATGTCCTATCCCGTATCCTGAGACTGTGACCCCTCGTTCTGGACGCCCCCAGCCAGGGGAAACATCCTTCCTGCATCCAGTCTGTCTAGCCCTGTCAGAATTTTATACGTTTCAATGAGATCCCCTCTCATTCTTCTAAACCCTAGTGAATACAGGCCTAGTCGACCCAATCTCTCCTCATACGAGACAGTCCTGCCATCCCAGGAATCAGTCTGGTGAACCTTTGCTGCACTCTCTCTATGGCAAGTATATCCTCTCTTAGGTAAGGAGACCAAAACTGTACACAGTACTCCAGGCGTGGTCTCACCAAGGCCCTGTATAACTGTAGTAAGACATTCTTGCTCTTGTACTCAAATCCTCTTGCAATGAAGGCCAACATACCATTTGTCTTCCTAACTGCTTGCTGCACCTGCATGTTTGCTTTCAATGACTGGTGTACAAGGACACCCAGGTCCCTTTGTACATCAACATTTTCCAATCTATCACCATTTAAATAATACTCTGCCTTTCTGTGTTTTACTATGTTAAAGGCGCTATATAAATGTAAGTTGTTGAAATACACGGAGAGCTTAACTCGCTGCAATCGACAACTTTATAATTGACTATAATGGAAATGGAACATGGTTAGTGCTTTATGGCTGATTGTATGACGCTGTCATTACACTTTGATTTTTTTCAATCTTTAAAATTCCTGATTTCAATTTCAGTCAGAACTTTACTGGCAGATCCATCAACCTTGATAACTCAAGTGCTCTTGGCGAGGACCTATCTTACTGCAGACAATCACAGTCCCATAGACAGAACAGATTCATTTGGCAGCATCAGCTCCTCTTGGGCAGGAGTCCACCTCAACTTAATCGGAACTTTTAAAATGTTATCCTAACACAATGGCCTTTTATTTAATATGTCGTACCAGCCATCTAAAGTGAAAATTGTTTCGGGAAATTAAAGTAACTTAAATTAAATTAATACGACAGAGCCGCCACCCCTCCCCCTCGAGGGAAGGCAAGTCTAAGCTAGAGCCTCCCACTTCTGACTTGTAGTCAGGCCAATTTTTCCTTCATTTTGATTAAGTTATTTGCAATTGAAAGAAAATGTATAATTATTGTGAGGCAGCATTTTCACACAATGCTCTTCAGCCTTAAACAGAGAGCTGTCAAAGGGAACATTATGAATAAGATAATTAATGGGATAAAAAAAGTAAACCCAAAGCAATAATTTCAGATCAGCCAGAACAGCAGGACGAGAGTACACAGGTTCAGGGAATGCGATGTGCAAAAACAGGACAGATGTTGGGAAATATTTCTTTACCCAGTAGGTGATCAACAGCTGGAGTAAGTTGCTAGGAAGTGTGGATGAGGTGAGGGCACTGGAATCATTTAAGAAACATCTGGTACTGCAGTGGGGAGATGTCAGGATTGGTGCTCCTGAAGGGTGAGATCCAATGGGATGATGGGCCTTCTTCATCCAAACCGATCTTGTGATGAGGTGAGGCTATCTACGGATGGCTGAACGCTTTGGATGCACAAATACTTTTTTCCCCCCCGAATACTTTATTTGTCCAAGCACATTGTTCACTATCACGAAGGGCTGAAATCCACGGGTGCAGGCTGAAAAATTAAGGAGGTTACGAGTAAGAAGGGTAGTCAGGCGGAGCTTTGTTTCACCCAAAGAGTTAGGGAAGGACTATGAAGCCGAAAATGTAAACGGATTTTGGAGATAATTAGATGTGTTTCTGGAGAGGGGAGAGATTGAGGGATATGGGGATATGGTGAGAAGCTGAGCAAACGGAGTTCAAAAGGTGACCTGCTTGTTGGGATTAATGGGCTCTCCTGTCCCTAAACATTTTTTATGTCCTTAATCTATATATCCTCCCCATCTCCATCATCCCTTTAAATTATTTCTATCTTTAGTGTCAGCCGTGGCTCAGTGGGTAGCACTCTCGCCTCTGAGTCAGAAGGTTGTGGGTTCAAGTCCCACTCCAGAGACTTGAGCACATAAAGCTTGACTGACACTCCAGGGGAGTGCTGCACTGTCGGGAGGTGCTGTCTTTCAGATGAGACTTTAAACCAAGGCCCCATTGCTCTCTCAGGTGCACGTCAAAAGATCCCAGGGCACTATTTCGAAGAAGAATAGGGGAGTTATCCTGGTGTCCTGGCCAATATTTATCCCTCAATCAACATCACTAAAACAGATGATCTGGTCATTATCACATTGCTGTTGGTGGGGGATTGCTGTGTGCAAATTGGCTGCTGTGTTTCCTACTGTGACTACACATCAAAAGTACTTCATTGGCTGTACAGCACTTTGGGACGTTGTGAAAGGTGCTATATAAATGCAAGTCTCTCTGGCCTAGAAATTCAGTAAGGCGCTGCAAGCTTTGCGCCCAGTTACCGCCTAAAGAGGGCTTCTGCGCCAGTATAGGAGGTTGCGCTGATATTGAGATCGGCGGTAATGGCGGCGGTAGCCGGTAGCGCTGCGCCGGCACCGATGACGTCATCGGTGTGCGCAGTGCCCCGTTTCCGCCCCGATGCCGGCCCGACGCCCATATTTAGTTGCCGCCGCCTCCTCCGTGGCGGCCGCTACTAACATCCGGAGACCAGGGCCTTACTGCAGCCTTAGTGGGGCGCATAAAGGTGGAGGTGCGGCCGGCCGCTTTTTCGGCGGCCGCCTGCCCGCACCTCCTTCCCCGGCCTCCTCCACCCCGCCCCCGCGGCATTGCCGGCTGCTTTCCGTGAGCCCGGCTTTTCTCCATGGTGCCGGGCTCATTTGCCGGCACAATCCAGTGGCGATCTCCCCGTTGCAGGCACCTCCACCTTAAGAGAAGGAGGAGGCCTGCAGTACCGCAGCCTGCCGCACCGCATCGGGTGGCGCAGCGGCACTTAGAGCGCTGAAATTCAGTTTCAGCGCCCCAAGCGGGGGCGGGCACACCCTGGAATAGCGCCCGGTTCCGACTTGGGGCGCAAAAACTGAATATTTGACGGTCGCACATGGCTCCGCGCCCAGCGCTAACTTTTGGCCGTTAGCCAGCTGGCGGGGCCATAGTGAATTTCTAGGCCTCTTTTTTTTAGTGTTGCGTTATAATAGGCTGTTTAACCAACATCTCTTTAAACAAAACCCCTTGGGAGGGTTAATTTTCACAGTTGGTGGGGGCGGAAAGCAGGTGTCAGTGGATCGGCCACCCGTTATAGACCCCGCCCGATTAAAAAGGAGGTCGATCCGCTATGGCCAGTTTTCTTCCCGTTGATAGTGCAAATTACCCCAAACCCCACCTAATATTTTTTGTCATGGAGACACACGGGACATATTGAAACCTTGGAGGAGGTGCGTGGAGAAGTGGCATCCCTCGCCCCAAGCATCAGAGGTCTGAGTTATGAAAGACTGGAGTGACTCAGTCTTGAGCAGGTGACTGAATGGTGACCTGATAGAGGGATGTAAGGTCGTAAACAGTATCAGAAACGTAGATCTGGAACACAGCTTCAAGTTAAACCATGCGAGTAGGACTACAAATTTAGGTAATCTTAGAACATAAGAACATAGAAATAGGAGCAGGAGTAGGCCATTCGGCCCATCGAGCCTGCTCCGCCATTCAATAAGATCATGGCTGATCTTCTACCGCAACTCCACCTTCCCGCACTATCCCCATATCCCTTGGCTCCCTTAGTAGCCAAAAATCTATCGATCTCTGTCTTGAATATTCTCAATGATGAGCATCCACAGCCCTCTGGGGCAGAGATTTCCAAAGATTCACAACCCTCTGAGTGAAAAAATACCTCCTCATCTCAGTCCTAAATGGCCGACCCCTTATTCTGAGATTGAGACCTCTAGTTTTAGACTGCCTAGCAAGGGGAAACGTCCTCCTGATATTCTGCTTCACACCAAGAGTAAGCAACAATTCACAATTCACAATTCAAATCGCTTTATTGGCATGATAAGTTACATCTTATGTTGCCAAAGCATCAAAATACATTTATGGTTGAGCACATAAACGCAGTTCTATTCATACAGTGTATAAACAGGTATATCCCTGAGTGTATAAATATACATTCGCATTGTTTATATATATTCTTTTCTTAGTTTACTGGTTGTCCCTCTGTTCATGGCAAGCTGTAACATAGTGTGCCGCCAGTGTTACACAGCTTCTCTCCTCTCCCAGTAGGAATGGGAGTTTTTGGTTGTCATTCAGATTTCTGAATTCAGGGCATATTTGTGAGAATTTTTGGTAGAAATTCTCCCTGATGTCCTGAGGAAGTGCATCTCTGTCTCCACTACTCCCTGACTGCAGTGAGAGCATATCCTGTCTTCTCTTGGCAGCCTGGTCTGCCTGTGTCTGCCTTTTTCGATCGCTAGGCTATGTTCGCTAAGTCTGTACCTTGTCAAGGTTCTTCTCAGTTTGTTATCCTTTACCATGGTCAGGTAATCAGCTATGTTGTATTTGAAATGGACTTCGATGGATGGGAATGAGGGCCAAAAACCCTGCACTCACTTAAGAATCTTAAAAAAAGGGATGGAGGAATCTGCATCTACCAGCCTTTCAGGCAGTGCATTCCAGATCATAACAACTCGCTGTGTTAAAAAAAATCTCCACATCTCCCCTTTGGTTCTTTTGCCAATTATCTTAAATCTGTGTCCTCTGGTTACCGAACCTCCTGCCAGTGGAAACTCTGTCAAATCTCCTCATATCATCTCCTCTGCCTTCTCCTTCAATCTCTGTCCTCCCAAGCAGCAGTTCAGAGACATCCAGCATGGAGTGGGGTGAGAGGATTGGGAGAGTAAGCAAGAAAGGATACACTGGGTGGCACACACGCAGCACGAGTTAGATTAAGAAGATGGTGCTATGGCCTTGATTTCAACACGGTCAGGATACAGGAAGGAGAGAGTGTAGGACGGGACATAGCGGGAGCTTAGGAGTAAAAAGGGAGGAAAGTTCAAAGGGCAGGGACCTTAGTCGTGTCAATAATAGGGTCACAACGGCGAGATAGAGGTTGGAATTTAGAGGTGAGAGAAGCATCACTTATCAAATGATAATCTTCTCCCATTCCAATTTGTCTCCAATTATTTCACTGCTCCCTTACATCGCTAAGGAACACTTCCAGGTCCAGTGGCCTGTCCTCCTGTACCTTGCCCAAATGGCCATACCTTACTATGTTGGATCTCAGTGCCGAGCCCAATCCTGCCATGTGTGTTTTCAGTAGGGGTGTCACAGTACAGTGATCAGGAGTGGGGAGACAAAGCAATGTTACCTTCTCTAACCAGGTGTGATGCGGCCTACTGCAGTACCCTGTACCAATGCCCCAGGTGAGATCAGCTAGATATCGAAATCTGGGAGCTTCCCGGTCGGTGCTGCATCGGAAACCTTGTCGAAGCTGACCCAAAGATAGCTCTGACGGTTTTCACAATCAATACTTATCTGCAGTAATCTTTCTGTAAGAAAAAGCCTCATACTTAAATACCCTGACTGGGAGGTAGTGGGTAGGCTGGCTGCCACGCCTGTGGCCTGCTCTTGTCTGATCATGGTCAGTGTTTTTTCAAGCACTCTGAGGAAAGTTGTACAACAGCTTTGTAGAACCTGGTGTCTGGAGAATGCTGGGATGGTCTGGGCCAACAGATGACAAACTCCAGATGTCGCAGTTTTGAAAATTCTCCCATAGATCATCCATCCTCCTGCCACTGCAGGCCTGACCTGAAATGCTAAACATGCTTGTTCACTCAGATGGAATGTATCCCATCCGGTCCACTCTCAATCCATGATTTGTAAACTTTTCTCTTTCGCAATTTGCTCAACTCCTCCGCGGAAGGCATTCACTCATAGCTGGAAAACAGTACCGAAGGTCCTACTCACCGCAGAGTACCCTACTGTTCACCCTATAGTACCTCACTAGTCTCCTTAACGTACATCATTGGTCACTCTCCGCTATCTCATTGGTCACTCTCCGCTATCTCATTGGTCACTCTCCGCTATCTCATTGGTCACTCTACAGTACCTCACTGGTCACTCTACAGTACCTCACTGGTCACTCTACAGTATCTCATTGGTCACTCTACAGTATCTCACTGGTCACTCAACAGTATCTCACTGGACACTTTACAGTACCTCATTGGTCACTCTACAGTCTCCTCTTCTTCTCTTAGGCAGTCCCTCGGAACTGAGGATAACTTGCTTCCACATTAAAAATGAGTTCTCAGGTGACTGATGAGTCCAATGCAGGACCTACAGTCTCTGTCACAGGTGGGGCAGATGGTGGTTGAAGGGGCGGGTGGGCGGGGTGCTTGGGTTGACGTGCGCTCCTTGCGCTGCCTGCGCTTGGCTTCCACTTGCTCCCGGCGAAGAGACTCGAGGTGTTTGGCGCCTTCCCGGATACTTCTCCTCCACTTTGTGCGGTCTTGGGCCAGGGATTCCCAGGTGTCGGTGGGGATGTTACACTTTTTCAAGGAGGCTTTGAGGGTGTCCTTGAAGCGTTTCCTCTGCCCACCTGGGGCTCTCTTGCCGTGCCGGAGCTCCGAGTAGAGCGCTTGTTTTGGGAGTCTCGTATCGGGCATGCGGACAATGTGACCCGTCCATCAGAGCTGATTGAGCGTGGTCAGAGCTTCGATGCTGGGGATGTTGGCCTGAGCAAGAACACTGACGTTGGTGCGCCTATCCTGCCAATGGATTTGCAGGATCTTGCGGAGGCAGCGTTGGTGGTACCTCTCCAGTGCTTTGAGGTGCCTGCTGTACATGGTCCATGTCTCTGAGGCATACAGCAGGGCAGGTATCACTGCTGCCCTGTAGACCATGAGCTTAGTGCCAGGTTTGAGGTCCTAGTCTTCAAACACTCTCTTTCTCAGGTGACTGAAGGCTGCACTGGCACACTGAAGGCGGTGTTGGACTTCGTCGTCGACGTCTGCCCTTGTTGACAGTAGGCTCCCGAGGTATGGAAAGTGGTCCACGTTGTCCAAGGCCTTGTCGTGGATTTTGATAATCGGGGGGGCAGCACTGTGTGGCGGGGGCAGGTTGGTAGAGGACCTTTGTCTTACGGATGTTTAGTGTAAGGCCCATGCTCTCTTATGCTTCGGTGAAGGTGTTTACGATGGTTTGGAGTTCGACCTCTGAGTGAGTGCAGACGCAAGCATCGTCTGCATACTGTAATTCGACGACAGAGGATGGGACGACCTTGGATCTGGACTGGGGGTGACGGAGGTTGAACAGTTTCCCGTTTGTTCTGTAAATTAGCTCCACTCCAGTGGGGAGCTTACTGAGGGTGAGATGGAGCATTGCAGCAAGGAAGATTGAGAAGAGCGTTGACACAGCCTTGCTTGACTCCGGTTCATACGTGAATTGGGTCTGTGGTGGAACCGTTGGTCACGATCACGGCTTGCATGTCGTCGTGAAGCAGGCGGAGGATAGTGACAAACTTTTGAGGGCAGCCGAATTTGAGGAGGACACTCCATAATCCCTCACGGTTGACAGTGTCGAAGGCCTTTGTGAGATCAAAGAAGGCCATGTACAGTGGTTGGTGCTGTTCCCTGCATTTCTCTTGTAGTTGACGTGCGGTGAAGATCACTCTACAGTATCTCACTGGTCACTCAACAGTATCTCACTGGACACTGTACAGTACCTCATTGGCCACTGTACATCTACAGTATCTCATTGGTCGCTCTACAGTATCACACTAGTCATTCTGCAGTATCTCACTGGCCACTCAACAGTAGAGTGACCAATGAGGCACTGTAAAGTGTCCAGTGACCAATGAGGTACTGTAAAGTGTCCAGTGAGATAATGTTTAGTGACCAGTGAGATACTGTTTAGTGACCAGTGAGATACTGTAGAGTGATCTTCACCGCACGTCAACTACAAGAGAAATGCAGGGAACAGCACCAACCACTGTACATCTACAGTATCTCATTGGCCACTCTACAGTATCACACTGGTCATTCTACAGTATCTCATTGGTCACGCTACAGTATCTCACTGGTCATTCTACAGAATCTCACTGGTCACTATACGGTATCTTACTGGTCATCTACAGTATCTCACTGGTCACTCTACGGTATCTCACTGGTCATCTACAGTATCACACTGGTCACTCTACGGTATCTCACTGGTCATCTACAGTATCTCATTGGTCACTCTGCAGTATCTCATTGGTCACTCTACAGTATTTCACTGGTCACACTTGAGTATCTCACTGGTCACTCTACAAAATCACACTGGTCACTCTACAGTATCTCATTGGTCACTCTACAGTATCTCACTGGTCACTCTACAGTGCCTTATTGGTCACTGTACAGTATCTCATTGGTCACTCTACAGTATCTCATTGGTCACTCTACAGTATCTCACTGGTCACTCTACAGTATCTCATTGGTCATTCTACAGTATCTCATTGGTCACTCTACAGTATCTCACTGGTCATTCTACAGTGTCTCACTGGTCACTCTACAGTATCTCACTGGTCACTCTACAGTACCTCACTGGTCACTCTACAGTATCTCACTGGTCACTCTACAGTATCTCATTGGTCACTCTACAGTATCTCACTGGTCACTCTACAGTTCCTCACTGGCCACTCTACAGTATTTCACTGGTCACTTTAGAGTATCTCACTGGTAACTCTACATAATCACACTATTCACTCTACAGTATCTCATTGGTCACTCTGCAGTATCTCACTCCTCACTCTGCAGTATTTCACTGTTCAGTCTACAGTTTCTCACTGGTCCCTCTACAGTATCTCATTGGTCACTCTACATTATCTCACTAGTCAGTCTACAGCGTCTCACTGGTCACTCTACAGTATCTCACTGGTCACTCAACAGTATCTCATTGGTCACTCTACAGTAACTCACTGGTCATTGTACAGTATCGCATTGGTCACTCTAAAGTACCCGATTAGTCAGTCTACAGTATCTCACTGGTCACTCTACAGTATCTCATTGGTCACTCTACAGTATCTCATTGGTCACTCTACAGTATGTCACTGGTCACTATACAGCATCTCACTGGTCACTCTACAGTATGTCACTGGTCACTCTACAGTATCTCACTGGTCACTCTGCAGTATCTTATTGGTCACTCTACAGTATCTCACTGGTCACTATACAGCATCTCACTGGTCACTCTACAGTATCTCACTGGTCACTCTACAGTATCTCACTGGTCACTCTGCAGTATCTTATTGGTCACTCTACAGTATCTCACTGGTCACTCTGCAGTATCTCACTTGTCGCTCTACAGTTTCTCACTTGTCACTCTACAGTATCTGACTGGTCACTCTTCAGTACCTCACTGGTCATTCTACTGTACCACACTGGTCACTCTACAGTATTTCACTGGTCACTTTAGAATATCTCACTGGTTACTCTACAGTATCACACTGGTCACTCTACAGTATCTCCCTGGTCACTCTACATTATCTCACTGGTCACTCTACAGTACCTCATTGGTCACTCTACAGTATCTCACTGGTCACTCTACAGTATCTCATTGGTCACTCTACAGTATCTCACTGGCCACTCTTCATTACCTCATTGGTCACTCTACAGTATCTCATTGGTCACTCTACAGTATCTCACTGGTCACTCTACAGTATCTCATTGGTCGCTCTACATTATCTCACTAGTCAGTCTACAGTGTCTCACTGGTCACTCTACAGTATCTCACTGGTCACTCAACAGTATCTCATTGGTCACTCTACAGTAACTCACTGGTCACTCTACATTACCTCACTGGTCACTCTACAGTTCCTCAATGGTCACTCTAGAGTTTCTCATTGGTCAGTCTACAGTGTCTCACTGGTCACTCTACATTATCTCACTGGGCAATCTTCAGTATCTCACTGGTCATTCTACAGTATCTCATTGGTCAGTCTACATTATCTCCCTGGTCATTCTACAGTATCTCATTGGTCACTCTACAGTATGTCACTGGTCACTATAGAGCATCTCACTGGTCACTCTACAATATCTCACTTGTCACTCGGCAGTATCTCATTGGTCATTCTACAGTATCTCACTTGTCGCTCTACAGTTTCTCACTGGTCACTCTACAGTATCACACTGGTCACTCTACAGTATCTCACTGGTCACTCTACAGTATCTCACTGGTCACTCTACAGTATCTCACTTGTCACTCTATAGTATCTCACTGGTCACTTTTCAGCACCTCATTGGTCACTCTACAGTATCTCATAGGTCACTCTACAGTATCACATTGGTCACTCTACAGTATCTCATAGGTCATTCTACAGTTTCTCACTGGTCACCCTACAGTATCTCATTGGTCACTCTACATTATCTCACTAATCAGTCTACAGTGTCTCAGTGGTCACTCTACAGTATCACACTGGTCACTCTACAGTATCTCACTAGTCAGTCTACAGTGTCTCACTGGTCACTCTACAGTATCTCACAGGACACTCTACAGTATCTCACTGGTCACTCTACAGTATCTCAGTGGTCAGTCTACAGTATCTCTCTGTTCACTCTACAGTTTCTCACTGGTCACTCTACAGTATCTCACTAGTCAGTCTACAGTGTCTCACTTGTCACTCTACATTATCTCACTGGTCAATCTTCAGTATCTCACTGGTCACTCTACAGTATCTCATTGGTCACTCTACAGTATCTCACTAGTCAGTCTACAGTATTTCACTGGTCATTCTACAGTACCTCATTGGTCAGTCTACATTATCTCACTGGTCATTCTACAGTATCTCATTGGTTACTCTACAGTACCTCACTGGTCACTCTAGACTACCTCACTGGTAACTCTGCAATGCCTCATTGTTGACTCTACAGTATCTCATTGGTCACTCTACAGTATCACACTGGTGACACTACAGTATCTCATTGGTCACTCTACTGTATCACACTGGTCACTCTACAGTATCTCATTGGTCACTCTACAGTATCTCACTGGTCACTCTGCAGAGTCTCATTGGTCACTCTACAGTATCTCACTGGTCACTCTACAGCATCTCACTGGTCACTCTACAGCATCTCACTGGTCACTCTACAGTACCTCATTGGGCACTCTACAGTATCTCACTCCTCACTCTACAGTATCTCACTGGTCACTCTACAGTATCTCATGGGTCACTCTACAGTATCTCACTGTTCACTCTACAGTTTCTCACTGGTCACTCTACAGTATCTCATTGGTCACTCTACAGTATCTCACTAGTCGTTCTACAGTGTCTCACTGGTCACTCTACAGTATCTCACTGGTCACTCTACAGTACCTCATTGGTCACTCTACAGTTCCTCAATGGTCACTCTAGGGTATCTCACTGGTCACTCTAGTGTATCTCATTGGTCATTCTACAGTATCTCATTGGTCACTCGACAGTATCTCATTGGTCATTCTACAGTATATCACTGGTCACTCTACAGTATCTCATTGGTCACTCTACAGTATCTCACTAGTCGTTCTACAGTATCTCACTGGCCACTCTATAGTATCTCACTGGCCACTCTTGAGTATCTCATTGGTCACTCTACAGTAACTCACTGGTCACTCTACAGTATCTCATTGGTCACTCTACAGTTCCTCAAAGGTCACTCTAGAGTATCTCACTGGTCACTCTACCGTATCTCATTGGTCACTCGACAGTATCTCATTGGTCATTCTACAGTATATCACTGGTCACTCTGCAGTACCCCACTGGTCATTCTACATTATCTCACTGGTCACTCTGCAGTATCTCATTGGTCACTCTACAGTATCACACTGGTCACTCTACAGTATCTCACTGGTCACTCTACAGTATCTCATTGGTCACTCTACAGTATCTCACTGGTCACTCTTCATTACCTCATTGGTCACTCTACAGTATCTCACTGGTCATTCTACAGTATCTCACTGGTCACTCTACATTATCTCACTGGTCACTCAACAGTATCTCATTGGTCACTCTACAGTAACTCACTGGTCACTCTACATTACCTCACTGGTCACTCTACAGTTCCTCAATGGTCACTCTAGAGATTCTCAGTGGTCACTCTACTATATCTCACTGGTCATTCTACAGTATCACATTGGTCACTCTAAAGTACCCGATTAGTCAGTCTACAGTATCTCATTGGTCACTCTACAGTATCTCATTGGTCACTCTACAGTATGTCACTGGTCACTATACAGCATCTCACTGGTCACTCTACAGTATCTCACTGGTCACTCTACAGTATCTCACTGGTCACTCTGCAGTATCTTATTGGTCACTCTACAGTATCTCACTGGTCACTCTGCAGTATCTCACTTGTCGCTCTACAGTTTCTCACTTGTCACGCTACAGTATCTGACTGGTCACTCTTCAGTACCTCACTGGTCATTCTACTGTACCACACTGGTCACTCTACAGTATCTCACTGGTCACTCTACATTATCTCACTGGTCACTCTACAGTACCTCATTGGACACTCTACAGTATCTCACTGGTCACTCTTCAGTATCTCATTGGTCACTCTACAGTATCTCACTGGTCACTCTTCATTACCTCATTGGTCACTCTACAGTATCTCATTGGTCACTCAACAGTATCTCACTGGTCACTCTACAGTATCTCATTGGTCACTCTACATTATCTCACTAGTCAGTCTACAGCGTCTCACTGGTCACTCTACAGTATCTCACTGGTCACTCAACAGTATCTCATTGGTCACTCTACAGTAACTCGCTGGTCACTCTACATTACCTCACTGGCCACTCTACAGTTCCTCAATGGTCACTCTAGAGTTTCTCATTGGTCAGTCTACAGTATCTCATTGGTCAGTCTACATTATCTCCCTGGTCACTCTACCGTATGTCACTGGTCACTCTACAGTATCTCATTGGTCACTCTACAATACCTCACTTGTCACTCGGCAGTATCTCATTGGTCATTCTACAGTATCTCACTTGTTGCTCTACAGTTTCTCACTGGTCACTCTACAGTATCACACTGGTCACTCTACAGTATCTCACTGGTCACTCTACAGTATCTCACTGGTCACTCTACAGTATCTCACTTGTCACTCTATATCTCACTGGTCACTTTTCAGCACCTCATTGGTCACTCTACAGAATCTCATAGGTCACTCTACAGTATCTCATTGGTCACTCTACAGTATCTCATAGGTCACTCTACAGTATCTCATTGGTCACTCTACAGTATCTCATAGGTCATTCTACAGTTTCTCACTGGTCACTCTACAGTATCTCATTGGTCACTCTACATTATCTCACTAATCAGTCTACAGTGTCTCACTGGTCACTCTACAGTATCACACTGGTCACTCTACAGTATCTCACTAGTCAGTCTACAGTGTCTCACTGGTCACTCTACAGTATCTCACAGGACACTCTACAGTATCTCACTGGTCACTCTACAGTATCTCAGTGGTCAGTCTACAGTATCTCTCTGTTCACTCTACAGTTTCTCACTGGTCACTCTACAGTATCTCACTAGTCAGTCTACAGTGTCTCACTTGTCACTCTACATTATCTCACTGGTCAATCTTCAGTATCTCACTGGTCACTCTACAGTATCTCATTGGTCACTCTACAGTATCTCACTAGTCAGTCTACAGTGTCTCACTTGTCACTCTACATTATCTCACTGGGCAATCTTCAGTATCTCACTGGTCATTCTACAGTATCTCATTGGTCAGTCTACATTATCTCACTGGACATTCTACAGTATTTCACTGGTCATTCTACAGTATCTCATTGGTCAGTCTACATTATCTCACTGGTCATTCTACAGTATCTCATTGGTTACTCTACAGTACCTCACTGGTCACTCTAGACTACCTCACTGGTCACTCTGCAATGCCTCATTGTTGACTCTACAGTATCTCATTGGTCACTCTACAGTATCACACTGGTGACACTACAGTATCTCATTGGTCACTCTACAGTACCACACTGGTCACTCTACAGTATCTCATTGGTCACTCTGCAGTATCTCATTGGTCACTCTACAGTATCTCACTGGTCACTCTGCAGAGTCTCATTGGTCACTCTACAGTATCTCACTGGTCACTCTACAGTTTCTCACTGGTCACTCTACAGTATCTCACTGGTCACTCTTCAGTACCTCACTGGTCACTTTAGAGTATCTCACTGGTTACTCTACAGTGTCACACAGGTCACTCTACAGTATCTCACTGGTCACTCTACAGTACCTCATTGGTGACTCTACAGTATCTCACTAGTCACTATTCAGTACCACATTGGTCACTCTACAGTATCTCATAGGTCACTCTACAGTATCTCACTAGTCACTCTACAGTATCTCACTCCTCACTCTACAGTATCTCACTGGTCACTCTACAGTATCTCATGGGTCACTCTACAGTATCTCACTGTTCACTCTACAGTATCTCATTGGTCACTCTACAGTATCTCATTGGTCACTCTACAGTAACTCACTGGTCACTCTACAGTACCTCATTGGTCACTCTACAGTTCCTCAATGGTCACTCTAGAGTATCTCACTGGTCACTCTAGTGTATCTCATTGGTCATTCTACAGTATCTCATTGGTCACTCGACAGTATCTCATTGGTTATTCTACAGTATATCACTGGTCACTCTACAGTATCTCATTGGTTACTCTACAGTATCTCACTGGTCACTCCACAGTATCTCACTGGTCATTCTACATTATCTCACTGGTCACTCTGCAGTATCTCATTGGTCACTCTACGGTATCTCACTGGACATTGTACAGTATCTCATTAGTCACTCTACAGTATCTCACTAGTCATTCTACAGTATCTCACTGGTGACTCTAGAGTATCTCACTGGGCATTCTACAGTATCTCACTGGTTATTCTACAGTATCTCATTGGTCAGTCTACATTATCTCACTGGTCCCTCTACAGCATCTCACTGGTTATTCTACAGTATCTCATTGGTCACTCTACAGTAACTCACTGGTCACTGTACAGTACCTCACTGGTCACTGTACAGTTCCTCAATGGTCACTCTAGAGTTTCTCATTGGTCACTCTACAGTATCTCATTGGTCACTCTACAGTATCTCATTGGTCACTCTTCAGTATCTCATTGGTCACTCTACAGTATCTCATTGGTCACTCTACAGTGCGTCACTGGTCACTATACAGCATCTCACTGGTCACTCTACAATATCTCACTGGTCACTCTGCGGTATCTCATTGGTCATTCTACAGTATCTCACTTGTCGCTCTACAGTTTCTCACTGGTCACGCTACAGTACCTCACTAGTCACTCTTCAGTACCTGACTGGTCACTCTGCAGTATCTCACTGGTCACTCTACAGTATCTCACTGGTCACTCTACAGCACCTCATTGGCCACTCTACAGTATCTCATTGGTTACTCTACAGTATCTCACTGTTCACTCTATAGTATATCACTGGTCACTTTTCAGCACCTCATTGGTCACTCTACAGTATCTCATAGGTCTCTCTACAGTATCTCATTAGTCACTCTACATTATCTCACTAGTCAGTCTACAGTGTCTCACTGGTCACTCTACAGTATCTCACTGGTCACTCAACAGTATCTCATTGGTCACTCTACAGTAACTCACTGGTCACTCTACAGTACTTCACTGGTCACTCTACAGTTCCTCAATGGTCACTCTAGAGTTTCTCATTGGTCACTCTTCAGTATCTCATTGGTCACTCTACAGTATCTCATTGGTCACTCTACAGCACGTCACTGGTCACTATACAGCATCTCACTGGTCACTCTACAATATCTCACTGGTCACTCTGCGGTATCTCATTGGTCATTCTACAGTATCTCACTTGTCGCGCTACAGTTTCTCACTGGTCACGCTACAGTATCTCACTAGTCACTCTTCAGTACCTCATTGGCCACTCTACAGTATCTCATTGGTTACTCTACAGTATCTCACTGTTCACTCTATAGTATGTCACTGGTCACTTTTCAGCACCTCATTGGTCACTCTACAGTATCTCATAGGTCTCTCTACAGTATCTCATTGGTCACTCTACAGTATCTCACTCCTCACTCTAGAGTATTTCAATCTACAGTTTCTCACTGGTCACTCTACAGTATCTCATTGGTTGCTCTACATTATCTCACTAGTCAGTCTACAGTGTCTCACTGGGCACTCTACAGTATCTCACTGGTCACTCTACAGTATCTCACTGGTCACTCTACAGTATCTCTCTGTTCACTCTACAGTTTCTCACTGGTCACTCTACAGTATCTCATTGGTCAATCTACAGTATCTCACTAGTCAGTCTGCAGTGTCTCACTGCTCACTCTACATTATCTCACTGGTCACTCTACAGTATCTCACTGGTCACTCTACAGTATCACACTGGTCACTCTACAGTATTTCACTGGTCACTTTAGAGTATCACACTGGTCACTCTACAGTATCTCACTAGTCAGTCTACAGTGTCTCACTGGTCACTCTACAGTATCTCACAGGACACTCTACAGTATCTCACTGGTCACTCTACAGTATCTCAGTGGTCAGTCTACAGTATCTCACTGGTCACTCTACAATATCTCATTGGTCACTCTACAGTATCTCACTAGTCAGTCTACAGTGTCTCACTGGCCACTCTACATTATCTCACTGGGCAATCTTCAGTATCTCACTGGTGATTCTACAGTATCTCATTGGTCAGTCTACTTTATCTCACTGGTCATTCTACAGTATCTCACTGGTCATTCTACAGTATCTCATTGGTCAGTCTACATTATCTCACTTGTCATTCTACAGTATCTCATTGGTTACTCTACAGTACCTCACTGGTCACTCTAGACTACCTCACTGGTCACTCTGCAATGCCTCATTGTTGACTCTACAGTATCTCATTGGTCACTCTACAGTATCTCATTAGTCACTCTAGATTACCTCACTGGTCACTCTAGAGTATCTCACTGGTCACTCTGCAGTATCTCATTGGTCACTCTACAGTGTATCACTGGTCACTCTACCGTATTTCACTGGTCATCACTTTATGGTACTTCACTGGTCACTTTATGGTAACTCACTGGTAACTCTATGGAAATTGGCTAATATGAACAATATTCACGTATGAGCCTAGTTGGTGAGTGTTGACAGGCGTTGAACTATGGAGGGGGTTTGTGAGAAGGGGTTTCACGGCTTGGCCTGATATGTCTTCACCTGACAGCCACAAATGTGCACTTTGCAGCAGGAGTCACTGGATAGCGATCAGGTCCAGGACACCTTATGCAAGGGCACTGAGGCCAATTGTAGGGGGTGGGGCCAGTACCCTCCATCTGGCTGAGTTTAGTGAACTAAACGCACTCCAATAATTGACCTCAGTCCTTCCTGATTTGCCTAGCTCGGTGAAACCAGGCGGTGTATTTAGCAGCAGAGTCATCAGGCGAGCTCTAGGATTGGGTTTTGTTCATTCATAATCTGTCAGGACATGAACTGGATCAGTCTGGGATTTGGACTGTTGCGGAATTGGCGGGCCACTCCCAAAAATTGCAGGATGTTTAAACGGCAACTCCCAGGTTTCCTATAAGTTATCTGTAACTATTCACTGCTAACTGCTCCCAAAGCCCTAGTTACGTTTAGAATTTGGTCAGTCTTTGGCTGTGCTATTTGACCGTTGAGTTTTCTACTGTCTTGAATCTGCAAGATGGGCCATGGCCAACAGCACTCTGGGAAGGTTAATGTTATTGATACAACACCGCCCCCTGGTGACCTTGCACTGAAAACCTTGCCCGATTTACATATTCGTCACCAAAGGTTTCAGTGCTCATTCCGGGGATCTCAGGTCCCTTCACTTAATTTGGTTTTGATGATGTTTTTGCTGGTACTTATGAGGAGGAATCCAGAGCAAGAGTACATAATCTTAACCATGTAGATAGATCATGTATGAGTCAACTCAGCACTTTTTCACTCAAAGGGTAGTTGAAATGTGGAACTCTCTCCCCGAAAGGCTGTGGGTGCTGGGGGTGAATTGGAGCTGTCAATCTGAGATCAATAGATTTTTGTGAGCTAAGGGCGTCAAAGAATGTGGAGCAAAGACCGGGAAAGGGAATTGAGCTGCTGAAATCTGTTTGTTTTTAGAAACAGCAAATTTGTCAATATAAAGAAAGAAAGGCTTGCATTTATATAGCGCCCTTCACCACCACCAGAGTCCCAAAATGCTTTACAGCCAATGAAGTACTTTTTTGGAGTGTGGTCACTGTCATAATGTAAGAAACGTGGCAGCCAATTTGCGCACAGCAAACTCCCACAAACAGCAATGTGATAATGACCAGATAATCTGGCCACCATTTATCGAACCTCGGCGGGTCCGTGGTGGGCGATGTCAGTGGCAGGTCCCGACCCCGCTACTGACTCCATCCTGGCCTCTGAAATGCATTTACCTTGATAGGGCTTGTTAAGCCCGCCCAGCGCGTTTCCTGGCCAATTAGAGGAAGCGGGTGTGGTGACGTCATTTGATAACATGTCATCAGCCGGTTTCCTTAAAGGGACCAAGTCCAAATTTATTTTGACAGTTTTGCTGTCAGTGTTCTACTACATTGAGGTGCTGCAAACACTGACAAGCACTGCACAGAGGTGCAGGACTGCACCCAGGCTCTCCCATGACTCCCTCCATATGCTTATAGAGGGAGTCACAGCACACAGGCAGGTTCTCTTCCCTTCCCATGGGCGAAAGAGACCTACCCAGGAGATCAACACAGCCTTGTTGCACATTGCAGAGGACAACACAAGCAGGGATGTGGTCAGGAGGACCTGGGTGCAGTGCCTCAACCCTTTTAATGATCTCAGTAGATCACGAAACGTTAGTACAAAGCCACACTCAACCTCATCCTGCTGTGCCTCTCATCACATCCCCATTGCAGTGGGGAAAGAGTTAAACTGACATTGCTGAATGGTGTAATGGTGTAATAAAGACCATACTTTGCAGTAGTAAGCTTTTTCTAAGTTGCTGAATTGGCAGTTGAGATAACATAGCCGGATGTGGAAACCATAAGAGGCCTAAGAGGATGTAAGTTCTGTTCTGGCAGGGAAGTAAAACAATGGGCTCGATTTTCAGTGGGCCGTGGAGTCGGGTTTGGAGGCATGCGGGGGGTTAAATTCCCGAAATCGGGGTTCCCGACCCCATCCCGCCCCCAACCCGCCTCCATGCCAATTTCAAAAGAAGCAGGTACCCGCCCCGCACTGGGACCCGCCTACCCAAGGCGGGAAGGGGTTAGTGCCAATTAACTGCCTGTTAACAGGTAGTTAACAGGCAGTTTTTAGCCTAATCCCTATTTTTAAGCTTGACTGTGGGAATCCCGACAGCTCCAAACCACGCCAAGTTGGAGGAGTCAGGCCGTCGAGTTGAAGGGCTTGGAGGGGTCGAGATGTCAGTGTTCAGGTGAGTGATGTGTGCATGAGTGCAAAGGTAAGTGTGTTTGGTGTGTCTAAAGTGATTAAATAAGTTTTACATACATTTTCTTACCTTTTCAGCCTTCCTTCCTTTAGGTTCGGGGAGTCCCTCATCTCATCGATACAGAAAGCAGAATGGCTGCGATCTGTCAAAAGTGACAGCCTGCAGCTTTCTGTGCAGGAGAGATTTCTAACTGAGTCTGTGGAGAAGGACTCATAGAAGTAAGACTGTCAGTGTTTGACAGCTTCAAACAGCGGTGAAACGCTGATATTTCATCTGTCAAAACGTCTCCCGCGTCCAACCCGACTTCTGAATGAAAATCCAGCCCAATGAATTGGAAGTAAAAGAGTCCTAGCGAGGCAGGAAAGGAGGACAATGAGTCAGAAGTACAATGTTGATGAGACCCCATTTGGCATTAACAAAGGTCATAGGTGCAACAACAGCTTGAGGGATAACAGACATATACTTTTCCAATAATAAAGGCGGTACTTTAATGTAATGTGCCATAGGCAACCAATCAGTGAAGATGCATGTGGGCCAAGGTCCAATCAGTTGGCAGGAATGAATTTTGAATGAGCTGGACATATGTGTTGTAATGTATAAAAATGTAGTGTTTGCTGTACCAATTTGGAAAGGTCTGGCTAAGACAGAGCAGACTGTTTCCCCACCGGTGCAATAAAGACGATTTGACTATCGATCTAAAACCTTGTGTCGAGTGTTGGTTTAAAATACTCCACAACAATTGGCATCACGAGCAGGATCCACATGGATGGGAAGCATGGGCGAGTGAAGCTGAGCCAAAAACGTGAGTACTTTTAAATACCACGTATAGTTAGGGCAAGGCAACACCATCTCGTGTCCAGCGCCCCCTTTGGAATCAAAGAATTAAAAGGTTTGAATCAATAAGTCAAGCGGTCTTGGGTTAGGGTGAAACGCGTGGAAGTATAGGCATGGTATGAGTTGTAAGTAGTGCGTTAACTTTGGAGTAAAAGTCTAAAGCATACCTCTGACAATTTGAGTTGCAAGTAGTGCAGAAAGTTTAAGCATACCTCTAAGCATACCTCTGACAACAAATTGTTGCAAGTATGGTCTCACTCTGCGAGAGTAAGTAAGGGAGGTACCTCTGACAACTGCGGTTGCAAGTACCGTCTCACTCTGCGAGAGTAAAGCAAGGGAGGTACCGCTGACAACTGTGGCTACAAGTACCGCCGTCTCACTCTGCGAGAGTAAAGTAAGGGAGGTACCGCTGACAGCAATTAACCATGGGAAGTGAAAAACTCGAGTGGGGACCGGTGGGGTCTCTGACATGCTAATTAGCGGACAAAAATAAAAGATTAATTGACAAAATGGTGAAAAACGATTGGCAACCGAAAGACCCACCGGTAAAACAAAGAGCATGGTGGGCTAAAGAAACAAAATTAAAGGAAGAAAAGGCCATCAATCTAGTGGTTTGCGCATATTATGAGTTGAGTAGACGTACTCGAATTTGGACCAAAAACGGGTGCCAAAATTGTACCCGAGTACCAGTAATTTAAGAAAGGGAATAAGGAAAAAATTAAAGTTTTATCGACACAGATGCTATCAGTTTTGTTATGTTCATTAATAACTAGACATTCTTATTATGAACTGCTAGCTTCTAGCTAGTCATTTATTCAGTACACGTTCTCTAGGTACAGCATCTGTAGAGATTCAGCATGTGTACTTCTGTGTGCAGGCAGCCATCTTGACTACTGCCTTCTGGGTAGCCTAGTGTACTATTCTAGAATGACATGTTATTGATCATTACAAGTTTCTGCCCAAAACAAGTAAAATACCTGAGTGAAAGGAATCTTAGCTGGAATCTCAGTTTGTGTGAAAGTGTGTGTTAAAAGTGTGGAAGTTTTCTGTCTTTGAAAGAAAATATCTGTTGTGTTTGTTTTAGCTCCACCCACTCTTTTGTACAGAGAGCTAAAAGCTGTTTAACCCTTTGAAGGCTTGTCTTGAATGATGAACATGCGTGTGTTGTTTTAAGTTTGTTAATTGTTTTACAAAAGATAAGCTTCAGCCTTGAAGTCACAGTTGCCAATGTGCCTGGAAGAAAATGAAGCTATGGTTTCTTTCTTTTTTCAAGTGATATTGGTTAGTTAAAAAAAAAAATGGACCTGGATTGGATTGGAGTTATGAGGTTAATTAACCTATTAAAACCAGACTTTTATTGTGGCCACGGTGAAATTCTGGTTGGTGTAAATTTGTGTAGACCACATTGAATAAGATATTTAATGATCTGAAACCAGACTTTAAAATATTTACAGTCTTGGATATAGCAAACGGGTTCTGGTCCATACCATTGGCAGAGGAATCACAAGGGAAATTACTGTCAGGGATAGACAGTATACATGGACCAGGGTCCCGCAGGGGTTCCACAATAGTCCAAATATATTCCACCATGTACTGAGTCAAGCCTTAGACGGGTTAGACCTATCAAAGTGCCAGAGAGCCCTACTCCAATATGTCGATGACATAATGATTGCACCAGAGGATGCCAAAGGACACATGGGTGCAGTACTAGCCACCCTCCAGACACTTAAGAAAGCTGGCTTTAAATTGAACCCCAAAAAGGCAGAGGTTGGACTGTCCAAAGTAAAGTATCTAGGGCACGAAATTAGCCAGGGGTATAAAGCACTCCCGCAGGAACGAAAGGCAGCCATAAAAGACATGCCAAGGCCAGTGACCGTCCGGGGAGTGAGGAAAGTGTTGGGACTATTTAACTACTGCAGGAATTTTATATCAGACTTTGCAGGGAAAGCAGAGCGGATTCAACGGTTACTTAAAGGGGGGAGACCCGCCACTGATAAGATAGAATGGGAATCGGAGCAGGACGAGGCTTATGCAAAATTAAAAGCAGCCCTGACGTCCGCACCTGCACTAGGATTGCCAAATATAGTCAAACCATTCCATGTATATTATAGTATAGACGGGAACTTCTATAATGCTGTAGTCACCCAAGAGTACGGGGAAGATATGAGGCCAATTGCCTATTACTCCACCCAACAAACCCCCGTGGCTAAAGGAATGGCGAGATGCGTGGCGGCCCTCGACTGCGCCGCATGGGCGGTGTGGATATGCGAGCCCGTCACTATGTCAGGACAGCTGATATTACACACACAACACACAGTGGTGGACCTGCTAAACACAGGCAAAATGAAGGCTGTATCAGACAGAAGGAGGGCGGCTTGGGAAGCAGTATTGATACCCAAGGACAGGTCAGTCCAGATAATAAGGGAACATAGAGTCAACCCCGCAGAGGGAATGCTATCAGAGGGTGAGGCACACGAATGTCAGTTAGTATTCGAAGAAGAGGTCAGAGGAACCGTATCAGAATCGCCCCTTGAAAAACCCGAAAACACCTTTTATGTAGACGGATCTCGACGAGATATAAATGGGGAGCCACACACTGGTTGGGCAATAGTATCCGAGAACGGAGAAACAGTCGCAAAGGGAGGACTTGAAGGAGGAACCTCAGCGCAGGTAGCAGAACTAGTGGCTCTCACAGAAGCATTGAAATTGGCAAAAGGAAAACGAGTAAATATATATACAGACAGTAGGTATGCGTTTGGGGTAGTGCATGATTATATGATAGCGTGGAATAGGAGAGGATATGTAACCTCCGGAGGAGGACAAATACAGCATGAGGAGGTAGTGAGAGACCTAGTAGAAGCGGTAAAAGGAGCAGAAGAGGTAGCAGTGATTAAAATAAAGGCACACCGCAAGATAGTGAGCGAGCAACAAAAAGGACATATGCTAGCTGATTAGGCAGCAAGAGCAGCAGGTAGAATAACAGCAGAGGAAGTGAATATTAAAAGAATCCAAGAGGAGACCAAAATGGAGGAGCAGGAGCAGTGGACAAAGAAAGGCACAGCCAAAGGTAGAGATGGAATACAGAAAAAGGATCACAGGGTGCCCGGACTGACACCATATGAACTCATGACTGGACGAGCAATGTGTCTGCCGGAAGGAGTAACATCTGGTAGCGAGAGACTAGGACCCTTAAAAAATAAAATTAGGAAATACGTACAAACATTGGATAATCAATTGAAAGAGCTCAAACAAGAAGTTAAAGAATAACAAGACATAAGAGATAAAAATACACAAAAGCAGGGGGCCTCGGAGCCCCTAACCAAGGTGGGCGAGCAGGTATTTGTTAAAATATTGCCAGAGAGATCGGGATTCTCACCTAGATGGACCGGACCATTTGAGGTTATCATGACCAGCGATACGTACGCATGTATAGATATGAGGGGAAAGGCTAGATGGGAACATTGGACCCAATTAAAATGGTACAACAATAACCCATCTGATCTTAAATCCCACAGAAACAATGGAATAAACACCGGAGATAAACTAACCTCTGCTGACGACCAGGCTTCTGCTTAATTTACAGGGAAACTTCACCATGAAGGTGAGATTACTGCTGGGACATGAAATAAGCAAAGGGACATCCCACATTACACGACAAGTACATGATGAGGAAGCACCATGTTTTAATGGAACAATCACATTCGGAGTCTCATCCACGGCTCCCAATACACAGAAAGAAGAGACAAGCGAACCGAGGTTGCCACAATGCCCAGATATGAAACCTGGACCCATGAATGGACTAATATTATTTACCGAGGGAGAACAATTGTTTGGTAACAGGAGACATGAAATTGTACCGGTGCTAATAAACTTAACCATATTACAATGGCCAGGATATTGTGAAAGGTTTACTAAAACTAGAGAATTGTATGCATATATGATAAAGAATGTAATTAACCAAGCTATTGATCTGACAGGGGCTACTAATTTTAGGGGACATGCTGCATTCCACCAAAGGATTAAGAGGAGCTTAGGAACCGATATACTCACGGGAATAAACACGGGGACATCATTCATTAAAGCCCTAGATATACAAGGAGTCCAAAGTGGGACATCATTAAAGCCCTAGATATACAAGGAGTCCAAAGTGGGACATCATTAAAGCCCTAGATATACAAGGAGTCCAAAGTACAGGAAACTTTGTGTTATCCGGAGGCTAAATGTCCAGCAAGCTTGAGCCACCGGCAAAATCAGGAGCCGTTTTGTTAGGTTTTTTTTCTTCTCGTGGCTTTTTTTTCCAACAATCAGGCTCTGCAAAGTCTCTCTGAAGCTGTTGCTAAGCTAAGCAACAGTGTTTGTTGCCAGATATGGAGCTGAAAAGCTCCGTATGCTTCAACATTAACGCTGGTTTGTCCGGCAGTTTTGAAGGAACGGCAACAGCTCGGTCCCGTCGGTGCTGGGTAGCACAAAGTTTCCTGTAGTGTGGAATGATTACATAGGGTAATACAACAGATTTTAGAGAAGGTTTGGTTTGACAAGGATCAGAGTTGGGAGGACATACGATAAGGAAATTACTCGAGGGAATCAAGGTTATAGAGGACCATGCTAGCATTATCAACAAACTAAACCATAGAGATGAGGAACAGGCAAAAGACGGGGTAGGGAGAGGCTTGTGTCATGCCTATGGCCAATGGATCACCGGACAGTTAAAACATAATCTGGCACAGATACAGCAAGGCGAGGTACCAGACTAGATTAACAGCACACAGCTCTATGGCCTGAGCCAGAATCCAGGCCCTCTGAGTGCTTGTACCCTCAAAGGGATGACCAGAGTATATCCAGTGATACAAAAATGTAAAGCAGAAGTGACAGCAATGATAGGCATGGTGCTCCTGATACCAGTGGGGTGGGACTAGACATGACTCCATACCCACAGTACCAGGTAACAAACATAGGCATAGTGAGGGGTGAGACATACCTCCAATACTATCCAATTGATACCTATGCCAGCAGGAAGAATGGTACTATGAGAGGAGTCTCCCTAAACGGATGCCACGGGAAAGGCACGCTTACGATATGCCCACATCCGGTAGGAGAAGGCCCTAAGGATGAGTGCGGCTATAATAAGACAGAGGGGTGTGTTGGAATTATCACATGTTGATCACCATCACACCCGCTCGAATATAGAGGCGAAGGGGAGTATTGTATAGCCACCACAGAGACTGAGTACCAATATAGTAACCTTGTATGTGCAATCACAATGCCTAACTTCTGCTTTACACCAAAGATCCCTGTGACAATTGGACACACCAGATTGGTGTATGTACATTCAAGGGAGGAGATAAAACTAAATGTGCCAGATAGTCTAAAGGACGAGTTGGTTAATTATGAAGATCCGGTAGGGGCCCCAATACCCCACCTGCAAGAGGATCTGCAAGAAATGAAAGATGATTTAAGTAAGATGGTGAAACAATACATAGTGCTGCAAAGGAATCTTGGGGAATTAGAAAGGGACATAGAGGTAGAGCTACAGGAAGTCCCGTGGTATGAGAAGCTGTGGGATTGGAGAATGAATGTCAACATACACCCATGGATCCGCATCATTTCTCATATATTAGTGATAGTACAGTTAGTCATGGCTATAGGATGGGGAATAGCAGCATGCACCGCTTGTAAAAATAAACAGACCAAACAAAGAGCTAAAGCGAGTCGGAAAGAGTTGGAAAACACAAGTTTGCTCTAAACATGATGGGTATGCAGGGCCTCCCGAACCAGTGCCTGATCACCGCATGGGGCAGGAGGCACAGCGATGCTTATACATGTGGTTTAACTTGGGCAAGGGCCAAGTACCAAAAGGGGGATTGCAGTGGGGAAAGAGTTAAACTGACATTGCTGGCAGTTTCACTGAATGGTGCAATAAAGACCATACTTTGTAGTAGTAAGCTTTTTCTAAGTTGCTGAATTGGCAGTTGAGATAACATAGCCGGACGTGGAAACCATAAGAGGCCTAAGAGGATGTAAGTTCTGTTCCGGCAGGAAAGTAAAACAATGAGTTGGAAGTAAAAAGGCCTAGAGAGGCAGGAAAGAAGTACAATGTTGATGAGATCCCATTTGGCATAAACAAAGGTCATCGGTGCAACAACAGCTTGGGGGATAACGGACATATACTTTTCCGATAATAAAGGCAGTACTTTAATGTAACGCAGCATAGGCAACCAATCAGTGAAGATGCATGCGGGCCAAGGTCCAATCAGTTGGCAGGAATGAATTTTGAATGAGCTGGACATATGTGTTGTAATGTATAAAAATGTAGTGTTTGCTGTACCAATTTGGAATGGTCTGGCTAAGACAGAGCAGACTGTTTCCCCACCAGTGCAATAAAGACAACTTGACTATCGATCTAAAAACTTGTGTCGAGTGTTGGTTTAAAATACTCCACAACAACCATCACTTTGCCTCCCCTACCCTACTCCTGCACATCCTTACGCCCACCAACTTACCTTGCACCTCCACCCATCCCTCTCTATCTATATTATCACATTCCCATCTCAATAGCCACTCCTCACACTCACCCTCATCCTAGTCCAATCATACCAACTAATAACACACAAAGGTAGCCACTTGAGTGTTTTATGCAATGCTCATGTAAAGTTTCTGTTAATGTGGTGTCAAACATTGAAACCTTTATTTTCAACACTTTGCATTTTGGAAAGATTTGTGTGTACCTTTGGAAGTGGCTTAGTTGTTGTGGCTGTAGTGAATGGTGAGATATAATGGTACCCCCTCGCAATGGTGATGAGTGTGAAAGGAATGCCTTGGGTATTGTAGGGATGCTTTACGTTGTGGCGTGTGGTGGTGCTAACCTGGCGCATCATGTGGCAGCCAGGGTGTAGAACATCAAGTGAAGTAATTTTGGCCATGGCGAGGCCATCCCATGCCTCCTGGGCAGCAATGTGCTTGGGTGCTGATGCCCTGTGTCCTGTGCAACATCAGTTGATTGCAGAGACGGTTGGTGTTGTTGTTGGTGCTGCTGCCTGGTGATGCTGGTGTTGGGGCTGATCGTTGTGGGATTCTGAGGACCAAGGTTAGATAGCTTCAAGGGCACCCATGCTGATGGAATAGATGGCAGGTGAAGTAGAGATGACAGAAGTGATTTGTCAATGGTGGGAGAGGTAATGAGGTCAGACTGGATGGAGACTTGTGTAAAGGCTTGCAGCTTCCTGAATCTCTAGTAGGAATGCAGTTTAGAAAAGCTAGTGGTTAAGGGAACATTTCTCAATCAGCTGGGAGCTTTGACTTGACATTTGAAGCTGTCAACGCATCAGCTGATTCAATGGCCACTGACCTCCCGCCTCAGCTTCACAGACGAGGTCGAGGCACAGCGGGAAACTGGTGGGCGACCTGTCAAATCAAAAAATCTGGGGAAAAAAATTGATAAGTTGCTGTAAACAAGCCACTAATGATTTTAATTGCCTCCCCACCGCTGCATGTTGGGTCTGTTCAGCACTGGCACACTCAACATTTGGTAATGGTGCTTGGCAGCGGGTCCACAGCGGGGTCCCGACCCGCTGGGGAGAAAAAACACTTTCCCACCCGACCCGCCACAAAATCCAGTCCTCTGTTTTTTAGTGATGTTGATTGAAGAATAAACATTGGCCAAGACACCTTGGATAACTCCCCCTGCTCTTCTTCGATATAGTGCCTTGGGATTTTTTAGGTGCACCTGAGAGAGCAGATGGGGCCTCGGTTTAACATCTCATCCAAAAGACGGCACCTCTGACAGTGCAGCACTCCCTTGGTACTGCACTGGAATGTCAGCCTAGATTTTTTGTGCTCAAGCCTCTGGAGTGGGACTTAAATCCACAACCTTCTGATTCACAGGCAAGGGTGCAACCAACTGAGCCACAGCTGACACAGTTGATATATAACAATGTTAAATAGAATTGTTAGTGATTTGACAGATATTACTCAATATGAATTCTTAATCTGTGCAGATGTGTGTGTGTGTGCTTACACTAGTGCATGTGCTGGGAATTGGTGCACATATGTGGGCTTATACAGGGAATAATAGAAATAAATAACTTGCATTTAGATAGAACCTTTCATGACATCAGGACATTCCAAAGCACTTCACAGCCAATAAAATAATTTCAAAGTGTAGTCGCTGTTATAATACAGGGAAACGTGGCAGCCAATTTGCGCACAGCAAAGTCCCACAATAAAATAAATGACCACATAATCTGTCTTGATAGTGTTGAGGGGGGGTGGGGATCAGTCAAAAATGTCAAAACTGGGATTGATCAATTTTTCTTAGGCAAGGGCATTAAGAGTTACTGAACCAAGGCAGGTAGATGGTGTTAAGATACAGATCGGCCATGATCTAATTGAATGGCGAAACAGGCTCGAGGGTCTGAATGACCGACTCCTGTTCCTATGTTCCAATGTTGAGCTACCAAACCAGTGGTCCTTAAAGGGACTGCTGCAGGCCGCTCAAAAAAAAACATTCCGGGTCACCTTATGACTCAAAATGACTTCTGTGATGTCAGGGGGAACAAAATGGGCGATAGCAAATCGGTAGCCCGTTTTACACTGCGCCCCGTTTTCTTTTCTGTTGAAGACCAGTTTCAAACCCTTGCATTCTTAATTTAGTCATTTTGATAGGCAGCAGGTGAGCAAACAATCAACAACCACAACAACAACTTGCATTGATATAGCGCCTTTACCATGGAAAAACGTCCCAAGGCGCTTCACAGGAGTGTAATCAGGCAAAATTTGACACCGAGCCACATAAGGAGATAATAGGACAGGCGACCAAAAGCTTGGTCAGAGAGGTAGGTTTTAAGGAGAGAGAGAGAGGCGGAGACATTTAGGGAGGGAATTCCAGAGCTTAGGGCCTGGACGGCTGAAGGCACGGCCACCAATGGCGAAAGGAATAGGGGAAATCAGGCTCAATTGTGATGACCCAGATGGTAAAATAGCCTGCTAGTGATCGCACATGGCTGCTTGGGCAAGACATCAAAGGACTACTGGCATAGGTGGCACTGTACCCGCAGCACGAGTCAGTGCCTTCAGGAAATGTTAGAAATTTATGGGAATTTCCACTGTAAAAACCATTAAATGCTTTAAATTCAGGACAATAATATTGCTGATTACCATTGCAAGTTGTCTGCAATTTGTCTGCCTTGTCCCTGTAATTGCCTTGTACCTGTTTAAGGTAGGGTGAGGCATTTCTAACCACGTGTGGTGCTGAATAAAGACTTGCACAGTTACACCACGCTGTTGTGTCCTGGGGTAATGGTGAAAGAAGAACTTAATCTGATGTGCTAGGCATCAATCACAATGACGGCGACATCAAGATGTGACAGAGCCTCCTGGTCACTCGAGCAGCATTTGTCCCACAGGAGCAAGATGATTTTTAATGAGACTTTGCCTTCAATGGAAGCTGCCTTGTGACTTGACATTGTCATCAGAATGTCATGCCTGTGGGAATATGATTGGCGCTGCTGCATAATTCAGCCAAAATGGGCCAGATGTTCACAGCCCTCTCAATGAAGAAATGGAAAAACAAAGAACCAGTTGAGCTTATTTTCTTGATTCTCATCCTTGTTTTCAAATTCCTCCATGGCCTCGCCCCCTCCCTATCTCTGTAATCTCCTCCAGCCCTACGACCCTCCGAGGTCTCTGCGCTCCTCCAATTCTGGCCTCTTGGACATCCCCGATTTTAATCGCTCCACCATTGGCGGCCGTGCCTTCAGCTGCCTATGTCCTAAGCTCTGGAATTCCCTCCCTAAACCTCTCCGCCTCCCTACCTCTCCCTCCTCCTTTAAGACGTTCCTTAAGACGTACTTCTTTGACCAAGTTTTTGGTCACCTGTCCTAATATGTGGCTCGGTGTCAGATTTAACTGATATTTATTCCCATCTTCAATATTTGTATAGTTAATAAACAAAAGTTTTCAATGAAAAAAAAAACAAATAACACACAATATTTTAATGGCCCTTTGATTTTTCTCTGGGGTTGCTTGCAGCAGTATCCAGGAAATTAGTCTTCAATTCCTGGAGACTCCAGAACAACTCTGGAGAGTGAGCAAACAGAGGCTCAAGTCTGTGACCCTATACAGAGCAATCCACGCATTTACCCACTGGGGCCATCAGAGGGAGCCCATGAACAAGACTTCATGGCCATTGTAATTTAAACAATAACAGGATAAGCAGATGATAACCATACTGTCTGTGCAGTTCTTTCACTTGTGTCTCCCACTAACTGATACACATCTGCTCCCTTCATTCACACAAAAACTAGAAGGGAGTCATTAATGGCCTCTGGTAGGAAGGCTTTCGGCTTCCCTTGTGAACAAGCTTGGAGTCCGTAGTATACAATAGCTTTAAACACAGATCATGCTGCTCAGAAGGGAGGAGTTATTGGGGGAAAGACATTTGAGGGTGTGAGGAAAAGCTCAAGGGAGGTGCAGCAAAGTCTTCCCTGTCACATAATGGGCAACCATGGGAGGATGCCAAGGAAGGGTCCATATTAGGATGGGGTGGAGAGGTAAGGGTGTAGATCAGGCCCTTGACAGTGGAAGCAATGAGAGATGTGAGTGGCATTTCCTATCTAGGCGCATCTGGTGAGGCCACTGAATTTCTCTAAGTGCAGCATTCAGGTCTTTTGGTAAATGCCGTTAGCATTGACTTCCTGGTGATCTCCTGTTAAGTCTCTTCCGCAGCTCACTGTGCCCACACACCGCCCAGTCCACAGGAAAAAGAATGTGCCCCCCCTCTCCCGAACTTGCTTCACCTATATTTTTACTGTTCCATTAGAAAACTGCCAGGCAACTGCTGGTGGACATCTCTCAGAAGTTTCAATCACTGGTTCGCTGAGCTGTGGCTCAGTGGGTTGCACTCCCTGTTTCTGAGTCAGAAGGTTGTGTGTTCATATCTCTCTCCAGAGAATTGCACATAAAATCTAGGCTGACACTCCAGTGCAGTACTGAGGGAGTGCTGTACTGTTGGAAGTACCATCCTTTGGATGAGCTATTAAACTGAGGCCCCATCTGCTCTCTCAGGTGGGTGTAAAAGATCCTATGGCGCTATTTTGAAGAAGAGCAGGGGAGTTCTCCCCGGTGTCCTGGCCAATATTTATCCCTTAACCAACATCACCAAAACAGATTATTTGGGCATTGCTGTTTGTGGGATCTTGCTGTGCACAATTTGGCTGCCGCGTTTCCTACATTACAGAGACTGCACTTCAAAAAGTATGTTATTGGCCGCAAAGCACTTAGAGACATCCTGTGGTCGTGAAAGGCTCAATATAAATGCAAATCCTTTCTGTTTTTTTCTTTTCTTTGGACCCTTTGGCCTGAGAAAACAGACTGACCCTTGAAGCTGCTGCAATAGGTAACATCCTGCCCCGAATGGGCGAACCTCCAATCACAATCAGGCCTGCATCTTGACCAAAATGTGTCAATCAAACGGGACCCGGGCATTCGCCAGGGCTCTCTGCTGGTTGACTCGGGCGGATACTGATCCTATCGCATCTCCGCCCACCGGTTCAAAACCAACGTACTAAACTCCGCAAACTCCATCTTTCCAGCCTAAGCCACAAGGCACCAATGTGTTGCATCGCAGTTCATCATCCCCAGTGTTTAAACATGGTTATAACCCTTAAAAAAAAATAGTCTCAGGGTGTGAGCGTTGCCGGAAAGGTTGGCATTTGTTGCCCGTCCATTGATGCCCTGGGTGGTTCTGTTACAACTGAGTGGCTTGGTAGCCTATTTCAGAGTCCAGTTAAGAGTCAACGGGGGTCATTTTGACTTTGTGCGACAGCGTGAAATGGGAGATAGCGAATCAGCTGCCCGTTGTACATCTTTCCTGATTTTTAATTCCATTGAAGTCATTGAATTACCCTCAACCACGTTGGTGTGGAACCAGCGTCACATGTAGGCCAGACCGGGTAAGGACAGCAGGAGTCGTTCCCTAAATGACTTGAGTGAATCAGTTGGGTTCGTACGACAATCTGACAGCTTTTTATTTCTAGATCTTTTTTTAAAAAAAAACTTAACTTAACTTCTCAAGCTGCCATGGTGGGATTTAAACTCATGTTCTATACTGGATTCTTAGATCCACAGGCCTCTGGGTTACTGGTCCAGTAACATCGCTACACTACCGTACCTAAGACAAATGGGCTGAGGCAGGGACGGCCCACTGATGCCGACACCCCGACTGTAACCGTGCCCACATGCTCATCCACTTCAGTATATGGGCTCCTTCTTACCCAAAGGTTAAGTGGAACCCAAATGATCTGCCACATGGGACACAAGGAAGGGACTTGGCTCTGCACTTGGTGCATCCTGTGTGAGGAAGGGTGGCTTTGTGATACCTTCCTCTCCCTCTTAAAGTACGAGTTGTAAACTATTGATAAATAGGTGGAAAAAATTCTTCCAAAGGGTGCACTGAACTCAGAACTCTACTTCCCTGTAGAATTAATCTGTCTGCTTTATGACACTAACTGATACTAAAGATAAGATCTCCTGCTTTTATTGTGACACAAAGCTGACAGGTATATCACCACAGTCCATTATCTAATGTACAGTTTGGACAGCTTCCTTCTTCTTGACCGACAGAATGGCTGCGACTGGTTGCAAAAGTCCAACAGATCAATTCTCTTTCCCGTGCTCTGGTGATTGAGAATATCTGCAATTAGAAACATAGAAACATAGAAAAATAGGAGCAGGAGTAGGCCATTCAACCCTTCGAGCCTGCTCCGTCATCCAATATGATCATGGCTGATCCTCTATCACAATACCACATTCCTGCTCTCTCCCCATACCCTTAGATGCCTTTTGTGTCTAGAATTGGGATTGAGAGGGAGCAAATGCAATTGGAGGATCTGTGGGCAGATTGGCGACTGAACTCATTTGAACAAATGAAATTCAAGTCTTCAACTTCCTAAAAGCGCTTTAAAATCTGACGTATCAGGCTGGGATTCTAAAAGACCAGGTTTCCTTTCCCAAAAGGGACCCAGTTGGGTTTTTATGACAACCAACTGTTTCATGCTCACTGTTACTGATACCAGCTTCTTATTTCCAGATTTTATAAACTGATAGGGTGGGATTTGAACTCACTTTCTGTGGATCATTAGTCCAGCTGTTGGATTACAGTCCACTAACAGAACGAGGACAGTACCGTATCCTACTAGTAATGACATACATTCATTTTGATTTGCTGAGTGTCAGCTCGGTTCAGGGGTGGTATTCTTGACTCTGAGCCTGAGGATTGTGGCTTCATAATCCCGCTCTGGGCCTTGCTTGGACTATCAAGTCTGACACTTCAGTACGGTCCCGAGCAACGGCTGCATTCATGGCTTTTTGGATGTGACATTTAAATCGAGGGCCCATATGCCTGTTCATGTGGACATAAGGCGATCCCTTGGCACTATTTGAAGATGAGCTGCCCAACAGTGTGGTTTGAGGACCCTTGCTGTGCACAGGTTGACTATGTAACCATGTTTGCCTACATAAAAGCATTGATTACACCTCTAAAGTAAGGTACTGGCTGTGAAGCACTCTGGGACATCCCGAGGACATGAAAGTTCCACCCCACTTCTCCGTGTGCTGTAAAACCACACATTTGTACAATCATTTTTTTTATGGTTGTTATATTTACGAATCGCAGTAGGCCCGTGAAATATTATTTATCACAAACATTATTTGCCGGCAGAAAGCAAAACATTCTGTGTCGTTCTATCCACAAAAGGTGGGGGAAGTTTTCAGCTGCTGCAATAACCCGCTGCATCAGTCAACACACACTCCACTCACCACCACTTTAAACACTTGGCACACACATTGTAAAGTACCGTTGAAGTGGAGTGCTTGTTGACTATTCTGCCCTTGCAGCGCGTTCCTATGCAGAGCTAGACAGGTAGCTAACAACTTGATATCTTCCCATAAAAATCACAAGGCTTGACTTTTCTTGTAAACTTTACTGAAAGATTCATATTGTGAAACTGAAATACAATACAGAAATGGAAGCACACATTAGTACACAAGCACATAACTGATATGCATACACAAATTTAGGTAAGCCTGAGCAACAAAGTACATTTGGCATGTAACTTACCAAAACACGTGGAAACACAGCTTACTGTGAATATACATTTAGCAAACTGAAAGGCATTCTCTTACATTCACTTTAAATTAGCCCTGTACATAGTGCATCAAATACAGCTACAAGTTAACCAGCTAGACAGAGAGCGAGCACTTCACGGCTAGCTGTGTAAGTTTGCTTACAGAGAAAAGTTACAAACTAAACATTTTCTGCAAAATATAGTGTACACTAATCATCTATAACATTCTCAAGTACTTACAGACAAATAGTGTCCAAGGCCGGAGCGTAACAAGAAAATAACATCCCAGACCATGTGTTGAGCTGCAAGTCTGTGATATATAGTAGTTTACTTTACTGCACTTTACTGCGCTTTACTGCACTTTACTGCACTTGCTAGGTACCAAATATCCACTAGGTGGTGGCACACAATGGGAATCGACCCAAATTACTCAAACCCCTGAATTAACTGGAAAACTAACATAAATTCCTAAAGGAAGGCAGCACACTCCCCGCTTGTACCACTACAGATACAAAATAAAACCTAAAGAAAACGTCCTTTGGCTGCAAACATAATCAGAATCCTTTCTCTAGGTTTCTTCAGAAAGGAGGACTATGATCTCTGAGACTGGCCTCAGAAACATTTTGACAGTACCCTCCTTGACAATCTTTACCTCCACCTTGCGGACCGTCTTGTCCCTGCTCGGCAGAGTTTTGACAACCAGTCCCACTGGCCATCCATTTCTGTGTGCTTGGCTGTCTTTCAGCAAGACAACATCTCCCACTTTGGCATTTGGCTTGTCTTCTGTCCATTTCCTACGGCTCTGTAGGGTGGACAAATACTCTCCTCTCCATCTCTTCCAAAAAGTGTCTGCAAGACGCTGGACTTGCTTCCACTGCTTCCCGTGCAGCTCAGCCATGTCGAAATTTCCAGAGGGGGCTGAAATAGCACTCATCTTTTGAGTCAGGAGCATCGCTGGGGTGAGGACTGCAGGCATGTCTGGGTCGGTGGACACCGGCACCAGGGGTCTTGCATTCATGATCGCCATGACTTCAGCCATGAGAGTGCTCAAGATGTCATGTGTGAGATGAGTGGGTCCCGTCTGAAGCAGCATAGCATCCAGAATACGCCTGGCAACACTGATGAGCCTCTCCCATGAACCGCCCATGTGGGATGAATGCGGGGGGTTAAACACCCATGTGCATCCTTTCTTTTGGAGGTAACTTCTTACCACTGCATCATCCATGTGGATGTCCAACTCCTTACAGGCACCCACGAAGTTAGCCCCTCTGTCGGAACGGAGAAGTTTGGCTGGACCACGGATTGAGAAAAACCTCCTCAGGGCATTGATGGTTAGGAAAGCTTTGTCATCCATGGATAGTGCTGGCTTGTCATCATCCTTGGACCTTTCAAACACTGAGCATCCTAGGCTGTCTGTGCTCACAGTGAGGCCTGCCTCTTCCTCACAGGCCGAGGAGGTTGACCTATGATGCTGCGTCATGCCATCGTAGTCTTCCTTTACCTGGATCCTGTTTGGGCATGGGCTGAGAAAGGGTGTGCGACCGTTGTGCAACACGTTTGTTTTATAGACGTTGACATCCGCTGGTTTGTGGACTGTTCCCGGGCAAACTCCACCCACGAGGACCCATCCCAGGTCACGCCGCTGCGCATAAGGAGCATTGTGGGGCCCGTTGATTTGCTCACGCACCTTGTGCACCCTTAAGATGTCTCTTCCCAAGAGCAGGAGGATTGGAGCGTCCGAGTCCACAGCTGGAATCTTGTTGGCAACTGGCTGTAGGTGGGGCTGATGGCGTGCGACCTCTGGGGAGGGAATTTCCGTCCTATCATCTGGCATCATGTCACACTCAATTAAGGTGGGGAGGGGAAGCTGTAGTTTCCCATCCATGGACTCGATCATGAAGTTGCCAACTCTCCTACCCGTAGTCTCTGTTGTCCCTGAACAGATATTTAGCGTGTACGGAGCTGCGCCGGCCTTGACTTCAAAGAGATTGAAGAATTCTGTCTTCGCTAGAGACTTGTTACTTTGCTCATCAAGCACTGCGTACATCTTGATTGCCTTCTCCTTTCTCCCTGCAGGATATGCTTTAACCAAGCAGATTTTGGAGCATGAGCGTGGGCTGCTTGCATTTCCACAAACCTCTGTACACTTGGAGGTGACTGAAGAAGATGCGCTTTCGCTTTGCTCCCCGCTATCCTCTTTGTCAACCGTGGCTCTCTCGGTGGTCGAAGGAGGGGGACCTGGATGCAGGGCTGCGATGTGTTTTTCACTGTTGCACTCGAAGCACTTGATTGTCGCCTTGCAGTCTTTTGCCATGTGCATAGTCGACCCACAACACCTGAAGCAGATGTGATTCTCTTTCAGGTATGATTTGCGCTCATCAATAGGCTTGCCTCTAAAGCTTGTGTATTGGACACTGACGATCTGGGTCATCCACTTTATTCCCAGCAGAACTGGATTGGTTGACTGAGGGTTCGGCTGGAACATGTTTTGTGCACGCTCACAGAGGCTTTGTTGCTGTACTTTGTGGGTTTCTCTGTTCTCGAAGGAGCGTAACTGTTGAAGGTGGAGAAAGTGAAACTTGGATCATTCCTCACCTTTGCCTGTTGTTGGACGAACCTGGAGAAGAGAGAGAAGGGGGGAAATGCCACTCCGTAGTCCTCCTTGTACTTGGATCCCTCAGCTATCCATTTCTCTTGAAGGTTGTAGGGGAGCTTTTCCACTATTGGGTTTACCCCACGAGCTCTATCCAAATACGAGAGGCCTGTCAGGTAACCTTCTCCCTTAGCACACTCCAGTTCGAGGAGAATGTCACCCAGTTCTCGAAGCTCGACATTATCTTTGTTGGTTAGCTTCAGAAAGTCCTCAATCTTCTTAAGCAGTGCGTGCTCAATGACTTCTGGTGTCCCATAACAGTCTTCGAGACGTTGCCAAACCAGGTTGAGGCCTGCTGTGGGATTGCGGACGTGTGCTGAGCGAATTCTCCTTGCCTGTTCTGACGACTCAGCTCCGAGCCACTTTGTCATCAAATCTAGTTCTTCTCTGGCTGACAGATTCAAGTCCTTGGTGGCACTCAGGAAGGACGCTTTCCATGACCAATAATTTTCAGGACGGTCATCAAATTCTAGAAGACCTGAACTTAACAATTCTTGGCGGATGAGGTACCTAGCGAGGTCTTGTGCATCTTGTGGCTCGGGTAAGGACTGCTTGGCTGGATTGGCCGAGTGCTGTGGAGGTCTCTGCAGGTAAGTCTTACTTGTTTCTTCTCTTTTAAGCTCAGTGTCTCCGAAAACAGGCCATTTGTTACTGTGGTGAGTAGCTGGTTCTGCGTCGAGATACCTGGATGTTTCCTTGAAGAACAATTTGGAATGTTGTTGGACATACTCACTTGTACGTTGCACTGGACTGAGGGGCTGTTCTGGAACATATGGCTGTGCTCCCCGCCTTCATTCTCCTCACCTTCTTCATAAGCTGCAGCTTCAGCTTTAGCGGCAGCGGCACCTCTCTGGCTTTGGAGAATGTGGAGACTGGCGTCGAGGTCAGCTCTCTGCTTCATCACACTAGTTTCGAGGTCAGCTCTCTGCTTCATCACACTAGCTTCTTTTTCAGCGAAGGACAATTGAGCCTGGGCAGCTTTTGTCTTGGCATGTGCTTTGGCGGCTGCAGAAGCTGTCAATGACGACGGTCTGCTGGACCGCCGAGATGATCTAGAGGATGCTTTAGAGGACTGTGACTTGGCATCATTTGCTCGAAGAGGCTCATGCTTCTCGGTTGGCTGGTCGACGTCCTCTATGGTATATTGTCTTCCTGAGCGTAGACTCATGGTAGCTGAGTGGTATCTTCTTGTGCTTGAGCCCGCTGTGCTGTTGTCTTTTCACTATTCTGCCCTTGCAGCGCGTTCCTATGCAGAGCTAGACAGATGGCTAACAACTTGATATCTTCCCATAAAAATCACAAGGCTTGACTTTTCTTGTAAACTTTACTGAAAGATTCTTATTGTGAAACTGAAATACAATACAGAAATGGAAGCACACATTAGTACACAAGCACATAACTGATATGCATACACAAATTTAGGTACGCCTGAGCAACACAGTACATTTGGCATGTAACTTACCAAAACACGTGGAAACACAGCTTACTGTGAATATACATTTAGCAAACTGAAAGGCATTCTCTTTAAATTAGCCCTGTACATAGTGCATCAAAATACAGCTACAAGTTAACCAGCTAGACAGAGAGCGAGCACTTCACGGCTAGCTGTGTAAGTTTGCTTACAGAGAAAAGTCACAAACTAAACATTTTCTGCAAAATATAGTGTACATTAATCATCTATAACATTCTCAAGTACTTACAGACAAATAGTGTCCAAGGCTGGAGCGTAACAAGAAAATAACTTCCCAGACCATGTGTCGAGCTGCAAGTCTGTGATATATAGTAGTTTACTTTACTGCACTTTACTGCGCTTTACTGCACTTTACTGCACTTGCTAGGTACCAAATATCCACTAGGTGGCGGCACACAATGGGAATCGACCCAAATTACTCAAACCCCTGAATTAACTGGAAAACTAACATAAATTCCTAAAGAAAGGCAGCACATTCACAGAATCACAGAAACCCCACAGTGCAGATAGAGGCCATTTCTGCCCATCGAGCCTGCACTGACACATATCCCACCCGATCCCCGTAACCCCTACACCAATCCCACCCTATCCCCGTAACCCCACGTATTTAATCCCCCTAACACTAAGGGTCAATTTTTCATAGCCAATCAGCCTAACCCGCACATCTTTGGACTGTGGGAGGAAACCGGAGCACCCGGAGAAAACCCACGCAAACACGGGGAGAATGTGCAAACTCCACACAGACAGTCACCCGAGGCTGGATTCGAACCCGGGTCCCTGGCGCTGTGAGGCAACAGTGCTAACCACTATGCCACCGTGCTGCCCATTGACTGTTAACATTGGCTGGTTATATTATTGGAAGGCTGCCCCAAGTGGCACACGCAACGAACGTAACCTTGCCCGTGCTGGTGTGAGCGGACAGGCACCAGTCCTCTCGCCTCTCAATCAGAAGGCTGCAGCTGCAAGCCCCGCTCTCGGGACTTGAGCACAAAATCACTAAAACAGATGACCTGGTCATTATCTCATTGCCGTGGGTGGGACCTTGCTGTGTGCAAAATTGTCTGCTGCATTTCCTACATTACTGCACTTCAAAAAAGTTCTGAATTGGCTGTGAACCGCTTTGAGACATCGTGAGGTTGTGAAAGGTGCTATAGAAATGCAATCCTTTCTTTTTTTTTTCTCTTTTTAGGGATGGGATTTAACAGCTATGATATGCCCAATATTGATAGTCCTGTGGGTGTTGGGGCAAATGTCAGCAGCACCTAATGATAGTTAAGAATAGACATGAGTAGGTTACTTCTCCCAACTCTAATCAGATAGTCAGCTTGATGCTTGTGTGGGCACCAGTGTGCATTGGCTAGGGTGTTCAGAAGTGTGATGGCCAGGAACCCACCTGGAGGCAAGGCGAGGGGAGGGACAGACTGGAATTGTTGGAATGAGTGAGGATTTATAGGTGTCCCTCAACATTTCAGTTAAGCAAGTCGTTGAGGCAAAGAGCATAGATGCATTTGAAGGGAAGCTCCATAAGTTCATGAGGGAGATAGGAATAGAAGGCTATGCTGATAGGGTGAGATGAAGTAGGGTGAGAGGAGGCTGGTGTGGAGCATAAACACTGGCATGGACTGGTTGGGCCTAATGGCCTGTTTCTGTGCTGTACATTCTATGCGGTTATATCCAGACTATAGTAGCAGGTCAGTCTGCAAGGTAGAATTGGTAAGCAGAGGTTGAGCTGCTGAATATTACATGATTAACAAATCCAGCTGTTACTGCTCTGTCGTTCAATGTCGAATTATTCAGAAACTTAATAATCACAAGTGTACAGCAATGTTAGAAATTAGATTAGTTCTGTGTCACCGTGGCTCAGCAGGTAGCACCCTTGATCTATCTGGGTCCAGAAGGTTGTGGGTTCAAATCCTGCCCTATGAGACTTGAGATCAAAAATTTAGGCTGACAGTGGAGTGCTGCACTGTTGGAGGTGCTGTCTTTTGGATAAGACATTAAACTGAGGCCTGTCTGTTCTCTCAGGTGGATGTAAAAGATCCCATGGCACTATTTCCAAAGAAGAGCAGGGGAGTTATCCCCGGTGTCCTGTCCAATATTTATCCCTCAATCAATACCACTAAAACAGATGACCTGGGCATTATTACAATGCTGATTATGGAAGCTTGCTGTGCGCAAATTGGCTGCCGCAAAAGTACTTCATTGGTTGTAAAGCGCTTTGGGACGTCTGGTGGTCGTGAAAGGTGCTATATAAATGCAAGTCTTTCTTCCAAAAACTTTTTTTCCTCACAGGATAAGTGACCGTGTGGAACAGACTCCCAGGAGGCAGATGACTCAGGGTCAGCTGATACCTTTAAAAGGAGTTTAATTGCTATTTATTGAGAAGTGAGATCAGGGGCTATAGAAATAGTAATTGCGCTGTCAGATTTTTTTTCCAGGGAGATAGTGAAAGGAACATTGACCCTTAAAGTAGAGGAGAGATAGATGACAGGGGATGTGGCGAGGGGGGGCCCATGGTAAAGTCCATGGAGTGTGGATGAGCAGGTTTGATGGGCTGAGTGCCCTTTGCTCACTGTATTTTCTTATGGGCTAACGTAAGAGCAACACAAATGGGGAAAAGAATGCTTTTCATGCTGCCTCATCTAGTTCTCCCTTCTGTGATTGTAGTTGTATCAGAGTGACACTGTTTTATTACCTACTCTTGATTACTTTAGCCATAACACCTCAGAGAGAGATAGCTAGAGAAAGAGAGCTAGAGAAAGGGAGATAGAGATAGAGAAAGAGAGATAGAGAAAGGGAGATAGAGAAAGGGAGATAGAGATAGAGAGAAAGAGAGATAGAGAAAGATAGACAAAGAGATAGAAAAATATATAGAGAGTTAGATAGAGAAGAGAGAGATACAGAGATACAGAGAGTGAATGAGAGACAAAGAGAGATAGAGAGCGAAGAAAGAGTGAGAGGAGATAGATAGAGTTAGAGAAGAGAGAGATAGAGAGATAGAAAAAGAAATAGAGAAAGAGATAGATAGAGATAAATACAGATAGAGAAGAGAGCAAAAGAGTGAGAGGAGATACAGAGAGAGAGAGATAGAGAAGAGAGAGATAGAGATAGAATGAGAGAGAGATAGAGATAGAATGAGAGAGAGATAGAGAGAGAGAGTAATGCTGATTTCGTTCATTAACTACAATCACGTCCTGGCCAGAGTCAGTTCAGTTTGCCAAGAGAAAGTGAGGGAAGTGGCTGGGACAGCAGCACATGTGCTTAAGTGAAGGAGTCAGTAACGCACAGCACAGTGACAGTACAAACTGCAGCCAAATCTAATATTAAGTCAGATTGCGACGTGACGCTCCAATGTCTAGTCTTACTCCCATCGCAGGAATGGTCATTCTTGCCAGGAGTTTAGTCCCATTGAGACACATCAGATAATAACAAATCTCAGCAAGTATAATGTCTGCTGTGCGAGAATCTTTATAGAGACGTTAATAAACTATATGATGGCCTGGAATTTCCTCGGAGCTGATCCTGCCCTGCTGCCGTAACTTTGCCAGAATTGCGGCACAAACCCTGTACAAAACACGTCAGGTTCCACATGTACACTGGTTACCTCACTACCAGCATTATCTCACTACCACCTCTCTCGACCCCTCCACTGTCTGATTTATCACACTGCTTGTCCAACATCCAGTATTGGAAGAACAGAAATGTCCTCCAATTAAATATTGTTATGACCGAAGCCATTGCCTTCGGCCCCCACCGCAAACTCCGTACCCAACCACCGTCTCCATCCCTCTCACTGACCAATGTCTGAGGCTAAACCAGACTGTTCGCAACCTTGGCGTCCTATTTGACCCTGAACTGAGCTTCCAACCCTATATCCTCTCCATCACCAAGATTGCCTATTTCCACATCCTTAACATTGCCCATTTCCGCCCCTGCCTCAGCTGATCTGCTGCTGAAACCCTCATCCATGCCTTTGTTACCTCCAGACTCAACTATTCCAATGCTCTCCTGGCCGGTCACCCACCTTCCACCCTCCATAAACTTGAACTCCTCCAAAACTCTGCTGCCCACCTCCTAACTCACACCAAGTCCCGTTCACCCATCAGCCCTGTGTTCACTGACCTACATTTTAAAGTTCTCATCCTTGTTTTCAAATCCCTCAGTGGCCTTGCCCCTCCCTACCTCTTTAAGCTCTTCCAGCCCTACAGCCCTCTGAGATCTCTGCGCTCCTCCAATTCTTGCGCATCCCTGACTTCCTTCGCCCCACCATTAGCAGCAGTACCTTCAGTCGTCTAGGCCCTAAGCTGTAGAATTCCCTCGCTACAGCTCTCTGCACCTTCACCTCCCTTTCCTTTAAGATGTTCCTTAAAACCTACCGCTTTGACCAAACTTTTGTTCACCTGTCCTAATATCTTCTTATGTGACAAATGTTGTTTGATAACGCTCCTGTGAAGTGGCTTGGGACGTTTTACTACATTAAAGGTGCTACCTAAATGCAAGTTGCTGTTGTTGTTGTTATGCATGAGCGGACCAGGATCAGCTCCGAGGACATTCCGTGCCATGGAGACTGCAAGTCCAGACTTTCTCTTCCCTGCACTCCCTGTACAACCGGCTTGAAACAATTCTTTCTCTTTGATTAGGGTTACAAGCAAAATATGTAGTTTACCCGATCTGGACATAGTGATCCCAGAACACTCTTAAAGCCACAGCAATAATATGCAGGATATCACAGTATGGCGGCAGCTTGCACCTAACTCGATGACCTTTGTTTTTTTATTTGTCCTCAGGATGTGGACGTCGCTGATAAGGCCGGCATTTATTGTCCATCCCTAGATGTCCTCAGAAGGTGGCGGTGGTAGCGGGCCTTTTCCTTGAATCGCTGCAGTCCTTGAGGGGATAGTGCTCCCACCATGATGTCAGGTAGGGGATTCCAGGATTCTGGCCCAGTGACGATGAAGGAACGCTGATATATATCCAAGTCAGGATGGTGCTTGCACCCCATTTCACACACTTCATTGTCGCTGGGTCAAAATCCTGGAACTCCCTCCCTAACAGCACCATGGGAGCACCTTCACCGCACGGACTGCAGTGGTTCAAGAAGGTGGCAACTAGGGATGGGCAATAAATGCTGGCCTCGCCAGCGACGCCCACATCCCATGAACGAATAAAAAAAAGCCTGATTCCGAACATAAATAAAATCTGCTGGGACCACAATAAGTATGTTAGAGGTCAGTTGCTATAGGCGTAGGACTCTGTAGCAACTTCTTCACACAATACGTAGTGGAAATCTGGCACACTCTCCCCCAAAAAGCTGTTGAGGCTGGGGGGAGATTGAAAATGACAATTTCAAAACTGAGATTGATAGATTTTTGTTAGGCAAGGGTATTAAGGGATATGGAACCACGGTGGGTAAATGAAGTTAAGATACAGATCAGCCGTGATCCAATTGAATGGGCAGAACAGGCTTGAGGGGCTGAATGACCTCCTCCTGTCCCTATGTCTGGACTATTTCACATTGGCTTAATTTTGGCTTAAGTTCTATCTGCTGGAGAAAGTACGGCTTGTGTGAGGAATTGCTCTTTACTGTATTGCTAACACTGAATTATGAACCGGTTCTAGCCTACACGATGTGGTTCCCTTCACCAGGCATGTCATCATCCATCATGGGGGATTATTTGTCCATAGCAACATTGGATTTCCATTATAAATCAGTACAGCTGTATACCAATGACTCCTGTGTTCACATCAGTGCAGTTATATCACTGCACTACTCAGAACAAACGTCTATGCGAGATCTAGAAAGCAATGGGCACAACAAATATAACGGGGATTAATTTGGTGAAAACAGTCGCTAAATGGGTGCTGTGCTAATAAGACACGCCTGTTTGAAAGTCTGGTTTTAGCACGCAATTTTGGTCCTAATTGCTGATGACCACAATTTGAACTTGCCCGGAGGCGCTAAAACAGAGACAGCTGCAGGTTTAGCACTCAGGCACTGATTAAACGCAATTTTCGTGCAGCAGTATATGTGGGCTCTACACACCCACTTCCACTGAAGGTGTGGAGTGCGTGGCTGACACACAGCGGCAGGTTTCAGGATGGCTCAGGGACCGAGGGAGAGGGCGCACAGGTTCTTGGACACAACACTGGAGGTCCTGGTGGAGGAGGTCCAGAGGAGGAGGGGTGTCCTGTACCCACAAGGGCGGGGGGGGGGGGTGTAAGGACACCACCTCGCTGTAGTGTATGTACCTTTAAGAGAGAACTACTTTTACAGCTCCTGTATACTGTAGTACCGGCAGTGACCACACCTGTATATAAGCCTTGAGCATGCCTCTGTACCCCAGTCTTGAGACTACCCTACTCCAGTAAATACCTGTTGATTGTTAAGTTACAGCATCCGTGTGGTTATTGAAAAACATCATACTCTCAGAATCACGGATCTAACAGTGGCGACGAGTGTCGATTCGAATCTACCTGCAACTCTGCATTTCCCTTCGAGGATTCGCTCCGGAGGGCGGTGGAAGAAAGTCGAGGCCGGAAACACGGGCGTCGACCACGAGCAACCGCCCAGTTGTCCGGCAGAGAGTGAACATCGCAGGGGAGGCTGTGGAGAGCCGGGCTTGGCTCCCCAGCCACGACGATCAGCAATAGACTGACGACAGGTACAGCGCAGACCCTTCCCGGACAGCGGCGGCTGGAGCCGACCAACGGCGGAGAGAAAGCCGAGCAGCGTCGACGGGGTAAGACAGAGGGTGAAGCGCACAGGGCGCAGCCGGGTGTTGAAAACCGAGCGGCGTCGAGGAAAAACAAAACGGAGAGAGAGAGGGTAAAGCAACAGCCGGGTTCAGGACCGAGCGGCGGAAACGGGAAAGGCGCACAAAAAAAAAAGAATGCGCAGAGCACAGCCAGGGCTCAAGGGATGAACAGTGTCCACGGGGAGAAGAAGGGAGAGCGCAGGAGACGCCATTGAGCCGTGGAGAAGAAGGAAGAGCGCGGGAGACGCCATTTTTAGAAGCCGCAGCGGAGAAGAAGGGCGAGCACAGGAAGGAAGGAAAGCGCGGGAGACGCCATTTTGTGCCAGCGGAGAAGAAGGGGAAGCGCGGGAGACGCCATTTTTGACAGTTAAATCACACCCAGGGATGCAAAAGAGTGGCAGTATCTCTACGTTCGACAATGAAGTCGAAGATTGGGCGACATATGTGGAACGTATTGAGGTGTACTGCAGGGCGAATGAAGTGCCAGATGCTAGGAAAGCACTGGTTTTGTTCAATTCCATGGGTGCAAAAACTTATGGGTTACTGCGAAACCTAATAACCCAAGAGAAGCCTGTGAACAAGAATTTCGAAAGCATAGTAGAAATCCTACAGGACCACTTAAACCCCACACCGCTGCTGATAGCAGAACAATTTAAGTTCCATAAAAGGAACCAACACAAAGACGAAAGCAATGCTGAGTACCTAACGGAACTGCGCAAGCTATCGAAACGCTGCCAGTTTGGAGTGGGACTAGCAGATACGTTAAGGGACAAGTTTGTGTGTGGGCTGCAAAGTGAAGGAACCCAGAAACGGCTTCGATCAGAAAAGGATCTTACGCTGGACAAGGCTTTCAGTATGGCAGTATCACACGAAGCAGCCGCAAGGGGCGCTGCAGAGATACAACGGAGACCGCAAGAATATGGCACCAATGAAATGTCCTATGGAACAGGGAAGTGCTATCGCTGCGGCAGAACAACACATGACCAGAAGGATTGTTGGTTCAAGGGCCAAGTGTGCAGACAGTGTGGAAAAGCAGGACACATAGCAAGAGTCTGCAGGTCTGGGAAGAAAACCAACAGTAAGAAATCTCCACAGGAGAAGTACAAAAAGGTACACCAGGTGATGGACAGTAGTTCAGTCGAACAGAAAAGTGACACAGACTCCGGAAGCAAGGAGCTGGGTTGTCTGAAACTACATAAGGTAACCAAAATGGAGGATCACCAGACTATCTGGGTTACACTCAAGATAGACGGAGTCCAAGTGAAAATGGAATTGGACACAGGATCAGCCCTAACAGTTATAAACCAAAGGGACTACAAGCGGCTATTTTCACATATACCCTTGAAAGCTACAGAGATTGTCTTGAAGACATACACGGGGCAAAAAGTCTACCCCAAAGGAAAAATAAGGGTGAAAGTGATATATAAAGGCCAGGAAATACCTAAAATGGATATATATGTATTGCCAGATGGAGGACCACCACTGCTAGGACGTGAATGGATCCGGAAGATACAATTAGATTGGCATTCCATACAGGCACTGAAGGTTGAGGCCAAAAAAGATGACGATGTCACACCTGGACGACTGTCAAAAATGCTAACTGACGCAAAAGAAGTGTTCCAGGAGGGACTCGGAACACTAAAAGGCATAACAGCAATGATTAAAATAGAGGAAAATGCAAGCCCAAAGTTTCTTAAGGCCAGACCAGTGCCTTATGCGATCAGACCAGCGGTCGAAGCAGAGCTGGAAGGGTTGGAACGTTCAGGAGTACTGTCCAAAGTAGACTGGAGCGAGTGGGCTACACCCATCATTCCTGTAATGAAGAGGTCGTTGAGTGATACACCTGGGGAACCAAAGAAGGTCCGCATCTGTGGGGATTTTAAGGTGACAGTGAACCCAGTCCTTCACACGGTACAATATCCGCTTCCAAGAATTGAGGATATTTTCGCCTCGCTATCTGGAGGTGAACGCTTCACCAAAATTGATCTAGCCCAGGAGTACTTGCAAATGGAGGTAGAAGAAGCCTCGAAACAATACCTTACGATCAACACTCATAAAGGTCTTTAGCAATACAACTGGCTGGTGTTCGGGGTAGCATCAGCTCCAGCTATTTGGCAAAGGGCGATGGATCAAGTCCTGCAAGGGATTCCAGGGACCCAGTGTTATTTGGATGATATCCTGGTCACGGGCGAAAATGACAGTGATCACCTCGCCAACTTGGAGAAGGTGCTCACCAGATTAAAGGAATATGGGCTACGAGCTAATCGCCACAAGTGCGAGTTTTTCCAGAAGCAGATCTCGTATTGTGGCCACGTCATCGATGAAGAGGGGTTACATAAGTCCCCTGAAAAGATTGAGGCAGTAGTCAAGGCTCCAGCACCAGAAAATGTGTCACAACTGAGGTCGTTCCTCGGGCTGGTAAACTACTAACATAAGTTCTTACCAAATTTGTCCATGGTATTACACCCACTGAACACCCTACTGCAAACAGGGGTACCATGGAAGTGGAATGACGAACGTAGACGAGCTTTCCAGAAGTGTAAAGAATTGATCACATCAAAAGAGGTGTTGGCCCATTTCAACCCAGCACTACCAATTCGTTTGGCATGTGATGCATCACCCTATGGTATTGGAGCGGAGCTGTCGCACAAATTCCCAGATGGGTTGGAGAGGCCAGTAGCCTTTGCGTCTCGGTCACTAACCTGAGCCGAGCGTAACTACGCCCAGATTGACAGGGAGGCCCTCAGCCTAGTATGGGGAGTAAAAAAATTCAACCACTATCTGCATGGGCAGAAGTTCACCTTGCTGACTGACCACCAACCACTTGTCTCCATCTTTAATCCTAAGAAGGGCGTTCCAGTAATGACGGCACAACGGTTACAAAGATGGTCCCTGTTTCTAGGGGCGAATCAATATGAAATAGAATATAAAGGCACGAAACAGCATGGAAACGCTGATGGGCTATCGCGCCTGCCACTGCCTACTGTGGAGGAAGCACCAGCAGTGGACCCTATCAAGTTATTTTATCCGTCAATAATTGAACGATTGCTAGTAACGAATGCGGATATAGAGAAGGAGACCCGCAATGATCCGACGCTGTCTCGGGTATATGATTTGACGGTGAGGGGATGGCCAACACATGGCGACTCACTGTTGCCAGCATTCTCATCCAGAAGAGAACAGCTGTCAGTATGCCAGGGGACAGTGATGTGTGGATCCAGAGTGGTGATTCCCCCCAAGTTAAGGGAGAGAGTACTAAAGGAGCTACATGAAGGTCATCTGGGGGGAGTGAACCTTGCTAGGGCTTATGTGTGGTGGCCGGGAATCAATCAACAAATCGACGACCTAACCAAGAGCTGCTCAGGATGCCAGAAGGTCCAAAATGCACCACCACATGCCCCTCTACACCCATGGGAGTGGCCCTCCTCTCCATGGCAATGGGTGCATATTGATTTTGCTGGTCCATTCATGGACTCAATGTTCTTAATAGCAGTGGATGCTCATTCGAAGTGGCCTGAGGTGATAAAAATGTCTTCAACCACTACAGAGAAAACGATTGCAGTCCTACGGACCATATTTGCCAGAAACGGCTTGCCAGAGCAGATTTGCTCTGATAATGGACCACAGTTTGTGTCCGAAGAGTTTCGAAAATTTATGAGAAGGAATGGGGTAAGGCATTACACATCCGCCCCGTATCATCCAGCCACAAATGGATTGGCTGAGAGGTTCGTACAAACCTTTAAGAAGGCGATAAAGGCCATGTGCGACGATGAAATTCCACTACAGCATAAGGTGGACAATTTCTTATTAGCCTACCGAAACGCAACACATGCAGTTGCCAACCAGACCCCGGCCATGATGTTCTTTAACCGAAGGTTGCAATCTCGTCTGGACTTGCTTAGACCAAATGTGCGAAGAAATGTTGAGGATATACAATTCCAGCACATCAATGAGAAGCCGACAAGGAGCTTCAATGTAGGACAACCAGTCTTGGCCCGTGACTACCGAACAGAGAAATGGCAACCCGGAACGATATGCACACGGCAGGGGCCATTAATGTACACAGTGGATGTCGGGGAGAACATTGTGAGACGCCACGTTGATCAGGTCTTAGCGTCACAGGAACGAGTCAACCCCATGCCTTGCGTACCTGGGGATGAACCCAACATACCGGTAGCATCTACCTCCGAACCAGTAGCAGTGGAACCCGATGAACTAACCGATAAAAAGGGGCCAGAATCGCCTCCGCACCAAGAACAAGAACCTCAGGAAAGGCGCTATCCCGAAAGGATCAGGAAGCCGCCCCAAAGACTGAATCTATAAATGGACTATTGTTGTTTAATGTACATGTTAAAGTGTTAATTGTTATTTGAATATTATGGGTACTGCTAATCTAAAAGGGGAGGAATTGTAGTGTATGTACCTTTAAGAGAGAACTACTTTTACAGCTCCTGTATACTGTAGTACCGGCAGTTACCACACCTGTATATAAGCCTTGAGCATGCCTCTGTACCCCAGTCTTGAGACTACCCTACTCCAGCAAATACCTGTTGATTGTTAAGTTACAGCATCCGTGTGGTTATTGAAAAACATCATACTCTCAGAATCACAGATCTAACACTTGCCCTCCTCACTCTCTTGTTCCTCTCTCTTCCTCTTCCTCTTTCTCCTCTTGTGGCCCCTGAGCTTGACCCTCTGGCACAATTGCTGGTGGTAACGGCTGGTCTCTCATGCTCGCCAGATTGTGGAGCGTGCAGCAAGTCACTACAAATCTAGAGCCCCCTCGCCCTCCTGTCCCTTCTGTCCCTCTATCATCTAGCAGCTGGTGCTGCTCCGCCTGGCCGCATCTCTTCCTCCCATTTCTCTTCCAGACCAAGGGTAACCCCGAGCAAGATGCCGAAGACCAAGCATTCCCTTTCTCCTGGTGACTCCTATAAGGTGGAGTAGCATAGCACTTACTCTCTGTAGGTGAAGTTCTCAGAGAATAAATGTTAATAGAGTGCTGGTGAAGTCTTGACACTGGAGATATTAATCCTTGAGTGTTGTGTGAAGTTTTGGTCGCCTTATCTGAGGAGGGATGGCCTCGCCATGGAGGGAGTGCAGCGAAGATTCACCGGGCTGATGCCTGGGATGGCAGGAGTGACATATGGGGAGAGATTGTGTCGATTGGGCTTATGCTCGCTGGAGTTTAGAGGATTGAGAGGGGATCTCATCGAGACCTGTAAAATTCTGTCAGGCCTGGACAGACTAGATGCAGGAAGGATGTTTCTGATGGCCGGGGGGGTCCGGAACCGGGGGTCATGGTCTAGGGATGGGGGGTAAGCCGTTTGGGATTGGGGTGGGGGGGAATTTCTTCACCCGGAGAGTGGTGAACCTATGGAATTCTCTGCCACAGAGGGCGGTGGAGGCCAGTTCATTAAATGTATTCAGGGAGTTGGATATATTTCTTAGGGCTAGAGGGATCAGGGGATATGGGGAGAAGTCAGGGACAGGGTACTGAATTTGGATGATGAGCCATGGTCTCATTGAATGGCGGAGCAGGCTCGAAGGGCCGAATGGCCTACTCCTGCTCCTTTCTTCTATGTTTCTATGTATGGAGACTGTGCGTGATTTTAAATTGTCTCTGGGTTGGACAATGTTTTAAAACGTGCCCAGATCCGCAAAAGGCTGCGTTGAGATGGGCAGCACGTGGACAACACCGGAATCAAGGAACTTCATGGAAAAATTCGCACACTTTAAGACAGCACATTGTATTAAAAAAAAATGTACTCTTGAGTTTTGAACTGTGTAAATTGCAAAGGGGTTTAAAAAATGGCCGTCAGAAAAGCATGGCAGGGACAATGGGGCTTGGAAAGCAGCTCGTGGATGTCTGTGAAAAGTGGGAGGATCAAGCAGTGGCAGCCAGATTCTGTCAATCAAAACCAGGGAGTTTCCCTTCCCTACAGAGGCAATGTTTGTTTACAGGAAACTTCAGGATGTTGACATAAGGGATTAAACCACTTGAGACTACAGTTTCAGTGACCACAATGAATGGGTTTCTGTTTACATAGTACTCCAACTCCATTCAAAGCCCAGCAGACAATGGGACACACCTAAACCACGGAAGAGACTTTTTGAAAGGAACAGTTTAGGAATTGAATGGATTTGAATCACCCATTACTCAGACAATAGGGCAGTTGGGTCCCTTTTGTTTTAGCCAGATGAACTCCGGATGTGGGCGGGAACATTTCGGCCCCAGAATGAAGACACACTCAAACCACCCCAAGCTTTATTCGAAACCCATTCCAGACAAAGGAAGCAGTTTGGCCACTGGGAAATAGCCCGTTTGAATCAGCCAATCATGGCCTTTCTCTTGTGTATTCGAACTTTTCGGTGCAAATTTGCACACAGACCTTTTCAGCGCCAAAACAGCAGGAGCTTACAGGATATAAAGATAGCTTCTCAGAAGCATAGCTCTCTCTTTCTCCTTGGACCGCAGGCGAGCTCTTCTCTCTCTTTGGACCATAGGTGAGCAGGTTTCTGACGCTTCAGCAAGGCAATCTAATAAGAAGTAACAGGGGTGGTAATTTAAGGGAAATTGCTAAGATTGTAAGACTTACATTGTAGCCATTTATCCCTCATTTTTGCCGTCTGCCTTCCCCTGTTAAGCAATTTTACATTGATCGTGTGGTGTAGTTTCTTTATTGTTTTGATCGTGTGGTGTAGTTTTCTTTAGTTAATAAAGTTTGATTTTCTCGCATCCAGACCATTTGTCCATTTTTAATATATCATTAATTATAAGTTCCTCCAGTCAGAACTGGAAGGTGGGGTTTAGCGATTCGAAACTGCTGTTTGGAAATTGGTTTACAGTGCAGCAGCAAAAGGCTGCCTGACCAGGTGAATTACCGTAAACCAGGTAAAGGAAGGTAAATTACCATAAACCAGGTAAAAGATGCCCCCCTACAGACAAAGTGCCCCAGAAAGTCTCCCGATGTGTTTCAAAACTCCTCTTCAAACCTCCAGCAGCAAGTGAACAGTAAAAGGTGAGTATGCCTTTAAGTAGTGCTTGAAATTCTCAGCAACCACCTCTTTACTCCCAATCAGCTGGAGAGGGCTTTAGATCAAGTGCTAGCCACCAAAATGCTGTATAGCCTCCTTAATGAGCGCTAGCAGGCAATTTAAGTGTCAATTAGCCCCTTGACAGTCCTCTGGGCTGCCGTTCATAGCACAAGCTTCAATTCCTTTACCAAGATGGTGTCTTGTGCTAAACATGAGCTAAAGTTTCAGCTTCAGACCCCATCTTGGACACCTCGGAGGCTCTTCAGTGCCTAAAGTGTCTGGGGAAAATCAGCCCCCAACATGTTTACGAAATAATTCAATTTAAATGGCATGCTGCATTAAGATGTAAATGAAGGTGGGCCCCCATGTTAGAGGACAGGGCCATGCAGGACAGATGACTCCAGAAGCTCTTCAAAAGCAGCACACCCCACTGATGTTTTCTGACCATAAATAATATTTGCTCATGTACAGCACATGAAGGTGAGTGCAAAGCAGGATTTAATATTTCCTGCAAATTTGATTACGGATAGGGGTGGATTGACGCACGGGGCCTATGGAGCAAAAGGAGCCCTGGCCAGACTCAGGGTCCCTGCCAGGGGCTAAAAGCTGTGACCGATAGGCAGTCCGTCAGCAAGGAGCTCAGCCTCCCCGCCCTGATCCCATTGGAACAAGAAGCTACTCATCAATGCCTGGGAGTCCCAGTGCCAGAAAACAGCATCCCAGCCTTCTCCATTGAGGTAGGTTTTAATGGATCATGGAGCAGATTGGGGGGTGGGGGGGCGGGTGGACGTGGATATGCCAAGGGTGCCCATGACCCCAAGAGTTCTTAATTTTGGATTTCGGAGCTTGAGCTCTGGCGTCACTGCAGTGCATCCGTGAGGCTGAGAGCTACATGGATAGCATGTTTCAGGAGGTGGTCACCCCGCAGATAAAGAGTGTGCAGGCAGGAAGGGATTGGGTGCCCATCAGACAGAAGAGGAGGACCAGGCAGGTAGTGTAGGAGTCCCCTGAGTGCATCTCGCTCTCCAACCCCTGGTGAGGGCGATGGTTCCTCTGGGGAGTACAGCCGGAGCCAAGCCAACGGCACCACAGGTGGCTCGGCTGTACGGGGGGGGGGGGGGCGGGTGGAGGAGGAAGATCGGGAAAGCAATCGTGATAGGGGATTCAATAGTTAGGGAATAGACAGGCGTTTCTGCAGGCATGATTGCAGGATGGTATGTTGCCTCCCCGGTGCCAGGGTGAAGGATGTCACTTTGCGGCTGCAGAATATTCTGAGGGGGGAGCATGAACAGCCAGAGGTCGTGGTCCATATCGCTACCAACAACATCGGTAGAAAGAGGGATGAGATCCTGCAGGCAGATTTTAGGGAGCTAGGAAAGAGATTTAAAAGCAGGACCTCAAGGGTAGTAATCTCCGGATTACTCCTGGTGCCACGAGCTAGTGAGTATAGAAATAGGAGGATAGAGCTTGGCTGGAGAGATGGTGCAGGAGGGAGGGCTATAGATTCCTGAGACATTGGGACCAGTTCTGGAGGAGGTGGGACCTGTACAGGTGGGACAGGTTGCACCTCAACAGAGCCGGGACCAATATACTTGCGGGCAGGTTTGCTAGTGCTGTTGGGGAGGGTTTAAACTAAGTTGGCAGGGGGATGGGCACCAGGATGTAGCATTAGAAAGGAGAAACAAAGTGCACAAAGGATGGGGAGAGACAGATAGCACTAGAGTAAGAAACAGTGAGGTATTAGGTGGGGTCAGACTAAGAAAGAATACAAGAAGGTCTAAGACAGGTTTACTGTGCATGTGTGTAAACACACAAAGTGTGGTTAATAAGGCTGGTGAGCTGCAGGTGCAAATAGACACATGGGAATATGATGTCGTGGTGATAACGGAGACTTGGCTCAAAAAAGGGCAGGATTGGGTACTAAATATTCCAGGATATAAGGTGTTCAGGAAAGAAAGGCGGTGGGGTGGCAGTACTGCTTAAGGAGAATATTACAGTGCTGGAGAGAGAGGATGTCCTGGAGGGGTCAAGGACAGAATCTATTTGGTTAGAGTTGAGAAACAATAGAGGTGCCATTACACTACTGGGTGTATTCTATAGGCCACCAACTAGTGGGAAGGATATAGAGGAGCAAATTTGCAGGGAAATTACAGAGAGGTGCAAGAACTATAAATAATGGGGGACTTCAACTATCCTAATATAGACTGGGATAGTAATAGTGTCAGCTGTGGCTCACACTCCTGCCTCTGAGTCAGAAGGTGGTGGGTTCACAGTCCCACTCCAGGGATTTGAGCACAAAATTCTAGGCTGACACTCCAGTGCAGTGCTGAGGGAGTGCTGCACTGTCGGAGGTGCCGTCTTTCGAAGAAGAGCAGGGGAATTATCCCTGGTGTCCTGGCCAATATTTATCCCTCAATCAACATCACTAAAACAGATTATCTGGTCATCATCACATTGCTGTTTGTGGGAGCTTGCTGTGCGCAACTTGGCTGCCACGTTTCCCACATTGCAACAGTGGCTACACTTCAAAAATACCTTATTGGCTGTAAATTGCTTTGCAACATCCGGTGGTCATGAAAGTCTTTCTTTCTTTTATAGTGTAAAGGGCAGAGAGGGGGAAGAATTTCTGAAGTGTGTTCAGGAGAACTTTCTTGATCAGTACGTTTCCAGCCCAACGAGGAAGGAGGCATTGCTGGATCTGGTTCTGGGGAATGAGGTGGGTCAAGTGGAGCAGGTGTCAGTAGGTGAACATTTAGGGAAGAGTGATCACTGTATCATAAGCTTTAGACTAGCTATGAAAAAGGACAGGGAGCAATCTAGAGTAAAAATACTTAGTTGGAGGAAAGCCAATTTCAGTGGGTTGAGAATGGATCTGGCCCGGGTAAATTGGAATCAAAGATTGGCAGGCAAAACTGTAATCGAACAATGGGCTGCCTTTAAAGAGGAGATGGTTCGGGTACAGTCGAGGTACATTCCCACGAGGGGGAAAGGTAGGGAAACTAAAGCCAGAGCTCCCTGGATGACAAAAGAGATAGAGGGCTCGATTTTGCCAGGCCCGAGGAGGCGGGATTGGAGGCGTGTGAGGTGTTAAAAATCGCAAAAAATGGCGGGCGGCTCCAATCCCGCCTCCAGCCTGCCTCCGAGCAATTTTCCCAGAATCGGGGTTTCACACCCTGTTTCCAGAGGTGGGATAGGCCCTTAAGGCCAATAACAACCAGTTAACTGCCTCTATAATCCCATTTTGAGAGGCCTTTCTGATTTTAACACTTTTCCCCCGTCCTGCACGTCTCCTCTGGAACACGCCAGTGAAACCTGGCGGCCTCACAAGTGGATTGCTTACTAACAACTGCAGCTCCACCATTAAAAAGGAGTTTTCACCAATGATCATTTGCAGGTGGCAGAACTTTGTTGTCTCAGGTCTGGGGGAACTTTTAGCAGGCATGCTCATTGTTGTGGAAGTTCGGAGCCTAACACCCATCTCCAGCATGACCCCCTGGGAAACCCCTCTCCCCACCTTGACTGAGCGCTTCCTCAACTGAGGCATATACCAGAAGAATGGGAACCATTTATTTCCTTTCCTCCTGGACATCAGATTCGGAGGAAGACCAGCCATGGCAGCAGCAGAACCTTGAACAACAGCAGCAACAACAACAGGAGCGCCAAGCTGTTGCTCACCCACCTGAAGCTGCACAGGCCAGAAGGCGCCAGCGCGCGACCACATTGCTGCCCGGGACGCACCCATGCTGGCCAGATTTGCTTAGCCTGCACAATCAAACACTTTTGCCTTGCACCTTCTTACCAGAGCATCGACAATGGACAAGAACCTATGGATTCTTATCATTGCCTATCGTGCAAACAGATCATCGGAGGATGCAATCACAACTGCTCTACACTCGGCACTGAATCACTTAGATGGTAAAGAGACCTACATCAGAATGCTGTTCATAGACTACAGCTCAGCATTCAACACTATCGTCCCCAAAAAGCTGGCCACCAAACTCCAAACTCTTGGCCTGAACACTTCCCTCTGCAACTGGACCCTGGACTTCCTAACAAACAGACCCCAGTCTGTCAAATTAGGTAACCACACCTCCCCTCCCTGACCCTGAACACGGGGGCCCCACAAGGATGTGTGCTGAGCCCCCTCCTCTACTCCCTCTTCACCCACGACTGTGTGGCTGTTCATGGCTCCAACACCATCATCAAGTTTGCGGATGATACCACGGTAGTAGGCCAGATCACCAACAACGATGAGTCAGCCTACAGGGAGGAGGTCCAGCATCTCGTGAAGTGGTGCACCGATAACAACCTGGCCCTTAACATCAAGAAAACCAAAGAAATCATTGTGGACTTCAGGAAGTCTAAAGGCGGAAGTCACACCCCCATCCACATCAATGGGGCTGTGGTGGAAAGGGTGGACAGCTTTAAGTTCCTCGGAGTCCACATCACGGAAGACCTCTCCTGGTCCCTCAATACCTCCTCTCTGGTGAAGAAGGCCTAGCAGCGCCTATATTTCCTAAGGAGGCTGAAGGGATGTAACCTGTCACCCCTGATCCTCTCTAACTTTTACCGCTGCACAATAGAGAGCATCCTGACAAACTGTATCACAGTATGGTATGGCAGCTGTAGCTACTATGACCGGAAAGCCCTGCTGCGGGTAGTCAAAACTGCCCAACGCATTACCGGCACCCGGCTACCGACCATAGAGCACATATACCAGAAATGCTGTTTACGGAGGTCACGGTCCATCATCAAAGACCCTACCCACCCCAGCCACAGTCTGTTCGCCCTCCTGCCATCTGGGAGATGCTACAGATGCATTTGCACCCGTACGACCAGATTTAGGAACAGCTTCTTTCCCAGGGCTGTCATCCTACTGAACTCCACAAATAAACTCTAAAGCCTGCACATCTGCCAATGCACTTTATTATGGTTATGTTTATGTTAATGTATTACAAGCCAAATGTATGTTGAATGTTTAAATGTCTTAATCTAAATGTACACTCTCGGGAGCCGCAAGCCTACATTTCGTTGTACTGCACTTGTGCACTAACAATGACAATAAAAGTTGATTTGATTTTGATTTTCTGACCACCATACTGACAATTGCAAATCGCTCTAAGCCCTCAATGTGGAAGTCCCATTTGCGAAATGACACACGCCACATCTTGAACCGTTTGTCATCAGAATTTTTTAATGACAATAAGCAACTGATGGCATTTCAAAAATAAATGCATTACACCCAAATGACTACCCTTGTGACTACTTGTGCATTATCTTCCTCTTACACGTGCTCCTGGGTCGGAGGGCTTGGGGGACGTGGGGGCCTGGAGGGCCTCGTGGCCGAGCTGTGTGGCCGCGCGATAGAGGGTGGAGCGCGCGCCGATGCTACGGAGGCCAGGTCGGGGGTGACGGCGTGGTTGGAGCTGGCAGACAGGAGCTTATCGGCTTCGTCGGCCAGTGCCTCAAGGTCCGTGAGGCTGGACGCCACGATCGCCGGGCGGATGCTGGGAGGTAGTTGGCGGATAAAGAGTGTGTGGAAGAGGGAGCCGGGCGGTTTCTCGTCGGTCAGAGCAAGCATGTGTGAGAGCAAGTCCGACGGCGTGGAGTCACCGAGACCCGGGAGGTCGAGGAGGTGGCAGTTGCGCACGAATTGGGAGGCTGTGAATTTTTTAATGAGCGCGGCCTTGAGATGTGCGTACTTGCCTTCCTCCGGAGGGTTTTGTAGTGTTGTCCAGACTTTCGTGATTGTGGAGCTGCCCAGGGAGGCGAGGAGGCAGTCGTACATCATTGTGTCGGCGGTGATGCCGCGGAGTCGGAATTGCGATTCGGCTTGAAGGAACCAGGCGGTGGCCAGGTTCTCCCAGAACTCCGGCAGCTTCACAGAAACTGCGTTTGTGTCAGCCATGGTTATGCTTAGGAGTCGTCCTGAGCGTCGGGGTCACCAATGTAGGAGTCTACGTACTCCTAGCAAAAAATACTGAACTCGGAGAGGTTCAACAGAAAAGGTTTAATTGTTGAGGCTGCATGCTGAACACAAAATGGAGTCAGAGACTACACAAAGTACAACTCTCTTTCATCAGTGCACAGCTTAGACTGCTCCTCCCCCGCTCTGGGCTTAACTATGTTGCAGATCGAGTTTCTTAAAGGTGTGATCCTTCTTAAAGGCATGACGCCTGATTTATAGTCTATGGACCGGAAAGCGGATTGTGTCCGTTCTGTGATCGGTATGCCACAACATAATAGGCTTGCCAGCAAAGTTGAAGCCCATGGAATAAAAGGGACAGTGGCAGCATGGATACGAAATTGGCTAAGTGACAGGAAACAGAGAGTAGTGGTGAACGGTTGTTTTTCGGACTGGAGGAAGGTACACAGTGGTGTTCCCCAGGGGTCGGTTCTAGGACCACTGCTTTTCTAGATATATATTAATGACTTAGACTTGGGTGTACAGGGCACAATTTCAAAATTTGCAGATGACACAAACCTTGGAAGTATAGTGAACAGTGAGGAGGATAGTGATAGACTTCAAGAGGACATAGACAGGCTGGTGGAATGGGCGGACATGTGGCAGATGAAATTTAACTCAGAAAAGAACGAAGTAATACATTTTGGTTGGAAGAATGAGGAGAGGCAATATAAACTAAAGGGTACAATTCTAAAGGGGGTGCATGAACCGAGAGACCTGGGGGTATATGTGCACAAATCATTGAAGGTGGCAGGGCAGGTTGAGAAAGCGGTTAAAAAGCATACAGGATCCTGGGCTTCATAAATAGAGGCATAGAGTACAAAAGCAAGGAAATTATGGTGAACCTTTATAAAACACTGGTTCGGCCTCAACTGGAGTATTGTGTCCAATCTGGGCACCGCACTTTAGGAAGGATGTGAAGGCCCTAGAGAGGGTGCAGAAAAGATTTACAAGAATGATTTCAGGGATGAGGGACAACAGTTACGTGGATAGACTGGAGAAGCTGGGGTTGTTCTCCTTGGAGCAGAGAAGATTGAGAGGAGATTTGATAGAGGTGTTCAAAATCATGAGGGGTCTAGACAGAGTAGATAGAGAGAAACTGTTCCCATTGGCGGAAGGGTTGAGAACCAGAGGACACAGATTTAAGGTGATTGGCAAAAGAATGAGGAAAAGCCTTTTTACGCAGCGAGTGGTCAGGATCTGGAATTCACTGCCTGAAAGGGTGGTGGAGGCAGATTCAATTATGGCTTTCAAAAGGGAGTTGGATAAGTACCTAAAATAATTTTTTTTGCAGGGTTACAGGGAAAGGGCGGGGGAGTGGGACTAGCTGAAGTGCTCTCGCAGAGAGTCGGCATGGGCTCGACAGGCCAAATGGCCTCCTTCTGTGCTGTACCCATTCTATGATTAGGGGGGGCTCTAACGGGGCGCTACCGGCTTTGCGACCGGGTGTGGCGAGAGTACCGACGCTTGCGAAATTGACGTGGAGGTTTGCAGCGGCAGTAACCATTATCACGACGCTCTCCTGTGGCCAGAGATCGTGATGTCATCCGGGTACACAGTGCCCTGGCAGTGTACCAGCTCTGAAATTCACTCTCGCGCCTGAGCGCCTGGTGTTAGCAACGACAAGTAGAGGAGGCGGAATGCAGTTGGATGAGCGCTGGAGGAGCGATATCTAAAGGCGTCAACTTCCGGTTTTTTTTTGTCGGCAAAGAATGCTGCCTTATCAGTTTGACAAAAGCAAACAGGCGTTTTGAGTGATTTGAGCATTCTCAACATGAAGGAGTACTCTGGCTGAGAAATCACTTTCATTTGGGTTACATTTGATAGTTCAACAATTCCATCATTTAATGGGGGCTGTACTAGCACTGGACCTCACCCTCTAGCATTACCGTCGGAGGCAGCGCAGGCAGAGAGAAAGATTGCAAAGTGTGGTCAGAGGGAGGAGGGCCAACAGGGCTCTCACCAGGAGGCCTTACCCTCCCAACGTATTCCGGCAACATTTCTCCTACATCAATCTCACTGAGGAGCGGTGTCTTAGAAGGCTCCACTTCACCAAGGACATGGTCACAGAGCTCTGCCACCTCCTGCAGCCAGACCTCGAGCCTCACATCAGGAGCACCATGTCTCTCTCAGTGGCAGTCAAGGTCACCGTCACCCTCAGTTTCTATGCCAGCGGACCCTTCCAATGTGCAACAGGAGACATCGCTAACATATTACAGTTTGCCATCCATTGCTGCATCCGCGAGGTCACAGATGCTCTGTACAGAAGGAGAAGGGACTACATTTCCTTCCCCATGATCAGAGAGAAGCAGGACGAGCGTGCATGTGGCTTTGCCAGGATAGCGGGCTTCCCCATGGTGCAGGGCGCCATTGACTGCAACCACATCGCTTTGCGGGCACCTCATAACAATCCTGAGGCATTCTGTAACTGCAAAGGCTACCACTCACTCAATGTGCAGTTGGTGTGCAGCCACACACAGCGCATCCTCACTGTCAATGCCCGTTATCCTGGCAGCAACCATGATGCCTTCGTCCTACGCCAGACCGGTGTGCCTGCACTCTTCCAGCCACCACATTAAGCTAGCGGATGGCTGCTGGGAGACAAGGGCTATCCGCTCTCCACCTGGCTCATGACTCCCCTCCGCAACCCCAGCACTTGTTCCCAGCACTCATACAATGAGAGACATGCTGCCACCAGGAACATCATTGAGCAGACCATCGGAGTGCTCAAGCAACGGTTCTGCTGCCTTGACCGTTCGGGGGGAGCCCTCCAGTACTCAGCTGAGCGTGTGTCCCTTTTCGTCGTCGTCTGCTGCATGCTCCACAACTTGGCCATTATGAGGGTGCAGCCATTGCCACCAGGCATAGCCGCACCACCTCAGGAGGAGGAAGAGGAGGAGAAGGAGGATGAGGAGGAGGAGGAGGAGGAGGAACAGGAGCACGAACAGCAGTGACGGAGGATCCAGCCACTCCATTGGTCTTCTGGAAGGGTGGTCTGTGACCGCCTCATCAGATTGCGATTCCAATGAATTTGAGGCCACTTCCCAGTTGCTCATCCAGTCCCCATTGTTCCATCAATTTCTCATTCCATACCACACCCAAAAGCTGAAATGAGACACAACACCATTTCTGCAACATTCCAATAAGAAATGTATCCAAATTCAGCAACCACATATATACAGCAACAATAATGGGGCAGAAATTCCTCCCCAAACGCATGAGTACGGAAGGGGCACTCACGCGTCTGGCCGGAGGAAATGCCGGTTTTCAGCATGCACAGCGCATGCGCTGAAAACCGGCATTTCCTCTCCTCTAACCCAAGAGGTGAAGAGGCTAGCGCGTGCGCTGTAGGGGGCAGCGCGTGCGTCTTGGATTTCCTCTGTTTTGGGGGATTTGCGCATGTGTAAAGGCCTCCGGTCTTTACGCTTGTAAAAAGCACACGTAAGTATTTATTTTTACAGGTAAGTGGTGTTTTAGTGCAATTTAGAATTTTTTTTCCCACAGGTTTATTATTTTAAAGAATCTACAATAAGGTAAGTTTAGTTTTAGACCCTTTTTATTAAAAATTTATTTTTTTCGAAAAAAAACATTATTGTTTAAATTATTTTTTTAAACTTATTTATACTTAATTTAATGATTGGGATGTTTTTAAAAATTTTATTTAAAGTTTAAGTAGTGTTTTGGGGTGCAGTACTTCTCATGAGTTTGACAGTTCTTACTCTCAAACTTATGAATGAAGTTTCCCCTCCCCTGATTGGCTGAACAGTGCTCACCTGATCCCAGCCGGCACATCGCACTAACTACGCCGCTGGGTCAGGTTAGCACAGCGCGCCGGCATCAGAACCTGGTCACTGAAAGGAAATCCACTGCGGGCCAGGTTTCAGATGTCGGCGCGCAGGGTGAGCGCACATCGAAGGCTTGCACGCGCGGCAAGCCCCCGACAACACGTTCTGGGCCATTAACTAATCACCCTTGTGCAAACCCTTACTTGCCCTCTTTACTGTGCCTTTTCCTAATCTAGTGCTCCTACGTAGTTTCTCCCCAGTGGCTGCAGCAGGGCTGGTGGAAGGCTGCTGAGTGTCGGTGCCAGAAACTACAGATGGCCTTGCAGGATGCCCTCGACCAGCTCTGGGCCTGGAAGGCCCAGCTGTACACTGCGCCACCTCAGGATGGGCTAGCTGGATGCCAGGCAGGGGCAAGGGCAATGGTGGAGTGGCAGTGGTGGGAGTAGAAATGCTGTCATCCTGAGAGAGGACAGCAGATTCCTGCTCCATTGACGCACTCCCACTCCCCTGTGGCAGCACCTCCGCATCCCCACCAATCTGCTGCATCACAGATTGCTGGGCTGCTGCGACACCGTGAGATCCCCGGTGGACTGTGGTGGACCCAGCAACGATGGCAGCAGTCAGAGCTTGCGTGGCATCAAGCTGAGACTGCATGAGAGCAGTCTGAGACCGGATGACATCAACCATTGACTGCATTACAGCACTAAGATGTTGCGTAGCTTCCGCCTGTACTGCAATGGATGCTGCCACATCGCCCATGACACGCGGCATGAGGTCCGGGTCCCCACGGTTTCTCAGGGAGTCCACCATCCTTTGCAGACTGCCAACGATTGGCTCCATGGTGTGCGCAGAGCTCTGTGCAATGTTGGAGGCGGACTCCTCCATGCTCCTTACCATTGCTGACAGGCTCTCGAACACCCTTGCCATTGCACCTATTATCTCGGTGTGCATGCCCATCACCCTTCTTGTGAACGCCTCCTTATCGAGGTCCTCATCTAAGTCCTGTGCAGCAGAACTTGCGCGCGAACTCGTCCTCGGGAGAGCTGGCTCCCGAGCTACCCTTTCCCCCTGGCCTTGCTGCAGCTCGCTTGTCCCCATAGCAGTGCAGACTCCTCTACTAAACTTACCTCTAAAGATTGCGTAGTGCCAGTATCTGAGGTGGTGCCTGCGGGTGAGAGATGCAGTGATGCGGTGCTTTGCTCCTCCTCCTCTTCTCCTTCCTCACTCTCAGTGGGAGGCTCAGGGACAGGCTGGTCATCTGGTTGCTGATTCTCTGAAAGCATAAAGGCCCAAAACTCGCATTAAGGTGAGGGAAGGGGGCAGGTAGGGAGCAAGGAATGCAGACAGTATCAGGAGCTGGAAAGTGGGAAAGGCTTGTGGTGTGAGGGGGAAGTGGGATGAGAGAAGGAGAGGGGCTGAAGATACCGTTGTTGCCCCCAAGGGGGTCGACATTGCTGACGGCCACACCGCCCACCACCTGCTGCCCAATGAGTCGCAGCACTCGCTCCTCCAGGTCTGAAAGCTGTTGGAGCTGCGCATCACCCCCACCTGTTCGCTGCTGTTCCCTCCTATTGTGGGCCATCTTGGCCTGCAAAAGAAACGAATGTGTGAGAGTCAGAGTCGAGCTATGTGTTTGGGAGATATGCCTGCCATAGTTGAATAGCTGTGATTGTAGGCAAGGTGTAAGATGTGGATGTGAGTTTGAGTAGGTGCAGACGCTTGGTGGGTGAGTGGTGGGGGTGTGGTGGTTTGTGCAGTGTGTACAGACTGAGGTTCAGATGCTGGTATGTAGGACCTGTTGAAGCATGTACTCACCATGACCACCCGAGTGAGGTCATTGAATTTCTTCTGGCACTGTGTCAGGCTGCGGGCGACCACACTACTAGCCGAGACCTCCTGGGCTAACTTCCCTCCACATTGCCCTGAAGACCTGGGGCAATGGCCTCCTTCCAGTGTCCGGGAACAGCACTGGCCTCTTTCGCTCCACTCCCGCGACCAATGCCTCCAATGCCTCGTCCGTGAAACGACGAGCTCTCTCCCTGGGAGTGGGATCAGCCATCACGATTAGGGGATTCAGCTGGTTGCTTCACAGCCAGCACTGCTGATAATGAGGACCTGCACAATGATGCAACCTCCCCTTTAAGAGCTGGAAGGAGCCAGTGTGAAGGATCATTCCCGATTGCATTGCACCTGAAATTCATTATCGCTTTGCTGGTAGCGCCCCTTTAGTGCCCTGATTAGGTCATTAGCGCTTGATTTAGCGCTCCAACTCTTTCCAGGGGTGCTAAAAGTCAATTTAGGGAAACCTCAGACTCATTAGCGCCTGGCGCTAATTTTTCATGACTTCAAAATTTAGCACCCCAAACAGGGCGATACCGAATTTCTCCCCCCATGATTCTACAATTGAACCCTGAGTGCAGAGCACTGCTGTATAACAGTGACCACACTTCAAAAAGTATTTCATTGGCTGTAAAGCGCTTTGTGACGTCCTGAGTTCGTGAAAGGCGCTATATAAATGCAAGTTCCTCTTCTTACTTGCAGAGTGAAGTGCACTGTGCTTTGGAACAGTGTAATGAATGGCAGAGGATGCCAACTGTGAACCAACCTGCTCTTATCAAGATTACTCGTAAAGGAGAAGCACAGTCCACTGAATAGACACATAATCCTAAGTGTTGTTCATGGGCATCATAAGCTCAGAAGATGGATACGGATAAGGAAGGCAATTTGGCCCATCCTATGCCATCCATCTGGGAAAAAGTCCCTACAGCATCCAACTTTTAAATGACTCCAAACCTACTGCCCCCACTACCTAACTGGAAGTCCATTACATGTGGCGGCACTCTTTACATGAAGAAGAATTTTAGAATAAATTTGCCTCACTCCAATTTGAACCAGTGTTACCTTGCCCTAATGACACAGTTCAATCTGGATTTCTCCTTTCTATATCATTTACTACCTTAATCACCTCTCTAAGGCTGCCTTTCAGTCGCCTTCTTCCAAAAAAACACTTGCCTTTCTGTAGTACCTTTCACAATCTCTGGATGTCCCAAAGCGCTTTACAGCCAATGAAGTAATTTTGAAGTGTAGTCACTGTTGTAATGCAGGAAACGCGGCAGCCAATTTGCCAATCCCACAAACAGTAATGAGATAACTGTGGTGTATGTGCCTTTAAAAGCAATTGTGGTGTATGTGCCTTTAAGAGCCCCAGGTGTGCGCAATGCCGGTAATTGCCACTTGGGCTATATAAGCCTGTGTATTGTGTATATCCTTTAGAACCCCCCCCCCAGACTTGCTTAGTAAATACCTATGAACCAACTCCTGTCTTCAGTGTCTTTATCTACACACGGACACTACAGTGGCGACGAAGTGGAAACGGACTTACCTGCAATTCGGCAGCACCTCAAGGACATCGATTCCTCCAGCGTCCAGAAGACTCAAGGAAGTAATAGAAACTGTGGTTTCACCAGCTGGCCAAGCTGGTGGCAGGTACTGCGCTAATCCTTCCTGGGCGTCAGGCTGGGGCTCCAGCGGCGGGCTCTACAGCTGAGACAGGCAGTGAAATCGGAGGCAAGCAATAACGGACTGGGAGGGTGCACTCGGGAGACGGCCGGCGCGGCAAGCAGGTCAGCGTTTAGACCTCCGCCGGGAACGAGTCTCCAACAGTGAATAAACGGAAACCACAGTAAAACAGCATTGTTATCGGTAGCAGCGGCGGGAAAGCGCAGGAAGCGCCATATCGTTGCTACAGAGAGAAAAAAAAAAGCGCGGGAAGCGCTATATCTTTTTTGAAATGCCTAAGTCTGGCAATATTGATGCTTTTGATAACGAAACAGAGCCTAACTTTGGCAATATTGATGTTTTTGATAACAAGATAGAGGATTGGACCACATATGTAGAAAGAGTGGAGGGGTTTTGCACCGCAAATGGAATAGAAGATGAAAAAAAAGCTTCAGTGCTTCTGGATCTAATGGGCGCAGAAACATACAAGCTGTTACGCAGCTTAATCACTCCAGCCGAACCGATGGACAAGAATTTTGAGGAGATTGTTGATACCCTACACTGCCAATTCGAGGCAGGACTGGCAGATTCTCTGCAAGACAAATTCATCTGCGATCCCCTAAGTGTAGAAACACAAAAAAAGGTATCTTCTGGAAAAGATTTAACACTGGACAAGGCTTTCAATGCAATAGGAGCGGCAAAGATACAGCAAAGGCCACAGGACTTCGGCACCCATGAAATGACACGGGGTTTCGAAAGATGTTATCGCTGCGGCAGATCCAACCATGACCAGAGGGATTGCTGGTTCAAAGAAAAAGTATGCAGGCGATGCGGAAAGATGGGACACATTCCACGTGTATGCCGATCTGAAAATAAAAAATCCACTAATGGGAAAAGAATCAATAAGGAAAAGCACAGAAAGGTACAAATGATGACGGACAGTAGCTCCAAAGACCAGAAGAGCGATAGCGACTCCGGGAACAAGAGACTAAGCTCTCTCAAATTACATAATGTAATTGCCAATGAAGATTACCAGACCATTTGGGTTACCCTCATAATAGCAGGGTCCCCAGTTAAAATGGAGCTAGATACAGGATCAGCTCTAACCGTAATAAATCGACGAGATTACGAGAGGCTATTTTCGCATATACCTCTAAAAGACACATCCATTATCTTAAAAACATATACGGGGCAGAAAGTATACCCCAAAGGAAAAATAAAGGTGCCTGTGGTATACAACGGTAAAGAAATACAAAAGTTGTATTTATACATTCTACAAGATGGTGGTCCACCGTTGTTGGGACGTGAATGGATAAGGAAGATACGTTTAGACTGGCACTCCATTCAGGCACTGACGGTGACCAGTAAAGAAAAAAACAATGATGACATCATACCTGAACGATTAAAAGACATCTTGGCCAACGCCAAAGAAGTGTTTCAAGAGAAACTAGGAACCTTGAAAGGCATCACCGCCTCAATAAAAGTGGAAGATGCAGCAATTCCAAAATTTTTTAAGGCAAGACCGGTGCCATACGCAATACGTCCGGCAGTCGAGGCAGAGCTGGAGAATTTGGAAAAGGCAGGCGTATTATCCAAAATAGATTGGAGCGAATGGGCAACACCCATCGTTCCAGTCATGAAAAAAGCATTGAAAAATAACTCTGAGGAACAGAGAAAAATTCGCATCTGTGGGGACTTTAAGGTGACTGTAAACCCGGTCCTTCACACGGTACAGTATCCTCTTCCGAGGATAGAAGATATTTTCGCCTCACTATCCGGAGGAAAACGTTTCACAAAAATTGACTTGGCACAGGCATATCTACAGATGGAGGTTGAGGAGACCTCTAAAAAGTACCTCACAATAAACACACACAAAGGCCTGTACCAGTACAATCGACTGATTTTTGGAGTAGCATCAGCTCCAGCTATCTGGCAAAGAGCTATGGAGCAAGTCCTGCAAGGGATTCCGGGGACTCAGTGTTACCTAGACGACATCCTTATAACAGGAGAAAACGACAACGAGCACCTTGCCAATTTGGAGCAGGTGCTCACTAGACTGAAAGAACGGGGCCTACGAGCAAATCGCCCCAAGTGCGAATTTTTCCAAAATCAGATATCATATTGTGGCCACATAATTAATAAGGAAGGGTTGCATAAGTCACCTGAAAAAATTGAAGCAGTTATAAAAGCCCCAGCACCTGAAAATGTTTCACAATTGAGGTCATTCCTGGGATTAATAAATTACTATCATAAATTTTTACCGAACTTATCAACTATTCTACACCCTCTTAATGATCTTCTACACACAGGAGTGATTTGGAAATGGAACGAAGACTGTAAACGTGCCTTCCATAAATGTAAAGACTTAATCACATCCGAGAAAGTTTTGGCTCATTACAACCCATCACTACCAATCAGACTGGCGTGCGATGCATCCCCTTACGGCATAGGAGCGGTATTGTCCCATAGATTCCCTGATGGCTCGGAACGGCCGATAGCTTTTGCGTCACGCTCATTGAACTCAGCTGAGCGTAACTATTCCCAGATAGACAGGGAAGCACTCAGCCTGGTATGGGGAGTGAAGAAATTCAACCATTACCTACACGGACAAAAATTTACCTTGCTGACTGACCATCAACCCCTCATCTCCATATTCAACCCTAAGAAAGGTGTCCCCATTATGACGGCACAAAGACTACAGAGGTGGTCCCTTTTTCTAGGGGCACACCAATACAACATTGAATACAAAGGGTCAAAACAGCATGGGAATGCTGACGGTTTATCGCGCCTGCCGTTGCCAACGATAGAAGAGGCACCTACAGTAGACCCAGTAGAGATATTCCACTCTACCATAGTGGAATGTCTACCGGTGACAAATTCTGCCATTGAAAGGGAGACCAGAAATGACCCTACTCTCTCACGGGTCTACGATTTAACAATGAAGGGATGGCCAGCACATGGCGAACCACTGTTGCCAGCATTCTCGCAAAGAAGAGAACAGCTGTCAGTGTGCCGAGGAACCTTGATGTGTGGATCCAGAGTGGTGATTCCACCCAAACTCCAGGATAAAGTGCTAAAGGAGCTTCACGAGGGGCATCTGGGTGGAGTGAAAATGAAGAACCTAGCTAGGGCGTTTGTATGGTGGCCAGGTATCGATGGAGACATCGAAGACATGACCAAGAGCTGCCTAGGATGCCAGAAGGTCCAAAATGCTCCACCACAGGCCTCTCTACATCCATGGGAGTGGCCCTCATCTCCCTGGCAAAGGGTGCACATTGACTTTGCTGGCCCATTTATGGACTCAATGTTCTTAATCGCAGTTGATGCACACTCCAAGTGGCCGGAGGTAATAAAGATGACCTCCACCACCACGGAAAAAACCATCACAGTATTAAGGACCATATTTGCCAGGAATGGGCTGCCGGAACAGATATGTTCTGATAATGGACCGCAATTTGTGTCCGAAGAATTCAGAAAGTTCTTAAAGAACAATGGGGTAAAGCACTACACGTCCGCCCCATACCATCCCGCCACCAATGGATTGGCTGAAAGGTTTGTCCAGACCTTTAAGAAGGCCATAAAGGCCATGGGTAATGAAAACATAAAACTTCAGCACAAGGTGGATAACTTCTTATTTGCATATAGGAATGCAACACATATGGTTACAAACCAAACTCCCGCCATGATGTTCTACAATAGAAACCTAAGATGCCGGCTGGATTTGGTCAAGCCCAACATCCGAAGGGACATGGAGAACCGGCAGTTTCAGGGCATGAATGAAAGGCCAACTAGGGCCTTCCAGATAGGCCAACCGGTTTTGGCCCGGGACTACCGTACCGAGAAATGGCAGCCTGGAACTATCTGCACACGACTAGGACCACTGATGTATACCGTGGACATCGGAGAAAGCATAATAAGGCGCCATGCTGACCAAATCATCAAGTCATCCGAAAAGGGACAACCTACACCACCACGCTATACATCTAACGATGAAGTAGAGATACCCATATCTACCTCCGATCCGGTGATACTGGAACCCGATGAACCCAACACTGGCCTTCAAGCCGAATCAGCCTTACCAGAAGAACCTACTACACCACCAGAAACTACTACACCCCCGAGGCGTTATCCGGACCGAGTCAGGAAGCCTCCTGAGAGACTAACTTATAATTAATTAATACAGCAATGTATATTATTTTGCATATAACATGTAATTAATAATTACTTAAAATATGATGTACTAGTTAGCTAGAAGGGGAGGAATTGTGGTGTATGTGCCTTTAAAAGCAATTGTGGTGTATGTGCCTTTAAGAGCCCCAGGTGTGCGCAATGCCGGTAATTGCCACTTGGGCTATATAAGCCTATGTATTGTGTATATCCTTTAGAACACCCCCCCAGACTTGCTTAGTAAATACCTATGAACCAACTCCTGTCTTCAGTGTCTTTATCTACACACGGACACTACAATAACGACCAGATAATTTGTTTTAGTGAAGTTGGTTGAAGGATAAATATTGACCTTGACACCAGATAAAACTCCCCTGCTCTTCTTTGAAATAATACAATGGGATCTTTTATGTTCATCTGAGTGGGCAGACGGTGCCTCAGTTTAATGTCTCCTCAGAAAGTCGGCACCTCCAACAGTGCAACACTCCCTCAGTACTGCACTAGAGTATGTGCTCAAGTATCTGGAGTGGGACTATGAACCCACGACCTTCTCATTCTAGAGGCTACCAACTGAGCTACGACTAGCACAGCCTTCGAGGCTGAAGAGCCCAAGTTTCTCCACTCTTTCCTCATAACTCATGCTTCTGAAGCTAGCGGACAGGCTTGTGGCTCTTCTCTGCACAGCCTTCAGGACTTGGCTGTCTCCCTCGTGTCTCAGATACCTGTAGAGTTCTGACGGAGGGCCATCGACCTGAAATGTTAACTCTGTTTCTTTCTCCACAGATGCTGCCTGACCTGCTGAGTATTTCCAGCATTTTCTGTTTTTATTTCAGATTTCCAGCATCCACAGTATTTTGCTTTTGTACCTGTGGGGTTACCAGGGTTGCTCCACCGGTCCAGGTACCACCTTTTAAAACTGCTGTTTAGGGGCAGCCTGGGCACGGCTACTTTGTGTACAATTTCCCCTTAAAGTGACATCATGCTGTTCTGGTAACAAAACTCTTAGCGATCTCACTTTTGAAAGCTTCATTTGACCCTCAGTAGTCACACCTTTTGGGGGAGAGAGTTCCAGATTTCTACTACCATTTGTGTGAAAGAGTTTCCTGATTTTGCACCAGAGCTGTAATTTTAAGATTACGTCCCCTCATTCTTAATTTCCCCACCAAAGGACCTAGAGTAAATAATTCAGTATCAACCATTTTGGGGCGCTAACATCGCCTGGGTGTTAACTTTACCGGTGGCTGCGAAATTGAGTTTTAGCGCCCCGAGGGAAGTGGAGCACTAAATCAAGCGGTCCACTTCCGTCTTAGGGTGCTAACGTCGGAGAGCGGGGCGGAGACTTCAGCAGCGCTGCCATGTTCAAAGGCTCCTTCCCTCCCTTAAAGGGAAGGGCCATCACTACAGGCTCTGGAATTTAAAAAGTACCTACCTGGACCACCAAGGCAGCCGCGATCCCAGGCGATCAGCCCGGCACTCAAGCAGATCGATCGCGGGCAGGAACCTGCGAAAAAAAACTAGAACGAGAAAGGTAAGTTTTTTTTTCCCACTTACCTCGGCCACCTGGCCTTTAATCATCGCCCCCAAAGCGGCCGGCCACCCGATGCACGCCCCCTGCAGCGGTCGGTATTTTCGACCGGCGAGGCTGCAGGGGCTGGAAGTCAATTTCGGGTCCGGGGCGCTACCAAGGTGATGCGCATGGCGATGATGTCACGATCTCCGGGTGAAGGAGATCGGGGCGTGACGCGGTGGCGCCACCACAAAACACCCGCTGAATATGGCGAGAGTCGATGTCAGCGCCGCGCCCGGTCGCAAAGCCAGGGGGCGCTAACGGGTGGCGCAAAGGCACCCAATTTCACCCCCCTAGTTTCTCCGTATTTACCCTATCGAATCCATTTAACATTTTAAACACCCCGATCAGATCACCCCTCAATCTTCTATGCTCAAGGGAATACAAGCCAAGTTTATGCAATCTATCCTCATAATTTAACCCACTAAGCCCTGGTATCATTCTGGTGAATCTATGTTGCACCCGCTCCAAGGCACCTGAGGTGCTGTGGCCAAAACTGAATGCAGCACTCCCATTGTGGTCTGACCAAGTCTCTGAACAACTGAAGCATCACTTGCTCCTCTTCGTATTCCAGCCCCTTGGGATAAAGGCCAACATTCCACTAGCCTTTTTGATTGTGTGTAGGGCGCCACCACCCCTCCCCCCTCCAATCACTACTCTAACCCATCACTACTCCTCCCTCCACCTTCCTAGGCTAGAATGCCTCTCGAATATGCCCTCAGCTACCCTCTGTGCCTTTCTCGTCATTCTCTGAAGGGCCTATCGAGACACCCATTGCTGCCTCATTACGAGCAGCAACTCCAACTGCCCCATCCTCCTCTCTCGCTGACATTCCCGTCCAAGGCGCCCCCCCCCCCACCTCCCACACTGGAGGCTACTCTCGCCAACCTCCTTATCGTTTCGCTCACCCCACCCACCACTGCCCCCACCCCCCCAGACTCTGCCAGCGGCCTTCTCCACATTTCCCTGAAGAATGTCCGTTCATTCGCAAACAAGGCCCTTGCCGTCCACGACCTTATTGTAGATAACTGCATTGGCATCATGGCTTTGACAGAAGTTTGGCTGACTCTACCTTTCACCACCTACCCCACCTAAATCGTCCCTATCACCAGCTTGCACCTTGCTCTCTCTCCCCGCCTACTCCTCCGGCCACTTCTCCTCCTTTGAGCACCTCACTTTGTTCCACCCCCGCCTGTTGTGTATGTAATATGTGTGCTACTTTGAACCTATGGACAGGACTGCACTACTTGTTGGGCGTAGTGATACGCAGTACCACTCCTGGCCATAGGGGTATAAATAGTACTGTGGGTACTGATCCCCCTCAGTTCCCGCCTGTGGGCATGAAGTAAAGACCTATGTGCAGTCCCTACCTCCAACCAGTAAAGGCCTGTTTGAGTTATACGTTTAAGTCTTTGTGTTAATTGTTCAATACAATACACATACTTAACACTGGCGACGAGTCAGGCTCTTACCCTGCGGCAGTTATTCCAGGCGGCTTCGTCCAAAGACAGGACGTTGAAGAGAGGTTTCAATCCTCAACACCCCACTCAAAACTGAAGGGCAGCAGAAATCCTGACAGCTTCCAGCGACTGGAAGCGACAGGCATTAGGACCCTGAAGCCTCCATCAGCTTGTGAACCGGAGTAAAGACAGGACTGGGGAAGAGAGAGAGGTAGGGCGATAGCGATCGGCAGATAAGGGCCGGGCCGCTTTGAAGTGAGGGGCGCAGCCGGGCCAGCGATCGGGACCAAAGATAAGAGCCGCACTCGGACTGAAAGGCGCGGCGGCTGCAGAAGCTCAAGGTGCGAGAGTCGCGGTGCACAGCGCGGGCTATCGATCGCGGCGAAGATAAGGGCCGCACTCGAGGGCTGAAGGGAGACGGCGTCGGGGGGACGGGTGAAGACCGCCAAGCGCGGGAAAACCGCCATTTTGTGGGCGGAGGACGACGGCAAGAGCGGGAAGCCGCCATCTTTGATAACAAGTAAAGAAAATAAAATCTGAGAAATTGCAAATCTACAATGCCTAAACACGGGAATATTAGCACCTTTGATAGTGACCTCGAAGATTGGGCCATATATGTTGAAAGAGTAAAAAATTATTGTAAGGCCAATAAAATTCGTGACCAAGATAAAGCTCTAACATTATTAAATTTAATGGGTGCGAAGACGTACGGGCAATTGAAACACCTGTTATCACCAGATGAACCGGCGGATAAGACGTTCGAGGAGATTGTTACTGTCCTGAAAGATCATCTAAACCCCACGCCGCTGATGCTAGCGGAACGATTTAAATTTTACGACAGAAGGCAGCTACAGCATGAAAGCAATGCTGAATATTTGCTGGAATTGCGTAAATTAGCGAAATATTGCCAGTTTGGAACGGGATTGACAGATGCACTACGAGACAAATTTGTGTGTGGTTTATTTAAACAGGATACACAAAAGCGACTGCTCGAGGAGAATGAGCTGACGCTTGAGAAGGCGGTCACTATGGCAGCAGCACACGAAGCCGCAGCGAGAGGCACGGCAGTAATGCAGCTACGGTCACCGGAGCTCAGTGCACACAAATTGGGTGTGAGTTCTGGCAAATGTTATCATTGTGGAAAGACAACGCATGATCAGAACCAGTGTTGGTTTAAAAACCAAGAATGTAGAACTTGTGGTAGGCTTGGACATATAGCTAGAGTATGCAGGTCAGGGAAGAAGACCAGCAACAAGAAGTCACCGCAAGGAAAATACGCAAAGGTACACAAGGTGACCGAACAGGAGTCCGATTCAGACGCTAGCAGTAATGAACTGGCTAGCTTAAGCTGTAATGAACTGGCTAGCTTAAGAGTACTCAACGCTGGTAAGGGTGCAGACCTCCAGACAATTTGGGTCACTCTTCAGATAGAAGGAGTCCAAGTAAAACTGGAATTGGACACTGGATCGGCATTGACGGTCATAAATAAGAAAGATTACGGAAAGTTATTCCAACATATTCCCCTACAGGATATGGGGATTATATTGAAAACATACACGGGGCAAAGAGTGTACCCCATCGGGAAAATAGAGGTTGCAGTGGCCCACAAGGGCGAAGACAGTCAAATAATGGACTTATATGTGATATCTGAAGGAGGTCCTCCACTACTAGGACGGGAGTGGATTAGGAAAATGAATATGGACTGGCATTTCCTACAAACAATAACGAGTGAGAACTCGGTGAAGATAGTCGGCCCAGACTCTGGAACGGATGATGGTAAGCCCAACTCAGGTGCAAAAGACAAAGTTTCAGCACAGAATTCCACTGAGCAACAACAACATAGTTTAACTGTGGATTCTGAGTCTGGCAAGTCTACTGATGTGCCCATTTCTGAGGGACACCGGGCTCGAACTCAACTCCATTTCAAACTACAACAGCAATTAGAACAAATGCTTCGCCGTTTTGAGCAAGAGTTGAATGCAACGAAAGAGTTCTTTGATATAGAGTTGGAGAATCTGGAAAGACAACAGAAGCAGCTGATGGAGAAAATGGAGCAGGAGCACACAAAACGTCTGATGTCAGAGGAGTTAACGGTCAGCCAACTCTTGCATATGCTGAAGGACAGGACTCTGAAATGGGAAAAACTTGAACATGAACTTCAATATTCAAACGAAAGGGGTTCGGAGCTCTCAAAGGTTATTGGAAGAGCTGAGGTGGCAACACAGACTGAGATGACTGCAACAGAGCAGCCCTTGGATGCCAAAAGTACGCTGACTCACGTCAACGTAGAACAACAGACCGCTGAAACAGCTGCTCCGGTAGAGGGATGGCATAGTCCGATCAATCAATCTCCAAAGGAAGTTGAAGTATTAAAATCACAAATGAGGTCACTAGTAAACGACTTGCTGAAAGCCCAGAAAAAGCTGGATGCAGAGGTACACATGAAGAAGTCTCTTCAGGAAAGATGTCTGGATTTGGAACAAGAGCTGGCTAACGTCCAGCTAGGTATGGAGGAAATAGACGACCCTCTCACTGGTCTAGCTCAGGACGACACCGAATATTACGATGTCCTGTCCTGCCCAGCTTGTAACTTCGACTCCCAAAGTGCAGAAATCATGGAGGAGCACCAAAAGTCTACGGAACATCGGGAGAAGCTGGCTCTACGACGGAAACAGGAGGAAGAGAAGGAGGAACTGCGCATGCAGCTGGCAGCTGTGGCAGCTGACAATGGAGCCCAGAGAGTCTCCAAGAAGCAGAAAAGGAAAAGTAAAAACAGAAGATGACCCATCTGAACCATTATCACCTCTACCAGATCACACACGTGGTCCCTCCGAACGGAGCCAATTCAGTTCGGAAGTTCAAACTGTTAAATCCATGGAAGGACTATTGAATGAGTCACTCTAGCAACGTGAACCGACTACACCACAGAGATTGAATCTGTGAACTGTTTTCCGCAGAGACTGAATCTGTGATCTGTTTTTGACATGAAGTTATCTATGTATCTATGTTATTCTGTTATGTAAACCTGAAGTTATATATGTATATATGTTATTACGTTATGTTAAATGGGGAGATGACTGTAAAGCTAGGAAGGGAGGAATGTTGTGTATGTAATATGTGTGCTACTTTGAACCTATGGACAGGACTGCACTACTTGTTGGGCGTAGTGATACGCAGTACCACTCCTGGCCATAGGGGTATAAATAGTACTGTGGGTACTGATCCCCCTCAGTTCCCGCCTGTGGGCATGAAGTAAAGACCTATGTGCAGTCCCTACCTCCAACCAGTAAAGGCCTGTTTGAGTTATACGTTTAAGTCTTTGTGTTAATTGTTCAATACAATACACATACTTAACACCGCCCACCTTTAAAAATCCTCGTTCTCTATCAATTACCAAAAACTTGCATGGTGACGGTCCTGAAATTCCGCTGCACGCAAATTGGCTGCCGCGTTTCCCACACTACAACAGTGACTACACGTCAAAAAGTACTTCACTGGGTGTAAAACGCTTTGGGACGTCGTGAGGGGCGCTATAGAAATGCAAGTCCTTTCTTTTACAGCGCAGACTGGTAATGCAAGTGATGTAACTGCACTGATGGTTTCTCACTGTGATTGTGCAGTGGTTAGAGAAAGTGAACCTTTATTGTTTTACAATATGTAGACAGGCTTATTAAGCAATTTATCCTATGATGAATCCAAAGTGTTGTTCTATCTCGCGTCAGCTCTTTAGCGGTAGATAAACCGGAGATGCTGTAAAAACTGGGAGGAGTAAAAAGGTGGATCCTGACATAAAGCAGTTGCGAGTGGTGGACAGGTGCTCACTGAACCTGACTCTCCGAGGTGACGAACTGCCTGTTTGTTTGAGTGGTGCCAATACAAGCAATGGGACTTCAGATTGCAAATATAGTGGTTTTAATTCTTTCCCTGCAGTTAATTCAAGGTAGGGTTTTCCTCGGCTACTTTGGTGTTAAGCTTAATAATGTTTAATCTGTAAAGACTTGCATTTTAGGTAAATCCAAGAAGGAATTCAGGAGAAACATCCTTATTTAGAGAATGTGGAACTCACGACAACAGAGAGTGGTTGAGGCGAACAGCATAAATGCATTTCAGGGGAATTTAGATAAACACACGAGGGAGGGAGGAATGGAAGGTTATGTTGATGGGGTCAGATGAAGTAGAGTGGGAGGAGGCTCGTGTGGAGCATAAACACCAGCATAGACCTGTTGGGCCGAATGGACTGTTTCTGTGCTGTCAATCCTATGTAACATTGCAAAGACTGAAGCAACCGTTTTTAGCCCCGCCACAAACTCTATTATCTAGCCACCGATTCCATTCCCGTCCCCAGCCACAGCCTCAGGCTGAACCAGACTGTTCACAACCTCAGCGTCCTATTTAACCTTGAGCTGAGCTTTCGACCCCCTATCCTCTCCATCACCAAAACCGCCTTCTTCCACCTCTGTAATATCGCCCGTCTCCGCCCCTGCCTCAGCCCATCCGCTGTTGAAATCCTCATCCACGCCTCTGGACTTGACTGTTCCAATGCTCTCTTGGCCGGCCTTCCATTTTCCTCCCTCCTTAAGCTTCAGCTCATCCAAAACTCTGCTGCCCGCATCCTACCTCGCACCAGGTTCTGCTCACCTGTCAGCCTTTGCTCGCTGACCTACATTGGCTCCTGGTCCCCCAATACCTCAAGATTAAAATTCTCATCCTCATATTTAGATCTCTTCATGGCCTTGCCCTTCCCTATCACTGTGTCCCCCACCAACATTGCAACCCTTTAAGGACTCTGCTTTCCTCCTTCTCAGCCCTATTGTGCACCCCTCACCCCCTTCGCCCCAACTTTGGCAGCCTTGCCTTCTGCCGTCTAGTCCTTAGGCTCTGCAATTCCCTCTCTAAACCTCTCCGCCCCCCTCTCCTCCTTTAAGACTATCCTTAAAATCCACTTCTTTGACCAAGCTTTTAGTCACTCCTCCTAACATCTCCTTCAGCAATTTTTTTTCCTGATTATACATCTGTGATGTGCTTTGAAATGTTTTTCTACATGAGTGAAAAGGTTGGTCTGAGTGTAAAATGGGAAATCTAGAATTGTTCCAGTTAAAATTGTTCTCATTTTGACGGTGCACCTTAATCCAGCACCTCTGCGCTGACAGATTCAGTAACTCCTCCAAACCAGCCCTTGTTAGCACTGGGAGCTTAAACAAAAATGAATCACGTGGTACGCTTGGATAAAGAAGGCCCTTCGATCCGTTTGATCTCAGAACACCAGCCCTACCGTCTTCCATTTACAGCATTCGGCTGTTTGTTAGATGAGTCCAGTGTCCTGGCTTCAATCCACCCTTCTTGGCAATCTGTTCCAGCTGCTGATCACCCTCTGTGTAAAGTAAAAACTTCCTTCCACCTGTTCTAAACTTGCCCTTTAAAATTAAGAAAGGGTCTATATGGAGTAAAAAAAAACAGGATGTTAAAGACCATTTGATTCTCCCAAGAAACTCCCCGTGTGAAGGGGCCTGGCTGTTCAGGGTCCCAATAAATGCGAGTACAATCCACACCGCTTATACCAAGTGAGTTGGTGCCAACGTGACTTGCCCGCTATACGCGATGTCCAACACAACGCCTGAAGAAAGTTTATTTTCTCTCTCTCTTGTCACCAGCCACCCGCAGCTCCACCCGGTTTCCAGCCTCTTCAACGAGAGCGGAGGCGATGTCGGCGACAAGCTTTTGCCACTGTGACAGAAGCTGGTTAAAAAAATGAGGAAACGTCAACTTTGCAAGAAGCACAAACTGTAACAGATGTGGGAAGAACAGGTGAAGCAAAGATAACATCTGGCACAGTTTGTTCTTTTTCAGTCACAGTCGCAGACGCCAAAGCTTTTCACTGGCATCTTTTCTGCTCCCGTTGAAGAGGCTGGAAAAACGGGCGGGTGGGGAGAGAGAGAAAATACATTTTCTTAAGGCGTTGTACCAGGGGTCTCCGTTTGTACAATTCTTTCTGCATCACGGCAAAGCTAAGGAAGGCTGGAGGAACAGAAATTTGAAAATACTCTTTCAGAAAAAGCCGTGGCCTTTTCAGTGCCAATGACTGGCCGTGTAAAACCTGCGGGAACGTGAATTGGGCAAGAAGATCAGGGAAGATCTGAAGAAACGAGAAGGCCGAGGGGTGACCTGATAGAGGTCTTTAAGATTATGAAAGGGTTCGATAGGGTAGACGTAGAGGAAATGTTTCCACTTATGGGTGAGTCCAAAACTAGAGATCCTCAATATAAGATAGTCACTAATAAATCCAGTAGAGAATTCAGGAGAAACTTCTTTACTCAGAGAGTAGTAAGAACGCGGAGCTCGCTAAAACAAGAGTAATTGAGGCAAATAACCTAGATGCATTTAAGAGGAAGCACACGAGCGAGAAAGGAATAGAAGGTTCTGCTGATAGGGTTAGATGAAGAGAGATGGGAGGAGGCTGGTGTGGAGCATAAACGCCGGCATAGATCAGTTGGGCCAAATGGCCTGTTTCGGTGCTGTAGACTGGATGAAGTACGCCAAACTAAAAGAATGGAGGTAGATTTAATGAAGGAGAAACCTTAACGGGGTGCGAACTAGTGAGTGAGCACAGCTGTTTTTGCCCAAAATAATCCAGGCCACGCCAATACTGAACCAGTGCTTGCGATAAAAAATCCACCTGAATAAAACCAAGATAAGGAAAGACAAGGATGAGAAAAGGTCATTCAGCCCATCAAAACTTACCCCTTAGTAGACTAAATTCTCCCATCATAGCGCACGAGCTGCATTTTTGACGTCCCCTAATTTTATTTTGCCTCCACTTCACCGCTTGGCAGATTATTCCGAAAGTTTTTGAGATATCTCTTTTAGAAGTTCTTCCCGATATCTGTTTTAAAGTGACGTTTCATTCGTTTTCACTTATGTCCTTCGGTCCTACATTCCTGATATCCTTTCGAGTAAGCTCCAGCTTCACTCTCTGCTGGAGTCACTCACAGGTGGTGATGGCCGAGTATCTTTCTCCACAGGCTTTGCTGAGAAACCGGCTGAAAGGACGTATATCGGAGAGAAGGAGAATGACACCAACCTGCGGGGAGACAGGAAGGTAAGAATGTAGCTGGAGCTGGAACAGCTCCTCACCTTAAATTGGATCTTTCTGTGTACATAATAGGAATACAGCCTTCAAACTCCCATTTTAGGGAGACGGTGCCTCTCACTGCTGTTACGCAAAATGTTAAGTTAAATGACCAAATATGCCAAGGTCGGTTTGCGAGTGTGTGTGGAACGTTTTCTATCAATATCAGTCCGGATCGGAGACAACATTTTCTTTTCATATACGGTGAGCATTGTTAGAACGCTAGCAAAATACTGCGGATGCTGGAAATCCGAAATAACAACAGAAAATGCTGGAAAAACTCAGCAGGCCAGGCAACATCCGTGGAGAGAGAAATAGGGTCAACGTTTCGGGTCGAAACCCTTCTACAGAACTGAGGAAAAAAGGCAGGAAATGAAACAAAAGGCAGTTTGGGGGCTGGGAAATGGGGGAGGGGATGAAAGAAGAGACATTAAGAGATATTCAAGGCGAGACGAGATAGTAATGGGACAGGTAAAGAAACAGACAATGGCTCTAGATGAAGTGTGAAATGCGCTGGCAGAGTGAGAGACAGCTGCCTTGTGGGAGAGAGAGGGAAAAAAAGTAAAAATCACAAACCAAAAGTGTGGATAAAAAATATAAAAATGTAATGGGGGCCGAGGTTATGATCTGAAGTTATTGAACTCGATATTGAGTCCGGAAGGCTGTAAAGTGCCTAATCGGAAGATGAGGTGCTGTTCCTCGAGTTTACGGTGAGCTTCCATGGAACAATGCAAGAGGCCGAGGATGGTGAGGTCTGAGTGGGAATGGAATGGTGAACTGAAATGACAGGCGACCGGAAGCTTGGGGTCCCCCTTACGGACTGAACGGAGGTGTTCTGCAAAGCGGTCACCCGATTGTTAGAACGCTACCCCTTTAGCCCTGGGCTCTGGGTGTGAATCCAGCCGAGACTGCTGGGATGATCGTCGCCCTTGTCTGCTGGCTGCAGCGTTCCTTTGTGGAACAAGTTTGGGCTGTCTCAACCCAGTTCCTACTGAGTTTGGGCCCACAGCACAGAGCAACCTAAAATGTAGCATCAGTTGGCAATAAGTGGCAATAAACAACACTGGCTACGGTAGCATAGTGGTTATGTTAACTGGACGAGTAATCCAGAGGCCTGGACTAATGATCCAGAGACGTGAGTTCAAATCGCAGCACAGTAGCTGGGGAATTTAAATTCAGTTAATTAAATAAATCTGGAATAAAAAGCTAGTATCAGTAATGGTGAGTGTCGGATTGTCGTAAAAACCCATCTGGTTCACTAATGTGCTTTAGGGAAGGGAATCTACTGCCCTTACCTGGTCTGGCCTATATGAGACTCCAGACCCACAGCAATGTGGTTGACTCTTAACTGCCCTAGCAAGTCATTCAGTTGTAACTAACCACTACGAGAAACAATAATAAGAATAAAACCGGATGGACCACCTGGCATCGACCTCGGCACCGGCTTTGGACACGACAATGGCACACCCAGCCCAGTCGACCCTGCAAAGTCCTCCTCACTAACATCTGGGGTCTTGTGCCAAAATTGGGAGAGCTGTCCCACAAGACTAGTCAAGCAACAGCCTGACATAGTCAGACTCACAGAATCATACCTTTCAACCAATGTCCCTGACTGTTCCATCACCATCCCTGGGTATGTCCTATCCCACCGGCAGGACAGACCCACCAGAGGTGGCAGCACTGTGGTATACATTTGGGAAGGAGTGCCCCTGGGAGTTGTCAACATTGACTCCAGACCCCATGAAGTCTCTTGGACTCAGGTCAAACATGGCCATGGAAACCTCCTGCTGATTACTACCTACTGCCCTCCCTCAGCTGATGAATTAGTGTTCCTCCATGTTGAACACCGCTCGGAAGAAGCACTGAGAGTAGCAAGGGCACAGAATGTACTCTGGGCGGGGGACTTCAATGTCCATCACCAAGAGCGGTTCACTAGCACCACAGCTGGCCGAGTCCTGAAGGACAAAGCTGCCAGGCTGGGCCTGCGGCAGGTGGTGAGAGAATCAACACGAGGGGAAAACCTACTTGACCTCGTCCTCACCAATCTACCTGTCGCAGATGCATCTGTCCATGACAGCATTGGTAGCGGTGAACCCCTCACAGTCCTTGTGGAGACGAAGTCCGGTCTTCACACTGAGGACACCTCCATCGTGTTGTGTGGCACTACCACTGTGCTAAATGGGATTGATTCAGAACAAATCTAGCAGCTCAAAACTGGACATACATGAGGCGCTGTGGGCCATCCGCAGCAGCAGAATTGTATTCCACCATAATCAGTAACCTCATGGCTCAGCATATCCCTCACTCTACCATTGCCATCAAGCCAAGGGACCAACCCTGGTTCATTGAGGAGTGTAGAAGTGTCAAGTGGATGGTCCATCTTGGCCTCCTCTTGATGTCCCTACCATCACAAAAGCCAGTCTTCAGCCAATTCGATTCACTCCACGTGATATCAAGAAATGACTGCGTGCACTGGATACAGGAAAGGCCCTGACAACATCCCGGCTGTCGTGCTGAAGACTTGTGCTCCAGAACTAGCCAAGCTCTTCCAGTGCAGCTACCCAACAAGGTGGAAAACTGCCCAGGTATGTCCTGCCCACAAAAAGCAGGACAAATCCAATTTGGCCAATTACCACCCCATCAGGCTACTCTCAATCATCAGCAAAGTGATGAAAGACATCGACGACGCGGCTCCAGACCTAATTACAGCCTTGGTCCAAACATGGACAAAAGAACTGAATTCCAGAGGTGAGGTGAGAGTGACTGCCCTTGACATCAAGGCAGCATTTGACTGAGTGTGGCATCAAGGAGCCCTAGTAAAATTGAAGCCAATGGGAATTGGGGGCAAAACGCTCCATTGGCTGGAGTTATACCAAGCACAACGGAAGATGGTTGTGGTTGTTGGAGGTCAATCATCTCAACCCCACGACATCACTGGAGGAGTTCCTCAGGGCAGTGTCCTAAGCCCAACCATCTTCAGCTGCTTCATCAATGACCTTTCCTCCATCATAAGGTCAGAAGTGGGGATGTTCGCTAATGATTGCACAGTGTTCAGTTCCATTCACAACTCCTCAGATAATGAAGCAGTCCATGCCCGAATGCAACAAGACCTGGATGACATTCAGGGCTGATAAGTGGCAAGTAACATTGGCGCCACACAAGTGCCAGGCAATGACTATCTCCAACAAGTGAGAGTCTAACCACCTCCCCTTGACATTCAATGGCATTACCATCGCTGAATCCCCCACCATCAACATCCTGGGGGTCACCATTGCCCAGAAACTTAACTGGACCAGCCACATAAATACTGTGGCAACAAGAGCAGATCAGAGGCTATGTATTCTGCGGCGAGTGTCTCACCTCCTGACTCCCCAAAGCCTTTCCACCATCTACAAGGCACAAGTAAGGAGTGTGATGGAATACTCTCCACTTGCCTGGATGAGTGCAGCTCCAACAACACTCAAGAAGCTCGACACCATCCAGGACAAAGCAGCCCGCTTGATTGGCACCCCATCCACCACCTTAAAAATTCACTCCCTCCACCACCGGTGCACCGTTGCTGCAGTGTGTACCATCTACAAGATGCACTGCAGCAACTCGCCAAGGCTTCTTCGGCAGCACCTCCAAAACCCGCGACCTCTACCACCTAGAAGGACAAGGGCAGCAGCCGCATGGGAACACCATCACCTCCAAGTTCCTTTCCAAGTCGCACACCATCCTGGCTTGGAAATATATCGCCCATCCTTCATTGTCGCTGGGTCAAAATCCTGGAACTCCCTCCCTAACAGCACTGTGGGAGCACCTTCACCACACGGACTGCAGCGGTTCAAGAAGGCGGCTCACCACCACCTTCTCAAGGGCAGCTAGGGATGAGCAATAAATGCTGGCCTTGCCAGTGACACCCAGATCCCAGGAATGAGTAAAAAAAAAACTCACTCCAGAGAGCCCCAGGCTGGCTTCTGCAGAAAATCGACACTGGATGACAAAATCCCCCAGCACTAACAGTTTGTTCGGTGCTGCACATAGGATTCATTCCCAATTGGGTTCTCCTTCTGTCTCAGCCGTGGGTCCGTGGGTAGCACTCTTGCCTCTTTAGTCAGAAGGCCATGAGTTCAAGCCCAATTCTAGAGACTTGAGCGCATCATCTCGGCTCACTATTCAGTGTGATGCTGAGGGGATGCTGCACTGTTGGAGGTGCCGTCTTTCAGATGCGTTGTTGTCACTTATCCCTGAGCCAACACCACCAAAACACAGATTATCTGGTGGTGTATCTCATTGCTGTCTGTGGGCCCTTGCCGTGCACAAATGGGCTGCCGCATTTCCCTGCAATACAACAGAGACTACACTTCAAAAGTACTTTATTGGCTGTGAAGTGCTTTGGGACGTCCTGAGGGTGTGAAAGACACAATATAAATGCAAGTCCTTTCTTTCTGAGGTGGACAAAATAAACTCCATTTTTTGGGATGAGAGGGGACTGGAGTGGGACGGAGCCGTGCTTTCCACCCATAAAATTCAGTGCCGGCGTTTCAGGCCTGGAGACTGACTGAGGAATTCCAGGAGTAATTTCTCCACTTGACAAACCAATAAAAGGAAAGAAAAATCTTCAATTAGTTACAGCGACTGTAGGCTGACAGAAACTGGGTTTCTGCACTTAAAGCAAGGAGTTTCTGTTACTCGTAGCATGAGTTCTGGTGACAGCGGCCGGCCCCTTGAAGTTACATGCTTTGGAAGCCTGCTTTGAGGAATGTGTTTGATACAGAAGGCCACTTAGCTACTGAGCAGCATTCCAGTGAGCGCTTATTCATTGCCCAATTCCTTCCCGTTCTCTCCTGAAGGCCGGGATATGGGTCCCCAGGCACCAACAGCAGTCCGGTCCCTCACACACACACGGCCATTTTCCTCGTTACACGCCTCGACAGTGAGCATTATGGAGCCCGATCCTGTCTTCCACCCGAGCGCGCTTTCCTGCAGGGGGTCAGTCATTAGCGATCAGGAGGGCAAACCCTGACCGATTGTTTTCCCTTTCGTAGCCCAGAGATGCTGAGGCTAATTGTGAGATCAGCTAACTCAGCGGAGGCCGGGATCAAGCCTGAGACCTTTACCTGCTCTGGATGGGCTGGCCCTGCATTGGGCAGCACCATCACCAGCAATGGGCAGTAAATAGTTGTGTTCCATGGTTGGGCCTTGTCACCTTTGTAGCCAGAGGAGGCTGCGTTCCTCCCTTGTACCTCTGCTGTGTCGATGCCATATTGATGTGAAAGGATCTGACTGTAGAGCCTTTTCTTTTCTAGAGTTTTGCGGGTCCATGGGTCGGTTGCAGCGAAGACACATTTTCCAGCTTACCCTCCGATTCGGGTAAGTGTAAGTGCACACAGTTGGAAAGAGGGAGCAATAAAAATCAAAAGGAGGAGACTAGAGAAGATGGGGTTTGTCATGAATCTTATCATGACTCACGAAGTAACACTGGGCGGCCAGCTGGTGGCGCCGTCCGAGGAGTATAAATACTCGGGCGTGGGCCCAGCTTGCTCAGGATGTTTCTGTAACCAGGAACTAGTGATGTAACTAGAATCTCATGGTTTTGAAACAGTTGATTAAAGCGTTGTTTTATACTCAAACCAAGCACTCAGTAGTCTTTTTACATCAGGGTTGTTCTTCTGAGAGCAGAGATTTGATAGAGGTGTTCAAAATTATGAGGGGTTTTGATAGAGTAAATAAGTAGAGACTGTTTGCAGTGGCAGGAGGGTTGGTAACCAGAGGACACAGATTTAAGATGATTGACAAAAAAACCAGAGGGGAGATGAGGAGAAAAATGTTTATGCAGCGAGTTGTTATGATCTGGAATGCACTTTCCTAAAGGGTGGTGGAAGCAGATTCAATAGTAAAGGGAATTGGATAAATACTTGAAAAGGAAAAAAAATTGCAGGGCTGTGGGGAAAGCGCAGGGGTGTGGGACTAATTGGACAGCTCTTTCAAAGATCCAGCACAGACACGATGGGCTGAATGGCCTCCTTCTGTGCTGTATGTATGATTCTATGAAAGTAGCAAATGTTCAAAATCTGAAATACAAACAAAAAATTGCTGGCAATGCACAGAAGCTCCATCTGAATCTGACCGAGAAAGATAAAGTCATGCTTTGTGGGCTGCACTGCATCAAAATTCACCTGATCAGGCTGGAGAAACCTCTTTGGTGGGACTGGGATCTTTCACAATGTTATAGGCGCTATATAAATGCAAGTTGTTGTTGCTGGTGAGGACAAGTCAGCACATGCTCAAGAGAAACAAAGAGGTGAGGGTGCTGGTAAAGGGGTGTAGACAGCACCAACTGCTTTCACAGAGAGGCAGCTAGTCAGTCGAATAGCCAAGCAGCAGACGCTAAAAGACTAGACAGAGAAGGTAAGTGCTGTACATGTACAAAGGGTGTCAGATGTGCAAACATTTGAAAGAGAAAGCAGGGTCAGCTCAGGCGGTCTGGGCCTCCCTGGGGCAGTTTTAATTTTTGTCTGTCGTGTAAAACGGACTGTGAGAGTGGTTTAATCTTACTTGGCCACTCGGTAGCCATTAAGTAAAGCGTTCTGCCACTGGACTCGACAGAGATAGTTTTATTAATCTAGTTAAACATAAATGCTACTACCAATGACAAGAAACACACTAAAATATAAAAGCACCTTACGCAGGTATAAACAGTACGACCTCAATATCTGTGCCCAGGACGCAAAGGTGATCAATCTTCCTCGTATCAATGACACCAGCGGCATGAATCGCCCCGAGAGCTCTACCTACCTGGGGGCTTAGCTTTCCTTATATTGCATTTTTCTGCAGGCCTTGCACAATTACCCACCCCCCTGCGGCCCTCTGCAGTGCCATTCTATGCTCGAGAGATGTTTGTTCTAACTCTTATCTTATCTCAGACATTCTGGGTCTGATGATCTCAAGCCTTTCACAAGGTGTTTTTCTTACTGAGCAGACCTTGAAGCAGCTCACGTGCTAAACCTCCCTCTAAGTTGCTGTAGTTGCAGCTTTCCCGCTGACGTGCTGCTACCTTTTAGTCGTCAGCACCCCCATGAACTGTTGCGGCCCAAATTGGCCTCTTTTCCCAAAGCATGCTGGGTAAAGGTATTTGGGTTCCGTTCTCCCACGGGCGATTGTGCAAGTGAAAAGCGTGAGCGGTCTGCAACGGGTGGCCAAGCCGACATCAGCCAGTTTACATTATCGTCAAAAGTTAAAATTGCACCCCCCTGTGTCAGTTTGGCTCAATGATACCACTCTCACCTCTGGGTTAGAGCTTGTGGGTTCAAGCTCCTCTGCAAGGACTTGAGTAGATAATCTAAACTGACACTTCAGTGCAGCATTGCGGGAGTGCTGCATCGTCAGAGGTGCCCTTCAGGTGGGCTTTAAGCCCAGGCCGTCTGCCCGTTTAGGTGGATCCCCTGGCACTAATGTGAGAAGTTCAACGGAGTCCTTCCAGTGCTTTGGCTAACATTCCTCCTTCAATGAATGCCAACAATGGGGAGGGAAGTAGCAGTATATGAATAACACTCACTGGGAGAATCCAGCAGGTATATAGGGGAGATAGCTTCACCTCCCCTTAAAAAGAAAAATTATTTTCTCCCGCTCATTGCACCCTTCTTTCTGCGTAGTGTTATATCCCTGGACTAAAAGTAAGGACAGTCCCCTGCCAATAAGCAACCACTCCTGTTCCTCCTAGCCTCACAAAACTCATTTAAGACTCACTTTGTTTGGTCCTTTGCTGTACCGCCGGGTGATCCGCGGCGGAGTTTGTACGGCAACAAATGCCGCCCTGCTGTCTCCCAAAATGGCAATCATGATCCTCTGTCTGTCATGGGACCCCGTTATTAATAAGGGGCTGCTGCCTGAAACAGGCGGGGGTTTTGGCCACCCACTGATAGGCCTCTTTTAAGGACCAGTGTAATTGCTGCCCAGCAATTTTAATTCAGGCACCGCCCCGTTTCCACCAGTCAGCCCACGTTACAATCCACCCTGTTACGTGTAAGAGCTCTCCTCGTTCTTTATCAGCAGCAGGCATACATATTAAAGCAAGAAGTGATCTCGCCAGGTTTTTACCTTTGTGTAATTCTCCGCAGTTCACACTTTAAGACCTTCGGAGATCAAAGTCGTTGCGATGATGGGAGCTTCGCTAACTGTGAGTAGTGTCACTTGGTGAAAGCTGGCTGGGAATTGGTCTTGTTATTTCTGTGGATTGTGTTGACTGAGCACAGACACTCACCGACTGTTCACTTGCAGGTAGAATCTACACAGCACAGTGAACCATCGACAAGGTAATGATTAAACTTTCTCCTTGAAAATTGGTGCTTATTTTCCCTCCCTTTACACATATAAGCCCCTAAATTGTGAGACTCTGGGCCGGAAGAGGAGGCCCACGATTTCAGGACTATATAATACTTAACGCAGTGAGTGTGCCTTAAACTGCAGTTGGTAGCAGTAATTGACTAATTTAACTAACCATCGTAACTCATTTGCAACAGCTTGTAGTTGTTTAAGGGTGGTGGAAGTGCCTTCCACAATGGCAATTGATGCTATTAATTTTAAATCGGAGATTGATAGATTTTTGTTAACCAAAGGTATTAAGGGATATGGGCCAAAGGCGGGTATATGGAGTTAGGTCACAGATCAGCCATGATCTCATTGAATGACGGAACAGGCTCGAGGGGCTAAATGGCTTGCTCCTGTTCCTATGTTCCTATGTCCTATAAGCCAAACCCACAACCACCACCACCTAGAAGGACAAGGGCAACAGGTGCAAGGGAACACCATCACCTCCAAGTTTCCCTTTGAGTCACAAACCATCCCGACTTGGACACACATCGCTTGTTCCTTCATCGTTGCTGGGTCAAAATCCTGGAACTCCCTATCTAACAGCACTGAGGGAGTACCTTGACCACACGGACTGCAGTGTTCCAAGAAGAAGGCCCACCACCACCTTCTCAAGGACCACTAGGGATGGGCGATAAATGGGGGCCTTGACAGTGATGCCCTCATCCTGAGAATGCATTAAAACAAGGAGCCATTTTAACTTCCCCGATCGGCGGAAAAGCAGCAGTTAAAACAGTGCGGCTCCATTTTCTGCTCCGTTTCCAGGGTGGGAGCCTCAGTAATAAATACAAATTGGGGGTTCCATGACGGAAGAGGGAGCCTCTCCCAAGCGGAACACCCACCATGCCTGCCCTGCCAGGTAAAGATGTCGGGAAGCCAGTAATCCAATTAACAATGTTCCTGCTGTAAACGCCAACTTGCAACTTAGTAAGGAAGCTGTAACAGGACTGTAGCTACAGTGAGATCCCGACCTAGGACTTAAAACAAGAGGAGTGTAGTGCCCGCGTACCAATAACACACGGACTGCAGGAGAACGGTAATAACAGGTGTTTACTGAACAGAGGGTATGCTGGAACTGAAAGTACAGAAGCCTGCTACGGCTTTATATACAGGTGTGGTCACTGCCGGTACTACAGTATAAAAGCAGTTCTCTCTTAAAGGTACATACACAACAATTCCTCCCCTTTTAGATAAACAGTACATAACATTCATTTAACAATTAAATAATAACTAATTACAATTACAATTTTCTCTGTACTATATACATCAGCTGAAAGTAATCATTTATAAATTCAGTCTTTGAGGAGGCTTCCTGATCCTGTCTGGATAGCGCCTTTCTCGAGTATCCTGTTCTTGCGGCGGAGTCGATTCTGGCTCATTGTCATTGGTTGGTTCGTCAGCTTCCAATACCACTGATTCTGAGGTAGACGCAATCTGTACTTCGGGTTCATCACCAGGTGCGCATGCTCGTGGTATGGGTTTGACTTGTTCCTGTGACTCTAGAATCTGGTCAGCATGGCGTCTCACGATGCTCTCTCCAACGTCCACTGTGTACATTAGTGGTCCCTGCTGTGTGCATATCGTTCCTGGCTGCCATTTTTCTGTTTGGTAGTCGCGGGCCAAGACTGGTTGCCCTATCTTGAAGCTCCTGGTTGGCTTCTCATTGATGTGCTGGAATTGCTTATCCTCAACATCTCGTCTTATGTTTGGTTTGAGCAAATCCAGGCGACATCTTAACCTTTGGTTAAAGAACATCATGGCTGGAGCTTGGTTGGTGACTGCATGTGTCGCATTCCGGTAAGCAAACAAGAAATTATCCACCTTGTGTTGCAGTGGTATGTTGTCGTTATACATCGCCTTTATTGCTTTTTTAAAGGTCTGAACAAACCTCTCAACCAATCCATTTGTGGCTGGATGATATGGGGCAGATGTGTAATGCTTTACCCCATTATTCCTCAAAAACCTCCGGAAATCCTCGGACACAAACTGTGGTCCATTGTCGGAGCAAATCTGTTCTGGCAAGCCATTCCTGGCGAAGATGGTCCGTAGGACTGCAATAGTTTTCTCCGTGGTGGTGGAGGACATTTTGATGACCTCTGGCCATTTCGAATGTGCATCCATGGCGATTAAAAACATTGAGTCCATAAATGGACCAGCAAAATCAATGTGTACCCATTGCCATGGAGGTGAGGGCCACTCCCATGGGTGTAGCGGGGCCTGTGGTGGAGCGTTTTGGACTTTCTGGCATCCTGTGCATCTCTTGGTCATTTCCTCGATTTCTTTATCGATTCCCGGCCACCACACAAACGCCCTGGCTAGGCTCTTCATCTTTACCCCTCCCAGATAACCCTCATGAAGCTCATTGAGCACTCTATCCCTCAACTTGGGTGGAATTACCACTCGGGATCCACACATCAAGGTCCCCCGGCACACTGACAGCTGTTCCCTCCTTGGCGAGAATGCTGGCAACAGTGAGTCGCCATGTGCTGGCCATCCCTTCACCGTCAAATCATAGACCCGAGAGAGTGTCGGGTCCTTTCGGGTTTCCTTCTCTATACTTGAGTTTGTAACAGGTAGACATTCGACTGTGGTCGAATGGAATATCTCAACAGGGTCCACTGCAGGTGCTTCCTCCACCGTAGGCAGCGGCAGGCGCGACAGCCCATCAGCGTTTCCATGCTGTTTCGTACCCTTATACTCTATGTCGTATTGATGTGTCCCTAGAAAAAGGGACCATCTTTGCAGCCGTTGCGCCGTCATCACTGGAACGCCCTTCTTTGGGTTAAAAATGGAGACAAGAGGCTGGTGATCAGTCAGTAAGGTGAATTTCTGCCCGTGCAGATAGTGATTGAACTTCTTCACCCCCCACACCAGGCTGAGGGCCTCCCTGTCAATCTGGGCGTAGTTACGCTCGGCTGAGGTTAACGAGCGTGACGCAAAGGCTATTGGCCTCTCTGAACCGTCAAGGAATTTGTGCGACAGCACCGCTCCAATGCCGTAGGGAGACGCATCACATGCCAACCGAATCGGTAGTGTTGGATTGTAGTGGGCCAATACTTCTTTTGAAGTGATTAGACATTTACATTTCTGAAAGGCACGCTTACACTCATCACTCCATTTCCATGCTACTCCAGTTTGCAGCAGGGCGTTCAGTGGGTGCAGAATTGTAGACAAATTTGGCAAGAACTTATGGTAGTAGTTCACCAACCCGAGGAACGACCTCAGTTGCAACACATTTTCCGGTGCTGGAGCCTTGACTACTGCCTCAATCTTGTCTGGGGACTTATGTAACCCCTCTTCATCAATCACGTGGCCACAATACGAGATTTGTTTCCTGAAAAACTCGCATTTGGGGCGGTTGGCTCGTAGCCCATATTCTTGTAATCTAGTGAGCACCTGCTCCAGGTTGGCAAGGTGTTCACTGTCATTTTCGCCCGTAACCAGGATGTTGTACAAATAACACTGGGTCCCCGGGATCCCTTGCAGGACTTGTTCCATCGCCCTCTGCCAAATAACCGGAGCTGATGCTACCCTGAATACCAGTCGGTTGTACTGGTAAAGACCTTTGTGAGTGTTTATCGTGAGGTATTTTCTAGATGCTTCTTCTACCTCCATTTGTAGATACGCTTGGGCCAGATCAATCTTCGTAAAGCGTTTCCCTCCAGATAGTGAGGCGAAAATATCTTCTATCCGCGGAAGTGGATATTGTACTGTGTGAAGGACTGGGTTCACAGTTACCTTAAAGTCCCCACAGATGCGAACCTTCTTCGGCTCCCCAGGCGTGCTGCTCAATGATTTCTTCATTACAGGAATAATGGGTGTGGCCCACTCGCTCCAGTCCACCTTGGACAGCACACCCGAATGCTCCAGACTCTCCAGCTCTGCTTCGACGGCTGGGCAGATCGCATACGGTACCGGTCTGGCCTTAAAAAATTTTGGGTTTGCGTTATCTTCAATTTTTACCGTTGCCGTTACGCCTTTTAGAGTCCCAAGTCCTTGCTGGAACACCTCTTTCGCATCAGTTAGAATTTTTGACAGTCGTCCAGATGTGACGTCATCATCCTTTTTGTCAGCCACAGTTAGCGCCTGAATGGAATGCCAATCCAATTGTATTTTTCGGATCCATTCACGTCCCAATAATGGTGGTCCTCCATCTTGTAGTATATATAGATACAGTTTCTGTGTTTCCTTGCCGTTGTATTTAATGGGCACCCTTATTTTTCCTCTGGGGTAGACTTTTGCCCCGTATATGTCTTCAAGACAATGGACGTGTCTTTCAAGGGTATGTGTGAGAATAGCCGCTCATAGTCTCGTCGATTCATGACTGTTAGGGCTGGTCCTGTGTCCAATTCCATCTTTACTTGGGACCCTGCTATCATGAAGGTGACCCAAATGGTTTGGTGATCCTCCTTTGTGATCACGTTGTGTAACTTTAGACAACTTAGTCTCCTGCTCCCGGAGTCATTATCACTCTTCTGATCTTCTGAACTACTGTCCGTCATCTTTTGTACTTTCTTGTACTTTTCCTTAGTAGTTCTTTTAGTGTTGGTTTTCTTTCCCGACCTGCAGACTCGTGCTATGTGTCCCACTTTTCCACATTGTCTGCATACTTTGTCCTTAAACCAGCAATCCTTCTGGTCATGGGTTGTTCTGCCGCAGCGATAGCACTTTTCTGCTCCATATGCCATTTCATTGGTGCTATATTCTTGCGGTTTCTGTTGTATTTCCGCAGCTCCCGGTGCTGCTGCTTCGTAGGATACTGCCATGCTGAAAGCCTTTTCTAGCGTAAGGTCCTTTTCCGAAAGTAGTCGTTTCTGGGTTCCTTCACTCTGGAGCCCGCAGACAAACTTATCCCTGAAGGTATCTGCCAGTCCTGCTCCGAACTGGCAGTGTTTCGATAACTTGCGTAGTTCCGTAAGATAGTCAGCATTACTCTCATCTTTGTGCTGGTTTCTTTTATGGAACTTGAATCTTTCTGCTATCAGCAGCGGTGTAGGGTTTAGATGTTCCTGTAAGATATTGACAATCTCTTCAAAGCTTTTCTCCATTGGTTTAGCTGGGGTAATTAAATTCCGCAATAGGCCGTACGTTCTCGTGCCCATCAAATTTAATAATACCGAAGCCTTCTTTTCATCGGCCACCTCATTTGCCTTGCAGTACACTCCAATTCTTTCCACATACATGGTCCAGTCTTCTATTTCGTTGTTGAAAGCAGTGATGCTGCCACTCTTCGGCATCTTGGGTGGTTTAAAATGGCGCCTCCCGCGCTTTTCCTTCTTCCCCAATGGATTAAAATGGCGCCTCCCGCGCTTTTCCTTCTTCCCCCTGCTGCCAATGCTGCTCCTAGCGTTCTAAATAGTAATGGCGGCGCCCCGCGGCTTCTGCGTGTCTCTCTTTTGTTAATTAATTTTCTTCATTTTATTCTTCTTCGACGCTGTCCCTGCGCGTCTCTTTTCCTTCCCCCTTTTTATTTTCTTTAACGCTGCCCGGCTCTTGAGCACCGACCGCGCCCCGTGCGCTCCACCCTCTCTCTCTCTTTTCCTTCCCGACAACGCTGCACGGCCCCCTTGCAGAGCCGCTCGATCGAGCTCTAGCCTGCCGCAGTCCGGAAGGGTCAGCGCACTACCTGCTACCAGCACGATTTGCTGCAACACCTTGACTGGGGAGCCAAGCCCAGCTCTCCACAGCTTCCCCTGCGATTCTCTGAACTCCGATGGATCACTGGGCGGTTGCCCACGGTCGACGCCCGTTGCTCTGGCTTTGACCTCCAAGAAGCTTCTTTTCAGGGATGGATCCCCGTGAGGTGATGCAGTACTGCAGGTGAGTTCGAACCTGCTCGTCGCCACTGTAGTGTCCGCGTATCAATAACACACGGACTGCAGGAGAACGGTAATAACAGGTGTTTACTGAACAGAGGGTATGCTGGAACTGAAAGTACAGAAGCCTGCTACGGCTTTATATACAGGTGTAGTCACTGCCGGTACTACAGTATAAAAGCAGTTCTCTCTTAAAGGTACATACACAACAGGGAGCAGTCGCCGTTGCTTCTGAAGGAATTGGGTGTTGGGTTGACAATGTCAGACTCAGCAGACTGTGCAAGATCATTCTCACTAGCGATGATGTGTTTCACCAAACGTCGAGCTGCTTCCTCAATGTTGACATTTTCCCTTTGCTGAAGTTTCAAAGCAGCTGACAAATCCGTGATCCTTGCGGAACAGTTAATTTTTTCCCCCAGGATTGGCAGCTAAGCACTAAACGAAAGTGGAAGCAAAACTTGCCCAAGTGGGGCCAGGAGGAGCAGGAGCGTTCCTCCGGGCCCTGGGCCTGCCCCCCCACACCCGCTAGCCGCAGAACCTTCAGAACATCCGCCCCCATGCTGGACTTACCTTGCCGCTTGCCGTCTTCGCTTGGTAGCCTCCGGGCCACCTAATCTTCATCTCCCGCCCGCCAGCCAGCCATAGCTTTCCACCCAAAGCAGACTGAAGTGCCGTTGTTACAATCTGGGGAGGAGGACTAAATGGATAGCTCTTTCAGAGAGCCATTATGGGCACAATGGGCTGATTGACCTCCTTGTTTTCTGTATGGCTCCAGGATGGTAAAGTAACTCTACTTCTGTTTGTTTTTTTTGACTGAAGCACTGGCGAGGATCCAAATACCCGGAGGCAAGGTTCCTTACCAGGTATGTGTCAGCAAGGAGTCACCAGTGAAACAAATTGCCACCATGTGATTTTCAGCATGAAATGCGGTGTGTCAGCCTGGCTCCATTGCCTTGTCCCTGGGCCTAGTTTTAGCCTCGGGCCAGGGTTTGTGCTCCTCCTCCAGGCCTCCGTTCCAGTGTTGTACTGAAGGAGCGCTGCATCATTGGAGAACCTGTCCTGTAAAAGAAATCTTAAATCAGGGCCTTGCCCGCCTGTTCCGGTGGTTCAGGTAGATGGTCAAAAATCCCATAGCACTATTCGAAGAAGAGCAGTGAGTTCTCCTGGTGCCCTGGCTAGCATCCCTCCCTCAACCATCACTAAAATACAGACTAACTGGTTATTGGCCTTCTTGCTGTTTGTAGGCTGTCGCTGGTGTACAGTGGCTGCCATGATTGCCAAAATAACACTCATTGGGCTTTTGAGTTAAACACTAGATTCAGCTCTAGAATTTTTGCTCAGTTGTTTTGCCAGTGGAAGTGTGGCAGGGTTGCCCACTGCATGGGTGGGCTACTGGCTCCAGCTGATTTTCCTGGCCTTGGAGGCCTACCACAGTGTAGTGTGGTCAATGGCCTCTGTGTTGCCTGTATATAAGTTCATAAAATAAACGTAAATTCTTTTTCAAAAGTTCTGTAGTACATGCAATCAACCACCCCACAATCTATCACATCTGCTTTTCGGCCCATTAAAATTTAACTACCTCTTCTTGCACTGCCAGGGACACACAGGTATCCCAAGCGCCCATCGTTGCTATGGTGCCAGGGCCACACAGGTATCCCAAGCGCCCATCGTTGCTATGGTGCCAGGGCCACACAGGTATCCCAAGTGCCCATCGTTGCTATGGTGCCAGGGACACACAGGTATCCCAAGCGCCCATCGTTGCTATGGTGCCAGGGACACACAGGTATCCCAAGCGCCCATCGTTGCTATGGTGCCAGGGACACACAGGTATCCCAAGCGCCCATCGTTGTTACGGTGCCAGGGACATACAGGTATCCCAAGCACCCATCGTTGCTATGGTGCCAGGGACATGCAGGTATCCCTGGAGCCCAGCGATGTTATGGTGTAAATAGCAGGAAATACTTTGGATGACATACAGCTGTCAGTTGCATACCACTACTGTACCTCTGGCCACATGTGAGCGGACATATTGTATGTCCCTGTCACTTATGGCAAGAAATCCTAGAAGTTACAGGGAGATCAGGGGAGCCGGCAGAGAGACAGCTGCAAAAAAAAAATTATGCTCGAGTCATGCCAGGAGGCTAATGTAGCTCAACCAGAAAACCTGGGCCTTTGTGTAAGCACTTTGAGATATTTCGATGTGATAAGAGGATATATGAGTATTGTTACAACAGATTACAATTAATATCCCTGACCGTGTTTCTAATCCACAGATATTTTAAAATCGTTTAATCCTGACCTGATTGGATACTCCTCAAGCAACAGAAACCATGACAACACCTCCTTAGATCAGTCTGTTTTGAGAGCGAAAGCTGAGTAGGTTAACTCTTTATACTTGAGAATGCAATAGATTATCTTTGAGTGCTTTAGTTAACTGTTGTCATATGCGAGAATGTCGTACTTGAATGTGTGAACTGATTCTATGTTTTCCTCCCTTCACTGAGCTATCCAACTCTGAGTGAAATGGGTAACCTGCACCCGGGATTCCAGCAATGCTGGCCTATAGCCAGGCATGCCAATAAAAGTGATTTGGCAACAGCTTTCCTTTCAGTTTTCCCCTTTTCTTGTAGAAAGGCTGGTGTGCAATAGAGAGATCCGAAAGTGCAGATACACAGATCTTCAAATGGAGTATTGCAGACAGATGAAGCCATAAGAGGATGAATGTGAATCTGGGTGGTATATAAATATATATGGGGCATCGAACAGAACAACAAAGAGGTGATGAAGATGTACAAGACACGGGTCACACCACAGGTGGAGCCTTGGGGGAAACACTCCGAGAGCCCGGCCACCAACAGGGCCTCAGGTGCAGCGGATAGTGTATTGGGCAATAGTAAGTGCACAGACTGTGCCTTCCAATCCATCGAAATCAAGCACCAAAAACCAAAGGTAGTGCACCCGGGATTTTCCAATAAGCCACCAATGGCACAGGGTATTGGAATTGATAGTGGAGGCACGGGGAAGGTGCAACAGATACAAGAGGATATAGTATGTTCGATTCATTCTCAGGGTGTTGGCTGGCTAGGCCTACATTTTATTGGCTATCCCCAGTTGCCGCGAGAAGGTGGTGCGGTTTTTGATACCAAAGAATGAATTGCCAGGTCACTGCAGAGGGCGGTTTTTGGTCAACCATGTTGGTGTGGGTCTGGAGTCACGTACAGGCCAGACCGGGCAAGGACGGCAGGTTTCCTTCCCTAAAGAACATCAGTGAACCAGATGGGTTTTTACAACAATCCAACAGCTTCACGCTCACTTTTACCGACACCAGCCTTTTATTTGGAGATTTTGGGCTCAATTTTGCCAGGCCCGAGGAGGCGGGATTGGAGGCGTGTGAGGTGATAATATCGTAAAAAATGGCGGGCGGGCCCGATCCCGCCTCCATCCCGCCTCCGAGCAATTTTCCCAAATGTGTGTTTTCTGACCCGGCTTCCATCCCGCCTCCAAGAGGTGGGATAGGCCCTTAAGGCCCTTATCAACCAGTTAAGTGCCTTTATAATCCCATTTTGAGAGGCCTTTCTGATTTTACCACTTTTCCCACATCCTGCACGTCTCCTCTGGAACACGCCAGTGAATCCTGGTGTCCTCACGAGTGGACTGCTTACTAACAGCTGCAGCTCCACCATTAAAATGGAGTTTTCAGCAAACATCATTGGCAGGTGGCAACTTTGTTGTCTCAGGTCTGGGGAACTTTTAGCAGGCCTACTCATTGTTGTGGAAGTTTGGAGCCTGACACCCACCTCCAGTGTGACCTCCTGGGAAACCCCTCTCGCCACCTTGACTGAGCGCTTCCTCAACTGAGGCATATACCAGAAGCATGGGAACCATTTATTTCCTTTCCTCCTGGACATCAGATTCGGATGAAGACCAGCCGCGGCAGCAGCAGAACCATGAACAACAGCACCACCAACAGCAACAGCAACAACAGGAGCGCCAAGCTGCTGCTCACACACCTGAAGCTGCACAGGCTAGAAGGCGCCAGCGCGCGACCACATTGCTGACCAGGATGCAAGGGATGCACTCATCTTGGCCAGATTTGCTTAGCCTGCACAATCAAACAATTTTGCCTCGCACCTTCTTATCAGACCATCGACAATGGCCAAGAACCTGCGGAGTCCTATCACTCTGACCACCATACTGACAATTGCAAGTCGCCCTAAGCCCTCAATGTGGAAGTCCCATTAGCGAAATGACACACACCACAACTGCAACAGTTTGCCATCAGAATTTTTTTATGACAATAAGCAAAATTAAACACAACATTACACCCAAGTGACTACAGTAGCCAGCCTTACCATGGAGGTAGTCAGCCTTGCCATGGAGGTAGCCAGCCTTACCATGGATGTAGCCAGCCTTTCCAAGGAGGTTGCCATCCTTTCCGTGGTGATGCGTTCATACGCCAACACCTCCACAGAGGCTCTGCTCATGTTAGTGATGGACTTCTCCATTCGCTCCACACTCGCAGTGACCCTGGAGACAAAACCTGCCAGAGACTCCTGCACCTGTTCCTGGAGTTCCAGCACCGCTCTCCTTCTGGATGGGCACAGAGGCAGAGGGTCGACATGCAGCGGAGCCAAGCTGGGAGCGTCCTTGCCACTGTGATGAGGACTCTCCACTGCTGTCCCTTGTGAGCTGTGATACACCAGGTGACAACACTAATCTATCTCGCGAAGGTACCACCGAGGTGTGAGTGTCTGCGCTGGTGTTGGATGCGCTGAATTCTGCTGACGCTGCGCCCTCAGAGGTTGCAGCTTCCTCTGAGGAGTCTGGAGGCTCAGGCTGTTCCTCCTGGATAGTGGGGATGGGGGATTTCGATGGTCCTGTGGGGGAGTAAAGGAAAGAGTCAGAGATGTGAGGCCAAGGCTACATGCACATTGAATATTGCAGATGATCAAAAGTCAATCTGTTAGAGCATCAGAATCATTATCAGTGACTCATGCAATGTCAATGAGAGAGATGATAAACTATTCTGTCACCACTTGCTCTGATGCACCCGTCTGTCCATCCCCCACTTGTGCATCGTCCTCCACTCCCACGATCTCCAGGGCCGCCTCCTCCCAGGGGTGAGCTGGGCTACTGAGGGTGGCCCTCCTGCTGTCCTCGCTCATTCCCTCTTATTGTGAGCTCTCTTTTCCTGCAATGAGGGAGACAAGTGGAGTTTGAGTGAAAATGAAGGAGTGAGTGTAGAGAATCCATATCATTGATGGTTAGAAGGAGACAAAGATGGAGTGAGGTGGCAAGACCAAGGGCCCTCCCTGTGTGTTGTAAGTTGTTTTCATTGCATCACAGCGATAGGGAGTGTGAGGGCTGCATAGTCGAATAGTTAGGTGAATGTGACCATAGAGAGAGAGGGAATGGGTAAGGGTGCAGGGATATCAGTGTCAAGTGGGATGTGGAGGAAGAGGTTGCTAAAGTTGAGTGCTGGTGAGGAGAGGCAATGGGGATCAGATTGAGGGTGATGGGAAAGTCATACTCACATTTCCAGTGCGCAGAAGGTCATGAAACCGCTTCCTGCACTGCAAGCAGGTTCTGCGGCACATAGACAAAGAGTTGACCTCCTGGGCCACTTGGATCCACACAGCTTTCGTCTGCTGGGGTGGTTTCTTCCTCCCTGAGGAAGGGAAGAGCACCTCCTTATTTTCTCTTGCTCCCTCCACCAGAGCTTGCAGGGCGGCGTCATCGAACCTTGATGCAGACTTTGGCCTACTGCTGGACATATTGGCTGGAGGAATCTATCACAGCAAAGGGCATAAGGTTTGCAGTCTGCAGAAGAAGCAAGGCTACTTGCAGGCCTTAAATCCAGCAGCACTGATGACGTCATCGGAGGTGACTTTCAGAATGGAAAGACTAAGTGGGCCAGGGGTTCCCACACGCTGGAAATCAATTGCCCAATTAGGGGAAAATCGCATTTTTTTCCCACATCAAATTGGAGTCGGATGGCTAACACGAAAAGCGGCTGACACACCCCCAGCCCGCACCAATGGCAAAATTGAGCCCTTTATTTTGAACTGAATTCAAAGTTTCAAACTGTGGTGGTGGGTTATGAATTTATTGGATTTTACACTAGCACACCCACTAACAATCAAAGACTTGGAAAACGAGGGTATTTGCTCCGTATCCCTTGATACACTTACATTGTTACCCAACCATAATCTATCTAATAAAAACAGAAAATGCCGGAAATACTCAGCAGGTCGGGCAGCATCTGTAGAGAGAGAAACAGAGTTAACGTTTCAGGTCAATGACCCTTCGTCAGAACTCAAATAATCTATCTATCTCAGTTTCAGATTTCCACTACCCTTTTTGCGAAAAGTATTCCTGATTTCGCCCCTGAAAGATTTAGCTGTTATTTTTAAATTATTACCCGGATTCCCCCATCAGAGGAAATGGTATTTACCCTATCGAATCACTTTAATCGTTTTAAATACCTCGATCAGGTCACCGCTCAGCCTTCTATACTCAGGGAATACAAGCCAAGTTTATGTAGCCTGTCCTCCTAATTTAACCCTTTAATCCCTGGTATCATTCTGGTGAATCCGCTGACCTGGAAATGCTTGATTTACACTAAGTGCCCAAAATGGGAAATTTCTCCATTTCCCAGCAATCACATCCCTCGCCTTAACAAGCATAAAAAATTCACCAAAAAAACCTCCAAATTGTTTATCGATGCTCTGAAATATGAAAAATAGTCACCCGGTTCCAGTATTGTTCATTGCCTAGCATACCTGATTGTTTGTAGTGCGACTAATATGGTCTTATCTCTTCTATATAATGTTATTTCGTGGAATAATTAAGAGATTAATTTATTTCAGGGAATTACCTGGGCAGGCTCAAAAACTAGTGACCACTTTGAAAAATAACATGGTAAGTGTTTCGATGTTGTTTACTTTATGGAGTAGACTTTGCCTTGTGTTATAACGGTAATAAACATTCATGCGAAATTCCTTTCTCTGCTATATTAACCAACCTATTAAGGCACAGGGCTCCAGATAATCCTGCAGTACAATGCTATAATGGGCAGGGTGGTCCTAGCTGGATGAACAGCAGGAAGCCTACTAGTGATCTGAGCTTGCAAGCTGTGCGGTTGTAGCTGATTAACCTCTAGCAGTACCTCTACATGCATTTGGGGGTCCTTATATCATAGAATCATAGAATCATAAAATGATACAGCACAGAAAGAGGCCATTCGGCCCATTGTGCCTGTGCCGGCTCTTTGTTGAGCTATATCTTGGCTCTTGCCAACCTGTGCCCATACTCTTTGGGCTTAGGGAGAGAGCGTGCATGCAGTAGTTTTACTTATGTGGATTTTTCAGTAAGTTGCTGTTTGGTTTCTGCATGCGCCAGACACTGACCAAAAAATAATAATTACCTGTATTTTTTTCTTCGATGGGATCCCCTTAACTGCTTTCTTTCTGAACATAGGCTTCTCTTGCTTTCCTCATAGCCCATTCCTTTTGGACTTTGGATCAGCCTTGTTGCCCTTTCCAATGTATGTTTAACTTTTTTGTGGTGTTGGGGGCCAGAACTAAATGGATTGGCCTCGGGATGCGATCCCGGTGGTCACGCTGGGATCACCTGCACCGACACCTCCAGAGTTTGCAGGGTCAGTGCGAGGGCACCTATTGTGCACGGGGAAGGCGGGTACAAGCGTTACTGTAGGTGCACTGCCGCCATGACGGCTGGCCCATGCAGCAACAGACTCCAACCCAGTGGAAATCAACTACAACAACAACCTGCATTTACATATCGCCTTTTCCTGTAGTGAAACGTCCCAAGGCGCTTCACAAGTGCGTAAATCAGACAAAACTGACACTGAGCCAAAGAAGGAGATGTTAGGATAGGGGACCAGGAGCTCGGTCAAAGAGGTAGGTTTAAGGAGGAGAGGGAGAGGCGGAGAGGTTTAGGGGGGGAATTCCAGAGTTTTGGGGCCTAGCTGTGGTTCAGTGGGTAGCACACTTGCCTCTGAGTCAGAAGGTTGTGGGTTCAAGTCCCACTCCAGGGACTTGAGCATATAAATCTAGGCTGACACTCCAGTGCAACGCTGAGGGAGAGCTGCACTGTCAGAGGTGCCGTCTTTTGGATGAGACGTTAAACTGAGGCCCCGTCTGCCCTCTCAAGTGGATGTAAAAGATCCCATGGCACTATTTCGAAGAAGAGCAGGGGAGTTTTCCCCGGTGTCCGGGCCAATATTTATCCCTCAAATCAACACAACAAAAACAGATTATCTGGTCATTATCACTTTGCTGTTTGTGGGAGCTTGCTGTGCGCAAATTGGCTGCCGCGTTTCTGACATTACAACCGTGACTGCACTCCAAAAAAGTAATTCATTGGCCGTAAAGCGCTTTGGGACATCTGGTGGTTGTGAAAGGCACCATATAAATGCAAGACTTTCTTTTCTTTAGATGGTTGAAGGCATAGCCATCAATTGTAGAGCGAAACTCCGCAAAAAAACCCAACATTTTCTTCTCTATTTACATGGGCAGATTATGCAGTTGGGACATTTTTTCTGCGGTATCCAACTGGAATGTGCTTTGGAAATTTGCCCACGTAGCTGGATTAACATTCTATGTGCAGATTAGATTTTGCACAATCTATACCTCTGGCTGTGTCAGGTTAAAAATGAGCTGCATTAATCGTTGCCTGTTTGTCTTCAGCACATCGACTTTCAGAAGGATTGGAAGCTGATTACAGTTTACGTGGGCATTGCTGATATGTGCGTCTACTGCACAAATAAGGTAGCGTGCAAAATAAATGTTTACGACTTATCAAGTCAAAGTTTGTGTTTGTGCATTCAAGATAGTTTTCTGGAGCAATGTGTTCTAGAACCAACCAAAGGGCAGGCCGTACTAGATTGAGTAAAAGAGTAATGAGCCAGACTTAGTTAATAATCTAACCATCTCGAGGGCAATTAGGGATGGGTAATAAATGCTGGCCTTGCCAGCGACGCCCACATCCCATAAAAAACGAATAAAAAACAAAGTAAGGTAACATTTATCTAACAATGATCATAATATAATCAAATTCAATATTAGCTTTGGAAAGGAGACATGTAACACAATTACTAAGAATCTAAGTTATGATAAGACTAACTTTAGCGGGATGAGGCAGAGACTGATAACAGCAAACTGGTCAAAACTGTTATTGGATAAAACTACAGATGAACAGTGGGAGGTGTTCAAATAAGAAGTTAGCTTAATACAGGACCAGTATATACCCCCTAAGGGGCAAGAGCTCTACTTTACCAAATAAAACAGCCATGGTTGACAAAAGAGCTGAGAGATAACATAAAACTAAAGGAGAGCATACAAAAGTCCAAAGAATAGTGTAGATCCAGGGGACTGGGAGAGAGATATAAAGAATAGTAAAAGAAGACACAAATAAAGCATGAGCTGCAAAAAGGGAATGCAAAAAGAAACTTGCGAGGGATATCAAGATTAATACAGAAATTTTTACAATTATATTAGAAGAAAAAGTGAAGACAAGCGTAATGGGGGGCCCTTTAAAAACAGATTAATATTGGTAATACTGCAAATGAAAATAAGGAAATGGCAGACTTGCTGAATAATTACTTTGTGTCAGTCTTCACAGTGGAGGAAGAGAATAATCTACCTGACCCTCCAGGGAAACTAATAATGAATCAAGGACTGGAAATTCACTAAAGTTAAAGTAAGCAAGAAAACAATATCAGATAAAATAATGGCACTAAAGAGTGACAAATCCCCAGGACCAGATGGTTTCCACCCCAGGGTTTAAAGGAAGTAGGTGAGGAAATTGCAGATGCTTTAGCCATAATCTTCCAAATCTCTCTTGATTCAGGAATTGTCCTTTTAGATTGGAAAATTGCAAATGTAACTCCATTATTTAAGAAAGGTGAGAGAGAGAAACCAGGAAATTATAGACCGTTAGTCTAATATCTGTTGTAGGAAAGTTATTGGAATCTAAAATTAAGGACAGAGTGACTGAGCAATTAAAAATAATTTTGATCTGATTAGAGAGAGCCAACATGGATCTGTAAAGGTTTGGTCATGTCTAACAAACCTAATTACATTTTTGAGGAAGTAATGAAAGTAGTATACAGAGCAATGTCTATGGATGTAGTTTATATGGACTTCCAGAAGGCATTTAATAAGATTCCGCATAAGAGACTGTTAGCTAAATTAAAGCTTATGGAATTGAAGGCAAATTATTGACCTGGTTAGGAGATTGGTTAGGTGGTAGAAAACAGAGAGTAGGGATAATGGTATGTTTTCAAATTGGAAGGAAGTGACTAGTGGTGTCCTATAAGGATCTGTTCTGGGGCCTCAACTATTCACTATATTTATTAATGACTTAGATAACATTAATAGAGAACCATATATCCAAGTTTGACGATGACACAAAGATAGGTGGCATAGTAAGTAGTGTAATGGGAGCATAAAATTACAAAGAGACATTGATAGATTAAGTGAGTGGGCAAAACTGTGGCAGATGGATTTCAACGTAGGTAAGTGTGACGTCATCTATTTTGGACTAAAAAAAAGATAGATCTGAGTATTTTTTAAATGGTGAAAAGCCGGGAGCAGTGGAGGTCCAAAGAGACTTAGGGATCCATGTACGCAGATCACTAAAATGTTGTGGTGGCCAGGTACAAAAAAAAAATCAGAAAGGCTAATGGAATGTTAGTCTTTAAATCGAGAGGGCTAGAATATAAAGAGGAGAAGGTTTTGCTACAGCTATACAAAGCCCTGGTTGACCACATCTGGAGTACTGCGTACGATTCTGGGCACCGCACCGTAGAAAGGATATATTGGCCTTGGAAGGAGTGCGGCGCAGATTCACCAGAATTTTACCAGGGCTCCGAGGGTTACATTATGAGGAGGGATTACATAAACTAGGCTTGTATTCCCTGGAATATAGAAGCGATTTGATTGAGGCTTTTAGGATTTTGAAAGGAATTGATAGGGTAGATGGAGAGAAACTTTTTCTGCCGGTGGGGGAGTCTAGGACAAGGGGACATAACCTGAACATCAGAGCCTAGCTGTTCAGCAGAGAAGTTAGGAAACACTTCTTCACACAAAGGGTGGTGGAAGTGTGGAACTCCCTCCCACAAAAAAGCAGCCGATGCCAGCTCAATTCATCATTTAAAATCTGAGATCGATAGATTTTTTTCCTAGACAAGGGTATCATGGGATGTGGGCTAATGGAGTTAGGATAGAGATCAGCTGTGATCTCATTGAATGGTGGAACAGGTTCGAGGAGCTGAATGGTCTACTCCTGTTCCTACGTATCACTTTTACTGAGTTGAGGTTAGGTTGGAAACATTTGAGGAAAAGTTCATCAGCAGTTTATTATGGCTCGTCACTGAAATCTTAAAAGAGGAAGTGTTGTGGGGGGTGCAGGTTCAAAGTCTGTTCTATCAACTAGGTGGGCTAATAAATCTCAAATCTTGGTTGTCCAGATGGATTCCTGTTATTCCAGTAGAGCATTGGTGAATTCCTACTTTTTTCTCACTGGAAAAGAAAAAGTTGAGAGGTGATATGATTGCTGATTTTAGGATTCTAAAGGGACTGGATCATGTAGAGCATGACAAGAACAGTAGAACCAGAGGACATAGTCTGCACTTGAAGGGGGTTAAATCAAAATTAATCAGTGGAAATAATAGGGAGCAAGTGACCAACGTGTGGAACAGGTTCCCTCAGAAGATGGTGGAAGCATGAATATTGATTCATTCAAAGCAAATTGAATTGCTATGACTGATTGATTGATTGCTGTGATTAGTCAACGACTCCATTATTATTGTAATGCAGAACAACGATTTACTTGTACTTCCTGCAATTTAGTATTCTGTATTCGCTGCTCACGATGCGGTCTCCTCTATATTGGGGAGACCAAACGCAGGTTGGGTGACCGCTTTGCGGAACACCTCCGTTCAGTCCGTAATGGTGACCCTGAGCTTTCGGTCGCTTGTCACTTTAATTCTCCGCTTCACTCCCACTCTGACCTCTCTATCCTCGGCCTCTTACACTGTTCCAATGTAAGTTCGAGGAACAGCACCTCATCTTTCAATTAGGCACTTTACAGCCTTCTGGACTCAACATTGAGTTTAACAATTTCAGACCATAACCCCCACCCGCCCCGCCCCCCCCGCCCATTTTTTCAGGCGGCAGCTGTTGATGATTCTGCCATCCCCATTTGCAACATTTTCTCTCTCCTGAGTTGAATCCTAGCACAGATTGTGCCTTTAATTCCTTCCTCCCCTCCACCCCCCCACTTTCCCTGCCTCTGCAGCTGCTTAAAACCTGTTACATCTCCAACTTTTTCCAGTTCTGACGAAGGGTCATCGACCTGAAATGTTAACCCTGTCTCTCTCTCCATGGATGCTGCCTGGCCTGCTGAGTGTTTCCAGCATTTTCTGTTGTTATTTAAGATTTCCAGCATCCGCAGTATTTTGCTATTCCATTATTATTGTATCATGCGACTACCAGGAATGGTAGAGGGCGAACTAGATGGACCATGGTCCTTTTTCGTCTAGCAATTCCAATGTTCCTAATATATCCAGGCAGCAATTCTTAGTATGAGGGAGAGAGGGGAGATCAATGGGCATGTTTTCTACAGGGGCTCTTGTGTATGACCAACTCAGAATGGCATTAGTGAAGGTTGCCCACCTGATCTTTTAGCCTTTGGTGGCCGTATAGCCCAGGAATACCAGATGTGTGGAGAAAATAAAGGGGTTCAATGCCTTCATCAAAAAAACACAACAGAACATTAGCACAGAACAAGCAAATCCTCGTCTGGAAGGGACATTGTGCGAACAGTGTTTAAAGTGTTCTGTTTTTTTCTAGGAATATTACTCACCAGAAAAGATTGCGTTTAGAATAAAAGAAGCTCTGGATATATTGCATCGAGAGGTAAGCATAGAATGGCTTTCCACCTTGGAAACACTACGGTTGATGCTGTCACAAGTTGCTGTTGGAACTGTCCTCCCATCAGTAATTAATAACTTGTTTATGTTGACTCATATCCCTTGTCGGAAAGCAGCTCTGCGGATAGAGTCATGTATACTGAGGGGGCAGATTTAGCACCTGGAAAAAGATGGGCGCCACCATCGCACCAATGCGAATGCAATGAGCTAATGCACTGTGTGCATGTCTGTCAAAGCCGATTGTGGCTTTCACCCCGACAAGGAAGAGTCACATTTTCAGATAGATAGTGATAGAGGGAGAGGGAGGGGTGTTGAGTCAGACTGGTTAGCTTTGGCTATGTTTTAGTGCCTTCTGCTGGCTGCAATTCATTGGCATGATTCCACTGCTGAATCTTAATCTAAGGGGCTGAAAGTTCACTGTGCGATATCAGTAACGTGCATTCATATGAAATTCCTCTGACTGCTATCTTAGCCTATTTAAAATAATCAATTACAGTATACAGAAACAAATTGTATATGAATGCGTTAACGCTTCCATCACCAACATCACACAACACGATTTCAACCTTTCAGTGGCTTTATCTTATAATCTACGTTCTTTCTATTTATTCTTGGTTAATCTTGATCAAGAAAGTCATGTTCCTAATGTTCCAATAATTCCACGAAATAGTTCTACTTTAACAAGGCCTCTTCACTTAACACACAGGAGCTGGAAGTCTGCCGAGCGTCACAGGTGAAAGGGAGGCTGGTCTTCAAATGGCCACCCAGGCTGTGCTATGTGCCACCAATAGGAACATAGGAACAGCAGTGGGCCATTCAGCCCCCTGAGCCTGTTCTGCCACTCAGTTAGATCACGGCTGAACTGTACCTCAGCTCCGTTTACTCACCGCTACTCCATATCCCCTTGATACCCTTAATAGGAACCTAGCTGCGATTCCACTAAATAAAATGTGCTCCTGCAGGTCCCGCGAGCCTTTGTGAATCTTGTGGAGATGCAGGATGTTGACAACCGGCACCGGTTCTATGACAGGGGTCTCTCTACTCCTGAACTGAGGTAAAATGTTCCGCTAAAGCTTAGAGTTCTGCCCTTGTCGTCAGTTTTAGATGAGAGGACCAGACTTTGTAAAGACACGTTTGTAACTTTTTTTTCAGGGGCTGGTGTGACTGTCTGGTCAACCTCCATGACTCCGCAGAGTTATCTGCGCACATCTTTAGCTGGGACTTCCGGGTAGGCAACCTTTCACCTCGTGCATTTTATTTGTCCAAATAACTTCAGTATAGTTATCACTGCATTATTTGTATTTATAGAATAATACAGTTATTGAATAATTATAGAAAACTGAATAACATGACACACGACACTGTATAGTTTGAACTGACCATGCACAGATACACATTGAGGGTCCTCGACAATTATGCAATTCTTCACACTTGGATGGGGGTTACTATTTACAGTAGTCAGTCTTTCCTTGCCAAGACGAACAAATCACCCGGGATACCCAGACCTAATTGCTAACCAGTGACCCCTGCTAGAACATATGTACACGCATGTGTGTGTGTTTGCTTGTGTGCGTACACTCGTGTGCATGTGTGTGTAAGTGTATGCACGCATGTGTGCTTGCGTGTGCATTTGTATATGTTTGCACTTATGTGTGTGCATCTGTATGCGTGTGAGATAAAATCATGATCAGACATGTCCTGGGCCCACACGTGAACTTCCTTGACTGATGTAATGGAGAGCAACAGACACAAGTGGAACTGGACACCAGCATGACTTGGGAGAGAAAATTAAAGGGAATTTTTTTTATTAACGAAGCAACTATTCTGACCTTTGTAGTGTGGCTGTTTCTCTAGAATGCCCTCCAGGAGCTGGTGTATTCTGGGATCTATGACAAACGCGATGATTTCACGGTGGTTCTACAGCCCTTTCTCAGAAACATGGAGATTTCTCTCACTGCAGTAAGTCTACAAAAATCTGACGACCCTGATATCTACAGGGAGACGGGGCGGGAGCGGGGAAAACCTGGCAAGTCCGAGGACGTGGAGGTCTTGCTGAATTTAACGGCAGGACCCCATCGTAGTTTTCATCTTCCGTTTCCTGCTCGGCAGCCAACCAAATTGACAGGCTGGAGGCCGAACCGGTGGATCCTTGGGGACGGTCTTGGGAAATTGGGGGGGGGGGGGCGGGGGGTGAGGGGGGGTGGAAGACTGGGAAGTGAGGGAAGAGAGTTACAATCGGGAGGGGGGAGGGCCGGAGATAAGGGCTTGGGGGAGGGGGGGGCGCGGTGTGGTCTGCGATCGTGGCGGGGGGAGAGAGAGGCTGCAATTGGAAGCGGTGAGGCCGTAGGCTTCCTTGAGGGGCTGGGGAGTGCACTCAACTGCACTTTGGGCGCCTGATTTACAGAGGTTAATGAAATGGCCCGCCTCCCTAAGGTGGGACACTTGCACCGCACGAAACCCACCGCCGTGTAAACGGCCAATGGGCGCACGCATGGCGGGTTGGGGCGCGTTCCCCGTTTTTACATTTTTGACTCTCCCCCGACCCTCTCCCACCCGTCGTGAGGGGGTTAATTACGAGGCCAAAGTCTTTTGGTTTGAAATTGCATTATGTGATGACTTTTTAAAAAATTTCACCAGCAAATGTTAAAATGTTACACAGGAAGTATTTGATCCATGGCACAGTGCAGGAGGCTGTTGTGAAACAAACGTTATTGGCCTCATTCCAAAGATGTTAGCTCCCAGGGTCCCTCCTCAAAGTTGGCTTCTGGCCATGAGGCAGGGCACACTGGGAAAATTCTGTTTTACATCCAGAATTAATACCACGTTAAAAATATTGGTGCTCAAAGTGAATTAAAAAAAATACCACATTAATTAGTCCCTGGCGATGATGCTCCAACAATGGTTTTAGATCGGGAATTCCAGGCCTGACCCAGTGATGAGGAAGGGACGTTGATATATATCCAAGTCAGGGTGGTGTGTGACTTGGAGAAAAACTTGGAGAAGATGGTCTTTTCATGACATTGCTGCTCCTGTACTTCTCAATGTTAGAGATGGGAGGAAGGTGCTGTCGAGGTAGTCTTGCTGAGTTGCTGCAGTGCGTCCTGTAGATCATACATTCTGCAGCCACAGTGCTCCAGGAGTGGAGGAGGGCATATTGAGTACAATGGTAGCGGCACCAGTCAAGCAACCCGCTCTGTCCTGGGAGTGATTACAGGCTGGAATCTTATCGAGGGGTTCAGATGGTTTATATATAGAATAATAATGGATATCTGGGAGTGATTATCAAATCAAATCAAATCAAATCAAATCAACTTTATTGTCATTGTTAGTGCACAAGTGCAGTACAACGAAATGTAGACTTGCGGCTCCCGAGAGTGTACATTTAGATTAAGACATTTAAACATTCAACATACATTTGGCTTGTAATACATTAACATAAACATAACCATAATAAAGTGCATTGGCAGATGTGCAGGCTTTAGAGTTTATTTGTGGAGTTCAGTAGGATGACAGCCCTGGGAAAGAAGCTGTCCCTAAATCTGGTCGTACGGGTGCGAATGCATCTGTAGCGTCTCCCAGATGGCAGGAGGGCAAACAGACTGTGGCTGGGGTGGGTAGGGTCTTTGATGATGGACCGTGACCTCCGTAGACAGCGTTTCTGGTATATGTGCTCTATGGTCGGTAGCCGGGTGCCGGTAATGCGTTGGGCAGTTTTGACTACCCGCTGCAGGGCTTTCCGGTCATAGTAGCTACAGCTGCCATACCATACTGTGATACAGTTTGTCAGGATGCTCTCTATTGTGCAGCGGTAAAAGTTAGAGAGGATCAAGGGTGACAGGTTACATCCCTTCAGCCTCCTTAGGAAATAAAGGCGCTGCTGGGCCTTCTTCACCAGAGAGGAGGTATTGAGGGACCAGGAGAGGTCTTCCGTGATGTGGACTCCGAGGAACTTAAAGCTGTCCACCCTTTCCACCACAGCCCCATTGATGTGGATGGGGGTGTGACTTCCGCCTTTAGACTTCCTGAAGTCCACAATGATTTCTTTGGTTTTCTTGATGTTAAGGGCCAGGTTGTTATCGGCGCACCACTTCACGAGATGCTGGACCTCCTCCCTGTAGGCTGACTCATCGTTGTTGGTGATCTGGCCTACTACCGTGGTATCGTCTGCAAACTTGATGATGGTGTTGGAACCATGAACAGCCACACAGTCGTGGATGAAGAGGGAGTAGAGGAGGGGGCTCAGCACACATCCTTGTGGGGCCCCCGTGTTCAGGGTCAGGGGGGGGGAGGTGTGGTTACCTAATTTGACAGACTGGGGTCTGTTTGTTAGGAAGTCCAGGGTCCAGTTGCAGAGGGAAGTGTTCAGGCCAAGAGTTTGGAGTTTGGTGGCCAGCTTGTTGGGGACGATAGTGTTGAATGCTGAGCTGTAGTCTATGAACAGCATTCTGATGTAGGTCTCCTTACCATCTAAGTGATTCAGTGCCGAGTGTAGAGCAGTTGTGATTGCATCCTCCGTTGATCTGTTTGCACGATAGGCAAACTGGTGTTGGTCAAGAGAGGCGGGAACACTGGCTTTGATGTGAGCCAGGACCAGTCTCTCGAAACACTTCATTATGATGGGTGTGAGTGCGACAGGTCGATAGTCATTCAGGCACGTCACAGCCGTTTGTTTTGGCACAGGAATAATGGTAGCGGTCTTGAAGCATGTAGGGACTACTGCCTGGGCCAATGACAGATTGAAGATGGCGGTGAAGACATCAGCCAGCTGATCAGCACATTCCTTGAGTACCCGTCCAGGGATGCTATCCGGTCCAGCAGCCTTTCGTGTGTTCACTCCGCGTAGAACACCCCTTACGTCGGAGGTCGACAGGGTGAGCACCTGGTCTTCCGGGGGTGGCAAGGCTTTGGTAGCCGGCTCCCTGTTGTCCCTGTCGAAGCGAGCGTAGAAGTTGTTAAGCTCCTCCGGAAGGGAGGCATCGCTAACCGGGGGGCTGGTGTTTTTGCCCTTGTAGTCAGTGATGGACTGGATGCCTTGCCACATGCACCGGGGCTCCGAGTTGTTGTGGAAATGATCCTCTATCCGCAGTGTCTGTTTCCTCTTGGCAGTCCTGATACCTTTTTTTAGGTTGGTCCTAGCTGCACTGTAAGCCGCCGCGTCGCCAGATTTAAATGCCGCGTTGCGTGCTTTCAACAGTGAGCGGACCTCTCCGTTCATCCAGGGTTTCTGGTTGGGGTATGTCCTGATATTTTTATGGGTTGTGACGACCTCGACGCAGCTGTTAATGTAGAATAGCACTGTGGATGCGTATTCCTCGATGTCAGTGTGGGCAAACATTATGTAACCTGGTGAGATTACAGGCTGGAATCTAATTGAGTGGTTCAGATGATTTATATATAGAATAATGGATACCTGGGAGTGATTACAGGCTGGAATCTAATCGAGGGTTCAGATGGTTTAGAAATAGAATAATGGATACCTGGGAGTGATTACAGGCAGGAATCTGATCGAGGAGTTCAGATGGTTTATATATAGAATAATGGATACCTGGGAGTGATTACAGGCTGGAGTCTGATCGAGATGTCTGACCCAGTGTATTGGTTGTTTCTTCTGTGAGGGACTATTTTGTGGAGAAATGTGAAGTTATCCACTTTGATAGGAAAAATAGAAAAGCAGAGTATTTTTTAAATGGTGAGAGATTGGGAAATGTTGATGTTCAGAGGGACCTGGGTGTCCTTGTACACAAATAATTGAAAGTTAATATACAGGTACAGCAAGCAACTAGGAAAGCAAATGGTATGTTGGTCTTTATTACAAGAGGATTTGAATATAAGAGTAAAGACGTCTTACTGCAATTATATAGAGCCCTGGTGAGATCACATCTGGAGTATTGTGTACAGTTTTGGTCTCCTTACCTAAGAAAGAATATACTTGCCATAGAGGGAGTGCAACGAAAGGTCAACAGACTGGTCCCTGGGATGGGGAGGGCTGTCCTATGAGGAGAGATTGAGTACACTGGGCCTATATTCTCTAGAGTTCAGAAGAATGAGAGGTGATCTCATTGAAACATACAAAATTCTTACAGGGCTTGACAGGGTAGATGCAGGGAGGATGTTTCCCCTGGCTGGGGAGTCTAGAACCAGGGGTCACAGTCTCAGAATAAGGGGTCAGCCATTTAGAACTGAGATGAGGAGAAATTTCTTCACTCAGAGGGTGGTGAATATTTGGAATTCTCTACCCCAGAGGGCTGTGGAGGCTCAGCCGTTGAGTATATTCAAGACAGAGAACGATAGATTTTTGAATATTAAGGGAATCGAGGGATATGGGGATAGTTCAGGAAAGTGGAGATGAGGTAGAAGATCAGCCATGATCTTATTGAATGGTGGAGCAGGCTCGAAGGGCCAAATGGCCGACTCCTGCTCCTATTTCTTATGTTCTTATGACCACGTTTGCTCTGTTTATTTTCCTTACAGGATGGTAAGCCCGATCGCAGCTACTTTTCACAGGATGGCTTCCATTTCAGTGACAGGAGCCATGCTCTGTTAGCCAGCGGGCTTTGGAATAACATGGTGTGTATAACTTTTTTTATTACCCATTTATCTGCAGCTGCTTTGTCACTACTCCTGTATCAACACCAGCTTTCCATTGAAAGCAACATAATGGAAAATCGGGCTTGTATTTTAAAAAGTGGCAATGCCGGTTTTACCCTTTGTCAGCGGGTTGTAACTTACCACCCAAGCCTCCCTCCACCTCACATATCTGGCTGTCAGTTGGTGGAGTGGAACTTGGATTGTAGCCTGGAATTACATAGAATGTACAGCACCGAAACAGGCCATTGTGGTCCAAGCCTCCTCCCACCTCTCGATTAGATTCCAGCCTGTAATCACTCCCAGGTATCCATCATTCTATAATGTTGTGCAGTTGGAGTGACACTGCACAACATTATTGTACAAACGCAATACATTCGTATCAAACCCCTCCGCCCGTTATGTTATCTGAGGTGTTAACTTACTTAAACCACTAGGCAGGTTAACATGAAAGCAAAATACTGCGGATGCTGGAAATCAGCAGGTCAGAGAGCATCTGTGGAGAGAGAAAAACAGAGGGGGCTAAATTCGGTTGATTTGCGCCTCTCGTTAGCACCCTAAGAGGGCACTAACGGGATGCAAATCAACTAGTGCCTGGGCATGGCGCCGCTAACGCCTCCTGTGAAATTTAGCAGGAGGTTAGTGGCAGTGCAGACGTCATCGCCATGCGCAGCACCCCGCTTACACCCCGGCTGTAATATTGGGTGGCGCCCCCCGACTTACCGCCGGACGCTATGTCTGCCGTAGTCAGGGGGGCCTACCTGTGGCCGGGGCGGCGCTAGTTAAAGGAGAGGTGCCGGGCAGCCATTTTTGTTGCTGGCCGCCTGCCAGCACCTGCCCCCATTGTTGTCCCCGGCCCCTGTGAAGCCCCCACCCCGCCTGCAGGGTGCCGGTTGCTCTCTGTGAGCCCGGCACTCCTCTTGAGTGCCGGGCTGATTTGCCGGCACTTCCGATCCCTGGTGGCTCAGCTGGGTGCCGGGGTGCGCTGCGCCAGGCCCCTCCCCTTTAATAAGGGGAGGAAGGCCTGTAGTACCACGGCGCGAAGTGCCGCAGAGCGTGGTGCCGCGATATTGGCTCGCAGGGGCGCTACCTGGGAAAATCGGCCGCGGGGGCGCTACCCAATTCTGTAAGTTTATTAATTTGTAAACAATGGTGTTTAAAAACTAAGAACCAAAAGGTGCTCTATAGACAATAATGATCGGGAATTTCTGCATCGTGGCTCTTTTTGCAGCTAACAAGATGTCACCAGCACATTGAAAGATTTCACAATAGTTATCTGCGTTCCCAAACATTTTGGGTTCATTGACCTTTTGCCATTGCTGTTTCTAGGGAAAAAAAGCAAAACAGCATTATCTCTAAAAGTCATAGCTAATCTGAGATGCTTCAGATAAGATAAATAATCGCTAAGCATTAATGAACTGTTTATTTTTATGTGCCATTATTGTGGTATTTCTTTCTCCATAAGCGCTGAGAGAGAAAACAGAAATTTGTTCAGACCAGAGGTTAAATTCCTTGGGCGTTTCAAACCTATTTAATGTAAAAATAAAATGATAAGGAGCTGTCTGCTGATAAAGCTCTACTGAGTATTGAACGGGGGATTGAGTGGATCACGCACATCAAACTCAGTCAGGGTCCTATACAGTCCTGGGACTTGGACTACCAGTTGAAATCTGGTAAATGTTGAATCCTTTATACTGAAGAATAAAAGAAAAAAAGAAAGAACTAACTTGTATTTATATAGCGAACTCAGGACGTCCCAAAGCGCTTTATAAACAACAAAGTACTTTTGAAGTGTAGTCACTGTTGTAGGAAATGCAGCAGCCAATTTGCACAGAGCAAGCTCCCACAAACAGCAATGAGATAATGACCAGATAATCTGTTTTTTTTAGCGATGTTGGTTAAGGGATAAACATTGGCCAAGACATCAGGGAGAACATCCCTGCTCTTCTTTGAAATAGTGCCATGGGATCTTTTACATCCACCTGAGATGGCAGACGGGGTCTCAGTTTAATGTCTCATAACGGCACCTCTGACAGCGCAGCACTCCCTCAGTACTGCACTGAAGTGTCAGCCTGGATTGTGTGCTCATGTCTCTGGAGTGGGGCTTGAACCCATGACCTCCTGACTCAAAGGCGATTGAAAATCTTGGGTAAAGAGGTGGATTTTAAGGAGGATCTTAAAGGGAGAGGAAGGTGCAAAGGTGAAGATGTTTAGTGAGAGCATAGGGCTTGTATGGCTGAAAACATACCCACCAATGATGGGGCCAGAGACGGAGAAATGCAGAATTCTCAGGTTGTTGATGGGCTGGAGGAGGTTACAGAGAGGTGACAGAAAGTTTATGATGGCATTCATTTTTACGTTGATGCCAGGTTTCTGTTTGTGTCACCTATCAGTGGTTGGCAGGGAGTCAGATTTTTTTCTTCCTACAAAGAGAAACGTCCTGGAATATTTTCTCAGCCAAATTGGTAGAAACAGGCTGCTTGCTTGCACATGTTAATACGGGACCTAACGCCACCCACGAAAGTTAAGAGTCTGGGGTCTACCTGCCTTTCTTCCGACACATTCCCGGCCCATGGGAGCCTTCTCCTCTTTGCCAGATTTTCCATGCTTCGCTCCCCCTCTGCTATTCTGCTGTAACCATTTGCACCTCCTCTGGCCACATCTTTTGTTTCTATGACGGAAGGTCATTGACCTGAAACCGTTAACTCTGTTTCTCTCTCCATGGATGCTGATACCTGGGATGGCAGGAATGACGTATGAGGAGAGATTGGGTCGATTGGGCTTATACTCGCTGGAGTTTAGAAGATTGAGAGGGGATCTCATCGAAACCTATAAAATTCTGTCAGGCCTGGACAGACTAGATGCAGGAAGGATGTTTCTGATGGCCGGGGAGTCCAGAACCAGGGGTCAGAGTCTAAGGATAAGGGGTAAGCCATTTAGGACTGAAATGAGGAGGAATTTCTTCACCCAGAGAGTGGTGAACCTGTGGAATTCTCTGCCACAGAGGGCGGTGGAGGCCAGTTCATTAAATATATTCAAGAAAGAGTTGGATGTATTTCTTAAGGCTAAAGGGATCAAGGGATATGGGGAAAAGGCAGGGACAGGGTACTGAATTTGGATGATCAGCCATGATCTAATTGAATGGCGGAGCAGGCTCGAGGGGCCGAATGGCCTACTCCTGCTCCTATCTCCTATGTTTCTATGTTTCTATGACCTGCTGAGTATTTCCAGCATGTTCTGTTTTATTTCAGATTTCCAGCATCTGCAGTATTTTGCTTTTGTCTTTAGTATCTATACTTGTCTCATTGTCACCTCCTTTTGCCTTGCACCATCGTCCCAGTTTGTCATTTAATCACTTCTGCCCTCCACCCATCCCCTTTGTTCTCCCCCTTTCTCCTGGCTCTGCACTTACTTAAAAGCTGTTAAACCTCTTGTTAAGTATGTGTATTGTATTGAACAATTAACACAAAGACTTAAACGTATAACTCAAACAGGTCTTTACTGGTTGGAGGTAGGGACTGCACGTAGGTCTTTACTTCATGCCCACAGGCGGGAACTGAGGGGAGATCAGTACCCACAGTACTATTTATACCCCTATGGCCAGGAGTGGTACTGCGTATCACTACGCCCTACAAGTAGTGCAGTCCTGTCCATAGGTTCAAAGTAGCACACATATTACATACACAACATTCCTCCCTTCTTAGCTTTACAGTCATCTCCCCATTTAACATAACGTAATAACATATATACATATATAACTTCAGGTTTACATAACAGAATAACATAGATACATAGATAACTTCATGTCAAAACAGATCACAGATTCAGTCTCTGCGGAAAACAGTTCACAGATTCAATCTCTGTGGTGTAGTCGGTTCACGTTGCTGGAGTGACTCATTCAATAGTCCTTCCATGGATTTAACAGTTTGAACTTCCGAACTGAATTGGCTCCGTTCGGAGGGACCACGTGTGTGATCTGGTAGAGGTAATAATGGTTCAGATGGGTCATCTTCTGTTTCGACTTTTCCTTTTCTGCTTCTTGGAGACTCTCTGGGCTCCACTGTCAGCTGCCAGCTGCATGCGCAGTTCCTCCTTCTCTTCCTCCTTTTTCCGTAGTAGAGCCACCTTCTCCCGATGTTCCCTAGACTTTCGGTGCTCCTCCATGATTTCTGTATGGTGGGAGTCGAAGTTACAAGTTGGGCAGGACAGGACATAGTAATATTCGGTGTCGTCCTGATCTAGGCCAGCGAGAGGGTCTTCTATTTCCTCCATACCCAGCTGGGCGTTAGCCAGCTTTTGTTCCAAGTCCAGACATCTTTCCTGAAGAGACTTCTTCATGCGTACCTCTTTATCCAGCTTTTTCTGGGCTTTCAGCAAGTCGTTTACTAATGACCTCATTTGAGATTTTACTACTTCAACTTCTTTTGGAGATTGATTGATCGGACTATTCAATCCCTCTACCGGAGCAGCTGTTTCAGCGGTCTGTTGTTCTACATTGACGTGAGTCAGCGTACTTTTGGCATCCAAGGGCTGCTCTGTTGCAGTCATCTCAGTCTGTGTTGCCACCTCAGCTCTTCCAATAACCTTTGAGAGCTCCGAACCCCTTTCGTTTGAATATTGAAGTTCGTGTTCAAGTTTTTCCCATTTCAGAGTCCTGTCCTTCAGCATATGCAGGAGTTGGCTGACCGTTAACTCCTCTGACATCAGACGTTTTGTGTGCTCCTGCTCCATTTGCTCCATCAGCTGCTTCTGTTGTCTTTCCAGATTCTCCAACTCTATATCAAAGAACTCTTTCGTTGCATTCAACTCTTGCTCAAAACGGCGAAGCATTTGTTCTAATTGCTGTTGTAGTTTGAAATGGAGTTGAGTTCGAGCCCGGTGTCCCTCAGAAATGGGCACATCAGTAGACTTGCCAGACTCAGAATCCACAGTTAAACTATGTTGTTGTTGCTCAGTGGAATTCTGTGCTGAAACTTTGTCTTTTGCACCTGAGTTGGGCTTACCATCATTCGTTCCAGAGTCTGGGCCGACTATCTTCACCGAGTTCTCACTCGTTATTGTTTGTAGGAAATGCCAGTCCATATTCATTTTCCTAATCCACTCCCGTCCTAGTAGTGGAGGACCTCCTTCAGATATCACATATAAGTCCATTATTTGACTGTCTTCGCCCTTGTGGACCACTGCAACCTCTATTTTCCCGATGGGGTACACTCTTTGCCCCGTGTATGTTTTCAATATAATCCCCGTATCCTGTAGGGGAATATGTTGGAATAACTTTCCGTAATCTTTCTTATTTATGACCGTCAATGCCGATCCAGTGTCCAATTCCAGTTTTACTTGGACTCCTTCTATCTGAAGAGTGACCCAAATTGTCTGGAGGTCTGCACCCTTACCAGCGTTGAGTACTCTTAAGCTAGCCAGTTCATTACAGCTTAAGCTAGCCAGTTCATTACTGCTAGCGTCTGAATCGGACTCCTGTTCGGTCACCTTGTGTACCTTTGCGTATTTTCCTTGCGGTGACTTCTTGTTGCTGGTCTTCTTCCCTGACCTGCATACTCTAGCTATGTGTCCAAGCCTACCACAAGTTCTACATTCTTGGTTTTTAAACCAACACTGGTTCTGATCATGCGTTGTCTTTCCACAACGATAACATTTGCCAGAACTCACACCCAATTTGTGTGCACTGAGCTCCGGTGACCGTAGCTGCATTACTGCCGTGCCTCTCGCTGCGGCTTCGTGTGCTGCTGCCATAGTGACCGCCTTCTCAAGCGTCAGCTCATTCTCCTCGAGCAGTCGCTTTTGTGTATCCTGTTTAAATAAACCACACACAAATTTGTCTCGTAGTGCATCTGTCAGTCCCGTTCCAAACTGGCAATATTTCGCTAATTTACGCAATTCCAGCAAATATTCAGCATTGCTTTCATGCTGTAGCTGCCTTCTGTCATAATATTTAAATCGTTCCGCTAGCATCAGCGGCGTGGGGTTTAGATGATCTTTCAGGACAGTAACAATCTCATCGAACGTCTTATCCGCCGGTTCATCTGGTGATAACAGGTGTTTCAATTGCCCGTATGTCTTCGCACCCATTAAATTTAATAATGTTAGAGCTTTATCTTGGTCACGAATTTTATTGGCCTTACAATAATTTTTTACTCTTTCAACATATATGGCCCAATCTTCGAGGTCACTATCAAAGGTGCTAATATTCCCGTGTTTAGGCATTGTAGATTTGCAATTTCTCAGATTTTATTTTCTTTACTTGTTATCAAAGATGGCGGCTTCCCGCTCTTGCCGTCGTCCTCCGCCCACAAAATGGCGGTTTTCCCGCGCTTGGCGGTCTTCACCCGTCCCCCGACGCCGTCTCCCTTCAGCCCCCGAGTGCGGCCCTTATCTTCGCCGCGATCGCCCGAGTGCGGCCCTTATCAGCAGATGCGATCGCTGGATCGCGAAGTGGCTCCCGACCGAAGCGGCTCTCGGCCCTTATCTTCTGTGCGATCGATAGCCCACGCTGTGCACCGCGGCTCTCGCACCTTGAGCTTCTGCAGCCGCCGCGCCTTTCAGTCCGAGTGCGGCCCTTATCTTTGGTCCCGATCGCTGGCCCGCGCTGCGCCTCGCACTTGAAGGCGGCCCGGCCTTATCTCCGATCGCGATCGATGGCCCTTATCTGCTCCGACTTCCCCAGCCCTGTCTTTGCAGCCAACGCTGCACGGCTTACCCCACCACCTAGGTTGAACAAGGAAACTGCAGAAAGACTTCTGTCAGTCGCTGGAAGCTGTCAGGATGGATGCTGCACTCCAGTGCTCAGTCGCTGATGGAGGCTTCAGAGTCCTAAGCCTGTCGCTTCTAGTGGGGTGGTGAGGTTTGAAACCTCTCTTCAACTGCCGCAGGGTAAGAACCTGACTCGTCGCCAGTGTTAAGTATGTGTATTGTATTGAACAATTAACACAAAGACTTAAACGTATAACTCAAACAGGTCTTTACTGGTTGGAGGTAGGGACTGCACGTAGGTCTTTACTTCATGCCCACAGGCGGGAACTGAGGGGAGATCAGTACCCACAGTACTATTTATACCCCTATGGCCAGGAGTGGTACTGCGTATCACTACGCCCTACAAGTAGTGCAGTCCTGTCCATAGGTTCAAAGTAGCACACATATTACATACACAACACCTCTTACATTTTCCAGCTCTGATGAAAGGACACTGACCTGAAACCTTAACTCTGTTTCCCTCTCCACGGATGCTGAATGACCTGCTGAGTGTTTACCAGCAATTTCTGGGTTTTTTTCTCTCTCTCAGAAACACTGTTTGTTCAAGAGGTGACTGATATGGGAGTTTAGAGGAAAGGTCATGTCCCTAGTTAACAAATAATCCAGCACGGTGAGGTTTTTGCAAAGCAAAGGCCCTTGAATCAGAGAACTTGGCAATGAAATAGATGCTGGGGGATCAGCCAATCTCTAATAACATCATGTTAATTGCTGCAGCGATATGCAAATGGTCAAAGATAGTTCAAGTGAGATAAAACATTCCCTTTGCCTCTTGCTGGTGTTATCTTCACTTCTCTTGCTGTTATTACAACTGCTGCCTCTGCCATTTTTACGGTGTGGCCATTCCCATTTTATTTGAACATTTCTGTTTATTCTGGCCTCATTGCTTTCACCTCGCTGCCGCCCTACCCCCGCCAACCCATTCCTATTTCTATTTCTCTTATTCATTCTGAGGATGTGGGCACCGCTGGCAAGGCCGACATTTATTGCCCATCCCTAATTGCCCTTGAGAAGGTGGTGGTGAGCCGTCTTCTTGAACCGCTGCAGTCCGTGTGGTGAAGGTACTCCCACATTGCCGCTAGGTCGAGAATTCCAGGATTTTGGCCCAGTGACGATGAAGTAACTCTTCATGTTGCCTCTGTCCTTCCTGCAAGGCTATGGGGAAAGATCAACGGAGTGGGACTAATTGGAGAGCTCTTTCAAAGAGCTGGCACAGTCACAATGGGCGGGACGGCCTCCTTCTGTGCTGTAAGATTCTATGATCCTATAGAGGTGCCTCCAGGTTGTCAAGTCCAATTAAAACCATGCTGATTGTAGGCATGCCGTAAGGGACTGTGCCCAATCGTGGTGCGGCATCAGTAATGGAGCGTGGAAAGGAACAACATAACCCCTCGCATCTAGTCTGTAGATGCGTCCCTCACCTTCAGGCTCATACAATAACACAGGAACAAACGCTGTGGCTGTAAAATTGCCGGGAGGTGGACCGAACCCGATAGCGAGTTTAACAAAGTGGCGGTTGACGCGGTCGCGCTCCGCTGCGCTGTGCCACGCCGTAGTAGCGCACCAGTTTTCAACCCGCCACATTGGACATAGCATCAGGAGAGCTGGACCAGCGGCAGTTCAGGTTTGCTGAATCACTCGATCAGTCAGCCCGATTTTCACCTCTGTAACTTCAGAAAAGGCAAGATTGCAATCTGAACCAAAAGATAAACACGATGAGGATCATATCAAGGTCTAGAAGCATCTTTGAGGGAGTGAAACACTTCACCTGGTTGCCTCATATACAGGTCCCTATAAATAATGAGCCCTAAACCAAGCTATTGTGTGTTTTGCAATATTTTCAAATTCAAACTTGCTACTGCCGAGGTCAGAGTCTGCGCTGCTAATTACACTGCGACACAATCTTTCAACAAGTGTGGCACAGAACCTCAATCTCAAATCCGTCTGTTCTCCTTCATAGCTGGAACCCATTGGGGAGAAAAATGAAGCCCTTGAATGCTCAGCAACAACCCCTCGGTTGCACTGTCCGACCCAGGTAAGATCAGACCGGTGGTGTTGGCTGCTCTCGGACTATATAAATCGCTCTGTGCTATCAGTCATTCCGTGTTCTGCACCTTGGGATGTTTACTGTTTAAATGGAAAGTTGTACTGCTGTATCACATTAACTCGCTGTATCTGTCGATTCCCGCAGAAGAAACCTTACCTCTTCACTTACCGAAACAGCGACTATGCAAAAAGTCTGAATGCAGAGGCGGGGAGGGCACGTCAGCAGGTAAACGACATCACCAGCGGATGTTTTCGGTCTTCGCAACTTGCACCTTCATCACTTCCTCCCTCGTTTGGTTCCTTCCATCTTCCTGATATTCGTCTAATTATTTTCAGCTCTCCTTCTCCTTCACAACTTGGATCACCCAAATGTGCAGAGTAGCATTTTCACAGCACAAGTCTTTTTTAAATTTTATTTCTAAATTATTTTCCTTCCCTTTCCGTTGTAAGACTGCTCTGTGCAGCCTGGCTGCAGCTAAAGGTTAACGTTGCAGATATGACCTTTCACCAGGAAGTTCTGACCCAGTCACATCCACAAAGATGAACCTAGCTCTTTCTTTTAGGGGTTGATTGACCCGCTGTACACTTCCAGCACGCTCTGTTCTTACTTAAGTGTAGTAATTTATACAATTAAATAAAAGTAATTACTTGCTTCAACAGTGTTCTTTCAATAAATTTGTGTCTCATTTTTAACCAGAATTCTGGGAGTGAAGTGACGTGTATGGAAAGGGACCCCTCTAATGCTGTTCCAGTCTCAGGTACAGTAAAGATTCAGGGTTATAGTAATGTCCGATCAATTCAATCAGATTCAATCTCTGACCATGCACCTACTGGTAAGCAACGGGTATGCAAGAAATATTGGCTTGTGTAAGGTGACTCAAGCAACAATTCACACTGTCGGAAGGAAGAAAGTGTTTGCACCAACCCTCCCCTTGCTCTCTCATTGCTTCACTTCAAGAGTTCACTCTTACTATGACAGATGGGGAATGCCAACTCCCTTGGGAATTTTATTCCAACACTCTTGCACGCAATGTCAGCATTAATCCCTCGCAGGTCAGGTGCTGTGTCACAACAGTGCGGCTTAACTCTAGAACGTAGTAACAGTAATAGGAACAGGAGCAGGCCATTCAGCCCTTTGAGCCTGTTCCGCCATCCAATGAGATCATGCCTGATCTGTAACTTGACCCCATTTACCCACCTTGATTCCATATCCCTTAATATCCTTGCCTAACAAAAATCTGTCAATCTTAGTTTTGAAATTGTCAATTGGCCTAGCCTCAACAGCTTTTTAGGGAAGAGAGTTAAACATTTCTACTACTCTTTATATGAAGAAGTGCTTCTTGACATCACCCCTGAACAGCCTAGCTCTAAGTTTAAGGTTACATCCCCTTGTTCTGGACTCCCTCACCAGAGGCAATAGTTCCTCTCCATCTACCAAAAGCAACCCAAGCACTAGTGTTTATTTTTAGAGGGGAGAATTGAAACGTAGAGAAGCTATGCTAAACTTGGATCAAACCTTGGTTAGACCACACTTGGAGTACAGTGTAGAATTCTGGTCACCTTATTATAAAAAGGATATAGAGGATGGAGAGGGTGTAAAAAAGATACCAAAACTGCGAGGTTATAGGAAAGGCTGGGTCTCTTTTCTCTTGAAAAGAGAAGGCTGAGGGGTGACCTAATAGAGATCTTTAAAATTATGAAAGGTTTTGATAGAGTGGATACAGAGAGAGTGTTTTCACTTGTGGGAAAAAGCATAACTAGAGGCCATCAATATAAGATAGTCACCGAGAAATCCAATAGGGAATTCAGAAGAAACTCCTTTACCCAGAGAGTGCTGAGAATGTGGGACTCGCTACCACAGGGAGTGGTTGAGGTGAATAGTATCTATGCATTTAAGGGGAAACTATATAAGCATATGAGGGAGAAGGGAATAGAATACGCTGATAGAGTTAGATGAGGAAAGATGGGAGGAGGCTTGAGTGGAGCATAAAGGACTGGTTGGGCCGAATGGCCTGTTTCTGTACCATATATCATATAGCAGGGCTGGGAGCTTAACATACAGGGGTATTCAGTATTTAGGAAGGATCGACAAAAAAGAAAGGGAGGAGGGGTAGCATTGCTAGTAAAAGAGGGGATAAATGCAATTGAAAGGAAGGATATTAACTCAGTTAATACAGAATCTATATGGGTGGAGCTAAGAAATAGCGAGGGGCGAAAAACATTAATAGGAGTGGTATATAGGCCTCCAAATAGTAAAATAGAGGTTAGGGAGGGCATCACGAGGGAAATTAGAGAAGCGTGCAATAAGAGCACAGCTGTCATCATAGGTGACTTTAACTTACATATAGATTGGACTAGCCTAATCAGTAAAAATAATGAGGAGGAGGAATTCCTTGAGTGTTTGAGGGATGGTTATCTGGATCAATATGTCGAGGAACCAACTCGGGAACAGGCTATATTGGACTGGGTACTGTGCAATGAGAAGGGACTAATCAGTAATCTTGTTGTACGGGGACCCTTGGGTCAGAGCGATCATAACATGATCGATTTCTCACTCGAAATGGAGAGCGAAGAAATTGACTCAGAGACTAAGGTCCTGAATTTAAACAAGGGGAATTATGATGCCATGAGACGGGAACTGAGTAGGTCTGATTGGACAACGTTCCTGGGAGGACTGGAGGTAGATAAACAATGGCAAACATTTAAAGATAGAATGACAAAATTGCAAAAATTGTTTATACCAATCTGGCATAAAAGGAAATCTAAAAAGGTGACTCAACCGTGGATAACAGGGGAAATTAGAGACAGCATAAAATCCAAAGATAGGGCGTATAAAATAGCCAAAAAAAGCGCCAGAGCGGAAGATTGGGAACAGTTTAAGATAGAGCAAAGGAGGGCAAAGGGCATAATCAAGAGGGGCAAAATAGCTTACGAAAACAAGCTGGCGGAAAATATAAAAACTAACTCCAAAAGCTTTTATAAGTATATCAAAAGGAAAAGACTGGTGAAAACCAAAGTTGGTCCATTGCAGTCAGATACGGGGGAATATATAATGGGAAATAAGGAAATGGCAGATCAACTAAATGCATACTTTGGGTCAGTCTTTACGAAGGAAGACACAAAAAACCTCCCTGGGATATCGGGAAAAATAGGGACATTGGCAAAGGAGGAACTGACGCAAATCAATATCTCTAAGGATATGGTGTTAAGGAAGCTAAAGGGATTGAAGGTGGACAAATCCCCAGGGCCTGATAACATGCATCCTAGGGTACTGAAGGAGGTGGCCCTAGAGATAGCGGATGCACTAAGGATGATTTTTCAGAATTCATTAGACTCGGGAACAGTACCGATGGATTGGAGGGTAGCTAACGTTACCCCACTATTCAAAAAGGGGGGTAGGGAAAAAGCAGGTAATTACAGACCTGTAAGCCTTACATCAGTTGTGGGCAAAATGCTGGAGTCCATCATTAAGGATGAAATAGCGGAGCACTTAGCAAATGGGGACAGGATAGGACAGAGTCAACATGGATTTACAAAGGGTAAATCGTGCTTGACTAATCTATTGGAATTTTTTGAGGGAGTAACTGGTAGAATAGATGGGGGAGAGCCAGTAGATGTGGTGTACCTGGACTTCCAAAAGGCCTTCGATAAGGTCCCACATAAAAGATTAGCATGGAAAATTGAGGCTCATGGGATAAAGGGGAAAGTTTTGGCGTGGATAGGGAACTGGCTGTCAGATAGAAAACAGAGAGTTGGAATAAACGGCTCATTTTCTGAATGGCAGGCAGTAACAAGTGGGGTACCACAGGGATCTGTCCTGGGCCCCCAGCTGTTCACAATTTACATTAATGACCTGGATCAGGGAGTCGGATGCAGCATTTCCAAATTTGCAGACGACACTAAACTAGGAGGGGGGGTGGGCTCAGAGGAAGAGACCAGGAAGCTCCAGAGCGATTTGGACAGACTGGGCGATTGGGCGGATAAATGGCAGATGCACTATAATGTGGACAAGTGCGAAGTTATCCACCTTGGGTGCAGGAACGGGAGGGCAAATTATTATTTAAATGGCAATAGATTGGGAGAGGGGGAAGTACAGAGAGACCTGGGTGTTCTTGTACACCAGTCACTGAAGGCGAGCATGCAGGTGCAACAGGCGGTCAAGAAGGCAAATGGTATGCTGGCCTTCATAGCAAAAGGGTTAGAATACAGGAACAGGGATACCTTGCTGCAGCTGTACAGGGCACTGGTGAGACCACACCTCGAGTACTGTGTACAGTTTTGGTCGCCTCATCTGAGGAAGGATGTTCTTGCCATGGAGGGGGTGCAGCGGCGATTCACCAGGCTGATACCAGGAATGGCGGGAATGACCTATGAGGAGAGACTATGTAGTTTAGGGATGTACACACTGGAGTTTAGAAGATTGAGAGGGGACCTCATAGAAGTGTATAAAATTCTGACAGGTCTAGACAGACTGGATGCAGAAGGAATGTTTCCCTTGGCGGGTGAGAACAGAACTAGAGGACATAATTTAAGGATAAGGGCTAAACCATTTAGGACAGAGATGAGGGGGAATTTCTTCACTCAGAGAGTGGTGAACCTGTGGAACTCATTGCCACAGAGGGCAGTGTACGCCAGCTCATTAAATATATTTAAGAGGGAATTAGATATATTTCTACGGGCAAAAGGGGTTAAGGGTTACGGAGAGAAGGCGGGGACGGGATACTGAATTAAAGGATCAGCCATGATCTCATCGAATGGCGGAGCAGGCACGAAGGGCCGAATGGCCTACTCCTGCTCCTATCTTCTATGTATCTATGTATATCCTATGTAATCCTATGTAATCCTATATAATCCTATGTAGGAGTTAGCTCAGGGCGGGACTGGAAGTGGGAATCAGGTAGGGTCAGGGATTGTAGTGGGAATCAGGCCCAATCAAAGATTCACAAAAACTTCATTGGGCCAGTTTGACCAAGTCTGATTCATTCTACAACTGAGCTAAAGACAGTTTTGTCAATTTTCTCAGCAAAGTAGAAATTCAAGTGTTTGAGAAGCCTAGAAGCAGCGATGAGGTGATGTGCGTTCATTAACATGGACAGATTAGGATAGTAGAAAGAGGCCAAATACCCATGGCCTCTCTGGCATACTCCCGCCAATCTCCAGCGGGTGTGCAATGGAAGGGTAGCAAACCTCGCTATGGCTCAGAGTTTCGATCCGCTTTGTTTGGGGTGGGGGGAAAGGCAGGGGCTTTGTTCACCCCAAACAAGGCCATTGTTGCAGGAGGGGGCGTAGCTTTATTTCAAGAGTGAAAGAGATGTGGGCCTACCATGCTTCCCCCACTTTACCCCCTTGTTTTCCACAAGATGCTCCTTCATAAAGTTGATCATAAACTCTGCCAGTGGACATGACCTGAACCCTCAAAGAGGTAGAGGCCATATTTTGGCACAGCAATTTTTAGATGGCCCCCTTACAAAGAGGGCTGTGGGGGCAGCTCTGACCTTCAGAGTCTTCAGCGGACTTGTCAGCCTTTCCAATATGGCGGGCACGCAAGATGCACCCCTAGTGGCATGGGCACCTGCCATTGGAAGGCTAATGAAGGAACCTGATCCTGACAAGCCTTCCGGGATCAGCGGCAGAGATTCCCATCAGGAGCAATACCAGTGTAAGGGCCGACCTGTTTCCTGCAGATTTCCAGGCCCCCAAAACCTTCAAAAGCAAAAATCATTCACTCCACCCTCATAATTTTGATTTGTCAGGTTTCTACAATAAGTGTAATTAACCCTTCTTTCATCAAAAGAGTAAAGTCATTTTGACCATTCCCTATTGGCCAGCCTTCCACTGTAGTATAAGCTTCCTCAGTCAATAGTTAATCAAGGATAATCCCTCAAAGGCTGTCAGCAGTGATAGCACCCAGAAAATCCTGTGTGTGAGTTCTCGGGTGTTATCGTTTTAGCCGGCCTGGGTCGAGCTGGTTTTGGGGTGCACTAGACTAATTGTAAATGTATTTTTAATGGCACCTACCACCCAGATACAAATCATCACAGCCCCAGGACATCGCGGCAGGAGTTCCTCAGGGCAGTGTCCTAGGCCCAACCATCTTCAGCTGCTTCATCAATGACTTTCCCTCCAACATAAGGTCAGAAATGGGGATGTTCACTGATGACTGCACAGTGTTCAGCGCCATTCACAACTCCACAAATAATGAAGCAGTCCATGCTCACATGCAACAAGACCTGGACGACGTTCAGGCTTGGGCTGATAAGTGCCAGGTAACATTTTCACCACAGAAGTGCCAGGCAATGACTATCTCCAACAAGCGAGAGTCTAACCACCTCCCCTTGACATTCAATGGCATTACCATCGCCGAATCCCCCACCATCAACATGCTGGGAGGTCACCATTGACCAGAAACTTAACTGGACCAGCCACATAAATACTGTGGCAACAAGAGCAGGTCAGAGGCTAGGTATTCTGTGGCGAGTGTCTCACCTCCTGACTCCCCAAAGCCTTTCCACTATCTACAAGGCACAAGTCAGGAGTGTGATGGAATACTCTCCACTTGCCTGAATTAGTGCAGCTCCAACAACACTCAAGAAGCTCGACACCATCCAGGACAAAGCAGCCTGCTTGATTGGCACCCCATCCACCACCCTAAACATTCACTCCCTCCACCACCGGCGTACTGTGGCTGCAGTGTGTACCATCTACAAGATGAACTGCAGCAACTCGCCAAGTCTTCTTTGGCAGCACCTCCCAAACCCGCGACCTCTTCCCCCTAGAAGGACAAGGGCAGCAGGCGCATGGGAACACCACCACCTCCAAGTTCTCCTCCAAGTCACACACCATCCTGACTTGGAAGTATATCGCCGTTCCTTCATCACCGCTGGGTCAAAATCCTGGAACTCCCTACCTAACAGCACTGTGGGAGTACCTTCACCACACGGACTGCAGCGGTTCAAGAAGGCTGCTCACCACCACCTTCTCAAGGGCAATTAGGGATGGGCAATAAATGCTGGCCTTGCCAGCGATGCCCAGGTCCCATAAGTGAATAAAAAAAACAGATACAGGCCAGGACAAAAGCAGAGTGTGTTGGATCCCATGCAGTGCTAGACTATGGGTCAATACCCGCTGTCCTCACCCTAAGTGCCCACAGTGGCCACATATCTGACCTAATTTCCACTGTAGTAGCACTGCTGCTTCTAAACTATTACTAGCATTATCATCTCCAGGAAAATCTAAGACAGAAAGCATTAATATGTTGCAACATTGGATGAATCCAATTGGCTTTCTGTGCGTAATTATCCTGTTGGGATCGACAGAAATCAACAGGCTGAGACTTTCTTTTGGTAAAGGACAAAACGTGTCCTGCTTTTATCACATCTCCACATGGACTGAAAAACCTCAGCCCCGTGCAGGGTTACAAGCAGGGGCTGATGAGTCATCACGTAACCCGACACTCTTAAAAGGCCCGACACTCTTAAAGGGGCCCTGCACCAATAACCCAACCCAGCATGTACATACCACAGCATTGCTATACAAAGTGAATTGTGTTAGGTACATATAACAGCATTGGGTACACATTGTGTTATTGTCCCTTTGTGGCCTCCGCCACATACGTCCCCCCAGAATTCACAAGTACTGGCAATGTCAGTCGTCGGGGGGGCCGGATCAATCGGTTGGAACGGCTCCTCGATTCCGGGTTGGAGACCCGGGGGTTCGTCGGGGGGACCTCGGGCGCTCGGTGGTGAACGGAGGGCGTGGAAAGCGGAGGTCGGCCCCGTCTCGGGGGCTGTGCCAACTCAACGGGTCGGTCCAGATCCAGGTGGGCCGGCTTGAGGCGGTCGACGGAAATGCAGTCTGGCTTGCCGCCGACATCTACGACGAAGGTCTTGTCCCCGGTTTCCAAGACGTGGAATGGCCCATCGTAGGGTGGCTGCAGAGGTCCCCGGTGGGCGTCGTGGCGGACAAAAACGTACTCCGCCGCACGAAGGTCGAGTGGAATGTGGGACTGCGGGAGGCCGTGCTGCGACGTGGGCACCGGAGCGAAAACCTTGGCGTTGTCTAGAAGGTCGGACCGCTGATGGGCTGCGGACCAAGGCTCCGTTGCGTTGGGGACGAAACCCCGGGAACCCGCAGCGGCTGTCCGTAGACGAGCTCGGTGGACGAGGTTTGGAGGTCCTCCTTGGGAGTGGTCCTGAGTCCCAGCATGACCCACGGGAGTCTGTCGATCCAGCCGTCGTCTCGGAGGCTGGCGCGGAGCGTGGCCTTCATGGAGCAATGGAACCGTTCGCACAACCCGTTGGCCTGAGGGTGGTAAGCTGTGGTGCGGTGGAGTTTCCACCCGAGGCCTTGGGCGACGGCGTTCCAGAGCTCTGACGTGAACTGGGGCCCCCGGTCGGAGGAAATGTCAGATGGGGCGCCGAATCGGGCGATCCAAGTGCTGATGAACGCCCGAGCTACATCGGCGGCCGTCGTCGAAGACAGCGGGACGGCTTCCGGTCATCGGGTGGCTCTGTCGACCATTGTGAGGAGGTGGGTGAACCTGCGGGAGGGCGGCAGGGGCCCTACCAAGTCCACGTTAACGTGGTCGAACCACCTCTCGGGTACTGCGAAAGGCGCTGTACCTTGGAGCATTGGCATACCACGCAGGTGCTGGCCCAGTCGCGCACGTCTTTCCTGAGCCCGTGCCAGACGAACTTGGCCACCACCAGTTTCTGCGACGGCTTCCTGCCTGGGTGGGAAAGATTATGGATGGCGTCGAATACTTGCCATCTCCACCCTTCGGGCACGACGGGACGTGGCTGCCCAATGGAGACGTCGCACAGGAGTGTGGTGCCGGAAGCGTCGAACGTGATGTCTGCAAGTTGAAGGCCCGTGACCGCCGTTCTGTAGGCCTGGACATCCGGGTCGGAGGCCTGGTCGGTCGCCATGCGGGTGTAGTCGACTCCGGGGTGTACGGCACTGGCGACGGCTCGGGAGAGGCAGTCGGCGACGGGGTTGTCTTTCCCAGCCACATGCTGGATGTCCGTCGTAAATTCCGAAATGAAGGCCAAGTGGCGTTGCTGACGGGCTGACCACGGCTCGGAGACTTTGGCCATGGCAAACGTCAACGGTTTGTGGTCCACGAACGCCGTGAATGGGCGGGCCTCCAACAGGAAACGGCAGTGTCGGACAGCGAGGTAGAGGCCGAGGAGCTCGCGATCAAATGTGCTGTACTTCCGCTCGTTGGGGTGGAGCTGCCGGCTGAAGAAGGCGAGTGGCTGCCAGGCGCCATTGACCCACTGTTCTTGGACGGCGCCGACCGTGTAATCCGAGGCGTCGGTGGTGAGAGTGATCGGTGCATCGGGCATCGGGTGCGCCAGCATGGTCGTGTTGGCCAGGGCCCTCTTGTCTGTGAAAGCAGCGGCCATCTCATCAGACCAGTTGATGGTGAGTTTGTCGGGCTTGCCTTTGAGGGCCTCGTAAAAGGGGGGCCACATAAGCTGGGCTGCTCGGAGGACGAAACGATGGTAAAAGTTCACCATGCCCAAAAACTCCTGTAGGGCCTTAATGGTGAGGGGTCGCGGGAAGTCCATCACGGCCTCCACTTTCGATGGGAGTGGCACCGCCCCATCCTTCGTGATGCGGTGCCCGAGAAAGTCGATCGAGGACAGCTCGAACTGGCGCTTGGCCGGGTTGACGATTAGGCCGTGTTGGCTGAGTCGTTCGAAAAGAGTCCGGAGGTGGGACACATGTTCCGTCCTGGAGGCGCTGGTGATGAGGATGTCATCCAGGTATACGAACAGGAAAGTCAGGTCCCGTAACACGATGTCCATGAGGCGTTGAAAAGCCTGTGCGGCGTTTTTGAGGCCAAATGGCATGCGGAGAAATTCGAATAGCCCGAATGGGGTGATCACCGCGGTTTTCGGAACGTCCTGCGGCCGGATGGGGACCTGGTGATAACCTCGGACGAGGTCCACTTTCGAGAATACCACTTTCCCGGCCAGGCGGGCGGAGAAATCCTGGATGTGTGGGATAGGATAGCGGTCGGGGGTCGTCGCGTCGTTGAGACGCCGGTAGTCTCCACACGGGTGCCACCCACCGCCTGGTTTTGGGGCGATGTGGAGGGGCGAAGCCCATGGACTGTTCGACCGGCGGATGATGCTGTGGCGCTCCATGGTGTCGAACTCGGCTTTGGCGATGGCGAGCTTCCCCGGGTCGACACGCCGAGCGCAGGCGTAGACGGGTGGACCGGTGGTTGAAATGTGGTGTTCTACCCCGTGTTTGGTGGCGGCGGACGAGAACGTGGGTCTCGTAAGGTCCGGGAACTGGGTGAGGAGACGGGAAAACTCGTCGGAGGCCACGAGTGCGCTGGACAACAGCATCGTGCTGGACCTACTGAGGGAACACGGGAGCGAGCTGAAGGTTTCAGCGTTGATGAGATGTCGGTTCTTGACGTCCACCAAAAGGCCATTGGCGCAGAGGAAGTCAGCGCCGAGGAGGGGGGTGGACACTTTTGCTGTGACAAAGTCCCAGGTGAACCGTTGCCCGCCCAAACAAAGCGCCACGTTCCGTGTCCCGAAGGTGCGGATGGAACTGCCGTTGGCGGCTTCGAGGACGGGGCTGTGGTTCCCCCCTTGGATGTCTATGGATGACGCGGGCAGGATGCTCACCTGGGCGCCCGTGTCGCAAAGGAAACGGCGCCCGGAGTCGGAGTCAGTAACAAACAACAAGCTGCCTGAACGGCCGACAGCCATAGCAACCGACGAGTGGTCTTTAGTTTGCTGCGACGTGGGAAAACTGCATGGGGGCCGGCACCTCCGGGCATTGGGGCCGAACTGTGCATGTTAGAAGCAGAGGCCTGAGGGTTGCCGCCGTTGGGCTGTATCAGTGAGGGTAGGGCTCCGCGTGGCCGCGCAGTACTGTTGCCCGGCGGAAAAAAATTGGTCGGCCTCCTTGGCCAGGTCGCGGAAATCGGTAATAGAAGAGTTGGCTAGCGCTGACCGTACCTGACCTGGTAGCTGCTGGAGGAACAGTTCCTTGAAGAGGAAACACGGCGTGTGTGTGCCCAGGAGGGCCAGCATGTGGTCCATCAGCTCCGAGGGCTTGGAGTCGCCAAGCCCGGGCAGGGAGAGGAGCCGGCGAGCGCGTTCAGCTTTGGTGAGGCCGAAAGTCCGTAGAAGGTGCGCCTTAAGCGTGTCGTATTTGCTGTGCTCCAAGAGGTTTTCGAGCAGGTTCACGACTCTGGCCGCGGTGGAGCTGCTGAGAGCAGAGACGACATAGTAGTACCTCGTGTCGTCCGCGGTGATGTTCTGGATTGCAAATTGAGCTTCGGCCTGGGCGAACCAAGCGGTAGCCTGTTGTTCCCAAAACTCGGGTAGTTTGATGGAAACGGCGTTCGTCGCCATTTCAGAAGAGGCCTTTGGAATCGTCCAAAGGAGCAGCGGGGTCACCAATGTTGGGATCGACAGAAATCAACAGGCTGAGACTTTCTTTTGGTAAAGGACAAAACGTGTCCTGCTTTTATCACATCTCCACATGGACTGAAAAACCTCAGCCCCATGCAGGGTTACAAGCAGGGGCTGATGAGTCATCACGTAACCCGACACTCTTAAAGGGCCCGACATTCTTAAAGGGGCCCTGCACCAATAACCCAACCCAGCATGTACATACCACAGCATTGCTATACAAAGTGAATTGTGTTAGGTATATATAACAGCATTGGGTACACATTGTGTTATTGTCCCTTTGTGGCCTCCGCCACACTGTCTTTTTTTTTGCTCCAAGTACCGCTGTTTAAATGTCGCTCATGTCTAGTGCTTTTCTTCCTCCACCAGTCCATGAGCTCAGGCCGGCCGACATAAGGGTGATCGCTGCCCTGGGAGACTCCATCACGGTGAGTGTGGACAATGTTGCAGTGTATTTCATTTCTTCATCCACAGGAGATAAAACAAAATCCCTTTTCGGGGCTGTGCTGGTATTGTTGAGATTTACCACGCTTGCTTTATGGAACATACTATTTGCAGCTACAGGGGCACTGCGCCATCCCTCAAACCTGCCAGCTGCTGCGTGAAACTACCAGCTATCCTTCAGATACTTTGGGGGTACTTAGCCTGGCAAGCAGACTGGTACTTGTTCAATTGGATGGCGGAGCCAGCGAACTTTAATGGACCAAGGTCCGTCCTAATTTCCATTCCCTGCCTCTGCCATCTACTTGAACAAGAGGAGAGGCGGTGGATAGGGTCATAATTGATAAGAAGAATATAAATATTAAACTTTAAATTTAAGCTAATTTAGCTTCCAACATGGGGAAGTTTGTCTTTAAGGCCTGTTGCGCTGTGCAGAATTCCCTTTCAGCTAAAGTGAATTACATAGAATTTACAGCACAGAAACAGGCCATTCAGCCGGTGTTTATGTTCCACACTCCCACTCTATCTCACCCTATTGACATATCCTTCCAATCCTTTCTCCCTCATGTACTTATCTAGCTTCCCTTTATGCAACTATACTATTCGCCTCAAGCACTCCATGAATCACAGAATCCTCACAGTGCAGATAGAGGCCATTTCAGCCCATCGAGCCTGCACCGACACATGTCCCACCCGATCCCCATAACCCCTACACCAACACATATCCCACCCTATCCCCACGTATTTAATCCCCCCTAACACTAAGGGTCAATTTATCATAGCCAATCAACCTAACCCGCACATCTTTGGACTGTGGGAGGAAACCGGAGCACCCGGAGGAAACCCACACAAACACGGGGAGAATGTGCAAACTCCACCCGAGGCCGGATTCGAACCCGGGTCCCTGGCGCTGTGAGGCAACAGTGCTAACCACTATGCCACCGTGCTGTCCTGAAGTGGTGAATGAGTAGGGATGAAGGTGCCTGCATAAAAGATGGTACTGGTACTTGTGAGGAGATTACAGTCTTAATTCAAAGTTGATGATTTAAAAAAATGTCCAATACAAATCAAGCCGTGGCTATTCCAAGTTCTCGATATCAACCCTCTTTTTTTAATAAAATAGGAGCGGGAGTAGGCCATACGGCCCCTCAAGCCTGCTCCGCCATTCAATAAGATCATGGCTGATCTTCTACATCAACTCCACTTTCCTGCCCGATCCCCATATCCCTTGGTTCCCTTAGTGCCCACAAATCTATCGATCTCAGTCTTGAATATACTCAATGACTGAGCATCCACAGCCCTCTGGGGTAGAGAATTCCAAAGATTCACAACACTCTGAGTGAGGTAATTTCTCCTCATCTCAGTCCTAAATGGCCAACCCTTTATCCTGAGACTGTGACCCCTAGTTCTAGACCCTCCAGCCAGAGGAAATAGCCTCTTAGCATCTACCCTGTCAAGCCCTCTAAGAATTTTATATGTTTCAATGAGATACCAAGGTGAGGCCAGGTGTCCTATTCCCAAGGCAGTGAGATAATTGGAAGGAGAGTCTCTAGTGATCTTCCCTCATGAGCTTTCTGGCAGTCAGCTGAGTGTGGTATTGGGTGATGGTTAGTAGGAGGCCCCCTTGCCCCTGTTCCTTGGTCTCCCAGGGAGCAGCAGGTGAAGAAAAGCTGAGGGGGGATAAAAAGAGGGTTTTGTGCCTTTGTTGGGAGTATAACATCTGAAAAAAATGACCACAGGACTCTCCCAATGTCTCGCTAGATATGCGCAAAAGCCAGTGTGGCACTCAACCAAACAAACCAACATTGTGAATTGCACAATACAGTCCAATTCGGCGTCAGCTTTGAAAATAGTACATTAAATCATGTTTTCCATCCATGCTGTAGGCAGGTAATGGAGCGGGATCGAAGCCCAATGATCTTGTTGACATTCTCACTCAGTACAGAGGACTTTCCTGGAGGTTAGTAACTGTTGCTCCCCCTTTCAGTTTAGTGACATAAGTAAAGCTTCACCATTTTGTTCTCGGCTTCTTGTGTGTCTATTGCTAATCTTTAAATGGGATTTCCAGAATGGGGCTGTATAGTAACGGTGAATACTCACTTCTAAACCTGGGAATTCCTGGCGAACCCCAATCCTGATTTTCGGATCTGAAGCTCTATCTACCAGATCTCTGAATCTCAAATTAGGATTCATTTCTCGGAACGGGAAGTTCTGTTTTTATAGAGCTTCAGGTGTTGTTGTCTCGACACCATCAACAACAACTTGCATTTATATAGGGCCTTTAACATAGCAAAAACATCCCAAGGTGCTTCAGAGAAGCGTAGTCAGACAAAAGCTGACACCAAGCCACATAAGGAGACATTAGGGCAGGAGACCAGAAGCTTGGGCAAAAAGATAGGTTGTAATAAAAGAAACATTTACATTTATATATCGCCTTTCACAACCTCAAGACATCCCGAGCCCTTTACAGCCAGCAAAGTACTTTTTGAAGTGTAATCACTGTTGTCATGTAGGAAATGGGGCAGCCAATTTCCACACAGCAAGCTCCCACAAACAGCAATGTGATAATGACCAGATAATCTGTTTTTAGTGATGTTTATTGGGGGATCAATATTGGCCAGGACACCTGGGATAACTCCCCTGCTCTTCTTCAAAATAGTGCCATGGGATCTTTTCCGTCCACCTGAGAGAGCAGCCGGGACCTCAGTTTAACGTCTCATCTGAAAGATGGCACCTCAGACAGTGCAGCACTCCCACAGTACTGCACTGGAGTGCCACGCTGGGTTTTGGACTCAGGTCTCTGGAATGAAACTTGAACCCACAACCTTCTGAGTCAGAGGCGAGAGTGTTACCAACTGAGCCATGACTGATACAATCAACATCCTAAAGGAGGAGAGAGAGGTAGAGTGGCAGAGAAATGTAGGGAGGGAATTCCAGAGCTTAGGGCCTAGATGACTCAAGGCACAGTCGTCAATGGTGCCAATGGCGATGGAAGTCGGCGATGCGCAAGAGGCCAGGATTGGAGGAGCGCAGAGATCTCGGCGGGTTGTAGAGCTGGAGGAGGTCACAGTGATAGGGAGGCGCGAGGCCATGAAGGGATTTGAACAATGAGGACGTCCCATTGCTAAATTGGTAGGCCTTGCAACCGTTTTATGCCCGATAAACAGGCACAAGGTGTACCAATTTCTACCCCAATGTCTCAGGACGTTGCAAGTATTTTACTTCCATTTCATAATCGGTGTGTGACTGGAAGCAAAGAGAAATGAACATCTATCTTTTATGTTACACAGCATCGGGGGAGATGAGAATATAACAACTGTCACAACATTGACAAGTAAGTGACGCATATTCTACCAATATTGTTGATTCACATCATTTTCTTTAGCTATCACTCTTCAGGATTGTTATAATTACAGTTACAGGAAACTCTCAATTTACCGGCACCCAAACAACCGGAAATCTCGGTTAACCGGCAAAATTCAGGAGTAGGTTCAGTTAAGTTTTTCTTCATATTAGTGGCCGTTCCTGGATCTGTGGCTGTGTAATTGGGGGTTTCTGCACTTGTTGCTAAGCAACAGGGACACTTGGTCTGTGGCCGGGGTTCCTGCAGCTGTTGCTAAACAACAGGGAAGCCTGGATTTGTTGCTGTGTACGGAGCTCTCGTACCTTTTAACTATAACTCTCTGTAATCCGGACTTTTTGATAAACCGGCACCATGCTGGTCCCGTCGGTGCCGGATAAAAAAGAGTTTCCTGTACTACCATAATACACGCCACTTAAACCATTAGTATTTCAGAAGCTAGACTGGCATCCCGGGGATCGCCCCCTCCCTCGCACAATGTTCCTTCCCCCCCACCACCCCCCCCTTCTATAATAGGCGTGGGTCCAATGTTCCCATTATAATGAGCTGGAAGGGCCTGTTCCAAGCCTTCTGCCTCGCTCTTGATGCCTGGGACCATTGGCAGCCCCAGCTAAAGTCTCCCGAAGATACCTGGCACAAGGCCCTGCCCTGGGAGCCCCACCGACTGGAGGGGTCTATGCAAGTCCTGGGCGCAAGGCTGAAAGTGGAGAAGACAAGTCAATACTTTTTTTTCATTTCCTCCTGATGACTTGCTCTCCAGCAGCCACTACAAGGTCCGGCTGTCGGCAGCCAGTCGTTCAACCACAGGCTCTGAGGCCTGCATCTGCGCTGTTGCTTCCTGCCCAGTTTTTATAAAGCTGCAAGACTTGGGGGACAGGCTTGTGCCTGGAGTGCACACAGGCCCTGCAACTGGCCTGGGGCAGGAAGTTCCTGCGCTGAAGACACTCGACACCATCCAGGGCAGAGCAGTGAATTTGTTTGGTGTCCCTGAAACTAGACTCCATATCCACGCACTTTATCACAAGCGTAATGTGACTGCAGCATCCACAGTTTACAGGCTGCATTGCAGTAACTCACCAAGGAGGTTACTTTGACAGCACCTCCCTCCCCTGCGATCTTGGCCACCAAAAACGACAAGAGCAGCAGTATCCAAGTCGCACAACAATCCGGACTCTGACATAAATCGCCGTCCCTTCATCATCGGTGAGTCAATCTCCTGGAATTCCAAACCCAACACTATTGGAGGAGAACCATCAGCATACGGTCTTGCAGCGGTTCAATGAAAAAGCCCAGCAACACCTTCTCAGGTTGACAGGGGAAGGGCAATAAATGCGGCCTTGCCACCGTCACCCACATTCTGAGATCAGTAAGAAAATTGGTGTGATGCTCCTATCGGGGCTTAACAGGTATCCATAGATGAAACTACGCTAACTGCTTCCCTGATCCATTTATAATTCCGCACTAGAATCTCCAACACACGGTCTCCTGTTTATGTCTCTATCAGATGGTGATATCAGGGAATGTATATTGTTAACCTCTAGTATGTATTTATAGTTCCATAACACTTGGATGTTATGCCTTATTTTCTTTCCAGATATCCTCCGTGAGTTTAACCCTTCGTTGGTTGGATATTCCACTGGTATTGGTCGCCAAGACACTCCCCAGTCTTTCTTGAATCAGGCTGTTGGAGGAGCTGAAGTTGCGTATGTCTAATTTCTCTGGGTTATTACATGGGTGTCTGGTCTTGTCATACCTGGGTTATTACATGGGTGTCTGTTCTTTTCATACCTGGGTTATTACATGGGTGTCTGTTCTTTTCATACCTGGGTTATTACATGGGTGTCTGGACTTGTCATACCTGGGTTATTACATGGGTGTCTGGACTTGTCATACCTGGGTTATTACATGGGTGTCTGTTCTTTTCATACCTGGGTTATTACATGGGTGTCTGTTCTTTTCATACCTGGGTTATTACATAGATTCATAGATTCATAGAAGATAGGAGCAGGAGTAGGCCATTCAGCCCTTCGAGCCTGCTCCGCCATTCAATGAGATCATGGCTGATCATCCAATTTCAGTACCCTGTCCCTGCCTTCTCCCCATATCCCTTGATCCCTTTAGCCTCAAGAAATATATCCAACTCTTTCTTGAATATATTTAATGAACTGGCCTCCACTGCCCTCTGTGGCAGAGAATTCCACAGGTTCACCACTCTCTGGGTGAAGAAATTCCTCCTCATTTCAGTCCTAAATGGCTTACCCCTTATCCTTAGACTATGACCCCTGGTTCTGGACTCCCCGGCCATCAGAAACATCCTTCCTGCATCTAGTCTGTCCAGACCTGCCAGAATTTTATAGGTTTCGATGAGATCCCCTCTCAATCTTCTAAACTCCAGTGAGTATAAGCCCAATCGACACAATCTCTCCTCATACATCATTCCTGCCATCCCAGGTATCAGCCTGGTGAATCTTCGCTGCACTCCCTCCATGGCAAGAACGTCCTTCCTCAGGTAAGGTGACCAAAACTGCACACAATACTCAAGGTGCGGTCTCACCAAGGCCCTGTACAACTGTAGCAAGACATCCTTGTTCCTGTACTCGAACCCTCTTGCTACGAAGGCCAACATACCATTTACCTTCTTAACCGCCTGCTGCACCTGCATGCTTACCTTCAGCGACTGGTGCACAAGAACACCCAGGTCTCTTTGCACTTCCCCTTCTCTCAATCTATTGCCATTCAAATAATAATCTGCCTTCCTGTTTTTGCCACCAAAGTGGATAACCTCACATTTATCCACATTATAGTGCATTTGCCATGTTTCTGCCCAATCACCCAACCTGTCCAAATCGTACTGGAGTTTCACGACATCCTCTTCACAGCTTACCCTCCCACCCAGCTTTGTGTCGTCTGCAAATTTGGAGATATTACATCCAATTCCCTCGTCCAGATCATTAATATATATTGTGAACAGCTGGGATCCTAGGACCGATCCTTGCGGTACCCCACTAGTCACTGCCTGCCACTCGGAAAACGACCCGTTTATTCCAACTCTTTGCTTTCTGTCCGCCAACCAGTTCTCTATCCAAGTCAATACCTTGCCCCCAATCCCATGTGCCTTAATTTTGCACGCTAATCTCTTATGTGGGACCTTATCGAAAGCCTCCTGAAAGTCCAAATACACAACATCCACTGGTTCTCCCTTATCTATTTTACCAGTTACATCCTCAAAAAATTCCAGTAGATTAGTCAAGCATGATTTACCTTTTGTAAATCCATGTTGACTTTGTCCGATCCTGTCACTGCTTTCCAAGTGCTCTGTTATTACATCTTTTATAATAGACTCTAGCATTTTCCCCACTACCGATGTCAGGCTTACCGGCCTATAATTCCCTGCTTTTTCTCTACCACCTTTTTTGAATAGTGGGGTAACATTAGCTACCCTCCAATCCATGGGTACATGGGTGTCTGGACTTGTCATACCTGGGTTATTACATGGGTGTCTATTCTTTTCATACCTGTGTTATTACATGGGTATCTGGTCTTGTCATACCTGGGTTATTACATGGGTGTCTGTTCTTTTTATACCTGGGTTATTACATGGGTGTCTGTTCTTTTCATACCTGTGTTATTACATAGGTATCTGGTCTTGTCATGCCTGGATTATTACATGGGTGTCTGTTCTTTTCATACCTGGGTTATTACATGGGTGTCTGGACTTGTCATACCTGGGTTATTACATGGGTGTCTGGTCTTGTCATGCTTGGTTTTGGGTGTCTGGACTTGTCATACCTGGGTTATTACATGGGTGTCTGTTCTTTTCATACCTGGGTTATTACATGGGTGTCTGGACTTGTCATACCTGGGTTTGGGTGTCTGGACTTGCCATACCTGGGTTATTACATGGGTGTCTGGTTTTGTCATACCTGGGTTAGTACATGGGTGTCTGGTCTTTTCATACCTGGGTTATTACATGGGTGTCTGGACTTGTCATACCTGGGTTATTACATGGGTGTCTGGTCTTGTCATACTTGGGTTTGGGTGTCTGGACTTGCCATACCTGTGTTATTATATCCACTCCATCCTTACATTGTGGAGTTGAATAGTTTATGTGTGCTACATGATTAATCTGAGAGTTGTGGAGAGGTTCCACAGTCCTTTATCTTCTTGAGTTTTACTAGTGGTTGGTTGTCACCGTCAGACGATTGGATGGCTGAGGGAGAGTACACGACAGGGAAAATTGCCCATGGTCTGTGGAGGGAATGGGCTTAGTGGGTGAAATGCCTCCCACTCATTCCAAACTCCAGTTCTTATGATAACATTGTGATGCCAGCTTGCCAGTATTCACGGGCATACCCCACTGGTGACAGTGAACTCAGGCGCTCCCTCAATAGGACAACCAAATGTAAGATGAATGATGGGGTTGTCATAATTCTGGGGAGAATTGGCTGTCACTGGTGACATAAATTATATTTACAAGAACGATGCTTGTGTTCTGTGCCAGGAGAAAAAATGAAACAAGAGAAAAAAATCCATTAAGAAAAACAATTAAATGAATCAGTTCTACAATATTAAATCTCAACCAGTTGAACAAACCCTGTTTAGGATGGAGCTTGCTGACTATATCTTCCTTTGTTCTCCAACATTTCACAGGGAGTTGATGATCCAAGTCAGAAAACTGGTGGAGTTGCTGAAAAATGATTCGGTAAATCTCTGACGTTATTAACAAAAATCTCGTGGCTTTAGGTTTACACAAAGCTGCCTCATGCCTGGCACCGAGTTGGCAGTCTCTCTGAGAGACCATAGGACGATTGATGTGGGAAACGGTCTTCTCAGGTTGGGGCTGAGACACAGAGAGTGGAGGAAGCTTTGCTCTGCCTCTCAACTCTGCGATACTTGGCCTGGGAGTCGGAGGGTTTCAACTTTACAACCATGCTCAATTTTCTCAATGCTCCATTGGTGTTCCAGGACAAAGCAGCCTGCTTGATTGGCACCCCATCCACCACCTTAAACATTCACTCCCTCCACCACTTCCGTGGCTGCAGTGTGTACTATCTACAAGTTGCACTGCAGCAACTCGCCAAGGCTTCTTCGGCAGCACCTCCCAAACCCGCGACCTCTTCCACCTAGAAGGACAAGGGCAGCAGGCGCATGGGAACACCACCACCTCCAAGTTCCCCTCCACACACCATCCTGACTTAGAAGTATATCGCCGATCCTTCATCATCGCTGGGTCAAAATCCTGGAACTCCCTCCCTAACAGCACTGTGGGAGTACCTTCACCACATGGACTGCAGCGGTTCAAAAAGGCAGCTCACCACCACCTTCTCGAGGGCAACTAGGGATGGGCAATAAATGCTGGCCTTGCCAGCGACGCCCAGATCCCATAAGCGAATAAATGAAAAAAATACGAATGATCCGGTCCTCCAGCAGGCTATCGCTCCCCAAACCAGCCCGCCTGTAATTTCATCTCGATTGCGATTGACTACACATGAGTTATCCTCTATTTGCCGTCCATCCATCGTGCTCTTTTACCGAGTCCATTCCATTATCCTTCTCACGGTACCCGGGCGAGCGTCGCCCTGCCAGTTCCTGTTCTATAGACCTTTCTTAGTCTTGCTTAACATCAAGAAATGTCTGTATCCAGGGTTTCAAGTCCATTCTTTTAGTCTTCCTTAAAAACAGGTAGCAAAGGCCCATATTGAAAAGTCCCTCAGAGTGTTCGATGCTACTGCTGAGAATCTTGAGTGGAAAGAGTTCCGTTCCCCAGCATCTTTCACCTTGATCAGCACAGAAAAGAAAGTAAAAGAAAAATAAATGGCATAACTCCTCGTAATTTATTTGATTGAAATTACAACATACATACACACACACAGAGTTATATAAACATGTATACAAGACAAATATAGAACTGTTCAGAGTCTATATTTTTTTTATGCGTTCATGGGATGTGGACATCGCTGGCAGGGCCAGCATTTATTGCCCATCCCTAATTGCCCTTGAGAAGGTGGTGGTGAGCCACCTTCTTGAACCGCTGCAGTCCGTGTGGTGAAAGTACTCCCACAGAGCTGTTAGGGAGGGAGTTCCAGGATTTTGACCCAGCGACGATGAAGGAACGGCGATATATTTCCAAGTCAGGATGGTGTGTGACGTGGAAGGGAACTTGCAGGTGGTGGTGTTCCCATGTGCCTGCTGCCCTTGTCCTTCTAGGTGGCAGAGGTCGTGAGTTTGGGAGGTGCTGCCGAAGAAGCCTTGGCGAGTTGCTGCAGTGCATCTTGTAGATGGTACACACTGCAGCCACGGTACGCCAGTGGTGGAGGGAGTGAATATTTAAGGTGGTGAATGGGGTGCCAATCAAGCGGGCTGCTTTGTCCTGGATGGTGTCGAGCTTCTTGAGTGTTGTTGGAGCTGCACTCATCCAGGCAAATAATATCCAGAGTTAGGATCCTCTGTTATATTTCCATATAATAACTAAATTAGACAGGTAGACAAAGGAAAGGAAAGACACAAGAGGGGTGGGAGAACTGGCTGTGGAGATATACAGGCTATTGGGTGGATAGGCTGAAATCAGGATTGACCAGCAATCAGTGGACAAGCTCTGCAGAGCGGCAAAGATGTGAAGATAGGGATGGACAATTGGATGCAGCAACCAAACTGCAAAATAAAGAGCAGTATAGACATGGTCCACTGGGTAATACGGTTGCCAACTCTGGTTGGACGTACCCCTGGAGGTTTCATCACATGACCTCCTGTCTCCAACTGCCCCACTCCCTCGCTCCCGCCATTGGATGCCCGACACTTACATCCTTGCAGCGCACGGCTTTCCCACGCCATTTGGAAAGCAAACAGGGTCTTAATTATCCGAATGGATGAATACCTTTATACGCCGGCTACAGTGTTTTATAACTAATGCATATGTTCAAAGAAAATGGAAAAAAAAGACACTTTTTTTTAAGACCCTATTATTTTTCTCCTGGGTGGCTTGCAGTGGTGTCCAGAAGAATAATCTTTAATTCCTGGAGACTCCAGGATAATCCTGGAGGATTGGCAACCCTAGTGGATAATGGGATCAAGAAACAGACCATAGGAGAAATGAGCACTGGAGTAGAAAGCCAGGCAGAGGATTGAACGAGCGGTGGAGAGATCAGCATGGTGATGGGCAAGTGACCAGTGGGAGACACAGCCTGTGAGGTGCACAGATGGTCACACGGACAGTGGGATGGACAGTGGGGCACCAGCCCACGGAGGGTTGGCAGTGGATTGCTAATGACTGTGTGACTGTGTTTCAACAGAGAATCAATTTTCAAGAAGATTGGAAGATGATCACCTTGTTTATCGGAGGGAATGATCTCTGTAGCTTTTGCAAGGATCCTGTAAGTGATATTGATACAGGCTGATGTTGAACCTTCACTAGAGTGTAGTACTGTAGCACTATGTTTCCTCACTTAGCTCCACTGAACAGTGTTTTTTCTTTCACTTTTCGCTCTGCTCTCCCCTCCCCTAGCCCCATGGCAACTCATGCTGGGAAACAGCTCCACAGGATAAACAATCTTCAGAGAGATTTGCATCCACGATATAGATGGGCTGAGATACGGTGGATGGATTTTAATGTGGATAAATGTAGGAAAGAAAGAATTGCATTTATATTGCATGTTTCACATCCTCAGGATGCACCATATTGCTACACAGTGTAGTCACTGTCATGTAAGTAAATGCAGTAGCCGATTTATGCACAGCAAGCTCCCACAAACAGCAATGAGAGGAATGGCCAGTTAACTTGTTCTTGGTGATGTTGGTTGACGGTTGAATGTTGGCCAGGACACCAGGAGAACTTCCTGATCTTCTTAGAATTATAGAATCATAGAATGGTTACAGTACAGAAGGAGGCCATTCAGCCCGTTGAGCCCGTGCCGGCTCTCTGCAAGAGCACTTCAGCTAGTCCCACTGTCCCTACCCTTTCCCCGTAGCCCTGCAATTTTTTTTCATTCAGGTACTTATCCAATTCCCTTTTGAAAGCCATGATTGAATCTGCCTCCGCCACCCTCTCAGGCAGTGCATTCCAGATCATAACCACTCGCTGCGAAAAAAGTTTTTCCTCATGTCGCCTTTGGTTCTTTTGCCAATCACTTTATATCTTTGTCCTCTGGTTCTCGACCCTTCCACCAATGGGAACAGTTTCTATCTACTCTGTCCAGACCCCTCATGATTTTGAACACCTCTATCAAATCTCCTCTCAACCTTCTCTGCTCTGAGGAGAACAACCCCAGTTTGAACCATTCTTGTAAATCTTTTCTGCACCCTCTCTAAGGCCTTCACATCCTTCCTAAATTGGACACAGGCCGAACCAATGTTTTATAAAGGTTCATCATAACTTCCTTGTTTTTTTCACTCTATGCCTCTATTTATGAAGCCCAGGATCCCATATGCTTTTTTAACCGCTTTCTCAATCTGCCCTGCCACCTTCAACGATTTGTGCACATATACCCCCAGGTCTTTCTGTTCATTCACCCCTTTAGAATTGTACCCTTTAGTTTATATTGCCTCTCCTCATTCTTCCTACCAAAATGTATCACTTCGCACTTTTCTGCGTTAAATTTCATCTGCCACATGTCCGCCCATTTCAACAGCCTGTTTATGTCTTCTTGAAGTCTATCACTATCCTCCTCGCTGTTCACTATACTTCCAAGTTTTGTGTCATCTGCAACTTTTGAAATTGTGCCCTGTACACTCAAGTCCAAATCATTAATATATATCAAGAAAAGCAGTGGTCCTATTACTGACCCCTGGGGAACACCGCTGTACACCTGCCTCCAGTCTGAAAAACAACCGTTCACCACTACTCTCTGTTTCCTGTCACTTAGCCAGTTTCGTATCCATGCTGCCACTGTCCCTCTTATTCCATGGGCTTCAACTTTGCAAGCAAGCCTATTATGTTATTAAAAAGTAGTCCCCTACAAAAAGATAAGTCAGTGCTGATCAGGTCAACTGTACAGGTAGATGTGGCCTCGGGTTAACTCTCTCATCTGGAAGATGAAGAGCAATGCGTTTGGAATGGTAAACGTGTATTATATGAAAGGGTCTGTTCTAGACATCCTGGTGGAAAGTGCCAGGAGCGTGCATTGGTAAAATGTAGTTGACTATCTCTACCGTTTTACAGTCAACCACAACACTAAATGGTACTGTCCGTGTCCCATCTTCACGGGACGTTGGTGGAAGTGCATGCATGCTTGCTAGTGTCTGGGGAAATTCATGCCTACGAATGGACCTTCTGATTCACAAGATAAATCACAAGATCGTTCTGGATGAGGAAGACCACTGGGTTCACCCTAGCCAACAGATCCAGGAAGAAGCTACGGTTCTCCTCCATCACAGCATCTTTCTACTGGTTAAATGATTCTAGAGTTCTAGAAGGGCATTCCATACGCTGGTCACTCTTTGTGATCAGTTCTTAATTTGCCTTGAATCTGTGCCATTTTGTTCCATTGACATGGTTTGGAACATAGGAAGAACATAGGAACGGGAGCAGGCCATTCAGCCCCTTGGGCCTATTCTGCCATTCAATTAGATCATGGCAGATTTGCACCTCAACTCCATTTACCCATCTTGATTCTACATCCCTTAATACGCTTACCCAACACTTTATTGAAGCACTGCTCTGGATTCACCTTATCCATACCATTTACCGTCTACAGGGTCACCACTGAGTTGTCTCTTTTCAAGGCTGAGCAGCAGCGTGCTTTCCAGTCATTCCTCACAACTCAGTCTTGTGACGTTTAACAAACACTCTAATTTTCTCAATGTGAAACCAAAAATCAGATTCTCACTGAAGATAACAGGCAAATTCAGCAAGGCTGCACTCCGGGGTGGGGGAGGAGAAATCCCACTTGCACTCAAAACGGAGTGACTGCTCCGCCGCTGGTCCGTGCTGGCCTGAGACCCGAGCCAAATTCGGCATCGGGCCTCTTTTGAATGGAAGCGGTGAGCTGCGAGTGTTAAACAGGCGTCACGATGCAGCTCACTGGTCGGGGACTGATGAGTTCTGACCTTCTCTAACACCGAGCCGGACCGCAGGTAGGTCCTGGTTGGGTGGGGGGTGTGGAGGGGGTAGCTGAGCTGCTGCACCCCCGCCCCCGCACCTCCCCCCCCTGTAATTTTCGACTCCTGGCTGTCCATTTTTCATTTTTCAGGCACAGAACGGAGGCCGTGAATTGAATTTCTCCCGCCTCCCCTCCACTCGGTAGTAGACAAGCCAGAGACAGGGCTCTAGCACCGATTCTCCAAGCCACGGTCAATTTATCCACTAGGCAGTGCTGATATACATATTCCCCAAGGTTTTCCCAATCGTAACACCGATGTTAAGCCATTAAAATGAATGGGCTACTATTGCTGTAAGTCAGAAAAGCTAGGCCAGTAGGTACTTTAAATACAGCCAGTCTTTTTCTCTGATTAGATTGGACTTGTGTTAGATCTCTGCAGTGAGAAAACCTGTGGGGTCTTGATGTGAGCAGAATGGTGCTTGCCTTCTTAACAACCGTCAGTAAATTTTAAAGTAATTGTGCTGTGATGGACTATGAGATGTTTCAGCATAATAAAGTGCAATATAACTTCTTATTCTTAAGTAATAATTATCCATTCTTTTATAATCTGCAGAACAGATATTCTCCAGATAACTTTACAAACAACCTACAGGAAGTGCTGGATATTCTTCACAGCGAGGTAAGGGTAACAAGTGCATTTACTTTCCATGTTGTGGCTGCTGCCACTTTGTGGTTTTAACCGATTGGCATCTTTCTACTCACCCTCAAAACCTGCTGTTTGGTTGGGGGTCTTGCCAAGAGCTGTGGTATGCCATTGATCCTTGTTCTTCCTTTTGCCGCTGATTGAAGTTCTACATTCACAGCATGATAGATTGATGCCCGTAGGAGGGTGCAACATGGCGCTTGGATATTCCTCAGCCACCACCTTGGCGCAGGACAGGTGCAGCGCATCAGAGGTGCGTGCTGCCCGTCCGACCTGCCGTGCCCCTGAATTTGGTGGGCACAGTCGGACTGGCCCTCTCTTCCCCCTGCCCGCCAGCGCAGGCCAACTCCCTAGTGCTGCGTATCAGAGTTGGGATCAAGGGGCACAGCTGTAGGCCTGAGAAGCCTGAGCTGCGGCCTTGGCCACCATCCTCGGTGTCTCACTGCTGCTGTTCTCCAACAGCAGTCAGATGGCCTCAACACCCGAGGATCCTCTGGCTCCCTGAAAAGATAAAAGAAAGCTTACCTTTGGGAGGCCCTTCGCCTTGCTGCTGGGCCCCCTCAGACCCTTCCACCCCCCTCTTCATCCCTCTCCCCATCTCCCCCCACCCCCACCACACGATCTGAGAGGAGGTTTTTTTAATATTCAGTCACGGGATGCGAGTGTCACTGGCAAGGCCAGCATTTATTGCCCATCCCTAAAATGGCCCCGATGTAAGATTCAGCTCCAGCTTCCAGGAGGACATGAAGCACCCATCGGTCAAACTTCAAGGTTTGCCCCTTCTTGCTTCATTAACGTACCAATTCTTGGCCTGGACCTAGTGTAGGCCAGCACCTATGCCACTCATTTAAGGAAATCCCCTAAAATCCCACAGCAGCATAATTGAGGTGAAGACCTAATGTAAGAGTCTCTGCCACCTTATCCGCTCAGCAGCACTTGGGAATCTTCGTTCCCTAGGCGCTACAGAGAGGAATATTTTTAACAGTAGAAGAAGCCCACACGCCTGTTCTTTTTTGCTAGATGAAGCCCACATACCCTTTACAGCACACCCTTCAAACCACCCCAGAAACTTCTGTAGTGATTTCATGAACCCACTTAAACTGTCCACTGGTCTAATCTGGTCATTTATAAAAACAGCTCCATTAGTCTTTAGGTGGCAACATTTTACTTAAATTCCTCTCTTATTCCTAACTTCCTAATTTTTCATTTAGAATCATAGAATGATACAGCTCAGAAGGAGGCCATTTGGCCCATCGTGCCTATGCTGGCTCATTGGTAGCGCTAACCAATTAGTCCCACTCCCCCGTTCTTTCCCCTTAGCCCTGCAAATTTTTCCCCAACAAATATTTATCCAACTCCCCTTTGAAAGTTATTATTGAATCTGCTTCCACCACCCTTTCAGGCAGTGCATTTCAGATCATAATAACTCACTGCGTAAAATATTTTTTCCTCATGCCGCCTCTGGTTCTTTTGCCAATGACCTTAAATCTGTGTCCTCTGGTTATTGACCCTTTCTTTTGCCTGGAAACAGTTTCTCTTTATTTACTCTATCAAAACCATTCATGATTTGAACACCTCTATCGAATCTCCCCTTACCTTCTCTGCTCCAAGGAGAACAACCCCAGCTTCTCCAGTCTCTCCATATAACTGAAGTCTTTCATCTCTGGTCCGATTCTAGTAAATCTCTGCACCCTCTCTAAGGTCTTGACATCCTTCCTAAAGTGTGGTGCCCAGAATTGGCCACAATACTTCAGCTGGGACCTAACCAGTGATTTATAAATGTTTAGCAAACCATAGAAAGGTACAGGACCAAAAAAGATCAGTTTGGACCATGTGGTCAGTCTCTGAGTTGAAACTTGGAATTTAAACTCTTTACCAAGAGGGAAAGAACACATATATATATATATAGCACCTTTCACCATCTCAGGTCATCCCAAAGTGCTTCACAGCCAATGAAGCACTTTTGAAGTGTAGTCACTGTTGTAATATAGGAAATGTGGCAGCCAATTTGCGCACAGCAAGCTCCCACAAACAGCAATGAGACAATGACCAGATAATCTGTTTTAGGGATAAATATTGGCCAGGACACCAGCGAGAACTCCCCTTCTCTTCAGATAGTGCCATAGGATCTTTTAGGGCTTTGGTTTTACATCTAAATCTGAAAGACGGCACGTCGACAGTGCAGCACTCTCTCAGTACTGTGCTGATGTGTCAGCCTAGATTTTATGCTCAAGTCTCTGGAGTGGGACTTGAAGTCTTGAACCCACAACTGTCTAACATCAGAGGTAAGAGTACTACCAACTGAGCCACAGCTGACTTTGCACAATTCAGGAACTGTGAAACCCACTGGAATCTTGTCCTGATAATGTGTTATCCTCAATCCTACTAATGCCACTTTTACATTTTGTTTTCAGGTCCCAAGAGCTTTTGTGAACTTGGTGACGATTCTCAACATCGTACAATTACGGGAGCTTTTTACTGACACACAAACACAGTGTCCACGGTTCCTCTTGAAGTTTGTATTCCACTTAATCATTCACAATCAAGATGCTTTGCGTGAGAAATTGCGTTTTATAACTGCCACGCTCACTTTGATTGCAAATCATATCAGCAGGAAGCAAGAGAGGGAGGGAAAAAGGCCTTGACCTGTTCAACTGATTTATCTCTTTGTAGGGGACTAGTTTTTATTACCCTTACGAGCAGGTATTGCATCACTATAACAAAGCAACGTGCAAAGGAGCTTCCAAGTTATATGCTCCGACTCACACATTGTCCTGACTTAAACCTATATCGCTGTTCCTTCATCGTCGCTGGGTCAATATCCTGGAACTCCCGTTCTAACACCATTTTGCGAGCATCTTCACCAGAAGGACTGCTCTGGTTGAAGGAGAAGGTCCACCACCACCTTCTCAGGGTAACTAGGGCAATAAATGCCGGACTTGCCAGTGCCGCCCACATCCTGAGAACAAATAATAGAAAGAAAGAAAGACTGGTATTTCTACAGCGCCATTCACGACCACCAGATATCGTGAAGCGCTTTACAGCAAATGAAGTACTTTCGAAGTGTTGTCACTGTTGTAATGTGGGAAATGCGGCAGACAATTTGCGCACAGCAAGCTTCCACAAACAGCAATGTGATAATGACCAGATAATCTGTTTTTAGTGATGTTGATTGAGGGATAAATATTGGCCTCAGGACACCAGGGATAACCCCTTTGCTCTCCTTCGCTCGAGAGAGCAGGCGGGGCCTCGGTTTAACATCTCCTCCAAAAAACGGATGGTAATAAAGATCAAGGCCTATCTTAATTCATTTCGAAGGGCTTGACGGACACACGGGGGGTAATTCTAACCTAATTCACTGGGCAGGAGGTTTTACACCCGTCCGCTAACTTCATTGGAGAGTAAAATCAGGGCTAGGTGTAAAACCAGCGTTGCTCGCGATCCCGTCAGTTTCCTGACGGATGGGTTAGGTTACAATTGACCCAATGTTCCCAAATAGCTGCTACCCACCGTCAGCGGCGTAACTCTGGGCGAGCAGGGATCGCGATCTGCCGGTGGACTGCTACCCACCGCCACCACCCGGGAATCTGGGCTCGGAGCACGGTTAGAGAGCTTGAAAAGTTCCGGGGAATGTCTTCGCCAATACCGGTGCATCTTGGTGGGGAGGTGGGGGGTGGGGATGCGGTCCTGATCGAGCTGAAGGAGAGTGACACGGTAACATGTGACGCTGGAAAGCTGTGCTCAGTGGAATCTTGCGGGATGGGTTAAAAAGTATGGTTAACAGTGGGATCGACCCCCACCATCCCTCTTTAACAGAGAAGCTGATTTAAATTCTGTAGGAGTCAATCTTCTGGTGTGGTCCATGTAAAGTCCGCGCCTCAATAATACACGGACTTCGGGAGAACAGTTTAACAGGTACTTTACTGGACAGGAGGCAGCGTCAGACTGAAAATACAGAAGCCTGCTAGGGCCTTTTATACAGGGGTGGTCACTGCCGGTACTGCAGTCTAAGACCAGTTATTCCCTTAAAGGTACATACACAACAATTCCTCCCCTTTTAGATAAACAGTACATAACATTCATTTAACAACTAAATAATAACTAATTACAATTACAATTTTCTCAGTAATATATACATCAACTGAAATAGTCATTTATAAGTTCAGTCTTTGAGAAGGCTTCCTGATCCTGACTGGATAGCGCCTTTCTCGAGTATCTTGTTCTGGCGGTGGAGTCAATTCTGGCTCATTGTTATTGGTTGGTTCGTCAGCTTCCAATACCCCTGCTTCTGAGGTAGACGCAATCTGTACTTCAGGCTCATTACCAGGTGCACATGCTTGTGGTATAGGTTTGGCTTGTTCCTGTGACTCTAGAATCTGGTCAGCACGGCGTCTCACGATGCTCTCTCCAACGTCCACTGTGTACATTAGTGGTCCCTGCTGTGTGCATATCGTTCCTGGCTGCCATTTTTCTGTAAAGTAGTCGTGGGCCAAGACTGGTTGCCCTATCTTGAAGCTCCTGGTTGGCTTCTCATTGATGTGCTGGAACTGCTTATCCTCAACATCTCGTCGTATGTTTGGTTTGAGCAAATCCAAGCGACATCTTAGTCTCCGGTTGAAAAACAGTACGGCTGGAGTTTGGTTGGTTACTGCATGTGTCGCATTCCGGTAAGCAAACAAGAAGTTATCCACCTTGTGTTGCAGTGGTATGTCGTCATTATACATTGCCTTTATGGCCTTTTTAAAGGTCTGAACAAACCTCTCAGCCAATCCATTTGTGGCTGGATGATATGGGGCAGATGTGTAATGTTTCACCCCATTATTCTTCAGGAACCTCCGGAAATCCTCAGACACAAACTGTGGGCCATTGTCGGAGCAAATCTGTTCTGGCAACCCATTCCTGGCGAAGGTGGTCCTTAGGACTGCAATAGTTTTCTCCGTGGTAGTGGAGGACATTTTAATTTCGAATGGGCGTCCACAGCGATTAGAAACATTGAGTCCATAAATGGACCAGCGAAATCAATGTGTACCCATTGCCATGGAGATGAGGGCCACTCCCATGGATGTAGCGGGGCCTGTGGTGGGGCGTTTTGGACCTTCTGGCATCCTATGCATCTCTTGGTCATATCCTCGATTTCTTTATCGATTCCCGGCCACCACACAAACGCCCTGGCTAGGCTCTTCATTTTTACCCCTCCCAGATGACCCTCGTAAAGCTCATTGAGCACTCTATCTCTCAACTTGGGTGGAATTACCACTCGGGATCCACACATCAAGGTTCCCCGGCACACTGACAGCTGTTCTCTCCTTGGCGAGAATGCTGGCAACAGTGAGTCGCCATATGCTGGCCATCCCTTCACCGTCAAATCATAGACCCGAGAGAGTGTCGGGTCATTTCGTGTTTCCTTCTCAATACTTGCGTTTGTAACAGGCAAACATTCGACTATGGTCGCATGGAATATCTCCACAGGGTCCACTGCAGGTGCTTCTTCTGCCGTAGGCAACGGTAGGCGCGACAGCCCATCAGCGTTTCCATGTTGCTTCGTACCTTTGTACTCTATGTCATACTGATGTGCCTCTAGAAAAAGTGACCATCTTTGCAGCCGTTGCGCCATCATCACCGGAACGCCCTTCTTTGGATTAAAAATTGAGACCAGGGGTTGATGATCAGTCAGTAGGGTGAATTTCTGCCCGTGCAGATAGTGATTGAACTTCTTCACCCCCCACATCAGGCTGAGGGCCTCCCTGTCAATCTGGGCGTAGTTACGCTCGGCTGAGGTTAGCGAGCGCGATGCAAAGGCTATTGGCCTCTCTGAACCGTCACGCAATTTGTGTGACAGCACCGCTCCAATGCCGCAAGGTGACGCATCACATGCCAACTGAATCGGCAGTGTTGGGTTGTAGTGGGCCAATACTTCTTTTGAAGTGATTAGGCATTTACATTCCTGAAAGGCACGCTTACACTCATCACTCCATTTCCATGTTACACCAGTTTGAAGCAGGGCGTTGAGTGGGTGCAGAATTGTGGATAAATTCGGCAAGAACTTATGGTAGTAGTTCACCAACCCGAGGAACGACCTCAGTTGCGACACATTTTCCGGTGCTGGAGCCTTGACTACAGCCTCAATCTTGTCCGGCGACTTATGCAGCCCTTCCTCATCAATCATGTGGCCACAATACGAGATTTGTCTCCTGAAGAACTCGCATTTGGGACGGTTGGCTCGTAGCCCATATTCCTGCAATCTCGTGAGCACCTGTTCCAGGTTGGCAAGGTGTTCATTGTCATTTTTGCCCGTAACCAGGATGTCGTCCAAATAACACTGGGTCCCCGGGAACCCTTGCAGGACTTGTTCCATTGCCCTCTGCCAAATAGCCGGGGCCGATGCTACCCCGAATACCAGTCGATTGTACTGGTAAAGGCCTTTGTGAGTGTTTATCGTGAGGTATTTCCTAGATGCTTCTTCCACCTCCATTTGTAGATACGCTTGAGCCAGGTCAATCTTCGTAAAACGTTTCCCTCCAGATAGTGAGGCGAAAATATCTTCTATCCGTGGAAGCGGATACTGTACTGTGTGCAGGACTGTGTTCACAGTCACCTTGAAGTCCCCGCAGATGCGAACCTTCCTTGGCTCCCCAGGCGTGCTGCTCAATGCTTTCTTCATTACAGGAATGATGGGTGTGGCCCACTCGCTCCAGTCCACTTTAGACAGCACCCCCGAACGCTCCAGACTCTCCAGTTCAGCTTCCACAGCTGGGCGGATCGCATATGGCACCGGTCTGGCCTTGAAAAATTTTGGGGTTGCGTTATCCTCAATCTTTATGGTTGCCTTTACGCCTTTCAGAGTCCCAAGTCCTTGTTGGAACACCTCTTCCGCGTCAGATAGAATCTGTAACAGACGTCCAGGTGCGACGTCATCATCTTTTTTGTCAGTCACAGTTAGTGCCAGAATGGAATGCCAATCCAATTGTAGTTTTCGGATCCATTCACGTCCCAATAATGGTGGTCCTCCATCTCGTAGTATATACATGTATAGTTTCTGTGTTTCCTTTCCGTTATATTCAACTGACACCCTTATTTTTCCTCTGGGGTAGACCTTTTGCCCCGTGTATGTCTTCAATACAATGGACGTGTCCTTTAAGGGTATGTGTGAGAATAGCTGCTCATAGTCTCGTCGATTCATGACAGTTAGGGCTGATCCTGTGTCCAATTCCATCTTTACTGGGGACCCTGCTATCATGAGGGTGACCCAAATGGTTCGGTGATCTTCCTTTGCAATCACGTTGTGTAACTTTAAACAACTTAGTCTCCTGCTCCCGGAGTCCTTATCACTCTCCTGATCTTCTGAACTACTATCTGTCAGTTTCTTTACTTTCCTGTACTGTTCCTTAGCAGTTCTTGTCATGTTGGTCTTCTTTCCCGACCTGCAGACTCTTGCTATATGTCCCATTTTTCCGCATTGCCTGCATATTTTGTCTTTAAACCAGCAGTCCTTCTGCTCATGGGTTGTTCTGCCGCAGCGATAGCACTTTTCGGCTCCATACGCCATTTTGTTAGCGCTGTATTCTTGTGGTTTCTGTTGTATTTCCGCAGCTCCCCGTGCTGCTGCTTCGTAGGATACTGCCACGCTGAAAGCCTGTTCTAGCGTCAGGTCCTTTTTTGAAAGTAGTCGTTTCTGGGTTTCTTCACTCTGGAGCCCACAGACAAACTTATCCCGTAAGGTGTCTGCCAGTCCTGCTCCGAACTGGCAGTGCTTCGATAACTTGCGTAGTTCCGTAAGATAGTCAGCATTGCTCTCATCTTTGTGCTGGTTTCTTTTATGGAACTTGAATCTTTCTGCTATCAGCAGTGGTGTAGGGCTTAGGTATTCCTGTAAGATATGAACAATCTCCTCAAAACTTTTCTCCATTGGTTTAGCTGGGGTAATTAAATTCCGCAATAGGCCGTACGTATTCGCACCCATCAGATTTAATAATACCGACGCCCTCTTTCCATCGGCCATCTCATTTGCCTTGCAGTACACTTCGATTCTTTCTACATACGTGGTCCAGTCTTCTACCTCGTTGTCGAAAGCAGTGATACTGCCACTTTTCGGCATCTTGGGCGATTTAAAATGGTGCCTCCCGCGCTTTTGCTTCTTCCCCAATGGAATAAAATGGCGCCTCCCGTGCTTTTGCTTCTTCCCCAATGGGATAAGATGGCGCCTCCCGCGCTTTTGCTTCTTCCCCTTACTGCCACGCTGCTCCTAGCGTTCTACGGGGTAATGGCGGCGACCCGCAGCTTCGGCGCGTCTCGCTTTCCTTCCCCCCCGTTTAGTTTCTCTCCGCTGTCCTGTTCTTGAGCACCGACCGCGCCCTGTGCGCTCCACCCTCTCTCTCTTGTTTTCTTTTCCTGGCGACGCTACGCGGCCCATTTTGCAGAACCGCTCGATCGAGCTTGAGCCCGCCGCAGTCCGGAAGGGTCAGCGCGCTACCTGCTACCAGCACGACTCGCTGGAACCACCGTCTCTCCCGCAATTCTCCGAACACCGATGAATTCTTTGGGCGGTTGCCCTCGGTCGACGCCCGTTGCTCAGACTACGACCTTTCAGGACCCTCCTCTCAGGCGAGATCCCCGTGAGATAATGCCACACTGCAGGTGAGTTCGAACTTACTCGTCGCCACTAAAGTCCGCGCCTCAATAATACACGGACTTCGGGAGAATAGTTAACAGGTACTTTACTGGACAGGAGGCAGCGTCAGACTGAAAATACAGAAGCCTGCTAGGGTCTTTTATACAGGGGTGGTCACTGCCGGTACTGCAGTCTAAGACCAGTTATTCCCTTAAAGGTACATACACAACAGTCCAGACCATTACTCTGGCATAGAAGCCATCGTGGACCCCACTTCTCCTGCTCCGTAGTACTGGCTGCTGGTATCTTATCGGCATCCAGTATGACCAGCTCTCAGGATGAGGGAAATCAAACAGACTGATTACTGAGCTGATTACAGACTGATTCTGTCTGATTACTGGGCCCCCGGGGGATGGTAGAAATACAACCACGGCCTAGGCCCCACAGGAAACTTGCATCAACCAATCTTCGGGGCGGAGACCTGCTGTTGGCACGTGTTCCACTCCATAAGTCACCACCAGCCAGTCGCTGGCCCCTGCACCCGCTGCCTCTCCTCCCCCGTGGACTTCCATCCCTGGAATTTCTGCCTTCATATGAAATCACTTTGTCCACTATTTTAACAAAGGCATTAACCCGTTTCATTGTAAACGGGGGATCGAGTTTTCCAGCGAGCCCACATGTCCCGGGAAATTGCCATGGAATTGAACCCCTCATTGCAGAATATCTGCCTTGTGCTTTTTATTTCTCTGCCTTTCTATTGGGACCAATTGGTGCACCAAAGCCAGGGCCTGGTGTTGTGAATCCAAATGGTGTCAGTTGATCTTCTAACCTCAACAGATTCCCGCCAGGACGCTGCATATTACATCAACCCCAACCCAGAAAAGTCCAGCTCCACTGCTGCTGGGAGCACAATCCCGACCTCTTGCGTTCAGTTTAGCAGCTAGCTGTATAAGGCGTGATAATTAATGCGGATTGGAACCTGATGCTATTTGACACCATTTGGATTCAGAAGACTAAGTACAGTCCCCATCGCTTATATCGGCCCGGGGCGGTGGGGGGGTGGGCGGTGGCGGGACTTGGTGTCACTGCCATTTGCTCATTATATAAACTAGGCTTGTATTCCCGAGAATATAAAAGGTTAAGGGGTGATTTGATAGAGGTGTGGAACTTTCTCCCACAAAAAGCAGTAGATGCTAGCTCAATTAATAATTTTAAAGCTGTGATCAATAGATTTTTACTAGCCATGGGTATTAAGGGATGTAGAGCCAAGGCGGGTAGATGGAGTTAGGATACAGATCAGCCGTGCTCTCACTGAATGGTAGGACAGGCTTGAGGTGCTGAATGGCCTACTCCTGTTCATAGTAGTTTTCATATTTGATTGGAGTCTTCAATTCATTTGTCTGCAGGCTGCTCTGTGGATGTGTCGTTAACCCTCTGGACAACTCACCGCAGTTGGATGAACTCCAAGTGCTGAATCAAAAATATCAGGTACTAGAAAAAGAAAGACTTGCATTTTGACGACCTCAGGACATCTCAAAGCGCTTTACAGCCAATGAAGTGCTTTTTGAAGTGTAGTCAATGTAAGAAACGCGGCAGCCAATTTGTGCACAGCAAGCCCCCACAAACAGCAATGTGAAGATGACCAGACAATCTGCTTTAGTGATGTTGTTTGAGGGATAAATATGGGCGAGGACACCGGGGAGAACTCCCCTGCTCTTCTTTGAAATAGTGCCGTGGGATCTTTTACATCCACCTGACAGGGCAGACGGGACCTCGGCTTAATGTCTCATCTGAAAGACGGCACCTCCGACAGTGCAGCACCCTGTGGGGTAGAGATTGGTGTGCATGTACAAAGCGGGCGCAACGCATACCAATTTAGCAGTAAGACGGCCTGTGCCTGATCTGCATAGGCTTTAATCCTACTGCTACATTCGTGGGGCCTGTCTTTTTGGCATTAGGCCCCTGAATATATAAATGAGCGGCCTAATGCCTGTTGAGGACCCCATCGAGAAATTAGTCAGGAATCTTCAGTCGATCCGGCGGCCAAAGGTAGGTCGTGAAAATTTTTTATTTTAAAAACATCTCTGTGGAGCCGGAGCAAGAGCCCACAGGAGTCGCAAAAGAGTTACACTCATTCAAATGAACTTTTTTTTCACCTTTAGGAAAGAACACATTTGTTGGTTGGGTCCGGAAGGTATGATACCAGGGAAGACTTTACTGTGGTCATTCAGCCGTTTATAGAGAACATTGAAATTCCAAGGAGCAAGGTAACTTAAGTAAACTGTGGAGGTGGCAGACTGTGTTTGATTCAGGTGGCTGGATGGTTAAGTTGGGATGTATGAACACATCAGTAGCTACCTAATCCAGGTATAGGATAAGGTGCTAGAAGATATACAAAAGAACTCTGGGTCACACACATCATAATGTTTCTGCCTTTTCACCAGTTCTATGGATATCATAAACACTTGAGATTAACAGGGCTGGGGAAGTATTCTATAGAAATAAACAAGCTGGACTAATGCTAGTCTATGGTGAGGTCTGACTCTTAGGTGGAATTTTAACTCTCGTGGAAAATCAGCGGATTTGGGCTGATGCAATATCACCCGGCCGGCAGCTGCAGTAGGGAGTCACGGATAGGGGGTTTGTGAGGGTTTCTGGACCATGGAAAAGGGGAGCTGGGCGGAGAGCCCAGGGTGGCAGTGGCTCAAACTATTTTTGTGGGGTCCGGAGGAACACTTCTGCTCCCCTTGGTGGGAACAACAATTTCCATTTCGATGTAGTTTAAAGGGGAACAAAGGATCTCACAGCTTTTGGAAAGGTTCATAAAGCATCTCAACCCACTGGTAACCATGGCCAAGGCTGAAGGCGGAGAGGGTAATTAAGTGATAGGCAAAAATGAAAGAAGGAAATGCTAATAGGCAGGCTTGAGTCTGCAGGCAAGGGATTGAGCAGCTCGGAACCTGACCCACTGTTTGATGACTGCTGAAGCGGAGATGGTGCTGCATGAAGTGGTTATGACCCGACATGTCACTCCATGGCACCTTCCTCCATTGGTCAGCATTGCAGCATGTTGGAATGAGTTGGAGAAATGCTATCGGACAAAATGATGAGCAATGTTAACTGACTGTTAGCAGCAGACATCTGTGCTGCAGATGGCTCAACCCTGCATCTGGATCTCTGCTGGCCCTGACCCTGACCCTGCCTCTGACCCTAACCCTGACCCTGCCTCTGACCCTGGCCCTGAGCCTGACCCTGCCTCTGACCCTGGCCCTGACTCTGGCCCTGACCCCGGCCCTGAGCCTGACCCTGCCTCTGACCCTGCCTCTGACCCTGGCCCTGAGCCTGACCCTGCCTCTGACCCTGGTCCTGACCCTGAGCCTGAGCCTGCCTCTGACCCTGACTCTGACCCTGACCCTGCCTCTGACCCTGGCCCTGAGCCTGACCCTGGCCCTGCCTCTGACCCTGGCCCTGACTCTGGCCCTGACCCCGGCCCTGAGCCTGACCCTGACCCTGCCTCTGACCCTGCCTCTGACCCTGAGCCTGACCCTGCCTCTGACCCTGGTCCTGACCCTGCCTCTGACCCTGACCCTGAGCCTGACCCTGCCTCTGACCCTGGTCCTGACCCTGAGCCTGCCTCTGACCCTGACCCTGAGCCTGACCCTGGCCCTGCCCCTGGCCCTGAGCCTGACCCTGCCTCTGACCCTGAGCCAGACCCTGACCCTGACCTTGGCCCTGCCCATGCCCCTGACCCTGAGCCAGACCCTGCCTCTGACCCTGGCCCTGCCTCTGACCCTGAGCCTGCCCATGCCCCTGAGCCTGACCCTGAGCCTGACCCTGACCCTGAGCCTGACCCTGGCCCTGCCTCTGACCCTGAGCCTGACCCTGAGCCTGACCCTGCCTCTGATCCTGAGCCTGGCCCTGCCTCTGACCCTGAGCCTGACCCTGAGCCTGACCCTGAGCCTAACCCTGGCCCTGCCTCTGACCCTGAGCCTGAGCCTGACCCTGACCCTGAGCCTGACCCTGAGCCTGACCCTGGCCCTGCCCATGCCCCTGAGCCTGACCCTGAGCCTGACCCTGACCCTGCCCCTGTAAAGACGGTTATAGTCATAGAGTCATATCGGCACAGAAGGAGGCCATTCAGCCCATCAAGTCCGTTCCAGCTCTCTGTAGAGCAATCCACTCATTCCATTCCCCCGCTCTATCCCCGTAGCCCTGCACGTTTATTTCCCTCAAGTGCCTATCCCGTCTCCCCTTGAAAACAGTGAGTGCCTCCGCTTCTACCACTTCCGTCGGCAGCGAGTTCCAGGTCCTCACCACTCGCTGCATAAAATAGTTTTCCCTCACATCTCCCCTGTATCTCTTGTCCAAAACTTTAAACCCTCACAAACCCCCTATCCGTGACTCCCTACCTTAGCTGCCGGCCGGGTGATATTGCACCGGCCCAAGTCCAAATCCAGTTAAACATGTCATTGCCAGGTCAGTGCAGCGATGCCTGCAATTATGGCTGGTAGGCCACCAAAAGTTGGTGGGTACGGCCAATCAGGCTATTGATCAAACTGGCCAGGCTTTTTTAATGCCGCACCACTTAGAGCATAACGTACTGTGTTTCCAAAGAACCACCTAGCATTAGTCTTATTTAAGCATTCAGTTTCAGTACCTGGGCCATTGGGTCTGCTGCCACAACTTCCCTTGGGAATGGGAGAAAGAAAGACTTACATTTCTATAGCGCCTTTCACGACCACCGGACATCTCAAAGCGCTTTACAGCCAATGAAGTACTTTTGGAGTGTAGTCACTGTTGTAATGTGGGAAACGCAGCAGCCAATTTGCGCACAGCAAACTCCCACAAACAGCAATGTGATAATGACCAGATAAACTGTTTTTGTTATGTTGATTGAGGGATAAATATTGGCCTCAGGGGATAACTCCCCTGCTCTTCTTCAAAATCATGCCGTGGGATCTTTTACGTCCACTTGAAAGGGCAGACGGGGCCTCGGTTTAACGTCTCATCCGAAAGACGGCACCTCCGACAGTGCAGCTCTCCCTCAGCACTGCACTGGATTATCAGCCTAGATTTATATGCTCAAGTCTCTGGAGAGGAACTTGAACCCACAACTTTCTGACTCAGAGGTGAGTGTGCTAACCCCTGAGCCACAGCTGACACTGATCATCTGGCTAGGTGAGGTATGCACACCTCCATCTGTAGATACGGGTATGTACAAATGACATTCAGGCTTTCAATTACATCACACTTAAATTCTCTTTCACTAGGATGGCCTGCCTGATAAATCCTATTTTGCACCAGACTGCTTTCACTTCAGTTTAAAGGGCCATTCGCAGGTAGCACGGGGTCTATGGAAGAACTTGGTAAGCATTTGATTATTCACTTTTTTTATTTTTCTTTCGATGCGGGTGTGTGTATTTGGTTGTTGGATGATTCCCTTTCCAAGGAATGGAGCATTGCACCACATGAAACCAGGAGGCACTTTCAGGTTCTGTAACTCACGGGGAGGTCACCGTGTGGGGATTCTGACCATTGCTAAGTTCTGGGCGCTGAAAAGCAACCCACGTTCCATCCTTCTTGCAAAAGAAAAATCCTGTGGATGCTGGAAATCTGAAATAAAAACAGAAAATGCTGGAAATACTCAGCAGGTCAGGCAGCATCTGTGGAGAGAGAAACAGAGTTCACGTTTCAGGTCGATGACCCTTCGTCAAACTGTTCTCTTCTCTCTGTTTCACCACACCCCCTTCTAACCAGTTTTTAATCCAATTTGCTATCCTTCCCCTAATTCCATACCCATATTCTTCTCCAATAGCCTGCTGTGTGGTATTTTGTCAAAGATGGTACCAAATTGTGGATTGTTTTTCTATCTTTTTTTAAATTCGTTTATGGGATGTGGGCGTCGCTGGCAAGGCCAGCATTTATTGCCCGTCCCTAATTGCCCTCGAGAAGGTGGTGGTAAGTCACCTTCTTGAACCGCTGCAGTCCATGTGGTGAAGGTAGTCCCACAGTGCTGTTAGGTAGGGCGTTCCAGGATTTTGACCCAGTGACGATGAAGGATCGGCGATATAATTCTAAGTCAGGATGATGTGTGACTTGGAGGGGAACTTGGAGGGTGCTTCACACTCCCTTGGATAATAGTGTGAAGTAGTGGAAGGATTTGCAGGCTCATTAACAGTCTGGCGGTAACCATCTTTATACCCGCCGATAGGGTGGTTTGTCCCATATGCCGGGAGGGTTTTATGGGCTCCTACAACCCATACAATGAGAGGGGTCACACACACACCCACCGGAGGCGAGCATCCCGCTGGATGTCAGCCCAGAATTCAGAGCCAGGACTGTTTGGAGTGGGGTTCGAACCCGGCAGCTTCTGGCGTAGAGGCGGGACGGCTACCATTGCAACAACAACAACATCTTGCATTTATATAGCGCCTTTAACATAGTAAAACTTCCCAAGGCACTCCACAGGAGCGTTATCAAACAAAATTTGACACCGAGCCACGTAAGGAGATATTAGGACAGGTGGTCATGGAGGCAGGTGTTAAGGAACGTCTTAAAGGAGGAGAGAGAGGTGGAGATGCGGGGAGGTTTAGAGAGTGAATTCCAGAGCTTAGGGCCTCGGCAGCTGAAAGCGCAGCCGCCAATGGTGGAGCGGTTTAAAACCGGGGATGTGTAAGAGGCCAGAATTGGGCGAGTGCAGAGAGCTCGAAGGGTTGTAGGCCACAGGCTTGCTTCATGTCTCCTGTGGCAAACATCTGATGGCTCAGCAGGCAGGGCTACAGCTGGGCACTGTTAGTGATTGACCAGCCAGCCTGGCTTATTGATGGGACCTGGGGGGGGAAACCCTGTCATCGGGTTCTGGGATCGTTCCCTTCCAACTCCAGATAACTTTGGAAGCCAGTGCTGTACTCAATAGGGTGTTCCTAGTTGAACAAGCACTAGGATGCTTACCAATGCTCTCTATTGATGAGATGGGATGTAGCGTTATGCAGAAAAATGAGTTGCGCAGTTTTAGCTGATTAAACTCCAGCAGTACTGCTTGTACTCACTAGGGGACCCCTAAGCCTTGACTTTTGCCAAACTCTGCCCAGGTTCTTTGGGTTGAGGTAAATGGGGTGTGTTCCGATGGGAATAAAATACATTCCAAATGAGACAAAAAATAAACTCTCCTTGATAGATTTTTGTTAGGTACGGCTATTAAGGGTTATGGCACCAAGGCGGGTAAATAGCGTTAAGATACAGATCAGCCATGATCTAATTGAATGGCAGAACAGGCTCGAGTGGCCTACTTCTGTCCTATGTGCTATAGATTTCTCAGAAGTTTGGTTTGAAGATCCTTAATGATGGGTTTCTGCATGTACCAAACATTTGGCTGAACAAACAAAAATCTAGATACAGAAATGTAGGTTTCCATAGGCTTGTTTGCTCAATGGGCCCATTGGCCCAGAATTCAGCTACCTCTGTCAAACATTGATTCAGGTGCACAATGAAACTCCAAGATTCAGCCTGTTATCTTTCTACTCTAATCACTGGCCCTGCCACCGCACTGATCTTCAATAATCCTTTGAATATTTGACATTTATTCAGTTGAAATCATGCATAGATACAAATCCACGTTTTTGTTCAAGTAGCCTGAAGGACTGGGGAAAAAAAAGGGAAAATAGGACTAAAGAGTAAAGGCAAAGAATATTTTGAAGACTTTTGGTATTTTTTGGTGTTTGGTTTTGGACAATGTATTTGTCCAAATGTATTTGTCCCTTACTTTTATGGGCAGCATGGTGGCATAGTGGTTAGCACTGTTGCCTCACAGCGCCAGGGACCCGGGTTCGAATCCGGCCTCGGGTGACTGTCTGTGTGGAGTTTGCACATTCTCCCCGTGTTTGCGTGGGTTTCCTCCGGGTGCTCTGGTTTCCGCCCACAGTCCAAAGATGTGCCGGTTAGGTTGATTGGCTGTGATAAATTGACCCTTAGTGTTAGGGGGATTAAATACATGGGGTTACGGGGATCGGGTGGGATATGTGTCGGTGCAGGCTCGATGGGCCGAAATGGCCTCTATCTGCACTGTGGGGTTTCTGTGATTTCAATCTGTGATTTTCCCAATGAAACTAGTTTTTTTTTTATTTCTTAGGATGTGGGTAGCATTGGCAAGACTCGATTTGTTACTCATCACATTAGTTACCCACCCCTAAGCTTTCACCTTGAGCAGTTGTTTGTACAACTGAGTGACTTGCTAATCCGTTTCAGGGAACATTACGGGCTGGATTTTCATTGGGCCGTGGAGTCGGGATTGGAGGCGTGTGGGGGGTTTAAAATCCCGAAATCGGGGGTCCCGACCCCATCCCACCTCCATGCCAGTTTCAAAGGAGGCGGGTCCCCGCCCCGCACTGGGATCCGCCTCCCCGAGGCGCGAAGGGGATTAGTGCTAATTAACTGCCTGTTAACGGGTAGTTTTTAGCCTAATCCCTATTTTCATTGCTGAAATGTGGGATTCCCGATGGCTCCAAACCACGTCAAGTTAGCGAGGTGGGCCGTCGGGATGAAAGGCTTGGAGGGGTCGAGATGTCCGGTGTTCAGGTGAGTGATGGGTGCGTGAGTGCAGAGGTAAGTGTGTTTGGTCTGTGTAAAGTGTTTAAAGAAGTTCTACTAACCTTTACTTACCTTTACAGCCTTCCTTCCTTCAGGTCTCGGGAGTCCCTCATCTCATCGGCACAGAAAGCAGAATGGCCGCCAGCTGTCAAAATCTGCAGCCTCTGCTTTCTGTTCCGGGGAGATCTCTAAATCATCCTGAGAGGAAGGAATTAATCTGGAGTACAGATTGTCAGTGTTTGACAGCTTCAAACAGCTGTGAAACGCTGATATTTCATCTGTCAAAAGGTCTTGACAGATGAAATGTCAATCTGTGACGTCACCTGTTGCCAGGTAGCCCTTAATTGGCCTGCTGAGCCCGCTGGGCGGGCTTAACAAGGTCAATCAAGTCTAAATCATGTGGGTTGGCTAGAACTCGATGGAGGCGGGACTACAACCCCAAAAGTTGTAGCCCCGCCTCCTACCCGCCTCCTCAATGAAAATCCAGCCCTTAGAGTACTGTGCACAGTCTGGTCTCCAAAATTATAAAGTGGCACTGAAGAAGGTGCAAGAAATTTACATGGATGATACCAGAACTGAGAAGTTATACTTATCAGGAAAGGCTGAACAGGCTGGGGCTTCTTTTCTCTAGAAAAAATAAGACTGAGGGGTGACCTAATAGAGGTCTTTAAAATTATGAAGGGGTTTGATAATGTAGACACAGAGACATGGTTTCCACTTGTGTGGGAGACCAAAACTAGGGGTCATAAATATAACATAGTCATCAATAAATGCAATAGGGAACTCAGGAGAAACTTCTTTACCCAAAGAGTGGTAAAAATGTGGAACTCGCTACCACAGAGAGTAGTTGAGGTGAATAGCATCGATGCATTTAAGGGGAGGCTAGATAAACACCTGAGGGAGAAAGGAATAGAAGGATATGCTGATGGGGTGAGATGAAGAGGGGTGGGAGGCGGCTCATGTGGAGCATAAACACCGGCATAGACCTGTTGGGCTGAATGGCCTGTTTCTGTGCTGTACATTCTATGTAATTGTATGTAATTTGACTTCTGGAATGGAATACCACCTAGAGTAGGAAATACTGGCTCAGTTGAAGCATTCAAAAAGTAGTTCAACAGACTCCTGATTCAGTGGAGAGAAGAGGGATATGAGTCTGGGATAAGAAATCGACAAATAAATGGTCAGATCCAGCTCAGAAACAATGCCAGTTGGATGAGCTGAATGACCTTTGCTTCTTGTGATTTTCTTTGTCTTCTTTCAGCTGGAGCCACTGGACGGAAAGACTATCAATCAAACATTTGATGAACACATTGACATCAGCTGTCCTTCAAAGGTATGGTTTGTATGAAAAAGGATCTGTAAAAATAGACTTTGTTATTTTTCGATGCATTACCAACTCTTATTTGTCTCCTTGCTTCCCATGGGTTGTGTCTTTCTGTGTGGGTTTGCACAGTTGTCACCAGAGTCTGTTGTAAAATTGAGAAACAATGTTAGACTGCGGCAGTCCTCATTCTGACGATGCTCCTACTATGGCGTTAGACAGGGAATTCCAAGGTTTTGACCCCGTGTTGAGTTTAATTCCCTAAATTCTGCCAATCATTTTACACAAAACCTTTCTTGCCAGTTTCTCCTTTCTCCCTAGTCACATTCCAGGCAAGAATAAACTGAACACAAACACTTTCTGTTCCCCAAAAACATTCCAGCCAAACTCGCTCCAACAAAATCTGCATAATCACATTCTCTATCCAGAAAAATGCTAGCCAATTCAATCTAGCAAAAAAAAACTCTTTGAGATCCTGCCACCACGAACGCTCCCCACTTACCCTGAATATACTGCTTTAAATACATTTTTAACATAATAATTATGTAAAGATTTCAACAATTCAGAAAAAAATGGGACTCTCTTTTCTTCCAGTCGCTCCAACAATTCCCCCATCGCAGCCCAGCTGGCCTCATGAACACCTGCGAAGTTGGGTTCAGCATCACCAAATGCTTCAGAGCCCAGCCCACCCAAATGAGACCCGGCACTCGAGTCGGGTTACCACACTGCAACTCCCACAAGTTATCTGGTGGCCCAGCATCCACCTCGTGTGACAAAGAGCGCAATTGCATTGTGAGGCTGGCGCGCTATAACCAAGCGACCAGATTACTGTTGTCCTGGGGATGCTCCTGCAACGGTGTTAGTATGGAATGCCAGGATTTTGACCCAGCACCGATTGTTAGGTACAAAAATAAATGTAAATTAAAGCAATGGCAGGAATCGCAAAAAGATAATTACATTGACTTCAAGACTAAAACTGAGGGATTGCAAACTAAGGGCGGGATTTTCATTGGGCCGTGGAGGCAGGATTGGAGGCGTGTGGGGGGTTAAAATCTCGAAATCGGGGGTCCCGACCCCATCCCGCCCCCAACCCGCCTCCGTGCCAGTTTCAAAGGAGGCGGATACCCGACCCGCACTGGTAGTTAACAGGCAGTTTTTAGCCTAATCCCTATTTTTATTGCTGAAGTGTGGGATTCCCAATGGCTCCAAACCACGCCAAGTTAGCGAGGTGGACCGTCGGGCTGAAGGGTTTGGAGGGTTCGAGATGTCCAGTGTTCAGGTGAGTGATGGGTACATGAGTTCAGAAGTAAGTGTGTTTGGTGTGTGTAAAGTGTTTAAAGAAGTTTTACTTAGATTTACTTACCTTTACAGCCTTACTTCCTTCAGGTCTCGGGAGTCCCTCATCTCACCGGCACAGAAAGCAGAATGGCCGCGAGCTGTCAAAAGTTGCAGCATTCAGCTTTCTGTTCCAGGGAGATCTCTAAAATCAGCCTGAGAGGAAGGAATTAACTTGGAGTGCAGATTGTCAGGGTTTGACAGCTTCAAAGAGCTGTCAGACGCTGATATTTCATCTGTCAAAAGCTTTTGACAGATGAAATGTCAATCTGTGACGTCACCTGTTGCCGGGTGGCCCTTAATTGTCCTACTGAACCCGTTGGGCGGGCTCAACAAGGTCAATCAAGTGAAAATCGTGTGGGTTGGCCACAACTCGATGGAGGCGGGACTACAACCCCGAAAGTTGTAGTCCCGCCTCCTATACACCTCCTTAATCATAATCCAGCCTTAAATATCAAAGGAGAAATTTAAAAATGTTATGTGATATAGAATGCAAACAGAAAAGGAAATAATGAAGTGATGAAAGATGAGAGTATTAATATTCTGTTTAAGGGTACAGAATTATGTTTAATATTTTTTCTGTAAGCAGTAACAACTTGCCAATGGGTTCATTGACCTAGCAATCAGCTAACTCTGTCAGATATTGAATCAGGTGCACACTGATACTCCAAGATTGAGCCTGTGAGCTTTCTGCTCTATAGTGCCATGTATTGGGGGTATTGGATATTAAATGTAGAACTTTCAACGTAGAAAACGTCCCATGGTACTTCACAGTAACGTAAGGAAAAGAATGGATGCCAAGCCAAAGGAAATATTCGGACGGCTGACCAAAAGACTGGTCAAGGAGCTGGATTGGGTGTAATGGAGGACATGGAAGTGCAGAGGTAGATGGGTTTAGGGAGGGAATTCCAGAGCATGGGGCCCAGGTGGCTGAAAGCACGGCTGCCAGTTGTGGAGCGAAGGGAGGGGGATGCATAAGGAGCCAGAATCAGAATATTGGAGACTTTGGAAAGGGAAGGGTTTCCTAGAGCTGGAGAATGTTATAGAGATAGGGAGGGGTGAGGCCACAGAAGCACCTTAAACATGAGGTTGAAAATCTTTACTTTGAGGTTATGATGGACCAGGAGTCAACATAGGCCAGCGAGGACAGGGGTGATGGGTGAGCAGGACTTGGTGCAGGATAGGATATGGGCAGCAGAGTTTTGAATGAGCTGGAGTTTATGGAGGGTGGAGGATAGGAGGCCAGCAAGGAAAGTATTGGAATAGTTGAATCTGAAGGTGACAAAGTCGTGGATGAGAATTTCAGCATCAAATGAACTAAGGCAGGGGTGGAGACAGGCGATATTACAGAGGAGGAAGTAGATGTTTTTTCTATGAAGAGTATACAGTGTCAGAAGCTCAGCTTAGGTTCAAATAGGACACAGAGGTTGTGAATAGTCTGGGAGGGCCAAAGATGATGGTTTTAGTCTTCCCAATGGTCAGCTGCAGGAAAATTATGGCTTATCCAAGACTGGATTTCAGACAAGCAATCTAACAAGACAGACAGAGGTGAGAGAGATGGTGGAGAGGTAAAGCTGGGTGTCATTAATGTACGTGTGGAAGCTGACACCGTGTCAGTGGATGATGTCACAAAGGGGCAGCACATAGATGAGGAAGAAGAGCAGACAAAGGATGGATCCTTGGCGGACCCCAGAGATAACGATGCAGGGGTAGAAAGGCAACATTAATAGAGATGCTGTGGCTACAATCGGATAGAGACGAGTGGAAGCAAGCAGAGGCAGTTCAATAGAGCAGGACAATGGAAGAAAGGCATTGGATGAGCGTGGTGTGGTTGGCCATGTCAAAGGCTACAGAGAGGACACCAATGGGAAATGGTAGGATATATAGAGGATAACCTATGGGGAATGGTAGGATATATAGAGGATAACCTATGGGGAATGGTAGGATATATAGAGGATAACCTATGGGGAATGGTAGGATATATAGAGGATAACCTATGGGGAATGGTAGGATATATAGAGGATAACCTATGGGGAAATGGTAGGATATATAGAGGATAACCTATGGGGTGTGGTAGGATATATAGAGGAGAACCTATGGGGAATGGTAGGATATATAGAGGATAACCTATGGGGTATGGTAGTATATATAGAGGATAACCTATGGGGTATGGTAGGATATATAGAGGATATCCTATGGGGAATGGTAGGATATATAGAGGATAACCTATGGGGAAATGGTAGGATATATAGAGGATAACCTATGGGGAATGGTAGGATATATAGAGGATAACCTATGGGGAATGGTAGGATATATAGAGGATAACCTATGGGGAATGGTAGGATATATAGAGGATAACCTATGGGGAAATGGTAGGATATATAGAGGATAACCTATGGGGTATGGTAGGATATATAGAGGATAACCTATGGGGAATGGTAGGATATATAGAGGATAACCTATGGGGAATGGTAGGATATATAGAGGATAACCTATGGGGAAATGGTAGGATATATAGAGGATAACCTATGGGGTATGGTAGGATATATAGAGGATAACCTATGGGGAATGGTAGGATATATAGAGGATAACCTATGGGGAATGGTAGGATATATAGAGGATAACCTATGGGGTATGGTAGGATATATAGAGGATAACCTATGGGGAATGGTAGGATATATAGAGGATAACCTATGGGGAATGGTAGGATATATAGAGGATAACCTATGGGGAATGGTAGGATATATAGAGGATAACCTATGGGGAAATGGTAGGATATATAGAGGATAACCTATGGGGTATGGTAGGATATATAGAGGATAACCTATGGGGAATGGTAGGATATGTAGAGGATAACCTATGGGGTATGGTAGGATATATAGAGGATAACCTATGGGGAATGGTAGGATATATAGAGGATAACCTATGGGGTATGGTAGGATATATAGAGGATAACCTATGGGGAATGGTAGGATATATAGAGGATAACCTATGGGGAATGGTAGGATATATAGAGGATAACCTATGGGGAATGGTAGGATAGATAAACAGTACTCAATGAGGAACGGCAGTATATATAGAGCATACCCAATGGAGAATGGGCAGATAGAGGATAATAAGTAATGAGTGATGGGATATATAGATGGTATCTGATAGGAGATGGTGAATGGTGGAACATATAGAGGACACCCAATGTGGTTGAATTTCTACCTATGAGCGGAGGGGTAGGACTTGGATATGTGTCCCCCACATAGTGGGTTTTTGTATTTAGTTTTGCAGCTGGGTAAGGTGGTGAGCAAAGAGAACTTTCTCACAGGAAGTGAGGGAAAATCACTCATTCCAAACTATTCTCCTATGTGGGGATAAAAATGCCAGTAATAACCAAATCAGGATTGGCACTTAACAGCAAACTAATCAAGTTCTCTTGTTTCTCCTGTGGTTATACCAGGGCCTGCCTTATTTGAGAACATACAGAAACAGTAATTTTACTTACCCAAATAACCCTGGGCAGCTGACCTCAGTGGCCCCTGGGAGCATCAAGACTACAACTGTTCCATCGCACAAGGTTGGTGATAAATACAGTCTTATATTGTTTCAGTAAAATGGCTCTTTGAAGATTAAATGTGATCGCCTTTAATTCCTTTGTGTGCAGTGTGGAGTGGTAGGTTTCTGAACTGAAAATCGGACAGTGTGTAAAACAGGGTGATGATTCGCTATCACCCTGCTCTACTGCTCAAGGCAAACTTATACGCTGTAATGTTTTTCTTTAGGATAGCTTGGTCCGTCTTGTTAGTGTCAGCGACGTCAGTGTTCTGCAAAACCTGGAGCTGCCCAGCGATAGAATATTGGATCCCTATTTGGCAGGTTGCACAGAAACATAGAAACATAGAAGATAGGAGCTGAAGTAGGCCATTCGGCCCCTCGAGCCTGCTCTGCCATTTAATGAGATCATGGCTGATCATCCAAATTCAGTATCCTGTTCCTGCTTTCTCCCCATATCCATTGATCCCTTTAGCCTTAAGAAATATATCTAACTCCTTCTTGAAGAAAATTGGGAGAAACCCCGTGAAGAAAACCTGTCTTTTGTTCCCGGCCTCCGTACAGTTGCAACCCGCACAAACTAGTAGGGTTGGAGAAGGGGGATGGAATAGACCATTCTCATCAACATTGGAAAGATGCAGCTGGGCTGTCAGCCCTTGATAGGATTGTGGCTGGAGCAGCAACAGCCCATCGTTGACTGGTACTTAAGTTGTACTTGTATGTTTGTGCCAGGAACTTAACAGCTGGTGGAACTGCTCCCAAACATTCTGGGGTTGAATTCCCACGGGGGTTTCTCCCAATTGTCCACTGTAACATCACTGGAAGGTCTGTGGAAACCCTGGAGAAACAGCATAAATGCTGCTCCTGTCAGAATCCTGTAAAGGATGCCACTAACATCCGGGAGCGTGTGCAGTAGATCTGTTCCCTAGTCTCTGCCAATCCCCTTTTTTTTCCTTCCCGCCTTTTTCTACCAATTTTCCCCCCCTTCCCCTCTTTCCTAAAAGCATTTCAGGAGAGTCAAAAAAATTTCAAACGTTGCAGATGCAAATGGCTCATAAAATTGTTCATTTTAAGAGTAGAGCTTATTGGAGCTTAGTCTTGACATCTAACAAAGTAAAAGGTTCGGATAGCGGGTCATGTTGAGGCCGAAACTACAATTCCAGTGCAGTGCTGCTGGGACCACTGCTGCTCGAGTGCACCTACGCCCCATGTAGCTAACCTCGCCTGATAACGCATGGTTAACTCTGCAAAGTATTGTTGTAGTGCACGTGACTCTTAGTGCATGACCTGCTGGCAATGCTATGGGGGTGGGGAATATAATATTGGGTACCAGCAGTTAGTAAAGAACCGCTGGCTGCCCTTACTAAAGCGCTGGTTTGAAATGGTCTGGTTGAAATGGCCCGATTGATGAATGGATTGTGGAGCAAAAGGCCAGCAACAAAATGTTTTGTAAGAGCCACAGTGTAGAAAGTATAGCTGGTGCTATTAGTAGATGAATGTTTAATGCGTCCTCATGACGATCCTCAGTCTCCTATTTCAATGGAAGTATTATTAATAGCTTAATACCTCCATTAAGTGGAATGTCATTTAAATGCATTAATTATCCATACACTAATACCATCAACAGTACTTTCTAGCTTTATTAATGTCCTGTTTTAAAAAATGCTATTTTATAGGATAGAATCTGCCTATCAGATTAATTTTCTCATTTAATGGGCCAGAAATTCCAGAACGGGGCTTGCAGCGCGTGCAAGCCCCGTATTTGCACTTACCCCGCGCTCCTGCCGATCAGCTCCAGGGACGCCTGCACTTCCAGAAACTGAAGCAAGAATCCCGGGCAGCGTATGACGTCACGCCGCCCAGGAGCGCAGCCAGCGCGGACCCAGGAGCGTGCAGTGTAAGTGAGACACGCCCCTTGAGGTCTCAGTTTCACTGGACACGCCCCCAATGTTTCTGTCAAGCTGCTTTGCTTTTTTACATGCAAAGCAGCAGTTTAAATAGGTTTTTGGAAGTTTTTTGAAGATTTTGGTAACTTTTATAAACTTTTTAAAATGTTTCCATTATTTTGAGTAATCTGAAGTAGTTTTAAAGCGAATTAAAGCAATTTAAAGACTTAAAAGCCCTAAAAGAATTTTTTTAATTCCATTTATTTATTTAGCAATGTCGTCGTCATACGTGTCTTCACACTGTTCCCTTTGGGGAACTGTATGAAGTGGTGGAAGGATTTATGGCCGTGATTAACGCTCATTCCGTGACCGTAACCATCTTTGAACCAGCCATTAGGGCGGTTAGTCCTATGGCGGGAGGGTTTTACGGGCTCCCACAAGCTATACAAGGAGGGGGGGCCACCCACACCCACGGACGCAAATATCCCACTGGATGTCAACCCAGAATTTAGAGCCGGAGCTCCGACTCCACTTGCCGGGACTGTCTGGAGCGGGGTTCGAAACCCTACCCTGATCTGGCCCAGCGGCAGGGATCCTACCGCTATGACAAAGGCCCAATCCGATTAGCAACGTGAAATGGCAGCATAGGGCTCCAGTCACGGGGAGGGAAAAGGCACAGGAAATGTATGGGTGTCACCTTTTGTGCGGAGTGGGCCTTTTGCGTAGCAGTGAGCATCCCCGCCGCTGGGCCAGAAGGAGTAGGGTTTTGAACCCCACTCCAGACAGTCCCGGCAAGTGGAGTCGGAGCTCCAACTTTAAATTCTGGGTGGACATCCAGCGGGATACTTGCGTCCGTGGGTGTTGGTGGCCCCCCCCCCTCAGATGGGTTGTGGGAGCCCGTAAAACCCTCCCGCCATAGGACTAACCACCCTAATGGCTGGTTCAAAGATGGTTACGGTCACGGAATGAGCGTTAATCACGGCCATAAATCCTTCCACCACTTCATACAGTTCCCCAAAGGGAACAGTGTGAGGATACGTGCGATGATGACCTCTTGCGCAATGCACCTCCTTGGACCCTCAGTCGCAGATGCGAGGGGGCAAGTCGTGCAAGTGTTAAATTTTTTATTTTATTGACATGTAAAATGTTGGCCCAGTAATTCCCTTCCAAATGCGCTAGTACGGTCGGGGTACTTACGCATCTGGCCGGATGAAATGCCGGTTTTCAGCATGCACAGTGCATGTGGGGAAAACCGGCATTTCCTGTCCTCTGAATGAAGGGGTTCAGAGGCAGAACGCGTGCGACTGCACAGGCAGCGCGTGCGCAGTATAATTCGCCGCTTTCATTAATGCTTTCAGTGAGGTCCAGTCATTACAACTTACACATGAAAAAAGCATGGGTACAGTTGCTACAGAGGCTGCGGAGGAAGATATTTCTTATCGTGGAGCTTCTGAAAGTATGTATGTCTGTATATATTCCTTTGCGTGTTATGTATATATTCCTTTACTTATGTGTATGAATGTAGAGAAAGTAACTTATTGGAAAATCATAATTAAAAACATACATTCATAGTAAAGGAATATAAAACATACATACATATACGTAAAGGAATATATGTGGACATACATACATAACTCATTCTCACATTCCATTCACTCAGCCACAATTGCTCCTTCTACCTACCGTTCTGAAAACCCTTTAAAAAAAAAAAAAAATTTTAACTTTAAAACTTACTTAAAATTTCTTAAAATAACTTCCCTCCCTTTCCCAAACAAAAATATTGCATTTCAAAAGCTCCACGATAAAATATATCTTCCTCCGCAGCCAATGAACCACTTTACACTTGCTTTTTTTCAGTGTAAGTTCTGAGGACTTACCCTCACGGATTTCATGAATGAAATCCACGAAGTTCACTGTGCAAGCGCTGCCTGTGCAGTCGCACGCGCTCGAGGTCTGGAAATGCCGGCGTTCCCCGCATGCGCTGTTCCTGCTGAACGCCGGCATTTCCAACGGCCAGAAGCGTGAGTATCCCGAGCGCACTCACGCTTCTGGCCTGGAATTTCTGGCCCAATAGATACATCCTACATTTGCCAATAGATATTTAATTGCAGTAAAGGACATTGGTACAAAGGACTAAACTTTTCTTTTGTCTTTTTGTGATTCCAGCCATCAGTACCACAAGTGTCCTCACAAACAACTCCATCCATCACCACAACCACAGAAAAGCCAGACCAGGTTGGTAGTAACAATGTTGATTGAGGAAGGGGCGATTGGTGGTGGTGGGGGGGGGGGGGTGGAAGACAATTAGATTCCTAACTCCTGACATCATGCTTTAGCCCATATTTGCTAAGCCATCTTCTACTGAAAACATTTGTTGGTTCAGTTTGGTAGCAGTCTCGTCACTGGATCAAGAGAGCGAGGGGGGAATCAACCTCTTCCTGAAGCTGTTAATGGCTAATACTGGAGTGAGATACTGCAGGGACTATGATGCTGTCCTCTGGGTGACATGTCAATGGAGGAGCCTGAATATCATTGAGATAATGGTTCAGGGGAGATCCAACCCTCCTTAACCTAATCCCACAAGAAAGGCCTGGGATTTCCTCAGAGCTGCCATAACTTTGGCGGTAGTGCGGCAGAAACCTAGTTTCCTTGATCACGCATGTATTTCCTTGATTGTTTGCGCGGCTCGCTTAGTTCATTAACATAGCTCCACCCCATTAAAAGACAGGAGAATTCGAGTTTCCTGCATTTACGCCAGTTCTGAATGGACAAAAGTTGAGGCGCAGCAGAACCTAAAGTCATAGTTCTGGTGTTTAATAGCAATTTTTCTTTTTAGCTTTTTACAATTTATCCTCACTAAGACCAGCGCTGTATATGAGTGAATGATGGTTTATGGCATCGGAATCTGTTACGTTAAAAAGGGAAAAGCTTCCCCAGTCGTCTTTTCCTAAACATAATGGTTTGATGGCTTAAAACCTTAATTTTCCAAACCTCAATGGGGTAAAGAGCAACTTAAAGAAGGAAGTTGGCGCATGTTCCATGCTTTCCTTGAGCCACGATTGCATACACTGATTTCCGCTTGTTTTTAACGTTCTGGCATATGCTAATGAGAATTTCAGGAAATCTTGACAGCCATTAGCAAGATCGGTGTGGAAACCGGTGTAAATTTTGGCATAATTTCGATGTAAATTGAATTGAGGAAATTCCGGTCCAATTGTTGGCACATTGAGGAACTAGGATTACGTAGGATATACTGCACAGAAACAGGTCATTTGGCCCAACCAGTCCATGCCGGCGTTTATGCTGTACTCGAGCCTCCTCCCGTCTTTCCTCATCTAAATCTATCAGCATAACCCTCTATTCCCTTCTCCCTTATATGCATGTCTAGCCTTCCCCTAAATGCATCTATACTTTTCTCTTCAACCACCCCCTGTGGTAGCAAGTTCCACATTCTCACCACTCTTTGGGTAAAGAAGTTTCTTCTGAATTCTCTATTGGATTTCTTGGTGACTATCTTATATTGATGGCCTCTAGTTATGCTCTTCCCCACAAGTGGAAACATTCTCTCTGTAACCACTCTATCAAAACCTTTGATAATTTTATAGACCTCTGTTAGGTCACCCCTCAGCCTTCTTTTTTCAAGAGCAAAGAGACCTAGCCTATTCATCCTTTCCTGATATTTAGTATAAAATATTCCATTATTTTTCCTACCACCGATGTTAAGCTGACTGGTCTATAATTCCCTGGACATGTTCTATTCCCCTTCTTAAATATAGGTATTACGTTAGCTATCCGCCAGTCCTCTGGCACTACACCTTTTTCTAACGAATTATTAAATATGTGTAATAACGCCTCTGCTATCTCTTCCCTAGATCCTTTTAAAATGCGTAGATGCAATCCATCCGGACCGGGGGTATTATCCTCTTTGAGTTTGATTAGTTTATTTAATATATCCCCTTTTTTATTTTAAATGCACTTATCTCATTACTAATCTCATCATCCAATGTCATGTCCGCCTGTTCTATCTCCCTGGTAAATACTGAAGCAAAATAATTATTTAATATTTCTGCCATCTCTCTATGTGGTATTATCGTGTCTACCCCTTAATGGCCCTATTTCCATTCCAACCTTCCTTTTTTTTAATTGATGTGCCTGTAAAATAATTTACTATTTTGTTTTATGTTCCTTGATAATTTAATTTCATAGTTCCTCTTTGCCTTCCTAATTGTTTTTTTTTACTTCTCTCCTAATCTCTTCGTATTCTTCCTTATCATACACTCCCATGCTGTCTATGTACTTAATGTATGCCTCTTTCCTTACCCTCAATTGTTTCCTTGTGGCTTTATTCATCCATTTACTCACACAACATGCTGACTTAACAGAGATTAGTGTTTATGCTGACTTCAGGCGCTTATGGGCATTTACATGCAATGGCTATTGCCCTAGTTTATGATAGCTGTTTGTTGCTAAAGTTCAGCATTACTAGGTTTCAATTGCAAGATCTCTGGGCAAGACCACAAGGTGTGAAGCAGATTCTTGGTTCCCCTATGGCACTCTTAACATCTGCCAGGTACATACTTCCACTGATCAAGCCACAACCAAGCACAGATGTGGTGCAGCTTCTTCAGCACATACTCTCACAGCTGATCACTCTTTAAAAAAAAAATCTAGCACATATAGTCACCCATTCATCCTGTGCTGGTCCCCGCCACTGAGTTTACAGAAAGAACAGTAAATAAGGTACTATGGGAAAATATTCTCTACTTATTCATAACCACATAAGAATGGGTTGAATTTTAAGTCTGTGATCCTTTACAGGCCTTTGGGAGTGAGTTACTTTGCAAAGACAGGGCTCCATCGGACGTCATTCCAAACTCAGGTAACTATAGATTATTTAACGTGTTATTTTTTACTTTCTCCCTCCTTCCATTATTATGCCTCCCTAATACACACACCGTCACCTGGCTAGGTGAGTAGACCTGCTTCCAGGCTGCTCTTTATCTGAACGCTGGAAGATGCAGAGCGATCATATCTAAGTTGGCTTGTCCTCCCATTATTCTTTTCCAAGTGGCGAAGCACTCTGTTATTTTTTGGCTGTTCTAATCAGCTGGCTGAGATCCAGCGCTCACCATGAGGGGAATCGACTCACCATTCGATGAACCGCACAGTGAGTAAATCTCTCGCTGTGCTGGCATTAAAAGTCCACCACATAGGGTGGGACTGGAATCATGTACAGGCCTGATTGGGTAGAAGTGACAGATTCTTTGGGTAACCAGCTCTGACAATCCAAGAGCTTTTTTATCTGGTGCCAGCCCACAAATTATCAGATTTATTCAATTTAATTTGACACAAATGGTAAGGCTAGTGTTTTGTAATGGCTCTTAGCCCATCTGTATTCTCGATCAATAGTATACAAAATTTATGACTGCTCTTTACTTTTTTTCAGTTCATTCTCTGCGGCCAGCCGATGTGAAAGTTATCGGAGCAGTGGGAGACTCTCTGACGGTTTGTGTACTGTTTGAGTCTCGATTGTCAAAAGCTTTTTTAAAAGGGCAAAATACAAAATCCGTGCGTCAATAATGAATAATCTTAATGCACCATATATAATAACAGTCAGGGATGTGGTAATGTATTAACAGTGGTATGTGAGCCTTAGTTATCAATCCTCAGCCATCTGTTCTTTATGTATTTACAACCCTGGTGAATCAGGAGTTTTTAAACTGCAGAGATACGACCAACATTCTATTATTAGCAAAATAGATACTGAACGTCTAACAGAATATAAAACGTTACAGCTGTGATTTTCTGACTTTGCGGGGATAGTTTTATCCTGACTCTCCCAGCGGGAATGGGACGGGTTCTGGGGTCGGTCGCCCGTTACCCCCGGCCCGATTTATGTCCCACCCGATTTACACCCGCCTGATTTACACCTGCCGGATTTACACCCGCCCGATTTACACCCGCCCGATTTACACCCGCCGGATTTACACCCGCCGGATTTACACCTGCCCGATTTACATCCCGCCCGATTTACACCCGCCCGATTTACACCTGCCGGATTTACACCCGCCCGATTTACACCTGCCGGATTTACATCCCGCCCGATTTACATCCCGCCCGATTTACATCCCGCCCGATTTACACCCGCCCGATTTACACCTGCCGGATTTACACCCGCCCGATTTACATCCCGCCCGATTTACATCCCGCCCGATTTACACCTGCCGGATTTACACCCGCCCGATTTATGTCCCACCCGATTTATGTCCCACCCGATTTACACACCCGCCCGATTTACACCCCGCCTGATTTACACCCGCCCGATTTACACCCGCCCGATTTACACCCGCCTGATTTACACCCGCCCGATTTACACCCGCCCGATTTACACCCGCCTGATTTACACCCGCCTGATTTACACCCGCCCGACTTACACCCCGCCCGATTTACACCCGCCCGATTTACACCCCGCCCGATTTACACCCGCCCGATTTGCACCCGCCCGATTTGCACCCGCCCGATTTGCACCCGCCCGATTTGCACCCGCCCGATTTGCACCCCGCCGGATTTGCACCCCGCCCGATTTACACCCGCCCGATTTACACCCGCCCGATTTACATCCCCGCCCGATTTACACCCCCCCCCCGATTTGCACCCGCCCGATTTGCACCCGCCCGATTTGCACCCGCCCGATTTGCACCCCGCCGGATTTGCACCCCGCCCGGTTTACACCCGCCCGATTTACACCCCGCCCGATTTACACCCGCCCGATTTACATCCCCGCCCGATTTACACCCCCCCGATTTACACCCGCCCGATTTACACCCCGCCCGATTTACACCCGCCCGATTTACATCCCCGCCCGATTTACACCCCCCCCGATTTACACCCGCCCGATTTGCACCCGCCCGATTTACACCCGCTCGATTTACACCCGCCGGATTTGCACCCGCCGGATTTGCACCCCGCCGGATTTGCACCAGCCCGATTTGCACCCGCCCGATTTACACCCGCCCGATTTGCACCCTGCCCGATTTACACCCGCCCGATTTACACCCGCCCGATTTACACCCGCCCGATTTACACCCGCCTGATTTACGATTGCCCGATTTACACCCGCCCGATTTACACCCGCCCGATTTACACCCGCCTGATTTACACCCGCCCGATTTACACTCCGCCTGATTTACACCCGCCCGATTTACACTCCGCCCGATTTACACCCGCCCGATTTACGTCCCGCCCGATTTACACCCCGCCCGATTTACGTCCCGCCCGATTTACGTCCCGCCCGATTTACACTCCGCCTGATTTACACCCGCCCGATTTACACTCCGCCCGATTTACACCCGCCCGATTTACGTCCCGCCCGATTTACGTCCCGCCCGATTTACGTCCCGCCCGATTTAGGTCCCGCCCGATTTACACCCGCCCGATTTACACCCGCCCGATTTACACCCCACCCGATTTACACCCGCCCGATTTACACCCCCCGCCCGATTTACACCCCCCGCCCGATTTACACTCCCGCCCGATTTACACCCCCGCCCGATTTACACCCCCCCCGATTTACACCCCCCGCCCGATTTACACTCCCGCCCGATTTACACCCCCCGCCCGATTTACACCCCCGCCCGATTTACACCCCCCGCCCGATTTACACCCCCCCCGATTTACACCCCCCCCGATTTACACCCGCCCGATTTACACCCCCCGCCCGATTTACACCCCCCGCCCGATTTACACCCCCCCGATTTACACCCCCGCCCGATTTACACCCCCCCGATTTACACCCCCCCGATTTACACCCCCGCCCGATTTACACCCCCCCCGATTTACACCCCCCCGATTTACACCCCCGCCCGATTTACACCCCCCCCGATTTACACTCCACCCGATTTACACCCCCCCGATTTACACCCCCCGCCCGATTTACACCCCCCCCCGATTTACACCTCCCCGATTTACACCCCCCCCGATTTACACACCGCCCGATTTACACCCCCCGCCCGATTTACACCCCCCCGATTTACACCCCCGCCCGATTTACACCCCCCCCGATTTACACCCCCCGCCCGATTTACACCCCCCGCCCGATTTACACCCCCCGCCCGATTTACACCCCCCGCCCGATTTACACCCCCGCCCGATTTACACCCCCCCCCGATTTACACCCCCGCCCGATTTACACCCCCCCCGATTTACACCCCCCGCCCGATTTACACCCCCCCCGATTTACACCCCCCGCCCGATTTACACCCCCCGCCCGATTTACACCCCCCCCGATTTACACCCCCCGCCCGATTTACACCCCCCCGATTTACACCCCCGCCCGATTTACACCCCCCCCGATTTACACCCCCCGCCCGATTTACACCCCCCGCCCGATTTACACCCCCCCGATTTACACCCCCGCCCGATTTACACCCCCCCCGATTTACACCCCCCGCCCGATTTACACCCCCCCCCGATTTACACCCCCGCCCGATTTACACCCCCGCCCGATTTACACCCCCCCGATTTACACCCGCCCGATTTACGTCCCGCCCGATTTACACCCGCCCGATTTACACCCGCCCGATTTACACCCCCCGCCTGATTTACACCCGCCCGATTTACACTCCGCCCGATTTACGTCCCGCCCGATTTACGTCCCGCCCGATTTACGTCCCGCCCGATTTACGTCCCGCCTGATTTACGTCCGGCCCGATTTACACCCGCCTGATTTACACCCGCCCGATTTACACCCCCGCCCGATTTACACCCCCGCCCGATTTACACTCCGCCCGATTTACACCCCCGCCCGATTTACACCCCCGCCCGATTTACACCCCCCCGATTTACACCCGCCCGATTTACGTCCCGCCCGATTTACACCCGCCCGATTTACACCCGCCCGATTTACACCCCCGCCCGATTTACACCCCCCCGATTTACACCCCCGCCCGATTTACACCCCCCCGATTTACACCCGCCCGATTTACGTCCCGCCCGATTTACACCTGCCCGATTTACACTCCGCCCGATTTACACCCGCCCGATTTACGTCCCGCCCGATTTACGTCCCGCCCGATTTACGTCCCGCCCGATTTACATCCCGCCCGATTTACGTCCCGCCCGATTTACACCCGCCCGATTTACGTCCCGCCCGATTTACACCCCACCCGATTTACACCCGCCTGATTTACACCCCCCGCCCAATTTACACCCGCCCGATTTACGTCCCGCCCGATTTACACCCCACCCGATTTACACCCGCCTGATTTACACCCGCCGCCCGATTTACACCCGCCCGATTTACGTCCCGCCCGATTTACACCCCACCCGATTTACACCCGCCTGATTTACACCCCCCGCCCGATTTACGTCCCGCCCGATTTACATCCCACACGATTTACACACCCGCCTGATTTACACCCCCCGCCCGATTTACACCCGCCCGATTTACATCCCGCCCGATTTACACACCCGCCTGATTTACATCCCACACGATTTACACACCCGCCTGATTTACACCCCCCGCCCGATTTGCACCCCGCCCGATTTACACCCCGCCCGATTTACACCCACCGCCGGATTTACACCCGCCGTCCGATTTACACCCACCCGATTTACACTCCGCCCGATTTACATCCCACACGATTTACACACCCGCCTGATTTACACCCGCCCGATTTGCACCCCGCCCGATTTACACCCACCGCCGGATTTACACCCGCCGTCCGATTTACACCCACCCGATTTACATCCCGCCCGATTTACACCCCCGCCCGATTTACACCCACCGCCCGATTTACATCCCGCCCGATTTACGTCCCGCCTGATTTACACCCGCCGTCCGATTTACACCCACCCGATTTACACCCCGCCCGATTTACACCCCCCGCCCGATTTACGTCCCGCCTGATTTACACCCCGCCCGATTTACATCCCGCCCGATTTACGTCCCGCCCGATTTACGTCCCGCCTGATTTACACCCCGCCCGATTTACGTCCCGCCCGATTTACACCCGCCCGATTTACGTCCCGCCCGATTTACACCCGCCTGATTTACACCCCCCGCCCGATTTACACCCCACCCGATTTACACCCGCCTGATTTACACCCCCCGCCCGATTTACACCCCACCCGATTTACACCCGCCTGATTTACACCCCCCGCCCGATTTACACCCCCCGCCCGATTTACACCCCCCGCCCGATTTACACTCCGCCCGATTTACACCCCCCGCCCGATTTACGTCCCGCCCGATTTACACCCCCCGCCCGATTTACACCCCCCGCCCGATTTACACCCCCGCCCGATTTACACCCGCCCGATTTACACCCGCCCGATTTACACCCCCGCCCGATTTACACCCCCCCGCCCGATTTACACCCCCCGCCCGATTTACACCCCCCCGCCCGATTTACACCCCCCCGCCCGATTTACACCCCCGCCCGATTTACACCCCCCCGCCCGATTTACACCCCCCGCCCGATTTACACCCGCCCGATTTACACCCCCGCCCGATTTACACCCCCCCGCCCGATTTACACCCCCCCGCCCGATTTACACCCCCCGATTTACACCCCCGCCCGATTTACACCCCCCCGCCCGATTTACACCCCCCGCCCGATTTACACCCGCCCGATTTACACCCCCGCCCGATTTACACCCCCCCGCCCGATTTACACCCCCCCGCCCGATTTACACCCGCCCGATTTACACCCCCGCCCGATTTACACCCCCCCGCCCGATTTACACCCGCCCGATTTACGTCCCGCCCGATTTACACCCCACCCGATTTACACCCGCCCGATTTACACCCGCCCGATTTACGTCCCGCCCGATTTACACCCCACCCGATTTACACCCGCCCGATTTACACCCGCCTGATTTACGTCCCGCCCGATTTACACCCGCCCGATTTACGTCCCGCCCGATTTACACCCCACCCGATTTACGTCCCGCCCGATTTACACCCCCCGCCCGATTTACACCCCCCGCCCGATTTACACTCCGCCCGATTTACACCCCCGCCCGATTTACACCCCCCCGCCCGATTTACACCCCCCCGCCCGATTTACACCCCCCGCCCGATTTACACCCGCCCGATTTACACCCCCGCCCGATTTACACCCCCCGCCCGATTTACACCCCCCCGATTTACACCCCCGCCCGATTTACACCCCCCCGCCCGATTTACACCCCACCCGATTTACACCCGCCCGATTTACACCCGCCCGATTTACGTCCCGCCCGATTTACACCCGCCCGATTTACACCCGCCTGATTTACGTCCCGCCCGATTTACGTCCCGCCCGATTTACACCCCACCCGATTTACGTCCCGCCCGATTTACACCCGCCCGATTTACGTCCCGCCCGATTTACACCCGCCCGATTTACACCCGCCCGATTTACGTCCCGCCCGATTTACACCCGCCCGATTTACACCCCACCCGATTTAAACCCGCCTGATTTACACCCGCCCGATTTACACCCGCCCGATTTACACCCGCCTGATTTACACCCCCGGGGGAATTAAAAAACAGAATGTGTCAGGAATGGACAGAAGGTATGGAGTAAAAAGTAAAGTACTAAAAAGGGAAAAAACAGGAACTAAGTGTTACAAAACATATTTGAAAGTTCTTTATCTGAATGCACGTAGCATTCGTAACAAAATGAATGAGTTAACGGCACAAATAATGACATATGGGTATGATCTTGTGGCCATTACAGAAACATGGCTGCAGGGTGACCATGACTGGGAATTAAACATACCAGGTTATTTAACAATCAGGAAGGACAGGCAGGAAGGGAGAGGAGGTGGGGTGGCTATGTTAATAAAGGAAGGAATCACTGTAATACAGAGAAATGATATTGGGTCAAAGGAGCACGATAGTGAAACAGTTTGGGTGGAGGTAAGGAATAATAAGGGGAAAAAAACACTAGTGGGCACAGTCTATAGGCCTCCGAACAGTCGCAACTCTGTTGGACGGAGTATTAATCAGGAAATAGTTGAGGCTTGTAATAAGGGAACATCTATAATTATGGGGGATTTTAATTATCATATTAACTGGACAAATCAAACTGGGCAGGGCTGCCTTGAGGATGAGTTCATTGAGTGTATTAGGGATGGGTTTCTTGAGCAGTATGTAACTGAACCGACCAGGGGGCAAGCAACCTTAGATCTGGTCCTGTGTAACGAGACAGGATTAATTCAAAATGTCCTAGTAAAGGATCCCCTTGGAATGAGTGACCATAACATGGTTGAATTCCATATTCAATTAGAGGGTGAGAAGGTTGGATCTCAAACAAGCGTGCTAAGCTTGAATAAAGGAGACTATGAAGGTATGAGAGCGGAATTAATGAGAGTAGAGTGGATTGGGAAAATAGATTAAAGGGTAAGACGGTACATGATCAGTGGTGTACATTTAAGGAGTTATTTTACAACTTCCAAAAAAAATATATTCCACTGAGGAAAAAAGGGTGTAAAAGAAAAGACAGCGATCCGTGGCTAAGTAAAGTAATTAAGGATAGTATCCGACTAAAAACAAGGGCATATAAGGTAGCCAAATCTAGTGGGAGGATAGAGGATTGGGAAGTCTTTAAAAGACAGCAAAAAATAACAAAAAGATTGATTAAGAAAGGGAAGATAGATTATGAAAGTAAATTAGCAAAAAATATAAAAACAGATAGTAAAAGTTTCTATAGTTATATAAAAAGAAAAAGGGTGGCTAAAGTAAATGTTGGTCCCTTAGAGGATGAGACCGGGAAATTAATGGTGGGAAATATGGAGATGGCAAAAACACTGAACAATTATTTTGTATCAGTCTTTACAGTAGAGGACACTAAGAATATCCCAACACTGGACAAACAGGGGGCTCTGGGGGGGGGAGGAACTAAATACAATTAAAATCACTAAGGAAGTGGTACTTGGTAAAATAATGGGACTCAAGGCGGATAAATCCCCTGGACCTGATGGCTTGCATCCCAGGGTCTTGAGGGAAGTGGCGGTAGGGATTGTGGATGCATTGGTAATAATTTTCCAAAACTCACTGGACTCAGCAAAGGTCCCGGCAGATTGGAAAACTGCTAATGTAACACCATTATTTAAAAAGGGTAGTAGGCAGAAGGCTGGAAACTATAGACCTGTTAGCCTAACATCTGTGGTTGGTAAAATGTTAGAGTCCATTATTAAGGAGACAGTAACGGGACATTTGGATAAACACAATTTAATAGGGCAAACTCAGCATGGTTTCATGAAGGGGAAGTCATGTTTAACAAATTTGCTTGAGTTTTTTGAGGAAGTAACATATAGGGTGGATAAAGGGGAACCAGTGGACGTAGTGTATTTAGACTTCCAAAAGGCATTTGATAAGGTGCCACACAAAAGATTATTGCTCAAGATAAAAAATCACGGGATTGGGGGTAATATTCTGGCATGGGTGGAGGATTGGCTATCTAACAGAAGGCAGAGAGTTGGGATAAATGGTTCATTCTCAGACTGGCAACCAGTAACTAGTGGTGTTCCGCAGGGGTCAGTGCTGGGTCCCCAACTCTTTACAATCTATATTAACGATTTGGAGGAAGGGACCGAGTGTAACATATCAAAGTTTGCAGATGATACAAAGATGGGACGGAAAGTAGTGAGTGAGGAGGACATAAAAAACCTGCAAAGGGACATAGACAGGCTAAGTAAGTGGGCAGAGATTTGGCAGATGGAATACAATACTGGAAAGTGTGAAGTTATGCACTTTGGCAGGAAAAATCAGAGAGCAAGTTATTATCTTAATGGCAAGAAACTGGAAAGTACTGTAGTACAAAGGGATCTGGGGGTCCTGGTGCACGAAACTCAAAAAGTTAGTATGCAGGTGCAGCAAGTGATCAAGAAGGCCAATGGAATGTTGGCTTTTATTGCTAGGGGGTTGGAATATAAAAACAGGGAGGTATTGCTGCAGTTGTACAAGGTATTGGTGAGGCCGCACCTGGAATACTGCATACAGTTTTGGTGTCCATACTTAAGAAAAGACATACTTGCTCTCGAGTCAGTACAAAGAAGGTTCACTCGGTTAATCCCGGGGATGAGGGGGTGGTCATATGAGGAGAGGTTGAGTAGATTGGGACTCTACTCATTGGAGTTCAGAAGAATGAGAGGCGATCTTATTGAAACATATAAGATTGTGAAGGGGCTTGATCGGGTGGATGCGGTGAGGGTGTTCCCAATGATGGGTGAAACTAGAACTAGGGGGCATAATCTTAAAATAAGGGGCTGCTCATTCAAAACTGAGATGAGGAGAAACTTCTTCACTCAGAGGGTGGTAGGTTTGTGGAATTTGCTGCCCCACAAAGCTGTGGAAGCTACATCATTAAATAAATTTAAAACAGAAATAGATAGTTTCCTAGAAGTAAAGGGAATAAAGGATTACGGGGAGCGGGCAGGAAATTGGACATGAGTCTGGGTTCGGAATGGTCATGGCCCTGTGGGTAGTGGAGCGGGCCCAGGGGCCGTGTAGCCTTGTTCTGCTCCTACCGTGTTCTAATTCTGTTAGATTTCAGGAGATGGTTTTATTCCTGTTCCTGGCTGGGGTGGAGATCGCCTTTACAGAAGGTAAGTACTGTAGAAAAAATAGGGACAGAGTGATCTCCTGGAAGAATTTCGATCGCCTAGATGGGTCGGAGAGGAATTTCCCAGATTTTTTTCTCCCAAATTGGCCATTGGGTCTTTATCTGGTTTTTCGCCTCTCCCGGGAGATCACATGGGTTCGGGTGGATGCAGAGTGATAGAAGATTTGAGGTTAGGATCAGATCAGCCATGATCTTATTGAATGGTGGAGCAGGCTCGAGGGGCCGATTGGCCTACTCCTGCTCCTATTTCTTATGTTCTTATGTTCTTACACCCGCCCGATTTACATCCCGCCCGATTTACATCCCACACGATTTACACACCCGCCTGATTTACACCCGCCCGATTTGCACCCCGCCCGATTTACACTCCGCCCGATTTACACCCCGCCCGATTTACACCCCGCCCGATTTACACCCACCGCCGGATTTACACCCGCCGTCCGATTTACACCCGCCTGATTTACACCCGCCCGATTTACACCCCGCCCGATTTACACCCCCCGCCCGATTTACATCCCACCCGATTTACACCCGCCCGATTTACACCCGCCCGATTTACGATTGCCCGATTTACACTCCGCCCGATTTACACCCGCCCGATTTACACCCCGCCCGATTTACACCCGCCCGATTTACACCCGCCCGATTTACACCCGCCCGATTTACACCCGCCCGATTTACGATTGCCCGATTTACACCCGCCCGATTTACGATTGCCCGTTTTACACCTCGCTCGATTTACGATTACCCGATTTACACCCGCCCGATTTACACCCGCCCGATTTACGATTGCCCGATTTACGATTGCCCGATTTACACCCGCCCGATTTACACCCGCCCAATTTACGATTGCCTGATTTACACCCGCCCGATTTACGATTGTCCAATTTACACCCGCCCGATTTACGATTGCCCGATTTACACCCGCCCGATTTACGATTGCCCGATTTACACCCGCCCGATTTACGATTGCCCGATTTACACCTCGCTCGATTTGCGATTGCCCGATTTACGATTGCCCGATTTACACCCGCCCGATTTACACCCGCCCGATTTACGATTGCCCGATTTACGATTGCCCGATTTACACCCGCCCGATTTACGATTGCCCGTTTTACACCTCGCTCGATTTACGATTGCCCGATTTACGATTGCCCGATTTATACCCGCCCGATTTACGATTGCCCGATTTACACCTCGCTCGATTTACGATTGCCCGATTTACACCCGCCCGATTTACGATTGCCCGATTTACACCCGCCCGATTTACGATTGCCCGATTTACACCCGCCCGATTTACGATTGCCCGTTTTACACCTCGCTCGATTTGCGATTGCCCGATTTACGATTGCCCGATTTACACCCGCCCGATTTACACCCGCCCGATTTACGATTGCCCGATTTATGATTGCCCGATTTACACCCGCCCGATTTACACCCGCCCGATTTACGATTGCCCGTTTTACACCTCGCTCGATTTACGATTGCCCGATTTACGATTGCCCGATTTATACCCGCCCGATTTACGATTGCCCGATTTACACCTCGCTCGATTTACGATTGCCCGATTTACACCCGCCCGATTTACGATTGCCCGATTTACACCCGCCCGATTTACGATTGCCCGATTTACACCCGCCTGATTTACGATTGCCCGATTTACACCCGCCTGATTTACTCCCCGCCCAATTTACTCCCTGCCTGATTTGCATCCCTCCCGATTTACACCCGCCCGATTTACACACCCTGCCCGATTTATACCCCCCCCACCCGATTTACACCCTGCCTGATTTGCACGCTCCGCCTGATTTATACCCCCCCCCGCTCCATTTCCACCCCGTGCCCTATTTACTCCCCGTCCGAGTTACAACCGCCCGTTTTAACCCCCCGCCCCATTTACACCCGCCCGTTTTAACCCCCCGCCCCATTTACACCCGCCCGTTTTAACCCCCCGCCCCATTTACACCCGTCCGATTTACACCATGTAAACAGAACAGCCATGGATCTCCAGGACCCTCGGAGCACTTCTCTGACCAACTTCTTTCCAAATCCTTTCAGCTGTCATTCCCAACTCCATGCCCACCAACACAAGCAGCACCACTTTCAACGGTGTAACATTGAACTCACTGGGAGTCCTGCTATAGGAGATCCATGTAATGAAAGGAAACTGAGTCTGGGGTCTATTTTCACTGCCTTTGCCTGGTGTTAGCACAGGAACAGGAGCAGGCCAGTCAGCCCCTCGAGCCTGGTCCACTATTCAATTAGTTCTTGGCCGATCTGTACCTTGACTCCATCTGCCCACCTTGGTTCCATAACCCTTAATACCCTTGCCTAACAGGGGTTGATAACGGCCTCAAAATGGGGTCAGTAGCCCGTTTACACTGGTAATGCGGCCGACTCCATTTTGATAGGGGCCTACCACCAGGTGTCCAAAGCGCCTGCCTGTTTCAGGCGAGAGGTCCCTTTTAACATGGAAATCGGGATTCTATGTGTAAATAGGGATGAGAAAATTAATATTGTACAAGATGTGCTTCTTACATCTGATAGGAAGGTTTGGGTGATTTTATTCACTCGACTCATTCACTAGTCTGTTTCGTGCAATCTGATCATCAACTTCTTTCTTGAAACCACTGGAAGAGTTTTACTTTATCTGAGGGAGAGAAATAGAAACTAGTCCTGGTGTCTTTTGTTTTGTAGGCTGGCAACGGAATAGGCTCGAAACCCAATGATCTTCTGGACGTCTTAACCCAGTACAGGGGGCTGTCCTTCAGGTACAATGCACGGTGTTCCAAAAAAAAAGTCCTGCAGAACAGTTCGCAACGAGCAGCGCTGTCGGAAATCCAGAAACATGGAATTCCTACGCACTAGAGCGAGTTCTGAGTATTCCCAAATGTTGCTCAGGTTCCATTTGAATTTGCAATCTCCATTAAATTGAAAATATTGTAATCAAGTTCGCTGGTCTGAAGCTGTGTCTGGTTTTGAGATCTCTCTACCTTGGCTGATCCAGTCAAAAAACTCTGCAATCATTTCAAGAGGCAATTAGGTGTGAGTGAGGAATTATAGGTTTCTGTGGAAGAATGAGCCAGATGGACCGAATGGCTTTCCTCATCTGTACCTTCCCTTTCACTGTAGAGTTTTGCCCAAAAGGTCAGCACCCTTTACTCTTGGTTTATCAGAGAGGAGCATAACCAAACGCAAAGGGCGTATTTTGACTTTGGCCGATAGTGTAAAATGGGCAATAGTGAGTTCGGCAGCCTCTTTTATTTCCATTGACCATGGGAGAGATGTATAGCAGGCTGCGGATTCAACTAGATTGATTCCTGGGATGAGAGGGCTCCTCTATGAGGAGAAATCGAGTAGACTAGGCCTATATTCTCTGGAGTTCAGAAGAATGAGAAGTGATCTCATTGAAACATATAAAATTCTTACAGGGCTTGACAGGGTAGATGCAGGGAGGACATTTCCCCTGGCTGGGGATGTTAGAAACATAGAAACATAGAAGATAGGAGCAGGAATAGGCCATTCGGCCCCTCGAGCCTGCTCCGCCATTCAATGAGATCATGGCTGATCATCCAAACTCAGTACCCTGTCCCTGCCTTCTCCCCATATCCCTTGATCACTTTAGCCTTAAGAAATATATCTAACTCCTTCTTGAATATACAGCAGGGGTCACAGTCTCAGAATAAGGGGTCGGCCATTTAGGACTGAGATGAGGAGAAATTTCTTCACTCAGAGGGTGGTGAATCTTTGGAATTCTCTACCCCAGAGGGCTGTGGAGGCTCAGTCGTTGAGTATATTCAAGATAGAGATCCATAGATTTTTGGGTACTAAGGGGATCAAGGGATAAACATAGAAACATAGAAGCATAGAAGATATGGGGATAGTGCAGGAAAGTGGAGTTGAGGTCGAAGATCAGTCATGATCTTATTGAATGGTGGAGCAGGCTCGAGGGGCTATGTGGCGGAGCAGGCTCGAGGGGCCGTGTGGCGGAGCAGGCTCGAGGGGCCGTGTGGCGGAGCAGGCTCGAGGGGCCGTGTGGCGGAGCAGGCTCGAGGGGCCGTGTGGCGGAGCAGGCTCGAGGCGCCGTGTGGCGGAGCAGGCTCGAGGCGCCGTGTGGCGGAGCAGGCTCGAGGGGCCGTGTGGCAGAGCAGGCTCAAGGGGCCGTGTGGCGGAGCAGGCTCAAGGGACCGTGTGGCAGAGCAGGCTCGAGGGGCCGTGTGGCGGAGCAGGCTCGAGGGGCCGTGTGGTGGAGCAGGCTCGAGGGATCGTGTGACGGTGCAGACTCGAGGGGCCGTGTGACGGAGCAGACTCGAGGGGCCGTGTGGCCGACTCCTGCTCCTATTTCTTATGTTCTTATGTTCACCCGTTGTACATTGTCGCACAAAGTCAAAATCTACCCCCAAAGTATCCAACTTGGATGAAATTCACTGACCTGACCAATTCATCCGCACTGAGCCCTTTCACTCGTCTCTATCTCTCCACGTATTATACAAGATGCGAATTCCTCTGGTCACTCTGTAAATACACTTTTGATGATTTCTTCAGTTTGCTATGTTCTAAAAGGAAGGGTGGGAAATTTCCTGAGAGATAATCCCGCTCCGCCAGTAGTTACATCGGCGGGAGTGGGATGGCAGCCCAATTTACTCGCGAAAACGGGGTTTCCGATGTACTTCCGACGGCGTAACACCAGCGGAACGGGCGCAGCTCCCGGGAATTTCCGAGCCAAAGTGTTTACAATTTTGCAGTGAATCCCAAACAGAGGAAGTTTTCACAAATGTGTTTACAATGTTGCACAGCACCGTGAGCAGAGGTGCTCATACCCCCCCAGAGGGGCCAATACAAGTCTGCCTTTTACTCACAAGTCAAAGGTTGAGAGTCATGGGCACTGCATTGTGCTGTAAAGGCCTTACAATGGAATTAAATGAAAATGACCCTGCCTGATTGTGTATTCCTTTATAAATCTGTGCTTGTTATCAGGCTTAAAAGAAAACGTGCTTACAGTTCACGTCTGTTCTGTAGTCAAGCGACAGGTGCGTTCAGCGGGTAGCATGCTCACCTCTTAGTCAGAAGGTTGTTGGATCAGGCCCCACACCAGGGCTTGAGCATGTGATCCAAGCTAACACAGCACTGTAGTATTGAGAATAACAACAGAAAATGCTGGAAAAACTCAGCAGGTCAGGCAACATCCGTGGAGTTGCCTGACCTGCTGAGTTTTTCCAGCATTTTCTGTTGTTATTTCGGATTTCCAACATCTGCAGTATTTTGCTATCGCACTGTAGTATTGAGGGTGTGCTGTACATTCAGAGGTGCCATTCTTCTGATGAGACACTAACCCAAGGTCTCATCTGAAACATAGAAACATAGAAGATAGGAGCAGGAGTAGGCCATTCGGCCCCTTGAGCCTACTCCGCCATTCAATGAAATCATGGCTGATCATTCAAATTCAGTACCCTGTCCCTGCCTTCTCCCCATATCCCTTGATCCCTTTAGCCTTAAGAAATATATCTAACTCCTTCTTGAATATATTTAATGAATTGGCCTCAACTGCCTTCTGTGGTAGAGAATTCCACAGGTTCACCTCTCTCTGAGTGAAGAAATTCCTCCTCATCTCTGTCCTAAATGGCTTACCCCTTATCCTTAGAATCTGACCCCTGGTTCTGGACTCCCCCGCCATCAGGAACATCCTTCCTGCATCTAGTCTATCTAGTCCTGTTAGAATTTTATAAGTTTCAATGAGATCCCCTCTCATTCTTCTAAACTCCAGCGAGTATAAGCCCAATCGACCCAATCTCTCCTCATACGTCATTCCTGCCATCCCAGGTATCAGTCTGGTGAATCTTCGCTGCACTCCCTCCATGGCAAGAACATCCTTCCTCAGATAAGGCGACCAAAACTGCACACAATGCTCAAGGTGTGGTCTCACCAAGGCCCTGTACAACTGCAGCAACACATCCTTGTTCCTGTACTCGAACCCTCTCGCTAAGAAGGCCAACATACCATTGGCCTTCTTAACCGCCTGCTGCACCTGCATGCTTACCTTCAGCGACTGGTGCACAAGGACACCCAGGTCTCGTTGCACTTCCAATTCTCCCAATCTATTGCCATTCAGATAATAATGTGCCTTCCTGTTTTTGCCACCAAAGTGGATAACCTCACATTTATCCACATTATACTGCATCTGCCATGCATCTGCCCAATCACCCAACCTGTCCAAATCGTACTCAAGTTTATTCCAACTCCTTGCTTCCTGTCTGCCAACCAGTTCTCTATCCAAGTCAGTCACTCTATCTGTCTGTGCAGTTGAGCATAAAAGATCCCATAAGAATATTCAAAGAAGAGCAGGGTGACCTGGCCAACATTACTCTCTCAACCAACTGATTATCTGCTCGTTCCTCCTATTCCTGTCTGTATGTGGAAGTGCTTTGAGACATTCCACAGAGAAATGTGACAAGGCATTATATAAATGGATTTGTATTTGTGTTTTTAACGTGAGTGAAGTGAAAATAAATCTGTTTTAACTTTAGGGTAGAAATATCATTTTAAATGTTTCTGAGAAAATTATTACCAGGAGTTGTTTTATTCTTTTGTTAACAGCATTGGAGGAGATGAATCGTTAAGAACCACCACCACTCTGCCAAGTAAGGACATCAGAATAGCGTAAAATTTTATTTTGTTCAATTTTTGAACATTTTGAAATGTTCCCACAGGATAACTTTTAAAAGTCAAAGGTTACCTCACTCTAGTTCGAGCCAGTAAAAAACAAATTTAGGACTGATAATCAAGCAGTTCGTCTTCACATAAAGACTGGTCAACACATGGAATGGACCTCTGGGTAATGTAATGGCGTCAAACACCTTTGAATTATTTACGAAACAATTCGATACCACATTGTGGGGACTGTAAGGTTTTTCTAGATAGACGGCTGAATGAAATAGTCCTCGGGGTTGATTTTAACTGGTCCCACCGGGCGGAAGGTGGGGGAGGAACTGGGCAGCAGCGTGTTGGATACCCGTTTTACACCCCGCCCAACCCTGTGTCATCCTGCTGAATCAAGCCTTTAGCGTGTTTCGATTTAGTGCATGCTCCTAATCCTTGCTTTCGCTCTCAAAATGTTGTCACCTCACACTTCTCGATATTAACTTGCATCCGCCACGTGACCCCTCGTGTTCTTCTGGAGCCATTTACAATTTTTGCTGTTTGCCAAACCCCCAACTTTTGTGTCATCAGCAAATTTAAATGTAATTATAGATATCACAGGTCTAACGTGGGGAGGGAGAGGGGAGGAAATTACTTTGAAAAAGATAAAAAATGAGTTAAATGCTGTTTTGTTCGAAATGCCATTTTATGGAAGAAAACGATAGTCTCAGCAGAATTTTGTGTTGAGTGTTTAATAGAAGTGGTACAGTAAAAAATTTCCCGCTGGGGTTGCACCTGATCTCCCGTTGTAACGTCTGCCGTTTCCGCCATTTCTCCAGCGTTTCTGCCGAAGCTCTGGTGGGAGACTGGGAGAACCCCCGTGGAAATTTTACCTTACCGAGTTATTTTTTTTACTCCCATTTGACCTTCAAGTCAAGTCTCTCTATCTGCCGGAACATTCAGGGCCGGAGCTCCCAGTGAGGGAAACTCGGTTACCGGCTGGGGATGTATGTTATAGGTTTGGGAAGTGCGACAGAATCTGATTTAAATAGCAGAAGAATCTTGGACACAAAGAGTGATTAAGATGTGGAATAGACTTCCGGGTAGGATAGTGGAAGTGAAGTAAGTCCCTGGAATCATTTAAGCAACTGCTGGATGCCGTGATGGGAGGGAGCTGTAGGTTCATTCTGGATAGTTGAGCTGGGATGGGCCGAATGGACTTCCTCGTCTATATTGGTCTTGTGATCTCTGATGGTAACAGACATCAAAAGATCACCCATCATTAAACATTGGCTGATTTTTTAACTTTTCTTTGAACTTGATGACAGGTTCTATAGCGGCCAGAACCTTTCCCTGTAATATCTCCCGCTATTGTTGCCTTCAGATATTCTTCGCGAATTTAACCCTTCGTTGACTGGCTTTTCGACTGGAAAGGGAAATCTTGAGAATCCAAAAGCGTTCCTGAATCAAGCTGTGCCTGGAGCCGTGGCCGGGTATGTACTTGAGATCTATTCTCGTGACTGTTCTAGTTATGGGGCAGGGTTTTACGCTGGGGGTTACACCGCTTCCTCGATGTACCTTGAGTGGAATGCAGAGGAAGATACTTTAGGAGGCATTCTGCTCGCTCCACCCATTGCCGGCACTTCCTGCCACAAGTGAGGTCAGGTGTATAATATGTATGCCCAAATATGGGTGGGCGTATTATAATGAGATGCAAATGGCGGGAATAGGTCACATGACACATTTCCTGCCATTCAGGCCTTAGCAAAGCTGGGCACAAGGAATGCTGGTGTGTTCCTGGAATCCAGTGTTGGTATAGGCAATGGGTGGTGGAGGGGGCGGGGGGATGTAAAGATTTAAAAAGCCATAAACCCTATGCAATCCATCGTAGGCTACTGTGATTTTATTATTTTAAAAAAAATCAGAAGTCCTTGGGACAGATCGAAGCCACCAGTCTCGCTATAATGTGGCAGGACTTTAAATCTCCATGTTCAAGGAGAGCAAGAAGGGGAAACTCAAAGAGAAATATTATAATTTATCGAATGCCTTTTTTTTCCCCCATGACTAGAGATCTTCCAGGTCAAGTGAGAAGATTAGTGGACATCATGAAAAATAATTCGGTAAGATTTGCTTAATAATAATAATACATCTTTGTCTTCTGAATCTCTAATCCAAATTTGAAGGCCTTACTGGTGAATGGGGCCTTTCACTTATACTTAATAGTCAAATCCAATGGGAGCGGTTCTGACCCATGATCCTCAGTATAAAGGAGGCTGTTTTATATAGTTAGTTCTTTGAGGATGTAACAAGCGGGGTGGACAAGGGTGAGCCAGTGGATGTGGTGTATTTGGATTTCCAGAAAGCATTCGATAAGGTGTCATATAAAACTGTACTGCATAAGATAAGAGCCCACAGAGTTGGGGGTAATATATTAGCACGGATAGAGAATTGGCTAACTAACAGAAAGCAGAGAGTCGGGATAAATGGGTCATTTTCTGGTTGGCAAACGGTAACTAGTGGGGTGCCACAAGGATCAGTGCTGGGGCCCCAACTAGTTACAATCTACATTAATGACTTGGATGAAGCGATCGAGTGTAATGTAGCCAAGTTTGCGGATGATACAAAGATGGGTGGGAAAGCAAGTTGTGCAGAGGACTCAAAGAACCTGCAAAGGGATATAGACAGGCTAGGTGAGTGGGCAAACATTTGGCAGATGGAGTATAATGTGGGAAAGTGCGAGGTTATCCACTTTGGCAGGAAAAATAAAAAAACAAGCTCTTATTTAAATGGAAAGAGATTACAAAGTGCTACAGTTCAGAGGGACCTGGGGGCCCTTGTGCATGAAACACAAAAAGTTAGCATGCAGGTACAGCAAGTAATCAAAAAGGCAAATGGAATGTTGGCCTTTATTTCAAGGGGGTTGGAGTATAAAAGCAGGGAAGTCCTGCTACAACTGTACAAGGTATTGGTGAGACCACACCTTGAGTACTGCGTACAGTTTTGGTCTCCTTATTTAAGGAAGGATATACTTGCATTGGAGGCAGTTCAGAGACGATTCACTAGGTTAATTCCAGAGATGAGGGGTTTGACTTATGAGGAAAGGTTGAGCAGGCTGGGCCTATACTCATTGGAATTTAGAAGAATGAGAGGTGATCTTATTGAAACATATAAGATACTGAAGGGGCTCGACAGGGTAGATGCAGAGAGGATGTTTCCCCTCGTGGGGGAATCTACAACTCAGGGACACAGTCTCAGAATAAAGGGTCGCCCTTTTAGAACTGAGGTGAGGAGGAATTTCTTCTCTCAGAGGGTCGTAAATTTGTGGAATTCTCTGCCCCAGCGAGCTGTGGAGGCTGGGTCATTAAATACATTTAAAGTGGAGTTAGACAGATTTTTGCAAGATAAGTGAGTGAAGGGTTATGGGGAGCAGGCTGGGAAGTGGCTTTGAGCCCTAGATCAGCCATGATCTCATTGAATGGCGGAGCAGGCTCGAGGGGCCAAGTGGCCTATTCCTGCTCCTATTTCTTATGTTCTTATGTATGGTTACATGTCACATGGTCCAATAATGTTGCTAAACTTGGTTGAATCACTAGATTATCAGCAATTGGACTACCTACTACACTTCTGATGAGGGCTTTGAGGGATCAAATTGGCGCATTCTCAAGAAGAGATCGCATATCTCTACTTATTAAACTACCAGGGAGTAAAAAGGCACAAAACTATGAGAATGCACACCTCTACATTTCATTGGACGATCAGGGATCGCATTGGCCCATCACAACTGTGAGACTGCTTATCCCTTCATCCCACTGAATTGCCAGTGACTGGAGGGCTATATACTCACCTCAAGAGGCTGCATTAATTTATGCACAATGCAGACAGAGCATTGAGGGAGCGCTCGGTTGGGCCACATTGAATTCCATCGTGGATGGCACATGTCCTGTTGGCCTCACAATGAGGGGACATTCACTGAGGAGCCGTGCTTGGATAGACTGTGGGTCAGAAAATTGCGCTACAGTGTCGTAGCCCTATTCTTGGTCCGTGTTCCCTTTGAGTGCATTCCCCTGCTTGGAGCGTAGGATCAGTGAATTTATCCTAGGGCATCATTTGTGGATTAGCCCCTGTGATAGGAATGGCTGGAAAACTGATGGTGCTTCTCTCTTTTCTAGAAAATTGATTTTCAGAATGACTGGAAGATTATCAACTTGTTTATTGGAGGAAATGACGTGTGCAAATACTGCACCGATTCGGTGAGCAAGTCAATGTATCTGTGTGAGGGCCAGAATGACTCCTAGTCTTAGAGTCATAGGGAGTCATTTTAGCCTAATTGGCCGGGCGGCAAACCCATGGGATCCCGGGATGGGCAGAGATTGTGCGGTAGGAGAGGTTGCGGTGGGGATGTTAGGTCGCGGGGTGGTCGGCCAATCACGCGGGGCGAGTGATCACGTGGAGGGAGTGATTGCGGCCGAAGGTTTGCTTGAGCAGCTGGGGGAAGCACCTCCTGCTACTCCTGGCCCACAAGCAGTGCCCACAAAAGGCATCAAGGGGTATGGGGAGAGAGCGGGAATATGGTATTGAGATAGAGGATCAGCCATGATCATATTGAATGGCGGAGCAGGCTCAAAGGGCCGAATGGCCTACTCCTGCTCCGATTTTTCTATGTTTCTATGCTGGCAAAATACTTAACTGCTGGATCTGGCTGCTCCCCGCTTCCCTGCAGCTGCCGGTATTCCCGAACCCTGGGAAGGCCCGGCCCGCAGCATTAAACTGAAATGCTTCCCACATTCTGAGGAATGGAACCTCGTTTAAATATTATAATTACGGACCCGCCTCTCCTGAGCGGGTTCCACGGACGCCTCAAACCCACCGCGGTTAAACCGGAAGCAGGCACGTTCGCGGTGTGTTGGGATCAGGTTTCACACTGTTACCGATTTAAACCCCCGCGCCTCACCCCGTCCATTGTGCAGGGGTTAAAACTCCCCCAATTTATGTTATGTGGAAGGTCGTGCCGTGTCAGAGTGTTGTAGTGGGGGCTATGTTCTGCCAGTGGAGGTGGTAAGTATACACCTGACATTTGAGTGTGGGGGGAGAGCGGGGGGGGGGTGCGGATTTTCAACATCTGGCTGCCCATTTCTCGCCTGAAATATGGGCATCGAGCAGAGGATAATCTGGTGAGCACCTGGGGCGCCCAGTCTCCGCCTGATTCAGTTTTGGGACGCGACCTGCCAACCGGCTCAGAAGCAGGAGCCGAACAATTTCCCATCATCCCCCTGGCGCCAGCGAGCTGCAGCGGGGAAGACCAGCAACGTTTAAATGAGGGCCCCGGAGCCGATGTAGCTCGGGCCTCAGGCCAGCGCAGACGGGCGCGCGGAGACACGGCTCCACCGACTTTTGCGGCCGTTCTGGGCACTAGTCGAAACTCCTTGGCCCGCGTTTCCGGGTGATTGTTGGTTCCTGGGCTCTTTGTATTTATAGATCACTGAGCTTGTCTGACCTGTATTCCATGTTCTTCTTCTTAGGCTTATTATTCTGCTATAAACTTTGCCAAGCGAGTTGAAGAAGCACTGGATATCCTCCACAAAGAGGTAGGTTTACACTACCCCAGTGTCCCAGACTTTTCAAGTCATTGGATTCTACCCGACCTTTCATTGTATCTATGCTGAATTAGTCTTTTTTTCTCATTTTTGGTGCTAATGTCTTTGGGGGTAAAATCATATTGTGGTTAAAATAATTTTCAAAAAATATTATATTGAATTTTGAAGGTGCCCAATCAGCTGGGTACAGCTATCTGGTGACTTTGGTGATGAGAGTATAATGAGCTGAGAAAATGTAAGTCTTACAGCCTCTCATTTTGGAGACTACAAGGTTAAAACCCCAAGGCTGGGAGAGGGCGCAACCCAGGCGGAAGAAACCAAAATCTGCCACATTCCCCCCCCCCCACCCCACCCGCGCCCCACGGTAGAGCTCTGTCCTAAATTCCAGTTGGGGAGCGGGCAGGTGAGTCTTCTGCCTACGTCCACGGCCAGCTTTGGCGGCTGGTCCGAGGGGGTTCCCGGGGCTATCCCGGGAATTCTGGTCAGCTCACTCTCCTTAGGCCCAGCAGAAGCCATGCCCACTGAGAGCAGGCTTGGTTCCATACTGGGCCTTAAGTAGGCCGCAAACATCGGTGAGGAAAGATAATTGAGCCCAGAGGGGACTGATTACTTAATAATGGCCTGTGTGAGAAGGCAAATAATTTTCTCTTTGAACTGTTGAGAGTCTCTGACTTGCCCCTTTGGAGTGGCAGGGTGTCAGTGTTCCACCAGGCAGTCTGGGCAGGCACCTCTGTCGTTCTCCTACAGATGTGGGCTACCTACTCCTATGAATTAAATGACGTTGTCCCCATGATTTGGGATAGAGTCAACTCCAGGGCCCAGAAATCCTATCCGTCATACTTCCAGTAGCAGAGTAAGGACCCCAGAATTTCAGGCCCAATAGCTGTATTTACCAACTTAGAATCATAGAATGGTTACAGCACGAAGAAAGTCATTCGGCCCGTCGAGCCCGTGCCGGCTCTCTGCAAGAGCACATCAGCTAGTCCCAATCACCCACCCTTTCCCCGTAGCCCTGCAAATTTTTTTCCTTCAAGTACTTATCCAATTCCCTTTGAAAGCCATGATTGAGTCTGTCTCCACCACCCTGGCACTTAAACATAGAAACATAGAAGATAGGAGCAGGAGTAGGCCATTAGGCCCCTCGAGCCTGCTCCACCATTCAATGCAATCATGGCTGATCATCCAATTTCAGTACCCGGTCCCTGCTTTCTCCCCATACCCCTTGATCCCTTTAGCCTTAAGAAATATATCCAACTCCTTCTTCAATATTTTTAATGAATTGGCCTCTACTGCCTTCTGTGGTAGAGAATTCCACCGGTTCACCACTCTCTGGGTGAAGAAATTCCTCCTCATTTCTGTCCTAAATGGCCTACCCCTTTTCCTTAGACTGTGACCCCTGGTTCTGGACTCCCCGACCATTGGGAACATCATTCCTGCATTTAGTCTGTCCAGTCCTATCAGAATTTTATAAGTTTCAATGAGATCCCCTCTCATTCTTCTAAACTCCAGCGAGTACCAGCCCAATCGTCCCAATCTCTCCTCATACATCATTCCTGCCATCCCAGGTATCAGCCTGGTGAATCTTCGCTGAACTCCTTCCATGGCAAAAACATCCTTCCTCAGATAAGGCGACCAAAACTGCACACAATACTCAAGATGTGGTCTCACCCAGGCCCTGTACAACTGTAGCAAGACATCCTTGTTCCTGTACTCAAACCCTCTCGCTACGAAGGCCAACATACCATTTGCCTTCTTAACCGCCTGCTGCACCTGCATGCTTACCTTCAGCGACTGGTGCACAAGGACACCCAGGTCTCGTTGCACTTCCCCTTCTCCCAATCTATTGCCATTCAGATAATAATCTGCCTTCCTGTTTTTGCCACCAAAGTGGATAACCTCACATTTATCCACGTTATATTGCATCTGCCATGCTTTTGCCCAATCACCCAACCTGTCCAAATCATCCTGGAGTTTCTCGGCATCCTCCTCACAGCACACACGCCCACCCAGCTTTGTGTCATCTGCAAATTTGGAGATATTACATCTAGTTCCCTTGTCTAGATCATTAGTATATATTGTGAATAGCTGGGGTTCAAGGACCGATCCCTGCGGTACCCCACTAGTCACTGCCTGCCACTCGGAAAAAGATCCGTTTATTCCAACTCTTTGCTTTCTGTCTGCCAACCAGTTCTCTATCCAAGTCAATACCTTGCCCCCAATCCCATGTGCATTAACTTTACACGCTAATCTCTTATGCGGGACCTTATCAAAAGCCTTCTGAAAGTCCAAATACACCACATCCACTGGTTCTCCCTTATCTATTTTACCAGTTACATCCTCAAAAAATTCCAGTAGATTAGTCAAGCACGATTTACCTTTTGTAAATCCATGTTGACTTTGTCCGATCCTGTCACTGTTTTCCAAGTGCTCTGCTATTACATCTTTTATAATGGACTCTAGCATTTTCCCCACTACCGATGTCAGGCCTGTAATTCCCCATTTTCTCTCTACCACCTTTTTTGAATAGTGGGGTAACATTAGCTACCCTCCAATCCATGGGTACTGTTCCAGATTCCATCGAATGTTGGAAGATGATCAGCAATGCATCTACTATTTCTAGGGCCACTTCCTTAAGTACCCTAGGATGTAGATTATCAGGCCCTGGGGATTTATCGGCCTTCAATCCCATCAATTTCCCTAACACCATTTCCCTACAAATACTGATTTATTTCAGTTCCTCCCTTTCATCAGACCCTATATTCCCCGACATCTCTGGGAGGTTATTTGTGTCCTCCTTTGTGAAGACAGAACCAAAATATGTATTTAATTGGTCTGCCATTTCCCCATTATAAATTCCCCTGATTCTGACTGCAAGGGACCTACGCTTGACTTCACCAATCTTTTTCTCTTCACATACCTATAAAAGCTTTTACAGTCAGTTTTTATGTTCCCTGCAAGCTTACTCTCATATTCAATTTTCCCCTTCTTAATTAATCCCTTTGTCCTCCTTTGTTGAATCCTAAACTGCTCCCAATCCTTAGGTTTACTGCTTTTTCTGGCCAATTTGTATGTCCTCTCCTTGGATCTTATGCTATCCCTAATTTCCCTTGTTAGCCACGGTTGAGTCACCTTTTTTGTTTTATTTTTATGCCAAACTGGGATGAACAAATTCTGTAGTTCATCCATGCGGTCTTTGAATGTTTGCCATTGCCTATCCACCGTCAACCCTTTGAGTAACATTCCCCAATCAATCCTACCCAACTCGCGCCTCAGACCATCATAGTTCCCTTTATTTCAATTCAGGACCCTAGTCTCTGAGTCAACTACTTCATTCTCCATCTTAATGAAGAATTCGATCATATTATGATCGCTCTAACCCAAGGGGCCTCGTACAACAAGATTGCTAATTAATCCTTTCTCGTTACATAATACCCAGTCTAAGATGGCTTGATCTCTGGTTGGTTCCTTGACATATTGGTCCAGGAAACCATCCCATAAACACTCCAGGAATTCCTCCTCCACTGTATTGTTACTAATTTGGTTAGCCCAATCTATATGTAGATTAAAGTCACCCATGATGACTGCTGTGCCCTTATTGCACGCTTCTCTAATTTCCCTTTGTCGAATGCCTTTTGGAAATCCATGTACACCATGTCAACCGTATTGCCCTCATCAACCCTCTCTGTTACCTCATCAAAAAACTCGATCAAGTTGGTTAAACATGATTTGTCTTTAACAAATCCATGCTGGCTTTCCTTAATTAATCCACACTTGTCCAAGTGACTGTTAATTTTGTCCCTGATTATTGTTTCTAAAAGCTTCCCCACTACCAAGGTTAAACTGACTGACCTGTAGTTGCTGGGTTTATCTTTACACTCTTTTTTGAACAAGGGTGTAACATTTGCAATTCTCCTGTCCTCTGGCACCATTCCTGTTTCTAAGGAGGATTGGAAGATTATGGCCAGTACCTCAGTGATTTCTTCCTTCACTTCCCTTAGCGTCCTAGGATGCTTTCCATCCAGCCCTGGTGACTTATCTACTTTAAGTACAGCCAGCCTTTGTAGTACCTCCTCTTTATCAATTTTTATCCCATCCAGTATCTCCTATACCTCCTCTTTCACTATGTCTATGGCAGCATCCTCTTCCTTGGTGAAGACAGATGCAAAGTTCTCATATAGTACCTCAGCCATGCCCTCTGCCCCCATGTGTAGGTCTCCTTTTTGGTCCCTAATTGGCTCCACGACTCCTCTTACTACCCGTTTGCAATTTATATGCCTATAAAAGACTTTTGGATTACCTTTTATGTTAGCTGCCATTCTATTCTCATATCCTCTCTTTGTCCCTCTTATTTTCTTTTTCACTTCTCCTCTGAACTTTCTATATTTAGCCTGATTCTCAAATATATTCTCAACCTGACATCTGTCATAGGCGCTCTTTTTCTGCTTCATCTTACTCTCTATCTCTTTCGTCATCCAGGGAGCTTGGCTTTCGTTGCCCTACCTTTCCCCCTCGAGGGAATGTACCTCAACTGTACCCGAACTATTTCCTCTTAAAAGGCAGCCCATTGTTCCACTACAGTTTTGCCTGCCAATCTTTGATTCCAATTTACCCAGGCCAGATCCATTCTCATCCCACTGAAATTGGCCTTCCTTCAAATATATATTTTTACTCTAGATTGCTCCCTGTCCTTTTCCATAGCTAATCTAAACCTTATGATACTGTGATCACTGTTCTCTAAATGTTCACCTACTGACACTTGCTCCACTTGACCTACCTCATTCCCCAGAACCAGATCCAGTAATGCCTCCTTCTTTGTTGGGCTGGAAACGTACTGATCAAGAAAGTTCTCCTGAACACACTTCAGAAATTCTTCCCCCTCTCTGCCCTTTACACTATTACTATCCCAGTCTATATTAGGATAATTGAAGTCCCCCATTATTACTACTCTATAGTTCTTGCACACCTCTAATTTCTCTGCAAATTTGCTCCTCTATGTTGTGTATGTACCTTTAAGGGAATAACTGGTCTCAGACTGCAGTACCGGCAGTGACCACCCCTGTATAAAAGGCCCTAGCAGGCTTCTGTAGTTTCAGTTTCCAGGTTGTCTCCATTCAGTAAAGACTTGTTATAATCAACTCCTGCAGTCCGTGTCTCAATTATACACGGACATAATACTGGCGACGAATAAGAAACGAACTTACCTGCAACTCGGCAGCACCTCAGACGACGTTATTGAAGGTCGAAGCCAGAAGAAAGAAAAAAAAAAATTATCCAAAGAAACTCGAGAAACGGGCGTCGACCATGGGCAACCGCCCTCCAAATCATCGAATTGAAAAGTGCAGGAGAGACTGTCGAGAGCCAGGCTTGGTTCTCCAGTCTGTGGTTTCCCAGCTAATCGGGCTGGTGGCAGGTAGTGCACTGATCCTTCCTGGGCTGCGGCGGGCTAGAGCTCGATCGGGTGGCTCTGCAAAGGGGCTGGGCAGCGAGTCGGGAAGCAAAGAGAAAGAGAGAGGGTGGAGCACAGAGGGCGCGGCCGGTGCTTCGAAGCCGGGCAGCGTTCGGACCTAAGAAGAGGGAGGGAAGTGTCCCAGAGGGTCCGCTCCACGACAGGAACGGTTCTTCAATTAACGGAGCAAATATTGAAGCGCGATAGAAAAATTAAAATACTGCGGAGAGCGGCGGGAAAGCGCGGGAGGCGCCATCTTAACTCGGCGGGGAAGAAGGAAAAGTGCGAGAGGCGCCATTTTGATCCATCGGGGACGAAGGCAAAGCGCAGGAGGCGCCATCTTAGATTTTCAAGATGCCAAAGACTGGCGATATCACTGCCTTCGATAATGTAATAGAAGACTGGACCACGTATGTGGAAAGAGTCGAGGTATATTGTGAGGCAAACGAAATAGCCGATGAGAAAAAGGCATCGGTATTGCTAAATTTAATGCGCGCAAGAACGTACGGCCTATTGCGCGACCTGATTACTCCAGCCAAACCGAAGGCGAAGAGTTTTAACGAAATTGTTGCTATCCTACAGGAACACCTAAATCCTACACCGCTGCTGATAGCAGAAATATTTAAATTCCACAGGAGAAATCAGCATAAAAATGAGAGCAATGCTGATTACCTTACGGAACTACGCAAGCTATCAAAGCACTGCCAGTTCGGAGCAGGACTGGCCGATACCTTACGGGACAAATTTGTCTGTGGACTCCTGAGTGAAGGAACCCAGAAGAGGTTACTCTCAGAGAAAGAGCTGACGCTAGATAAGGCTTTCAGCGTGGCAGTATCGTATGAAGCAGCAGCAAGGGGAGCTGTGGAAATACAACAAAAGCCATAGGAATACGGCACCCACGAAATGACACGGGGATTTGCAAAATGTTATTGCTGCGGCAGAACAAACCATGACCAGAAGGACTGCTGGTCCAAGGACAAAATATGCAGGCAATGCGGAAAGATGGGACACATTGCACGAGTTTGCAGATCTGGGAAGAAGACCAATGACAACAAAAAGGCTACTAAGGAACCGTACAGGAAAGTACAAAAGATGACGGACAGTAGTTCTAAAGACCAGATGAGCGATAGTGAATCCGGGAACAAGAGACTAAGCTGTCTCAAACTTCACAACGTAATCACAAAAGAGGATCACCGAACCATTTGGGTCACCCTCACGATAGCAGGGTCCCAAGTCAAAATGGAATTGGATACAGGATCAGCTCTAACCGTCATGAATCGACGAGACTATGAGCGGCTATTCTCACACATACCCTTGAGAGAGACATCCATTGTCTTGAGGACGTATACGGGGCAAAAAGTATACCCCAGAGGAAAAATAAGGGTGTCTGTGGAATACAACGGCAAGAAAATACGGAAATTGTATCTCTACATTCTGCAAGATGGTGGACCACCGTTATTGGGACGTGAATGGATCAGAAAGATAAGTTTAGACTGGCACTCCATTCAGGCACTGACGGTGGCTGGTAAAAAGGATGACGACGTCACTCCTGGACGATTGTCAACAATCTTAGCTGACGCCAAAGAGGTATTTCAACAAGAACTGGGCACTCTTAAAGGCGTGACCACCTCGATAAAAATAGAGGAGAATGCAATTCCCAAGTTTTTCAAAGCAAGACCGGTACCATATGCAATTCGCCCAGCCGTCGAGGCAGAGCTGGAGAATCTGGAGAATGCAGGCATGTTATCTAAGGTAGACTGGAGCGAGTGGGAGACACCCATCATTCCTGTCATGAAGAAAACATTAAACAATAGGTCTGAGGAGCCAAGGAAGGTTCGCATCTGTGGGGACTTCAAGGTGACGGTGAACCCAGTCCTTCACACAGTACAATATCTTCTTCCAAGGATAGAAGATATCTTCGCCTCACTATCTGGAGGGAAGCGTTTTACAAAAATTGACCTAGCACAAGCATATTTGCAGATGGAGGTTGAAGAATCCTCTAGGAATTATCTCACGATAAACACTCACAAATGTCTTTACCAGTATAGTCGAATGGTATTCGGAGTAGCATCAGCTCCGGCGATATGGCAAAGAGCGATGGAACAAGTCCTGCAAGGGATTCCGGGGACTCAGTGTTACTTAGACGACATCCTAGTGACAGGTGAAGATGACAGTGAACACCTTGCCAACCTAGAACAGGTGCTCACTAGACTAGGTGAACATGGGCTATGAGCCAATCGCCCCAAGTGCGAGTTTTTAAAGAAACAGATATCGTATTGTGGCCACGTGATTGATGAAGAGGGGTTGCATAAGTCCCCTGACAAAATTGAAGCGGTAGTTAAGGTTCCAGCGCCTGAAAATGTGTCGCAACTGAGGTCATTCCTCGGATTGGTGAATTACTACCATAAGTTTTTGCCGAATTTGTCCACAATTCTGCATCCACTGAACGCCCTACTACGAACGGGAGTAGCATGGAAATGGAGCGATGAATGTAAGCGGGCCTTTCAGAAGAGTAAGGACCTAATCACTTCAAGAGAAGTATTGGCTCACTACAACCCATCACTACTGATAAGACTGGCGTGTGATGCATCTCCCTACGGCATTGGGGCGCTACTGTCACATAAACTCCTTGATGGTTCAGAGAGGCCGATAGCTTTTGCGTCACGCTCGTTAACTTCAGCCGAGCGTAACTGCGCCCAGATTGACAGAGAGGCCCTCAGCCTGGTGTGGGGGGTGAAGAAGTTCAATCACTACCTGCACGGTCAGAAATTTACTCTACAAACTGATCATCAACCTCTCGTCTCCATTTTCAACCCTCAGAAGGGCGTACCGATAATGACGGCACAACGGCTACAGAGGTGGTCCCTTTTCCTAGGGGCACACCAATATGACATCGAGTACAAAGGAACTAAACAGCATGGGAATGCTGATGGATTGTCGCGCCTACCGTTGCCGACGGTGGAAGAACTGGCAGTGGATCCAGTGGAGTTATTCCACTCGACTATCGTCGCATGTCTCCCTGTGACGAATGCAAACATAGAAAAGGAAACACGGAATGACCCGACACTCTCTTGGGTCTATGCTTTAACGGTGAAGGGATGGCCAGCACATGGCGAACCACTGCTGCCAGCATTCTCGCCGAGAAGAGAACAGCTGTCAGTGTGCAGAGGAACCTTGATGTGTGGATCCAGAGTAGTAATTCCACCCAAATTGAAGGATAGAGTGCTCAATGAGCTTCATGAGGGTCATCTGGGAGGGGTAAAAATGAAGAACTTAGCCAGAGCGTTTGTGTGGTGGCCGGGAATCGATAGAGAAATCGAAGAGATGACCAAGAGCTGTACAGGATGCCAGAAGGTCCAAAACGCCCCACCACAAGCCCCTCTACATCCATGGGAGTGGCCCTCATCTCCATGGCAAAGGGTGCACATTGATTTTGCTGGTCCCTTTATGGACTCGATGTTTTTAATTGCGGTGGATGCACATTCAAAGTGGCCAGAGGTAATAAAAAATGTCCTCAACCACCACAGAAAAAACTATCACAGTCTTACGAACCATATTCGCCAGGAATGGGCTGCCTGAACAGATTTGCTCTGACAACGGACCACAGTTTGTGTCTGAAGAGTTCCGGAGGTTCTTAAAGAACAATGGTGTTAAGCATTACACATCCGCCCCATATCATCCAGCCACTAATGGATTGGCCGAGAGGTTTGTTCAAACATTCAAGAAGGCTATCAAGACAATGTGTAATGAAGATATACCCCTACAACACAAGGTGGATAACTTCTTGTTTGCCTACCGGAATGCGACACATGCGGTTACCAACCAAACTCCAGCCATGATGTTCTTCAATCGAAGACTACGATGCCGCTTGGATTTGGTTAAGCCAAACATCAGAAGAGATGTGGAGAACAGGCAGTTTCAGAATATGAATGAAAGGCCGACCAGGAGTTTTAAGATAGGTCAACCAGTTTTGGCCCGGGACTACCGCACAGAGAAATGGCAGCCAGGAACGATCTGTACACGGCAAGGACCTCTAATGTATACCGTGGACGTTGGAGAGAGCATTGTAAGACGCCATGCTGACCAGATTCTAGAGTCACTGGAAAACGTCAACTCCACACCACGATGTGATACACCTGGCGATGAAACCGAAGTACCAATTGCATCTACCGCAGAATCGGTGATATTGGAAGCAGACGAACCAAACAACGACATTGATCCCGACTCAACCTTGCCAGAAGAACCTGATATCCCAAAGAGGCGTTATCCAGACAGAATCAGGAAGCCTCCTCAAAGACTGAACTTATAATTGCTTAACTTCAACCAATGTATCTAGCAACCGTAGTTGTAATTGTAATTAGTTATTATTTAGTTGTTAAATGAATGTTAATCTAAAAGGGGAGGAATTGTTGTGTATGTACCTTTAAGGGAATAACTGGTCTCAGTCTGCAGTACCAGCAGTGACCACCCCTGTATAAAAGGCCCTAGCAGGCTTCTGTAGTTTCAGTTTCCAGGTTGTCTCCATTCAGTAAAGACTTGTTATAATCAACTCCTGCAGTCCGTGTCTCAATTATACACGGACATAATACTCTATATCTTTCCCACTATTTGGTGGCCTATAGAATACACCTGGTCGTGTAATGGCACCTCTATTATTTCTTAACTCTAGCCATATAGATTCTGTCCTTGACCCCTCCAGGACATCCTCCCTCTCTAGCACTGTAACATTCTCCTTAACCAATACTGCCACACCAACTCTTATCTTTCCTTCCCTATCTTTCCTGAACACCTTATAACCAGAAATATTTAATTTCCAATCCTGCCCTTTTTTGAGCCAGGTCTCCATCATTGCCACAACATCATGTTCCCATGTGGCTATTTGCGCCTGCAGCTCATCAACCTTGTTTACTATGCTTCGTGCGTTCACATACATACACAGTAAACCTGTCTTAGACCATCCTTTGTCCTATCTTAGTCTGACCCCACCTAATACCTTACTATTTCTTTCTTTAGTGCTATCCTTATCTCCCAATCCTTTGTACCATTTGTTTCTCCTTTCTAATGCTACATCCTGGTGCCCATCCCCCAGCCAACATAATTTAAACCCTCCCCAACAGCACTAGCAAACCTGCCTGCGAGGATATTGGTTCTGGCTCTGTTGAGGTGCAACCTGTCCAGCCTGTACAGGTCCTACCTCCACCAGAACTGGCCCCAATGCCCCAGGAATCTGAAGCCCTCCCTCCTGCACCATCTCTCCAGCCAGGCATTTATCTGCTCTATCCTCCTATTTCTATACTCACTCGTGTGTGGCACTGGGAGTAATCCGGAGATTACTACCTTTGAGGTCCTGCTTTTTAATCACTTTCCTAGCTCCATAAAATCTGCCTACAGGACCTCATCCCTCTTTCTACCTATGTTATTGGTACCAATATGGACCACGACCTCTGGCTGTTCACCCTCCCCCCTCAGAATGTTCTGCAGCTGCTCAGTGACATCCTTAACCCTAGCACCAGAGAGGCAACATACCATCCTGGAGCCACATCTGCAACTGCAGAAACGCCCATCTGTTCCCCTAACTATCGAATCCCCTACCATTATTGCTTTCCTGATCTTCCTCTTTCCCCCCTGTACAGCTGAGCCACCTGTGGTGCCGTGGACTTGGCTCTGGCTGTACTCCACAGAAGAACCATTCGCCCTCACCGGTACTCAGAACAGAATACTGGTTGGAGAGCGAGATGCACTCGGAGGACTCCTGCACTACCTGCCTGATGCTCCTCTTCTGTCTGGCGATCACCCATTCCCTCTCTGTCTGCACACTCCTTAGCTGCTGGGTGACCACCTCCTGAAACGTGCTATCCACGTAGCTCTCAGCCTCACGGATGCACCGCAGTGACGCCAGCTGCTGTTCAAGCTCCAAATCCCGGAGCTCGAGCTCCTCCAGCTGACGACACTTCCTGCACATGTGGTTGTCCAGGACATGGGAAGCATCCTGGAGTCCCCACATGGCACAGGATGTGCATTCCACAGGACCGAGCAGCCCTGCCATGCCTTTATTTATTCGACTATTAACTAACTTTACAGAAACTTAAGACTAAGATGTATCTTATTCAAGTTATTGATATAATATAGTATTAACAGTTGCTAATTTAATATAATATTAACAGTTACTAATTTAATATAATATTAACAGTTACTAATTTAATATAGTATTAACAGTTACTAATCTCCAAGCTCCTGCTTAATCCCTAACCAGAAATTTAACCCCGGCCCCTAACTTGAAGAGAAAAAGAACGGTGTGACATTTACCAACCAATCAGTTACCAGCTATCCTGTGACATCGCTCCTTGTGTTTTTTTGAATTGCCGCTCAGCTCCCTTTATGCTGCTGCCGCTGCTCCCGCCCAGGTCTGCGCTCTGTCCTGGGCCTTCTCCGCCTTCCTTTTATGCTGCCGCCGCTCCCGCTCATGTCCCACTCTGTCCTGGGCCTTCTCCGCCTCTCCCTTTATGCTGCTGCCACTGCCTCCACTGCCGCCGCTCCCACTCGGGTCCGCGCCCTGAACTTGCCCAGAATTTAAAGCAAATCCAGTGGGTGGTGAGGCTAAACACTTGTATGTTGCCACTTGCAATGGTATCAACTTATCACCATGGAAGAACCAAGACTTGCAGTTATATAGTACTTTATCACAACCCTTTGAAGCATCTCAAAGCTTTTCAAACAATGAGTTGCTTTGAAATAACAGCTTTTATGTAGGCAGGAATGGTAGCAAACCCACAGATCACCCTTCATCTGCAAAGAAATGTACATTTCATTAATAATGCACAAAGCACCCCAAAACTCTCAAAGTATTTCACACATCCAGGAAAAAAATCTTCTGTGAACAAAACCTGTCCACCAGCCCAATACACACCTGTATATATAGACTGCAAACCTCTGTTGTTATGTCATCTTTAACTTTGACCTTTAACCTTTCTTCCTCCTTCAGGTTCCGAGAGCTTTTGTCAACCTAATTGAAGTAATGCAACTCATTCCACTGAGGCGCCTCCACCAGGATACCCAGCTGAGCTGCCCCACAGCACTTGTGAGGTATAGCAGTTCCACTTACTGAGTGCATCCCTCCTTCTGGCTGCATTTGTGTCCCAGTTTTGGGGGGCAGTTGTGTGTGTAGGCATGTTATCCACTGGGAGCTGGAGCGACCATAACATAACACGAAATTCTGAGAGAACCGTGGTGGGATTATGCCATTCAATACCAAATGCAGGGTTAACTATTTTTTAATATTCTTGGGAGGTGGGTGTCGCCAGCACGTCTGGCATTTACTGCCCACCCCAAGTTACCCTGAGAAGGTGGTCATGGGCCTCCTCCTTGAACCACTATATATCGGTTTGATACAACTGAGTGGCTTGCTCGGCCTCTTCAGAGGGCAGTTAGGTGTCAACTACGTTCGGATCTATTATGTCCGTGTATAATTGAGACACGGACAGCAGGAGTTGATCATAACAAGTCTTTACTGAATGGAGACAAATGGGGAACTGAAAATTACAGAGGGCTGTTAGCGCCTTTTATACAGGGGTGGTCACTGCCGGTACTGCAGTCTGAGACCAGTTATTCTCTTAAAGGTACATACACAACAATTCCTCCCCTTTTAGATAAACAGTACATAACATTCATTTAACAACTAAATGATAACTAATTACAACCACAATTACGGTTGCTAGATACATTGGTTGAGTTTAAGCAATTATAAGTTCAGTCTTTGAGGAGGCTTCCTGATTCTGTCTGGATAATGCCTCTTTGGGGTATCAGGTTCTTCTGGCAAGGTTGAGTCGGGATCAATGTCGTTGTTTGGTTCATCTGCTTCCAATATCACCGATTCTGCGGTAGATGCAATTGGTACGTCGGTTTCATCGCCAGGTGTATCAGATCGTGGTGTGGAGTTGACGTTTTCCAGTGACTCTAGAATCTGGTCAGCATGGCGTCTTACAATGTTCTCTCCAACGTCCACGGTATACATGAGAGGTCCTTGCCGTGTACAAATCGTTCCTGGCTGCCATTTCTCTGTGCGGTAGTCCCGGGCCAACACTGGTTGACCTATCTTAAAACTCCTGGTCGGTCTTTCATTCATATTCTGAAACTGCCTGTTCTCCACATCTCTTCTGATGTTCGGCTTAACCAGATCCAAGCGGCATCGTAGTCTTCGATTGAAGAACATCATGGCAGGAGTCTGGTTGGTAACCGCATGTGTCGCATTCCGGTAGGCAAAAAAGTTGTCCACCTTGTGTTGTAGGGGTATATCTTCATTACACATTGCCTTGATAGCCTTCTTGAATGTTTGAACAAACCTCTCGGCCAATCCATTAGTGGCTGGATGATATGGGGCAGATGTGTAATGCTTAACACCATTGTTCTTTAAGAACCTCCGGAACTCTTCAGACACAAACTGTGGTCCGTTGTCAGAGCAAATCTGTTCAGGCAGCCCATTCCTGGCGAATATGGTTCGTAAGACTGTGTTGGTTTTTTCTGTGGTGGTTGAGGACATTTTTATTACCGCTGGCCACTTTGAATGGGCATCCACCGCAATTAAAAACATCGAGTCCATAAAGGGACCAGCAAAATCAATGTGCACCCTTTGCCATGGAGATGAGGGCCACTCCCATGGATGTAGAGGGGCTTGTGGTGGGGCGTTTTGGACCTTCTGGCATCCTACACAGCTCTTGGTCATCTCTTCAATTTCTCTATCGATTCCCGGCCACCACACAAACGCTTTGGCTAAGTTCTTCATTTTTACCCCACCCAGATGACCCTCATGAAGCTCATTGAGCACTCTATCCGTCAACTTAGGTGGAATTACTACTCTGGATCCACACATCAAGGTTCCTCTGCACACTGACAGCTGTTCTCTTCTCGGCGAGAATGCTGGCAGCAGTGGTTCGCCATGTGCTGGCCATCCCTTCACCGTTAAATCATAGACCCGGGATAGTGTCGGGTCATTCCGTGTTTCCTTTTCTATGCTTGCATTCATCACAGGGAGACATTTGACTATGGTCGAGTGGAATATCTCCATTGGATCCACTGCAAGTTCTTCTTCCACCATCGGCAACGGTAGGCGTGACAATCCATCAGCATTCCCATGCTGTTTAGTTCCTTTGTACTCGATGTCATATTGGTGTGCCCCTAGGAAAAGGGACCACCTCTGTAGCCGTTGTGCTGTCATTATCGGTACGCCCTTCTGAGGGTTGAAAATGGAGACAAGAGGTTGATGATCAGTTAGTAGAGTACATTTTTGACCGTGCAGGTAGTGATTGAACTTCTTCACCCCCCACACTAGGCTGAGGGCCTCTCAGTCAATCTGGGCGAAGTTACGCTCGGCCGAAGTTAACGAACGTGACGCAAAAGCTATCGGCCTCTCTAACCCATCAAGGAATTTATGCGACAGTACCGCCCCAATGCCGTAGGGAGACGCATCACACGCCAGTCTTATCGGTAGTGATGGGTTGTAGTGAGCCAATACTTCTCTTGAAGTGATTAGGTCCTTACTCTTCTGAAAGGCCCGCTTACAGTCATTGCTCCATTGCCATGCTACTCCCGTTCATAGTAGGGCGTTCAGTGGGTGCAGAATTGTGGACAAATTCGGCAAAAACTTATGGTAGTAATTCACCAATCCAAGGAATGACCTCAGTTGCGACACATTTTCAGGCGCTGGGGCCTTAACAACCGCTTCAATTTTGTCAGGGCACTTATGTAACCCCTCTTCATCAATCACGTGGCCACAATACGATACCTGTTTCTTAAAAAACTCGCACTTGGGGCGGTTGGCTCGTAGCCCATGTTCACGTAGTCTAGTGAGCACCTGTTCTAGGTTGTTAAGGTTTTCACTGTCATCTTCACCTGTCACTAGGATGTCGTCTAAGTAACACTGAGTCCCCGGAATCCCTTGCAGGACTTGTTCCATCGCTCTTTGCCATATCGCCGGAGCTGATGCTACTCTGAATACCAGTCGATTATACTGGTAAAGACCTTTGTGAGTGTTTATCGTGAGATACTTCCTAGAGGATTCTTCAACCTCCATCTGCAAATATGCTTGTGCTAGGTCAATTTTTGTAAAACGCTTCCCTCCAGATAGTGAGGCGAAGATATCTTCTATCCTTGGAAGAGGATATTGTACTGTGTGAAGGACTGGGTTCACCGTCACCTTGAAGTCCCCACAGATGTGAACCTTCCTTGGCTCCTCAGACTTATTGTTTAACGTTTTCTTCATGACAGGAACGATGGGTGTCGCCCACTCGCTCCAGTCTACCTTAGATAACACGCCTGCATTCTCCAGATTCTCCAGCTCTGCCTCGACGGCTGAGCGAATTGCATATGGTACCGGTCTTGCTTTGAAAAACTTGGGAATTGCATTCCCCTCTATTTTTATCGAGGCAGTTACGCCTTTAAGAGTGCCCAGTTCTTGTTGAAATACCTCTTTGGCGTCAGCTAAGATTGTTGACAATCGTCCAGGAGTGACGTCGTCATCCTTTTTACCAGCCACCGTCAGTGCCTGAATGGAGTGCCAGTCTAAACTTATCTTTCTGATCCATTCACGTCCCAATAACGGTGGTCCACCATCTTGCAGAATGTAGAGGTACAATTTCCGTATTTTCTTGCCGTTGTACTCGACAGGCACCCTTATTTTTCCTCTGGGGTATACTTTTTGCCCCGTATACGTCCTCAAGATAATGGATGTCTCTCTCAAGGGTATGTGTGAGAATAGCCGCTCGTAGTCTCGTCGATTCATGACGGTTAGAGCTGATCCTGTATCCAATTCCATTTTGACGTGGGACCCTGCTATCGTGAGGGTGACCCAAATGGTTCGGTGATCCTCTTTTGCGATTACGTTGTGAAGTTTGAGACAGCTCAGTCTCTTGTTCCCGGATTCACTATCGCTCATCTGGTCTTCGGAACTACTGTCCGTCATCTTTTGTACTTTCCTGTACGGTTCCTTAGTAGCCTTTTTGTTGTCTTTGGTCTTCTTCCCAGACCTGCAAACTCGTGCAATGTGTCCCATCTTTCCGCATTGCCTGCATATTATGTCCTTGGACCAGCAGTCCTTCTGGTCATGGTTAGTTCTGCCGCAGCGATAACATTTTGCAAATCCCCGTGTCAGTTCGTGGGTGCCGTATTCCCGTGGCTTTTGTTGTATTTCCGCAGCTCCCCTGGCTGCTGCTTCGTACGATACTGCCACGCTGAAAGCCTTATCTAGCGTCAGCTCTTTCTCTGAGAGTAACCTCTTCTGGGTTCCTTCACTCAGGAGTCCACAGACAAATTTGTCCCGTAAGGTATCGGCCAGTCCTGCTCCGAACTGGCAGTGCTTTGATAGCTTGCGTAGTTCCGTAAGGTACTCAGCATTGCTCTCATCTTTATGTTGAGTTCTCCTGTGGAATTTAAATCTTTCTGCTATCAGCAGCGGTGCAGGGTTTACGTGTTCCTGTAGGATAGCAACAATTTCGTTAAAACTCTTCGCCTTCGGTTTGGCTGGAGCAATCAGGTCCCGCAATAGGCCGTACGTTCTTGCGCCCATTAAGTTTAGCAGTACCGATGCCTTTTTCTCATCGGCTATTTCGTTTGCCTCGCAATATACCTTGACTCTTTCCACATACGTGGTCCAGTCCTCTATTGCATTATAAAAGGCAGTGATACAGCCAGTCTTCGGCATCTTGGAAATCTAAAATGGCGCCTCCCACGCTTTGCCTTCTTCCCCGATTTAACAAAATGGCGCTTCCTGCGCTTTGCCTTCTTCCCCGCTGGATTACGATGGCGCCTCCCGCGCTTTGCCTTCTTCCTCGCTGTTGCTAGCGATGCTTCCCGCGGTTTCTGTTGCAATCTGCAGCTCCTCGCTGCTTCCTGCGCGTTTTATATATATATCCTTTGTTATTTTATTATTTTCCCGTCGTGGAACAACCCTATGGGACTCTTGCCTCCCTCTTCTCGGGTCTGTACGCAGCCCGGCTTCGTAGCACCGGCCGCGCCCTGTGTGCTCCACCCTCTCTCTCTCCTCTCTTCCCGACAACGCTGCTCGGCCCCGTTGCAAGCCACCCGCTCGAGTTCTAGGCCGCTGCAGCCCAGGAAGGATCAGTATACTACCTGCCACCAGCCCGATTAGCTGAAGCACCGTCGACAGGAACCAAGCCCCGCTTTTGACAGCCTCTCCTGCAATCTTCAACTCCACTGACTCAGGGGCGGATGCCCACGGTCGACGCCCGTTTCTACTGCTTCTTTCTTCCTTCAGGCCTCGACCTCTGCTCACTTCGCTTCAGGAATGGATCCCAGGAGGTGGTGCAGACTGTAGGTAAGTTCGTATCTGCTTGTCGCCAGTATTATGTCCGTGTATAATTGAGACACGGACAGCAGGAGTTGATCATAACAATTCTTTACTGAATGGAGACAAATGGGAAACTGAAAACTACAGAGGGCTGTTCGCGCCTTTTATACAGGGGTGGTCACTGCCGGTACTGCAGTCTGAGACCAGTTATTCTCTTAAAGGTACATACACAACAGGCTCGGACTGGAGTCACAAATGGACCAGACTGGGTGAGGACGGCAGGTTTCCTTCCCTAAAGGACATCAGTGAACCAGTTGGCTTTTAGTAACAATCCAGGGCTTCGTGGTCAGTTCTTTATTTCCAGACTTTCTTTAAACTGAACCCAAATTCTCAAACTGCCATGGCGGAGATCAGAATTTACATTCGCTGGATTATTGGTGCAGGCCTCTGGATTACTAGTCCAGTAACATAAGCACTATGCTACCGGATGAATATCTAATTAAGACTGGATTTAAGGTTATAGTGATATGTAACGACTAGAGAATGCTATGGTTCCTGGCACTAGGAGTCATCTGCGGACTGCCACTGTTCAGTGCTGTGTAACATGGGCTATGATCTTGGACCAATATCCTTGAGTTCTCATTCAACTAGGCATGGGGGAATGTAATAGCATTTTCTCTACTTGGAAGATCTAGACACAAAAGGCATCAAGGGGTATGGGGAGAGAGTGGGACTATGGTATTGAGATAGAGGATCAGCCATGATCATATTGAACGGCGGAGCAGGCTCGAAGGGCCGAATGGCCTACTCCTGCTCCTATTTTTCTATGCTTTTTTTCTATTACCCATCCAACTCTTCTTTTATAGGGTTCCACTCCACTTTCCATGTACTCCAGCTACATGGAAACTGGAGTTTTACATGGGTGTTGCACCAATAACTACGTTAAACCGGTTTAAATGGACAGTTATTGAGAGACCCAAATAACTTACATGGTAAAATATACAAGAGGCAAACCGAAACCACGGACACTCGCAAATTACAAACTACGGGCAGCCTCCAATGCGCCAAGCCCTTTTACAGCTTAAAATACGGGACGCACAGCTCTGCGTGAGGTAGCAGTGGGCTTTGTGAAAGAAACGGCTTGTGTGGAAAGGCGAGCTCTTTAGCCAGCATGCATAGGGGCAGAGAAACCTGCCCTGTCTCTGAAGTTGAACGCTTGCACAGCTCTAGCCCAGGGATAGAGCGGTTTCTCTGCTGCTATGGATGCTGGGTAAAGAACCCCCCATTCTACTGAAAATTTGACAATACACACAATGACCATTTTGAAAATAAGGACACCTGAAAAAATGAAAAAGGACAGCTGATGCCAGTCCCTAAGGTGCCTGTAATTTACAGGTTGCACTGTATTCTAATGACTATGCAAATGAGCTGATCTTGTGCAACTGCCTCACCAGACCACCAGTGGGCGCAACTCATTGTTGATTGGTGTAACAGCGGTGAAACACACTGGCCCAGAAATTCGGGTCGGGGGCTTCCCGCGGGTGCAAGCCTCCGACCTGCGCTTACCTAGCGCGCCGGCCGTTGTGCTGTGGGCCCACGTGGGATTCCGATCCTGGGCCTCCTCCAACTGCTGGCACGCAGTGCTTGCGTATCCCAGGGGCACAGTTAGTTCGAAACGTCCCCTGGGATCACGTGAGCCATGGAGAGCCAATGGTAGCAGGGAATGCTTCATTCATAAATTTCACAGGAAGAGCTGTCAAACCTATAAATACTATAAGCCCCAAAACATCAATAAAACTTCAAATAAATTTTTTTAAAACATCACATTTTTAAAATAACTATAAATTACATGAAATAACTATTTGAAACAATAATTTAAAATTTTGAAAAAATTAATTACATTTTCTAATGGGGCTAAAAAATAAACTTACCCTTCTTTAACATATTTAAAAATAATAAACCTGTGGAAAAAATGTTTTAATTTTAATTAATTCACCACTTACCTTGTTAAAAGCAGGCCTTGCGCCTGCTTTTTAAATGTGTAACTTCTGGAGACTTACCCCACCGGAGAAACCTGCAAAAAAAACGTAAGTTCGATGCGCACGCGCTGCCTCTCCCGCGCACGCGTTCCACCTGTCAACACCTTCTTTCAAGGGAACGGAAGTTCCGGTTTCCCGCGCATGCGCAGTGCATGCACGAAACCGGCACTTTCGTTGGGCCTACGCGTGAGTACCCAGCGCGTACTCACGCGTGGGGACCCGAATTTCTGGGCCAATGTGTGGAATTTAGGGAATTTCTGAATTGTTATATTCAGCACATATGGGGTTAACTCCCAAAATTACACACAGCATTTTTTAAAATCTTAACAGTAACCCTGGAGCCATTCTAGATACAATAGTGGTTAGAAATGTTCATTAGTTATCAAACATCCTGTGCTGTTGTGAGAAGGCGGCTCCCTAAACACGTAGACAATTGGGAGCCTGCATCAAAAGGTAGACTGTCATCTCAGCGTAGTATCTCTGATTGGCAGCCACTTCCAGGAGAAAAGGGTACGCCATAGGTTGACTGGAGCTATTTGTCATTGACAGCTGATTGGCAGAGCCCCCATTTCAGATGCTGAAGGCGGGCGGTGGGGGCGCGCAGTTCACAGAAGGCCAGACATGTAGCCGTAGAGTTGTCTATAAAAATCCTCCGCCATCTCCTCCAATTCTGGCCTCATGTGCATCCCCAGTTTTCATCGCTCCACCATTGGTGGCCGTGCCTTCAGCTGCCTGGGCCCTAGGCTCTGGAATTCCCTCCCTAAGCTTCTCTGCCCCTTTCTACCTCGCACTCCTCCTTTATGATGCTCCTTAAAACCTACCTCTGGCCAGGCTTTTGGTCACCTGCCCTAATATCTCCTTATTTGGCTCAGTATCAAATTTTGTTTGATAATCGCTCCTGTGAAGCATCTTGGAATGTTTTACTACGTTAAAGGTGCTGTATAAATGTGAGTTGTTGTTGTTGTCTATGCTTTCACCGCCAACAGGAACTCTTTTACTTTAAAGTCTGAACCAGCTTAGCTTTGAAGAGTTAAACCACAGAAGGTGATCTTCTATCATAGAGCTCCTGTTAAAGAGAAAACTAGTTGCACTATAATTGTTTTTACAATCTCTGGAGAATGTATTCTCACTGGCAAACTGTCCATTCGTGTATGTTCTGTAAGGAAACCAGATATTGGGTTGAAGCCTGCGCCTTGCCTCAGTAAGGTGCTTATTCAGTCCGCCTTCTGTCAAGGGAGGAGAAATCACTTCATAGAATCATAGAATGATACAGCACAGAAGGAGGCCATTCAGCCCATTGTGCCTGTGCTGGCTCATTGGTAGCACTATCCAACTAGTCCCACTCCCCTGTTCTTTCCCCATAGCCCTGTAAATTTTTTCCCTTCAAGTATTTATCCAATTCTCTTTTGAAAGTTACTGTTGAATCTGCTTCCACCACCCTATTAGGCAGTGCATCCCAGATCATTATAACTCGCTGCATAAAAAAAGGTTTCCTTATGTCGCCTTTGGTTCTATTGCCAATCACCTTAAATCTGTGTCTTCTGGTTACCGACCCTTCTGCCGATGGGAACAGTTTCTCCTTACTTGGTGTCATGTAGTATATTTCAGTAGCCAGTATCCAGACTAAGGATACTCTGTTACGATCCCTGGATAATGCTGTCATTTTGGGTTGAAAAAAGGCACACTTCAGATCATAGGGGATGATAGGCCTGCTTACAGGAGTGGCCAGTGACGCTGAACCCGAGGGAATATGGGGCATAAAAAACCCAAAAGCTGTGACAAATAGGTTTTCTGCTGTTTCTTTACAGAATGATGTGTTACTGTGTCGTGAAGCCCAATGAAAACTCCTCAGAATTACAGATGATGACCGAAGCAAACCATGCCTTTCAGGTATCTCACACCGCTGCTAAGGGCTGTTCCTTTTGTTTTGGTGATGCAGCATCCCTGCCATATTAGTTGAACACGTCTTCATAGAGTCAGTAGGAGTCATCCGGCGCTCCCAGAAAATCTTGGGCATCCCCGTGTGAGATTTCTCAAGATGTACAACTTGCAATGGCTGCTCCCCACTGTGAGCCCCGGGTTATAGGATCACACCTAGTCTGGGAAATTCCTGGGAGCGGATCACCAGCGTTACATCCCCGGATACCCCATTGATGCCGCACTGCCAGCGGGAGCAACTGTGAGGACTTTCCTGGCCCTGAAGTGTAGAAAGAGACGTGCTATTGTATTAGGAAGCCATTGGGAGGCTCAGTCATCTCACTATGTGAAATCTCAGCTGTAGAGTCCATACTTTGACCACCTCAGCAACTTCAGCACACATCACACACTGGTGACACACAAACTTTAGCCATCCGGTGTTATTTTTTTAAAATCTTGGCTTTCATTAAAAAAGTTTAAAAACACACTCTGTGATGGACAAGCAACCATTAAACCTGCAAGATATTTTACAATGGTGTCACTGTCCCTTTAAGCAGGTGCTAACTTGACAAAAAAAAAAAATCTCTTAATACTTTATGACGAGGAAATAGAAACCGAGAAGGCACCAAAAGAAGTTGGGCCCTGGTTTGTGAAGAGCATTATATAAATGTAAAATGTTTCCGGTGTTAGTGCTGGTGCCAGTGATTAAGAAACTTCAACGTGGCACTTCTCACACTGATGCACTATACATAAGACAACTAGTGGTGCAATACTGGGATAATTTGAGTGTGATGCAAATATTGCTCCATTTCCCTTTGTTGTTGGAGTTGGCATTGGGTTAGTGTTGGGGCTGGTGTTGGTGTTACAACAACAACATCTTGAATTTATATTGCGCCTTTAATGTAGTAAAAAGTCCCAAGGCACTCCACAGGAGTGTTATAAGACAAAAAATTTGACACCGAGTCACATAAGGAGAAATTAGGGCAGGTGACCAAAAGCTTAATCAAAGTGGTAGGTTTTAAGGAGCGTCTTAAAGGAGGAAAGAGCGGTAGAGAGGCAGAGAGGTTTAGGCAGGGAATTCCAGAGCTTAGGGCCTAGGCAACAGAAGGCACGGCTACCAATGGTTGAGTGATTATAATCAGGGATGCTCAAGAGGGCAGAAGCGCAGATATCTCAGGGGGTTGTGGGGCTGAAGGAGATTACAGAGATAGGGAGGGGCGAGTCCATGGAGGGATTTGAAAACAAGGATGAGATTTTTGAAATCGAGGCGTTGCTTAACCGGGAGCCAATGTAGGTCAGTGAACACAGGGGTGATGGGCGAACGGGGCTTGGTGTGAGTTAGGACACGGGCAGCAGAGTTTTGGATGACCTCAAGTTTACGTAGGGTAGAATGTGGGAGGTCAGCCAGGAGTGCGTTGGAATAGTCAAGTCTAGAGGTAACAAAGGCATGGATGAGGGTTTCAGCAGCAGATGAGCTGAGGTAAGGGCAGAGACGGGCGATGTTACGGAGGTACTGTTGGGCTGGTGTTGAGGCTGGTGCTGGTGTTGTGCTAAATAATAATGGGATTACACAGGATATACAGCACGGAAACAGGCCATTCAGCCCAACCAGTCCATGCCGGCATTTATGCTTCACCTGAGTCTCCTCCCATCTTTCCTCATCTAACTCTATCAGCATAACCCTCTATTCCCTTGTCCAGCCTCCCCTTAAATGCATCCATATTATTCGCTTCAACCACTCCCTGTGGTAGCGAGTTCCACATTCTCACCACTCTCTGTGTAAGGAAGTTTCTTCTGAATTCTTTATTTGATCTCTTAGTGAGGGCGTGGGTTGAGCAAAGGGGGCTCAAATCTTTAGTTTTGCTCTTCCCCACAAGTGGAAACACTCTCTCTGGGCTGGATTTTGACACTGGAGGCGTGTAGGAGGCAGGACTACAACTTTCGGGGTTGTAGTCCCGCCTCCATCGAGTTGTGGCCAACCCACGTGATTTTGACTTGATTGACCTTGTTAAGCCCGCCCAGCGGGCTCAGCAGGCCAATTAAGGGCCACCCGGCAACAGGTGACGTCACAGACTGACATTTCATCTGTCAAGAGCTTTTGACAGATTAGCGTTTCACAGCTGTTTGAAGCTGTCAAACACTGACAATCTGTACTCCAAGTTAATTCCTTCCTCTCAGGCTGATTTAGAGATCTCCCCAGAACAGAAAGCTGAATGCTGCATCTTTTGACAGCTCGCGGCCATTCTGCTTTCTGTGCCGGTGAGATGAGGGACTCCCAAGACCTGAAGGAAGGAAGGCTGTAAAGGTAAGTAAAGGTTAGTTAAACTTCTTTAAACACTTTACACACACCAAACACACTTACCTTTGCACTCATGCACCCACCACTCACCTGAACACCGACATCTCGACCCCTCCAAGCCCTTCAGAGCGACGGTCTGCCTTGCTAACTTGGCGTGGTTTGGGGCCGTCAGGAATCCCACACTTCAGCAATAAAAATAGGGATTAGAAACATAGAAACATAGAAGATAGGAGCAGGAGTAGGCCATTCGGCCCTTCGAGCCTGCTCCGCCATTCAATGAGATCATGGCTGATCATCCAAATTCAGTACCCTGTCCCTGCCTTTTCCCCATATCCCTTGATCCCTTTAGCCTCAAGAAATATATCCAACTCTTTCTTGAATATATTTAATGAACTAGCCTCCACCGCCCTCTGTGGCAGAGAATTCCACAGGTTCACCACTCTCTGGGTGAAGAAATTCCTCCTCATTTCAGTCCTAAATGGCTTACCCCTTATCCTTAGACTATGACCCCTGGTTCTGGACTCCCCGGCCATCAGAAACATCCTTCCTGCATCTAGTCTGTCCAGACCTGACAGAATTTTATAGATTTCAATGAGATCCCCTCTCAATCTTCTAAACTCCAGTGAGTATAAGCCCAATCGACACAATCTCTCCTCATACGTCATTCCTGCCATCCCAGGTATCAGCCTGGTGAATCTTCGCTGCACTCCCTCCATGGCAAGAACGTCCTTCCTCAGGTAAGGTGACCAAAACGGCACACAATACTCAAGGTGCGGTCTCACCAAGGCCCTGTACAACTGCAGCAAGACATCCTTGTTCTTGTACTCGAACCCTCTTGCTACGAAGGCCAACATACCATTTGCCTTCTTAACCGCCTGCTGCACCTGCATGCTTACCTTCAGCGACTGGTGCACAAGAACACCCAGGTCTCTTTGCACTTCCCCTTCTCCCAATCTATTGCCATTCAAATAATAATCTGCCTTCCTGTTTTTGCCACCAAAGTGGATAACCTCACATTTATCCACATTATAGTGCATTTGCCATGTTTCTGCCCAATCACCCAACCTGTCCAAATCGTACTGGAGTTTCATGACATCCTCCTCACAGCTTAACCTCCCACCCAGCTTTGTGTCGTCTGCAAATTTGGAGATACTGTATTATATCCCCTTCCTGCCTCAGGGAGGCTAAAAACTGCCTGTTAACTACCTGTTAACAGGCAGTTAATTGGCATTAATCCCCTTCCTGCCTCGGGGAGGCGAGTCCCAGCACAGATCAGGTATCCGCTTCCCTTGAAACTGGCATGGAGGCGGGTTGGGGGCGGGATGGGTTCGTGCTCCCAGATTTTGAGATTTTAACCCCTCACACGCCTCCAATCCCACCTCCACAGCCCAATGAAAATCCTGCCCTCTGTGTCTAATCTATAAAAACCTTTCATAATTTTAAAGACTTCTATTAGGTCACCCCTCAGCCTTCTATTTTGAAGAGAAAAGAGAATCAGCCTGTTCATCCTTTCCTGATATGTATAACCTTGCATTTCTGATATCATCCTTGTAAATCTTCTCTGCACCCTCTCCAGTGCCTCTATATTCTTTTTATAATATGGCGACCAGAATTGTACGCAGTACTCCAAGTGTGGTCTAACCAAGGTTCAATACAAGTTTAGCATAGCTTCCCTATTTTTCAATTCTATCCCTCTAGAAATAAACACTAGTGCTTGGTTTGCTTTTTTAATGGCCTTATTAACCTGTATTGCTACTTTTAGTGATTTGTGTATTTGCACGCCAAGATCCTTTGCTCCTCGACCCCATTTAGATTCTTATATTCCAAGTAATACGTGACCTCCCTATCTTACTTATCAAAATGTAACACCGCACATTTATCTGTGTTGAAATTAATTTGCCAATTATATGTCCATTCTTCAAGTTTATTAATGTCTTCTTGTAATATGTTGCAGCCCTCCTCAGTATTGACTATGCCCCCCAATTTGGTGTCATCTGCAAATTTAGTTGGTGCTGGTGTTGTGCTGGCATTGGGCTGGTGTTGGCGCTGGCAGTGGTGTTGGTGCTGGCATTACATAAGAACATAAGAAATAGGAGCAGGAATAGGCCACTTGGCCCCTCGAGCCTGCTCTGCCATGCAATAAGATCATGGCTGATCTTGGGCTCAAAGCCACTTCCCAGCCCGCTCCTCATAACCCTTCACTCCCTTATCTTGCAAAAATTTGTCTATCTCCACCGTAAATGTATTTAATGACCCAGCCTCCACAGTTCTCTGCGGCAGAGAATTCCACAGATATACGACCCTCTGAGAGAAGAAATTCCTCCTCATCTCAGTTCTAAAAGGGTGACCCTTTATTCTAAAACTGTGCCCCCGCGTTCTAGAACATCCTCTCTGCATCTACCTTGTCGTGCCTCCTCAGTATCTTATATGTTTCAATAAGATCAACTCTCATTCTTCTAAATTCCAATGAGTATAGGCCCAGCCTGCTCAACCTTTTCTCATAAGTCAACCCCCTCATCTCTGGAATTAACCTAGTGAATCATCTCTGAACTGCCGCCAATGCAAGTATATCCTTCCTTAAATAAGGAGACTAAAACTGTACGCAGTACTCAAGGTGTGGTCTCACCAATACCCTGTACAGTTGTAGCAAGACTTCCCTGCTTTTATACTCAAACCACTTTGAAATAAAGGCCAACATTCCATTTGCCTTTTTGATTACTTGCTGTACCTGCATGCTAACTTTTTGTGTTTCATGCACAAGGACCCCCAGGCCCCTCTGAACTGTAGCATTTTGTAATCTCTCTCCATTTAAATAATAATTTTGCTTTTTTATTTTTCCTGCCAAAGTGGATAACCTCGCACTTTCCCACATTATACTCCATCTGCCAAATGTTTGCCCACTCACCTAGCCTGTTTATATCCCTTTGCAGGTTCTTTGAGTCCTCTGCACAACTTGCTTTCCCACCCATCTTTGTATCATCTGCAAACTTGGCTACATTACACTCGGTTCCTTCATCCAAGTCATTAATATAGATTGTAAATAGTTGAGGCTCCAGCACCGATCCCTGTGGTACCCCACTAGTTACCGTTTGCCAACCGGAAAATGACCCATTTATCCCGACTCTCTGCTTTCTGTTAGTTAGCCAATTCTCTATCCATGCTAATATATTACCCCTATTCCGTGAGCACTTATCTTATGCAGTAGCCTTTTATGTGGCACCTTATCGAATGCCTTCTGGAAATCTAAATATACCACATTCACTGGTTCACTTTTGTCCACCCTGCTTGTTACCTCCTCAAAGAACTCCAGCAAGTTTGTTAAATATGATTTTCCTTTCATAAAACCATGCTGACTCTGCTTGACTACATTATGATTTTCCAAATGCCCTGCTACTTCTTCCTTAATGAAGGACTCCAGCATTTTCCCAACAACAGATGTTAGGCTAACTGGTCTATAGATTCCTGCTTTTTGTCTCCCTCCTTTCCTAAATAGGGGTGTTACTTTTGTGGTTTTTCAATCTGCTGGGACCTCTCCAGAGTCCAGGGAATTTTGGTATATTGCAACCAATGCATCCACTATCTCTGCAGCCACTTCTTTTATGACCCGTGGATGCAGGCCATCTGGTCCAGGGGACTTGTTGCCTTTTAGTCCCATTATTTTACCAAGTATTATTTCCTTAGTGATAGTGATTGTCTTTAGTTCTCCCCTCCCTGTAGCCCCTTGATTATCCATTATTGGGATGTTGTTAGTGTCTTCTACCGTGAAGACAAATACAAAATATTTGTTCAGAATCTCTGCCATTTTCCCGTTCCCCATTATTAATTCCCCAGTCTCATCCTCTAAGGGACCAATGTTTACTTTAGCTACCCTCTTCCTTTTTATATACCTGTAGAAGCTCTTACTATCTGTTTTAATGTTTCTTGCCAGTTTACTCTCATAATTCATCTTCTCTCTCTTTATTTTTTTAGTCATCCTTTGCTGGTTTAAATTTTTTTCCCAATCCTCTGGTCTCCCACCAATCTTGGCAACATTGTATGCCTTCGTTTTCAATTTGATACCATCCTTTACTTCCTTAGTTAGCCACGGATGGTGCTCCCTTCTCTTAAAATCTTTCTTTTACACTGGAATATATTTTTGTTGAGAGTTATGAAATATCTCCTTAAATGTCCGCCGCTGCATTTCAACTGTCTTACCCTTTAATTTATTTTTCCAGTCCACTTTAGCCAGTTCTGCCCTCATGCCACTGTAATTGCCTTTGTTTACGATCAGGACACTGGTTTGAGATACAACTTTCTCACCCTCCAACTGAATTTGAAATTCAACCATGCTATGATCACTCTTTCCTAGAGGATCCTTTACTATGAGATCATTTATTAATTCTGTCTCATTACATAGTACCAGATCCAAGATAGCCTGCTCCCTGGTTGGTTCCATTACATACTGTTCTAGGAACCCATCCCGGATGCACTCTATGAACTCCTCCTCAAGGCTACCATGGCCAATTTAATTTATCCAATCAGTATGGAGATTAAAATCATCCCGCTGTTTTAGTAGCTCCGAACTCTCGTTCTCTCCTGGGCTCCCGCTGTTTCACTAGCTCTGAATTCTTGCTCTCTCCTGGGCTCCCGCTGTTTTAGTAGCTCCGAACTCTCGCTCTCTCCTAGGCTCCCGCTGTTTTAGTAGCTCCGAACTCTCGCTCTCTCCTGGGCTCCCACTGTTTTAGTAGCTCTGAACTCTCGCTCTCCTAGGCTCCCGCTGTTTTAGTAGCTCCGAACGCTCGCTCTCCTGGGCTCCCGCTGTTTTAGTAGCTCCGAACTCTCGCTCTCCTGGGCTCCCGCTGTTTTAGTAGCTCCGAACTCTCGCTCTCCTGGGCTCCCGCTGTTTTAGTAGCTCCGAACTCTCGCTCTCTCCTGGGCTCCTACTGTTTTAGTAGCTCCGAACTCATTGGGCTGGTGTTGGCACTGGCAGTGGTGTTGAATCCCAGCCTCCACTGACACTAGTATTTTGAGCCTCCTTTGCTCAACCCACGTCTTCACTCAGTGAAACAAATTGCATCACCGTGAAGTAACATAATTTTCTGTTAGCTTCAGGCATCATTCAAATGTGGCTTTTAATAAAGGATACATAAGTGATAATATTCAAAATGTTATTAGGGCTGGGATTTCATTTTGAGAAATGTTTTATGTGAACATACAACCAGGGGAGGGGAGATTTCCTCTCTTTGCGATTTGCAGCAAAATTGTAAATGTGTTCTTTTTACTCACATTTATAATTTCACAACAAATAGTGAACAGAACAAATCACCCTCATAGGATTAGTTTACTCAATATGTAACTGGCATTTATTCATATATTTCTCTTTCCTCTCCCCCCCCCCCCAGCGCAGTATTCAGCAGCTTGTTGAATTGGGCAGGTACGATACTCGAAAAGATTTCACTGTCGTGTTACAGCCTTTCCTTCGCCGTATGGTGATCCCAACTTTAGAAGTAAGTGATAATATTTTCTGGTCTATTTATTGCAGAATACTATAACCCCTCTACTGCCACCTGATTTGCCTGCTCCACTGTTGCCTCACAGCGCCAGGGACCTGGGTTCAAATCCGGCCTCGGGTGACTGTCTGTGTGGAGTTTGCACATTCTCCCCGTGTTTGCGTGGGTTTCCTCCGGGTGCTCCAGTTTCCTCCCACAGTCCAAAGATGTGCGGGTTAGGATGATTGGCTATGATAAATTGACCCTTAGTGTTAGGGGAATTAAATACCTGGGGTTACGGGGATAGGGTGGGATATGTGTCGGTGCAGGCTCGATGGGCCGAAATGGCCTCTATCTGCACTGTGGGGTTTCTGTGATTTCTGTGATCGTACACTTCTGATATACCTTTCCTGTTGAAATTCAGAATGGACATCCGGATGCCTCATTCTTTGCCCCAGACTGCTTCCATTTAAGCAGGAAGTTCCACACGCAGATGTCAAAAGCTCTCTGGAATAACATGGTAAGTGTATTCGCTGACCTATATTGGGCCCTGGTCCGGCAATGCCTCAATTTTTCAAATCCCTCCATGGCATCCCCCCTCCTTATCTCTGTAACCTCCTCCAGCCCTACAACCCTCCGTGCTTTCAGCTGCCGAGGCCCTAAGCTTCGGAATTCCCTCCCTAAACCTCTCTGCCTCTCTACATTTCTCTCCTTCTTTAAGCTGCTCCTTAAAATCTATCTCTTTGACCACTTTTGGTCACCTGTCCTAATATCACCATCCTGCCTTGGAAATATATCACCGTTCCTTCATCATCGCTGGATCAAAATCCTGGAACTCCCTCCCTAACAGCACTGTGGGAGTACCTTCACCACACAGACTGCAGCGGTTCAAGAAGGCGGCTCACCACCACCTTCTCAAGGGCAATTAGGGATGGGCAATAAATGCTGGCCTTGCCAGCAACGCTCACATCCCATGAATGAATCAAAAAAAGACATTTAGTCTACTGTGATTATCTTATATTTATGGGATCATAGCATAGGAACCATTTGTTGATTGTTTCTACCATTTCAGAATGTGCGGGAATGGTTAGGAGACTGCTTGGCTTGGGGAAACATTGAAATCTATTGACATACAGGCACAAAAGCAGGCTGATGTTCCCATAACATAATGAATGACTTAATGTATATAAGGCAGGCGTAAAGTATAGAATATTAGAACATTCTCGTAGCAAGGCTGGACGCGTTAACGTGTTGCCACAAGGCCATTCAAGATCGATCGCCTCGAATCCTTGTAGATGTTGACAGGTTGTATCTCTCTTATTTTACTATATTATAAGTATAAGCTTTGTATTTTAACTCATTACTTCTTGTATTAGCTTCTTTTATAACTATAATAAACATTTTGGAACAAGGCTCCCTTTAGTTTCTGAGTATCAAAGATGGAATCTATTATAAATTACTCACACCAACCATGAACTTGTCAATGTCCTGTTGACAACTCAGTGATAAACAATCATCCCCAATAAGAGCCTTTCACCACACATGGTTATATAATGACAGGGATCCATGACAACAACTGACAAGACCCCAAGCTATTTGTTTTTCATCATATAAGCGGCCTTGAGATCACAAGTGTCATTAGCATGGTAATAGGAGTCATTAGCACCAGTAGCACAAAAGGAACAAATATTACAGCTGATCAACAAACACATCTCTTAGTGTTACGAGTAAACAGCCACAGCAAACAACAGAAAGGTCATTTGAACCCTGAGGTGGTTGCCTAGTCTTTCACATTTGCAGAGGGCTCAGGGTTTTGCAGTGCATTTTACAACAGTCTCGAGAGTGGGAGAGGAGCAGCAGCAGTGTTGGCCGACACAGCAAGCTGCAATAATTAATTGTGGAGGAAGGAAATTTGGTTCCACCTACATCTGAATCTCCTCACTTAGTTTACAAAAACAAAGTCAGATTCGTATATAAATCCAGATGAATCCAACATGAGTTTTCTTGACGAAACCTGGTGACTCCCAAGCTCTGGATTGGCACAGACTCACATCCGAAGAGAAGCCTGATTTAATACAACATTTATAGCTTTGACAGTGCACTCCCTCAGTACAGCACTGAAGTGCTCAAGTCTCTGGAGTGGGACTTGAACCCACGCCCTTCTGACTCAGAGGTGAGAGTGCTACCAACTGAGCCATGGCTGTCAGTGGTAATAAACCCCCGTTCACCCCGCACTCCCGCCGGCCTTTATTTTAACTATCAGAGCCATGCGAGGGCCTCATAAATATTCAAAAGTCGGGGTCCAATTCCATCATTCGGACCCAAGGTGAATCTGATCCGGGACCACACGGGTCGTGCACAGTGCCAACTGCACCGGGGGGAAATCTGTCACCAAAGAGTTGTGGGTTTGAACCCCACTCCAAAACTTGAGCATGTAATCCAGGCTGGCATTTTAATGGAGTACTGAGGTGGTGTTTCATTGTCTGAGGTGCTGGCTTTCTGATGAACGTTAACCTGAGGCCCTGTCTACCTGCGCAAATGGACAGAAAAGGGCCCATGACACCATTAATATTTATCCCTCAACCAGCATCACTAAAACAGATTAACTGTTCATTTATCTCACTGCTGTTTGTGGGACTTTGCGGTGTGCAAACTTGGCTTCTGAATTTACTTACATCACAACAGTGACTACACTTCAAAAGTGCTTCATTGGCTGTGGAGCACTTTGGGATATCCCAAGGTCGTGAATGGTCCTATGTAAATGCAAGTTCTCTCTTTTCTTTTCACTTTTTAGGTGTTGAAAGACTTGCTGTGTATTTTGAGCAATATCTGTTTTTATTTCAGAAGTTCTTCCACATTCACAGTTTGAAAAGACATGGATTCACACCTGTGATTCCCCACGTCGAGGCGCAAGAGATTTCCTCTGGCTACTATCTCTTGTTTGAATCATGAACGAGTTCTCAAAGAACCTGCTTCTGATTTTGCTAGAGATAGTGTCCAAAGGAAACATCCCCCTTGGTATGTTGGCATTGCTAGAGGGCTTGGGAGTAACATCCAGCGTCAAAGTCAACAGTGGGCGCGGGGGGTCAGATAAGGGGTCATGATCCCCCAAGTATTTTGAGGTTGGCCAATGGTGCTTTGGAGGACCACGGCCCTCCATTTTGCTCCCAGGAATCTCTGTCACCCGGCATTGGCCTCCGGGTTTGGCCTGAAAGTCGGTGCGCGTCCCCGGCACAGCCTTCACAGAATCACAGAAACAGAAATCACAGAAACCCCACAGTGCAGATAGAGGCCATTTCGGCCCATCGAGCCTGCACCGACACATATCCCACCCGATCCCCGTAACCCCTGCACCAACATATATCCCACCCTATCCCCGTAACCCCACGTATTTAATCCCCCTAACACTAAGGGTCAATTTATCATAGCCAATCAACCTAACCTGCACATCTTTGGACTGTGGGAGGAAACCGGAGCACCCGGAGGAAACCCACGCAAACACAGGGAGAATGTGCAAACTCCACACAGACAGTCACCCGAGGCCAGATTCGAACACGGGTCCCTGGCGCTGTTCCCTTTCTTGCCAAGTTGGTCAAATCTCGAATTTGACTTGCTCCTCCCCGGCAGTTGACCAAAGTTAGCTCCACCACCAAACTCACCATCTTGCCCTGAGAATGGTGTGGGGCACAGGAAAAGCTAGAGAGAAGGAGAGAAAATAAATCTCATTCCCATTGAGAAAAAAAATGTAACTGTGTTTTATTTTCCCCAGTTGCAACCTGTTGGTGAAAAATCCGATTTTCAAGATGTCACAGCAAATATATCTCTGAGCTGCCCATCCCAGGTAAGAATCATAGGCGCTGCTGTGGGCGGAGAGTTCCTCTGGAGGCTTTATGAAGCAACATTGTGAACGTGTTCAGGAATATTTCTTCTGTTTGGTATTTTATGTTCAAAAAGAATGTGTTTGTGAATTTTTCTGGAACGATCTGCCAGAGGAAATCGTCATGGACACATTTAAAATATTGCTATATACATAGCGACCAGAGTCATCTTTCCCCCTTGCTTGTGTGTCAAGGAGGAACTTAAATTGAATGTGTGGAAACTCCAATGGCATGGCTTGTCAGTGCCCTGATACGCTGCAGTATGGAGTGGTATGAGCTGGGATATAAAGATAGAGGGGTTGGGATGGTTGAGTGTAGCAAGGCCATAATGGGATTTTTAGATGATGAATGAGGATTTTGAAATCAATAAAATAGGGAAAAGAACCAGTGAAGGTTGGTGGGGACAGGGGTCGTAGGTGAGCAAGACTTAGTACAGGATATAGTTTGGCAGCAGAGTTGTGGATGAGTTAGACTTTGTGTGGGGTGGAGCTGGATAGGTTATGGAAACATTCATTCTGGAGTTGCTGAAGATATGGTAATGGGAAGATGAGCAGTTTAAAACTCAACTCAGTACAGAAAAGTACTCTGAGGTTGCTAACACTTGGGTTTAGCCTGAGTGAGAAACTGGGAAGCAGGATTTATTAGGAGGCTATGGTATGGATTTGTTGGTAGGAGCCAAAGTCGATGGCCATATTTCTGTAAGTTGAGACAGAATCAGTTTATTCCCCTGAGGGGCAAGAGCACTACTTGCCAATAAAACAGCCATGGACGACTAAAGAGGCGAGGGCCAGCATAAACCTAAAAGAAAAAGCATACAAAACTGCAAAAAATAACACAGATCCTGGCGAATGGAAAAGATACAAAGAACAGTAAAGGATCACAAAACAGATAGTAAGAGCTACAAAAAGGGAATATGAAAAGAAACTTGCAATGGATATCAAAATCAACACAACATTTTTTTACAATTATATTAGGATAAAGAGGGTAGTCGGGAGCAATGTTGGCCCCTTAAAAACTGAACGCCGTGATATTATCAACGATAATAAGAAAATGGTGGACATGTTGAATATTTACTTTGCATCAGTATTTACAGTAGAGGAAGAGGATAGCATGCCAGAAATCCAAAGGAAACTAAATCAGGGACAGGGACTCAATAAAATGAATATAAGTAAAATAACAGTAATGAAGAAAATAATGGCACTAAAGAGTGACAAATCCCCAGGACCAGATGGTTTCCATCCCAGAGTTTTAAAGGAAGTGGGTGAGCACATTGCAGATGCCCTAACTATAATCTTCCAAAGTTCTCTTGATTCAGAAACCGTTCCTTTAGATTGGGAAATTGTGCATGTCACTCCGCTATTTAAGAATGACGAGAGAGGGAAACCAGGGAATTATAGACCAGTTAGCCTAACATCTGTTGTTGGGAAATTGCTAGAGTCTATATTTAAGGATAGGGTGTCTGAACACCTAGTAAATTTTCAGTTGATCAGAGAGAGCCAGTATGGACTTGTGAAAGGTAGGTCATGCCTGACAAACCTGATTGAACTTTTTGAAGGTGACTAAAGTAGTGGACAGGGGAATGTCTATGGATGTTATTTATATGGACTTCCAGAAAGCATTTGATAAAGTCCCACATAAGAGATTGTTAACTAAGGTAGAAGCCCACAGAATTGAGGACAAATTATTGACCTGGTTAGGAAATTGGCTGAGCGGCAGGAGACAGAGAGTAGGGATAATGGGCAAGTATTCAAATTGGCAGGATGTGACTAGTGGTGTCCCGCAGGGATCTGTGTTGGGGCCTCAATTATTCACAATATTTATTAACGACTTAGATGATGGCATAGAAAGTCATAGGTCCAAATTTGGCGATGACACAAAGATAGGTGGCATTGTAGGCAGTGTAGATGAAAGCATAAATTTCCAAAGGGATATTGATAGATTAAGTGAATGGGCAAAACTGTGGCAAATGGATTTCAATGTAGGCAAATGTGACCTAATTTGGACCTAAAAAGGATAGAACAGTGTACTTTTGAAATGGTGAAAGGCAAAAAACAGTGGATGTCCAAAGAGACTTGAGGGTTCAGGTACATAGATCATTAAAATGTCACGAACCGGTACAGAAAATAATCAAAAAGGCTAATGGAATGCTGGCCTTTATATCTAGAGGGCGAGAATACAAGGGGGTAGAAGTTAAGCTGCAGCAATACAAAACCCTGGTTAGACCACACCTGGAGTACTGGGAGCAGTTCTGGGCACCACACCTTAGGAAGGAGATATTGGCCTTGGAGGGAGTGCAGGGTAGGTTTCCCAGAATGATACCCGGACTTCAAGGGTTAAGTTACAAGGAGAGATTACACAAATTAAGGCTGTATTCCCTAGAATTTACAGGTTAAGGGGTGATCTGATTGAGGTTTTCAGGATATTAAGGGGAACAGATAGGGTAGATAGAGAGAAACTATTTCTGCTGGTTGGGGAGTCTCGGACTAGGGGGCATAGTCTAAAAATTAGAGCCAGACCTTTCAGGAGTGAAATTAGGAAACACTTCTACACACAAAGGGTGGTAGAAGTTTGGAACTCTCTTCCGCAAACAGCAATTGATGCTAGATCAATTGTTAATTTTAAATCGGAGATTGATAGCTTTTTGTTAACCAAAGGTATTAAGGGATATGGGCCAAAGGTGGGTATATGGGCCTAGAAATTCACTATGGCCCCGCCAGCTGGCTAGCGCCCAAAAGTTAGCGCTGGGCGCGGAGCCAGTTGCGACCGTCAGAAATTCAGTTTTTGCGCCCCAAGTCGGAACCGGGCGCTATTCCAGGGTGTGCCCGCCCCCGCTTGGGGCGCTGAAGCTGAATTTCAGCGCTGTAGGCGCCGCTGCGCCACCCGCTGCGGAGCGGCAGGCTGCGGTACTGCAGGCCTCCTCCTTCTCTTAAGGGGGAGGTGCCTGCAACGGGGAGATCGCCGCTGGATTGTGCCGGCAAATGAGCCCAGCACCACGGAGAAGTGCCGGCCTCGCGGAAAGCAGCCGGCAATGCCGCGGGGGGGGTGGGGGTGGAGGAGGCTGGGGAAGGAGGTGCGGGCAGGCGGCCGCCGAAAAAGCGGCCGGCCGCACCTCCACCTTAAAGCGCCCCAGTAACGATGTAGGACGGCCCCGTTTTCCAATCGCTGTTTGCGGCCGCTGCAGAAGAGGCGGCCGCAACTAAATATGGGGGTCGGGCCGGTAGCGGGGCAGAACCGGGGCACTGCGCACACCGATGACGTCATCGGTGTCGGCGCAGCGCTACCGGCTACCGCCGCCATTACCGCTGCGCTGAATATCAGCGCAAACTCCTCTATTGGCACAGAAGCCCTCTTTGGCGGTAACTGGCCGCAAAGCTGGCGGCGCCTTAATGAATTTCTAGGCCATGGAGTTAGATTGCAGATCAGCCATGATCTCATCGAATGGCAGAGCTGGCTCAAGGGGCTGAATGGCCTACTCCTGTTCCTATGTTCCATAGTCTTAAGGTTGATCTTGGGAAAGTTGTAGCTCATCTATGATCAGCACATATTTTGAAGCTGACTCCATCCTTCTGGATAATGTCAAAAGGCAACTTGTAGATAAGTAAAAAGAAGATATTAGCTGCATGACTTATCACAGGGAGATGGTGCACTTACATTAACTCTCCTTGCCGGACCAATAAAGAATTTCAGCCAGGCAGACAGAAAACAAGGACATAAAATGCTGGAAACACTCAGTAGGTCAGACAATAGCTGTGGGGGGAGAAAGAAACAGAATGAACGTTTCAGGTCGATGAACTAGTTGTGACGAAAGGTCATCGACCTGAAGCGTTAACTCTGTTTCTCTCTCCACAGATGCTGCCTGACCTGCTGAATATTTCCAACATTTTCTCCTTTTATTTCAGATTTCCAGCATCTGCAGCATTTTGCTTTAGCAAAACATGGACAGTTGACTCAAAGAGGATGATTTTACCTTTGAACGATGGTGTAAAACGGGTGATATCGAATTCGCTGCCCATTATGCACCCCACCTGATTTTCCTTTCCGTTGACCTCAATAAAGGAAGGGAAAACCATTTTGGTATAATCGGCGGATAAATCGATATCACTCGTTTTACACCATTGCCCCAAAGTGAAAATTCCCCCAAAGTGTTTGTTCCATGAATGGCTTTGGAAAAGTGATACAAACAAAATCTTATATAAGGGTTTAAACCGAAGAACCAAAGTTTTAAATCTGAAGTAGGCACAGTGAAGCATTCTCCTGCGTTTGTTATAATGGGAGGTCACTATCACAGAATTCATATTAATAAGCTTCTGTTGCATATATTTCTGCAGTTAAAAGGATTCATGAGGCTATTTGTATTTCTTTATTCCATTACAGGATCAACCCTTTCTTAGAACATTCAAGAATAGCAACTATACTTACCAAGGTTTAGAGCCAACCATCAAACCCCCTGAGGTAATCTTATCGTTCAATGGCTGTACATTTTGCAAAACCTGTCATTGTAATAAATGAACTGTCATGGGTAAAAATGGGGGATACGGAAAATGTTGAAACTACTTATCAATTACCATTAAAATCCATAATAACCATAAAGCATGGTGTTGTCACCAGATCTTATGTTATCAGAATTATCCTCACCTTATTTAGTCTAAATTGCAAGTGACCTATAACAGGCTGCTGAGACCCAATAATCACGGTCCCCAACATAAGCATTTCACATTTTATTTCAAAGGCAGGATTTAATCCAGCCGTTTAATTTGCCACTAATTCTAAATTTTAACTTTTTAAAAGTCTCACATATGGCACTTTATCAAAAGCCTTCTGAAAATCCAAGTACATTATAGAACTAGATAGTCCCTATTCCCTAGTTACCCCCTCAAAGAGTTCTGATGTGAATAGTACCGTCTTGATGTTCATTACAAAGAAGTGATGGAAGTCACCACAGAGGCTGTATGAAGCGGTGGAGTTGTGACCTACATCAAGATACATTCTTGCAAGATACAACCAACTCCACAAAGGATGTTGATCTGACTTGTGAATGATATGGTCTGACAAGCCTATTGCATGGTTTTAGCAACTGCATAATACAAGCACCCAAATCATTGGACATTCCTGCGTAGATTCCCTGAGTTAGTGATTCATTTTCTTTCAGAATTGGGGCAGTGACCTCTCTTGTTCAGAAAACCTACCATCAGAAACTGTACCAACATCAGGTAAGTAAAAGTGGATTTGGTTATCTTTTTCCACATTAGCCAATTTTGCAAACCTGCTTTTTGTATTGACTTTCATATTTATGCAACTTTATGAGACCAAAGTTCAGTTACGTTTGGCACCAATTGAACGAATTAGGGGATAATGACTATCTGGGAGTGATCACATGGAAATAATCTAACTGAGGGGTTCAGATGGTTTATCTGTAATGGATACCTGGGAGTGATTACAGGCTGGAATCTAATCGAGGCGTTCAGATGTTTTATATTTAGAATAATGGATACCTGGGAGTGATTACAGACTGGAATCTAATCGAGGGGCTCAGATGGTTTATATTTAGAATAATGGATACCCAGGAGTGATTACAGGCTGGAATCTAATCGAGGGGTTCAGATGGTTTATATATAGAATAATAATGGATACCCGGGAGTGAGTACAGGCTGGAATCTAATCGAGGGGTTCAGGTGGTTTATATATAGAATAATGGATACCCGGGAGTGATTACAGGGCTAGAATCTAATCGAGGGGTTCAGGTGGTTTATATTTAGAATAATGGATACCCGGGAGTGATTACAGGCTGGAATCTAATCAAGGGGTTCAGATGGTTTATATATAGAATAATGGATACCTGGGAGTGATTACAGACTGGAATCTAATCGAGGGGTTCAGATGGTTTATATATAGAATAATGGATACCTGGGAGTGATTACAGACTGGAATCTAATCGAGAGGTTCAGATGGTTTATATATAGAATAATGGATACCCGGGAGTGATTACAGACTGGAATCTAATCGAGGGGTTCAGATGGTTTATATATAGAATAATGGATACCTGGGAGTGATTACAGACTGGAATCTAATCGAGGGTTCAGATGGTTTATATATAGAATAATGGATACCTGGGAGTGATTACAGACTGGAATCTAATCGAGGGATTCAGATGGTTTATATATAGAATAATGGATACCTGGGAGTGATTACAGACTGGAATCTAATCGAGGGGATCAGATGGTTTATATATAGAATAATGGATACCTGGGAGTGATTACAGACTGGAATCTAATCGAGGGGTTCAGATGGTTTATATATAGAATAATGGATACCTGGGAGTGATTACAGACTGGAATCTAATCGAGGGGTTCAGATGGTTTATATATAGAATAATGGATACTCGGGAGTGATTACAGGTTGGAATCTAATCGAGGGGTTCAGATGGTTTATATATAGAATAATGGATACCTGGGAGTGATTACAGACTGGAATCTAATCGAGGGGTTCAGATGGTTTATATATAGAATAATGGATACCTGGGAGTGATTACAGACTGGAATCTAATCGAGGAGTTCAGATGGTTTATATATAGAATAATGGATACCTGGGAGTGATTACAGACTGGAATCTAATCGAGGGTTCAGATGGTTTATATATAGAATAATGGATACCTGGGAGTGATTACAGACTGGAATCTAATTGAGGGGTTCAGATGGTTTATATATAGAGTAATGGATACCTGGGAGTGATTACAGACTGGAATCTAATCGAGGGGTTCAGGTGGTTTATATATAGAATAATGGATACCCGGGAGTGATTACAGACTGGAATCTAATCGAGAGGTTCAGATGGTTTATATATAGAATAATGGATACCCGGGAGTGATTACAGACTGGAATCTAATCGAGAGGTTCAGATGGTTTATATATAGAATAATGGATACCTGGGAGTGATTACAGACTGGAATCTAATCGAGGGGTTCAGGTGGTTTATATATAGAATAATGGATACCTGGGAGTGATTACAGACTGGAATCTAATCGAGGGGTTCAGATGGTTTATATATAGAATAATGGATACCCGGGAGTGATTACAGGCTGGAATCTAATCGAGGGGTTCAGATGGTTTATATATAGAATAATGGATACCCGGGAGTGATTACAGACTGGAATCTAATCGAGGGGTTCAGATGGTTTATATATAGAATAATGGATACCCGGGAGTGATTACAGACTGGAATCTAATCGAGGGGTTCAGATGGTTTATATATAGAATAATGGATACCTGGGAGTGATTACAGACTGGAATCTAATCGAGGGGTTCAGATGGTTTATATATAGAATAATGGATACCTGGGAGTGATTACAGACTGGAATCTAATCGAGGGGTTCAGATGGTTTATATATAGAATAATGGATACCCGGGAGTGATTACAGACTGGAATCTAATCGAGGGGTTCAGATGGTTTATGTGGTAAACCACTGTTATAGTTATCACTGTATATTGTTCTCACTGTTCTCACTGTCACATCACTACACGAGGTCGCCTCTTGTCGCACTGTTATACCTGGGCTGACCACCTCCGACTCCGCCCATTACCTGCCCAGGTATAAAGGTAGCTGACTGGCTAGTATTCCTCCCTGTTGGATCGGATCACCCACGAGGGTGGGCTCTGTTATTTAGCCAATAAAAACCTTCAGTTACGTTCTTAACTCGTCGCCTTTTATTGGACTAATTGATAGGCATATCAATTTTATTGGCTAAATTTTAAAGATGTCTGATAATGAACAGCAACAGCAAGGAGCTCACCCAGCAGCACAGCAACAGCAGCCTCCAGACAACGGGCCACACCAGCCGGCTTGGCTGCAAGCCTTGAAACCACCATACCTGGATCTAAACCCACAGGCACCAAACGCAGCCCTCAACTTCAAACACTGGCTGGACTGCTTCGAATCCTACCTGGAAGAATCCGGCGCCCCGCAGAGATCCAAACTAAGACTTCTGAACGCCCAAGCGAGCCCGAGAGTATACGCACTCATACAGGACACGACTACGTACGAGGCCGCTATCAACCTACTGAAACAGCAGTACCGCAGCCCGGTAAATTACATGTACACCAGGCACCTCCTAAGATCCCGCCCGCAACAGCCAGGAGAGTCTGTAGCTGAATTTTTACGGGCGCTAAGAGCACTCGGCAGGAACTGTGACTTTAAAGCGGTGACGGCTGTTGAAAATACGGAAGATAATATCCGCGATGCCTTTGTGAAAGGCCTACGGTCCGACTACTCACGGCAAAGACTGCTTGAAGCTAAAGACCTCGACCTGGACAAAGCTGAAGCCCTCGCTCTCTCCCTGGAGGTGGCCCATCAGGACCAGGAGGCGTTTTCCAGGTACTGCTCGCGACCCTGGGACTCGGGCCCGACCCCTACCGCAATACCCTTCGCAGCGCCGCCCCCGGGACCTACCTCAGCGTCGGCGTCCCGGACCCGACCGGGCCCGCCACCCCCGGTACCGGCTCCGACATCGGGCACCCGCGATCGGGCCGCCGGCTGCTTCTTTTGCGGCCAGGAGAAGCACCCGAGGTCGCGCTGCCCAGCCAGGAACTCTACCTGCACAACCTGCAGGAAGAAAGGCCATTTCTCTAAGGCCTGCAGGAGCGGATCTTCAGAGGCCAGCAGTGCCTCATGCGAACTGTGGGGGCGGCCATCTTCTTTCACGGCAACTGAGGCCAGTATCCCCACACGTGAGTCATGGGGGCGGCCATCTTTGATCAAGGCAACCGACCCCAATAGTGCCTCATGTGAGTTATGGGGGCAGCCATCTTCTCCGCCATTTTGTCCTACCTCGTGGGAGACGCCATTTTACACACCACGCCCGACTGCCACCGGGCCCCCGGACCCGACGACCGCCTCGCCCGCAGACGACAACGACTCGCTTACCTACACGCTAGCCTCCGTCACTCTGGATCAAGCCCGCCCACACCACCTGTCCAAGTCGATGATGGACATCAAAGTAAACGGCCACGCCACGACCTGCCTGTTCGACAGCGGAAGCACGGAGAGCTTCATCCACCCAGACACGGTGAGCCACTACTCCCTCCCTGTCCTGCCAACGCGCAACCGAATCTCGATGGCATCGAGGTCCCACGCCACGGACATTAGCGGCTACTGTGCTGTGACCTTGTCGGTTAAGGGTACAGAGTATAAAAACTTTAAACTCCTCGTCCTCCCCCAGCTCTGCGCTGCCGTCCTACTAGGGCTGGACTTCCAATCCCACCTCCAAAGTGTAACCCTAACATACGGTGGACCCCTCCCCCCACTCACAGTCGACAACCAGCGAAGGTTAAACCGCCCACCGCGTAACACCTGCAGCCTATCCACCCTCAAGGTGCCGCCACCTTCCCTGTTCGCTAACCTCACCCCCGACTGCAAACCCGTCGCTACCAAGAGCAGGCGGTACAGCGCTGGGGACAGAGCTTTCATTAGCTCTGAGGTGCAGCGTCTCCTGAAGGAGGGCATCATCGAGGGGAGCAACAGCCCCTGGCGTGCCCAGGTCGTGGTCGTTAAGACCGGCGATAAAAATCGCCTGGTCATCGACTACAGCCAGACCATAAACAGATACACCCAGCTGGACGCATACCCCCTTCCCCGCATATCTGACATGGTCAATCAGATTGCACAATACCGCGTATTCTCGACCATCGACCTTAAGTCGGCCTACCACCAACTCCCTATCCACCCCGAGGACCGCCAGTACACCGCCTTCGAGGCGAATGGGCGCCTATACCACTTCCTTAGGGTCCCCTTCGGTGTCACCAACGGGGTCTCGGTCTTCCAAAGGGAGATGGACCGGATGGTTGACCAGAACGGACTGCAGGCCACATTCCCCTACCTAGATAACGTCACCATCTGCGGCCGCGACCGGCAGGACCACGACGTGAATCTGGAGAAATTCCTCCGTACGGCCCAACGGCTGAACCTCACCTACAATAAGGAGAAATGCGTGTTTAACACAGCGCGCCTTGCCATCCTTGGCTGTGTAGTAGAGAACGGAGTCATCGGCCCCGACCCCGAAAGAATGCGCCCCCTCATGGAGCTACCCCTCCCCCACTGTCCAAAAGCACTTAGGAGAACCCTGGGGCTTTTCGCCTACTATGCCCAATGGGTACCCAATTATGCGGACAAAGCCAGACCCCTCCTGAAAACCACATCCTTCCCCCTCACGGAAGAGGCGTGCGCGGCCTTCTCCCTCATTAAGGGAGACATAGCCAAGGCCACAATGCACGCAGTGGATGAGTCAATCCCCTTCCAAGTGGAGAGCGATGCATCCGACTTCGCCCTAGCCGCTACCCTTAACCAGGAGGGTAGGCCGGTAGCCTTCTTCTCAAGGACCCTACAGGGCCCCGAGACCCGACACTCGTCGGTCGAGAAGGAAGCCCAGGCAATTGTGGAGGCAGTACGGCGCTGGAGGCACTACTTGGCAGGCAAACGATTTACCCTCCTCACCGACCAACGCTCGGTTGCCTTCATGTTTAATAACAAGCTGAGGGGCAAGATCAAGAACGACAAAATCTTGAGGTGGAGAATCGAGCTTTCCACCTATGATTATGAGATCTTGTACCGGCCCGGTAAACTGAACGACCCCCCTGATGCTCTTTCACGCATTACATGCGCCAGCGCGCAAAGTGATAGACTTCAGACCCTCCACAATGACCTCTGCCACCCCGGAGTCACCAGACTCTACCATTTCATTAAGGCCCGCAACCTGCCATACTCCATCGAGGAGGTCAGGACCATGACCAGGAACTGCCAGATCTGTGCTGAGTGCAAACCGCACTTCTATAAGCCGGACAGAGCAAGCCTGATCAAGGCCACCCGCCCCTTCGAGCGTCTGAGCATCGACTTCAAGGGGCCCCTACCGTCATCCGACCGTAATGTGTACTTCCTCAACATCGTTGATGAGTACTCCCGTTTCCCCTTTGCCTTCCCCTGCCCAGACATGACCAGTAACACGGTCATTAAATGCCTGAACAAACTCTTCGCCTTGTTCGGGTTCCCGAACTATATACATAGTGACCGGGGCGCCTCCTTCATGAGCGAGGAACTCCGTCAGTTCCTATTGGAGAGGGGTATTGCAGCAAGCAGGACCACCAGCTACAACCCCCGAGGGAACGGCCAGGTGGAAAGAGAGAACGCGACGGTATGGAAGGCCACCCTCTTAGCCTTAAAGTCTAAGGGCCTCCCAACCTCCCGCTGGCAAGAGGTCCTCCCGATTGCGCTGCACTCCATCCGGTCACTACTTTGCACTGCCATTAACACCACCCCCCATGCCCGAATGTTTGTCTTCCCCAGGAAGTCGACTACGGGAACCACCCTACCAACCTGGCTGACCTCTCCGGGACCCGTCTTGCTGCGAAAGCACGTGAGGGCCCATAAAACGGACCCCCTGGTCGAGAAGGTGAACCTCCTGCACGCCAACCCCCAGTACGCCTATGTGGCTTACCCAGACGGACGGGAGGACACTGTCTCCTTACGAGACCTCGCACCCTCACCCCCCCCTCCCAACCCCCCGAGTCCAGCCGAGGTAGACGGCATGCCGGAACCCCACGAGCCTTTGCCGACTACGCAGACACCAGCTTTAACACCGGATAATGTAACACCGCCGCTGCGACGATCGGAGAGGCTAACGAAGCCTCCGGACAGACTGACATACCAGAGCTGGTAATACACTTCACCCCGCCGGACTCTAATCTAAACAAGGGGTGAATGTGGTAAGCCACTGTTATAGTTATCACTGTATATTGTTCTCACTGTTCTCACTGTCACATCACTACACGAGGTCGCCTCTTGTCGCACTGTTATACCTGGGCTGACCACCTCCGACTCCGCCCATTACCTGCCCAGGTATAAAGGTAGCTGACTGGCTAGTATTCCTCCCTGTTGGATCGGATCACCCACGAGGGTGGGCTCTGTTATTTAGCCAATAAAAACCTTCAGTTACGTTCTTAACTCGTCGCCTTTTATTGGACTAATTGATAGGCATATCAGTTTATATATAGAATAATGGATACCTGGGAGTGATTACAGGCTGGAATCTAATCGAGGGGTTCAGATGGTTTATATATAGAATAATGGATACCCGGGAGTGATTACAGACTGGAATCTAATCGAGGGGTTCAGATGGTTTATATATAGAATAATGGATACCTGGGTGTGATTACAGACTGGAATCTAATCGAGGGGTTCAGATGGTTTATATATAGAATAATGGATACCTGGGAGTGATTACAGGCTGGAATCTAATCGAGGGGTTCAGATAGTTTATATATAGAATAATGGATACCTGGGAGTGATTACAGACTGGAATCTAATCGAGGGGTTCAGATGGTTTATATATTGAATAATGGATACCTGGGAGTGATTACAGACTGGAATCTAATCGAGGGGTTCAGATAGTTTATATATTGAATAATGGATACCTGGGAGTGATTACAGACTGGAATCTAATCGAGGGGTTCAGATGGTTTATATATAGAATAATGGATACCCGGGAGTGATTACAGACTGGAATCTAATCGAGGGGTTCAGGTGGTTTATATTTAGAATAATGGATACCTGGGAGTGATTACAGGCTGGAATCTAATCGAGGGGTTCGGATAGTTTATACATAGAATAATGGATACCTGGGAGTGATTACAGGGCTAGAATCTAATTGAGGGGTTCGGATGGTTTATATTGTAGCGGTTCGTGTAGATCGCCACTAAATAAGAGAGTTTGACTTCGACGAACTATAAATAAGTTGTTTATTTACAGGAACAGGCTAATTACAGCAGGTAAGATGGCTGACTGTAGGAGCACCGTGGTGTAGGTCTTGTCCCAGCGGGGACTCCACGAGGACTGAGTTCGCAGTCCTGTGGGGAGCGTGATGACGTCATCGCGTTTGTGTTGTGACGTCATCACGTTGTTCGCGTTTCCCGCGCTTAGGGCGTCTCGTGATGCGCGTCGTTGCGTCGCTGGCCGTTGAGGCCGAAGTCGCGAGGCCGGGCTGTGCCGGTGCTTGCTGCAGGAGCGGAAGATCGCGTCGCTCCTGTCGGCTGGCCGTTGAGGCCGAAGACGCTAGGCCGGGCTGTGCCGGCGCACGCACATCATGTCGTATGTGACGTGACATCAGCGCGCTAGGGCGCGTCTTAAAGGGGCAATGGCCCCAACAGGTAAGTTAAAGGGGCAACGGCCCCAACAAGTAAGTTGTACATACAGTAAGGTAAGTTAAGGGGAATTATGTATATCTTTATGTAAGGTACAACCAGTGGTACCACCACATAGGCCCCCCCAGAATTCGCTTTAACGAAAGTCCAAGGATGAGATGGTCTGACGAGCTGGTGGTCACGGCGGTCGTGCTGTCTCGACTTGGTAGGCGAGGTATGAAGATGCTGCTCGTGAGTGGATCCTTACGCGCATCGTGGCGAATAAAACGTATCCATCAGGCGAAGGACCGTGGAGACGTGCGAAACAGCAGGCCTTGTCAGAGTGACGGGCAGGTTGGGCGGACGCGGGCGATGTCTCCATTGATGTTGAAACAAATCCTTGTTCCGACGAACTCTGCAGGAACGCCAAATGAGCGATCCAGAAGGACTTGACAGGCGAGGTCGGTGAACTCGCCGACAGGTGAGCGAAACCTTCGGGAGGCTGGAACGCACGGAACGGTGCGTGCCATAGTGCTACGACGATAACACAACGGAGGGTGAAGAGTTGCTGCGTTGATCAGTGATCGGTGAGGCCAGCAACTTTCACGTGGCTGATCGCGGCCACAGGATGCCCGTTGGACCCGTCCTCGATGTGTGCAGCATCAGTAGATGTTTGCGTTTGTTAAAGGGAAAACTGGAGAAAGGGCGGCAACGGTCCAGGTTGTTGTTGCTTTCAGGAGGGGTTAACTCTGCTTGGAGGGCGGCAACACTTGTAACAGTTGTAGATTTAGGAGAAAACAGCCGGGAGAGCGGCATGCCTTCTGTTCATGCCGAATCGTGTAGTAGGTAACACAACCAGCAGGCTGAAGGGCTGGTGCGTCGTCGGCGGAGAAGGAGTTGTCGTTTTTCATGAGGGATGGGTCCTCGTGGTTCGCGAGGGATGGGTCCTCATGCGCGAGGAGTGGGTCCTCGTGTTTCGCGGGGGTGAGTCCTCGTGGTATCCCCGCGGGGCGCGCTCCGATCTTGTGGGCCCGAACATGCTGTACCCCGCGCTTGGAGAGATGTATACTTGCTGTTGCTTTGGACGTAGAGGCGGACGATCCGTGTGGCGGTAGAAGAGTCGAATACGGAGACCATGAGCACGTGCGTGGTCTGTGCCGCATCGATGTTCTCGGCGAACAGGGCTTCTACCTTCATAAAGCACAAGGGAGACTGTGGCTCCCTGGATTGCGGTAGCGACAGCGGAACGGCTGATGCTTCCATAGCATGCTTCGTTTGTGAAAGACGTTCACAAACCCACCAATTGTAGCGCTGGTGGACGACAGTTGCCGTTAGTCGTGCTCTACCCCTGTGAGATCGTTCGTGAAAAACGGGCTCACCTCCAAGCTGCGCTTCCGTTGCGAATACGTACGCAAAGACGGGGTCGCTTTTGGTGGAATCGATGTTAGGCGGTTGCTGTTCCGTGGTTGTTCATCGGCTGTGCGTTGGTCGTCTTGTGGGAAGACGAGGTTCAGGCGCGCGTTGCTACCATGAAAAGCGTTCACGGATACGGGTTCACCAATTGTAGCGTTGGAATTGATGAGCTCCCGTACTCACGTCGTTGGGTCATCAATGTAGTGGTTCGTGAAGATCGCCACTAAATAAGAGAGTTTGACTTCGACGAACTATAAATAAGTTGTTTATTTACAGGAACAGGCTAATTACAGCAGGTAAGATAGCAGGTAAGATGGCTGACTGTAGGAGCACCGTGGTGTAGGTCTTGTCCCAGCGGGACTCTACGAGCACTGAGTTCGCAGTCCTGTGGGGAGCGTGATGACGTCGTCGCGTTTGTGTTGTGACGTCATCACGTTGTTCGCGTTTCCCGCGCTTAGGGCGTCTCGTGATGCGCGTCGTTGCGTCGCTGGCCGTTGAGGCCGAAGTCGCGAGGCCGGGCTGTGCCGGTGCTTGCTGCAGGAGCGGAAGATCGCGTCGCTCCTGTCGGCTGGCCGTTGAGGCCGAAGACACTAGGCCGGGCTGTGCCGGCGCACGCACATCACGTCGTACGTGACGTGACGTCAGCGCGCTAGGGCGCGTCTTAAAGGGGCAATGGCCCCAACAGGTAAGTTAAACGGGCAATGGCCCCAACAAGTAAGTTATACATACAGTAAGGTAAGTTAAAGGGAATTATGTATATCTTTATGTAAGGTACAACCAGTGGTACCGCCACAATATATAGAATAATGGATACCTGGGAGTGATTACAGACTGGAATCTAATCGAGGGGTTCAGATGGTTTATATATAGAATAATAATGGATACCTGGGAGTGATTACAGACTGGAATCTAATTGAGGGGTTCAGATGGTTTATATACAGAATAATAATGGATACCTGGGAGTGATTACAGGCTAGAATCTAATCGAGGGGTTCAGATGGTTTATATATAGAATAATGGATACCTGGGAGTGATTACAGACTGGAATCTAATCGAGGGGTTCAGATGGTTTATATATAGAATAATGGATACCCGGGAGTGATTACAGACTGGAATCTAATCGAGGGGTTCAGGTGGTTTATATATAGAATAATGGATACCAGGGAGTGATTACAGACTGGAATCTAATCGAGGGTTCAGATGGTTTATATATAGAATAATGGATACCTGGGAGTGATTACAGACTGGAATCTAATCGAGGGGATCAGATGGTTTATATATAGAATAATGGATACCTGGGAGTGATTACAGACTGGAATCTAATCGAGGGGTTCAGATGGTTTATATATAGAATAACGGATACCCGGGAGTGATTACAGACTGGAATCTAATCGAGGGATTCAGATGGTTTATATATAGAATAATGGATACCTGGGAGTGATTACAGACTGGAATCTAATCGAGGGGTTCAGATGGTTTATATATAGAATAATGGATACCTGGGAGTGATTACAGGCTGGAATCTAATTGAGGGGTTCAGATGGTTTATATATAGAATAATGGATACCTGGGAGTGATTACAGACTGGAATCTAATCGAGGGGTTCAGATGGTTTATATATAGAATAATGGATACCTGGGAGTGAGTACAGGCTGGAATCTAATCGAGGGGTTCAGATCGATTCGCCAAAGCAATTCTGGTGACACTGGAGCCTCTTCTAATAAAGTCAAGAATATCCTCATTTTATTGCACCAGAGTATTTGTTTCATGAACACTGATTGTCATGAAAATAGTAGATGCTGAAGAGTCTGAAGTAAGTAGAAAATCTTTCCAACCTCTGCTTTCATGCAGTCTTTGTCAGCATTGTGTTAGCTATAGTGTCTCCCTGATACACTTTTCAGCCTGCTGTTTTGACACTTGTGTAGAAACAGTAACAAATAGAAAGTATTTGGATTTGAATTCTTCTGTTTTGTTTTTGCCCCATTTGTTCATTTATTTCTGCCCCTTATTTTTCCTGCAGTTCACAGGCTTCGGCCTGCTGACATTAAAGTTGTAGCAGCAATGGGAGACTCTTTAACTGTAAGTATAAATTTTGGAAAGTACAAAGTAGGGTAATTGAGGCAACAAGAAAACCTTGCAACCATTTAAGAGACAGTGGAGGCTGTTATGGGGTCTATATCGCTTTCTCTCGATGGCTAACCTCATTTGGACTGTATGACCTTCTTTGCATTTGTCTTGTGAAATATGAATTCAATATTTTTCTGCTGTACTCACAGAGACCTCACAGCTGACTGGGTCATGGGTTCCCCTGCCGTTTCGCTTAAAGTTCTCCGAGCGCCTTGGGGCGTTTTTGCTACATTAAATGCGTTGTATAAATGCAAGCTGTTGTTGTAACAAACACAATAGGTTTCGTAGATCACAGCCAAGACAGCAAGTCTACAACAACAACAACTTTCACTTATATAGCACCGTTCGGATAGAAAAAAGCCCCAAAGCGCTTCATAGAGGTGTAATCATAATAGAAACTGAGCCAAAGAATGCACTATTAAGAGAGGTGATCTAAAGCTTGGTCGGAGAGGTGGGTTTTAAGGAAGTTGTAAAGGAGGAGAGGGAGGTGAATGAGAATTTAGGGAGGCAATTCCAGAGTGTGAGGCCTCGGCTTATGAAAGTAAGAGCGATGGGTGAGCAGAACTTGATGCAGGATAGGGTCTGGGCAGCAGAGTTACATATAAGCTGAAGTTTAAAGAACGTGGTGGATGGGAGGCCAGCTGGAAGAGTTGTCTGGAGGTAACCGGCATGGAGGAGGGTTTCGGCAGCAGATGGGATGCGGCAGGAGTGGAGACGGGCGATGTTAGTTGGAAGTGGGCGCACTTCACAATAGCGAGGAGATGGGTTTTGAAGTTCAGTTCGGTGCTGACTAGGATACTGAAGTTGCAAACTGGTTTAACCTGAAACAGTTGCCAGGGAGGTGGATGGAATCAATGATAAGGGAGCGGAGTTTGTGGCAAGGACCAAAGACATTGGCTTCGATCTTCCCAATGTTTAAAAATAGGAAATTGCGGCTCATCCGGGATTGGATGTTGGACCAGTTGTCTGACAACACAGGGGTAGTGATGGGGCCAAGAGAGGTGGTGGAGTGGTAGAGCTGGGTATAGTGGGGAAAAGCTGAGTCCTTTCTGTCTGTTACTCGAACTTATGGATTCTTCAGTAAAGTAACGTAGCAAAACAAGCTACTTGGCTAAAGAGCTCTGGAACATGGAGAAAATAGAAAAGAAAATGTTATTACGGTAATTCTAGTTACTCAACATAGACCACAAGCTCGATAGAATGGGTTGATCTATCAAAAAGAGACACGATTTGTTGGATTTTGTTCTATCTTTAATTATAATACAGAGTTGCACAGATCTTGAAAGCGAAACTGAAACTGAGTTGTCAGGGTTGATTAGCACAATTTGCTTTCAGCTCTGGAACCTTGGCTCAAACCCAGTCGAGACTGACGGAATGATGATCTCCTTTCTCTGCTGGCTGTGAGGCCCCTTAAAATTAGTTTAAGCTGTCGCAGCCCAACCCAATTCCCTGTAAGTGCTGGCCCACTGCATACAGTTGCCCAGTTCTTTGCTAGTTTGCTCGTAAAAGGTAATGTTTCACAGCGACGCAATGTGAAGTTGTTGCATTAGAGAAAGTTAGAGCATTCATACTACCATTCTGTTCAAAATAATCTACAATCTCAGTCAGGCATATTTTAAACTCCTATGCAGTCCCAGTGTTAGTGCCGTGGAATAGTTACTGCACTAAATATCCTTTGGTTGAAGGTTTAACTCAAACAATGGACGTGAAGTCATAGTCATTGTAAGAATCTAATTTTTTTAAATATTTAGGTTGCATTTGGAGCCCGGGCAAAGAATTTGTTTGAACTGCGAATTCAGTATCAAGGCGTTTCATGGAGGTAAGAATTTCGAAAGGCTCTGTTACCACAAAGACACGTTAAACACAGACATAGGGAGTGAAGCAGCCTCGTAGTGTGTCCTTTCAAATAAAAAAACTAGAATTAAATTCAATTTGTTTAGGTTAACCTTTTGAATGATTCACTGGTCAGGACTCAATAGTCTATAATGCCAACAATAATTTATTACTTTTTTTTTGCAGCATTGGTGGTGACAAATCACTTGAGACTGTGACTACTTTTCCTAGTAAGTCTTTGCCTTGGAACTGCCGTTGTGATTGTCTTCCTCAGTCGACCCTTGTTGCATTGTATATTATTGAGATGATCAAATCTCCATGGGACACAATGGCTTAGAAATTCGGGTCCGGCCAATATTGGGCAGTGTGGGGGAGGGGAGGGGTTGTGGGGCCGGGGGAGGGGGATGGTAGGGCGGCAGTGGTATGATCCCTGAGCTGGAATGGTGAGGCCCAAAGCCCCCACCTCCCCTCCGATATTGGGCCTCGGGCCTCATTTCCATGAAGCGGGCAAACTGTGGAGAGTAAGAGGCAGCTCGCCTGGTGAAGTGTCGGTTAAGTTTGGGTCGCTGCAGCCCTCAGGTAAGTGAGGATGGGGGGGTGCGACCAGGGTAGGGGGGTGATCGCTGGCTAGGGGGTGGGGAGGGGTGGGGGTTAAGTAGCCACGAGGGTTGGGAAATAGGTGACCTTGAGGGGGCCAGAGGTGCTTGGCAGCTGGGGGGAGGTTGGTAGTCGGGGGGAAGGGGTAAATCGGTAACCTGGAGAGGGGTGCTTGGTGGCTGGGGGGGTGGGGGGAGGTGGGGATCTGTAGCCGGATCGGCGGTAGCCCATGTTCTTTTAATGTGGGGAGAGAAGGAGCACTCCTGTACCCAGGGGATGTGCTGGAAACAGGTGTTAGGCTGTTTGCATATGCAAATATGGGGCCTCACACTTATTTGTAGGATCCTTAAAGAGACCTCTGGAGGCTGCCATTAGAAAGGTAGGTTTCATTTTTTTAAACTTCCCTTATTGTGGAGCCAAGAGGAGCTCGGCCCCCTCCCTGATTGCATCCCATCACTTCCGGACTCTCCATCACTTCCGGACTCTCTTTACGATCTTGGCCAGTGTCGGAGCCAGATGATCTTGATGCGTCCTGGAACTGTCGCGCTGCCTCTGGGCCTTTTGATACCTTTGCTTTATGGAGTTGTTGACAGAATGTCAGCCCTGATTGACACTACCTATGTGTGAACAATGTAACTCAAGCCTGGTTTTCTCCTCCGACAGAAATGTAAACAAGAAGTGCTCTGCTACCTATGGAGGGTCCAAGGCCCACCTAGTGGTGGCTTCCATGGGGGAGCGGGGGGGGGGCGCTCTGGAGGCAGAGCTGCCCCTGATAGCTTGTGTCTGGTTGCTCTGTACCGAGTTCAGCCCATCAGTACAGTCCGGTCAGGTGTCTGCCGACCTTTCCCAGCCATTGGGGGAACCAGAACCAGAAACAAAATCCTGCATCACAGCGTAAGAGCAGCCACGTGTGAGCAGTCCAAATGGGTATTGGAACCCTGAGGAACTGCTCCTTTGTCTTTAAAACAGTTCTGTAATATAAGCAGGCCGTCACTGTGTGTAGCTTATGAGGCACTTTAATACAGTTCAGCCAGCAGCAACATCGCATTATGCTGCATTTAGAAATCTAAATGACCCGGGTCTTGATCTGACCCACTTTTTTGTGGGCCCTGTGAGCTGTTGCTGGATTCACTTCTGACCCACTTGTAAAGTCTGTGGGTTGTGCAGTTAATTACGACACAGACTTCAGGAGTAACATACAACAGGACTTTACTATTCGAAGGTCAGGGCGAATCTGCCCTATAAATCATGCCACAGCACTTATATACCGGTGTGGTCACCGTCGGTATTACCGTATACAGAAGCCAAACAAGTAGTGCCACACCTAAAATAGTTCTCTTAAAGGTGAACGGTTACATACAATAGTCTCTTAAAGGTAGACGGTTACATACACTACAATCCTCCCTTTTTAGCTTACAACATACGTATTCCCCATTAACATAATATATATTCAACTTCATGTAAAACAATTTACAGATATAGTCTCTGCGGAAAACAGTTCACAGGTTCAGTCTCTGTGGGAACAGTTCACAGATTCAGTCTCTGGTCTTGACTCGGTCCGAACAACATCTCTGCGGTGTAGCCGGTTCACATTGCTAGCGTGACTCATCCAATAGTCTTTCCCTTGACGTAACAGCTTGAACTTCCGTCCTGCTGAACCAGCAGTGCTGACTTTTACAAACAGCTGGACTGCCTTAGTAATTTTTCCCTACTTTCCCATTAGAAGTGATAATGATTTAGATGGTTATCATCTTCGGCTTCGTCTTTTCCTTTTTTGCTTCTTGGAGACTCTCGGGGCTCCCTTCTCAGCTGCCAGCTGTAGCGCCACCATCTCCCTATGTTCCTTAGACTTTAAGTGCTTCATCCTGATTTCTGCACTTTGGGAGTTTTCATCACAAGCTGGGCAGACCAAGTCCTCGTAATATTCCATGTCACTCAACAGGTCATGGTAATATTCGGTGTCATCCTGAGCTAGTCTAGCGAGAGGGCCTGCTACTTCTTCCTTACCCAACTGGACGTTAGCCGACTGTTGTTCCCTCCCTAGACATCTTTCCTGAAGGGACTTCTTCATGCGTTCATAGTCATCCCGCTCTTCCTGGGTTTCCTGCAAATCCTTCACTAAGGACCTCATTTGTGATTTCAATACTTCCCCTTCCATCGGGGATTGATTGATCGGGCTATTCAATCCTTCTACTGGAGCAGCTGTTTCAACATTCTGTTGTTCACATAGACGTGATTCAGCGTACTTTTGGCATCCCAGTAAAATCTGTGTTGCAACCTCAGCTATTTCCATAACTTTTGAGAGCTCCGAACTCCTTCCCTTTGAAGATTGAAACTCGTGTTCAGATTGTTCCCATTGCAGAGTCTTGTCCCTCAGCATATGAAGGAGTTGGCTGACCGTTAACTCTTCCACGGGAACACTGTGGATCAGAGCCTTCTCCATTTCATCCACCTTTTCCTCCAATGCTTTCACCTTCTTTTCCTCTTGTACTTTGGCTTTCAGCGCTCGGAGAAGTTGCGCCTTGATGCTCTCTAGCTCATGTTCAGGGGCCATTCTTACAGTCTCTGTGTTTCTTACAGTTTCCTTTTCTTCCACTGAAAGGATTCCCAGTTGAATCTGTTCTTCAAATTGTTGAACCTCGGTCATTGCCGCCTCATATTTGTCTTGGGTTTCCTTCAATATTTTTATGAGTTCTTGGACATCTTGTCTTTCATGTTCTGCCATGTCTTTCACCTCTAATTTCTCATCTATGGATGGAACTTCTACCGATGAGTCTGTCTTGGCCTTGAGCTCATCAAGAATTTCCTGCAGCCTTTGGACTTCTTGCTCATGTTCAACCTTTAGTTGCTCATATGCTTCTACTGAAACTAGCTTTTTGGAGGTTGCCGAGTTAACCCCCTCCAGAATTATAGCCTGGGCCTGTTCATACTGTTCTTTCAACTTCTCACACTCTGCTTGTAAGGAGTCGTAGAGAAGAACTGGAATAAAATCCTGGCTTCCTGAAGATTCCTCTTCATTTGCTTCTTTCGGAATTTTCTGTTGGAGTTCAGCCAAGGCTGCTATGCTATCTGCCTCTCGAAGTCTCACTGCCATCAAATCTTCTTTATTCTTGCAGTCTATCTCAGCCATTTTCCCTTTACTTTCATTTAACTGAGTGAGTAGTCCCTTATTCTGGGCTGAGAGATATTGCACCTTCTCCTGTAGACCATTGCACTCCTTCTCTGCTCGACATAGCTGGTTACTGCTGATTTGGTTCTGTGTTTCAAGTTCCAACATCCTTTGCTTAGCTTCTTTCAGTTTCGCCCCTATAAGCTCCTCTTGCAACATGGCCACATTATTCTCATCAGGTAAAGAAGCGTTTCTCTTTTCTATGTCCAAGATTTTTTTCTGCATCTCTTTAAGTGCACATTGCGATTCAGCTTCTCTTAACCTTGCCTGCACTAGCTCCGTCTCCAATTGCAGGACAAAATCTTCAGTGTAGCGTGGTTTGCCTTTATGCTGTATCTCTAGATCATGCAAATATTCTAACTCCTGAACATCATAAGGGAGATTTGATCGGTAATTGGTCACGATGGCTCTATGGTCGCTCTCTGCTTGAGCCAGCAGGTTCTGTTGTCTTTCCAGACTCTCCCATTCGGTGTCATAGAACTTTTTCATTGTTTTCATCTCTTGTACGAGACGGTAACTCAATTGTTCTAATTGTTGTCATACTTTGAGATAACGTTGAGTTCGAGCCCGGTGTTCCTCCGTAATGCATATGTCTGTAACTTGAACAGACTCAGAATTCTCTGTCTTTATACACGCCATCGTTTTTCCAACCTTAGTCAGTGAGTTCATGTTAACCTTGTTTTTCATACTTGGGCTGGACTTATCGGCTTCCGGCTCAGAGTCTGAGCTGCTTGTCTGCACCGAGCCCTCACTCGTCATTGCTTGTAGGTAGTGCCATTCCATGTCTATTTTCTTGATCCACTCCCGTCCTAGAAGTGGTGGTCCTCCCTCAGGTAGTACGTATAAGTTCATTCTTGGGTGTTCTTTACCCCTATCTCTCACCTTGACTCTTATCTTTCCCATGGGGTATACTTTATGCCCCGTGTATGTCTGCAATACGAACTTGGTATCTCTTAAGGGTATATGTGAGAATAGCCTGTGGTAATCCCTTCGATTTATGACTGATACAGCTGATCCAGTGTCCAACTCCATTTTCACTTGGACTCCAGCTATTTTTAGCATGACCCAGATAGTTTGTAGGTCAGCTTCCTTACTCACATTATGAATTCTCAGACTACCCAGCTCCTGGCCGTTTGGGTCTGAGTCTGAATTCTGTTCGTCTGAACTCTTCTCAGCCACCTTGTGTACCTTGTTGTACTTTTCCTGTGATGGCTTCCTTTGGTTGTTGGTCTTCTTCCCTGACCGGCATACCTTAGCGATGTGACCCAGTTTGCCACATTTCCTACATTCCTGGTTCTTAAACCAGCATTGGTTCTGATCGTGTGTTGTCTTCCCACAGCGATAGCATTTTGTTATACTTGAGGTAATTTGGTCCACACCGAGTGCCGCTGCATTTCCGCAGTTCCTTTCGCTGCGGCTTCGTGCGATGCTGCTATAAGGACAGCCCTGTCAAGTGTAAGGTCGTTCTCTTCGAGTAGTCGCTTTTGCGTCCCTTCCTTGGACAGTCCGCATACGAACTTGTCTCGCAATGCCTCTGTCAGATTCCCTTCAAACTGGCAGTATTTCGCTAGTCTACGCAGTTCGACCAAGTATTCCGCGTTGCTTTCGTCTTTCCGTTGCGTTCTCGCATAGAATTTGAATCGTTCAGCCAACATCAACGGTGTGGGGTTCAAGTGATCCTTCAGAACAGCCACTATCTCATCGAAAGTCTGATCCGCCGGTTTAGCTGGTGATAGTAGATGCTTCAAGAGCCCGTATGTCTTTGCGCCCATCGAGTTTAGCAAGGTTATAGCTTTGTCGTCTTCTTCTATTTTGTTGGCCTCACAATAGATCTCAATGCGTTCCACGTACGTGGCCCAGTCTTCTATCTCTGAATTAAAATCGTTGATGTTACCACGCTTAGGCATCTTCCTCTCTTTGGGAACAACACAAGTATTTCTTTAAATTATTATTTCTTTTTTTTTTTCTCTAAGATGGCGGTTTTCCCGCGAAAATGGCGGTTTCCCGCTCTTATCTTCTCTCCCCACCCACTTCAATGGCGGTTTCCCGCTTCTGTCTTCTTCCCCGCCTAATGGCGGCTTCCCGCGTTTCTTCCCTGGCGGGAGGGGTACACTTTCCCCCACGGGCGACGGCCGCTGGCTTTCAGGTTCACAGCCTGCGCGTCGGCTTCAAGGCTTTCCCTTTTTTTTTTTTAATTTTATGGCAGGGCGACCGGCTCTGGGTACCCCGTTGACGGCGAACAGGTTCAGCCGCTGGGCTGGCTCTCGCACAGTTCCCCTTGCTCGGCTCTGTCTCTCTCCCGCTCGTTCGGCTCTACCGGCGCTGGGTACACCCCGTTGACGGAGGACAGTTCAGCCGCTGGACTGGCTCTCGCACAGTTCCCCTTGCTCGGCTCTGCCTCTCTCCCGCTCGCTCTGCTCTACCGGCGCTGGTTACACCCCGTTGACGGAGGACAGTTCAGCCGCTGGACTGGCTCTCGCGCAGTCTCTCTTGGTCGGCTCTGCCTCTCCCGCTCGCTCGGACCCCAATCGCGCCTCCCAGCCCTCTCGCAGTCCGGTGCTTCTCTCCCCGGCTGCGGCTGAATTTCTCTCTTCCCGCGCCTACGCTCCCGGTCGCAGCGCTTCGTGGCTTCGGTCACCGCCCGGCTTTTCCCGCCGGTCGCGGTCTCTCACGACGCCGTTGGACCCGATTTTTTTTCCGGCTCCTTTTCCCCCTCGACCGTGGTCGAGTGCCCAGCCCTTATCCTCCGGCTATTCTTTTCACTTTCCCTTACTCACAGTCACCGTGGCAGAAGGGACAGTCAGTGCCTGTTGCTGATGGAAGTTTTTGTCGCTAAAGTCTTCCTCCTTTCTATTGCTGCAGCCTTGAGTTTTCTCCCAGCCGAATGACGAGGGCGGTTGCCTCTTTTCGACGCTCTTTCGTTGCTTGAAAATATTGTTGCCGCAGGGTACGATCGGACTCGTCGCCACTGTAAAGTCTGTGGGTTGTGCAGTTAATTACGACACAGACTTCAGGAGTAACATACAACAGGACTTTACTATTCGAAGGTCAGGGCGAATCTGCCCAATAAGTCATGCCACAGCACTTATATACCGGTGTGGTCACCGTCGGTATTACCGTATACAGAAGCCAAACAAGTAGTGCCACACCTAAAATAGTTCTCTTAAAGGTGAACGGTTACATACAATAGTCTCTTAAAGGTAGACGGTTACATACACTACACCACTAACGGCACAGCTTACTCAGATTGAAATGGAGACATGTAATGGCTCATTACAACAACAAAAACAACAACAACGTGCATATATATAGCGCCTTTAAAGTAGTAAAACATCACATGCTTCACAGGAGCGTTATCAATCAAAACTTGACACTGAGTCACATAAGGAGATACGAGGGCAGGTGACCAAAAGCTTGGTCAGAGGTAGGTTTTAAGGAGCGTCTTAAAGGAGGAGAGAGATGTAGAGAGGCAGAGATTTAGGAAGGGATTTCCAGAGCTTAGGGCTGAAGGCACAGCTGCCAATGGTGGAGCGATGAAAATCTGGGTTGTGCAAGAGGCCAGAATTGGAGGATATCTGGGAGAGTTGTAGGGCTGGAGGAGATTACAGAGATAGCGAGGCCATGGAGGGATTTGAAAACAAGGAAGAGAATTTTAAAATCGAGGTGTTGCTGGAGCGGGAGCCAATGTAGATCAGCAAGCCAAGGGGTGATGGGTGAACGGGACTTAGAATCATAGAATGGTTACAGCACAGAAGGAAGCCATTCGGCCTGTCGAGCCCGTGCCGGCTCTCTGCAGGAGCACTTCAGCTAGTCCCACTCACCGCTCTTTCCCCGTAGCCCTTCAAATGTTTTTCCTTCAGGTAATTTTCCAATTCCCTTTTGAAAGCCACGATTGAATCTGCCTCCACCACCCTTTCAGGCAGTGAATTCCAGATCCTAACCACTTGCTGCGTAAAAAAGTTTTCCCTCATGTTGCCTTTGGATCTTCTGCAAATCACATTAAATTTGTGTCCTCTGGTTCACGACCCGTCCGCCAATGGGAACAATTTGGGGGGAAAATTCAGTTGGTAGCGCCACCCGTTAGCGCCTTAAGAGGGCCCTAAGTGGGGCGCAAACCAACTAGCGCCCGGGCGCGGCACTGCCCACGCCTCCCGCAAAATTCAGCAGGAGGTTAGTGGTGGCGCTAACCGGTAGCACTGCGCCGCTGGCGATGACATCATTGGTGTGCGCAGCGCCCCGCTCATGCCCCGGCCGCAATCTTCGGGAGCGCCCCCTGATTTACCGCCGGACGCTATGTCCGACAGGGTCAGGGGGGCGTACCTGCGGCCGGGGAGGTGCAATTTAAAGGCGAGGTGCGGGGCGGCCATTTTTGTTGCCTGCCAGCACCTGCCTGCGCTCCCGTCCCCGGCCTCCTGAACCCCCCCCCCCCCCGCAGAGTGCCGACTGCGCTCCAAGAGCCCGGCACTTCTCTTGGGTGCCGGGCTCTTTTGCCCGCACTCCCGATCCCCGGGGGCCCAGCTGGGCCCCAGGTCGCGCTGCACAAGGCCCCTCCCCTTTAAGACGGGGAGGAAGGCCTACAATACCGCAGCGCAACGTGCCGCAGCGTGTGGCGCTGTAGCACGTAGCACCACGATATTCACTTGCAGCGCCCCAAAAGGGATGCGGGGCGCTTCCAGTAGCGCCCCGCTTCCTCTTGGGGCGCAACCACTCAATTTCCGGCGCGGGGGCGCTAATTTTTCTGGGGTGTTACTTATAGCACCCCGGCGAAGTTAGCGCCTCAATTGGAGCGCTACTCAATTTTTAGCCCTATTTCTCTATCTACTCTGTCTAGACCCCTCATGATTTTGAACACCTCTATCAAATCTCCTCTCAACCTTCTCTGCTCCAAGGAGAACAACCCCAGCCCCTCTAGTCTAGCCATGTAACTAAAGTCCCTCATTCCTGGAATCATTCTTATAAATATTTTGTGCACCCTCTCTAAGGCCTTCACATCCTTCCAAAAGTGCGGTGCCCAGAATTGGACACAATAATCCAGTTGAGGCCGGACCAGTGTTTTATAGAAGTTCATCATAACTTCCTTGCTTTTGTACTCTAGGGGCTGGATTTTGCTACGGGGGCGGGTTGGAGGTGGGAAACCCACATTCGGGCTTGTTGTCCCGCCTCCATGGAGATGTGGCCAACCCACTGGATTTTCCTCTGATTGACCTTGTTGAGCCCGCCCTGTGGGCTCAGCAGGCCAATTAAGGGCCACCCGGCAACAGGTGACGTCAGAGATTGACATTTCATCTGTCAAAAGCTTTTGGCAGATGAAAGATCAGTGTTTAACAGCTGTTTGAAGCTGTCAAGCACTGAAAAACTGCTAATTCAGCCTCAGTCCTTTCTCAGGATAACTTTAAAATCATTTTGCTGCAGAAACCAAGAAGCTGATCTTTTTTTAAAAATTGGAGCTTCTGTGGTTCTTGCAGCCGACTCCCAACACCGGAATGCAGGACTCCTGTAAAGGTAAGTAAAAGTAAGTTAAACTTATTTAAACACTTTAAACACTTGCAAAACACTTACCTTTGCACTCCTGCACCCCTCACTCACCTGAACACTGGGCATCTCGACCCCTCCAAGACCTCAGACCCACGTCCCGCCTCGAAAAATTTTCGTGGTTTGGAGCTGTCGGGAAGCCCACAAACCAGCAATAAAAATCACGAATAGGCAAAAAACTACCTGTTAACTACCTGTTAACAGGCAGTTTAATTGCCTTTAATCCCTTCCCGCCTCTGGGAGTCGGGTTCCAGCACTTGTCGGCAACCCGACTCCTATGAAATTGACATGGAGGCGGGTTGGAGGCGGGATGGGGTCGGGACCCCCGGATCTCCGATTTTTATCGCCCACACGCCTCCAACCCGACTCCAGGGGCTTAGGAAAATCCAGCCCTATGCCTCTATTTGTAAAGCCCAGGATCCTGTATGCTTTTTTAACCACTTTCTCAACCTGCCCTGCCACCTTCAACAATTAGTGCACATATACCCCCAAGTCTCTCTGTTCATGCACCCCCTTTAGAATCGTACCCTTTAGTTTATATTGCCTCTCCTCATTCTTCCTACCAAAATGTATCACTTTGCACTTCTCTGAGTTAAATTTCATCTGCCACGTGTCTGCCCATTCCACGAGCCTGTCTGTCTTCCTAAAGTCTATCACTGTCCTCCACACTGTTCACTATACTTCCAAGTTTTGTATCATCTGCAAATTTTGAAATTGTGCCCTGTACACCCAAGTCTAAGTCATTAATATATATCAAGAAAAGCAGTGGTCCTAGAACCGACCCCTGGGGAACACCACTTTATACCTTCCTCCAGTCCGAAAAACAACCGTTCACCACTACTCTCTGTTTCCTGTCACTTAGCCAATTTCGTATCCATGCTGTCACTGTCCCTTTTATTCCATGGGTTTCAACTTTGCTGCAAGCCTATTATGTGGCACTTTATCAAACGCCTTTTGGAAGTCCATGTACACGTCAACCATATTGACATCATCAACCCTCTCTGTTACCTCATCAAAAAACTTGATCAAGTTAGTTAAACACGATTTGCCTTTAACAAATCTGTGCTGGCTTTCCTTAATTAATCCACACTTGTCCAGGTGACTGTTAATTTTGTCCTGGATGATCCTTTCTAAAAGCTTCCCCACTACCGAGGTTAAACTGTAGTTGCTGGGTTTAGCTTTATCCTTCTAAGGATAATGGGTAAGCCATTTAGGACAGAGATGAGGAGGAATTTCTTCACCCAGAGAGTGGTGAACCTGTGGAATTCTCTACCACAGAAGGCAATAGAGGCCAATTCATTAAATATATTCAAGAAGGAGTTGGATATATTTCTTAAGGCTAAAGGGATCAAGGGGTATGGGGAGAAGGCAGGGACCGGGTACTGAATTTGGATGATCAGCCATGATCTCATTGAATGGCGGAGCAGGCTCGAGGGGCCGAATGGCCTACTCCTGCTCCTATCTTCTATGTTATACCCTTGGTGCATGTTAGCATATGGGCAGCAGGGTTTGGATGAGCTCAAGTTTACAGAGGATGCAAGGTGCGAGGCCGGCAATGAGAGAATTGGAAAAGTCGAGTCTAGAGGTAACACTGTGCTTATGGGGTCAGTGGTAGTGGTCAGTGTCAGGGCTCAATGGTAGCACTGACACCTCTGAGTTAGAACGTTGTGGGTTTAAGTCCCATTCTAGAGACTTGAGCAGATAATCCAGGCTTAAACTGCAGTGCAGTACTGTGGGAATGCTGTACTGTCAGAGGTGCCATCTTTCAGATGAGACGTTAAACCGAGTCCCCGTCTGCCCTCTCAGGTGGGCCTAAGAGATCCCATGACACGATTTTGAAGAACAACAGAGGACTTCTCCCTGGTGTCCTGGCTAATATTTTTCCTTCAACCAACATCATTAAAACAGATTATCAGGTCATTATCACATTGCTGTTTGTGAAAGCTTGTTGTGCACGAATTGGCTGCTGAGTGACTACACTCCAAAAGTATTTCATTGGCTGTAAAGTGCTTTGGGATGTCAACTCCTGATGTCTTTCATTTCTTTCTCATGTGCATAAAATGAGCCTCCGTATTACTCAATTAGCATCCTAAGGGCCTACAGACAGTGGTGGCTGATGAGTTATAACAAACAGGCTGAAGCAAGGTCTGGGGGTTGCTGAGGAACCGCTCTCCTGAAGCTGGATTTCCCACCGACAGTCCTAATTTTCTGATGTGTTTTTTTTTCCTTTCTCAGATGTATTGAAGAAGTTTAATCCAAATATCTATGGCTTTGCCACTGGAATTGGACAATGGAAAAGTAAATTCAATGTGGCTGTTGCAGGGTCAAAGGCCAAGTGAGTACGGGGATTTTCAACTTTGGCCCACAATGGGCTTTCACCGCGCTCGCCCAAAGCCACAGTTGGTGAGGGCCTACCAGTTTTATAGATTTGTGCTTCATTTACCAGTGATCTGCAGCATTCCCTCAGGAACCGACGGTTAGGCTGCTCAACGCCCAGTACAACTGAGACCGGCATGCACATTGGTATATTAAAATTGGGTGCAAGATCCCTCCTGGAGACAAGGCAGCCGAGAAACTTCCTTTGATGTTCTTGCTCCTGCGGGAGTCCAGGCCTGTGGGAGTCCAAATCCACCATTCTACTGGCTAGGATTGCCAACAGATGGAAGGGTCGTGGATTTTCAGCCTGATATTCCCAGCTGTAGAGCCATCAACCTGACTAGTTCAAATATTGACCTAGAATATAAAGGGGAGGTGGTTTATAAATGTAATTTTATAACTTGTTTTTTCCCCCCCCTGTTTCTGCAGTGATATGCCAAAGCAGGCTCATACCCTGATTCAGCTGATGAAGAACAGTTCGGTAAGTGTCTGTGGTGAGATACAGGTCTGTTGATACAGGTCTGTTGTGGAGGTGTTTTGCTGCTGTTCAGTACTGCCACCTAGAGGGCTGCAGAGAAACAGACTGCCCATAATCCCAAGCAATTTTGACTCCCGGAATGTCTGAGATGGGATGTAATACTGGAGTGACAACTGCAGTGAACCCACATTGAACAATCGCAGACATCCCTAATTCCTAAATTTTATCTAATATGTGGACCATTTCTGGTTTGGACGTGTCCATTCTGAATTCTTCTGGGTCCTAATGCCCATATATTTCTGACCTGCCCCACTTCTTAGAATCATAAAATGATACAGCACAAAAGGAGGCCATTCGGCCGATCGAGCTTGTGCAGGCTCTTTGAAAGAGCTAGCCAATTAGTCCCACTCCCCTGCCCTTTTCTCATAGCCCTGCAAGATTTTCCCCTTTAAGTATTTACCCGATTCCCTTTCGAAAGTCATTATTGAATACTCTTCTGGGTCTGGGTCAAAGTGCACTTGTATGGACATTAGGTGAGGACTGGATTGAACTTGGCTGTGACCCCACATCCCGTGAAGAATAGCTTACCGACGCTCGCTGGTGAGGCTCACACATGAAGAATGGTAGGTTGGGGGCAAGTTAGTCGAAGACAAGCTGGACAGCAGCAGCAAGGAGCCATCGTTTTCAAAGAGAAGAGGGAAAGGAGTGGATGAGGAGAAAAAGTTCCCCTGTTGAAAGAATGCTGAATGGAGATGAGAAAGCCTAGAACTGTTAGTGGGAGAGAAAAATAACATTTCAATAAAAATTGTATTTTTTTTTGTACAGAAAATCAATTTCGAGCAGGACTGGAAAGTAATCACCCTTTTCATCGGAGCCAATGACCTCTGCGAGTACTGTATGAATAAGGTGGAGCTTTTCATTCTCATTTAAATTTTTATTCAGTTTGATAACTTGTTCTATTTTACAATTCAAAAGATCCATGAGCCAGAGAATTCTCCTTACCAAATGATTCCGTTTTTGGATTCGCGCTAGCATTCCTGCCTCTGAGCCAGACAAGTGGAGACTAGAACACGGTCTCTAATTACTGGGTTGACATCCAGTGGGATACTTGCGTTCGGACAGCGTGGCCACTGGCTCAGTGGTAGTATTGCCACCTCTGAGTCAGCAGGGTTTGTTCAGGCCCCACTCCAGACAGTCCTGGTGAGTGTCGGTTCTGAATACTGGGTTGATGCCCAGCGGAGGTACTTGTGTCCGATGGGCGGGGGTGCCTCCCCTCCTCCTCCACTCGTAAAGGGGCTCTTTATCTTTTGTTGCAGCCCACCTAGGAGAAGGTACTCGGAAGATAAAAACCACAGGCAAGGCGATGGGAAACCACCTCAGCTGCTCTGCCCTATAAGTAGCTCCCGAATCTCATGTGTGAGGCTTGAGTTAAGTCCTGTCCCAGGGCAGAACACTACTTTGGGCTTTTGCTGACAACCCAGCGAACCTTTGCTGATACTGTGGCAGAGCCACCAAGGGACTCTTATATGGATGTACATAATTGCCTTTAACAGAGTGAATCGGTACCTGTATTTGTTTGCTGTATGTAAATAGCGCGGTCTCTGTAAGATGTAGACCAAACGCGATGACGTCATCACGCAGGTCACGTGACGTTCCCAACGGCGGGAAACGTGATGACGTCGTGACGTCAGGCGGAGAAGCTTTCGATATCAGTCCTCGTGGAGCCAGCCTTGAGCAAACACCTGTTGATTAGTTCTCTTGCGTTTTAATTGTTACTTCCACCAGTTTGCATTAAACATCGTTTAATTATCAGACTGACTCGACCTCAGTACTTCAGATAGGAATTTAGCGATTCCTACAATACCCCATTTATTGCTCCGCATCCATAAGAGTGGTGATGGTTTAACTTCTCCTGTGGCTATTCTGGGGTTGTGTTCTCTCTCTGCTGTTTTTAGCAAGTCTGCATAGTGTCTGACTGAGATATTTAACAGAGGCAGTAACCTAGTTTAAATAAAACAGATTAACCTTGGCATTTAAATAGCACAGACAGGAACTCATGCAAACGTAGAGTCATAGAATGGTTAAAGCACAGAACCAGGCCATTCGGCCCGTCGAGCCTGTGCCAGCTCTCTGCAAGAGCACTTCAGCTAGTCCCACTCCCCCGCCCTTTCTCCATAGCCCTGCAAAGTTTTTTCCTTCAGGTACTTATCCAACTCCCTTTTGAAAGCCACAATTGAATCTGCCTCCACCACCCTTTCAGGCAGTGCATTCCAGATCCTAACCACTCACTGCGTAAAAAAGATTTTCCTCATGTCGCCTTTGGTTCTTTTGCCATTCACCTTAAATCTGTCTCCTCTGGTTCTCGACCCTTGCGCCAATGGGAACAGTTTCTCTCTATCTACTCTGTCTAGACCCCTCGTGATTTTGAACACCTCTATCAAATCTCCTCTCAACCTTCTCTGCTCTAAGAAGAACAACCCCAGCTTCTCCAGTCTATCCATGCAACTGAAGTCCCTCATCCCTGGAACCATCCTTGTAAATCTTTTCTGCACCCTCTCAAAAGCCTTCACATTCTTCCTAAAGTGCGGTGCCCAGAATTGGACACAATACTCCAGTTGAGGCTGAACCAGTGTTTTATAAAGGTTCATCATAACTTCCTTGCTTTTGTACTCTATGGCCTAGAAATTCAGTGGTGTTAGCGCCCACTTAGCACCTAAAGAGGTCTTTTGCGCTGGCGCTGTTGGTAGCCTGGAATTCAGTGTAGCGCAAATGGTGGCGTTAGCCGGTAGCGCTGCGCTGGCACCAATGATGTCATCGGTGTGCGCAGCGCCCCGGTTCCAACGCGATGCCGGCCCGACGCCCAAATTCAGTTACCGCCGCCTCTCCCGTAGCGGGTGCAAAGAGCGTTTGTAAAACGGGGCCTTGCAGCTCCGAGAGGCCGGGGCGTAAAGGTGGAGGTGCGGCCGGCCGCTTTCCCGGCGGCCGCTTGGCCGCACCTTCCTCCCCAGACTCCCACACCACCCCCCCCGCGGCATTGGTCTCTGACCCCCGCGAGCCCAGCACTTCTCCGTGGTGCCGGGCTCATTTGCTGGGGGAATCCAGCGGCGATCTCACGGCTGCAGGCAGCTCCTCCTTAAGAGAAGGAGGAGGCCTGCAGTACCCCAGCCTGCCGCACCGCATCGGGTGGCGCTGCGGCAGCTGGACGCCTGAAATTGACTTTCAGCGCCCCAAGCGGAGGCGGCAAAACCCTGCAATAGCGCCCGCCTCCGTCTTGGGGCGCTGCAACTGAATTTCAGGCGGGCGCTACGGGAATCCGGGCGTGCGCTAACTTTCGGGCGCTAAAGACCTGGCGCGGCGATAGCGAATTTCTAGGCCTATACCTCTATTTATGAAGCCCAGGATCATGTATGTTTTTTTAACTGCTTTCTCAACCTGCCCTGCCACCTTCATCGATTTGTGCACATATACCCCCAGGTCTCTCTGTTCATGCACCCGCTTTAGAATTGTACCCTTTACTTTATATTGCCTCTCCTCATTCTTTCTACCAAAATGTATCACTTTGCACTTTTCTGCGTTAAATTTCATCTGCCACGTGTCCGCCCATTCCAACAGCCTGTTTATGTCTTCTTAAAATCTATCACTATCCTCCTCACTGTTCACTATACATCCAAGTTTTGTGTCATCTGCAAATTTTGAAATTGTGCCCTGTACACCCAAGTCTAAATCATTAATATATATCAAGAAAAGCAGTGGTCCTAGTACCAACCCCTGGGTAACACCACTGTATACCTTCCTCCAGTCTGAAAAACAACTGTTCACCACTACTCTCTGTTTCCTGTCACTTAGCCAATTTTGCATCCATGCTGCCACTGTCCCTTTTATTCCATGGGCTTCAACTTTGCTGGCGAGCCTATTATGTGGCACTTTATCAACCACCTTTTGGAAGTCCATATACACCACATCAACCGCATTGCCCTCATCAACCCTCTCTGTCACCTCATCAAAAAACTCAATCAAGTTAGTCAAACATGATTTGCCTTCAACAAATCCATGCTGGCTTTCCTTAATTAATCCATACTTGTCCAAGTGACTGTTAATTTTGTCCCGGATTATCGTTTCTAAAAGCTTCCCCGCTGCCGAGGTTAAACTAACTGGCCTTTAGTTGCTGGGTTTATCTTTACACTCTTTTTCGAACATTTGCAATTCTCCAGTCCTCTGGCACCACCCGCGTATCCAAGGAGGATTGGAAGATTATGGCCAGTACCTTTGCAATTTCCTTTACTTCCCTCAGCATCCTAGGATGTATCCCATCCAGTCCTGGTGACTTATCTACTTTGAGATAGAGGATCAGCCATGATCATATTGAATGGCAGAGCAGGCTCGAAGGGCTGAATGGCCTACTCCTGCTCCTATTTTTTTCTAAGTACAGCCAGCCTTTCTAGTAGCTCCTCCTTATCAATTTTTATCCCATCCAGTATCTCAACTACCTCCTCTTTCACTGTGACTTTGGCAGCATCTTCTTCCTTGGTGAAGACAGATGCAAAGTACTTATTCAGTACCTCAGCCATGCCCTCTGCCTTCCTGCGTAGGTCTCCATTTAGGTCCCTAATTGGCCCCACCCATCCTCTTACTATCTGTTTACTATTTATATGCCTATAGAAGACTTTTGGATTCCCTTTTATGTTAGCTGCCAATCTTGACACTGCCCTCGACCGTGTCAGTTCTATCTCCCGCACTTCTGCCCTCACCCCTGCCCCTCCCTCCCGGAACCACGATAGGGTTCCCCTTGTCCTCACCTTTCACCCCACCAGCCTCCACATTCAACGGATCATCCTTCGGCATTTCCGCTACCTCCAAAGTGATCCCACCACCAAACGCATCTTCCCCTCCCCTCCCCTTTCAGCATTCTGCAGGGACCGCTCCCTCCGAGACACCCTAGTCCACTCCTCTATCACCCCAAACAGCCCTTCCTCTTCGCCTGGCACCTTCCCGTGCAAGCGGAGGAGATGTAACACCTGCCCCTATACCTCCCCCCTTCCCACTGTCCAGGGCCCCAAACACCCCTTCCAGGTGAAACAGCAATTTACTTGTACTTCTCGCAATCTAGTATACTGTATTCGCTGCTCATGATGCGGTCTCCTCTACATTGGGGAGACCAAACGCAGATTGGGTGACCGCTTTGCGGAACACCTCCGTTCAGTCCGTAAGGGTGACCCCGAGCTTCCGGTCGCCTGTCATTTTAATTCACCGCTCCATTCCCACTCGGACCTCACCGTCCTTGGCCTCTTGTATTGTTCCACGGAAGCTCAACGTAAACTCGAGGAACAGCACCTCATCTTCCGATTAGGCAGTCTGCAGCCTTCCGGACTCAATATCGAGTTCAACAATTTCAGATCATAAGCTCGGCCCCCATTTCATTTTCTCTTGTAATTGTTCCACTCCTTTTCCACCCCCCCTTTCCTTTTGTTTCTCTCTCACACCTGGCAGCTATCTTTTGCCCTGCCAGTACACTTTACACCTAATCCCAACCTATTACCATCTCGTCTAGCTTCTAATCTCTTTTACTTCTTTTGTTTCTTTTATTCTTTTGTCCGATCGCAGCCCTGCCTCCGATCTAGTTTCTTTTCTTTCCAGTTTTGAAGAAGGGTCCAACCCGAAACGTCAACTCAAATTTCTCTCCACGGATGTTGCCTGACCTGCTGAGTTTTTCCAGCATTTTCTGTTGTTATTTCGGATTTCCAACATCTGCAGTATTTTGCTATCAATCTTTTTGCCCTTCTTATTTCCTTTTTCACTTCCCCTCTGAACTTTCTATATTCAGCCTGTTTCTCACTTGTGTTCTCAACCTGACATCTGTCATACGCCCGCTTTTTCTGCTTCATCTTACTCTCTATTTCTTTCGTCATCCAGGGAGCTTTGGCTTTGGTTGCCCTATCTTTTCCCCTCGTGGGAATGTACCTCGACTGTACCCGAACCATCTCATATTTAAAGGCAGCCCATTGTTCGATTACAGTTTTGCCTGCCAATCTTTGATTCCAATTTACCCGGGCCAGATCCATTCTCAACCCACTGAAATTGGCTTTCCTCCAACTAAGTATTTTTACTGTCCTTTTCCATATCTAGTCTAAACCTTATGATACTGTGATCACTATTCCCTAAATATTCCCCGACTGACACTTGCTCCACTTGACCCGCCTCTGTCCCCAGAACCAGATCCAACAATGCCTCCTTCCTCATTGGGCCGGAAACGTACTGATCAAGAAAGTTCTCCTGAACACACTTCACATTTACTTCACACCAGCCCTGCACGGGCTTTCTTGATGGGACATTTTTTTTACTGCACTAAAATGAGATTCTTGCTTAGAGTGGAACCTAATTATCCCATTCTTGATTATCTGCAAAAAAACTGCATGGAAACCAGGGTTAGTTTTGCATAAACCAGCTAAACTGCAATTGAGTGTCTTTAATTGAACTTTTACAGACCCTGGGTTCTTGATTCAGCAGGGTAAGCTCACCCCACGCCTCCTAATTCAAATTTGATCAATACAAAAATGATTGGATTATTCACAGAATCATAGAAGGAGGCCATTCAGTGTCTGTGCTGGCTCTTTGAACGAGCAGCCATGCTTTGTCCCACATCCCCCGCCTTTTGTCCATAACAATATAAGTTCCTCCTCATCAAGGAGCCGTCCAACTCCCTTTAAAATTATTGATGGAATCAGCTTCCACCACCTTTTCAGGTACAGCGTTCCAGATCCCCACAATTCTCTCAGTGAAAAAATTTCTCCATCAATTTAATTATCTTTTAGCAAAAAACAACTTTGGATTATCGTAAATAGATTGTAACCTGTAGCGTCAGCCTTGCATTAGCGGTAGCCCTCGTGTCTCCGAGTCAGGAGATTATGGGTTTAAGCTCCATTCCAGGACTTGAATGCATGATTTAGGCTGACACTTCAATGCAGTATTTTGAGGGAGTGTTACATTGTTGGAGGTGCTGTCTTTTGAATGAGATGTTAAACTGAGGCCCAGGCTTCCCTCTCGGGTGGATGTAAAAGATCCCACAGCACTATTTGAAGAAGCCCCATCAAGAAAACCCATCCAGGATTGGTGTAAAGTACGTGTAAAACAGCTGTGAATTCTCCTCCTGTCTCTCAACTGACAACATTAAAAATAAATGAACTGGTCACTCATCTCATTTGGTGTCTGTGGGGCCTGGCTGGGCACAAATCAGTTGCCACATTTGCCTCCAAAACAATAGGGACTGCACTTCAAAAGTAATTCATTGGTTGAGAAGTGCTTTGGGATGTCCTAAGAACATGAGCGGCACTATATAAATGCAGCTTCTTTCTTCCTGTAATCTCGATGTGTGGTATCGGCTAGAAATTAGTCTCCAAACAGCTCTATATTGAGCTTTTGATGATGAGACCAGCAGGAATAGGGCTTCAGGTAGGAGTCGGAGCCGCCAGCATTTTTCTCAGAAATATTTCATTTTGGAAACGGAAGAACATAAGGGCAAGTTTTCATCTTCAGCACTCCCAGCGTAGAGCTTCACACGCTGAGATTGTACACAGAGAATTCAACGTGCAGTGTTGATGAATAAAAAAAAAAACAATTAAAAGCTCAAGGAAACCTGTTCAAAACACAGCTGTTGGGCTTGTGAAGGATAAACCAGCTTTCCATCAAATGTGACAAAAGACACATGTCTGTGTCCGCTTGATTTCCTAGTCCAGATTCCTCCTCATCACCGTAACGGGAAGGTAGCAATATTCCTGTTGGTCTTCACATGACTCCTAATTCTTACCATTCTTCTTTTCCAGGAGGCCAATTCTGCAGACAATTACATGAAACATATTCAGGAGGCGCTGGATATATTGCACAAACAGGTAAAGGGTGGAATGAAATTTGACCCCAGACCTTTGCTGCTCTGAATGAACCAGAGATGTAAGGAAATGGCCTGAATTGACCCTGTCTCTGATATTTCCCCATCTACCTGTAGGCACAGTGCCTACAGCCAGAGGGAAAACACAGCCATAAGCACATTCCCTGCCAATTCATTAACATAGGATGCCAGTATGCCAATGCATATGCCACTGGGTAGCCTTTACCTGAAAGGCAAACATGATGGCGACTTGCAATTGGCAATTCAAGGATCGAATTCTGCCTGACAATCACATCAAAATGATTACAAGACCCCTTTAAATCCATTGCTCTGTTGTGTCTACCCTACCCTTGTGTTATGAAACTCCTACTCCCCACCCCCACCCCCATAACTAAATACCATCTAAACGATGTGAGACATTTTTAAGCAGGCTGCCTCAGAACTCTATCCAAACCCCGAGAAAGACCTGCGCAGGCGGCCTGGATATTGCACGTAGCTCCCCAATGTATGTTAATGGTCAATATGTTTGATGGATTTTCTCTGCAGGTGCGACTGTACAGAGGTATTGCTGACTGAAGCTGACTCTGCAAATCTTCAGTCTTGGCACTAGCAGCCCGCAAATGGCAATGAAAAATGCCTTTGATACCATCTCCAAATGTTACTGGCTGCAGAATATTTAAAGTAAAATGCAGCAAAACCATTTAATAGACAAGCATATTTTTTTCAATTAATATTGATATGCTGAAGAGGTGTTACATTCCTAATGCATATGCACCAGATTTCCCTGAACAAAACCAGACAGGGCTCTACTTTTCCTGCATTCCATTTAACCTTGTTTTGTTCCAGGGAAGTTATTTTTAACTTTTCTTAATTCAAATCTGATTGATCATTCTCAGACTGCTGATTCCATTCCAAGGCCAAGAGTGACAGGAAAGGACACTGTTTACTCTCCGTAAATACACTTTCATTTTAGAATCTCTTGCAGCATGTGCTGTTTATTAAATAACAACAGAAAATACTGGATACACTCAGCAGGTCAGGCAGCATCCGTGGAGAGAGAAAAACAGAGTTAACGTTTCTGGTCGACGACCCTTCGTCAGAACTGGAAAAAGTTCGAGATGTAACAGATTTTTAAGCAAGTGTAGGGGCAGGGAAAGGGGGGAGGGGAGGAAAGAACAAAAGGGAAGGCCTGTGATAGGGTGGAAGGCAGGAGAGATTAAAAGACAAAGGGGATGATGGTGCAAGGCAAAGGAGATGGTAATGGAACAAGTTAAGAAACAAAAGATGAGTCTAGATGAGGTGTAAATGGCAATGGCAGAATCATCAACAGCTGCCATGTGAGAGAGAAACAAAAATTTAAACATTGGGGCCGAGGTTATAGTCTGAAATTGTTGAACTCGATGCTGAGTCCAGAAGACTGTAAAGTGCCGAATCGAAAGATGAGGTGCTGTTCCTCGAGCTTACGTTGAGCTTCATTGGAACAGTGTAAGAGGCCGAGGGCAGTGAGGTCTGAGTGGGAGTGGAGCGGAGAATTAAAGTGACAAGTGACCAGAAGCTCGAGGTCACTCTTATGGACTGAACGGAGGAGTTCCGCAAATCGGTCACCCAATCTGCGTTTGGTCTCCCCAATGTAGAGGAGACTGCATCGTGAGCAGCGAGTACAGTATACTAAATTGCAAGAAGTACAAGTAAATCGCTGTTTCACCTGGAAGGAGTGTTTGGGGCCCTGGACAGTGGGAAGGGAGGAGGTAAACCGGCAGGTGTTGCATCTCCTGCGCTTGCACGGGAAGGTGCCGTGGGAAGGGAAAGGGGTGTTGGGGGTGATTGAGGAGTGGACCAGGGTGTCACGGAGGGAGCGGTCCCTTCGGAATGCTGAAAGGGGAGGTGAGGGGAAGATGTGTTTGGTGGTGGGTCACACTGGAGGTGGCGCAAATGGTGGAGGATGATCCGTTGAATGTGGTGGCTGGTGGGGTGAAAGGTGAGAACAAGGGGATCCCTATCGTGGTTCTGGGAGGGAGGGGAAGGGGTGAGAGCAAAAGTGCAGGAAATAGAATGGACACAGTCAAGGGCCATGTCAACCACAGTAGAGGGCAATCCTCGGTTGAGGAAAAAGGAAGACATGTCGGAAGCACTGGTATGGAAGGTGGCATTGTCAGAACAGATGCAGCAGAGATGGAGAAACTGGGAGAATGGAATAGAGTCCTTACAGGAAGCGGGGTGGAAGGAAGTGTAGTCCAGGTAGCTGTGGGAATCAGTGGGCTTATAGTGAATGTTTGTCAATAGCCTATCCCCAGAAATGGAGACAGAGAAGTCGAGGAAGGGAAGGGAAAAGTCGGAGATGGACTATGTGAAGGTGAGGGAAGGGTGGAAATTGGAAGCGAAGTGAATGAAATTTTCTAGTTCAGGGCAAGAGCAGGAAACGGCACCGATACAGTCATCAGTGTACCGGAAAAAGAGCTGAGGGAATAGGATATCCTACAAAAAAACAGGCATATCTAGGGCCCATATGGGGTTCCCATAGCAACACCAGCCATGTGCTGTTTATTGCTGTTTTACAATAAGGAGGACGACTGTAAAGTGACTATGTCGAGGTCTGGCGTGGTGGGATAGCCCATTGCACTCACCCCTTGGACCTACTGACCGCTGGCTGCAAGAGTTCTAGAAGATGCCACAAGTTTGTTATATTAGTGCAAACCAAAATATTTGCAGCCTGTACTAATACAATAATGACATTAATGTTTGCCGTTCCAAAATGCTGGTGGCAGTCGTGAGCTGTGGTCTTGTGACAATCAATCTAATTTTCAGGGTTTAAAACAACTGCAATCAGCTCACTGGAATAAGCTGCGTAGGATGGTTTTAAAACTTGTTATTTCTCCTCTGAAACATTTCCCCTTTAAATACTCAGGTACCAAGAGCTTTTATAAACATGCTGCAAATAATTGAGATGAATGGTCTTCGAAGAATAAAAAAGAACACAGTCGGTTGTGCATTGCTTCAGAAGTAAGTGGTTACATTTTTTTTAACCTGAAGTAGGGTGTTGTTGTAGCACTGGTAGAAGAATAAGGCATTGAGCAGTTATGCTAATGACTCTCGCAACAGCCCACACGACAAACAGCAGGAATTCAGCGAGCAGCAAGTCAGCTTTTCAGTTTTAAAGCGTTTTGCCATGAAATAAATCTGTGGTCATGTATTTCTTAAGGCTAAAGGGATCAAGGGATATGGGGAGAAAGCAGGGACAGGGTACTGAATTTGGATGATCAGCCATGATCACATTGAATGGCGGAGCAGGCTCGAAGGGCCGAATGGCCTACTCCAGCTCCTATCTTCTATGTTTTTAAGACCACAAACCATTTGGTATTCTATTTATGCATCCAGAGTGACATGAAAGTAGGATGGTGTTGGTTGATTACATTGGTGCTGCTGTGGTCTGTTGACAGTTTGACAGAATGTTATAGTCTGGGATAGTACAGCTGACTATTCATATTGCCCCGCAAAAATGTGGAATGACAGGGAGGAGAGAGAGAGGCCAAACAGTAAGAATGAAAGCGGGAGAGTCGCAGCGAGGCAAGAAGGAGGGAGATGGGGAAGGGAGATGTCAAGTGAGAAATGGAAAGGACCAGAAATGAGATACAAGTCAGGAGGAAGATGGCGAGCATAAGTAGCAGAAATAAGCTGTAAGAGGAGAGGAATGAGTTAGGAGAGAGAGAGACATGTCGGGAGCGAAATTGGGAGAACCAAGTTGCGAGACAGCATGAGAAGAAAGACAGGCAGAGGGAAAGAGATAAAGAACATCAGATACGAGTGAAATAAGACAGAAGAGTGTGACAAAAAGCTGAGAGTGAGGGAGAAGCAAACAGTGAGAGAAACTACCTTGCTGAGTTGAGAAGAGCTGAACGATCTATAGACGCTGTACATAAGAACATAAGAAATAGGAGCAGGAGTAGGCCAATCGGCCCCTCGAGCCTGCTCCGCCATTCAATAAGATCATGGCTGATCTGATCCTAACCGCCAATCCACTATCACAGAACCATCTCCTGAATCTAACAGAATTAGACACACAAAATAGGAGCAGGATCAGGCTAAACGGCCCCTGGGCCCGCTCCGCTACCCACAGGGCCATGACCGATCCGAACCTAGACTCATGTCCAAATTCCTGCCCGCTCCCCGTAACCCTTAATTCCCTTTACTTCTAGGAAACTGTCTATTTCTGTTTTAAATTTATGTAATGATGTAGCTTCTACAGCTTTTTGGGGCAGCATATTCCATGGACCTACCACCCTCTGAGTGAAGTAGTTCCTCCTCATCTCAGTTTTGAAAGAGCAGCCCCTTATTCTAAGACTATGCCCCCTAGTTCTAGTTTCACCCATCATTGGGAACATCCTCCCCGCATCCACCCGATCCAACCCCTTCACAATCTTATATGTTTCAATAAGATCGCTTCTGATTCTTCTGAACTCCAATGAGTAGAGTTCCAATCTACTCAACCTCTCCTCATATGTGCATCCCCTCATCCCCGGGATTAACCGAGTGAACCTTCTTTGTACTGACTTAAGAGCAAGTATGTCCTTTCTTAAGTATGGACACCAAAACTGTACGCAATATTCCAGGTGCGGTCTCACCAATACCTTGTACAACTGAAGCAATACCTCCCTATTTTTATATTCTATCCCCCTAGCAATGAAAGCCAACATTCCATTGGCCTTCTTAATCACTTGCTGCACCTGCATACTAACTTTTTGAGTTTCGTGCACCAGGACCCCCAGATCCCTTTGTACTTCAGTACTTTCCAGTTTCTTGCCATTAAGATAATAACTTGCTCTACGATTTTTCCTGCCAAAGTGCATAACCTCACACTTTCCAGTATTGTATTCCATCTGCCAAATCTCTGCCCACTTACTTAGCCTGTCTATGTCCCCTTGCAGGTTTTTTATGTCCTCCTCACTCACTACTTTCCCTCCCATCTTAGTATCATCTGCAAACTTTGATATGTTACACTCGGTCCCCTCCTCCAAATCGTTAATATAGATTGTAAAGAGTTGGGGACCCAGCACTGACCCCTGTGGAACACCACTAGTCACTGACTGGCCTTTCCTTACTTTCTGCAACACTGTCGGCATGTTTCTATGGCAGCTCAAATAAGTCATTGTATTCATAGAATCATAGAAAGTTACGGCACGGAAGGAGGTCATTTCGGCTCATTGTGTCCGCACCGGCCAACAAAGAGCTATCCAGCCTAATCCCACTTGCCAGCTCTTGGTCCGTAGCCCTGCAGGTTAGAGCATCCCAAGTGTACATCCAAGTACTTTTTAAATGTGGTTAGGATTCCTGCCTCTACCACCCTTTCAGGCAGTGAGTTCCAGACCCCCACAACCCTCTGGGTGAAGAAATTTCCCCTCAAATCCCCACTAAACCTTCCACCAATTACTTTAAATCTGTACCCCTTGGTTTTTGACCCCTCTGCTAAGGGAAATAGGTCATTTCTATCCACTTTATCTATGCCCCTCATAATTTTATACACCTCAATAAGCTCTCCCCTCAGCCTCCTCTGTTCCAAGGAAAACAGACCCAGCCTATCCAGTCTTTCCTCATAACTAAGACTCTCTACTCCTGGCAACATCCTTGTAAATCTCCTCTGTACCCTCTCTAGTGCAATCACATCTTTCCTGTAATGTGGTGACCAGAACTGCACGCAGTACTCTAGCTGAGGCCTAACTAGTGTTTTATACAGTTGAAGCATAACCCCCTGAGCACATTTTCAGATTGCCCATTGGCCAACCCAACATCAACAGTCACAGTTCTTGCTGTGATTGGACATTATTCTGTTGAGCCAGTTGGAAATTCATAGTCAATAGAACTGTTCGGAATCATGTCATGGGCTATCAGGATTGGATGCACTATTTTAATATGTAAAGCTCCTCACAGTAAATAAAGTTTGAAAACTTCCTTCACTCCCCCACCGACAGCTTTTCACTGGTTGATCTCCTTTCTGGAATACATTTAAATTTGTTTTTGTGTCGTCATTTTACACAGGAACATGTGTCCTTGCTTTATAAATCTGCGAGAAAACTCTCCTGAGTTAGGTGAAATTATGAGAATTAACAGAGACTATCAGGTATGCGCACACTATTGCTGATGTTTAAACTAATAGAGCAAGTTCCTCCCTATTTAATCACTGTTTTAATCAAACTTTGCTGGTTCGCAAGGTGAATATTAATACATTTACTGCTATACAATTCCTTGCTCTTTGATTTTTGAAATGAAAGCCCTTTAATATCGTCATTACTTTATGATTTTATCATGAGCCCCCTTGCTTCCCCCAATTTTAGAATCCCCATGCTGCACACTATTCCTTCACCATAAGAAGTACAAACTATCTGTTCCCACACATCTGCTAATGTTAGCTGGAAGCACATCACTCCCTGTTTCTGGCCAGGGAACTGTGCTTACAATAGAACATCTAAAGAGGGAGACGGGGAAAAATCATTTACTTAAGTTTTACAAGTTAAAAAGAGTGACTAGTGGCTCAGTGGATTCAACCACCATCCTTTCACCCCTGGGGACTGAAGAGGTGATATCTGGATTGAGTTTGGGACCATTTGATGTAGTATCTTCTCAATCATATTTATACCAGTGATAACAGAAGCGCAGCGCTACGTGTTATTTGTTTCTTTGCTAAATAATGTAAACTACCATTTGTTTTCTTTATTCAGACCAAATTGACTACATTGATTTACAGTGGAAAATATGACACAAGTGAGGACTTCACTGTTGTATTGCAACCCTATTTTTCAAACACAATCCTTCCACTGAATAGTGTAAGTTTAATTTTAATGGCCTCAATTTGGTATCCAGGCCTGGAGGTATGAATTTTATCTGTAGTCATACATCTTGGGTGCAGGTTTTACATTATGGCCAACTTCACTGTATAAATCATTCCTACATTACAACAGCAGCTATACTTCAAAAGTACTTCACTGGCGGTAAATCGCTTTGTGACAGCTCGAGGTCATGAAAGGTGCTATATAAATGCAAGTCTTTTCTTTTTATTGCATATCCAACTGCAAGCATCATCCCCAACCCACTACATAAAGAACTGGAACAGTTCCAGGGTTTCACTATGTATGACAATAATTATTTAATATGATGCTTCTTCACACTGTGCAAGAGTGTTGGTGCAAACTTGGACATGGAAGAGAGCAGCTTCTTTTTCCAGTCATTTCTCCTCCTACTGCCTGGAGGCAGCACATCGATAGATGTGCGTTTCTCAACAGTTTTCTAATGGATCAGTTCAAGGTTGCCTGATGATGTTCAGGAGGTCAATAGATGGGGAATGGGGTCCTGAAAATCTGCAGCCCTCTCCACCATACACTCGCCATAACTTCTGCAGGAGTCAGCCAGAAGGGCCGGAATTTAGGCTAGGACCTGGATACACCCGATCCTGTTCTTGCAGGCAATTCCTGCTTGGCCTGAGGCTGGGGCTCCAAATATTTTAAATGATCTTACCCCTGATAAATGAGAGGACATCAGCCGGTGCTTCTGGTGAAGGAGCGGAAGAGAGCGGTACAGACATGGATCTTTTTTAAGCAACTATCTAGTTCCCTATTATGCTTATGAACTCTGCTTCCCATGTGAACGAAGACCAAAAATAAGCCTGCGCGCTTTTTGATGTCCGACATACTGGCACGAGCAAGGCAATATACTATTCTGGACTACAATCACATACTATCTATATCCCAATCATTAAGTCTCCGACTACTAGCATTTGTTTCTGCCCATTGTGACCTTATTGTTTGTGAGCTTCATGGTTGCCTGTGGAGATAAAAATCACATCACATAAACCCCTATAAGTTATTTATACCATGGACTGTGTGGCTAAGCCCATGAGGTGCAGCACATATTTTCAATCGAGTAAAAAGTGACTTTGTTTTTAATAATATAATTTATTAGGCTTTTTTTCCCCCCAGATCGGCCAGCCAGACCTGAGCTTCTTTTCAGTAGATTGCTTCCACTTAAGTGAACGCGGGCACGCCGAGATGGCCATTGGCTTATGGAACAACATGGTATTGCTTCCTCCTTACCTATAACATACTGGCACTTAACAGAGTAGCTCACTAAGCCGTTTTCTCCAATGGCTGTGAATTAGATTCCATAGCAGGGGGGCTCGGATTCAGTAGTTCAAAACCACTGTCCAAATTTCACCTCCCTTGGCCAGCTACTGCTGATCGAGATAATGGCAATGGGAATTAAGGCCTACTGTTTTCTCCGGCAGTGCATCAAAAAACAGTTTTAGTTTTTGTTCCCTTTAGGGTAGGGTATGGGCCAAATAGCCACAATTCTCTTGTGGCAGGTGGTCAAAATAGCTGCCACAGCACATCAAAGCTCTTTGGCATACATTTCTAGAGGGATAGAATTGAAAAGCAGGGAAGTTGTGTTAAACTTGTATGCAACCTAGGTTAGACCACACTTGGAGTACTGTGAACAGTTCTGGACTCCATATTATAAAAAGGATATAGAGGCACTGGAGAAAGTGCAAAACAGATTTACTAGAATGATACCAGAACTGAGAGGTTATACCTATCAGGAAAGATTGAACAGGCTGGGGCTCTTTTCTCTAGAAAAGAGAAGTCTGAGGGGTGACCTGATAGAGGTCTTTAAGATTATGAAAGGGTTCGATAGGGTAGACGTAGAGATGTTTCCACTTGTGGGCGAGACCAGAACTAGGAGTCATAAATATCAGATAGTCACTAATAAATCCAATAGGGAATTCAGGAGAAACTTCTTTACCCAGAGAGTAGTTAGAATATGGAACTCGCTACCACAGGAAGTAGTTGAGGCGAATACCATAGATGCATTCAAGGGGAAGCTAGATAAACACGTGAGGAAGAAAGGAATAGAAGGATATGTTGATGGGCTTAGACGAAGAGGGGTGGGAGGAGGCTCGTGTGGAGGATAAGCACCAACATGGACCAGTTGGGCCGAATGACCTGTTTCTGTGCTGTAAATACTTTGTACCTTTGTAATTTTGATATTTCTATTCAGGCATAGCATGGCCAATGGAAAAGTGCAGATTTTGTGTGGTAGGAGTATTTCCATCAGTTACACTAGCTTTTGGTCTACCCTAGGAAATATGCCAATTGTGACCATCCATAATACACTGAGAGAGCTATCTAGTGCTCTTATAAGTATACATTGTATTATTCTGTAATTAAAATGCCTCTGGACAGCGCAAGCCATTCTTATTGTACGTTTGATTTTGCCTCCTCACCTCTTTCTTCAATGGCTTTTGTATCTATGTGGCATTTAATGCACAAAGTACGGGTGAAACATGGCAGTTGGGGTTTCATTTCCTTGGGTAGCACTTGCTTAACCCATTTGTGTAAAATTCATTTTGTGCTGTGGTAATGCAGACATTAACCTGTATTTTTAAATAATTTAACAAATCCCTTAAAATATCACACAAACAGATTAAGCAGAGCAACTTAAACCCCTTAACTGAATGTCGCTTCCTAACTTTGTGTCACAAATAGTTAGATCGAGTTACATAGAATGTACAGCACAGAAACAGGCCATTTGGCCCAAATGGTCTGTGCCAGCGTTTATGCTCCACACGAGCCTCTTCCCAGCCGTGATAGCTTTTTTCTTTGTGAAACTAGTCACTCATTTTTCAATCCTCCACACTGAAGATAACTTCCAGGTTTCTGGGTTGGTGAGAATCTGGACTTGGATTACCAGGTAATGGGTTCCAGGCTACTGGTTTGCAATTAATTATAGAATCATGCAGATTTCAGCATAGAAGGTGGCCATCGTCCCAATGAACCTTGGTCCAGAAGCGAATCCGAGAGACTGAGGAAGACATTGGACCAGTCCCATTTACCTGTACCCTTTAATTTTTTATTTCTTCAAGTATTTAACTAACTCCCTCTTAAATGTTGCCGTTTCAATAGCCACTGGTGCTAATACCTTCCATAAAGCTATGTGTGAAACCATTTTTTCCCTCCATATGCTTTGAGTACTAATGCTAACTTCATGTCCCCTTGTAAACCGAATCACTGATCAGAAATAATGGGGGCAATTTTAACCTAGCCCACCCATCGGGAAACTGGTTTTACCCCCCAGCCATTGAAGTCACTGGGCGGGGTTTTAAACCGGTGTTTCACCCGATCCTGTGGGTTTCCCGCCCGACCAGTTAAGCTAAAATTACCCCCAATCTTTCACCATTTGCCCCCTCATACAATTTTCAAAATTTTGGACACCCCTATTAGATCCCCTTTCACTCAGATGCTCCATTTACTTCCCAGCTACAACCTAGGAGGGTGCGTCCAGCTGGAGAAAGATACCGTTAGCTTGCCCCTGCCTGGACAGGCCAGCTATTTGGTCTCTGACTTGCTGGGCTGTGTGGACCTTCCCCACTATAAAGTTGCGAATCGCAAATTTTAAAGCAAATGAGTACATGTAAGCATGCAGTTATTTTCATGTCACTCTGATTTCTTCCCTGCAATATACAAAGCATCTAAGGTTACGTGTTATTCTGTGATCACATACTACCCGAGTACTAGGTGTAATCCCTTGAGTATTGAATTTTGAGAGGTGATTTAATTGGAGATGTTCAAAATGATAAAAGAATCCAATAGGGTAGGTAAACGCTGGTGGGGGAATCCACAACAAGAATTTAAAATTAGAGCTAGGCCATTCGGGAAACCTTTTATCACAAAGGCTGCCGCTATCCCAACTCGCACCAAGTCCCGTTCACGCCTCGCCGTTGTGCTCACTGGCCTACATTGGCTCCCAGACCAGCAGTGCCTTGAATTTAAAATTCTCACCCTTGCTTTTAAATCCCTCCATGGCCTCGCCCCGCCCTATCCCTATAACCTCCTCCAGCTGTACTACAACCCTCCGAGATCCCTGCGCTCCACCAATTCTGGCCTCTTGCGCATCCCTGATTATAATCGCTCCATCATTGGCAGCCGTGCCTTCAGCTGCCTAGGCCCTAAGCTCTGAAATTACCCCTTAAACCTCTCCGCCTCGCTCTCCTCCTTTAAGACGCTCCTTAAAATTGGAACTTAAGACTGAGATTGATAGATTTTTGGTATGTAAGGTTATCTAAGGATATGGAGCAAGGGCGGGTAAATGGAGTTGAGCTACAGATCAGCCATGATCTAATTGAATGACGGAACAGGCTTGAGGGGCTGAATGGTCTGCTCCTGTTCCTATGCACCTAGATAGTTATAGCCCCAATTCTCTGGCCCACAGCTCCAGTCAAACGTGGGTGCCTGCTCGCTTCATGGAATCACCCTGTTTAGACAGCACAGGCTGCTTTATGTTGACCTTGTTGTATTTCGGATTCTGGGTGGTGGTTGGGGGGTGGTGGTGGTGGGGGCGCAGTGCAGAGATTACAATCTCCCCTCTCCCAACCCTCCGTCACAGTATCCAACTGTTTCCTAAATGAGGCTATAATTTCAATTTGCCTCCCTTCAGTTATTTGTTCAAATGCCACTAATAGAGCTCCCAGGCTGCTACTGTTGTCAAAATCTCACAACTTTCAGGAACTGGGCCAGCGCTGGTTGTATTGGAAAAATAATTTCAAAATTAATCATTATTTAACTGACAATACAAATGGACCCATCTCTCAATGCTTTTTTCAAACCTATGTGCCTGTCTCTCTTTCCATTCTCAGTCAGACATGTGCAGTGATTTATATTTACTTAGTGTGCTTTTTTCCATTTACCGTCCTGCAGCTGGAGCCAATTGGATACAAGCAAAATTACAACAATTTCACCTATGACCGAACCAAGCTGAAGTGTCCTAGCTCTGTAAGTAAAGGGGCTTTATAAACTGGCTTATAAACTTTATTGACAACCACTCAAGTTCACACGTGTAGTATCGGTTCACAACTACTTCTAGTTCACACATAGGGCAGGATTTTCATTCAGGAGTCGGGTTGGAGGCGGGACTACAACTTTCGGGGTTGTAGTCCCGCCTCCATCGAGATGCGGCCAATCCACGCAATTTTAACTTGATTGACCTTGTTAAGCCCGCCCAGCGGGCTCAGCGGGCCAATTAAGGGCCACCCGGCAACAGGTGACGTTACAGACTGAAATTTCATCTGTCAAGAGGTTTTGACAGATGAAATATCAGCGTTTCACAGCTGTTTGAAGCTGTCAAACACTGACAGTCTTACTTCTAACCTGAGTCCTTCTCCACAGACTCAGTTAGAAATCTCTCCTGCACAGAAAGCTGCAGGCTGTCACTTTTGACAGTTCGCAGCCATTCTGCTTTCTGTGCCGGTGAGATGAGGAACTCGAGACCTAATGGAAGGAAGGCTGAAAAGGTAAGTAAAGGTATGTAAAACTTATTTAATCACTTTAGACACACCAAACACACTTACCTTTGCACTCATGCACACATCACTCACCTGAACACTGACATCTCGACCCCTTCAACCTGACAGCCCGCCTCCTCTAACTTGCCGTGGTTTGGAGCCGTCGGGAATCCCACACTTCAACCTTAAAAATAGGGATTAGGCTAAAAACTGCCTGTTAACTACCTGTTAACAGGCAGTGAATTGGCACTAATCCCTTCCCGCCTCAGGTAGGCGGGTCCCAGTGCGGGGTGGGTACCCGCCTCCTTTGAAACTGGCATGGAGGCGGGTTTGGGTGCGGGATGGGGTCGGGACCCCTGATTTCGGGATTTTAACCCCCCGCACGCCTCCAATCCCGACTCCACGGCCCAATGAAAATCCTGCCCATAGTGTGCAACAGAACAGTGGCAAATGGAATTCAATCCGGAGAAGCGTGAGGTAATACATTTGGGGAGGGCTAACAAGGAAAGGGAATACACATTAAATGGTAGGACACTGAGTAGTGTAGAGGAACAAAGGGGCCTTGGAGTGCATGTCCACAGATCCCTGAAGGTAGCAGGCCAGGTAGATAAGATGGTTAAGAAGGCATACGGAATGCTTACCTTTATTAGCCGTGGCATAGAATACAAGAGCAGGGGGGTTATGCTTCAACTGTATAAAACACTAGGTAGGCCTCAGCTAGAGTACTGCGTGCAGTTCTGGTCACCACATTACAGGAAAGATGTGATTGCACTAGAGAGGGTACAGAGGAGATTTACAAGGATGTTGCCGGGAGTAGAGAATTTTAGCTATAAGGAAAGACTGGATAGGCTGGGTCTGTTTTCCTTGGAACAGAGGAGGCTGAGGGGAGACCTTATTGAGGTGTATAAAATTATGAGGGGCAGAGATAAAGTGGATAGAAAGGACCTATTTCCCTTAGCAGAGGGGTCAAAAACCAGGGCGCACAGATTTAAAGTAATTGGGGGAAGGTTTAGAGGGGATTTGAGGGGAGATTTCTTCATCCAGAGGGTTTGGAACTCACTGCCTGAAAGGGTGGTAGAGGCAGGAACCCTAACCACATTTAAAAAGTACTTGGATGTGCACTTGGGATGCTCTAACCTGCAGGGCTACGGACCAAGAGCTGGGAAGTGGGATTAGGCTGGACACAATGGGCCAAAATGGCCTCCTTCCGTGCTGTAACTTTCTATGATAACTCACCATCAAATGCATTGCCATTATTCTATTGATTAAGACATGAGCACACACCATAGCCCATTGAACTGGGTTCTCTCAGCTGCTGGTGTAGAGTTTCAGCAACAACAACTGGCTTCTCTGCAGCTCAATTAAGGTAGGTCTGAAGCCCAGATATACGAGCACCTGATTACATACCCAGCAGGCAGCTAATGCTTCCCTTAGCTGCCATTTTGAGTGTCAGGATTTCCTCTTCAGCCACACAATGGACATTTGCCTTCAATGTGGTCTCCCCCCTACACCTTAGGAACAGAACATGTTAAAAGGTTGTAACACATATCAGGGTTCAGATAACTTTCAGAGGCCTTTTGTGCTTCACTCCCATGCTTTAGGCTGTCATCTGAACCCCAAGAACAAGTTACAGCTCTTTGATTTATTGAAGTTATTTCTAACTGTTCAGTCAAACCAAATCACTTCAGTATGAAGAGTGTGGTACAATAGATAGTCGTTACAGCATGGAAATGGGCCATTCGGCCCAACCAGTCCATGTTGGTGTTTACCCTCCACCTGAACAAATAGTCCTCATCACATTCACCCACCCTGTCCCCATATCCCGTCACCCCTTTTCTTTCATCCATCTATCCAATCTAATCTTGAATGTTGACATAATTTCTGCCTCAACCACTGTCCCTGGAAGTGCATTTCTCAGCCTCTCAACTCGCTGTGTGAAGAAGTTTCTCCTGCCTTCTGTTCTAAACCTCTCACACTTAATCTTGTATCCATGGCACCCCTCCCCCACCCCCCCAACTACTGGAAGCAGTTTGCTTCTAGCTACTCTGTCTTACCTTTTCATAATTTTAAACACTTCTTTCTCATTGCCACATAATCTGCACTGTTCTAATGCAAAAAGCCCTATTTAAGAGCATAACATTGATTTTATTCAAAAACATCTTAGAACATTTTAGTGAGTATATTTTTCTCTGTAAAATGGGTGAGTACTTTGGGGGAAAAAACTTCCATTCATAAAGTGGGTGAGTACTATCAATCATTCATTTTAATTATTTATTACAAAATGTTTGAACTGTACTAAAGGGTAAATGATGGATATCTAAATTATGATTCTACTACAAGTAATTGTAATGCAAAGCAGGTATATTAAGTACGTATGCAACCTCCCTATACAGACAGACCAAGATATAAAGTATTGTTTTAATTTCACACCGAGACTGCGTGCTCCAGCTCTCTGTCTGGCACTCGCCATCATCAGGTTATGGATTGTATAATATCGCAACCGTATATAGCAATAGCTCCATTACAAAAATAAATGTAATGTAATAGAGTTATCCAAATCACTTTTATTTGCTCTTTATATTCCCTCTAGGACGCACCTTATTTGTTCACACGTAGAAACAGTGCAGTACAACCAGAAGGCACGTCCAGAAATCCTACACCAACTACAGTGCCCACTACAGCTCAGGCAGTGCCCACTACAGCTCAGGCAGTGCCCACTACAGCTCAGGCAGTGCCCACTACAGTTCAGGCAGTGCCCATGGCCGAGCAAAGAGTTTGGGCCGCTGTTCTAATAGCCGTGGCTGGAATGATCATAGGGGCAGTGCTGGTCCTGACTGTTGCAAAGCTGAGATCCCGGAAATACAGAAAGCAGCATGAGAAAGCAATTGAATTAAATGGAAGTAAACTATAAAATATGGACACGTTATTAAGTGAAACATTAAAAAAAAACTGTTTAGTTGGCTTTTTACTGGAAAAAATACATCGCGGCATAGTAACAGTTGAGGCAGCAGAAGGCTTTTCGGTCCATCTCGCCCACCCATCCACAGTACAGGAAACTCTTTTTTAACTGGCACCGACGGGACCGGCGTGGTGCCGGTTGATCAAAAAGTCCGGATTATAGAGAGAGGTATACTTACTAAGGTACGAGAACCTCATACACGGCCACAGATCCAGGCGTCCCTGTTGCATGGCAACAGGTGCAGGAACCCCAGTTACACGGCCACAGATCCAGGAACCCCGGTTACACGGCCACTAATATGAAGTAAAACTTACTTGAACCTACTCCTGAATTTTGCCGGTTAAGAGAGATTTCCGGTTATTTAGGTGCCGGTAAAAAGAGAGTTTCCTGTATTCCCTTGGGCCATTTCTAATAACCCTGGTTCCCATTTGTTGAGAAGAACCTGTCTAGTTCCTTCTTGAAACCCATTATGTTTTCTTGTCCCATCACCCACCTGTTCCACATACTTACCACCCTTTGAGTAAAATAGCTCCTCCTGCATTTCCTATTTTCCTTTTATTGTCCTTAATTTGTAAATATGACCCCTTGTGCTTAAACTCAACGCACAGCAGAAAAGCTTACTTGGATCCAATTTTTCCAAACCTTTCATAATTTAAAACACTTCTATCATATCCCTTCTGTTTTCTCTTTTTTCATGAGAGAAAAGACCCAGGGTAGTCGACCTCTGCTCATAGGTTGTTCTCTTACATTCTGGGATTAACCGTATAGCTCTTCTCTGTACCCTTTCCAATAACTCAACATCCTTTTTGAAAAAGACCAAAACTGCTCCCAACACTTCAAATGTGGTCCCACCAGGACCAAATACAGTTTTAAAATGACCTCTCTGGATTTGCATGTTCTGCCCCTTGCAATGCATTCCAACATTCTGTTTACTTTTTTAACAGCCTGGAAGCCTCGTGCTGATGGTTTTAGTGACGTGATAACTAACACCCCAAAAACTCTCTCCTGCTCCAATACCTCCAGTGCATTCCCATTTTGCTCATAATCCACATCAACCTTCCCTCTGCCGAATCTCATAACCTTACACCTCCCTGTATTTTCTCTGCCCGCTGGTCGAGCTTGTCTCATAATTTGGTCTGTTCTGGGGAAGAGTCTTATCAACCCTTTTTCAGGAGCGAATCAAAGACTATTTTGGTCAATTTTAAGTTATTTTCCTCCCTTCCTTCCACATCCGTTTTGCACGCCTGTGTGGGAGGAGATTTTCATTTCCTTACATAAGAACATATAAGAAATAGGAGCAGGAGTAGGCCATTCAGCCCTTCGAGCCTGCTCCACCATTCAATGAGATCATGGCTAATCTTCTGCCTCAACTCCATTCACCGACCCTATCGCCATATCTCTTGATGCCCTTACTGGTCAGAAATCTTCGACTTCTGTTTTGAATAAACCCAATGACTGAGCCTCGACAGCCCGCTGGGATAGAAAATTCCAAAGATTCACCACCCTCTGTGTGAAGAAATTTCTTCTCATCTCAGTCCTGAATGGCCTACCCTTTATCCTGAGGCTGTGGCCCCTGGTTCTAGACTCCCCAGCCAAGGGAAACATTCTCCCAGCATCCATCCTATCAAGCCCTGTAATAATTACCGTCACATTTTCACCCGAAAAACAGGCAGAAAATGGTACGTGACTTGGTCCAGCTCACTTTGCGCCAGTTCACGCAGTCGACTGATTTTCCTGTGGGCGGGTGTTCCTGCCAGCCAGAGCTCCCACCTGAAACAGGAGAGAGCTGCCTTTGCATATCAAATAAAGCAGCATGGGAGGGTGTCAGGCCATTTTTTTGTCCTGCAGGGTTGTGATGCCAGGTTCCCAACATGCCCATGGAATCTTGATGAGAAGGAACATTCATTCATCCTCGTATCTTTCTCCAGTTAACAAGCCCTTGGCTCCACAGCACAGGGACCGTTACGTCAGAATGGAACGAGAATCGCTATGGAGTTATTAAGGAGTTAGAAAACATAGAAAAATAGGAGCAGGAGTAGGCCATTCGGCCCTTCGAGCCTGCTCCACCATTCAATATGATCATGGCTGATCCTCTATCTCAATACCATATTCCAGCTCTCTCCCCATACTCCTTGATGCCTTTTGTGTCTAGAAATCTATCTATCTCCTTCTTAAATATATGCAGCGACTTGGCCTCCACAGCCTACTGTGGTAGGGAATTCCACAGGTTCACCACCATCTGAGTGAAGAAATTTCTCCTCATCTCAGTCCGAAATGTCCTACCCCGTATCCTGAGCCTGTGACCCCTCGTTCTAGACCCCCCCAGCCAGGGGAAACATCCTCCCTGCATCCAGTCTGTCTAGCCCTGTCAGAATTTTATACGTTTCAATGAGATCCCCTCTCATTCTTCTAAACTCTAGTGAATACAGGCCTAGTCGACCCAATCTCTCCTCATACGACAGTCCTGCCATCCCAGGAATCAGTCTGGTGAACCTTTGCTGCACTCCCTCTATAGCAAGTATATCCTTTCTTAGGTAAGGAGACCAAAACTGCACACAGTACTCCAGGTGTGGTCTCACCAAGGCCCTGTATAACTGTGGTAAGACATCCTTGCTCCTGTACTCAAATCCTCTTGCAACGAAGGCCAACATACCATTTGCCTGCCTAACTGCTTCCTGCACCTGCATGTCTGCTTTCAGTGACTGGTATACAAGGACACCCAGGTCCCTTTGTACATCAACATTTCCCAATTTATCACCATTTAAGTAATACTCTGCCTTTCTGTTTTTCCTACCAAGTGGATAACTTCATAATTATCCACGTTACACTGCATCTGCCATGTATTTGCCCACTCACTCAACTTGTCTAAATAGCCTTGAAGCCTCTTTACATCCTCCTCACAACTCACAATCCCGCCTAGCTTTGTGTCATCAGCAATCTTGGAAATATTACATTTGGTTCCCTCATCCAAATCCTTGATATATATTGTGAATAGCTGGGACCCAAGCACTGATCCCTGCGGTACCCCACTAGTCACCACCTGCCACCCCAAAAAAGACCCATTTATTCCTACTCTCTGTTTCCTGTCTGTTAACCAATTTTCAATCCATACCAGTATATTACCCCAATCCAATATGCTTTAATTTTGCACACTAACCTCTTATGTGGGACTTTATCAAAGGCCTTCTGAAAATCCAAATACACCACATCCACTGGTTCTCCCTTATCTATTCTACCAGTTACATCCTCAGAAAACTCCAGTAGGTTTGTCAAACACGATTTCCCTTTCATAAATCCATGTTGACTTTGTCTAATCCCATTGATATTTTCCAAGTGTCCTGTTATCACATCCTTTATAATAGACTCTAGCATTTTCCCTACTACTGATGTAGTTCCCTGTTTTCTCTCTCCCTTTTTTAAATAGTGGGGTTACATTTGCCACCCTCCAATCTGCAGGAACCGTTCCATAACCTATAGAATTTTGGAAGATGACAACCAATGCATCCACTATTTCCATGGCTCCCTCTTTTAGTACTCTGGAATGCAGATTATCAGGCCCTGGGGATTTATCGGCTTTCAGTCCCATTAATTTCTCCAGCACTTTTTTTACAAATACTAATTTCCTTTAATTCCTTCTTCTCATTAGACCCTTGGTTCCCTAGCATTTCTGGGAAGTTATTTGTGTCCTCTTCCGTGAAGACAGAACCAAAGTATTTGTTTAATTGCTCTGCCATTTCCTTGTTCCCCATGATAACTTCTCCCATTTCTGACTGTAAGGGACCTACATTTGTCTTCACTAATCTTTTTCTTTTTACATACTTGCAGAAGCTTTTACAATCCGCTTTTTTGTTCCTTGCAAGTTTACTCTCATACTCTATTTTTCCCCTCTTAATCAATCTCTTGGTCCTTTTTTGCTGAACTCTAAACTGCTCCCAATCCTCAGGCTTGCTACTTTTTCTGGCAACTTTATATGACTCCTCTTTGGATCTAATACTATCCTTAATTTCTTTTGTTAGCCATGGTTGGGCCGCTTTTCCTTTTGTGTTTTTGTGCCATAGTTAATAGCCATAGTTTCAAAATTGCTAAATATACCTCCGATTTCTTGACGAGACTATCCAGGGACTGGCAGGTGCAGTCACATCTTATCTTTTACACATCACAAACTACATCATGCCGCCTCTTCCCATTTGGTTTCTTTATCAAGGAAGCAATTTTCTTCCAGATTTTGAAGGAAATAGCAAATAATAGACTTGAACTATGACTAAATGTTGGCCCTGAAAACTTATTGATCGATGACTTTCAGTTTCAACCTTCATTTGTTGGGCCTATCCTCCAATTCCTGGTACAGTGAACGTGGCCATCGGTTCAGTAAAGCTGCAGCCAATACTTGGAACCTAAGCAACACGACTTCATTCTTAGAGTTTGCTAAGTAAGCGAAATAAAATTATTTTACTTTTTATTTGATGAAAATAAATGGTACCATTCTCATTCTGTGCCTGAGTCGTGGGTCTTCAGTGGTTTAAAATTGTGTTTATTTACATCATTTTTTTCATCTTTGAAACAACTGTTGTTTCTATAACGTAACAATGGTGTGAAACTTCAATGGCCAGCAGGTGGTGCTATTTGGTAAGACATGGTGAATTCATCCTCAACTGAATGAAGCTGGTCAGAGAGAGTTTCAAAGCACACAGGCCGAAGAAGAGCAACACTCACAAAGAACAAACTCAAAATACTGCAGGTCAGGCAGCATCTGTGGAGAGAGCGAAACAGAGCTCCTTCTTCTTAGGCAGTCCCTCGGAACCGAGGATGACTTGCTTCCACATTAAAAATGAGTTCTCAGGTGACTGATGAGTCCAATACAGGACCTACAGTCTCTGTCACAGGTGGGGCAGACGGTGGTTGAAGGGGCGGGTGGGTGGGGTGCTTGGGTTGACGTGCGCGCCTTCCACTGTTTGCACTTGGCTTCCGCTTGCTCCCGGCAAAGAGACTCGAGGTGTTCAGCGCCTTCTCGGATGCTTCTCCTCCACTTTGTGCGGTCTTGGGCCAGGGATTCCCAGGTGTCGGTGGGGATGTTGAACTTTTTCAAGGAGGCTTTGAGGGTGTCCTTGAAGCATTTCCTCTGCCCACCTGGGGCTCTCTTGCCGTGCCGGAGCTCCGAGTAAAGCGCTTGTTTTGGGAGTCTCGTATCGGGCATGCGGACAATGTGACCCGTCCATCGGAGTTGATTGAGCGAGATCAAAGCTTTGATGCTGGGGATGTTGGCCTGAACAAGAACACTGACGTTGGTACGCCTATGCTGCCAATGGATTTGCAGGATCTTGCGGAGGCAGCGTTGGTGGTACCTCTCCAGTGCTTTGAGGTGCCTGCTGTCCATAGTCCATGTCTCTGAGGCGTACAGCAGGGTGGGTATCACTGCTGCTCTGTAGACCATGAGCTTAGTGCCGGGTTTGAGGTCCTGGTCTTCAAACACTCTCTTCCTCAGGTGACCGAAGGCTGCACTGGCACACTGAAGGCAGTGTTGGACTTCGTCGTCGACATCTACCCTTGTTGACAGTAGCCTCCCGAGGTATGGAAAGTGGTCCACGTTGTCCAAGGCCTTGTCGTGGATTTTGATAATCGGGGGGCTGTACTGTGTGGCAGGGGCAGGTTGGTAGAGGACCTTTGTCTTACGGATGTTTAGTGTAAGGCCCATGCTCTCGTATGCTTCAGTGAAGGTGTTGACGATGGTTTGGAATTCGATCTCCGAGTGAGCGCAGGCGCAAGCGTCATCTGCATACTGTAATTCGACGACAGAGGATGGGACGACCTTGGATCTGGACTGGAGGCGATGGAGGTTGTACAGTTTCCCGTTTGTTCTGTAGATTAGCTCCACTCCAGTGGGGACCTTACTGAGGGTGAGATGGAGCATTGCAGCAAGGAAGATCGAGAAGAGCGTTGGTGCGATGACACAGCCTTGCTTGACCCCGGTTCATACATGAATTGGGTCAGAGCTTACGTTTCAGGTCGATGACCTGTCATCTTCCAATGTTCTGACGAAAAGTCATCGACCTGAAATGTTGGCCTCGATATTTACCGAGGAGCGAGTTCGGAGCGGAGGCGAGGCATTATGGTCGGGAAACCCAGAAGTACAGCTTTCTCCGAACAGCGGGAGTTTTAACTTGTTTCTCCGGGCTTGCCGCCTGACAGCCAGCCTGATAGTAGGGCGGGAAATCCTGTGGCACAAGGCCGCATCCGCAGCGCAGGTAGGTCTAGTGGTGGTGGGGGGGCAGAGATCGTGGGGGGGATCGCAGGGGGCCGGAGATCGCAGGGGGATAGGGGGCCAATCGGGGTCAGACAGATTGTGGGGGGAGGGTTTTTTACAGCTAAGCTTGTTGGGCCTGGGGGAAACACTCCTGCTCTTCCTGTCAATAAAATGCTGGTTTATTGAGGATTTTACATCTTGACTTCAGAAAACTAGCACAATTTCAAGAACAATTTGCGCCCAGATTGCCAAAGTGGAAACTCTGCCCTACAGCAGTGAATTTAGAGCAGCAGGCAAATTCAGGGTTTAGATCATGTGCTCAAGGCTCTCGTGGTTTAGAAGCTCATTTGAACCATTTATCTTTCCTAGAGCCTCCCGCCTGAGAACTAAACCAAGGTCTTTGTCAATAATAGAAACATTAAGGCCTGGAAGTTGCGGTCTGGTTGACAGCGAACTGGCAGCATTCGCCTTCATTCCACCTTTTAATCTGACCGCAACGTTGGGATTTGGCCCCTGTGTAGGCGCGTGCGGAAATCCTGAAGTTGCGGTCTGTCAGTCACTGCTCTGACACAGGCTGCGCTGTGCCTCATCGGACCAGCCCCCCCCCCCCCCCCACCGCCCCGCCCCACCCCCCACCCCCTGGCCACCTCCAGTGCCAGCAATCGGGGTAATCACTCAAATCAGGGAAGCATGAAAACTTCGGCTCTTCCGCAATAATTACGCTGTTAAATTCCCCACTAAAAGTTAGACCCAAAGGGATTAGGTGTAACTGGGGTTTTAACATATTGATTGCTAAACAAAGGTTATGGCCCTGAAAAACTAATTTTGTACAGAGTCAAATTTATCCATTTTAATAAAGATTAAAATTTTTAAGAAACTTAAAAAAAAGTTATAATTTTTTTTAAAGTTTGTTCATCTTTATTTCAGGTTTTCCTTTTCCCCATGTGAGAGCACCAATCTCTGTTTTGCTCTTTCTAATGTTTTTAATACGTCAGGATTTTAAGAGCTTATTCGCTTCCTGGCAGTAAACGTGTAGACATGCTGCATCTTTTTCCCTCAACGGCAAACTACTCCAACCCTTATCTGCACACAGCAGCTCGAGCACTGAACTGCTGGAAGATCTGTATTTCAATCTGCAGCCTGATCACCAACCCAGCACCAAAGCCAACCTCAGCTCTAGAACAAAGCAGATCTGGCCTTGGCCTCATGAAAAGTTTGTATGCCGACCTGTAACCACCCCCCATCCCATCACCTCCAACCCCAACTTCAAATAGGTTAGCACTTGTGATGAACTCATGGAAAATCTACATACCAGTCACTCCTAACCTATCGTTAGGTATCAATGGATAAGGAGCTAAGGTGGGTAAATGGAGCTGAGGTACAGATCAGCCATGATCTAATGGAATGGCAGAGTACGCTCAAGAGGCTGAATGGCATACTCCTGTTCCTATGTTCCTATACCCTTTGCATACACAAACATCATATTGGTGGCACAGCATATGGTAGCTCACTCCTCACTGTCCCTGTATTCCCTTCCAACCAAAGCATAAGGCGGCAGCATATTTGGCAAATTCACTAAAGAAGTCTGCAACTCACTCTTACCCCATCCACTTCCAGTTAAACCAGGCTACGTGGAGCAGAAAGGCCTATAAAGGACAGAAATGAGGGGAGAAGCAGAGATTATTTGAACATTAATAATTAAAATGATCTACCATATAATTAGAGTCTGCAAAAAATATTTTGTTATCACTTACAAAAAGCAGTGTCAGTAATCTGGCCTTTATTATGAGTAATTGTGGGGCTGGGCGTTCTATTATACCATAGTGCATTTGCTTTGGAGTGTTTGGTAATTTATTCCTTTCAAGGAAATTACAGGAAACTTTTTTTTATCCGGCACCGACGGGACCGACGTGGTGCCAGTTCATCAAAAATTCCGGATAACCGAAAGCTATAGTAAAAGATACAGAGAGCTGAGAGCTCCGTATAAAGCAACAAACCCTGTTGCTTAGCAACAGGTTCAGAACAATGGCCACAAGTTGCAAGCGTCTCTGTAGCTTAGCAACAGCTGCAGCCACACCCTTGCACAGCAACAGACCGAGGAAGGCAAGTACAATATGAAGTAAAACTTACCTGAACCTACTCCTGAATTTTGCCAGTTAACCGAGATTTCTGGTTATTTAGGTGCCGGTAAATCAAAAGTTTCCTGTACATGGAAAATTCATTATGGAATCACTGATATTTGAGAGAATATTTCAAAACAACAATGTTGTATGTTGTGTCACATATACACATGACATGACACATTATTTCATTCTATGTTGTATGGTGTGTCACATATATATGTGACTTGACACGTTATTTTGCACTATACTAAATATGAGTCTTTTCGATAGATTTGCAGCCTACTGCATATATGTTACATTTTAAGATCCCACAGTCCCAATGGGGAGCTAATCTAACAGGGAATTCAGCTTGGAGAATTGGGGCTATAATGTTGTAGCCCCATCAGTGACTCGTGCTCCCATTGAGTCTGGCTGAAGGCACGGCCGCCAATGGTGGAGGCAGACAATCGGGGATGCACAAGAGACCAGAATTGGGGGAGCGCAGAGATCTCGGAGCGTTGTAGGGCTGGAGGATTTGAAAACAAGGATGAGACTTTTAAAATCGAGATGTCGAGACATAGGGCTGGATTTTGTCAATGGGGTTGCGTTGGGGGCAGGACTGCTGGTTGTCGGGTTTCAGTCCCGCCCCCAATGATGTCCGGCCAACCCACGCTATTTTCCCTTGATTGACCTTGTTAAGCCCGCCCTGCGGACTTAGCCGGCCAATTAAGGGAAAGCCGGTGACAGAGGACGTCAGCTTATGACGTTTCATCTGTCGAAATTTTTTGAACAGATGAATTGTCAGCGTTTGACTGCTTTGAGAAGCTGTCAAACGCTGACAATCTCTGTTCTAAGGTGAGCCCTTGCACAGAAGGCTCACCAAAACCTCTTTCCTCAGCAGAAATCAGATGGCTGCTGCTGTTAACAGGCAGTTTATTGGCTGTAATCCCCTTCCAGCCTCGAGGAGACGGGTCCTTGCGCGACTCGGGGTCCCGCCTCCCGGGAAGATGGCACGGAGGTGGGTTAGGAGCAGGGTCGGTACCCGCTCTCAGTTTCTGCCATTTTCCCGGCAGTCCCGCCTCCATACCCGCCTCCCGAGGGCTGGGAAAATTCCCCCTTAGTCTTACAGAACTTCGCTGTGCCCTGAAAAATGTAGTAGTGTGAATAAAAGCTTTTAGCGCGTCCATTACATTTCGGTGTCAAAAGTATATACAGGTAGACTACCCTTTATCCGAAAACCTCGGGACCAGCCGTGTTTCGGTTTTCGGAAAATTTCGGATTTCGGAAGGTGAGCAAAAACACTTCGGTTTTCAGAGTAATTCGGTTTGCGGGAGTGCGGATAAAGGATACACTATCCCTTATCCGAAAGGGTGGGGGTCGGAGGGGGGTCGGGGTCGGCGGGGGGGTCGGGGGTGGGGGTCGGCGGGGGGTCGTGGTCGGGGGTGGGGGTCGGCAAGGGTGGGGGTCGGCGGTGGCTCGGCGGGGGTCGGGGTCGTGCGCACAACTTACGCTGAGCGAAAACACTTCGGTTTTCAGGTTAATTCGGTTTTCGGGAGTGCGGATAAAGGATACACTATCCCTTATCCGAAAGGGTGGGGGTCGGCGGACCTTATGAATACCTGAGTGGGATAAATAATGACTATAAATACTGTAGTACAGTTTATTTGTAAGGAAAACATTCAGTAAAACTTCAAACATGTACAGGTACAAACTAAGCTAAATACCTGTACATAAACATGCAATAAAGGTACATTACATCTGGCTTGAGGATCTTGGAGAAGAGGGTACATCAGTGTTGTCATCATTGTCATCAGGTTGGAGTTGGACATCTGAAGATGGGCCAGGAACAGGATTCTCAAGTGATGAAGCAGCACTACGACAGACGGCCTTTTTAAAGACTTCTTCCAGTGTCATCTGTCTCATTAACATTGGTTTCTGTCTAAGCAGTCTCTCTTTAATTGAGTAAACTTGCATAATCTCTTGCTCACTGATAAATGCACGTTTTTCAAGGCCAGCAATTAACTGATCACACATTGTCACCATATTGTCTATGGGGATTTTGTCACCTGTGTTCACAATGTCATCATCATCATCACTACTGTCCTCATGCTTGTCTTTATTTAACACCACTTCAGCAATTTCCCCATCACTCAACGAATGCACAACAGGTGCATCATTGTCAATGTTCAGCACTTCTTCGATGTCAGCTTCCTCTAACGTATTTACACTTTTGGATGATAAAACTTTGGCGTAAGTGAGGAGGTTTGATATCATCATCCTCTCCTGACTGACAGGAAATCCTTCAAACTCGTCATCTGCAGGTCCATCTTCATGAAACATCGTTGAAGGCCAAAGTCTGTGCCAAGCATTTGTTAATGTTGGTTTGTCAACATCGTTCCAAGCATTAGCAACTGCATAAATGGCATCCTTAACATTGAATTCTTTCAGGAAGCTTTGGATTCCTTCGCCTCTGTTGATTGCATCAAGCATAGAGTTCAAAAAAACGTCTTTATACTTGCTCTTCATGGAGCGTAAAATTCCTTGGTCACAAGGCTGTATTAAAGATGTCACATTAGGGGGAAAGTTAATGCCGAAAACATAATTTTTCACAAGAAGTTCAGGAGGGGGATGTGCGGAGCAGTTGTCCAGGAACAATAAAATTTTGCAGTTTTCTTCCAGTCCAACTTGCCTGCAATGAGCTCGTGTCGCTGGTACGAAGTGGTTATTGAACCAGTGAGAAAATATTCCTCTGGTTACCCATGCTTTCCTGCTCGCATAATAATACACAGGTAAATTGCATACACCTTTCAAACATCTCGGATGTTGGCTTTTTCCAATCACTACCAACTTTAACTTGTGTGTGCCTGCAGCATTGGCACACCCAAGAACAGTCAACCTGTCCTTAGCATCCTTAAAACCTGCTGGTGCACTCTCATCAGCCATTGCTAATGTTTTTCTAGGAACGTAGCGCCAGAACAGAGCTGTTTCATCAGCATTGTAAATTTGTTCAGGACCGAGTTTTTCATCAGATATTATTTTTGCAAACTCATCTATGTAATTTTCAGCTGCTTCATGATCAGCAGAAGCTTTTTCACCACAGATTTTCAGATATTTTATACCATGACGCTTCTTAAATTTATGCAGCCAACCTTCTGAATATTCACACTCAACTTCAATGTTCAGTTCTTCATGGTATATTCTAGCTTGCTTCATGACCATCAAACCAGTCAGTGGCACACGTTCACCTCTGCGTTGTCGAATCCACTCAATCAGCACACGGTCAAGATCTTAATTTTTTGCCCTATGCAATGTTTTCCTACTTTTCATTAGTTTATGGTCATCACTGTCAGTGTAAAATTTCAACAACTTGTCTTTCTGTTTCTTTAAGTCATATACGGTGGTAGTTCCCACACCATATTCTTCAGTAAGATGTCGCACAGACACACCACGATCAAGCTTCTGCAATAACTCCACTTTCTGCGATATCGATAATGAGCGATGCTTCCTTCTCTGCTTCTCACTGTTACCCATTGGGGTATCTGCAGCTCTTTTTAGCATTTTCACAAATTGTTAAAAGCCAGCAAATATCTAAGAGAGCAGCAAATATCTAAGAGAGCAGCAAATATCTAAGAGAGCAGCAAATATCACACAGAGCAGCAAATATCACACAGAGCAGCATAACACCTGCGTGGGTCAAGCATCGGCAGCGTCGGGTCATGCTTTGCGCCACTTTCAGCTTTCAGAGGTTTTCTGGTTTCGGATGTGCGGATAAAGGCTGGTACACTATCTCTTATCCGAAATGGGGCGGGGTCGGCGGGGTCGGGGTGGGGGTCGGCGGGGGTGGGGTTCGGCAGGGGGTCGGGGGTCGGTGGGGGTCGGGGTCGGCGGGGGGGTCGGCGGGGGGTCGGGGGTGGGGGTCGGTGGGGGTCGGGGTCGTGCGCACGACTTACGCTGAGCGATTTCGGTTTTCAGAAGTCATGCTTTGCGCCACTTTCGGCTTTCAGAGGTTTTCTGGTTTCGGATGTGCGGATAAAGGATGGTACACTTACGCTGAGCGATTTCGGTTTTCAGAAGTGCGGAAAAATGCTACACTATCCCTTATCCGGCTCGGCCTGTAAGTCATGCGCCACTCTGGTCATGTCGTGCGCACGACTTACGCTGACCGAAAAAACCTTCGGTTTTTAGAGGGTTTCGGTTTTCGGAAGTTCGGATAAAGGGTAGTCTACCTGTATATCAATAAAAAGAGAAAGAAAGCCAGCCATTTCATTCTGACCTGGATCCAGAAATTTACAAGCACGTGCCAGTCTACAAACCTCCCTCACCAACAGTAATGAACCTGCAATTGATCTCAGGATGTTTACAGCAATAATACTTTGTGGTCTCAAAAGGACAGGCTGAGTTAAACACATGTCTGTCTACCTTAGCAGCAAAATAATACATTGTGCGTTACATGGTATAATGCTCCTGTCTCTAGAATACAGCTTATCGTCTGTCTTACTGTGAGCCACACAATTGGAGATCCACCACTATTGGACTGACACTTCAGTGCAGTATTGAGGGAGGGCTGCACTGTTGGAGGTGCCGTCTTTCAGAGATGTGACATTAAACCGAGGCCCCTCGGTGCAAGAGATCCCACGACACTATTTGAAGAAGAGCTGGGGAGTTTTCCTGGTATCCTGGCCAACATTTATCCCTCAACCAACACCTAAAACAGATGATCTGGCCATTTATTTCTTTGTGGGATCTTGCTGTGCACAAATTGGCGGCCACGTTTTTTTCTACATTACAACGGTGACTACACTTCAAAAAATACTTAGCAGCTGTAAAGCACTTTGGGATGTCCTGAGGCTATGAAAAATGCTATATAAATTCATGTTCTTTATATAAAGACTAGCTGGGGAGCCCCTCGTTGCGAGGGCAATTTTGGGGCGCTTGGTCTCCCTGCCCCTGTGTGTCCCCCCTCTCCCTGTCATGTCGTCTCCCTATCCTATCCCTCCCTCCCCTCCCCTCTCTCCCTCTCCTCCTCTCCCTCCCCTCCCCTCCTCTCCCTCCCTCCCCTCCCCTGTCTCCCTCCCTCCCTCCCCCCACCCCCTCCCCTCCCCTCGCCCACCCCCACCCCTCCCCTTCCCCACTCCCCCGCTCCCCCACTCCCCTCTGTCCCTCTCTCCGGCCCCTCCCCCTGCCTAGCGCCTGAGGTCCGGTGCCGTTGCGATAGCGGCCGTGCGGGGCCTAGCGCTTAAGGCGCGGTCGGGTTCTGAGGCCGGGACGGACCGGAGCTGAGGTCCCCCGCATATCGCGCGGCTGATGGACGGCCGCTGCGGGCGGACGGGCGGCGCATGCGCGGTCAGTGCGGGCGGCGCATGCGCGGTCAGTGCGGGCGGCGCGAGGCGGCCCGCGGGGAGCAGGCAAGGGCGGCTTGGCGGCCGTTAGCGAGTGGGAAACTTCGGGCGGCCCGCCCGCGCTCCGTCCGCGACACCGTGAAACCTGAGAGGGGGAAGTAGAGAGAGACAGAGAGGGAAGAGGAGAAGGAGAGAGAGGGAAGAGGAGAGAGGGAAGAGGAGAAGGAGAGAGAGGGAAGAGGAGAAGGAGAGAGAGAGAGGGAAGAAAGAGAGAGAGAGAGAGAAATTTTTTGAGCTTCAGGCCCCGAGTCCCCCCTGCGCGAGGGTGAGGAGGAGGGGGGGGGGTTGCTAAACACAATATAAAACTCAAATAAATTGTTAATTAATTCCCTAACACATAATTCAAATATTTACCTTACTTCCCTAACACACTGAAAGTGTGGGGAAAAAATCGTGAAAAATCAAGATGGCGGCCACTCACCTCAGTTCAGAAGGATAAGGCCCGCCCACACACGCACCGATTGGTCGACCGGTCAGGTCACCGAAGTGTAGGATTGGTCAATCGTCGAGTCACTCGACACTCAACTGTAGGAAGGAACCCGCCGTCCGATTGGTTGACCTCGACGTCACACGGTCGCTAATGAGATGCTAATGAGCGGAAGGCTGAACGTTTTTCGGATACCGCGGGCGCGGTTTTTGTCCGGCCGAAACATAAATACACCTATGACCGGTCCGGAATCGCAAGCTTTCTTTTGAGGCGACGCGCGCGTCGGTACGCTCTGTAACTTTCAAACGTATAGAGAACAGACAGACAGACAGACAGACATCGGGACAGACAGACAGAAGAGCCACTTTATATATATAGATAATATTTCAAGCTTTTACCAGCTCGTCTGCTGACTGATTAGAGTAAGAAATTTGTCCCTATGCCCACTTATTCTGTTACATCAATGAAGATACCACTGAATAACACAAATTTATGCAGCAATCTGTAGCTCCATGTAAGACGTATAAATAATATATAGTGAACTTTTTCCTGTCATTCAAAATACAAAGCAGCCTAATAATACTTTGAGGTCTTCTGTCACACTTCGCTACTTTTAATAAAATGCCTGAAGTTACAATGGGTTCAGCCACTGTCAGCATGACATCAATGCTAATATATTTTATATTAGATAGTCACTATTCCACAACAATATTATGAATAATACTTGATGCCTGTCAGTGAATTTAATAGAGTTGTCACCCTTGAAGTTCACGATATTATCTGAACCCCTCGAATGGATCTTGTAATCCGCTGAAAGGAATTAAGTAAGGTCTATTTATTGTACTGCAAAATTAAAAAGCGAACCAAGTATTATGTTTGGTTCATAGTTTATTTTTAATAAGAATGTGACCCACTGAATAATAAATGAGTTGAGTCACTGGCTTTAACCTTCCAGGAGATGTAACTTCAGTCACAAATCCCAATTAACAACCATTACACGTCTGATCGTTCCAAATATTTTTCAGGCAAAAGAATTTCTGATTATACTGACACAGCTTTTTGTGCAATAGGGCTGAAGTGAAAGTGTGTGGATGTGGGTGTGTAAGTACATGAGCATGCCAGTGTGCGACAGTAGCATCCCAAACAAAAAAAACACTTCTCATAACCTACCAGCACAATACACACAGTATGTACAAGTTACAGAATCATAGCATGAAGTTCAACTTTATTATCCACCAACAGATATTAGGAGCATATAAAACTAATTTCCTGTGTGTAAGTCATTTTAGTTTTACAGGACGTGAACAAGAGTGTGACTTCCATTCTCCATTATGCCAAACAGCAGAACATCTGTGTTTATGTCTACAATGAAACAAGTATTGCATCCTGTGGGTGCTGAGAAAAATCAGTTAGGTACCCCTTGATGCATCATTGAGTTTATCTTACGTATAGCAGTGTCATGTAGACCAAGAAGGTCCCAAGTTCTGTCTGTGCTGAGTTTTTTTATTATTCATTCACGGGATGTGGGCGTCAGCATTTATTGCCCATCCCTAATTGCCCTCGAGAAGGTGGTGGCGAGCCGCCTTCTTGAACCGCTGCAGTCCGTGTGGTGAAGGTACTCCCACAGTGCTGTTAGGGAGGGAGTTCCAGGATTTTGACCCAGCGACGATGAAGGAACGGTGATTTATTTCCAAGTCAGGATGGCATGTGACTTGGAGGGGAGTTAACTGATAGGGTGCTGTCATTAGCTTCAGAGCCAGGGTTTGGGAGTGGAAAACTGACTAAGGTTTCTGCTATCCCATGATCCCTCCTGGAAGTGAATGTGTGTGGAAGTTGGGTGAGGACAGAATTAGGCTGGGGTGCAATGCTCCTCACAGTAAAATAGCAGAATAACATTCATTGAACATAAGAACATAAGAAATAGGAGCAGGAGTAGGCCATTTGGCCCTTCGAGCCTGCTCCACCATTCAATGAGATCATGGCTGATCTTCTGCCTCAATTCCATTCACCGGCCTTATCGCCATTTCCCTTGATGCCCTTACTAGTCAGAAATCTATCGACTTCTGTTTTGAATATAACCAATGACTGAGCCTCCATAGCCCTCTGGGGTAGAGAATTCCAAAGATTCACCACCCTCTGTGTCCTCATCTCAGTCCTGAATGGCCTACCCTTTATCCTGAGGCTGTGGCCCCTGGTTCTAGACTCCCCAGCCAAGGGAAACATTCTCCCAGCATCCACCCTATCAAGCCCTGTAATAATTTTGTATGCTTCAATGAGATCCCCTCTCATTCTTCTGAATTCAAGAGAATACAGGCCTAGTTTACGCAATCTCTTCTCATACAACAGTCCCAGGAATCAATCTCGTGAACCTTCATTGCACTCCCTCTATGGCAAGTATATCCTTCCTTAGGTAAGGGGACCAAAATTGTACACAGTACTCCAGGTGTGGTCTCACCAAGGCCCTATATAATTGGAGTAAGACTTCTTTACTCCTGTACTCAAATCCACTTGTAATGAAGGGCAGCATGCCATTTGCCTTCGCTCTCTGTTTTGGAGTCAATGGCTTGTTCAAAGGATCTGATGAAGGGCTTATACTTGAGTGGGTCGCCTTGGAACACTGGTATGTCTCTTTGAGGGAGTCGAAACAGATTCTGTTGTTTTACAAGCATCTCTGTAATTTCGTTCTGACGTTGCATCACTCGGTATAGGCTTCTCCCTGTGTCTTCAGGCCTCTGGTTGTCATCAGCAGGGTCTAGTCTAGACTGTCTGACGTCTGGGGTAGCATCACGTGCTCCTGTTAGTGGAGAGGCCACTCTTCCACGCTGTAATGCCAGGGGATTGCCTTCGGACTCTCTTGTAACTCTTGAAGGTGCCCTGGATCCAACTCTATGTGACAACATTGACTGGCAGTATTCGCTCCCGCCGTCCCGTGAGCCTTCATAATCTTTGTACGCACTCAACCTGGCGTCTGAGACCGCTATAGCTGTTTTTATCTCCAGCTGTTCTTTCTTTGCCTGCACCTGGGCCTGTTGGGCCTGCACTTGGGCCTGCAGTTGGGCCTGTTGGGCCTGTTGGGCCTGCAGTTGGGCCTCTTGGACCTGCAGTTGGGCCTCTTCCCGTTCAAGAGCTTGCTTCTCCGCTAAAGATGCTGCGCGCGCCATCAACGCCGCCCGTTCAACCTCCGCTCTCATGCGTCGCGACGAGCTTGTGGTAGAAGCGACTGACCTGCGTCCAGAAACAGAGCTACCTTCTTTTCGATTTTTGCTCGGTCTGGCGGAAGTCTCTGAAATGCTATCGTCTGGTCCGACTTCATCGTCAACTTTATCTTTCTCTGCTGTATCAGCATCTTGACGAATCTTTAACATCCACTGTTCTGTGACCTTGATATAGTCCTTAATGCTGGTTGATTTAAGATCAAACCAGTTGTGCTGATCAGCGTTTCCCTCTTCTTCAGACAGAAGTGCTAATACATCTTCATTGAGTACATTAAATTCTTCATGCAGCTTGGAGAAATCGTAATACATTATGTCTTCAGCTTTCTTAATATTAGCATTATCTTCCATGAGACGATCAATTATCTTCATTTTTCCAGTTATCTGAGCTAATTTAGCCTTCCTTGCACCTATGCTTCTATGTAACTTCTCTTCCATTGCCTTTGGGGTGAGCTTTATTTCCCTCTTTTGGCCAGCAATCCTTCTGGCTGATGGAAGCTCCTGGCTCCGTAAGGCCTCGGCCATTTTACCCGCAGCTCTTATTTAGCTTCTCAATAGAATGAACAAAGCAAGTAACAGTCACTGTACCTTCGCTTTCTTATATTGTCGTCTGGCTCCGTGACCATTCATGTATACGTTCGCCGACGATTCCGTCCTTTCCTTCTTAGGGAGCAAGTTTTTGACTAATGTAGTGGCGCTTCTTAGTTTCCAAACAGGCAGCCACTGAGCTGTGGGGCCTTTAACAACGAGTAGACGCGTGTCAAAATAAAACGTTCCCAAACGTAGCTTTGTCTTTTAAACTGTTTACTATAACACTTAACAAATGGAATTACAAAGCAAACACGTATAAACGAACACGGTCAAAAACTGTATTGCTCCAAACCTCACAACTTCTGCCTCCTTCAGCCACGTGCAGTTTTAACTGTAAAATGGCTGCACACCATGTGTGGCTTAGGGACTGTACCATTGTGGCACGAATGAAGGGGGTGTCTCGGACTATACTACTGGAGCAAGAAAATAGGGGGGTTCTTAATATAATAAGTCGGTCAGGTAAATTAACTGTATTATGCCATTTAACCACTATTTTAAAGTATTTTCTTAAGCTTTCATGGCTCTTACAATTTTGTATGCTTCAATGAGATCCCCTCTCATTCTTCTGAATTCAAGAGAATACAGGCCTAGTTTACGCAATCTCTTCTCATACAACAGTCCCAGGAATCAATCTCGTGAACCTTCATTGCACTCCCTCTATGGCAAGTATATCCTTCCTTAGGTAAGGGGACCAAAATTGTACACAGTACTCCAGGTGTGGTCTCACCAAGGCCCTATATAATTGGAGTAAGACTTCTTTACTCCTGTACTCAAATCCACTTGTAATGAAGGGCAGCATGCCATTTGCCTTCCTAATTGCTTGCTGCACCTGCACATTCACTTTCAGTGACTCACCCAGCTGGAGATGGAACACGCAGTGTCCGCCAGCAAACTTGAGGCCTTCCGCGACTGGTGGGCGCTGCGGGGACTGGAATGCATCATCTCCCCGGCCAATGCAATTTTAATTTATTTGTTAAGTTTTATTTAAAGTTTTATTAATTTACAGTTGATTAGTTTAGTCAAAAGAGCACAAGGACACACAGGTCCCTTTGAGCATCTGCATTCCCCAATCTTTCACCATTTAGGAAATACTCAGCCTTTCTGTTTTTTCTACCAAAGTGGATAACTTCACATTTATTCACATTATAATCCATCTGCCATGTTCTCGCCCACTCACTGAGCCTGTCGAGATCCCCTTGAAGCCTCTTCACATCCTCTTCACAACTAACACTGCCACCTAGCTTTGTGTCATCAGCAAATTTGGAAATGTTACATTTAGTCCCCTCATCCAAATCATTGATATAGATTGTGAATAGCTAGGGCCCAAGCACCAATCCTTGCAGTACCCCACTAGTCACAGCCTGCCATCCTGAAAAAGACCCGTTTATCCCTACTCTTTGTTTTCTGTCTGTTAACCAATTCTCAATCATGCTAGTATATTACCCCCAATTTCATATGCCCTAATTTTGTTCACCAACCTCTTGTGTGGGACCTTATTAAAGGCCTTCTGAAAATCCAAATACACCACATCTACCGGTTCCCCTTTGTCTACTCCACTAGTTACATCCTCAAAGAACTCCAATTGGTTTGTCAAACAGGACTTCCCTTTCATAAATCCATGTTGCCTCTGCCCAATCTTACTATTAGTTTCTAAGTGCCCAGTTATGGCATCCTTTATAATAGGTTCCAGCATTTTCCCAATTACTGATGTGAGGCTAACAGGGCTGTAGTTCCCCGTTTTCTCTCTCCCTCCTTTCTTAAATAGCGGGGTTCCAATTGCCAAAGGGAGCCCAGTGCCTGTGTGACTAGACTCCAACAAGGGGTCAACAAGGACAGAACAAAAGTAGAACTGAGTAGAATTGGAAAAAATAAACAAGAAATATTGCTGTTTTAGGAATGGAAGAGGCTCTAGCATATTGCTGAAAGAACCAACCTTCATTTTCACCTTTGTCCTGGGGACATTACACACAAATGATGTGATGACTCACAATGACATAAATTATATCTTTGCAACACAAGTGACATCATCAGATTGCTTGTTGATGAACACAGCTCAGAAAGCCAACAAACACCGTGTTAGTACTTGTGTTACAAAGGTGACAAGTCCCAGAGAGAAAGGAGCAATGCAAGAAAGAAGAAAGAAAGAATTTGCATTTATATAGCACCTTTCACAACCTCAGGACATCCCAATGTGCTTCACAGCCAATGAAGTGCTTTTATAGTGTAGTCTTTTTAAAGTAAGGAAGTCTTGTACAATTAAGGAGTACTGTGCACAATTTTGGCCTCCTTATCTAAGGAAGGATAAACTTGCCTTGGAGGCGGTGCAATGAAGGTTCACTAGATTGATTCCTGGGATGAGAGGGCTGTCCTATGATGAGAGATTGTGTAGAATGGGCCGATACTCTCTGGAGTTTAGAAGAATGAGAGGTGATCTCATTGAAACATACAAGATTCTGAAGGGGATTGACAGGGTAGATGCTGAGAGGTTGTTTCCGTTGGCTGGAGAGTCTAGAACTAGGGGGCATAGTCTCAGGATAAGGGGTAGGCCATTTAAGACTGAGATGAGGAGGAATTTCTTCACTCAGAGGGCTGTAAATCTTTGGAATTCTCTGCCGCAGAGGGCTGTGAATGCTGAGTCATTGAGTATATTCAAGGCTGAGCTAGATAGATTCTTGGACTCTAGGGGAATAAAGGGATATGGAGATCGGGCGGGAAAGCAGAGTTGAGGTCAATGATCTGCCATGATCTTATTGAATGGCGGAGCAGGCTCGAGGGGCTGTATGGCCTACTCCTGCTCCTATTTCTTATGTTCTTATGTAATGTGGGGCAGCCAATTTGTGCACAGCAAGGCCCCACCAACAGAAAATGAAATAAATGATCAATTAAACTGTATTTGGTGGTGTTGGGTGAGGGATAGACATCAGCCAGGACATTAGGAAAACTGCCCTGGAAGAGCATAACTAGAGGCCATCAATATAAGATAGTCACCAAGAAATCCAATAGGGAATTCAGAAGAAGCTTCTTTACCCAAAGAGTGGTGAGAATGTGGAACTCGCTACCACAGGGAATGGTTGAAGCAAATAGTATAGATGCATTTAAGGGGAGGCTGGACAAACATATAAGGGAGAAGGGAATAGAGGGTTATGCTGATAGATTTAGATGAGGAAAGACGGGAGGAGGCTCGAGTGGAGCATAAACGCCAGCATGGACTGATTGGGCCGAATGACCTGTTTCTGTGCCGTATATCCTATGTAATCCTATGTAAGTGCTACGGGATCTTCTACGTCCACTTGAGAGGGAAGACAGGGCCTCAGTTTAATCTTTCCAAATGACAGCACCCGTGACATTGCAGCACTCCCTGAGTATTACACTGAAGTGTCAACCAAAATGATATGCTCTAGATTTTGCAGGACCTGAACCAACAACTTTCTGACTCAAAGGTGACAGTGATACCAGTGAGCTGAATCGGACACCAAGGGCCAGGCTTTGAGTCAGGATAGGAGATATAAGAGAGAATGATACGGCTAGCCAGATGCACCACAATGGTCTTTTCCAGTCTAGTGACAATGTGAGGCAGCTCTGCTGGCTAATAACATTTGACAATTTCAGATTCACATTCCCTGGCTTGATGGAGAGGCACTAGCAGAATGATGTCAAATACAGCTGCCATTACCTTTTAGTATCTGTGTTGCTAGGCAATTCCATTGTATGGCAAAAAAGAAAATTTGTCTTGAGACCTGATAGTGTTTGTTATAGCACTGCAACTGTTGATTCAAGCTAGTGTGATACCTAAATAATGACAGAAAACGCTGGAGAAACTCAGTAGGCCAGGGCAGCATCCGTGGAGAGAGAAACAGAGTTAACGTTTCAGGTCGAAGACCCTTCGTCAGAACTGGAAAAAAAAGCAGGAAAAGGGATAGATTTTAAAGCAAGTAGGGGCTGGGAAAGGGGGAGGGGATGAAGGAACAAAAGGGAAAGTCAGTGATAGGATAGAAAGCAGGAGAGATTAAGAGACATTAAGAGATATTCAAGGCAAGAGGAGGTGGTAATGGGACAGGTCAAGGAACAAAGGATGGCTCTAGATGAAGTGTGAATGGCCCTGGCAGAATGAAGGACAGCTGCCATGTGAGAGGGAAGATAAAAGCCCAGACGAAAAAGTGCAGATTTAAAAAAAAGAGAAAAAAAAATATATATATATGTGATACGGGCCGAGGTTATGATCTGAAATTGTTGAACTCTGTGTTGAGTCCAGAGGGCTGTAGAGTGCCTAATCGAAAGATGAGGTGCTGTTCCTCCCTACCTTTGGCAACCTGGATGCACATTTATATTGTCTCTGGCACGAACTAGGTCACACTTTTATGCAAGCTATGGTTACAGAACAGAAGAGGTGCACAGGAGTGGCCTTCATCACTTAGCCAAGGATTCTCTCTTTCTCCCTGCGTATAACTACCTCACCTCTGCTCAGTTACCTCCGTTAAACCCTGACTGAATTAAGGAATTCACCGTATGGTACACTAATCAGCTTCCCAAGCAACTACTGTGTTGTTCCATTTTTAGCTATGATTTAGTAAAATATTGAATTTTTAAAATAAAATTCTTTGCTCAAGCGGAAAAAGTGCAAAATATTAAATAGGGAATCTGCTAGGAGGGTCTGATTGATACAAACTAGAGTAACTGAGATCCTTTCTGCCCATGCTGGTGGTTCAAGTGGACGTTAAAGATCCTATGGCGCTGTTCATAGAGCAGAGCGTTCTCCCGGTAACCTGGTCAACATTTCTCTCTCAATTAAATATTCATTCATCGCATTGCTGTCCGTGGGATTTTGCTTTAGTGCAAAATGACTGTCACATTTACCTACACAACAGCAGTCACTGCAATTTTTTTTCTATTCGTTCATGGGATCTGGGCGTCACTGGCAAGGCCAGCATTTAATGCCCATCCCTAATTGCCCTTGAGAAGGTGGTGGTGAGCCGCCTTCTTGAACTGCTGCAGTCCGTGTGGTGAAGGTACACCCACAGTGCTGTTAGGGAGGGAGTTCCAGGATTTTGGCCCAGCGACAATGAAGGAATGGCGATATACTTCCAAGTCAGGATGGTGTGTGACTTGGAGAGGAACTTGGAGGTGGTGGTGTTCCCATGCGCCTGCTGCCCTTGTCCTTCTAGGTGGAAGAGGTGGCAGGTTTGGGAGGTGTTGCCAAAGAAGCCTTGGCGAGTTGCTGCAGTAATTCATTGTATGGAAGAGTTTTGAGACATTGCTGGGAGGTTTGGTTGTACTGCCAAACAGTAATAGTGTAGCAAGCCCTATTCAATCCCTACAGGCTCTGCTTTCGCTCCACATCCTAAGTGATGGAGCTTATTTTATCTACCTCCAAAGGATAGAAGGTCAAGTGAGCTTGGCTGGGATTGGAAGTCAAGACTGGAGCACTAAGTCCAATGCACAACCACTTGAGTTACCCAACCTGTTAGCTTGAATATGGGTTAAGCAGAAGTATAATTTTAGGAATCAAAAAGTTAATATCAAAGGAAATTGATCACACGATACGGGTACAAATATTACGTACCTGAAACAACGGCAATGTTTTCCCAGTATTGGTAATTAGATTTTTCAAGCAGAACTCTGAGACAGTATCACCAATGAATAATAGTGTTTGGTATATCACAAAGTTCTATAAATAGGCTATTGTGTTTGAGGAATGCATTATTTAGTGAAGGGCTTGAACCGTAAGCTAATACCCTTCAACAACAATTAAAAAAAAACTCACTATTACAGAAGATAGGTAAACTTGTTGGCTCATTTATTACTTTGAAGTATAAAATGCTTACATTGTGCCATTTTTAAAATTGGGGTTAAGTTAAACCTAACGCGCCTGCTGGGAAACAGAAAGGATTGGCTCGGCCGCCCAGTTTACAACCCTGCCCGATTTTATTTTCCATTGCTCTCAGGATGTGGGCAGTGTTGGCAAAGCCACATATCTTGCGCATCCCCAATTTTCTACACACCACCACTGGCGGCTGTGCCTTCAACAGCTTAAACCCTAAGCTCTGGAATTCCCTCCCCCAAACCGCTCCACCTCTCTATCCTCCTTTAAGACGTTCCTTAAAACCTACCTCTTTGGCCAAGCTAATGGTCACCTGTCCTAATATCTCCTTATGTGGCTCGATCTCAAATTTTGTTTGATGATGCTCCTGTGGAGAGCCTTGGGATGCTTTACTACGTTAAAGGCACTGCATAAATGCAAATTGATGTTGTTATTATTTTGCCCCTCCCTACTACTTCTGAGAAGGCAGTGGCGTTTTTACAATGGCCCCACAGCTGACACTGTACCCACTGAGCCAAACCTGCATCCTAACCCACCATGGAAAAATACCTTAGTGCACACTTTTGCCTGTCTTTGGCATGTTCCATGGGTTTAGTGACCACATTTACGATATCGATTTAGGCTCAGTGGGTACAGCATTAAATACTGGGATTTAATAGCATTTAATAGCGAACCAGTTAGGGTTTTGTTAGATCCGTGGTTCAGTGGATAAATAATTACACGGATGCTGTACATAAACAAATAACAGGTCTTTACTGGAGGAGGGTAATCTCTAGACTGGGGTACAGAGGCATGCACCGGTGTGGTCACTGCCGGTACTACAGTATACAGGAGCTGTAAAAAGTAGTTCTGACTTAAAGCACATACACTACAATTCCTCCCTTTTTAGATTAATAATACCCCCTTAATATTCAAATAACAATTACATTTTTACATATACATTCAATAACAAAAGTCCATTTGTAGATTCAGTCTTTGGGGCGGCTTCCTGACCCTTTCGGGATAGCGCCTTTCTGGAGGTTCTTGTTCTTGGTGCAGAGGCGATTCTGACCCCTTTTCATCGGGTAGTTCATCGGGTTCCACTGCTACTGGGTCTGAAGTAGATACTACCGGTATGTCGGGTTCATCCCCAGGTACTCGAGACATGGGATTGACGCATTCCTGTGATGCTAAGATCTGATCGACGTGGCGTCTCACAATGTTCTCCCCGACATCCACTGTGTACATTAATGGCCCCTGCCTTGTACATATTGTTCCGGGTTGCCACTTCTCTGTTCGATAGTCCCAGGCCAAGACTGGTTGCCCTACATTGAAGCTCCTTGTCGGCTTCTCGTTGATGTGCTGGAATTGTTTGTCCTCAACATTTCTTCGCACATTTGGTCTGAGCAAGTCCAGACGAGATCTCAACCTTCGGTTAAAGAACATCATGGCCGGGGTCTGGTTGGTAACTGCATGTGTCGCGTTTCAGTAGGCTAATAAGAAATTGTCCATCTTATGCTGTAGTGGAATTTCCTCGTCGTACATGGCCTTTATTGCCTTCTTAAAGGTTTGTACGAACCTCTCAGCCAATCCATTGGTGGCTGGATGATACGGGGCGGATGTGTAATGCCTTACCCCATTCCTTTTCATGAATTTTTAGAACTCGTCGGACACAAACTGTGGTCCATTATCAGAGCAGATCTGCTCTGGCAACCCGTTTCTGGCAAATATGGTCCGTAGGACTGCAATCGTTTTCTCTGTAGTGGTTGAAGACATCTTTATCACCTCAAGCCACTTTGAATGAGCATCCACTGCTATTAAGAACATTGAGTCCATGAATGGACCAGCGAAATCAATGTGCACCCGTTGCCATGGAGAGGAGGGCCACTCCCATGGGTGTAGAGGGGCATGTGGTGGTGCATTTTGGACCTTCTGGCATCCTAAGCAGCTCTTAGTTAGGTCTTTGATTTGTTGATCGATTCCTGTCCACCACACATAAGCCCTAGCTAGGCTTTTCATTTTCACTCCCCCCAGATGACCTTCATGTAGCTCATTTAGCACTCTCTCCCTTAACTTGGGTGGAATCACCACTCTGGATCCACACATCACTGTCCCCTGGCATACTGACAGCTGTTCTCTTCTGGATGAGAATGCTGGCAACAGTGAGTCGCCATGTGTTGGCCATCCCTTCACCGTCAATTCATATACCCGTGACAGCGTCGGATCATTGCGGGTCTCCTTCTCTATATCCGCGTTTGTTACTGGCAATCGTTCAATTATCGACGAATAAAATATCTCGATAGGGTCCACTGCTGGTGCTTCCTCCACAGTAGGCAGTGGCAGGCGCAATAGCCCATCAGCGTTCCCATGCTGTCTCGTGCCTTTATATTCTATTTCATATTGATTCGCCCCTAGAAACAGGGACCATCTTTGTAACCGCTGTGCAGTCATTACTGGCACGCCCTTCTTAGGATTAAAGATGGAGACAAGTGGTTGGTGGTCAGTCAGCAAGGTGAAATGCTGTCCATGCAGATAGTGGTTGAATTTTTTTACTCCCCATACTAGGCTGAGGGCCTCCCTATCAATCTGGGCGTAGTTGCGCTCGGCTGAGGTTAGTGACCGAGACGCAAAGGCTACTGGCCTCTCCAACCCGTCTGGGAATTTGTGTGACAGCACCGCTCCAATGCCGTAGGGTGATGCATCACATGCCAAACGAATTGGTAGTGCTGGGTTGAAATGGGCCAACACCTCTTTTGATGTGATCAATTCTTTACACTTCTGGAAATCTCGTCTACGTTCGTCATCCCACCTCCATGGTACCCCTGTTTGCAGTAGGGTGTTCAGCGGGTGTAATACCGTAGACAAATTTGGTAAGAACTTGTGGTAATAGTTTACCAGCCCGAGGAACATAGAAACATAGAAGATAGGAGCAGGAGTAGGCCATTCGGCCCTTCGAGCCTGCTCCGCCATTCAATGAGATCATGGCTGATCATCCAAATTCAGTACCCTGTCCCTGCCTTCTCCCCATATCCCTTGATCCCTTTAGCCTCAAGAAATATATCCAACTCTTTCTTGAATATATTTAATGAACTGGCCTCCACCGCCCTCTGTGGCAGAGAATTCCACAGGTTCACCACTCTCTGGGTGAAGAAATTCCTCCTCATTTCAGTCCTAAATGGCTTACCCCTTATCCTTAGACTATGACCCCTGGTTCTGGACTCACCGGCCATCAGAAACATCTTTTCTGCATCTAGTCTGTCCAGACCTGACAGAATTTTATAGGTTTCGATGAGATCCCCACTCAATCTTCTGAACTCCAGTGAGTACAAGCCCGATTGACACAATCTCTCCTCGTACGTCATTCCTGCCATCCCAGGTATCAGCCTGGTGAATCTTTGCTGCACTCCCTCCATGGCAAGAACCTCCTTCCTCAGGTAAGGTGACCAAAACTGCACACAGTACTCAAGGTGCGGTCTCACCAAGGCCCTGTACAACTGCAGCAAGACATCCTTGTTCTTGTACTCGAACCCTCTTGCTACGAAGGCCAACATACCATTTGCCTACTTAACCGCCTGCTGCACCTGCATGCTTACCTTCAGCGACTGGTGCACAAGAACATCCAGGTCTCTTTGCACTTCCCCTTCTCCCAATCTATTGCCATTCAAATAATAATCTGCCTTCCTGTTTTTGCCACCAAAGTGGATAACCTCACATTTATCCACATTATAGTGCATTTGCCATGTTTCTGCCCAATCACCCAACCTGTCCAAATCATACTGGAGTTTCATGACATCCTCCTCACAGCATACCCTCCCACCCAGCTTTGTGTCGTCTGCAAATTTGGAAATATTACATCCAATTCCCTCGTCCAGATCATTAATATATATTGTGAACAGCTGGGGTCCTAGGACCGATCCTTGCGGTACCCCACTAGTCACTGCCTGCCACTCGGAAAACGACTTGTTTATTCCAACTCTTTGCTTTCTGTCCGCCAACCAGTTCTCTATCCAAGTCAATACCTTGCCCCCAATCCCATGTGTCTTAATTTTGCACGCTAACCTCTTATGCGGGACCTTATCGAAAGCCTTCTGAAAGTCCAAATACACCACATCCACTGGTTCTCCCTTATCTATTTTACCAGTTACATCCTCAAAAAATTCCAGTAGATTAGTCAAGCATGATTTACCTTTTCTAAATCCATGTTGACTTTGTCCGATCCTGTCACTGCTTTCCAAGTGCTCTGCTATTACATCTTTTATAATAGACTCTAGCATTTTCCCCACTACCGATGTCAGGCTTACCGGTGTATAATTCCCCGCTTTTTCTCTGCCACCTTTTTTGAATAGTGGGGTAACATTAGCTACCCTCCAATCCATGGGTACTGTTCCAGAGTCTCAGTTGTGACACATTTTCCGGTGCTGGAGCCTTGACTACTGCCTCTATCTTGTCAGGGGACTTATGTAACCCCTCTTCATCGATGACGTGGCCGCAATACGAGATCTGTTTCTGGAAAAACTCGCACTTGTGGCAATTAGCTCGTAGCCCATATTCCTTTAATCTGGCAAGCACCTTCTCCAAGTTAGCGAGGTGATCACCGTCATTTTCGCCCGTGACCAAGATGTCGTCCAAATAACACTGGGTCCCTGGAATCCCTTGCAGGACCTGATCCATCGCCCTTTGCCAGATAGCCGGAGCCGAGGCTACTCCAAACACCAGCCGGTTGTATTGATAGAGACCTTTATGGGTGTTGATCGTAAGGTAATGTTTCGAAGCTTCTTCTACCTCCATTTGCAAGTACGCCTGGGCTAGATCAATTTTGGTGAAGCGCTTACCACCAGATAGCGAGGCGAAAATATCCTCAATTCGTGGAAGCGGATATTGCACCGTGTGAAGGACTGGGTTCACTGTCACCTTAAAATCTCCACAGATGCGGACCTTCTTTGGTTCCCCAGGCGTATTACTCAACGACCTCTTCATTACAGGAACGATGGGTGTAGCCCACTCGCTCCAGTCCACTTTGGACAGTACTCCTGAACGTTCCAAGCCTTCCAGCTCTGCTTCAACCGCTGGTCTGATCGCATAAGGCACTGGTCTGGCCTTCAGAAACTTTGGGCTTGCATTATCCTCTATTTTAATTGTTGCTGTTATTCCTTTTAGTGTTCCTAGTCCCTCCTGGAACACTTCTTTTGCGTCAGTTAGCATTTTTGACAGTCGTCCAGGTATGACGTCGTCATCCTTTTTGGCCTCCACCTTCAGTGCCTGTATGGAATGCCAATCTAAATGTATCTTCCGGATCCATTCACGTCCTAGCAGTGGTGGTCCTCCATTTGGCAATACATATATATCCATTTTAGGTATTTCCTGCCCTTTATATGTCACTTTCACCCTTATTTTCCTTTGGGGTAGACTTTTTGCCCCGTATACGTCTTCAAGACAATCTCTGTAGCTTTCAAGGGTATGTGTGAAAATAGCCGCTTGTAGTCTCTTTGATTTATGACTGTTAGAGCTGACCCTGTGTCCAATTCCATTTCCACTTGGACTCCGTCTATCTTGAGTGTAACCCAGATAGTCTGGTGATCCTCCATTTCGGTTACATTATGTAGTTTCAGACAACCCAGCTCCTTGCTTCCGGAATCTGTGTCACTTTTCTGTTCGTCTGAACCACTGTCCATCACCTGCTGTACCTTTTTGTACTTCTCCTGTGGAGATTTCTTACTGTTGGTTTTCTTCCCAGACCTGCAGACTCTTGCTATGTGTCCTGCTTTCCCACACTGTCTGCACACTTGGTCCTTGAACCAACAATCTTTCTGGTCATGTGTTGTTCTGCCGCAGCGATAGCACTTCCCTGTTCCATAGGTCATTTCGTTGGTGCCATATTCTTGCGGTCTCCGTTGTATCTCTGCAGCGCCCCTTGCGGCTGCTTCGTGTGATACTGCCATACTGAAAGCTTTGTCCAGCGTAAGGTCCTTTTCTGATAGAAGCCGTTTCTGAGTTCCTTCACTTTGTAGCCCACACACAAACTTGTCCCTTAACGTGTCTGCTAGTCCCGCTCCAAACTGGCAGTATTTCGATAGCTTGCGCAGTTCCGTTAGGTACTCAGCATTGCTTTCGTCTTTGTGTTGGTTCCTTTTATGGAACTTAAATCGTTCTGCTATCAGCAGCGGTGTGGGGTTTAAGTGGTCCTGTAGGATTTCTACTATGCTTTCAAAATTCTTGTTTACTGGCTTCTCTGGGGTTATTAGATTTTGCAGTAACCCATAAGTTTTTGCACCCATGGAATTTAACAGAACCAGTGCTTTATTAGCATCTGGCACTTCATTCACCCTGCAGTACACCTCAATACGTTCCACATATGTCGCCCAATCTTCGACTTCATTGTCGAACGTAGAGTTACTGCCACTCTTCGGCATCCTTGGTTGTGCGTTAACTATCACCAATGGCGCCTCCCGCGCTTCCCCTTCTTCTCCGCTGGCACAAAATGGCGTCTCCCGCGCTTTCCTTCCTTCCCGCGCTCGCCCGTCTTCTCCGCTGCGGCTTCGCAAAATGGTGTCTCCCGCGCTCTTCCTTCTTCTCCGCGGCTCAATGGCGCCTCCCGCACTCTCCCTGCTTCTCCGCGGCTCAATGGCATCTCCCGTGCTGTCCCTGCTTCTCCGCGGCTCAATGGCGTCTCCCCTTGCTTCGCCCCGCGGACCCTGATCAGCCCGTGATCCCTGGCTGTGCTCTACGCGTTCTTCTCTTGATATTTGTCGATGCCGCTCAGTCTAGAACCCGGCTGTTTATTACCCTCTCTCTCTCCAGTTTGCAGTATTTTTCCTCGACGCCGCTCGGTGATCAACCCCCGGCTGCGCCCTGCTCTCTTCACTCTCTTTCTTACCCCGTCGACGCTGCCCGGCTCTCTCTCTCTGCCGTCGGTCGGCTCCAGCCGCCGCTGCTCGGGAAGGGTCTGCTCTGGACCTGTCGTCGGTCTCTTACTGCTCGTTGTGGCTGGGGAACCAAGCCCGGCTCTCCACAGCCTCCCCAGCGAAGTTGGATCTCTGCCTGACTGCTGAGCGGTTGCTCGCAGTTGACGCCCGTGTTCCTGGACTCGACTATTTTTTTTTTATGTTGCAGGTGGATTCGCATCAACACTCGTCGCCACTGTTAGATCCATGGTTCAGTGGATAAATAATTACACGGATGCTGTACATAAACAAATAACAGGTCTTTACTGGAGGAGGGTAATCTCTAGACTGGGGTATAGAGGCATGCGCACAGCTTATATACCGGTGTGGTCACTGCCGGTACTACAGTATACAGGAGCTGTAAAAAGTAGTTCTGACTTAAAGCACATACACTACAGGTTTTAGTAACAATTCAGCAGCTTTCTGGTCATTTTATTTTTTTTCTGGTGGCAGCCCACGACTTACCACATTTATTGAATTCAGTTTCACAACTTGCCAGGATGGGATTTGAACTCATGACCTCTGGTTGCTAAGCTCCAAATACATCATCCATACAATAAAATGTAGATGGAAACCTGCATCCTAACCACCATGGAAAAATACCTTATTGCACACTTTTGCCTGTCTTTGGCATGTTCCATGGGTTTAGTGACCACATTTATGATATCGATTTAGAGTATTTTTAAGGGTTATATTTTGGTATTGAAGCATAACATTTTGTGATATATTGCTACTGCACTGGGGGTAATAGCAATCCTTTCCCATCTGTGAATAAGTAGGGCACTCCCAGTATTTAATGGTGTTCATACCAGTGGACTGCATAATGCCTACCACATAATTTCAGCCATGCCTCTCTTTATTGCACTGACAGGCAGTGACAGTCACGGCTTGTTCTCACAGCCTGGTAGAAGAAATTGTGCTGAAGCACAAAACCACCATTCATTATAATCATCGATGAGTAACAGAATGCAACTGTATTCACGTTTGTTCCGTGCTATTCATATCTGTAGTCAAATATAACGTACCACTCCTCTGTTTTAAACTTATGCACACCTATTAACAAAAGCTTCACTTGATGCATTGCGTGACAAGAAATAGTATCTGCTTCATTAAAGCTTGTAAATCCTGCTGCCAATTTCCACTACGTTGTTTAATTGTTATTTGCTCAATTCTATTTTACTGTTATTTCAATTGAAACCTAATTTCAGGTGGTCCGATTCTCCTCCCGCATCATCAATTAAAAATTTGTAACAATTTCACTGATTTTGAGTATTATACTAGCGATCATCAAGTGCTAACAGAATATTCATCTTTCTTTCTGTTACACTTAAAATGCAATTCTCTTCTTACAAAATTTGTGCAAATAGTTATCAACTGAAACTCTATTATCATGTGTACAAATCAGGGCTATGCTAAAAATCTGACTACAGGAAACTCTCGTTTAAACGGCACCTAAATATATTCTCTATTAACCGGCAAAATTCTCACTCCGAAAACAACACCTCAATAACCGGCAATGTTGCCGAGTCCGAGTCCGAGTCTCCCGCGGTTGCCGAGTTAGTCAGTGGGGGTAGTTCTCCAAACTGCCACTACTCGGCTTCTTGGCGCTGTCGGAAGTCGGAACTCAATACCCCTGTAACAGGAGTCTGACTCTCCCATGCTGCCAGTAGTCTCTTCTGATCCACCATTTTACAGGGGTACTGTGTGTCTCCCACGCTGCTGGTAGTCATTGCATTGCATTACCCTCAACTGGCAGTACTGTACTTAATCAAGCATCTTCCACCATCCATTTAACACAACATTCTGTAGGTGAGTACCCAATTACTGTATACTGCACATTTCTTGATTTTTTTTATTTTTCTTTGTTAAAAATAGCCTTGGTAGATAACCCTCTCCGTCATCTGGAATTTTTGATCAACCGGCAACACGCTGGTCCCATCAGTGCCGGATACCAAAGAGTTTCCTGTATATCAAAGTGGATTGAATTGTGTACTTTCGTAAAAAGTTGCAATATTAGGGCAGATTTTCCTAGCCCTCAACCAACTAATCACTAAAGCAGATTATCTGTCCATTATCACATTGTTGTTTGTGGGACCTTGCTGTGTACAAATTGGCTGCTGCATTTCCCTACGTTACCACAGTATCAAAAATACTTCATTGGCTGTGAACCGCTTTGGGAAGCCCTGAGGTCATGAAAGGCACTATATAAATACAAGTCTTTCTTTCTTTATTTTGGCTTCTGATGGAAATCAGCAGCCAGGAAGCTCCCGTTTCCTCTAAACATCCTGGGGATGGGGAGCAAAATTGAAAGTCGAAACTTAACTTGCCATCTTTGGCCTGTATTGCAACTGTCTTGTTTTGCACACTTTGTACAAAAATAATAAATTGCAGAACAATGGAGTATTACAATTTAAACTCTTTTAATGAAGCATCAGGTCTGTGAACTCAAACAGCACTGTGTGGACAAGATGGAGTCAGGACCCCCTGGGTCCTCTAAACAATAGCAGTCCTTACAGATGCCTGCAGGCCAATGACAACTGAGCACGTGATCACATGTGAATATAACAGGTATTCCTTACAGATGCCTGCGGGCCAATGATAAATCAATATGCAAATGTTACATCCCCTTTCTTTTAAAAGAAAAATGTTATGCATTACTTTTGAACCTTTCTTCTACATAATGTTCTCAGTAGCATCAACATAAGTAAACTCAACATTTAACGAGCACTGAAAACATCTCAACGTTTCAATAACGATGTACAGTTTTTTTAGGGCAGTGATCCGCCTACACCCTTTGGCAGTTCACAAGTCAAGGATAACTCTAGGCTTGACCTCTCGTCCCGACCTTGTGTGGTATGGAACTGAGTATGCTCCTGAATCAGTCAACAGTTCAGGTTCAGGTTCAGGTAAGTATGATGTGTTTTGTGTATTGCTCTGTTCATCACACTCTGTTGAACTGATCCTCTCGTCGGAATGACGGTGTTGTTCCTTGGTGTTCAGGAGGAGCCTGTGATTGCGGCGGTACACCTGTCTTTCTGGGGTGCGGACGTGATACGATTGCTCAGTGTCAGCTGGCTGGATGACGACTGCTGGCTTCCAGTAGTCATGCTCCTGGATTCTGATGGATTCTCCATTGTGCAGCGGCGGCAGTAGTCTAGCTGACCTGTCATAGTATCTCTTTTGGTGTTGCTGTCTCTGTACACGTTTTGCATGCACTTGCTTGCAGCTGACGACCTGCCAGGGCCTGTCTGGGATACGTTGAGGTATCATGGGCTCTTTGACATTTGATGGGCAGCGTTCTAGACAAATGGAACATTTTCCGACAATGTCCTCAATGTGTTTGCACATTCCGGGCCAAAACATAATGTCACGTGCTCTTTGTTTGCATTTTTCCATGCCCATATGTCCAGCATGAATTTTTGTCAACATCTCTTCTCTGAGACTGGTAGGAATGATGATTTTCTCCCCTTTGAAGACGATTCTGTTGATTTGTGACAGTTCGTCTCTGTGGTTCCAGAATTCAGATATGCTCTGAGGGCATTTCCTCCTTTCCTCAGGCCATCCTTCATGTATGACTTTGCTCAGCAGTGTGAGTTGTGCATCTTTCTCTGTTCCTGCTCGGATATCCTTCAGTTTTGAGTCACTCACAGGTAAGCTGTTGTAAACCATGTGCACCTGCACATCCATGCCTTCACTGAGGCTGCTGTCCTGGTAGCTAAGAGACTTTCTGGAGAGTGTGTCTGCGACAGGAATGTCTTTGCCTGGACGGTGAATGATTGTGAAGTCGTACTTCTGTAGCTGAAGGATCATTCTCTGTAGCCTTGGTGGGGCTGCGGCTAGTGGTTTCCTCATGATTGACTCGAGGGGCTTGTGGTCGGATTCCACAATGACTTGTCGGCCATAAACGTGCTGGTGGAAACACTTACATCCAAACAGAATTGCATATAGCTCTTTCTTGATTTGAGCATAGTTGATTTCACTGTCTGTGAGAGATCCGGAAGCGTAGCCTGTGGTGATGACAGCACAGAGACTCCAGAGATGGTCCCTTTTCCTAGGGGCACATCAATATCAGATTGAATTCAAAGGTACAAAGCAGCATGGTAATGCTGATGGGCTGTCGCGCCTGTCACTACCTACAGAGGAGGAGGCACCGACGGTTGACCCTGTTGAGTTATTTCACTCGACCATCATCGAATGTTTACCAGTCACCAATGCAAGTATTGAAAGAGAAACCAGGAACGACCCGACACTGTCCCGGGTCTACGAAGTGACAGTGAAGGGATGGCCAGCACATGGTGATCCACTGTTACCGGCATTCTCAGCAAGACGAGAACAGCTGTCCTTCTGTCAAGGAACATTGATGTATGGAACAAGGGTGATTATTCCTCCTAAGTTAAGAGAGAGAGTTCTAAAGGAACTGCATGAAGGTCATCTGGGGGGAGTCAAGATGAAAAGCCTTGCTAGGGCTTATGTGTGGTGGCCGGGTATCGACCAACAGATAGAGGATCTGACGAAAAGCTGCTCAGGGTGCCAAAAAGTGCAAAATGCACCTCCGATTGCACCGCTGCATCCATGGGAATGGCCTTCAACCCCATGGCAACGTGTACATATTGACTTTGCTGGTCCATTCATGGACTCCATGTTTTTAATTGCGGTGGACGCACATTCTAAATGGCCAGAAGTGATTAAGATGACTACCACTACCTCGGAAAAGACGATCGCGGTGCTAAGAACGATATTTGCAAGAAATGGATTGCCAGAACAAATATGTTCAGACAACGGACCGCAGTTCGTGTCAGAAGAATTCCAGAAATTCATGAAGAAGAATGGGGTGAAACATTATACCTCTGCCCCATATCATCCGGCTACAAACGGGTTGGCCGAGAGATTTGTACAAACGTTCAAAAAAGCAATAAAGGCCATGAGCGAAGATCAGATTCCACTACAACACAAGGTGGACAAATTCCTACTGGCATATTGAAACGCCACTCATGCAGTGACAAACCAAAGTCCTGCCATGATGTTCTATAACAGGAGGTTGCGGTCCAGGTTGGACTTGTTAAAACCAAATGTGCGGAGGGAAGTTGAAAACAAACAGTTCCAGCATATAAATAACAAGACCACTCGGAGTTTCGAAATAGAACAACCAGTGTTAGCCCGGGACTATAAAAACGAGAAATGGCAATCTGGAACAATTCGGGCCAGACAAGGACCCCTGATGTACACGGTAGATATTGGTGAAAATGTAATACGGCGTCATGCTGACCAACTGGTAGAATCGAGAACAAGGGTCGAACCCATGGTTACGGCAGAGACAACCGTGGAAGAAGTTAGTGAACCTGAAGCATCTACCTCAGAAGTGAATGTACCTGATGATGATGTCCAATCCATAAGAGACCAACTAGATGAGTCACCCCAGCAACGAGAATCAGAGACCCCTGAAAGGCGTTATCCAACTCGAATCAGGAGGCCTCCTCAGAGACTGAATCTTTGAACTGTTTTGCATGAAGTTGTATATATATATATGTTATTATGTTATGTTAAATGGGGATATAACTGTTAAGCTAAAAAGGGAGGATTGTGGTGTATGTAACCTGTTCCACCTTAAGAGAACTACCTTAAGAGATGTACTACTTTCTCTTGGCTGCTGTATACTGTAATACCGGTGGTGACCACATATAAGTGTTGTGTAGGGATTTGCTGGGCAGTTCAGCCCTGACCTCCGAATAGTAAAGACCTGTTAAAAGTTATTCTTGTTGTCTGTGTCCAGTGATTGATCATAAGCATAACTGGGACACACAGACTCAACATAGCCGATGGGCTTTCCTTCTTGCAATACTGCGCCTAGTCCATACTTTGACACGTTCACTTGTAGTCTGAGCTCTTTGTTGGGGTCGAAGTAGGCAAGAACTGGTCCTGGTTCTCTGGTGATTAGGTCTTTCATTTTCTGAAATGCTGTGTCATGTTGTTTGTCCCATAGGAACTCATTGGATTGTTTGAGCAACTGGCGCATGGGTGCGTTGATTTCGGAGAGGCTCGGGGCAAACTTGGCTAAGTAGTTAACCATGCCTAGTACTGTCTCTAGCTCTGCGCGGTTCTTCGGCAGCTCCATCTTCTTGATGGCGGAGATTTTCTCTGGATCTGGTTTAATGCCATCAGTTGAGAGGCGATGCCCGAAATAACTGATCTCGGTGGATCCGATTATGCTTTTCTGAGGGATGAGCCGGATACCTTTCTCCCGTGATCTTTGTAGCATCGCACGGAGGTTCCTGTCATGTTCCTCTCTATTCCTGCCATAGATGAGGATGTCATCTACGATTGCGACTACTCCGTCGAGGCCTTCATAGGTTTCATCGATCTTCCGCTGGAATTCGTCCTGAGCTGAGATAAGACCAAATGGTAAACGCAGAAATCGGTAGCATCCAAATGGTGTGTTGAACGTCGTTAGCTTAGATGACTCTTCCGTGAGCTTGATAGTCCAGTATCCTGTTCGTGCGTCCATTACACTGAAGTAACGTGCTCCTGCTAGCTTGGGTGTGATGTCATCTAGCGTTGGTAGAGGGTAGTGAGGGCGCTTGATAGCCTTGTTCAAATCTCTGGGGTCGAGACAGACTCTGAGCTTACCTGTACGTGGTTTCTCGACTACTACTAACGCGTTGACCCACTCTGTCGGTTCTGTTTCCCGGACGATGATTCCTGTAATCTCCATGCTCTGCAGCTCCTCCTTCAGGCGACTACATAGAGCAAGGGGTATCCTTCTTGGTGGGTGAAATAAAGAGTAGATTGCCTTTCAAAAGCTAGGCTTTATTAACCTTAAAAAACCAGCAAGTACACGTTGAGCACCCAGTCTCAACCACTGTAGAAAACTGAATTTAAGATGGCCACCACAGGTCACATGGAATCAACTAACCAATAAGTTTACAGCATATATCTCAAGGCCGGAAAACAGGCAACCAATTACAATGCTTCTTATAAAACAAGAATAATCACCACATTCACCCCTCCTTTTAAAATATACTTCAACCTAGGTAGCCTTTACAGTTTACAATTAGTTATTTATGACTAGAGCAATACATGTATAATGCCTTCAACAATTTTAAAATTTTACTATTAATTTATTAATTATTTTAAAAGTCCATTTTTAATCGGTCGACCGGATATCTTGTTCGTGTCGACCTTCTTAGCCTTGATGGAGTTCCTTGCCCTCCCACACCAGGAGACACAGAAATATCTTCTGCAGGGAGGCTATCAATATCCCAATTATCAACGGTTTCCGGATTGGAAGTCCCATTAGAAGGTAGACTGGGAGGGTCATGAATATCCATCGGGGGCAGACTAAGAGAATTGTAAGTGTCTGCAGTAGGATTGGAAATGTTCATAGTATCTGTGACGACATCAACATTATCTGAATTATGGCTATTGTTAATGTCCTCAGGAGAGGGCTGGCCACCACAAGGAGCTAAGTCTTTAACTGAAACCGTACTTTCTTTCCCATCTTGGAATCGAATGTGAGCATATTGGGAATTTGCCTCCAATAGCTCCACCTCCTCCACTAAAGGATCATACTTTGACAATCTAACATGGCGTCGGAGCAGCAAAGGTCCCTGCATAGTAAGCCATGAAGGTACCGAATATCCCGTGGTGGATCTCCGCAGATAGTTGAAGAGCCTTTCATGGGGGGTCACATTAGTAGCCGTTGAAAGCAATGATCTAATGGAATGCAAGGCATCAGGCAGTACCATTTCCCACTGTGTATTCTTAAGGTTCCGGGATGTCAAAGCCAACATAACTGCCTTCCAGATCACCCCATTGTATCGTTCGCACTGTCCATTACCCTGGGGGATTATACGGGGTAGTTCTGCTAGTAGAAATTCCCCGACTCTGGAGGTATTCCTTCAACTGGGAAGACATAAAAGAACTTCCCTGATCCGAATGGATATACGCAGGCATCCCAAAGATGACAAAAAGTTGAGTCAGACATTTAATAACTGTAGCAGCTGATACATCTGCACAAGGAAAAGCAAAAGGGAACCTTGAAAACTCATCCACAACAGTAAATATATATCGATTCTGAGTCGTTGAAGGAAGAGGCCCCTTAAAATCAACGTTCAGGCGTTCAAAGGGAGAAGTAGCCTTTATAAGATGAGCTCGTTGAGGCTTAAAGAAATTCGGTTTACACCGGGCACAGACAGAGCATGACGAAGTCATCCGCTTGACGTCTTCAACTGAAAAGGGCAAATTCTTACTGTGTACGAAGTGTATCATCCTCGTAACACCAGGATGGCACAAAGCATTATGAAGATTAATAAGTGTATCTCCGTGAAGCACAGAACAATAAGCCCTCGACAGCGCATCAGCGGCAACATTATCCTTCCCCGGACGATAGACTATATCGAAATGATAGCATGCCAACTCGATCCTCCACCTCATTATTTTATCATTCTTAATCTTTCCGAAATGTTTGACATCAAACATGAAGGACACAGATTTTTGGTCAGTTACTAACGTAAAATGTTGCCCAGATAAATAATGTCTCCATTTACGCAGTGCTTCTACTATTGCGTACGCCTCTTTCTCTATTGATGAATGTCTCTGCTCACTATTGCTCAGAGTACATGAGAAAAAGGCCACAGGTCTTCCATTTTGGTTCAGGGTAGCCCCAATTGCAGAATCGGAAGCGTCCGTCTCAATCACAAAGGGAACCTGCTCATCAATAGAATGCACAACTGCTCCAAGGATATCCTTTTTAAGATTATCAAAACACATCCTGGCCTCCCATGATAGAGGATATGTCGTAACCCGAATAAGGGGCCGGATCTTCTGTGAGAAATTTGCAATCCAATTAGAATAATAAGAAAACAGTCCAACAACTCGTTGCAAGGCCTTAGAATTAGTAGGGCAAGGTAACTCAATCAGTGGTCGCAGCCGTTCTGGATCTGGTTTAATCTTGTTTCCCGAGATAATATACCCCAGCAAATTTACCTCGGTGGTCGAAAAGATACACTTCTCTTTATTGAAAGTTAAGCCAACTTTTTCCGCAACTTGAAGGAATCTTTCTAGATTCAAATCGTGCTCCACCCTTGATTTGCCACACACCGTGATGTCATCTAAATATGAGAAGGTGTCAGAGAGAGAGTTATCACTTATAAAAGCATCCATTGCCCGTTGAAAACAGGTGACACCGTTAGTAACACCGAATGGTACTCGGCAAAACTGGTACAGCTTTCCGCCAGCTTCAAAGGCCGTATATGGTTTGTCCCTCTTAGCAATAGGAATCTGATGATAAGCACTCTTTAGGTCAATAGTGCTAAAAACCTTATATTGAGATACTTTATTGATAAGCTCATCAATCTTAGGCAGGGGGTACGCATCTAATTGAGTATACCTGTTAATAGTTTGAGAGTAGTCTATCACCATTCGCTTCTTATGTCTCTCATTAGTGGTGACAACTACCTGTGCCCGCCAGGGCGAAAAACTAGGTTCAATGATTCCTTCCGATAAAAGACGTTGAACTTCAGAATTAATAAATTCTTTATCCTGACTGCTATACCTTCTTGACTTGGTAGCAATTGGCTTACAGTCCGGCATCAAATTGGAAAAAAGTGATAATGGAGAAATGAATAAAGAAGTTAATCCACAAATAGACAAAGGTGGCTTGGTTCCTCCGAAAGAAAGACTGAGGGACTCATGTAATTGAAGCACATCATGACCAATCAAAATGTCCGCACAGAGATTAGGCAGAATGGATAGGCGTATATCAGTATACGTATTACCTAGGAGAATTAATTTCACAAGGCAACAACCAGCTACTTGTGAGGTGAGAGTCGGCTGAGCCATACACACCTGATAGGAAGCAGGCGAAATTTTCAAACGCTTCTCCCTCACAAACTGAAGACTTATAAAGCTCTCAGTATTGCCTGTATCTATAAGGGCCTTCACTTCTAACCCATTAACTTGGGCCATAACTATAGCATTGTTTAGGCCATGGGAAAAGGCGGCAGAAACTGATGCAATAAACGCCCTATCTAAAGGCTGAATGGTCGCAGAGGAGGCAACCGATTTGCAAACACGTGCATAATGACCTCCCTTGCCGCATTTACTACACACAGCCTCCCGGGCAGGGCACTTCAGACGGGGGTGCCGGGCGTTCCCGCAAAAATAACACTTCTGAATCCTAGAGGCAACAGCTGCCGAAGTAGAAACTGTTTCGGAATCTGGTAAACCACTCCTATTAAATCCACGTGACTCCCTTTCATCCGGAACTGCTGAAACCACGGTCGCAGGCCGATCAAAAAGAGCATAAGAATCCGAACTTCTCTGAGCTAAATCCAATGTAGAGGCTTGCTCAAAAGCACTCTTAAGATCCAAGGTCTTATTTTCTAATATCCGCTGATGAATTGATCTAGACAGTAATCCATTAATAAATGCATCCCGTACCGACTCTTCCTTATGTTCTTCTGCAGACACGGCCTTATAATTACAGTTAGCACCAAGGCGCCGGAGTGCTTGTAAATAAGCATCCAAGGATTCTCCCGCCTGCTGCCTACGGGCAGATAAAAGGTGACGTGCAAATACCTCATTTTTGGGTTTAACAAAATTTTTTTCCAACGTAGCAATAGCCAATTCATAAGTTTCACAGTCCAAAATATACTTATACACATCCGGAGCAATGTAGTTGATTAGTATATCCAACTTATTCAGAGATTGCTGATCCAACACACCCAAAAAGTTTTTAAATGTACGATACCAATGTTTCCATTGATCATCCACTCCTGCAGAATTAGGGTCAGCATTAAATCGTTCCGGTCGAAGATATCGTTCCATTATAGCAAAAGGTTAATAAACTGAAATAAAGAGTAGATTGCCTTTCAAAAGCTAGGCTTTATTAACCTTAAAAAACCAGCAAGTACATGTTGAGCACCCAGTCTCAACCACTGTAGAAAACTGAATTTAAGATGGCCACCACAGGTCACATGGAATCAACTAACCAATAAGTTTACAGCATATATCTCAAGGCAGGAAAACAGGCAACCAATTACAATGCTTCTTATAAAACAAGAATAATCACCACAGTGGGCAAACCACAGGGGTTGCTGCTGGGTCAAGGTGAATAGTGCATTCACCTGGGAATAGTCCGATTCCTTTGAAAACGTCAGCAAACTCCTCCATGACTGTCTGCTTATCAACTGGTGCTGTCAATGATAGCACTGGCTTGACGAGGTCCATGTCTAAACATGCCTTTAGACCTAGCACTGGAGGTGCTTGAGTGTCAACAATGTAAAAGTTCAACATCATGTCGCTTTCTTTGTACTTGCATTTCATCATGCATGTGCCTTTTACAATGAGCTGCTCACCCCCATAGCTGGTCAATCTGCGTGAGGTGGGCTGTAGCTCACACTCATCCTTCAAGCTGTGATACTCACTCAGAGAAATTACATTAACCTGAGATCCAGTGTCTAGTTTAAACTTAAGCTCTTTGCCCTGTTTCCCTATCTCAATATCGGCATAGGCTTGCTCAGTCTCTGAAATCTGTTTTTTCTGTGACACAGAATCAATAAACAGTTCCTCTGCATTTGGCTCTCTATCTGGCATTTGGCTGTCACTCACTGTGTGTACTGTTTTTCCGAAAACAGTCTTGCAAACTTTAGCAAAGTGGTTCCGTTTACCACATTTAGTACATTGCCTTCCTTTGGCAGGGCAGTACTCCTTTTCTCCATGCCAGTTGTTTCCACAATATCCACAGTTTTTGAAGCGTTTTATGTCTGTGTTGCCCATTTTTAGAACTCTCGTTGTTCTTTCTGTTCTGAAACAGGCTCTCTGGGCAGTGTTCTTTGGTGTGTATCTATTAACTGCGTGCACTGTCTGTTCACTCGAGCTGCTCGTGGCGCTGGTTATGGTTTTCAACTGTGCTTGGGCTATCTCGTGCAATCTAGCTATGTCTATAGCTTTGTCCAGCGTTAGCCCGGACCCAACATTCAAAAGTTTCTCTCTCACTTTAGCTGAATGTATTCCAAACACGATGTGGTCTCTGACCATCTCATCTTTATCTGCATATACACAGTCTTTTACCAGCAGTTTTAACTCAGTCACGAACTGTTCAAACAACTCACTAACTCCTTGTACTTTCTCCTGAAACTTGTACCTAGCGAATATCGTATTTGTCTTGAGCATCACATATGCTTCAAAACGGTCAAAATAACTTTTCAGTACCTTTGCTTCATCTGTGGTGAGAGACCATGTGTTAAAAATTTCTCTCCCTTTTTCTCCGATCCACAAGAGTAGATAGCTGCATTTTTCTTCCTCCCCTTTGCTTTTCAGTGGATCCGAGAACATCAACTCCACGTGTTGCTTGAGCTTGCACCATTCTCTAGGTAAGTTCAAAGATTCCCAATTCATTCGAGGTAAGGGAGATCCAATGATGTCCATTTCAAATCCCACTTCTGACACCATGTCTTGTTTTGCACACTTTGTACAAAAATAATAAATTGCAGGACAACGGAGTATTACAATTTAAACTCTTTTAATGAAGCATCAGGTCTGTGAACTCAAACAGCACCGTGTGGACAAGATGGAGTCAGGACTCCCTGGGTCCTCTAAACAATAACAGTCCTTACAGATGCCTGCAGGCCAATGACAACTCAATATGTGATCACATATTCCTTACAGATGCCTGCGGGCCAATGATAAATCAATATGCAAATGTTACAGCAACAACAGATGTAAAACCCAGGTGTGATGGAAACAAATCATGACACAGGAAGTCAATGTGACAAAGAGGAAATGCTTGCTAGACACAAGGGCCAGGAAATTGAGCCATTTGTGTCGGCCATTAAGACCGGTTTAGAAGGAAAAATGGCGGCCACCTTGCTTCCGCCCACTTCTGGTGTGGAACACGGTGGCTGCCATTTTAGGCAGGTCGGTAGCGCTGCTGTTGCCTGCACTTGCTTCACATATTTAAATGATCCAGATCATGACGTCAATCGGTGTGCAACACTGAATTGACGCACGATCTGGGATTTTGGACATCGCTGCTCTTATTAACACCCTCTCCAAAACACGCACGGCAGAACATGCATGCAGCAGTACAACCGACCCGCTGCCAGCATTTCTTAAAGGAACACACACAATTTTCAGGTAAATTTAGATTTTTGCTTTACATTTTATTGGAGTAGTGGGTTGGTGCAATACATTTAAAAAGTTGCTAAAGTGTGCAGGGAGTGCAGGGAGTGATGCTGGGGTTTGGCTCTTAAAGGAAGGCCTCTGGGAACACCACTTGCTCCCAGTCCTGGGGGCTCTAGTTGCAGTCCCCCTTGGGTTGCAACATGACATGGAAACATAGAAACATAGAAGATAGGAGCAGGAGTAGGCCATTGGGCCCTTCGAGCCTGCTCCGCCATTCAATGAGATCATGGCTGATCATCCAAATTCAGTACCCTGTCCCTGCCTTCTCCCCATATCCCTTGATCCCTTTAGCCTTAAGAAATATATCCAACTCTTTCTTGAATATATTTAATGAACTGGCCTCCACCGCCCTCTGTGGCAGAGAATTCCACAGGTTCACCACTCTCTGGGTGAAGAAATTCCTCCTCATTTCAGTCCTAAATGGCTTACCCCTTATCCTTAGACTATGACCCCTGGTTCTGGACTCCCCGGCCATCAGAAACATCTTTCCTGCATCTAGTCTGTCCAGGCCTGACAGAATTTTATAGGTTTCGATGAGATCCCCTCTCAATCTTCTAAACTCCAGTGAGTATAAGCCCAATCGACACAATCTCTCCTCATACGTCATTCCTGCCATCCCAGGTATCAGCCTGGTGAATCTTCGCTGCACTCCTTCCATGGCAAGAACGTCCTTCCTCAGGTAAGGCGACCAAAACTGCACACAATACTCAAGGTGCGGTCTCACCAAGGCCCTGTACAACTGTAGCAAGACATCCTTGTTCCTGTACTCGAACCCTCTTGCTACGAAGGCCAACATACCATTTGCCTTCTTAACCACCTGCTGCACCTGCATACTTACCTTCAGCGACTGGTGCACAATAACACCCAGGTCTCTTTGCACTTCCCCTTCTCCCAATCTATTGCCATTCAAATAATAATCTGCCTTCCTGTTTTTGCCACCAAAGTGGATAACCTCACATTTATCCACATTATAGTGTATTTGCCATGTTTTTGCCCAATCACCCAACCTGTCCAAATCATACTGGAGTTTCACGACATCCTCCTCACAGCATACCCTCCCACCCAGCTTTGTGTCGTCTGCAAATTTGGGGATATTACATCCAATTCCCTCGTCCAGATCAATAATGACATGGAGATGGAGCAGAGGCAGCAAAGGAGACAAGCTGCTCACAGAGGGAAGAGGAGGGGGAAGAGGAAGAAGCAGAAGAGGAAGCAGCAGAAGAGGAGGAAGGAGAAGAGGAGGAAACAGAAGAAGAAAAAGAAGAGGAGAAAGCAGAAGCAAGGAGGCAACCCAGACAGCCCCTTTATGGCCGGGATATCCAGGATGGAATCATCCACCTGTGGTACCAGTAAACACAACCCCAATTCCCCTTTCAACATCTGTCCCACACCTTCCCTTCCCTCTGTTATTGACCATCACACTGTCCTCTTGGCCACAATGTCGAAATAAAAGTCACCACAAAGCAAATCTTCTAATCCAACTTTATTCATATATGCATCTAGTATTACATCAAAAAATCAACTAATCACCCTATGCATTCCCTTAGTGACTGTTTTGCATCTGCCTTTGCCTATCTTAGTGATGTCACGCTGTGCTACCCCAGTGGCTGCAGCATGTCTGGTGGAAGGTTGCTGACTTTCAGTGAGGGACACTGCAGATGGCCTTGCAGGATGACCTCCAAGAGCTGGTGGCTGGGAATGTGAAATCGAGTAATGGTGTTTCTTCTTCTTCTTCACTCTCCTTTCCCTCTTCTTGGTCAACCACTGGTTGGGCAGGCTGGGTTGCTTGGATGTGTGAAATGAGGAAGGCACAAGGGTAGGGGAGGGGGTAAAGCCAGAGGTGCATGCTTACACCATGAGCAGCTTGTAAATCAGAAGAGATTGTGGGATGAGGCGAAAGTGGGATGTGAGAAAGAGGATAACATATAAGGATACCGACATCTTGTATTCCTTCAGTCCCGCAGCTGGCCAAGGGCTCAGCCATGCCTCTACCAAGAATGGTCAGCACTGTCTCCTCCAAGGGGGTGAGGTGAAGTTAGGAGTGTGAGGTGTGCCTTGTGTTTGTTAGAGATTGTTGGTAGGTGAGCGATGGGATGAGGGGGGTGCAGTGGGGGTTCATGCACTGAGCAGTGTGCGAGCCTAGTGGTGCAGTTGGTAGGAGACGGCTTTTGAAAATACATTCGCTGACTTTGACCACTTGTCTGAGGTCATGAAGCTTCTTTGGGCACTGGAGCCAGGTCCTGGGTGGCGATCTGGTCCTACACCCTTCTTTCTGGAGAGCCTCCTGGCCCCCTGCGGGTACAGGACCTCTCTTCCAGTGTTGACCTCCTGCACAAAGTCGAGTGCTGTGTCCGAGACCCTGGGTGCCCTTTCCCTGGCCTGTTGAGCCATTTGTGTTAGTGCTGAAGCACTTTTAAATTTTTTTATCTGCAGAAGGCAGCTCAGCTTTAAGAGCTGCAGACTGCCTTTAAGAGGAGCTTTACTTAAAGCTAGCCTTGCTCGCGAAACACAAACTTCAGCCCCCTGCTGAGCGCACAGTCTGTCAGCAACATGTTCAGTGCTAGGCTGTGTGCTACAATCATGATAAATAGCAGACAGCATGAAGTTATGTGCTGCCTGTGCTTATTGAACAGGTGCGGGTATATTGCACATTGCGGTGCCCGCGCCTGTTTTTGGCAATATCAAATTTCTAGGCCAAGACGTTTAACACATGACCAGCAGATCACCTGTGGTGTTGCCAATGGTAAGTTGGTCTGTCTTAACTATCTTGGTCATCTTTGTGCTGCTGTCTCCCTCTCTGTATTTCTTTCGCTCTCTCATTTCCTTCTTTTGCAGCACTACCACTGGCAGGAGGATATAATTACAGTATGAAGTCTACAGAGATAGGTGTTGATTTTCCTGGGAGCCGGGATCTCTGGGGGAGTGTCCGAGGAGGACAACGCCTGTCCATCTGACTTGCGTAATTTCTGGTGGCAATGCACCTTTTAAAGGGAAGTTGTATTCACTTACTCTCAAGACTTTGACAACTTTGAACTGTCAATATGCTGGAGCTTTCAGATGGCTAAGGAGAAGGGAAAGGTAACACCCAGCTTGTCTGACACCTCCCTGGAAGTGTTATTGTCCAAGTTCAGGGCCAGGATGGACATGCTTTTTCCCCAACATGGAAAGAAGGTGCCCAACAGTTTGGGGATGAAAGCATGGTTGTGGTAGGAGATTGGGCCAGCTGCTGGAGCATCAGCCCAAGCACCTGGATACAGTGCCACAACAGATTTAATGACCTTACAAGGACAGCAAAATAAGTACAGCACTCCTCCCATGGACTAGAAGGTAGCAAATGTAACCTTGCTATTCAAGAATGGAGGGAGAGTGAAAACAGAGAACTACAGGCCAGTTAGCCTGGCATCAATAATAGGGAAAATGTTAGCATCTATTATTAGGGACGTGGTAATAGGGCACTTAGAAAATCATAATATGATTGGGCAGAGTCAACACGAATTTATGAAAGGGAAATTGTGTTTGACAAATCTGTTAGAGTTTTTTGAGATTGCAACTAGCAGGGTAGATAAGGGGGAACCAGTGGATGTAGTGTATTTAGATTTTCAAAAAGCATTCGATAAAGTGCCACAAAATTCAATGAGGGTTCTTACACAAAATTAGGGCTCATGGGATTGCGGGTAATATATTAGCATGGATTGAGGATGGGTTAATGGACAGAAAACAGAGAGCAGGAATAAATGGGTCATTTTCAGGTTGGCAGGCTGTAATAAATGGGGTACCGCAAGGATCAGTGTTTGGGCCTCAGCTATTTAGAATCTATATCAATGAATTAGATGAGGGGTCCGTTTTCTGACAATACAAACCTAGGTGGGAAAGTACGTTGTAATGAGGACGCAAAGAGGCTGCAAAGGGATATAGACAGGTTAAGTGGGTGGGCAAAAACACAGCAGATAGAATATAATGTGGAGAAATGTGAAGATATCCACTTTGGTAGGAAAAATAGAAAAGCAGTATATTTTTTAAATGGTGGGAGATTGGGAAATGTTGGTATTCAGAGGGACCTGAGTGTCTTTGTACACGAGTCAAAGAAAGTTAACATGCGGGTACAGTAGTAATTAGGAAAGCAAATTAGGTTAACTTTTATTACAAAAGGATTGGAGTTTTTTTTTAATTTGTTCATGGGATGTGGGCGTCGCTGGCAAGGCCAGCGTTTATTGCCCATCCCTAATTGTACTTGAGAAGGTGGTGGTGAGCTGCCTTCTTGAATTGCTGCAGTCCATGTGGTGAAGGTACTCCCACAGTGCTGTTAGGGTGGGAGTTCCAGGATTTTGACCCAGCGACGATGAAGGAATGGCGATATACTTCCAAGTCAGGATGGTGTGTGACTTGGAGGGGAACTTAGAGGTGGTGGTGTTCCCATGCACCTGCTGCCCTTGTCCTTCTAGGTGGTAGAAGTCGCAGGTTTGGGAGGTGCTGCCGAAGAAGCCTTGGCGAGTTGCTGCAGTGCATCTTGTAGATGGTTCACACTGCAGCCACAGTACACCGGTAGTGGAGAGAGTGAATGTTTAAGGTGGTGGATGGGGTGCCAATCAAGCGGGCTGCTTTGTCCTGAATGGTGTCGAGCATCTTGAGTGTTGTTGGAGCTGTACTCATCCAGGCAAGTGGCAAGTATGCCATCACACTCCTGACTTGTGCCTTGTAGATGGTGGAAAGGCTTTGGGGAGTCAGGAGGTGAGACACTCGCTGCAGAATACCCAGCCTCTAACCTGCTCTTGTTGCCATAGTATTTATGTGGCTGGTCCAGTTAAGTTTCTGGTCAATGGTGGCCCCCAGAGCATGTGATGGTGGGGGATTCAGCGATGGTAATACCGTTGAATGTCAAGGAGCAGTGGTTAGACTCTCGCTTGTTGGAGATATTCATTGCCTGGCACTTGGGTGTCACGAATGTTACCTGCCACTTATCAGCCCAAGCATGAATGTCATCCAGGTCTTGTTGCCTGTGGGCATGGACTGCTTCATTATCTGAGGAGTTGCAAATGGCACTGAACACTGTGTAGTCATTAGTGAACATCCCCATTTCTGACCTTATGTTGGAGGGAAGGTCATTGATGAAGCAGCTGGAGATGGTTGGGCCTAGGACACTGCCCTGAGGAACTCCTGCAGCGATGTCCTGGGGCTGTGATGATTGACCTCCAACCACCACAACCATCTTCCTTTGTGCCATGTATGACTTCAGCCAGTGGAGAGATTTCCCCTCGATTCCCATTGACTTCAGTTTTACTAGGGCTCCTTGATGCCACACTCGGTCAAATGCTGCCTTGATGTCAAGGGCAGTCACTCTCACCTCACCTCTGGAATTCAGCTCCTTTGTCCATGTTTGGACCAAGGCTGTAATGAAGTCTGGAGCCAAGTGGTCCTGGCAGAACCCAAATTGGGCATCAATGAGCATGTTATTGGTGAGTAAATGCCACTTGATAGCACTGTCGATGACACCTTCCATCACTTTGCTGATGATTGACAGTAGACTGATGGGGCGGTAATTGGCTGGATTGGATTTGTCCTGCTTTTTGTGGACAGGACATACCTGGGCAGTTTTCCACATTGTTGGATAGATGCCAGTGTTGTAACTGTACTGGAACAGCTTGGCTAGAGGTGCGGCTAGTTCTGGAGATTAAGAGTAAAGAATTCTTACTGCAATTATGTAGGGCCTTGGTGAGGCCACACCTCGAGTATTGTGTACAGTTTTGGTCTCCTTACCCAAGGAATGATATACTTGCCGCAGAGGGAGTGCAACGAAGGTTCAAAAAACTGATTCCTGAGATGGGAGAGATTGAGTAGACTAGACCTATATTCCCTAGAGTTTAGGGGAATGAGAATGAGAGAATCCCATTGCAACGTATAAAATTCTTAAGGGGCTTGACATTCAAGAAGCATTTGGATGAGCACTTGAAATGCCATAGCATACAAGGCTACGGACCAAATGCTGGAAAATGGGATTAGATTAGACAGGGCTTGATGGCCGGCGCGGACGCGATGGGCCGAAGGGCCTCTTTCTGTGCTGTATAACTCTATGACTCTATGACAGGGTAAATGCAGGGAGGGTGTTTCTCCTGGCTGGGGAGTCTAGAACCAGGGGTCACAGTCTCAGAATAAGGGGTCGGCCATTTAGGACTGAGGACCGGGTACTGAATTTGGATGATCAGCCATGATCTCATTGAATGGCGGAGCAGGCTCGAAGGGCCGAATGGCCTACTCCTGCTCCTATCTTCTATGTTTCTATGAGTTGAGGAGAAATTTCTTCACTGAAATCTTTGGAATTCTCTACCCCAGAAAGCTGTGGATGCTCAGTCATTGAGTATATTCAAGACAGAGATCGATAGATTTTTGAATACTAAGGTAATCAAGGGATATGGGGATAGTGCGGGAACATGAGGTAGAAGATCAGTCATGATCTTATTGAATGGTGGAGCAGGCTCGAAGGGTCTATTCCTGTTCCTATTTTTTATGTTCTTATGTTCTTTCCCCATTTCTTGCACTGTACCTGGTCAGAGACCCTCTCCTTCATCCTCCAGCATTCAGAGCAGCTGAACTCCTGTATCACATCTTTCATGGCAAATCACAAGGGCACACTGCACCACCTCTCATTATCACTCAACATACATGCTGCTTGCTGCCTTTATTGCTTCCACTAATGACTTTCTCTTCTCACCTGCTGTCAACTGTACAACCTACAACTCATCTCATGCCTCCTTATTCAATTCACATTCAATCCATTGACATCCCACTCAAAATGTCTCTATTCTCCTAGCATCTTACTTTGTCTCCTTCTCACCATGTGCATTATATTCAGAAGCCCCACACATGTGCACTTTGCCTTCTCAGTAGCCATTCACAACTCCTCCTTCTGCAGGAGGAGTCACTCCACAGCAGAAGAGAGGAAGATAAGATCCGTGGGGGAGTACCAGTCATCGTGGCCCTCACCCAAGTGAAGCAAGAGGCAATGGAAATCTGTGGCACAGCAAGAGCTGACAGCATTGGAGATGGTGAGACTGGTGGCTCCTCTGAGCAGGGGTGATTGTTTATCACTTGAACCTTCTCATGAACCATGAGCAATTGCACCTTCAGACAGCATTTGCAAATGCCACCCTAACTCCTGTCCCTCTCTTCTGCCCTCCAGGTCCCACTCAGCAACCTGATCAGCAACTGCTCTAGAAGACACCTCGGAGGATACATAGATACATAGATACATAGAAGATAGGAGCAGGAGTAGGCCATTCGGCCCTTCGTGCCTGCTCCGCCATTTAATGAGATCATGGCTGATCCTTTAATTCAGTATCCCGTCCCCGCCTTCTCTCCGTAACCCTTAACCCCTTTTGCCCGTAGAAATATATCTAATTCCCTCTTAAATATATTTAATGAGCTGGCGTACACTGCCCTCTGTGGCAATGAGTTCCACAGGTTCACCACTCTCTGAGTGAAGAAATTCCCCCTCATCTCTGTCCTAAATGGTTTAGCCCTTATCCTTAAATTATGTCCTCTAGTTCTGTTCTCACCCGCCAAGGGAAACATTCCTTCTGCATCCAGTCTGTCTAGACCTGTCAGAATTTTATACACTTCTATGAGGTCCCCTCTCAATCTTCTAAACTCCAGTGTGTACATCCCTAAACTACATAGTCTCTCCTCATAGGTCATTCCCGCCATTCCTGGTATCAGCCTGGTGAATCGCCGCTGCACCCCCTCCATGGCAAGAACATCCTTCCTCAGATGAGGCGACCAAAACTGTACACAGTACTCGAGGTGTGGTCTCACCAGTGCCCTGTACAGCTGCAGCAAGGTATCCCTGTTCCTGTATTCTAACCCTTTTGCTATGAAGGCCAGCATACCGTTTGCCTTCTTGACCGCCTGTTGCACCTGCATGCTCGCCTTCAGTGACTGGTGTACAAGAACACCCAGGTCTCTCTGTACTTCCCCCTCTCCCAATCTATTGCCATTTAAATAATAATTTGCCCTCCCGTTCCTGCACCCAAGGTGGATAACTTCGCACTTGTCCACATTATAGTGCATCTGCCATTTATCCGCCCAATCGCCCAGTCTGTCCAAATCGCTCTGGAGCTTCCTGGTCTCTTCCTCTGAGCCCACCCCACCTCCTAGTTTAGTGTCGTCTGCAAATTTGGAAATGCTGCATCCGACTCCCTGATCCAGGTCATTAATGTAAATTGTGAACAGCTGGGGGCCCAGGACAGATCCCTGTGGTACCCCACTTGTTACTGCCTGCCATTCAGAAAATGAGCCGTTTATTCCAACTCTCTGTTTTCTATCTGACAGCCAGTTCCCTATCCACGCCAAAACTTTCCCCTTTATCCCATGAGCCTCAATTTTCCATGCTAATCTTTTATGTGGGACCTTATCGAAGGCCTTTTGGAAGTCCAGGTACACCACATCTACTGGCTCTCCCCCATCTATTCTACCAGTTACTCCCTCAAAAAATTCCAATAGATTAGTCAAGCACGATTTACCCTTTGTAAATCCATGTTGACTCTGTCCTATCCTGTCCCCATTTGCTAAGTGCTCCGCTATTTCATCCTTAATGATGGACTCCAGCATTTTGCCCACAACTGATGTAAGGCTTACAGGTCTGTAATTACCTGCTTTTTCCCTACCCCCCTTTTTGAATAGTGGGGTAACGTTAGCTACCCTCCAATCCATCGGCACTGTTCCCGAGTCTAATGAGTTCTGAAAAATCATCCTTAGTGCATCCGCTATCTCTAGGGCCACCTCCTTCAGTACCCTAGGATGCATGTTATCAGGCCCTGGGGATTTGTCCACCTTCAATCCCTTTAGCTTCCTTAACACCATATCCTTAGAGATATTGATTTGCGTCAGTTCCTCCTTTGCCAATGTCCCTATTTTTCCCGATATCCCAGGGAGGTTTTTTGTGTCTTCCTTCGTAAAGACTGACCCAAAGTATGCATTTAGTTGATCTGCCATTTCCTTATTTCCCATTATATATTCCCCCGTATCTGACTGCAATGGACCAACTTTGGTTTTCACCAGTCTTTTCCTTTTGATATATTTATAAAAGCTTTTGGAGTTAGTTTTTATATTTTCCGCCAGCTTGTTTTCGTAAGCTATTTTGCCCCTCTTGATCATGCCCTTTGCCCTCCTTTGCTCTATCTTAAACTGTTCCCAATCTTCCGCTCTGGCGCTTTTTTTGGCTATTTTATACGCCCTATCTTTGGATTTTATGCTGTCTCTAATTTCCCCTGTTATCCACGGTTGAGTCACCTTTTTAGATTTCCTTTTATGCCAGATTGGTATACACAATTTTTGCAATTTTGTCATTCTATCTTTAAATGTTTGCCATTGTTTATCTACCTCCAGTCCTCTCAGGAACGTTGTCCAATCAGACCTACTCAGTTCCCGTCTCATGGCATCATAATTCCCCTTGTTTAAATTCAGGACCTTAGTCTCTGAGTCAATTTCTTCGCTCTCCATTTCGAGTGAGAAATCGATCATGTTATGATCGCTCTGACCCAAGGGTCCCCGTACAACAAGATTACTGATTAGTCCCTTCTCATTGCACAGTACCCAGTCCAATATAGCCTGTTCCCGAGTTGGTTCCTCGACATATTGATCCAGATAACCATCCCTTAAACACTCAAGGAATTCCTCCTCCTCATTATTTTTACTGATTAGGCTAGTCCAATCTATATGTAAGTTAAAGTCACCTATGATGACAGCTGTGCTCTTATTGCACGCTTCTCTAATTTCCCTCGTGATGCCCTCCCTAACCTCTATTTTACTATTTGGAGGCCTATATACCACTCCTATTAATGTTTTTCGCCCCTCGCTATTTCTTAGCTCCACCCATATAGATTCTGTATTAACTGAGTTAATATCCTTCCTTTCAATTGCATTTATCCCCTCTTTTACTAGCAATGCTACCCCTCCTCCCTTTCTTTTTTGTCGATCCTTCCTAAATACTGAATACCCCTGTATGTTAAGCTCCCAGCCCTGCTCACCCTGCAACCATGTTTCCGTAATCCCAATTAGATCATAATTATTAACCTCTATTTCCACAGCTAATTCATCTACCTTGTTCCTGATGCTTCTCGCATTAAGGTATAAAACCCTCAGGCTTTTTTTATGCTCACATTTTTTATGAATTAGTTTGGCCCTTTGTTTTTTGTTCCTCACCCTTTTACCATTTATTTCTGTCTGCCTTTCACTTTCCTCTATTTCACTACATAGGTTTCTAGCCCCCTGCCATACTAGTTTAAATGCTCCCGAACTGCTTTATCAAAAATTACCCCGAGAACATCAGTTCCATCTCTGCACAGGTGTAGACCGTCCCTTTTGTATAGGTCACACCTACCACAAAACTGGTTCCAATGCCTCAAAAATTTAAAACCCTCCCTCTTACACCACTGCTCAAGCCACGTATTTAGCCTAACTATCCTGTTCTCTGTACTCTTACTAGCACGTGGCACTGGTAGTAATCCAGAGATTACTACCTTCGAGGTCCTACTTTTTAGCTTGGCTCCTAACTCCCTAAATTCTACTTGTAGGACCTCTTCCCTTTTTTTAGCTACGTGGAAGCATCGTCACACGCTACCTTACTTCCCAGGTATAAGCTCAGAGATTGGCACCCTAGTTGGGATAGATAGTGAATGAGAGCGGCCTGCACCTGGTGAAATGCACAGCACAAGTGAGCATGACAAGTACTGATGTCAGGGATAGCACAGGAGACGACTCTCCAGAGGGCAACATCCTCTTCCGGCTCTGCTGAACAGGACAGAGATGTGGACTTCCATGGCTCAGCCATGAAAAGAAAATTGCTTGATGCACGCCAGAGATGCTATGAGGTATTGGAAGGCCTACCAAAAACATTGAGCACCATGTCGGAAAGTATGGAAGATCCCACTTCCAAAATGTGTGGCATTTGGTTGCATGGCATTTCCACTTTGCAATCTCCCTTACAATGTGTGGCCACCTCCAGGGACACTATAGCCAAGCTCTCACAGCAGGAGTATGTGTCGCCAGTTTTTGCAGCATTGATGGAAGCTCAGACTGCTCCACATTAAAGAGACTGGTGCATCAGATTGATAGACTGGTGGACAGGGGCTTTCAAAGCATCACTCATCTTCTGCAATCTGCTCTCCCTCAGATCAATGGGAGTGATGAGCCACAGCTCCATGAGACTGACGGCAACGCTACGGGACAGGCAAGTGTTGCCTTCTCGCAGGACATCAGCATGTCTGCTCCCACACCACTTATCTCAACCAAAACTCCCTATAGTGCCAGAAAGCTGACAGGGCCAGACTGTCCCGACAGCGGCCAAGGAACTAGTCTACAGCCGTGCCCTCATGGGCTCGAGCTCTCAGAGGACACCAGCCAAGAACATCTCAAGGGTCCCAACAGTCTTGCCTACTGAAGGTTTTACATCGTTTTACAGCACAGAATGGGCCATTCGCCTCGGACTCTGCCTCTCTCTGGAACTCTGCCTCTCTGGGGCTCTGCCTGCTCCTGGGACTCTGCCTCTTTCTGAGACTCTGGGCTCGATTTTCCAAGCCCCAAGGAGGCGAGTTTGGAGGCGGGAGTGGTGGGAAAATTGCAGAATCGGGGGGCAGGAACCCATCCCGCCCCCAACCTGCCTCCGTGCCAATGTCCCAGGAGGCGGGTACCCGACCTGAGCTGGGAGCCGCCTCCCCGAGGCGGGAACGGGATTAGTGCCAATTAACTGCCCGTTAACAGGTAGTTAACAGGCAGATTTTTGCCTAATCCCTATTTTTAACCCTGAAGTGTGGGCTGTCCAACGGCTCCGAACCACATCAAGTTAGCAAGGCGGACCGTCAGTCTGCAGGGGTTGGAGGGGTCGAGATGTCCATTGTGCAGGTGAGTGATGGGTGCATGTGTGCAGAGGTAAGTGTGTGAGGTAAGTGTAAAGTGTTTTAATAAGGTTTACTTACCTTTACTTTCTCCTGCAGGCTTCCTTCCTTCAGGTCTCGGGAGTCCCTCATCTCACCAGCACAGAAAGCAGAATGGCCGCTGAACTGTCAAAAGCTGCAGCCTCTGCGTTCTGGTCTGGAGAGCTCTCTAACTGAGTCTGAGTAGAAGGACTCAAGTTAGAAGACAGATTGTCAGTGTTTGACAGCTTCACAGAGCTGTTAAACGCTGATTTTTCATCTGTCAAAAGCTCTTGACAGATTAAATGTCAATCGCTGACGTCACCAGTAACCAGGTGTCCCTTAATTGGCCTGCTGAGCCCACTGGTCGGGCTTAACAAGGTCAATCAAGGGAAAATAGCGTGAGTTGGCCACAAGTCGATGAAGGCGGGACTACAACCCAAAAAGTGGGAGTCCCGCCTCCAAAAGCTCCCCATTGACAAAATCGAGCCCTCTGCTTCTCTGCCTCTCTCTGCTTCTCTGCCTCTCTCTGGGACTCTGACTCTCTCTGGGACTCTGGTCGAACATTGGGGGACTCGGGACCGATGCAGGATGAATGAATCATGACAGCTGCTTTGGGTGCGTGGCACAGACCTGTGTGATTCACTTGGTGGTTTACTTTGGCAGATGGTGCATTTGTCACCGCTTGATGCATGTATGGTCTACTGGCTGTGGGATGCAAGCGATGTCTCCTGTAGCAGCCTAGAAGGATCCTGATACAAAAAAGTTCAGAGCAGTGGTGAACTTTACAGCCACTGGCATGGCATGGCCCCATTGTACAGCAGACTGCAGGTCTTTTTTCATAGGGCCACAGAAGCCAGCAACTACCCGCCTCGATAAGCAAAGCCTCCTCATTAACTGCAGATATTGAGAAAGGTTGAAGGGATATTTACTAGTCCTAGCCCCTTTAGGGCTACCCCGGATCAAGTGTATTTCTCAGACGTTCACTTTCAACTAAAGTTTGAGGTAGCCGAATCCTAAAGACGCTTAATTGGGTCTGAAGGTCTGGGTTATCTCTCCCTAAAGTCAAGGAGCAACCCAAGAATGTTACAGTCCTCCAGATAGCGCTTTTAATAAGTTTAGCTAGGCTGTAACATCCCGGATATTATGAAGGTCCAGAAAACTCCCTCAGAATTCTGTAACTCTACACCAAAGCGTGTACAGAGATTGAGTTCGTGAGTTTCTGATACAGAAGACTTATACGAGACAATTCTAAAAATATATAGAGATTTATTAAAAGAACCGACATGCAATTTACAGTTGGTGAATCAGTCAATCGCAACTTTAACAGTTCTAAAAAGAGAAAACATACTATCTTTTTAACAGCATATCTTACTTTAAAATCTTAACTTTGCTACTGTATTACAGTTCTTAAAGTTCTCGTTACAGGATATCCATCAATATCAAATACCTTTGACCCCCGAGGTACAAAGAGTGGTAGACTACAGAGCCCCTCTGAAGCTGAGAATTGCTTTGCCCGATTAAAGCGAGTCTGATATTCCATTTGAGAGTTCAATATTTATACCCTTTTCCAGTGGTATTTCCTTTAAGGTTTTCTGCTGATGCAAGTTAATTATCTCTATTCAACTTTCTGCCAACCTCTGAAATTCTTACTGCCACATCAGCCAGAATCTTCTCTCATCTCCAAGTGTTCTAGGGTCACCATATAGGACGATGTGAACGGCAGGTGTTCCTTATTTTATGTCATCTTTACGAGGGCAGATGTTTCTTATCTTATGTGCCATCTTTATGAAGTTTAAATTAGAATACCTTATCCAGGGTGAACCATTGTTTTGTTCCCAAAAGGTCAGCTTATCGGAGCCATGCACCTTCTGTTTCAACAAGGTTATTTATTCAGGGTCAACAACTGTCTTATCTCAATAGCCAGAATGCTTTCATAGCTGTTTCATCGTTAGGTTTCTAAATGTACAAACCCAGTTTATCCTGTTTTAATAAGGCCAGAGTTCTTTCATAAGATAGTGTATTTTTCTAAATAGGTTAAATGGTTTATTCCTTCACCCCCCCTGCCCTCTTGACCAAAAAATGAGCTTGAACATCAAGGACAGAGTTTGGTCAATGTTTCTAATAAGGTTACAATAGTACATTAATTTCATAAGATTCACAAGAGCCCAATCATGTGCTACATGAAAATTCCTTTAAGTCATCCCAGGACAATGTTTTGCCTTATTTTAAAATGAACAGAAAGTAGAAGAAGGATAGGTACATTGTCATGCAATCAGCGAAACAACATATAATTAGACAGATGTATGTTCCGTAGAGGTGAGTTATTCATACGAGTCAAGGAGATGTCATTTGGAGCTGGCTGTAGCTTGACACACTGTTCCATTGATCCAGTGTGAGGACCGATTCTTGTTTTCGTAAAGGCCTTGCCAGAAGCTCAGTTAATTCCTTCTCCATCCGCAGTGTTTCCCTCCTTCGTTGAAGTAACTTGTTGGTCTTTACTTGTTGTGGCTTTTTGCGAATCCAATTTCTGAGGCGTTGCCAAGCACTGTGTGGAGGAGTTGGCGACACTGTCTCGCTGACTGTCGTCCCAAAAGGTCAGCTTATCGGAACCATGCACCTTCTGTTTCAATAAGGTTATTTATTCAGGGTAAACAACTGTCTTATCTCAATAGCCAGAATGCTTTCATAGCTATTTCATAGTTAGGTTTCTAAATTTCCAAACCCAGTTTGTCATGTTTTGATAAAGCCAGAACTCCTTCATAAGATAGTGTATCTTTCTGAATAGGTTATATGGCTTATTCCTTCACAAGGTGACTCGGCCTATATGCTTCTACCCTGCTATACTTACAACGGCACTTTCAAATTCCCCAACTGTCTAGCCTTTGGCCCTCCATTCACCATAACATTTCTGCAGCTGCCAATCTGCTCAATCACACCCTCACCTCCACCTTTGATGCTCTTGTCCCCAATAAAACCATTATTCTCTCTCACCCTGGTCGTTCCAACTGGTACGGCCCTCATCTCTGCTCCCTTAAGTCCAAGGGATGCAGACTTGAACGTTTATGGCGAACAATGGTTGAGCTATTCATCGACAGATCTGGCTGGACTGCATAAAGGACTATCGGGTCCTGCTCTCCTCTGCCAAAACTGCTCACGATTCCAGGGTCTCCCTGGAATGCAAAGATAACCCCCGGCTTCTCTTCTCCACTACAAACCATCTCAGTAAACTCTTCTCTCCTGTCTCCTCACCTCCAACAACTGCGAGGAGCTCATGGATTAATTTGTCACTAAGATTGAGACCATCCATTCAGCTGTCTCTGCTGCTTCCCTCCTTTCCCCTAGCCCACCAAGCCAAACTTCCTCTAAGGTCCCCCCTGCCCTAGCCCTGAACTTGCATCTTGCTCTAGTTTCTCTCCTGTCTCCCCTCATGCCCTCTCTGAGCTCATCCATGAGATCGACCTCCTGCTCCCTTGGCCCTGGGGTTAGCTGTGGCTCTTTCACCTCTGAGTCAGAAGGCTGTGGGTTCAAGTCCCACTCCAGGGACTTGAGCACAAAAATCTAGGCTGACACTCCAGTTCAGTACCGAGGGAGTGCCATCTTTCAGATGAGACATTAAACCGAGGTCCCATCTGCCCTCTCAGGTGGACGTAAAAGATCCCATGGCATTATTTTAATTCGGAAGTGCCGTCTTTTGAATGAGATATTAAACTGAGGCCCCATCTGCCCTCTCAGGTGGACTTAAAGGGCGCGAATTTCCAAGCCACGTGGAGGCGGGTTTGGTGGGAAAATTGCAGAATCGGGGGGCAGGAACCCATCCTGTCCCCAACCCGCCTCCGTGCCAATGTCCCAGGACGTGGGTATCCGACCTGTGTTGGTAGCCACCTCCCCGAGGCGGGAAGGGGATTAGTGCCAATTAACTGCCTGTTAACAGGTAGCTAACAGGCAGTTTTTTGCCTAATCCCTATTTTTAGCCCTGAAGTGCGGGCTTCCCGACGGCTCTGAACCACGCCAAGTTAGCGAGGTGGACCGTCGGTCTGCAGGGGTTGGAGTAGTCAAGATGTCCGTTGTGCAGGTGAGTGTTGGGTGCATGTGTGCAGAGGTAAGTGTGTGAGGTGTGTGTAAAGTGTTTTAATAAGTTTTACTTACCTTTACTTTCTCCTGCAGGCTTCCTTCCTTCAGGTCTCAGGAGTCCCTCATCTCACCAGCACAGAAAGCAGAATGGCCACTGAAATGTCAAATTCTGCAGCATTCTGCTTTCTGGGCTGGAGAGATCTCTAACTGAGTCTGAGTAGAAGGACTCAAGTTAGAAGACAGATTGTCAGTGTTTGACAGCTTCACAGAGCTGTCAAACGGTGATTTTTCATCTGTCAAAAGCTCTTGATAGATGAAATGTCAATCACTGACATCACCTGTAACCAGGTGTCCCTTTATTGGCCTGTTGAGCCCGCTGGGCGGGCTTAACAAGGTCAATCAAGGGAAAATAGCGTGGGTTGGCCACAAGTCGATGAAGGCGGGACTACAACCCAAAAAGTGGGAGTCCCGCCTCCATCACGGCCCCATTGACAAAATCCAGCCCAAAAGATCCCATGGAACTATTTTGAAGAAGAGCAGGGGAGTTAGAGTCATACAGCACAGAAAGAGGCCCTTCATCCCATCGTGTCTGCGCCAGCCATCAAGCCCTATCTATTCTAATCCCATTTTCCAGCACTTCGTCCGTAGCCTTGTATGCTATGGCGATTCAAGTGCTCATCTAAATGCTTCTTGAATGTTGTGAGGACTCCTGCCTCTACCACCCTTTCAGGCAGTGAGTTCCCGATTCTAACCATCCTCTGGGTGAAAAAGTTTTTCCTCAAATCCCCATTAAACCTCCTGCCCCTTACCTTGAAACTAAGCCCCCTGGTTATTGAACCCTCGACTAAGGGGAAAAGTTCCTTTCTATCTACCCTATCTATGCCCCTCGTAATTTTGTACACCTCAATCAGGTCCCCCCTCAGCCTTCTCTGCTCTAAGGAAAACAACCCCAGCCTGTCCAGTCACTCTCTTCATAGCTGAAATGCTACAGTCCATGTAACATCCTGGTGAATCTCCTCTGCACCCTCTCCAATGCAATCCCATCCTTCCTATAGTGTGGCGACCAGAACTGCACACAGTATTCCAGCTGTAGCCTAACTAGCGTTTTGTACAACTCCATCATAACCTCCCTGCTCTTATATTCTATGCCTCGGCTAACGAAGGCAAGTATCCCATATGCCTTCTTAACCACCTTATCTACCTGTCCTGCTGCCTTCAGGGATCTATGTACATGCACATCAAGGTCCCTCTGATCCTCTATCCTTCCTAGGGACCTACCATTCATTGTGTATTCCCATGCCTTGTTAGTCCTCCCAAAATGCATCACCTCACATTTTTCAGGGTTAAATTCCATTTGCCACTGTTCTGCCCATCTGACCAACCTGTCTATATCATCCTGTAGCCTGAGGCTTCCCTCCTCGCTATTTACCACTCCACCAATTTTTGTGTAATCTGCGAACTTACTGATCATACCTCCTACATTCATATCTAAATCATTAATGTACACTACAAACAGCAAGGGACGCAGCATCGATCCCTGCAGTACGCCACTGGACACAGGCTTCCAGTCACAAAAACAACCTTCGACCATCACCCTCTGTCTCCTGCCACTAAGCCAATTTTGGATCCAATGTGCCAAATTGCCCTGGATCCCATGGGCTCTTACCTTCTTGACCAGTCTCCCATGTGGGACTTTGTCAAAAGCCTTACTGAAGTCCATGTAGACTACATCAACTGCACAACTTTTATCCACACACCTAGTCACCCCCTCGAAAAATTCAATCAAATTGGTTAGACATGATCTCCCCCTGACAAAGCCATGCTGACTATCCCTGATTAATCCTTGTCTCTCCAAGTGGAGACTAATTCTGTCCCTCAGAATTTTTTCCAATAATTTCCCTACCACTGATGTTAGGCTCACTGGCCTGTAATTCCCTGGTTTATCCCTACTACCCATCTTGAATAATGTTAGCAGTCCTCCAGTCCTCTGGCACCTCCCCTGTGGCCAGAGAGGTTCTGAAAATTTGTGTCAGAGCCCCTGCAATCTCCTCCCTTGCCTCACACAGCAGCCTGGGATACATCTCGTCTGGGCCTGGGGATTTATCCACTAAAACCGCTGGTACCTCCTCCCTCAATGCTAATTTGTTCAAGTATATCACAATCCCCCTGCCTGATTTCTATGCCTACATCGTCCTTCTCCATAGTGAACACAGATGCAAAATATTCATTTAAAACCTCACCTACATCTTCCGGCTCTACACACAGATTGCCACTTTGGTCCCTAATGGGCCCTACTCTTTCCCTGGTTATCCTCTTGCCCTTAATATACTTATAAAACACCTTGGGATTTTCCTTTATTTTGCCTGCCAGTGTTTTTTCAGGCCCCCTCTTCGCTCTCCTAATTTCTTTTTTAAGTACCCCCCTGCACTTTCTATACTCCTCTAGGGCTTCCACTGTTTTTAGTCCTTTGTATCTGCCAAAAGTCTCGCTTTTTTTTTTTTAGGAGTACTTCATTGTTTGTAAAGAGCTTTGGAAGTTCTGAGATCGTGAATGTGTTTATAAATGCAAGTCTTTCTTTCTATTCCCACCAAACTGTTGACCACCCAACTTCTCTTCATGGATCCCATGTTAGCTGATATTGTTAATGGTTCCCTATCCTCAGGTACTGTCCCCCTCCCCTTCAAATCTGCCGTCATCACCCCCTCCTCAAAAAATTCATTCTTGATGCTTCTGTCCTCGCAATCTACCACCCCATCTCCAATCTCCCTTTCCTCTCCAGTTCTTGAGCGTGTTGTCGCCTCCCAAATCCAAGCCCATCTTTCCCGCAGCTCCATGTTTGAATCCCTCCACTCAGGTTTCCGCAGTCCTCATCAAAGTCACAAATGACATCCTATGTGACTGTGACCATGGAAAACTGTCCCTCCTCGTCCCTCTCGACCTGTCTGCAGCCTTTGATGCGGTTGACCACATCATCCTCCTCCAACGCCTCTCCTCCGCCATCCAGCTGCGTGGGACAGCCCTCGCTTGGCTCCATTCTTATTTATCCAGTTGTAGCCAGAGAATCACCTGCAATGGCTTCTCTTTCCATTCCCGCACTGTGACGTTTGCAGTCCCCCAAGGATCTAGACTTGGCCCTCTCCTATTTCTCATCCACATGCTGCCTCTCGGCGACATCATCCAAAAACACATCAGATTCCACATATACACTGATGAACCCCGGCTCTACCTCACCACCACATCTCTCGAGCCCCCCCACTGCCTTTGATTTGTCATGCTGCCTGTCCGACATCCAGCAGTGGATGAGCAGAAATTTCCTCCAATTAATTATTGTGAAAACCGAAGCCATTGTCTTCGGTCCCTACCACAAATTAATTCAATAGCCAGCAACTTCATCCCTCTCCCTGGCCACTGTCTGAGGCTGAACCAGATCGTTCGCAACCACAGCGTTCTATTTGACCCGGAGATGAGCTTCCGACCACATATCCGCTCCATCATCAAGACCGCCAACTTCCACCTCCGTAACATCGCCCGTCTCCAACCCTGCCTCAGATCATCTGCTGCTGAAACCCTCGTCCATGCCTTTGTTACCACTAGACTCGACTATTCCAATGTTCTCCTGACTGACCTCCCACCTTGCATCCTCTGTAAACTTGAGCTCCTCCAAAACTCTGCTGCCCGTATTCTAACTCGCATCCAATCCCGTTCACCCATCACTTGTGCTTGCTGGCCTACATTGGCTCCGGTCCGGCAACGCCTCGATTTAAAAATTCTCATCCTTGTTTTCAAATCCCTCCGTAGCCTCACCCCTCTCTTTCTCTGTAACCTCTCCAGCCCTACAACCCTCCGAGATTTCAGTGCTCCTCCAATTCTGGCCTCTTGCGTAACCCCGATGTTAATCACTCCACCATTGGCAGCCGTGCCTTTAGCTGCCTAGGCCTTAAGCTCTGGAATTCCCTCCCTAAGTATTCCCCCCATTCCTCACCCACCGCCTCTCTCTGCTCATTTAAGATATTCCTTGACCAAGCTTTTGGTTACCTGTCCTAGTATCTACTTATGTGGCGCAGTGTCGAATTTTGATTGGTTACGCTCCTGTGAAGTGCCTTGGGACATTTTACTACATTAAAGTCACTACAGAATGCAAGTTGTTGTTGTTGCCTCGATAAGCGCAGCCTCCTCATACTCTGCAGATATTGAAAAAGGTGACTCGGCCTATATGCTTATATCCTGTTGGGAAAGTATGACCTTCTGTGGACATGCCCCCTCACCTACTGTTCTCTCAGAGCCCATCCTAATGCTCCTGCTGGATGCTGAAGCCTCTGCTGCTCCTGCTCTTCTTCCTTCTCCTCTTCCTGCACCCATTACAAAGCAGACAGAGAAACACCCATTATAAAGTTTTATAGCCTCTTCAGATGCTACATAAATGCAAGTTGTTATTGCCTCGATAAGCTAGAATTGGCCACAATACCTCAGCTGGGGACTATCCAGTGTTTTATAGAGGTTAGCATAACTTCCTTACTTTTTAACTATGCCTCTATTTATAAAGACATGGATCCCATGGATTTAATCTGCCATGTGTCTGCCCATTTCACCAATCTGTCTCTGTCCTCCTGAAGTCTGTCACTATCTTCCTCATTGCATTTCCGAGTTTCATGTCTCCGAGGATGTCTCCGAGCGACTCCAGAACATCTTGGAAGGGGAGGGTGAACAGCCAGTTGTCATGGTGCACATAGGCACCAACGATATAGGTAAAAAGCGGGGTGAGGTCCTAAAAGCGGAGTATAGGGAGTTAGGAGATAAATTAAAAAACAGGACCTCAAAGGTAGTAATCTCAGGATTGCTACCAGTGCCACGTGCTAGTCAGAGTAGAAATAGAAGGATACTTCAGATGAATACGTGGCTAGAGGAATGGTGCCAGGGGGAGGGATTCAAGTTCCTGGGACATTGGAACCGGCTCTGGGGGAGGTGGGACCAGTTCAAACCGGACGGTTTGCACCTGGGCAGGGCTGGAACCAATGTCCTAGGGGGAGTGTTTGCTAGTGCTGTGGGGGAGGGTTTAAACTAAAATGGCAGGGGGTTGGGAACCTGAGCAGGGAGACAGAGGAAAGGGAAACAAGGATAAAAGCAAAAGATAGGAAGGAGAAAAACAAAAGTGGCAGTCAGAGAAATCGACGGTTTAAATCAAACATGGCCACAGTAAATAATAATTCTAATAGGTCTAAGAGCGTTAAAAAAAACAAGCCTGAAGGCTTTGTGTCTTAATGCGAGGAGCATTTGTAATAAGGTGGATGAATTGGCTGCGCAAATAGAAGTAAACAAATACGATTTGGTTGGGATTACGGAAACGTGGCTCAAGGAAGGCCAGGACTGGGAACTCAACATCCAGGGGTATTCGATATTCAGGAAAGATAGGCAAAAAGGAAAGGGAGGTGGGGTAGCATTACTGGTTAAAGAAGGGATTAACACAATTGTAATGAAGGATATTAGCTCTGATGAGGTGGAATCTGTATGGGTAGAACTGAGAAATACTAAGGGGGAAAAAACGTTAGTGGGAGTGGTTTATAGACCTTCAAACAGTAAGGCGGAGGTTGGGGATGGCATTAAAAGAGAAATTAAAGAAGCGTGCAATAAGGGCACAGCAGTCATCATGGGTGACTTTAATCTACATATAGATTGGGCCAACCAAATGAGTAACAATACTGTGGAGGAGGAATTCCTGGAGTGTTTACGGGATGGTTTCCTGGACCAATATGTCGAGGAACCAACCAGAGATCAGGCCATCTTAGACTGGGTATTATGTAACGAGAAAGGATTAATTAGCAATCTTGTTGTAAGAGGCCCCTTGGGTCGGAGCGATCATAATATGATCGAATTCTTCATTAAGATGGAGAATGAAGTAGTTGACTTGGAGACTAGGGTCCTCAATTTAAATAAAGGAAACTATGATGGTCTGAGGAGCGAGTTGGGTAGGATTGATTGGGGAATGGCACTCAAAGGGTTGACGGTGGATAGGCAATGGCAAACATTCAAAGACCAAATGGATCAACTACAGAATTTGTTCATCCCAGTTTGGCATAAAAATAAAACAAAAAAGGTGACCCAACCGTGGCTAACAAGGGAAATTAGGGATAGCATAAGGTCCAAGGAGAGGGCATATAAATTGGCCAGAAAAAGCAATATTCCTGAGGATTGGGAGCAGTTTAGGATTCAACAAAGGAGGACAAAGGGATTAATTAAGAAAGGGAAAATAGAATATGAGAGTAAGCTTGCAGAGAACATAAAAACTGACTGTAAAAGCTTTTATAGATATGTGAAGAGAAAAAGATTGGTGAAGTCAAGCGTAGGTCCCTTGCAGTCAGAATCGGGGGAATTTATAATGGGGAACAAAGAAATGGCAGACCAACTAAATACATATTTTGGTTCTGTCTTCACAAAGGAGGACACAAATAACCTCCCAGAGATACCGGGGAACATAGGGTCTGATGAAAGGGTGGAACTGAAAGAAATCAGTATTTGTAGGGAAATGGTGTTAGGAAAATTGATGGGACTGAAGGCCGATAAATCCCCAGGGCCTGATAATCTACATCCCAGGGTAATTAAGGAAGTGGCCCTAGAAATAGTAGATGCATTGCTGGTCATCTTCCAGAACGCGATAGACTCTGGAACAGTACCCATGGATTGGCGGGTAGCTAATGTTACCCCACTATTCAAAAAAGGTGGTAGAGAAAAGGCGGGGAATTATAGACCGGTAAGCTTGACATCGGTAGTGGGGAAAATGCTAGAGTCCATTCTAAAAGATGTAATAGCAGAGCACTTGGAAAGCAGTGACTGGATCGGACAAAGTCAACATGGATTTACAAAAGGTAAATCATGCTTGACTAATCTACTGGAATTTTTTGAGGATGTAACTGGTTAAATAGATAAGGGAGAACCAGTGGATGTGGTGTATTTGGACTTTCAGAAGGCTTTCGATAAGGTCCCGCATAAGAGATTAGCGTGCAAAATTAAGGCACATGGGATTGGGGGCAAGGTATTGACTTGGATAGAGAACTGGTTGGCGGACAGAAAGCAAAGAGTTGGAATAAACGGGTCGTTTTCTGAGTGGCAGGCAGTGACTAGTGGGGTACCGCAAGGATCGGTCCTAGGACCCCAGCTGTTCACAATATATATTAATGATCTGGACGAGGGAATTGGATGTAATATCTCCAAATTTGCAGACGACACAAAGCTGGGTGGGAGGGTATGCTGTGAGGAGGATGTCGTGAAACTCCAGCATGATTTGGACAGGTTGGGTGATTGGGCAGAAACATGGCAAATGCACTATAATGTGGATAAATGTGAGGTTATCCACTTTGGTGGCAAAAACAGGAAGGCAGATTATTATTTGAATGGTAATAGATTGGGAGAAGGGGAAGTGCAAAGAGACCTGGGTGTTCTTGTACACCAGTCGCTGAAGGTAAGCATGCAGGTGCAGCAGGCGGTTAAGAAGGCAAATGCTATGTTGGCCTTCGTAGCAAGAGGGTTCGAGTACAAGAACAAGGATGTCTTGCTGCAGTTGTACAGGGCCTTGGTGAGACCACACCTTGAGTATTGTGTGCAGTTTTGGTCGCCTTACCTGAGGAAGGACATTCTTGCCATGGAAGGAGTGCAGCGAAGATTCACCAGGCTGATACCTGGGATGGCAGGAATGACGTATGAGGAGAGATTGTGCCGATTGGGCTTATACTCACTGGAGTTTAGAAGATTGAGAGGGGATCTCATCAAAACCTATAAAATTCTGTCAGGCCTGGACAGACTAGATGCAGGAAGGATGTTTCTGATGGCCGGGGAGTCCAGAACCAGGGGTCATAGTCTAAGGATAAGGGGTAAGCCATTTAGGACTGAAATGAGGAGGAATTTCTTCACCCAGAGAGTGGTGAACCTGTGGAATTCTCTGCCACAGAGGGCGGTGGAGGCCAGTTCATTAAGTATATTCAAGAAAGAGTTGGATATATTTCTTAAGGCTAAAGGGATCAAGGGATATGGGGAGAAGGCAGGGACCGGGTACTGAATTTGGATGATCAGCCATGATCTCATTGAATGGCGGAGCAGGCTCGAAGGGCTGAATGGCCTACTCCTGCTCCTATCTTCTATGTTTCTATGTCTTTTGCAAACTGTGCAAACTGTAAAATTATGCCCAATATACCCAAGTCCAGAGAATTAATATATATCAAAAGGAGCAGTGGTCCCAATACCAACTCTGGAGAATACCATTGTTTATTTCCCTCTGGTCAAAAAAACAACCGTTCACTATTCTCTTCTTTCTGACCCTTAGCCAATTTGTATCCATACTGCCACTGTCCCTTTAATCCCATGGGCTTTAATTTGCTAACAAGTTTATTTTGTGGTACTTTATCAAACACTGTTTGAAAATCCATATACACAACATCAACCGTACTACCCTCATAAATCCTCTCTCTTACTTCATCAAACAACTCAAACAAGTTTGGCAAACACGATTTGTCTTTAACAAATCCATGCTGGCTGTCATTGATTAACCTATGTTTTTCCAAGTGACAACTAATTTTGTCCCAGATTATTATCCTAAAATTTTCACCACCGCCAACGTTAGGCTGACTGACCTGTAGTTACCGGGTTTATACCCTCCAGTCCTCTGACACCACTCCCTATCTAAGGAGGATTGCAAGATTGTGGGCAGAGCTTCCGTTATTCTCATTCTTGTTTCCCTCAGCAGCCGAAGATGCATCCCATGCGGAGGGTGCCCTGAATGATGCTAATTGCAGAGAAATTACTTTCACATGTATATTGCATTAAGAATAAAACACGAATGTAATGTGATATGCAGGGAGCTTGTTACAGATATTGCAATGTGCACTAATGTGGCTGAAACTCAATGGCCTAGAAATTGGATTGTGGGCTCGCCAGGGCTGTAGCGCCAGAAGTTTTGCGCCAGCATTAATGCGGCAGCGCCCGACGAAAATTCGGTTGCGCCGGCCACAGAGGGCGGCGGGCGCTAAAGGAGGGTTTTAGCGCCTGAAAACGGGCGTTGAATCGGGTTTCCCGGCGCTAATCCCCCACTGCGGCACCCGATGCGGTGCGGCAGGCTGGGGAACTGCAGGCGTCCTCCTTCTGTTAAGGAGGAGCTGCCTGCAACCGACAACTATCCGGCGGATTCCCCCGACATCTGAGCCCGGCACCTCGGGGAAGTGCCGGGCTCGCAGCACACACTCATCAGGGCCGCGGGGGGGGTGATGCAGGAGTCCGGGAAGGGAGGTGCGGGCAGGCGGCCGCCGGGAACGCGGCCGGCCGCCGCTCCACCTTTATGCGCTGGCGCAAAGGCGTGTAAGAACACTTTTCACATTCGTTAGTTGCGCCTGCCACGGGCGAGGCGGGCGCAACTGAATTTGGGCTTGGGGCCGGGTTACCACGGCAACCGGGACGCTGCGCACACCGATGACGTCATCGGTGCCGGCGCAGCGCTACCGGCTAACGCCGATGGTAAGGCCCAAGTCAATTTGCAAAACGGCTATAAGTCCGGCGCAAGGCCCTCTAGCGCCACTAATTGGGCGCTAAGCCCACTCAATTTCTAGGCCAATATGTTTTGTGCAAGGCGCATCCACATAAAAGAAAGAAAGAATCTGGATTTATATAGCCTCAGGACATCCCAAATCGTTTTACAACCAATAAATCACTTTTGAAGAGTAGCCACTGTTATAATGTAGAAACTATATCAATATGGGAGCATAAGTAAACAGATAAACATTGAAAATGTATTCAATTTAGTCTGTTGGTACAGATTAAGACCTTGTCCATATAGTGCTGGTATACTACAATTCAGAGCTGGCACTGAGGCTAAGGTTAATTGGTTCCACCCTAAATAATGGTCATAATTATTGTTATTTATAGTCCAGTAACATAAGCCATTTACCTCCATGTTAAGTTTTAAGTTGATGTTTCCAAATTTACATTCAATATTGTAAATACTCTAAACAACTACTGTAGATTATTTTGCACATAGCAGTAAATTAATGCAGCTGAGATATCAACCCCATCCCTAGTGATTGTGTGAGAGGTCAATATCACACCAATCTTATTAACAGTGTACAACAACTACTGTTAATGCCTGAATGGCAGGAGGTGGGGAATTCTTATTTGTCTGTTATGCAGGACCTGAGACAGATCTGTGGTAGAGTTGAATTCAGGAAATAGCTCAGGTACTCAGACTGTTCTGGTGTTTCCTGAATACACGATTTTGCTGGAATATTGTTATGTAAATAACCCAAACTATGTTAAAAAATCAAAGCAGCTGGAAAGGAGCTAAATCCAGCCCTGAATAATTAACAAGCAATATTTAATTCCTGATTTTTGGCTTTAGCATTGAAGTGAGTGACCTAACACAAGGTCCTGGCTAGAACACATTTCATTACATTTATGTTTCAAGGATGCCTAGTACATAAACTTTTTTTTATATCCGCTCATGGGATGTGGGTGTCGCTGGCAAGGCCAGCATTTATTGCCCATCCCTAATTGCCCTTGATGAGCTGCCTTCTTGAACCGCTACAGTCTGTGTGGTGAAGGTGCTCCCACACTGCTGTTAGGAAGGGAGTTCCAGGATTTTGATCCAGCGACGATGAAGGAACGGTGATATATTTCTAAATCAGGATGGTGTGTGACTTGGAGGGGATCATGGAGGTAATGGTGTTCCCATGCACCTGCTGCCTGCCCTTGTCCTTCTAGGTGGTAGAGGTTGCGGGTTTGGGAGGTGCTGTCGAAGAAGCCATGGCAAGTTGCTGCAGTGCATCTTGTAGATGGTACGCTCTTCTCGATCTTCCTGGCTGCAATGCTCCAGCTCACCCTCATTAGGCTCCCCGCTGGAGTGGAGCTAACCTACAGAACAAACGGGAAACTGTTCAACCTCCGTCGCCTCCAGTCCAGATCCAAGGTCGTCCCATCCTCTGTCGTCGAATTACAGTATGCAGACGACGCTTGAATCTGCGCACACTCTGAGGTCGAACTCCAAACCATCATCAACATCTTCACTGAAGCTTACGAGAGCATGGGCCTTACACTAAACATCTGTAAGACAAAGGTCCTCCACCAACCTGCCCCCGCCATACAGTACTGCTCCCTGATGATCAAAATCCATGACGAGGCCTTGGACAACATGGACCACTTTCCATACCTCGGGAGCCTACAGTCAACAAGGGCAGACATCAATGACTAAATCTAACACCACCTTCAGTATGCCACTGCAGCCTTCGGTCACCTGAGGAAGAGAGCATTTGAAGACCAGGACCTCAAGCCCAGCACCAAGCGCATGGTCTACAGAGCAGTAGTGATACCCGCCATCATGTATGCTTCAGAGACATGGACCATGTACAGCAGGCACCTCAAAGCACTGGAGAGGTACCACCAACGCTGCCTCCGCAAGATCCTGCAAATTCATTGGCAGGATAGGTGCACCAACGTCAGTGTTCTCGCTCAGGCCAACATCCTCAGCATCGAAGCTTTGACCTCGCTCAATCAACTCCGATGGACGGGCCACATCCCCGATATGAGACTCCCAAAGCAAACACTCTACTCGGAGCTCCGACACGGCAAGAGAGCCCCAGGTGGGCAGAGGAAACGCTTCAAGGACACCCTCAAAGCCTCCTTGAAAAAGTGCAACACCCTCAGTGACACCTGGGAATCCCTGGCCCAAGACCGCACAAAGTGGAGGAGAAGCATTCGGGAAGGCGCCAAACACCTCGAGTCTCTTTATTGGGAGAAAGCGGAAGCCAAGCGCAAACAGCACAAGGAGCGCACGTCAACCCAAGCACCCCACCCACCCGCCCCTTCAACCACCGTCTGCCCCACCTGTGACAGAGACTGTAGGTCCCGCATTGGACTCATCAGTCATCCGAGAACTCATTTTTAATGTGGAAGCAAGTCATCCTCGGTTCCGAGGGACTGCCTAAAGAGAGAGAAGAGACACTTGTAGATGGTAAATTGCTTTCGCTGAACAAAAAAAATGAAATAAAGAGAAAGATGAAAGGGAAGCAGGTACTGGCTTTCCTCTGTGAGCTGTCTGGCACTGTGTGTATTTCAATAAATAAGTTAATTTTCTAACCTTGACTCAATATATTGCCTCGAATTAAACAGATTAACAGATAGCAATGTTCCCCCTAATAGTTTAGTACTTTGTCCTGCTCTTTTATCTTCTTGGTGAGATGAAATTTTTATTTTATCAAAAGGGAATCATATTATACAATAATATATTTTTCAGTAAAATAATATAGACATTGTATAAAGAAGTGCATACATTTAACAAAGTTCAAAAACTGGTGCAATCAGGCGGTTAAAACTGATTTGTAACATGCAGCACAATGCTATAACTTTATGGAGTCCCAGTGCAGAATACTGTGGGAATGAGGGTTCACACTACCTGGGTATCTCAACTGTTCTTTCTGGGCAGTCTGGGATCAGCAGATGTTGAATTAAAACAACTTCTACTGAGCATGGGTTATAAATTGTGTAAGGGGATTTTTTAAAGCAAATGCATCTCCACAGATCAGAAGGCTAACCTGCATGCCTATCAGGTCGGGGATCAGGTCACTTACGTATAAAAAAGAAAGACTTGCATTTACATAGCGCCTTTCATGACCATCGGACGTCTCAAAGCGCTTTACAGCCAAAGTAGTATTTGAAGTGGAGTCACTATTGTAATGTGGGAAATGCGGCATCCAATTTGCACACAGCAAGGTCCCACAAACTGCAATGTGATAATAACCAGATAATCTGTTTTTGTTATGTTGGTTGAGGGATAAATATTGGCCAAGACACCGGGGATAACTCCCCTACTCTTCTTCAAAATAGTTTCATGGGATCTTTTACATCCACCTGAGAGAGCAGACGGGGCCTCGGTTTAACGTCTCATCTGAAAGACAGCACCTCCGACAGTGCAGCACTCCCTCAGCACTGTACTGGGAGTGTCAGCCTAGCTTCTGACTCAGGGGCGAGCGTGCTGCCAACTGAGCCACAGCTGACACCAATGTTTATATGGTAATAAAATGATGGGAAGAGTTTATAATGGCAATTAGGCCACTTCTGGGCATGGCAGTAATATTATTAAAACAGTTAAGTGCATGTTTGTTGGGTTTATGTTGTTATTCTGTTGTTATTTGTATGTATCTTTGATGTACTATGATTTATTGGTAGTATGCATGGAATGTAGTGATCAAAGGTGAAATTTGGTATAAGAGATGTGAGTGAACCATGGGAATGGTGTAGGATGGAAAGACCTGAGTTCTCATACTGGTTGTGAAGTATGAACAGACTTGTGCACTCATACTGGATTTGTGAAGTGTGATGTTTCAATAAAGACCTGATCCTGCATTGCTACAACTGAATGTGTGTGAAATCTGATGTTTAAAGTAGCAAAACAAAAAGGAACAATAAAGCAGTTCTATTATGTCCGTGTATAATTGAGACACGGACTGCAGGAGTTGATTATAACAAGTCTTTACTGAATGGAGACAACCTGGAAACTGAAACTACAGAAGCCTGCTAGGGCCTTTTATACAGGGGTGGTCACTGCCGGTACTGCAGTCTGAGACCAGTTATTCCCTTAAAGGTACATACACAACAAGTTCAACATATACCACGGAGTCAGGGATGCCGCCATGTGAAGAAGCCAAGTGCATGCCAGACATTATTCTACAATCCCATGCTGACCTTAGGTGCCTCTTACTGACCAATTTCAGTGGGACAGTGAGGGAGGCCTGGGAGGATGTTGTCCACTCATAGCATCTTCAGTCAGGCTGAGGCTTACAGTAGGGATTTTCCTTACTACAGCATTCTAGGATTCCAAAACATTGAACCACCATGTTGCCTATTACATAGAATTAACAGCACAGAATCAGGCTATTTGGCCCAACTGGTCTGTGCTGGTGCTTCACACAAACCCAACTTACTTCACCTAACCCTATCTGTATATCTTTCGATTCCTTTCTCCCTCATGTACTTATCCAGCGTCCCCTTAAAGGCATCTATGCTATTCATTAATCTTGTAAATGCCCTTTGTTTTGTGGTTTGGTCTATAGCAGTTTGAAAACTTGTGACTCTTCATCTTAGACAGTTTAACCACAGCCAGGTTATGTCTGAGCATTTCCTGAAGAGGCTAAGGGTTAGAGACAGGGAAAAATCTGATTAATATTGTTACCTATAGCCGGAAGGGGCACCTTTACATCTTTTAGATCTTTTTAAGGGTCAGTTTAATATTGTTATAGTTTTTGAATTTGGTTAAGTATAATTCTTTTTAAAACATTTTGGTTGCAAAGACTATTTTGCTTTAACACCGCAAAAGACATTACTAACATTTGTTCGATAGCAAAATACTGCAGATGCTGGAAATCCGAAATAACAACAGAAAATGCTGGAAAACCTCAGCAGGCCAGGCAACATCCGTGGAGAGAGAAACAGAGTCAACGTTTCGGGTCGAAACCCTTTATTAGAGTCAACGTTTCGGGTCAAAACCCTTGTTGTATGTTTAAGATTCCTTTCCAGCTAAAATAAGCCATCATCTCACTAAAAAGGTGAAAGTGCAGGGAAATGTACTAACTACTGGGGCGGAAAACAATATCCTATGTTAATCTGTTGAATACCAGATTAGACGTCGTTTCTAGACCAAGAAATTAACTTCTTTATAAAAAGCTACGCAGTGCCAGGCAGTGTTCTGTGGAACGCCTTCAAATACTTGCCTTCTCTCTTAGGGGTCTAAATTTCTTAGTGCCCAAGCTGGACCTGATTCTGACAATGCGCAGCTATGGCGCAAAGGAGTGAACAGGCCCGAGAACCAAAGTAAATTCAACCTCGAGCCTCATCAGAATAAATCAAGCCATCTGCGAGTGCCATTCAGGCGTTCTGATACAACTCATCAGTCAGGGATTTACCAATTTCGTCCCACACTGAGGCCCAGGGGTAATTCTGAATTGGGGGTGGGTGGAGGTGATCAGGAGTGGGCGAGGGTGGACTGGCAGCGGCCCACAGTTATTTCGTGACGCCAGGACTCCACAAAATATTGAATATTCTCAAAGTTTTTGAGCCTTTTTTGTTCAGCCTCCAGCAGCCTCTTTAAAGACTGCTGGTTAAGCTGCGCAAGACGGAAATTGCAGTCGGAGCTTGCGCAAACAAATTTCGGTCAGGGTCTCAAATGAACACAGAAGCCTTATTTTAATATTGAAATGAGGCCCGTGCTTACTTCAATTTATCAGTGGTCTGAATGCTCAATTGATCAACTATGGACCTCTGCACTGGTTATTGTTGCACCCATTTTAGGCTCATAATGTGAGCCTGTTAAAGACAGATGCAGGTGATATTGTAATTGAAAATCAAGAAATGGCAGACTTGCTAAATATTTACTTTGGATCGGTCTTTACAGTAGAGGATGAGGATAAAGTACCAGAGATACAAAGAAAACTGAAAATAAATCAAGGGGAGGAACTTACTAGATTTAACGCAAGTTAAAAAATGGTAATGGAGAAAATAATGAGTCTAAACATAGGCAAATCTCCAGGACCTGATGGTTTCCATGCCAGGATATTAAAAGTAGGTGAGTAAATTGTAGATACTGTAGTCATGATCTTTCAAAACTCTCGATTCAGAAATAGTCCACTTGGATAGGAAAATTGCCAATATCACTCCATTATTTAAGAAGGGTAGGAGAGATAAACTAGGAAATTAGTTGTTAACTTTGATGATATTTTTGACAACAGCATAGTAGAGTGAATTGATTTACTAGTGTCCTGCAATATTTGTATGCTTGGAGAGGGATGTGTTACTATGATTCCCTACATAGAAAATCTCAGATTGTTTTGAGCCATGAAGTCAGTGCAGATTGGACGTTAGATGATTCACCACTGCAAAAAACTGGAGAGAAAGTCACCTTGAATCACCATTCTAAATGACTTGTCACAAAAAGTAGGATTGGCAGACATCTGGGAGCAGATTGCTTAACATCTGGGTCATAGAATGCTCTGTAGAATGGAATGCCGAAAGAGGGGAGAAAATAAATTTTTAAAGTGCACACAAAATTATTACTTTATCAAATAATTTTATTAGGACCCTCTTTTACACCTCTGACACTACCTTTAAAAAAAACCCAGAATTTTCCTCTGAATGGTGCCAAATTTTCAAACTTTGGATGCTCCAGCACCACTTCCACACGCATGGTAAAGATAGCGTTTTTTTAATATTCGTTCCTGGGGTGTGGGCGTCCCTGGCAAGGCCAGCATTTATTGCCCATCCCTAGTTGCCCTTGAAAAGGTGGTGGTGAGCCGCCTTTTTGAACTGCTGCATTCCTTGTGGTGAAGGTACTCCCACACTGCTGTTCAGGAGGGAGTTCCAGGATTTTGACCCAGCGACGATGAAGGAACGGCGATATACTTCCAAGTCAGGATGGTGTGTAACTTGGAGGGGAACTTGCAGGTGATGGTGTTCCCATGTGCCTGTTACCCTTGTCCTTCTAGGTGGTAGAGGTCGCAGGTATGGGAGGTGCTGCCAAAGAAGCCTTGGAAAGTTGCTGCAGTGCATCTTGTAGATGGTACACCTTGCAGCTATGGTGCGCCGGTGGTGGAGGGAGTGAATGTTTAAGGTGGTGCATGGGGTGCCAATCATAGCATCATATGTCTTATTTCCCATTACCACCTCACTAATACAACAGGAAACCAGCATTGCAAAGCAATGGGAAATGCAGAAGAAAGCTTAAATGGTTACATCAGGCACTTTAATGGAGAGAAGTACATGGAGAGAAGAACTTGTATTTCTGAACAGTGGCAACTGTATGGTGATTGCCGCCTGGCCCTTTAAGCTACTAGAGGTGTTGGAATCCTGTGGTAGCAGCCTTTTCTCACCCCCTGTCTCCCTGGTGATGAGCTCCCAATCGCAGGCAGCAATATCACTGTCCAGAATATTTTAATTCACCTGACCGCGGTAAACTCCCAGGGTCAGCGCTAAGTCCAGGTAGGCAGAAATCCTTCCCTCACACACTTCCACCAGTGATTGTGCCAGCGAGGAAAATCTAGCTTAAAGGGTCAAGCCGCGAAATTCAACCCTGTAGCGCCTGTATTTTTGGCCATTTGTTTTTTTAAATGACGTCCGCCTCACCTCCACCCACTTCCGGTGCGGACCATGCTGTTCGCCATCTTGGTGAAGGCGATTAGCAGGGGTGATACGTGCATGTGCTGGCAGTATGCAGGGTAAGCAGATTGTGACATCAGTCAAAGTGTAACGCTGATTTGACGCACAACCTGTCATTTTGGACGTTGCCGCTCCATTCAACGCCCTCTCCTAAACACCCACAGTTGAATGTGTGTTCAGCTGCACGAGGGACCCCCCCCCCACCAGCGCTACTCATAGGGATACATCCAACTTGCAGGTAAGTTGCTTATTGCTTTTGTAATGGCTCTTGCAGAGTTTGTAGGAGTACTGGGTTGCTGGAAGAGATTTAAAAAGTTGGTAAAGTGTGCAGGGAGTGCTGCTGAACATTGGGAAGGCGTTGGCTGCTACTGGAAGGCCTTTGACTACACCCCTTGCTCCCAGTCATGGGGGCTCTAGATGCAGTCCCCCTTGCACTGTAGCATGACAGGGAGTAGGAGCAGAGGCAACAAAGAAGACAAACTGCTCACAGAGGAGGAGGAGGAGGGCTCTCAGCAGGAGGCCTTACCCACCTAGGGTCTTCAGAGAGCACTACTCCTACCTGCACCTAAGCCAGAAGCAGTGTGTCTGGCAGCTCCGCTTCACCAAGGAGGTGGTCACAGAACTCTGAGACCTCTTGGAACCAGACCTGCAGCCTCAGAGCAGGGCGCTGACGGTGCTGCCAGTGGCCCTCAAGGTGACCGTGGCCCTGAAATTTTTCACCAGCAAATCCTTTCAAGCTGGAACACGTGACACAGCAAACATTGCGCAGTTCGCCGTCCATCGCTGCATCCAGGAGGTCACAGAGGCTCTGTACGCTAGGAGAGGGGAATTCATTGTCTTTTCTCTAAACAGAGAGAAGCAGGAGGAGTGCACACGTGGCTTTGCCAGTATATCGGTCTTCCCCATGGTGCAGGGTGCCATCGACTGCACACACGCAGCTTTGCGGGCACTGCATCTCGAGACGTTCTGTAATCGCAAAGGGTTTCACTCACTTAATGTGCAGTTGGTGTACTACCACCCAGCACATCATGCTGGTGAATGCACATTATCCTGGTAGCAGTCATGATGCGTTCATCCTGCGCCAGTCTGCTGTGCCAGCAATGTTCCAGCCACCACGTCGAACCCGAGGGTGGTTGCTCGGTGACCAGGGCTATCCAAGACTCCCCTCCGCAACACCACCAGTCGTGGCCAGCACTCATATAATGAGAGGCGCGCTCCCACGCGGAAGGTTATCAAGCAGACCGTCAGGGTGCTTTGACCGCTCGGGTGGAGCCCTCCAGTGCTCACTGGAGCGGGTGTCCCAATTCGTAGTGGTCTGCTGCATCCTCCATAACTTGGCCATCATAAGGGCGGAGCCCTTGACACCATGGGTTCCACGACCACCTCAGGAGGAGGAAGAGGAGGAGGAAGGGAGGAGGCAGCCACATTCCAGGCGGGCACTGGATTCAGGTCCTCGGGACAAGACTGCTGGCAGTGACTGCTTCGGCTGTCTGCTCCCACTGCCTTCTGACTGTGTGTCTGGAGAGCCTCCTGGCCCCCTGTGGTTGGAGCACCTCTCTCCTCCTTTCGACCCCCTGCACTAAGGCCTCTAGTACTGTGTTGGAGAACCTTGGTGCCACTTCTCTGCCCTGTTGAGCCATTACTGAGTCACAGTTGCGTTGACAAGCACTTCCAGCAGCTGCTGAATGCAGAATGCATTTAAAAGTGGAGGCTAGCTTTAAATAGAGCTAGCCATGCACAACTTCGGACCCCTGCTAAGTGCTCAGCCATTCAGCAGCACACTCAGTGCTGGGCTGTACGCATCAATCATGGTCGTGTGCTGCCTGCATCACTTTCAACGAGCATGGGCCAATTGTACATTGCGATCCCCTGCCTCTCAGCACTCTCTGTTCCGTATGCCTTGATTTGCCTACACTGCATTCCAAAAGTATCTAATTGTCTGAAGCATTTTCAGATGTTTTTACATGATAAAGTTCTAATACAAGTCGTTTTTTTTCTTTTTTGTTCAATCTTGATAGTGTTAAACACAACAGCCTGGAGTTTCCACTAGGTTGTACTGTTCTTTTAACGTAATTCGCCTGAAATCAGCCACATCAGTGCAAAAGATCGAGGAATTTCAAGCGCAAATTTCGTCCAGCGCAAATCGAGTTTCCGCGATCGTTTGCGCCAGTTTAAAAAACACCGCGCTAGAAGCTGGCCCCGCCCACAAAATTGACACGTCCCCAGATCAAATTAATCACCATGGCGAGTTTCCGCTAATTGCACCTGTTTGCGAGCTGTCGAGAAGGCTTTTAAATTAAGGTTTTTTTAAGGCGCAAGGATGCTAATAGGTATGTTTTTAAACGCTTTTAAATATTTTTTTAAATTTACTAAGAAACTGACTACTGTACACCAATGTAACTAGTAAATGGTTCTGTATCATTTTTTTAAAGTAATTTTCAGTTATTTAAAATCAGGTTACTCATAGGTGGTGGACTAGACACTCTGATTTTTTGTGATAAACCCACTTTCAGCTGTATTAATCAAACTGCACCAGGTTAGCATTCTTGACCAAATCAGGGAATATTTTTAATGCAAATTTTGTTTTAAATTACGTTCTAAAACGCTGCCAGATTTCGCTGGTTCATGGAAGATTTTACGTTTGCCAATATGATAATGAGTTTGAGCGGAAACTTGGGCAAAATTTTTTTTTCTGAAAACTAGTGCAATTTTGAGCGCAATTTGCTCCCAGATCCTCGATTGCGCCCAAAGTGGAAACTCTTGGCCAACCTGTACTGAGCCTGTTGGATTCTCTTTCTTTCTCGTTGCTTTGTGAATAACAGTAATGAGTTAGAAACTATTAAGATATAACTGACTCTTTCTGTTTCTGGTTTCATTGGTATGTTTATACAGTGTGAATAACAGCTTAGTTCAATCTTAAACACATTCTTTCTCTCATTGACCAGTTTCCTATGTGAACAAGAGGTTATTTCAATGCTGAAAGAGTTAATAAAGTCAATATTCTGGCACACACAAACACATTTTTGGTGAATAAGTTTTTGTTTGGTTCTGACAGGATTACATAGTAAATTCTCAGCACTTCTCTATGTCTCTGTTTCTGATTTCTCTGGTTCCAAAAATAAGTACAGACAAAGGAAATCATTTGGCCTATCTAGCTCATCTTCCATAGAAAACCTTTCATAGCATTTAACTGCCTCTTGAACGATCCCAGCAGTTTTGCCTCCATTTTCATACCCAGAATACCATTCCCAAGTATTACTCACCCTTTGCATGAATAAGTGCTCTCTTGCATCAGTCCTGGACTTGCTCTTTTCACAAGATAATTATGAATATAAAGTGATTTGCACCATATTTTGTTGTTGTTGGGATGTGGGCAATGCTGGCAAGGCAAGGTCTGCCTCCTGGACCTGCTGCAGTCCTTGTAGTAATAGCACTGCCACACTGATGCTAGGTCGGGAATTCCAGGATTTTTGCCCAGCAATGAAGGAGGAACAGTGCAATAGATTCCGAGGTGACACCAAATTGGGTACAACAGTCCTTTATTTCAAGCACAAACGAGTATTAATACATTTCAGTATTTAAGCAGTAATGTATAGTAAAACGATATTACCCAGTTCCTCCTCTGGGTGGACTGCATAGTCTAGCTGGCCCCCTCCAGTGCGGACTCTCAACCTCTACAACTAGAAGTTGCTTCATCTGTGTTCTTATACCCCTTTCAGTCACGCAAATAATAAAGAGGGAGAAAACAGATTATGAGAGTAAACTACAGGAAACTTTGTTATATCCGGCACCGACGGGACCGAGCTGTTGCCGAACTATCAAAACTGCCGGACATACAAAGTTAATGTTGAAGCATACGGAGGTTTTCATCTCCGTATCTGACAACAAACACTGTTGCTTAGCAACAGCTTGTAAACAGTCGGCCCGTACCTTGGAAGCGTCTCTGTAGCTTAGCAACAGCTTCAGAGAGACTTTCCAGAGCCCGACTTGAAAACAAGGCCACGAGAAGAAAAAAAACCTAACAAAACGGCTCCTGATTTCTGCCAGTAGATCGAGGTTTCCGGACATACAACCTCCGGATAAACCAAAGTTTCCTGTAGCAAGAAATATAAAAACAGACAGTAAGAGCTTCTACAAGTATATAAAAAGGAAGAGAGTAGCTAAAGTAAATGTTGGTCCCTTAGAGGATGAGACTGGGGAATTAATAATGGGAAACAAGGAAATGGCAGAGACTTTGAACAAGTATTTTGTATCTGTCTTCATGGTAGAAGACACTAAAAGCATCCCAATTGTAAGATTCGCAATTTTCAGCAAAAATCACGCAAGAAAACTGGATAAAATAAGACTGTTTATTGACCAAAGTAAGCTTGCACAGAAAAACCTTTGATAAAAGGGCATACAAAATGGCCGCCAGGCCCCGTGATCAGTTTATGAACCATTTTATTTCTGTTACTGCAAGCCAGACAGGCTTGTGGATTGAAGACAGTAAGCCCGCGAAAGCCAGTATCTGGGAACCGAAACTCAGAGAAACAGCATACATATTCAATGGATTCTAAGTACAGGATGGGGCCCATCAAGATATGGGCGGACAATGCAAAAACACTTATACCCATTTATTGTACAAAGGAAAAAACCGTTTAGCAGCCATCAAGGAAAATCTCCGGACCGATCAATGTGCGAACCGAGCCGCAGTGACAATGCAAAGGACATTAAAAGACATTATCGGCCAGGAAGGCCAGTTTAAGTTATCATCGGCTCCGGTACAAGACAAAGCGCCCCTGCAGAGATTTCTGCCCGCCAAAATTAATACAAAGACAGGACTATGATTTGGCGGGAGATAAGACTGTTCCAAAAGAGTATAACTATGGATTGAAAGTCCATATAAAAAAACTTCGACTTCTTCGAACTACTTCGGCTTCGACTGGAACAACTTCAAACTTGACTTCACGGCTGCTTCTTCTTGGACGACTTCAGACTTTTCTTCAAGGACTTCGCCTACAAGGAACGAACGAAGGACGGACGGTGCCAGGATCGGCGCCTCTTCCACTTCGGCAGATGCAGAATCGATGAAAACGTTTTCGTCTTTTTAAAGACGGACGGTTTCGGCAAAAAGACAACGTGGTCGGTGTTCAGCCAAACAAGGCTCGGCCACGATGAGAAAACGACGAGGGTGGCCCGGGTACTGGGGTCGGGAGATCATCGACGACCCAGGCCGACGGAGAAGAAACCCTCTGGAGAACCGACCAGGCCGGAGACAAAAGGAGAGTCCGGGCCTGACACTTCCGTGTCTCAACATCCCATCTGGTTGTTGGTCTGCTCCATGAACCAAAATCGACAACAGCTTGTAGCTGATCTTCAACCTTGACGAGCGCTCATCGAGGCTGTGTCTACCCCATCGCCTCAAGAGAGAGAGAGAATATCGACTGCGCCAGAAGTTTCCAAATCCACGTGACGACGGAAAGCGGTGCCAAAAAGGCTGCGAACCCCCTTTCTCGCGATTTCGAGAGTGGTGAGCATGATCCCAGGTTCCCCAGGTCGAAACTTAGTTTAGGTATAGGGGAGGGAGTTAAGGGAAATCGTAATGTGTTTCCCCTTTTTCGATGTGCCGTGTGTTCCCCATTTCCATAGAGTCAAGTTCTTAAATTTGTGCATGATTGTAGTTACTTTAATCTGTGCCTATGACATGTATTTTGTAATGCTTCAAACTGTTTAAAAATAAAAGCATCCATTTCGTGCTATTCAGCCTGGTCTATTGAGTCCTTTCTCTGCACTACTGTTCTCTGCATCTAAGTCCAAGGTCTAGAACCGTAGGGGGAGTGGGTCGAACCACTCAAGGGTAATTCTTGCACGAAGCCTGGCAGGAGGCCAGAACGGGCAAGAGAGCAGGAAAAAACCCCCTACACAATAATAGTGGAAAATCAAGGGGCAAAAGAGAGGGAGGAACTTGAAACAATCACTATCACTAGAGAAAAAGTACTAGGCAAACAAATGGGACTAAAGGCTGACAAGTCCCCTGGACCTGATGGCCTGCAAGTGGCTGCAGAGATAGTAAATGCATTGGTTGTAATCTTCCAAAATTCCCTAGATTCTGGAAAGGTCCCAGCGGATTGGAAAATCGCAAATGTAACGCCCCTATTCAAGAAAGGAGGGAGACAGAAAGCAGGAAACTATAGGCCAGTTAACCTAACATCTGTCATTGGAAAAATGCTGGAATCTATTATTAAGGAAGTAGTAGCAGGACATTTAGAAAATCATAATATAATCAAGCAGAGTCAACATGATTTTATGAAAGGGAAATCATGTTTGACAAATATATTAGAGTTCTTCGAGGATGTAATGAGCAGGGTGAATAAAGGGGAACTAGTAGATATAGCGTATTTGGATTTCCAAAAGGCATTTGATAAAGTGCCACATAAAAGGTTACTGCACAAGATAAGAGCTCATGGTGTTGGGGGTAATATATTAGCATGGATAGAGGATTGGCTAACTAACAAAAAACAGAGAGTCGGGATAAATGGGTCATTTTCAGGTTGGCATACTGTAACTAGTGGGGTGCCACAGGGATCAGTGCTGGGGCCTCAACTATTTACAATCTATATTAGTGACTTGGATGAAGGGACCGAGTGTACTGTAGCCAAATTTGCTGATGATACAAAGATATGAGGAGGACACAAAGAGTCTGCAAAGGGATAAAGATAGGTTACGTGAGTGGGCAAAAATTTGGCAGATGGAGTATAATGTGGGAAAATGTGGTAGGAAGAATAGAAAAAGCAAAATATTATTTAAATGGAGAGAGACTACAGAATGCTGCGGTACAGAGGGATCTGGGTGTCCTCGTACATGAAACACAAAAAGTTAGCATGCAGGTACAGCAAGTAATTAGGAAGGCAAATGGAATGTTGGCCTTTATTGCAAGGGGGATGGAGTATAAAAGTAGGGAAGTCTTGTTACAACTGTACAAGGCGTTGGTGAGACCACACCTAGAGTACTGCGTACAGTTTCGGTCTCTTTATTTAAGGAGGGAGGCAGTTCAGAGAAAGTTCACTAGGTTGATTCCTGGGATGAAGGGGTTGTCTTATGAGGAAAGGTTGAGCCTATACTCATTTAAAAGAATGAGAGGTGATCTTATTGAAACATGTAAGATTCTAAGGGGGCTTTACAGGGTAGATGCTGAGAGGATGTTTCCCCTCGTGGGGGAATCTAGAACTAGGTGTCATAGTTTCAGAATAAGGGGTCGTCCATTTATGGACAGAGATGAGGAGGAATTTCTTCTCTCAGAGGGTCGTGAATCTTTGGAATTTTCTACCCAGAGAGCTGTGGAGGCTGAGTCATTGAATATATTCAAGTCTGAGATAAGACAGATTGTTGAATGACAGGGGGATCAAGGGTTATGGGGAAGAGGCACAAAAGTGGAGTTGAGGCCAAGATCAGATCAGCCATGATCTTTGTGATGAAATATATTCCATTCATCACTGCCTGTTTTCTGTGTCTTGTAACTGCCTGCTTTCTGTGTCTTTTCCCTTCCCCCAGTCCTCATGTATTATGTATTGGAATGTGCTGGAACTGGTTGTGTGCAGGGCTCCGCCCATACCTGGCTCCTTTGTAATCTAAGTTCAGTCGGGCATCAGCCTCCTGAAGGAAGACATCTCTCTATTTTACGTGTTATGTTCTGAGTTAATAAAAGCCTTACTTTTGTTCTGCTAACTTCGAGTCTCGGAATAATTGAGGCACATCAATTTTATTAACTCAATTTTCAACACTATGGATCAACTCCTGAAACCCGAACGTTTGGATTTGGATCAACATGCTCCGGACGCATCAGCACGCTTCGGACACTGGTTTGACTGTATGGAATTCTTCCTGGACAATTCCGCAGCCGTCAAAGACGCTACGGACACTGCGAAGATGAGACTCGGAATGCTACGGAATTGGGTAAGCCACCGGGTTTACCCCCTCATCCAAGACGCCGATACGTACCTGGCCGCCTGCAACACCTTAAAGGCGCATTACCAGCAGCCTACGAATGAGGTGTATGCTAGGCATCTACTCGCTACTCGCGCACAGCGACCTGGGGAATCGGTGGAGGAGTTCCTAAGCATCCTGAAAAAGCTTGGCAAGGACTGTAAGTGCCGAGATGTAAAAGCCGCAGTGTACACCGACGAGCTTGTTCGCGATGCCTTTATCACAGGCCTCAGCTCCACTCACATCCGGCAAAGACTGCTGGAAAAAACGGAGTTGGACCTGAAACAGGCTGCGGACACCGCGTGGTCCCTGGAGATGGCCCAGAGAAACTCGGACGCCTACTCTTCAGCCCGCGCCGCCCACGCCGCCACGTGTGCGCCGAGGGCGCCGCCATCTTGGAAGGCATCTTCCCTGCCCGGCAGCCCGACACCGGCGGGGCCCAGCTCTCCCCCCAGAAGCCCTACGACAGCCGCAACGCGTCAAGGACCCAACTGCTACTTCTGCGGGCAGCCAAAGCACACCAGAAACCTGTGCCCGGCGAAAGGCACCACCTGCTTTAAGTGCGGTAAGAAGGGGCACTTCGGGAAGGTGTGCAGAGGGAACCCCGCCGGAAAACCAACCGCCGGAAAACCCGCCACCGCCGCGTGTGCGCCGTGGGAGCGGCCATCTTGGACGCCATCTTGCCCGACCTCGTGGGGTCCGCCATCTTATGAGCAGACAGCGTGGATGCCATCTTGTCTCGATCAGGGCCCTACAGTGGCATCGGTCACAGTGGACCAGACCAGGCCGCATCCGCTATCCAAATCAATGGTGGACATCGAGGTAAACGGGTGCCGGGTTAAATGCTTAATTGACAGTGGAAGCACGGAGAGTTTTATCCACCCTGAACTGGCACAACAACTCTCCCTAAAGGTGGTCCCTGCTCAGGGTACCATCTCTATGGCCGATAAAACCCAGACATCGACCATTCTGGGTTACTGCACGGTACAATTGTGCGTTAACGGAACTGTGTATGATAATTTTAAAGTATTAATCATGAAGAATCTATGTGCGAGCGTGATCTTGGGTTTGGATTTCCAGTGCAACCACCAAAGCATCACGCTCAAGTACGGTGGGTCCCAGCCGCCCCTCACAGTGTGCGGTCTGGCTACCCTGAAGGTAAAGCCGCCTTCGCTATTCGCGAACCTTACCCCTAACTGCCGGCCAATAGTGACCAAAAGCAGAAGGTACAGCTGGGAGGACAGGCGGTTTATCGCGACCGAGGTAGACAGGCTCCTGAAAGAGCGCATTATTGAACACAGCAACAGCCCGTGGCGCGCCCAAGTGGTAGTGGTAAGGGGTAGCGAGAAGAAACGGATGGTGATCGACTATAGTCAAACGATCAACAGGTACACCCTACTAGACGCCTACCCGCTACCCCGCATATCAGAAATGGTGAACCAAATCGCCCAATACCGGGTGTTCCCCACCATCGACCTCAAGTCAGCGTACCACCAGCTCCCTATCAGACCAGAGGACCGCCCGTACACCGCCTTCGAGGCGAACGGACGCCTCTACCAATTCCTCAGAGTCCCCTTTGGGGTGACGAACGGGGTCTCGGTCTTTCAGAGGGAGATGGATCGCATGGTCGATGACCACCACCTGCAGGCAACCTTCCCCTACCTCGACAACGTCACCATCTGCGGTCACAACCAGCAGGATCACGACTCGAACCTCGAGAGGTTCCTGAAAACCGCACAAAAACTCAACCTCACCTATAACGAGGACAAGTGCGTTTTCAACACCACACGCCTCTGCATACTGGGCAGCGTGGTGGAGAATGGGGAAATCGGACCAGACCCCGACCGATTGCGCCCCCTACGGGAGCTGCCCCTGCCCAACACTCCCAAAGCCCTGAAAAGGTGCCTGGGGTTATTTTCTTACTATTCCCAATGGGTCCCCAACTACTCCGACAAAGCCCGCCCCCTCTTGAAAGCATCCTCTTTTCCGCTCTCTGCTGAGGCCCACGCCGCCTTCAAAAGCATTAAGCAGGATATTGAGCGGGCCACGCTACAGGCAGTGGACGAGAACACTCCATTTCAAGTGGAAAGTGATGCGTCCGACTTCGCCTTGGCGGCCACCCTCAACCAGGCGGGGCGGCCCGTAGCTTTCTTCTCGAGGACCCTCCAAGGCCCCGAGATCAGACACTCCTCCGTGGAAAAGGAGGCCCAAGCCATCGTGGAGGCAGTGCGCCACTGGCGCCACTACCTAGCCGGCAAACGCTTCACCCTACTTACCGACCAGCGGTCGGTAGCGTTTATGTTCAACAATAAACAGAGGGGGAAGATTAAAAATGATAAGATTCTTAGGTGGCGGATCGAGCTCTCCACTTTCGAGTACGACATCATTTACCGGCCAGGGGCCCTTAACGAATCCCCTGACGCCCTCTCACGAGGGATGTGTGCCAGCGCCACCGAGGATCGGCTACAGACCCTCCACAACGACCTCTGCCACCCAGGGGTCACGCGGCTGTTCCACTTCATAAAGTCCCGTAACTTACCCTACTCGATTGAGGAAGTTCGGTCTCTGACCAGGAACTGCCGCACTTGCGCTGAGTGCAAGCCTCGGTTCTACCGCCCAGATAGAGCCCACTTAATCAAAGCTACACGGCCCTTCGAGCGGCTCAGCTTAGATTTCAAGGGCCCCCTCCCGTCCGTCGACCGCAATGTTTACTTCCTGAACATTGTGGACGAATACTCCCGTTTCCCATTCGCCTTCCCCTGCCCAGACATGACCAGCGCCACGGTCATTAAATGCCTCAACAGCCTGTTCTGCCTGTTCGGTATGCCGAGCTATATCCACACGGATAGGGGGGCGTCCTTCATGAGTGAAGAGCTACGCCAGTACATGCTGTCCAAGGGGATCGCCACGAGCCGTACCACCAGCTACAACCCCCGGGGTAACGGCCAGGTGGAGTGAGAGAACGGGACAGTGTGGAAAGCAGTCACTCTAGCTCTAAGGACCAAGGGCCTCCCTATCTCCCGCTGGCAGGAAGTCCTCTCGGATGTGCTCCATTCGATACGGTCGCTATTGTGTACGGCCACTAATGCCACGCCTCATGAACGAATGTTTGTCTTTCCTCGGAAATCCACCTCAGGCGTATCCATGCCGTCATGGCTCTCCACCCCAGGTCCGGTACTCGTGCGAAGGCATGTGAGGGGCCACAAGACGGACCCTCTCGTGGAGCCAGTACACCTACTCCACGCCAACCCCCAATACGCATATGTCCGGCACGCCGACGGAAGGGAGGACACCGTGTCCATAAAAGACGTGGCCCCAGCCGGCATCGACAACAACCACGGCAATAGCAGCGACGACGATCACAGCAACCCTTACCCACCCACTATTCTTTCATCACCCCCGGAAGAACATCGACCAATGGCACCCCCACCAACTACCCCTTCAACAACCCCGGCGGCACCCCCGGCAGAGACCCAGGAGGCTACCGGGGACACCCAGCCGACACCCGCGGCACCACAACAGCCACGTCGGTCGCAGAGGACTATCAAACCCCCGAACAGACTAAATCTATAGAAGGGGTGAATGTGATGAAATATATTCCATTCATCACTGCCTGTTTTCTGTGTCTTGTAACTGCCTGCTTTCTGTGTCTTTTCCCTTCCCCCAGTCCTCATGTATTATGTATTGGAATGTGCTGGAACTGGTTGTGTGCAGGGCTCCGCCCATACCTGGCTCCTTTGTAACCTAAGTTCAGTCGGGCATCAGCCTCCTGAAGGAAGACATCTCTCTATTTTACGTGTTATGTTCTGAGTTAATAAAAGCCTTACTTTTGTTCTGCTAACTTCGAGTCTCGGAATAATTGAGGCACATCAATCTTATTGAATGGTGGAGCAGGCTCGAGGGCCTGAATGGCCTACTCCTGCTATTTCTTATGTTCTTACATTAAATAAGCTGCCCTCCTCTCTCAGATTTCCCTCTCAGTGCAGTGTGAGTTTAGTCCATTACTGACAGGATTACTGAGTGAATAAGCTGCCCTCCTCTCTCAGATGTCCCTCTCTCTGCTGTGTGAGTTTAGTCCAGTACTGACAGGGTTAGTCAGTAAATAAGCTGCCCTCCTCTCTCAGATTTCCCTCTCAGTGCAGTGTGTGTTTAGTCCAGTACTGACAGGGTTACTGAGTGAATAAGCCGCCCTCCTCTCTCAGATTTCCCTCTCTGCTGTGTGAGTTTAGTCCAGTACTGACAGGGTTAGTCAGTAAATAACCTGTCCTCTCAGATTTCCCTCTCTCTGCTGTGTGAGTTTAGTCCAGTACTGACAGGGTTACTGAGTGAATAAGCTGCCCTCCTCTCTCAGATTTCCCTCTCTGCTGTGTGAGTTTAGTCCAGTACTGACAGGGTTACTGAGTGAATAAGCTGCCCTCCTCTCTCAGATTTCCCTCTCTGCTGTGTGAGTTTAGTCCAGTACTGACAGGGTTAGTCAGTAAATAACCTGTCCTCCTCTCTCAGATTTCCCTCTCAGTGCAGTGTGTGTTTAGTCCAGTACTGGCAGGGTTACTGAGTGAATAAGCCGCCCTCCGCTCTCAGATTTCCCTCTGTGCTGTGAGTGTAGTCCAGTACTGACAGGGTTACTGAGTGAATAAGCCGCCCTCCTCTCTCAGATTTCCCTCTGTGCTGTGAGGAGTGTTTGCTGTAAAATGGCGGACGGAGAGCTGAATGTGGACAGTCTGATAGCTCGGCTCCTGGAAGGTGAGTAGCGGAATAACCACAATTTTCTTTTTTCTTTTGGAATAACAATTAAAGTTAGAAAACCTTTGGTATCCAATCTCGCATTTGGAAGGGCGGTGGAGAATCGTTTTTTTTAAATAAAGGATTTAAAACAAACCCATTTCGGTGTGTGTGTGCTCGATTGGATTTGCCGGGTCGAGAAAAGGAAATCTCATTAATAATTAAATTAAAGAAATGAAGCGAAGGAAGAGGTTTACCTTTGGCAGCGCCCTCCGTTCCCGGTCCGGTGCCCGGTTCTCCCGGGCCGGGTTCCCGGTGCCCGGTTCTCTCGGGCCGGGCCTGGATCCCGGTGCCCGGTTCTCTCGGGCCGGGCCTGGATCCCGGTGCCCGGTTCTCTCGGGCCGGGCCTGGATCCTGGTGCCCGGTTCTCTCGGGCCGGGCCTGGTGCCCGGTTCTCTCGGGCCGGGCCTGGTGCCCGGTTCTCTCGGGCCGGGCCTGGCCTGGTGCCCGGTTCTCTCGGGCCGGCCTGGTTCCCGGTGCCCGGTTCTCTCGGGCCGGCCTGGTTCCCGGTGCCCGGTTCTCTCGGGCCGGGCCTGGCCTGGTTCCCGGTGCCCGGTTCTCTCGGGCCGGGCCTGGCCTGGTTCCCGGTGCCCGGTTCTCTCGGGCCGGGCCTGGCCTGGTTCCCGGTGCCCGGTTCCCTCGGGCCGGGCCTGGCCTGGTTCCCGGTGCCCGGTTCTCTCGGGCCGGGCCTGGCCTGGTTCCCGGTGCCCGGTTCTCTCGGGCCGGGCCTGGCCTGGTTCCCGGTGCCCGGTTCCCTCGGGCCTGGCCTGGTTCACGGTGCCCGGTTCTCTCGGGCCGGGCCTGGTTCCCGGTGCCCGGTTCTCTCGGGCCGGGCCTGGTTCCCGGTGCCCGGTTCTCTCGGGCCGGGCCTGGTTCCCGGTGCCCGGTTCTCTCGGGCCGGGCCTGGTTCCCGGTGCCCGGTTCTCTCGGGCCGGGCCTGGTTCCCGGTTCCCGGTGCCCGGTTCTCTCGGGCCGGGCCTGGATCCCGGTGCCCGGTTCTCTCGGGCCGAGCTGGGCCTGGTGCCCGGTTCTCTCGGGCTGGGCTTGGTTCCCGGTTCTCTCGGGCCGGGCGGTTTAACCATTAACGGCGGCGACCAATTCAAAAACAAAATCGTTCCAGAGCGCGCCTGGTGCAGGCGGAAGTCGAGTTACTACCATTAATTAATTTTAAAACTGATTATTTTAATATCCTGAAAGATTTTTTTTTTGTAACCGAGTGAGTACTTTTATATAATGATTGCTAACATTTCTCTCCATATTCGGATTCCTGTACATACACGAAAGGATTTTATTTGTGCATTTTAATGTGTGGTGTGTGTGTTTAAAAAAAAAACCTCGTTTTTTGAAAGGTTTCGCTTTGTGGCAGCAGTGCTGTGAAGGAGCTCAGTCCCTGCCTCCGCTCATATTGCTGAATGTATTTTTGACTGGTAATTTTTAATTGCCGTATCTATTGCGAGAGTAACTTTTTTTTTAGATGTAGATCATCGATAGTGTGCTTTTTAGGGTGTTTTTGTTTATTTTTCTTTATGGTCAGAAAAGCTGTGGTTGTGGAGCTCCACAGTCCATTCCTTACAAGGAGACTTTCTTTTGGCTCTGCCTGATGTCAACTCTCTGGGAATGTTTCATGTGTTGTGCTTGTGGGTGTGTTTTTCCCCTCCAGCAGCTGGACTGCAATCCCCTTGTTTGGAGTTAATTATCTTCCAAAGAAAAAGGATGTGTTCTTTAATGATTTTATGGAGAATTCATTGAAATAAAGTAAAACTTTGGCATTATAAAATGAATTTGCACATTTTTGTTTTGCTATTCCTGTGGGGAAGGTGGATTAATTATAAGAAATATTCATAAATTAGGTGCTGAATAAAGCTGATCTGGCATTACGACCAACGTAATAATTATCTGCATTAAGTGAAGTTGCCTAAATAACTCCCCTCCTGAAGGTTGGGTGTGTGCGTTGGTTATTAGGGCCTCGGCAGAGAAATTTGTTTGGTTTTATTGCATTTTAGGTAGTGTACAGATAGGTTGGTGGGTTCTACGGTGTGGATTGGCTGCACAGTTTATGGGACTACTTTAATTCAAAGTATACTCTATTTGGAAAAAGATGCTGAGGAAATATTATCCTTGCTTTTTTTTTAAAAAAAAGAAAAGGTCGGCTCTATCTCCCAAGAACCACCAGATTAGGTCACCTTGGTACTCCGTTTTTTTTTGTAGTATCATCAATGGGAGGTGTAAAGTAGAGCGCAGGGACTTCACATTGGCCTATGAGCACACTAGGAGCGGTCTGGAGCTCTTACTGATTGGGTGCTCTGCATATCTGGCCAATTTTCTGATTTAGGGCCTGTTTGTAGTTGCAGTTCCCTTGCCTTCAGTGGAGCTGCTCTGGGACACTACCCTGTTGGTGATTTCAAGAATATCTTTTCTCGACATGTATTTTTTTTTAAATAGAATGAGAATGTACTTGTGTGTGATTTTTTTTTTTTTTCTTTTTTCCTGCCAATTTTCTCTCCTCCTTTCTGATATACACTGATGCTATGTTATGATTGCCTTCTGGCCCCTCACCCAACAGTCATTCTTTATTCTTGTCCACCTGCGCATCTCCATCAGAAGATAGAAGCTGACTAATCTTCACAGTTCAAGGATGCTAAGGCTAATTCTAGTGCCCTTTACCACTGCTGTGGGTGACATCAGCTAACATAGCACAGACAGTAGATTAAACCTAGGGCCTTCCCAGTATCTCTGGCTCATCTCTCTTTCTTAACCAACTGAGATCATTAGGAGAGTAATTATTACGGTTTCCTTGGCGCTGGTTTTGTAACTCCTGACTAAAGCGAACCTGTTTTGGTCATTGGGGATATGTCCTAGCTAGCAGTTTAATATGATAAATACCATGATCACAATCATTGTATAATACTGAACACAATACTGTCTAGCATACCAAAATGCTACACTACAGTAGTACTGTTGTACTAACAACACTGTTGTGGTAAATGGGTAATGTAGGCTGATAGAAATGTATTGCCGGAAAAGTCTAAAATACAGCTGCTGCTCAAGACAGATGTATCACTTTATTTAACACTGCTCAAAATACAGGGTTCTTAATAATAAGTTCAATAAATGATGTTTGTTTTTCTCTGATTCCTGCATGTACCTTTTTCAGCCTAAACCTCTGCACAATTCGAGTTTGCACAAAAGGCACTGAGGATGGTATAACCTGCACATTTGTTATTCTATGTTATAAAATGGTGTGTTTAAAAAATATATATATATATATATAAACTGATGTTTCATCATAATACTTGTTGAAAAGTAATAGTTTTTTTAATTTATAGATATAATATAGTTCACTCAGCCCTGTCTCCGTTCATCTTGTCCCTTGGTCAGCTGGACTGATGGTTGCAATAGTGATTTTGATTATCTGCTACTGTACCTTAGTACAGTATAACACCCATCTGCAATCTACCCTGTCCAGTCTATCCAGATACAAAATGGCAGTCCTAGTGAGAGCAGGTGTGCTGGTCTGCTTGTACTTATTTAGAACAAAATTTGAAGTTAAAATTCTTTTATCTGTAAGATAGAGGGGGTTAAACTAAAGCATACCCTTTGAGGGTTAAATTAAAACATATATTTTTGAGGCTGTAACAAGTTAACTTAGAAAAGGGGGCAGAGGGAAGAATTGCATCTCTGACAATGGAACAGTCTCTCAGTACTGTACTGAACTATCATCCTAGATTAGAATCCTAGAAATTTACAGCACAGATGGAGGCCATTCAGCCCATCGAGTGTGCTGGCCAGAAAAGAACTATCCATCCAGCCTAATCCCACGATCCAGCTCTTGGTCCGTAGCCATGTAGGTTGTGGCAGCAAAATCTGGCCCAATATGTTTTTTGGAATTGAACCTGTCCACAGTTTTAGTTTGATTACCACTGACCAGATTCTCTGGATGGTGGGTTAAAGCTCTTTTATGTAACAACGTCCTGAGCAACTTCTGAATGAGGGAAAAACTGCCCCCAGAACAGAGATGTGATGTGCTCTTGGCTGCTACGAATGTGGAGGGTGGGGGAGTGCGGAAATCACTTAATGATCACTGCAGTATAACTTTTGTAGAAGGTGCAGTATCTGTCATGTGACCATGCTACTGAAAATCACTCAAGAAATTGAAGTTCTGAAAAAGTACAGTTTGACCACCGGTCAGTGCTGAGTTAACTGGCCTTGGGCAAGGGAGAGTTGAAAAATCAGTTGCGTTTCCAACTCCCGATTGCAGTGACCTTTGCTAGAAACTGAAGGTATTTGGGTTGGCTCTATGGATAGACAGTCCAGCTGACACTTGTCTATCCTGGTGCGGTTCTGGCACATGAAGAATACCCACTTGGTTGAGGCTCTAGAGGATTTCTGGCACCCTTGGAACTATAGCCTAGGATCAGTCAGCACATTTTAGAATAGGGAAACTGGGAGAAAAATCAAACCCAGCTGTATATTTGTTTGAAGTCCTAATCTGAAGGTAGAAACAGGGGGCTGGATTTTGCCAATAGGGAGCTTTTGGAGGTGGGACTCCCATTTGTCGGGTTTTAGTCCAGCCTCCATCGACTTCTGACCAATCCACGCTATTTTCCCTTGATTGACCTTGTTAAGCCCGCCCAGCGGGCTTAGCAGACCAATTAAGGGAAAGCCGGTTACAGAGAACGTCAGCGTATGACATTTCATCTGTCAAATTGTCATCGTTTGACCGCTCTGTGAAGCTGGCAAACACTGACATTCTATATTGTTTGATGAGTCCTTCTATTCAAGACTCCTTAAACCTCTTTCTTTAGCAGAAATTAGATGGTTGTTGCATTGGAGAATGCAGCAGCCATCGGTCACCTCTACCGCGGAGGTGTGAGACTCTTGGCATCCCCAACGATTGAAGCCTGCAGGAAGAAACAAAGGTAAGTAAACTTTTTCTAACACTTTCCACTTACCTCACATACCTCTCCACGCTTGCACCCATCACTTGCCTTCACAGCGCACTTTTGCACCCCTCCGACCCCCGCAGACCATCTGCTCGCCTCGGTGACCCTGGCGGGGTTCACAGCCCTCGGGAAGCCCGCACTTGTGTGGGTAAAATGGGGATAATCCTCTTATCTGCCTGTTAAAGTAGTTAAGTGGCTGTAATCCTCTTCCTGTCTCCAAGGAGACTGGACCGGGCGCAGGTCGACTACCCGCCTCCTGGCAAGATGGCACGGAGGCGGGTTAGGGGCGAGATGGACACCCGCCCCCAGATTCTGCCATTTTCCCAGCAGTCCTGCCTCCATACCCGCATCCCCAGGGTTGGCAAGATCGCACCCAGGATGTTTAATTTTTGAGGTTGTTCTCCTTTAGAGAAGAGAAGATTAAGAGGAGGTTTAATAGAGCTGTTCAGAAGTGTGAAGGGTTTTGATAGAGCAAATAAGGAGAAACTGTTTTCAGTGGTAGGAAGGTCTGTTTATGGGGGGGAAAAGCTGGGGTGTGGGACTAAATTGGACAGCGTTTTCAAAGAGCTGGCACAGGCACGGCTGGCTGAATGGCCCCCTTCAGTGCTGTAAGATTCTGCAGGTCAGTAACCAAAGGACACAGATTTAAGATTCTCCTTCCTCCCCACCTATTACCAACCTATGTCACAAGGTTACCTCCATTTCCATACTCTTTTATTTTCACTCTTAATTTCTTGTGCGGAACCTTATTAAATGTCTTCTGGAAGCCCATACAGACAATATCCATACACTTCCCCTATTCACCATTCTAGTGACCTTAAACAATTCAACTAGATTAGTCAAACATAACCTACCCTTCACAAATCCATGCTGACTCTCTTTGATATGCTCAGTCACTCTCTCTCTGGCAGATTCCAGTAATTTCCCTACACTTGATGTTAAGCTAATAGGTCTGTAGTTACCTGATTTCTCCCTCCTTCCTTTCTTAAATAATAGAGTAACTTTTGCAGTTTTCCAATCCAAAGGGGCAATTCTGGAATCTAGAAAGCTTTGGAAAATTTATGACTAACGCATCTGTAATTTCCTCACGTACAGTATTTCATTTAATACTCTGAGGTAGAAACTCGGGTCCTGGATATAATTCTATAATCTTAAATCCTATTATTTTTTCCACTAAGTTCCTCTCCATGACTTTTTAGGTTCCCTTATACTGCTGGTATTGTCTTTTCCCTTCATATCCCTTAAGTTTTTTTGTCCTATTCCCTTTTTACACATCTTACTACTTTTTTGTATCTTTGTTGCATTTTATAGATCTCCCAGTCTGGATTTCCACTTTTCCTTACATTTGTGTAAGCCTTTTCTTTTAGCTTGATACTGTCTCTTACCTCATGTGTTGAGCAAAGCTGCTTAACCACACAAGTGGCTCCTTTGTCTTTTAAAAGAAAAAGAACAGGAATTTGTGTACCGCCTTTCACAACCTCCGAGCATCCCAATGTGCTTTACAGCCAATTAAGTAGTTTTAAAGTGCAGCACTCCCTCCGTACTGCACTGAGATGGCAGCCTAGATTGTGTTCAAATCTCTGGAGTGAGATTAGAACCCACAACTTTCTGACTCAGGTGAGAGTCCTACCACTGAGCCAAGGCTGACACTAGGGGTACGTACGTACTTGTTTTGTATCATACCAAATACTCTTGAATACTTTCCACTTTTGTCTGTGGGTTTACTCATTAACGTTCAGCCCAGTTTACTGTGGTTAATTCATTTCTCATCCCTTCAAAGTTGGCCTTAATTAAATTTAAAACCTTGAATTGTGACTCTCCCTTACTATTCTCAAACTTAACATCAAATTCAGCCAGACATTATTTTAAATTACACTAGGTTTGGTCCTCGGGTCAATTATAAATAAAAATCTAAAATGAGTTTAACTACAAGAGGTCACTGTTCAAATTGCTGACGCTCATTTATTGCTGCTGGTTTCTATTTACAGTGGACAACATGGTATTGTTTAATTCTTGGAGCATGTTTACAGTATTGCTGTGCTCTTGCTCTCCAACGCTGCACTTTAAGGGGGTGCTGACTGGCTAAAATGAAATCATTCAAGCGACAGTGGGATAGTTTGGTTTATGCAGGCTGGAAGGGAAAATTGGCAGATCCTTCTCTTCATTCCTTTTAAGATTTGCAGATAGTGTACAATTGGATTTGTAGTGCTATTGTCATTAGGGTTGTATAATAATCTGGCGCCAATAGCCAAGGAAAATACTGAACTTGAAGTAATATGCTACTAATAGTCATGGTAATTTTGGTACAAAAAGATGATGTTTGGGCTAACTATACAAGTGCCAGCTGTCCCACCACAGCTGTGCACACCAGTCCTGTTTTCTGGACTTCTTTACCCCCCCTTACCCTTTATCTAATTCCCCCTTGGATGTCATGATGGATCACACAGGAAGTCAAATCGGTTTAAATTCATCGGGGTCGATTTTCATGAAGGAGGCGGGACTTTAACTTTCGGGTTTTAGTCCCGCCTCCATCGAGATGCGGCCAATCCGCGCAATTTTCCCTCGATTGACCTTGTTGAGCCCGCTCAGCAGGCCAATTAAGGGCCACCCGACAACAGGTGACATCACAGACTGAAATTTCATCTGTCAAGAGGTGTTGACAGATGAAATATCAGTGTTTTGCAGCTGTTTGAAGCTGTCAAACACTGACAGTCTGACTTCTAACCCGAGTCCTTCTACACAGACTCAGTTAGAAATCTCACTGGCAATGAAAGCTGAAGGCTGTCACTTTTGACAGATCGCAGCCATTCTGCTTTCTGTGCCGGCTGAATGATGGACTCCCGAAACCTAGAGGAGGAAAGGCTGTTAAGGTAGGTACAGGTAATTTAAACTTCTTTACACACTTTAGACACACCAAACACACTTACCTTTGCACTCATGCACCCATCACTCACCTGAACACCGACATCGCGACCCCTCCAAGCCCTTCAACCCGACGGCCCGCCTGCTCTAACCTGGCGTGGTTTGGAGCCATCGGGAATCCCACACGACACCCCTCAAAATAGGGATTAGGCTAAAAACTGCCTGTTAACTACCTGTTAACAGGCAGTTAATTGGCACTAATCCCTTCCCGCCTCGGGTCGGCGGGTCCCAGTGCGGGGCGGGTACCCGCCTCCTTTGAAACTTGCGTGGAGGTGGGTTTTGGGCGGGATGGTGTCGGGACCCCTGAATTCGGGATTTTAGCGCCCCCCCCCCCCCCCGCACGCCTAAAAGCCCGCCTCACAGCACACTGAAAATCGACCCCATCATCTCCAAATTTCATCCAGCACCAGTAACAGACCTGTAACCATCAACACTTCAGCTAGTGTTACACCGCTTAGAATGCTCTCTCCAGCCAGAAGGACATTTATAATTGCCCTGCTGGGTGTTTTCGCAGTTCAAGTGGTCATATGTTGCAGGCCCACCATTGTGCTTCACAGCAATCTTGGGGACAACACTGTAGTGGTGCCATACTGTAGTAGTTTAGTAGCTGATTGTGTTCAGTTGTCAGTAAAAAGATGCTACAAAAGATTTTGCAGCCTATGCGAATCTGGTTAATTGGAGTTTCTTTCCTTTCAATTTTAAGAATGGAACTGGAAAGTGGTTTTTGAATGCTGCAGAGGGTGGAATTTATAACATTATCTTCAAGCAGGTTACTGTTCGGCTACCTGGCTATCAGTAATTGAGGCGTTTATTGAAGGGCTCGATGAATGCTAGTGTCTATTAATAGCTGAAATCTGCCCAGCCCTGAAATTGTGGCCTAGAGAGCGAGCGAGCAGGTGGAGCTTTTGAGATCCTAAGATAGAATTGCCGTCAGCGAACTGACTGTGAAGCTGCTCCTCACTAAGTTATCCTGGCAAATTGCTTAGTGACTCAAACTGGTGAACCTTACTTTGCAAAAAGATGATAGAGGAAGAAAACAATCGAATTACTGTACAGTGCTCGTCTCCACAGCTTCTATTGTTTCCTACCTCCTTGCTCAATGCTATTGAGAGAGGTTAAGGCCTAGAAATTCGGTGGGCTGTGCCACCAGTTAGCGCCCAAAGAGGGCACTTAGTGGGTTTAGCGCCACTGGCCACGCCTCCCGCGAAAATGGCGGCGTTAGCCGGTAGCGCAGCGCCGCCACCGATGACGTCATCGGTATGCGCAGCGTCCCGCTACCGCCCCGATTGCCAAATTTGGTAGCGCCCCCGCTCTAACGCCGGTCGCAATTTGCGACCGGTTCAGGGGGCCTACCTGCGGCGCTGAGGTGCGGGGCGGCCATTTTTTTTGCTGGCCGCCTGCCAGCACCTCTTTGTGCAGCCGTCCCCGGCCTCCTGAGCGCCCCCCCCCCCCCCTGCGTTGTGCCGGCTGTCTCCCAAGAGCCTGGCACTTCTCGGTGCCGGGCTCTTTTGCCGGCACTCGTGATCTCCGATCGAGCTGCAGCAGGCCCCTCCCCTTTAAGAAGGGGCGGAAGGCCTGCAGAATCGCAGCGCGCCGTGACGCTGCGGCACATTGCGCTGCGAACTTCAGTTGCAGCGCCCCAAGACGGATGCGGGGCGTCTCGAGTAGCGCCGTGCTTCTGTTTGGGGCGTTCAAACTGAATTTCCGGCGGGCGCTCGCGACTCCTTCCGGGGCGGTACTTCCAGCACACTGGCGAGACCACCAAATTTCTAGGCCTAAGAGTTTTGCACATTTGTTATTGTGTTCAAAGTCAATTTATTTAGCCACTTTATACTTTGAACAAATAATCATGAGTAATTAATGTGGGGTGGGGTGTGGGGAGAGAGGGAAGGTCAGAAAAAAGACCACGTTGGAAAAAAATAGGCAAAAAAAAAGCAGAAGGGTGACAGTGAGAAAATATTAAACATGAAGGAGAAAAATGAATATATCAAATTAAATCATCAAGCAATAAGACAAGTTTTTTTTACAGAAAAATGGCTAGAATCAGAATGCAATCTGCAGAATTCCGGTTGAAATCCAGGATTCCATGCAATGGCAGAATTTGATTTATTTCGTCACCATAAATCACTTGGACCTAATTATAAATGTGAGCACTTGGAGAATGCAGTCTCCAAAACAGCAGCATATATCCTGGAATCTCATTGGACCGTATTATGTGACCCCCTAGGGTGCGCGCCCACGCCCAAAGGGGCCGCGCAAGTGCCGGGTTTAGGCATGTGAAGCGCATGCGCTGAAACCCGGCACTTGCGATCCATCGAGCTGAAAGACCGTGGAATTCTTGCGCCTGGTAAAAGCGGGTGTAAGGCCAGCTTTTACCAGCATAAGGGTTTAAAAAAAATAAATAAAATGTCATCACTCACTTATACATTTAAAAACTCTGTCCAATAAGGTAAGTTTATATTTAGCCCTGTTAAAACATATTAAAATTCAAATTTTTTTTTGTTTAAATTATTTAATTAAATGCCATTTTAATTAATTTTATATATGCAATTTAAAAAAATGTATTTCATGAGCTTGTGTATTTTTTGAGTCATCCCCATTCATACTTATGAGAGTTCCGTACGTATGAATGGAGATTCCCTTCTTGCATTGGTTGGGCTGGCCCACGTGATCCCAGGGGCGCTTGCGAACCGCCTGCGATACGTGGGCTACGCATTTCTACCAGGAGAGGCCCAGGATCGCAAGCCTCCGTATCTCCTGGACCAGCAGGTAAATGCGTGGAGATTTTGATGATTGGAAGCACTCGATCGCAAATTCAGGCCCATTATGAATGTCTTATTCCGTCATCGTGAAACTGTGGCCCTGTCGATAATGTTTCAAATTCTATACTTTTTACAATGGAATGCTTGCTGGTTTTTATTCTGGCTAAAGATGTCAAAGGTTCTTAATTGGGATAAATGATGCACTGTGGTTATTGCGTTTGAGCATTTGTACCCCAATATTGATAATTTTATAAGTTTCTTTTTAGTATGAATATCAACCTACTGTTTTTATGCAAGTTAGGAGGTTTTAGAATACACGGATTTTTCATGCTATTCATATTATAGAAAAGTGCCCTTTGAACTATAGCCCAAATGAAATAGCAGGCAAACCAAGAATACACAATCTGGTTTGCTGCAACTAGGATCAGCTGGGTTTTTTTATCTTGAGGAATTATTGATTTTTTTTTCCCTTTGTGTTCCCAAACACCGCACATTACTTGTGCCTGCCCGGCTCCCATCAGCTTCGAGGTGTAAGAGCGGGCCAGGTATGAAATGCTCTGTGATGTCCTAATGCCTGTCTTTTGTTCATTGCTTTCCTATTTTAGTGGTTTTCAAACTTTTGTATGTGGAACCATCTGTAAATACTGAAAGTGTCAGCATTTGCAGGGATTGTTAGAGTATCAGTCGGGCCACCCGCGTTCTAACTTCCAAAGGAAATGCCAGCTGCCCAGGAAAAGCAGCACAACCAGTGAAGATAATGTGTTTTCATGTACTGAAGAAACACGTTTGTAAGTCAGCTAATCTAGAAATCTAATGATAGAGATCTGAAGGTCATGGTTCCGTCTGCGATCCCCTCACAGATTCTCTAGGCTTTGGGAACCGGCGGGTGCGTTGGAGACGAGCTGACTCAACATCAGTAGTTTTCCCCCTTCTGCCTGCTCTTTGGGTAAGCCTGCCCCTGCAAACTTCCTCCGTCAGTGCCTTGGCCAAGTTTGTGAACTCTCATCATATCCTCATTCTAATGTAGCCTATTGGAAAACAAAGGTGCTGCACCATAGGGCCATCCAGGAATTCACATAGATTCAATTAACCGCATATTTATGGACCTTTTTTTAATGTGTTTCACTTGTAAAGTATTTGTATTGGCATTTGTTTCAGCTGGATGAAGTTGTTTATTCAGCATACCTCTTCCTAAAAATGAGAATTCCTGAAATTTATTTTAGGTTTATTGACTTTAAAAGTTATTTATGTATTACTGCAGTTCCCAAGATAGATACAAATGAGGAAAGCCACCCAACCCATATTGGCTCCTCCATCCAGAAGGATCGTACAGTCCCCATCATGTTATCTGACTGCTTTGCTTTGTAAATGATTTGAGGATTTCACCTCCACTATTCTACATGGAGATCTGTTCTATGTGTTGATCGCTCCTTTGTAAGTAAGGAAATCTTGCTACAATTGTACAGGGCCTTGGTGAGACCACACCTGGAGTACTGTGCACAGTTTTGGTCTCTTTATCTAAGGAAGGATATACTTGCCTTGGAGGCGGTGCAACAAAGGTTCACTAGATTGATTCCTAGGATGAGAGGGTTGTCCTATGAGGAGAGATTGAGTAGAATGGGCCTATGTTCTCTGAAGTTTAAAAGAATGAGAGGTGATCTCATGGAAACATAAGATTCTGAGGGGGATTGACAGGGTAGATGCTGAGAGGTTGTTTCCCCTGACTGGAGAGTCTAAAACCAGGGGGCATAGTCTCAGGATAAGAGGCGGCCATTTAAATCTGAGCTGAGGAGGAATCTCTTTACTCAGGGTTGTGAACCTTTGGAATTCTTTACCCCAAAGGACTGTGGATGCCGAGTCGTGGACTATATTCAAGGCTGAGATCGCTAGATTTTTGGACTCTAGGGGAATCGAGGGATATGGGGATAGGTGAGAAAGTGGAGTTGAGGTCGATGATCAGCCATGGTCTTACTGAATGGCGGAGCAGGCTCAAGGATGGCCTACTCCTGCTCCTATTTCTTATCTTTGTTTGCATGAAGAAGTCTACTAAAGCCCTTAGACCTCTTTCAACTTAATGTACAGCTATTGTAGCATCGTTCATGGAGGACTTTTGTCGTCCATTTTTCTTTTCCCTGTAGTAAATTTCGCCTGCAATTGACCTACTCACTTGCGTCTTTTACTTAACTCCTTTTATAGCTCCCAAGTTGTCTTCTCCGATTTAACTGCTCCTTGATTGATAACTTCTATAAATGTGACCAGTTTGCATTGCTTATGGATGAGTTTTTCTTGATTTGATTATGGGATGTGGGTGCCACTAACAGTATCGTATTTACTGCCCATCCTTAGTTGCCTTGAAAAGGTGGTGGTGAGCTGCTTCAATCCCTTCAGTTATTGTGGTGATAGTGTTCCCATGATGGTGTTAAGCAATTCCAGGAGTTTGACTCTGCCGCAATGAAGGAATGACAATTCATGTCCAAGTCAGAATGGTGTATGACTTGAAGGTGGTGTTCCCACAATATTGCTGCTCTTGACCACTACCACAGAGGACATGGTGCTGAAATGTGCTCTTGAAATAAGCTTGGGAAGTTGTTGCAGTGCATCTTGTAGATAGGACATGCTGCAGCCACAGTGTGTCCTTGATGGAGGGAGTGAATACATTGTCCATTGGCAGGGGCGCTGATCAAGTGTTTACCTGGATGGTATAGGGTTTCTTGAGTGTTTTGGTTGCACTCATCCGGTAAGTGTATTCCACCCATGTATAAACTAGCTGGAGAGCCCGGCGTTGCCAGGGCTGTTTTGGGGCAGGCGGTTTAAATCGAGTGCCAGGCTTTGGGGCCCTGTCTGTGTCCCTTTGTGAATCTGGTGCTGGGCAACATTTTAAATCGAGTGGCAGGCTTTAGGGCCCTGTCTGTGTCCCTGTCTGTCTACCTTTTAAAAGCTTGAAAAATGAAAGTGAAAGTACTTATAAAACGTTTTTGGTAAATCTTATGTTATTTTTAAAAGAGATACTAACTTTCAAAGTAGTTTTAGCTGGAAGCTGAAGTCATTTGAGCTGGAAGCTGAAGTCAGAGCTGGTAGTGAAACAATGGCTGCCACATCCCCGAGATGAAAACGAATAGTCCCGCCCACACACACACCGATTGGCCAACCATCAGGGGACCGTACTGTAGGATTGGCCAATCGTGACGGAACAGGATTGGTGGAACCTTGACGTCAGTCAATGAATGCTAGCAGATAATGAGTTTAATTTTGAAGGTTTTTTGCATAAGGTGCGAACAATTTTCGTCCGACCGAAAAGTAAATACGCTTAAAACCGTCTCGGAAGCGTAAGCTTTCTTTGGAGGTAACGCGCGCGTAGGTACGCCCTGTAACTTTCGAGCGCATAGCCCGACAGAATGCCACAGAATGACAGACAGAATGACAGACGTACCGCTTTATATATATAGATTAGATAATTGGGTTCCCAATTCTGACCCTGGGGACACCTCACTCAGCTCTTTTAGCATGTCCCCACTACTTTGAAGCTTAAATAGTAGCTTTTTGTGAAGAACTGTAATGCTTTTTCGTCTAATGTGTCCTTCAGATTATTCCATTAATTTACATGATGCTGATGTTAGACTATGGTTCTCTCGTTGCCTGGGTTTGTTTTGTTGTCATTTCTTTGAAAATGGACACCACTGGAGCCTGTTTCCCTTGTATCACCTGTCAATGGCTCGCAAACCTGATCCCTTGTCTCTAAGTACTTGAGGGTGAATATTCTCCATCCCTGGATTTGAGCTCTCTTAGCATGCCCAGGGCTGCCATCTCATTTATGTTGAAGTCATTAATTTTGCTTGGATTATTGCTCGTGTCTTCCATAGTGGATACTTGAAGGAAGTTAGTCATTTAGTATATTAACTGTATTAGACTGATCCTCTGTTTTGCTCCACTAGCATCTCTTGGGTAATGATGGCGTGCTGCATCGTCACTGGTGCTGTCTTTCGAATGCAACGTTAAACCAATAAGCCTGTGCTGCTGATTTAGCTGGATGTAAAACGTCCGATGGCAGTATTGAAAGAAGAACCAGGAATCCTGGCTAAAATTATTCACTCAACGAACACAATCAAATTATTCCAATAAGTCATTCATCTTTATGGGAGCTGGCTATCGTGCTTGCCTACATAACAAATTATTTTACTTCAAAAGTAACTCATTGGTTGTGAAGTGCCTTGAGACATCCTGAGGATGTGATGAACTATATAACTGCAAGTTCATTCTTTTGTTCGTTCTGACATAGAGCAGTTGGGCTGAATGGCAGGTTTCTGTGCTGTCGATTCTATGTGGTTCCCTGACTGCTGTCTTGTGTTTTGCATCTACAGCTATGTGTTTTTCTAGGTCTTGCTGCCTCTCTGACAATCTCATTAACATGTTTGTATATAAAACTCATCCCAGTGAACCCTTGCAGGATTTATGGAAGGCATTTTTCCTCACTGCACCAGATTAAGTTGTTAATATACAGGAAACTTTCGATTAACCGGCCCCTAAATAATCGGAATGCTCTATCCACCGGCAAAATTCAGGAGTCGGTTCAGGTAACTTTTTTTTTTACTCCATTTGTTGCTGTGCAAGGGTGTAGCTGAAGCTGTTGCTAAGCTACAGAGACGCTTGCAACTTGTGCCGATTGTTTTGAAGCTGTTGCAACAGGGTTTGTTGCTTTATACGGAGCTCTGAGCTCCGTATCTTTTACTATAGCGTTCGGTTATCCGGAATTGTTGATGAACCGGCACCACATCGGTCTCGTCCGTGCCGGATACCAGAAAGTTTCCTGTATACTGGCTTAGTCTGCATTTGCTAATCCTGGGTGTATGTATTTATCTTCTATATCCAGTTTTATGGCTTTCGAGGTGTTCCAGATTGAAGTGTTGATGCAAAACATTCTGAATCGATCTGCTTAAGCTCTTCCCTCATCCTTGAAGTCGACCGTTTTAAATTCCATACTGCTTTTGGCACGTCACAAATAATGTCGAACTGGATCATTCTGTAGTTGCTATCCCCTGAAAGTGCCACAACCTCTATATCCTGCGATATCTGTGTCACTTGCCATTCTCAAATATGCACGGCCTCCCATAACTTCCCTAATTCACTGTAAACTGCTTGCTCGGAGTCTGTCACTTTTTTTGCAAGTTAGCTACTAAAATAAGGTAGACGAATACCACAACATCATGGGAACAAGAGTGGCCATTCAGCCACTCGAGCCGAGATCATGGCTGATCTGTACCTCCACTACATTTAACCACCATTGTTCCACATGCCTTCATAATCTTACCTAACAAAATTCTATCGATTTCAGCCATGAACACTTTAATTGGCCCAGGATCCACATTTTCTTTGGGGGGGAGTGGGGGGGAGAATTCCTGGCTTCCACTAGCCTTTGTGGAAAAAGTGTTTCCTGATTTCATTGCTGAATAGTTTAGTTCTGATTTTAAGATTATGCTTCCTTGTTCTGGATTTCCCAACCAGAGGAAATAGTTTTCTGTACCTAGCCTATCTGATCCCTTTTTATCATTTTAATGAAACATAGAAACATAGAAGATAGGAGCAGGAGTAGGCCATTCGGCCCCTCGAGCCTGCTCCGCCATTCAATAAGATCATGGCTGATCATCCAAATTCAGTACCCTGTTCCTGCCTTCTCTCCATATCCCTTTAGCCTTTAAGAAATATATCCAACTCCTTCTTGAATATATTTAATGAATTGGCCTCTACTGCCTTCTTTGGCAGAGAATTCCACAGGTTCACCACTGTCTGGGTGAAGAAATTCCTCCTCATCTCTGTCCTAAGTGGCTTACCCCTTATCCTTAGACTGTGACCCCTGGTTCTCGACTCCCCGACCATCGGGAACATCCTCCCTGCATCTAGTCTGTCCAGTCCTGCCAGAATTTTATAAATTTCGATGAGATCCCCTCTCATTCTTCGAAACTCCAGCGTGTACAAGCCCAATCGACCCAATCTCTCCTCGTATGTCATTCCTGCCATCCCAGGTATCAGCCTGGTGAATCTTTGCTGCACTCCCTCCATGGCAAGAACATCCTTCCTCAGATAAGGCGACCAAAACTGCACACAATACTCAAGATGTGGTCTCACCAAGGCCCTGTACAACTGCAGGAAGACATCCTTGTTCCTGTACTCAAACCCCCTCGCTACGAAGGCCAACATACCATTTGCCTTCTCAACTGCCTGCTGCACCTGCATGCTTACTTTCAGCGACTGGTGCACAAGGACGCCCAGGTTAATGAGCTTGATTTAGATCAGCCTCAACCTTTTAAACTGAAGGGGGAGGGGAAAAAAAACAACCTGTCCATGGAATTTAACCCTTTAAGTCCTGGTATTCTGGTGAATCTGTACTGTACACCTTCCCACTCAGCCCCCACCCTCCCACAGCCAGTATATATTTCCCAGGGTTCAGTGTCTCAAACTGAATGCAGTCCTCTAGATAGGGTCTGACCAAGCTTCTGTACAACTGAAGCATCACTTCCTCACTTTTGAATTCCAATCCCATTTGAGATAAAGGGCAGTATTCCGTTAGCCTTTTTGATTGCTTTTGTACCTGTGCACTAGCTTTTAGTAATTTGTGGACATGGACACCTAATTCCCTTTGCTCCTCGTCTCTATTTATTAAGCAAATATTCCCATTTGTCTTTCTGGGATCTAAAGTGGAAGACCACACACCTGCCCACATTGAACTCCATCTGCCATAGTTTTGCCCACTCAATTAATCTCTCTATGTCCCTTTGCAACGTCTTGCTCCCATCTGCACAACTAACTGCCTCCTAACTTAGTGTCATCTGCAAACTTGGATATACAACTCTCTATTACTTCATCCTAGTCATTGCGTATGATGAAAAGCTGAAGGCCCAGTACAGTTCTCTGGGGGAGCACCACTTGTCACATCCTGCCAATCAGAGAATGTTCCCTTTATCCTTGCTCTCTGTCTCCTACTGCCCAAGCAATTAACAACCCATGTCGCAAGGATACCTCCAATTTTGTGCACTTTCATCATAACGTGAAACTTATTTTTGGTTGTACAGCAAGTTGTAAACTGCAAGATTTAAATTTCATGGCGCCTCCAACAAAAGAAGCTTACAGTACACCTGACATTGCCCACTTAACATGACTTTTACAGAACTTTGTACACAAGCAACGCCCTTGAGCTCTGCAGTCCCATTGTATGGTGGTACAGTTTCGTTGCTTTTTAATAAAAATAAGTGCAAGTGGACAGAGTCAGGTTAAGTTCTAGGTATTTTTTAGTTCGGAACAGTGTCAAATCAAATTTTTAAAAACAGGAGCAGTACTGTATAGAAATGATATGATTCATCCTCAAATTTGTCCAGTTTCTCCTTTCTTTCTACCTTAGCTGTTGTAATATCCTTCTTGATGTCCACTGTTAGTCATTTTCTCTTCAGTAACCTCTTCAGTGACAATTGAGGCAAAGTATCTATTTAGTCTTCCTGCCTTTTTGGTATTTGCTCCTCCCTTGGTAATCCTATACCTAGTTTAATTCTCCTCTTGTTACTTACGTGCCTACAGAATACTTTATTTCTTTTTATAGTCTTTGATATTTCACTTCATATTTCCTATTTACCTTCCTAATTATCTTTTTAACTTTTGTCCTAAGATCATAGTCAGATTAAAGTGTAAGACGGGACATAAGCAGTGGTGTACATTCAAGGAGATATTTCACAACTTTCAAGGAAAATATATTCCAGTGAGGAAAAAGGGGCGTAAAAGAAAAGACAGCCATCCGTGGCTAAGTAAAGTAATAAAGGATAGTATCCGACTGAAAACAAGGGCATATAAAGTAGCCAAATCTAGTGGGAGGATAGAAGATTGGGAAGCATTTAAAAGCCAGCAAAGAATAACTAAAACATTAGTTAAGAAAGGGAAGATGGATTATGAAAGTAAACTAGCAAAAAATATAAAAACAGATAGCAAGAGTTTCTACAGTTTTATATAAAAAGAAAAAGGGTGGCTAAAGTGAATGTTGGTCCCTTAGAGGACGAGACCGGGAAACTAGTGGTGGGGAACATGGAGATGGCAAAAACGCTGAACAAATATTTTGTATCAGTCTTTACAGTAGAGGACACGAAAAATATCCCAACACTGGACAAACAGGGGGCTATGGGGGGGGAGGAGCTAAACACGATTAAAATCACTAAGGAGGTGGTACTTGGTAAGATAATGGGACTAAAGGCGGATAAATCCCCTGGACCTGATGGCTTACATCCTAGGGTCTTGAGAGAAGTAGGAGTTGTGGATGCATTGGTGGTAATTTTCCAAAACTCCCTGGATTCAGGAAAGGTCCCAGCAGATTGGAAAACTGCTAATGTAAACGCCCTTATTTAAAAAGGGAGTTAGACAAAGGCTGGAAACTATAGACCAGTTAGCCTAACATCTGTGGTTGGTAAAATGTTGGAGTCCATTATTAAGGAAACAGTAACAGGACATTTGGATGAACATAATTTAATAGGACAGAGTTAGCATGGTTTTACGAAGGGGAAGTCATGTTTGACAAATTTGCTCGAATTCTTTGAGGACGTAACAAACAGGGTGGATAAAGGGGAACCAGTGGATGTGGTGTATTTGGACTTCCAAAAGGCATTTGACAAGGTGCCACACAAGATTAAAAAATCACGGGATTGGGGGCAATATACTGGCATGGGTGGAAGATTGGCTATCTAACAGAAAACAGAGTGTTGGAATAAATGGTTCATTCTCGGGTTGGCAATCAGTAACTAGTGGTGTTCCGCAGGGGTCAGTGCTGGGACCCCAACTCTTTACAATCTATATTAATGATTTGGAGGAAGGGACCAAGTGCAACGTATCCAAGCTTGCCGACGATACAAAGATGGGAGGGAAAGCAGTGAGTGAGGAGGACATAAAAAACCTGCAAAAGGACATAGACAGGCTAAGTGAGTGGGCAGAAATTTGGCAGATGGAATATAATGTTGGAAAGTGTGAGGTTATGCACTTTGGCAGAAAAAATCAAAGAGCAAGTTATTATCTAAATGGAGAGAAACTGCAAAGTGCTACAGTACAAAGGGATCTGGGGGACCTGGTGCATGAAACACAGAAGGTTAGTATGCAGGTACAGCAGGTGATCAGGAAGGCCAATGGAATCTTGGCTTTTATTGCAAGGGGGATGGAGTATAAAAGCAGGGAAGTCTTGCTGCAGTTATACAGGGTATTGGTGAGGCCACACCTGGAATACTGCGTACAGTTTTGGTTTCCATATTTAAGAAAAGATATACTTGCTCTCGAGGCAGTTCAGAGAAGGTTCACTCGGTTGATTCTGGAGATGAGGGGGTTGACTTATGAGGAAAGGTTGAGTAGGTTGGGCCTCTACTCATTGGAATTCAGAAGAATGAGAGGTGATCTTATCGAAACATATAAGATTGTGAGGGGGCTTGATCGGGTGGATGCGGTGAGGATGTTTCCACTGATGGGTGAGACTAGAACTAGGGGGCATAATCTTAGAATAAGGGGCTGCCCTTTCAAAACTGAGATGAGGAGAAACTTCTTCACTCAGAGGGTAGTAAATCTATGGAATTTGCTACCTCAGAGCTGTGGAAGCTGCAACCATTAAATAAATTTAAAACGGAGATGGACAGTTTCCTAGCTGATAAGGGAATAAGGGGTTACAGGGAGAGGGCAGGGAAGTGGACGTGAGTCTTAAGTTTGGATCAGCCATGATCCTATTGAATGGCGGAGCGGGGCCGTATGGCCTACTCCTGCTCCTCCTACTTATGTTCTTACGTTCTTATCCTCTTTATTGTTTATATACTTTGCATATATCTTTTCTTTAGATTCAATTTTATCCTCATTTCTTTCTTTATCTGTGACATCTAATTATTCGCTGCTTTATTCTTTAATGGAATAATTTCCTCCTGAACACACTCGATCGCGCCTTTAAATATTGTCCACTGTCAATATTTTGCTCCAATTTATCTTCCTTCGCTCTATCCTTATTCCCATATAGTCAGCTATTTTCCAATCTACAGTACCTGTATTACTTTGGTCTTTGTACTATCTATCTCTCTCTCAATCATTATCTTAAACCTTGTATTGTGATCAAAACTACTCCTTTGATCTCCCATCCTTGCTGCTCTTATCTGCTCTGGTTCATTTTCCATTATTAGCTCTGGCTGGGTTCCTCCCTATTGGGTTCCTGGCATATTGGGTCAGAAAGGCGTATTGTACACACTAAAAACTCTCTCCTCTTACTGCCTTTCCCTGCCAGTTTATTTAGGGGTAATTAAAATCCCCCATAATTATGATTTCTGTGTTCACTCATTTCATATTTACCTACATATTTCTCCCTCCACTTTTGACTATTTGGTGGTCTATTATTATACCTGTAATAGTTGGACCGATCCCTTCCTATCCTTTATCTCAATCCATATGGATTCTGTTTCTATCTCTTTATTAGTTATGTCCTTTCTTGTTATTGTTATTTCTGATAAACACAGCTACCCCAGCACCCCTTCTTTCCCTATCATAAATACATTATAGCCTGCAATATTTAACTCCCAATGCTGCCCTGTCTACAGCCATGTTTCTGTTATTCCTATTGCATCTATTTGACAAAAGAACCAGAGGGGCGATGAGGAGAATTCTTTTTACGCAGCGAGTTATGATCTGGCATGCATTGCCTGAAAGGGTGGTGGAAGCAGATTCAATAATAACTTTCAAAAGGGAATTGGATAAATACTTGAAAACATAAGAACATAAGAAATAGGAGCAGGAGTAGGCCAATCGGCCCCTCGAGCCTGCTCCACCATTCAATAAGATCATGGCTGATCTGATCCTAACCTCAAATCTACTATCACTCTACATCCACCCGAACCCATGTGATCTCCCGGGAGAGGCGAAAAAGGAATAATTTGCAGGGCAATGGGGTGGGGGAGAGGAGAGAAGGACTAATTGGATAGCTCTTTCAAAGAGCTGGCACGATGGGCTGAATGACCTCCTTCTGAGCTGTATAATTGTGATTCTGTTTCCTCACTTGTAATTATTGCCTCCAGTTCCAGTTTTGTTGCTGATGCTCTACATTGGTATACAGGCAATTTAGTATGCTCTTAATTTTCATTATGCCTGCTTTATTTTTGTCAGACATTTTATTACTTTCTAGAAAACTTTCTGTTCCCTGAGTGTTATTTTTATATCTCTCTGTACTCTGACCTTTGCTCTCTGCTCTTTTTCTTTAGGTTACTATTATATCCTCCCAAACCCGAACCTGCTCCACCCGCTTTACTAGTTTAAAGTCCTTTCCACTGTCCTATTCATCCTTTGTGCTAGGACCAGTTCAGGGGCAGCATGTTCCAGGGGCACAGCTCCTTCCTGTTCCAGTGCTGGTTCCAGTGTCCAAGAACCCCTCCTTCCCACATCACACTTTTTCTATTTCCCTTTTATTATTAGATATGTAGAATGGACTCGCTTGAAAAGCAGTTGTGTTATGTACCTCAACTCTTTTTTAACAAAAAGTGAGATGAATTTCTGATTAGGAATGGGTTTGATTGAACGTCACAAAGTACGAACGTAGATGATCAGATCCTCTGGAATGCAATGGTTTCTGTCCTGCTGGGACCATGGGAATGTTATCTCTACAATTCAGCTTGTCAAGACTAAAAATAAATTGTAATGTTTTAAATTGATTCCTTATAGCGACGATATACTGCGCATCTCGCATTGCTATAAATTAACTTGTGATTCAAAATGAAGCAAGAATCCCAGTATAACTACCATCAAACTGCCACCCTTTCAACATTTTGTGCTGGTTGATAGCAGCTGGAGGAGGTTCACACTGAACCATAGCAGTTCTGTTCCATACTGGTTGCAGTTACTGTATATTGCTATAAATGCAGCTTAAAAAGTATCTCTGCATTTCATTGCTTTCACTGTCTACTATTTGAAAAGAGCCTCTGTCCCGTGGCTTTGTTTTAAACATAGGACGTTGGTTGAAGACTGGAACGGGCTTGGCTATTAATACCACTGTTGACTAGTCTGCCAGCATTGTCTCACACATGAAGTATATCTCCTGGGGGGGGGAGGCACGGGTCTGCCACGGCATGTGCCACTGTACCCCAATAGGAGTCAGCGTCTTCCGGATGGGGGGAAGTTGAATTAATATATTTCACCAGCAGTCTGCCAGTGATCATAGAAGGGTGGTTACTTTTAAGCACACACCTCTGATTTCACCGACTAGAAAATGGCAAAAGTGGGGAGAGGTTACATGATAGCATCTTGGAAGTTGTACTATTTCTAAGGGAGGTAAATAATCACACGTAAATAAATTGGGGTGAATCCACGAAGGTCAGAATTATATGCGTCTTGAAAGGAGCAGGTTTGACCGGCCAAGTGTTCCTTTCTAATTTCATGCTTGAGTTTCTTGTATTTGTAATAGCAATGGTAAATGTTCAGCATTTTTGCAAGCACACCCATCTACATAGGTTTGAACAAACAAGTCTTGCATTAGGGGTAAATTAGGTGGTGTGTGTGGTGGTTAACAAATGAGACATTGTGTGAATTAGGTGCTTGTAAGTCAGGAGCAAATCCAACAACAATGTTTGTTAAAGTTACCTGTAAAAGTGGGGGGGAAACTTATTCATGACCTCCTTCCAGTTAAAGCACTGCAGCAAGCACATCCACAGAATGACAACCGGCTGCTGAAAGGGTTCGTTTTTAAGTTTTGCTGTCCACAAGTCTCAACATTACTAATGCTAATCTGTTTGTTGGACTATATCTCGCAAGTACTATAATCTTGTGTAGCGGGTCGAAACTATTAATATTTGTTGGTATTAATCCTCCAAAGTTCTTTCCATAATATTTGTTAATCCAATATAGCTGAGGCAGATCAGGGATTTAGATAAAACCTACAACTGGATGACCGTATCTCATTTGAGAAAAACCTTTCTGCCCCCCTCTGGAAATTTTTACCTCAGACATGAATATTAATGTTCACAGCGAGAGCATTTATCTATAAGTATATGTTTGACAGATGCTAGATGAGCAAAAATCTAAAATATGCACTTGGTAGCAGAGATTTAAGTCTAAATTATACCCTTCACAAATACCTAGTGCCTGTAACAAATGTCAGCAGATTATAAATGATGAATGAACAAACCTGATTTGGGAATATGTATGACCAAGTATGAGAGCGTTTTCTATTTTCTTGGGTAGTCAAGAAGGTACATTTTATGAAGCTATTGTATGTGTTGGTGTCCATTCACATTTTATAAAACTATTTTACATCTAATTATGCATTGAGACATTTTTTGTACAACTAAACATAATGACCTCAATCACATACATTTTAGTACATAGTTATGGAATCCCTGCATATCCTAACTCTAAGTTTCTTGAGGATTATCGCCAGCCACATCAGGCTGCCTTGTTTGTGTATTGGGGGGGGTGGCAAGCGAGGCAGCTTCTTTGGCTCTGAGGTTTTAGTAGTCGGTTAGGCTTGGATAGTTGGGTTGCTGGCCGTCGAGACCAGTGGCCCGGTATTCCCCCAGCTCCAGGCCGGGGCCAAGCACCACACGTTCCGAATGATGGGTGTCCCACAAGCGTTTCATAAATGATTTCTTGAAGAAACTGTTCTTTTTAAAAAGCCCATGTAGGTCTGTTTGATGCAGCAACATAATGCTGCTAGGGGCAAAAGACTCCGACCATGCATTGGGGCTAGCTTTCCAGTGGTGCCTGTGAATGAACCGACTTGGGTCAACTGCAAGTATATCCCTGAGAGATGGTCTTCAGTGAGAGTCCTTTGAGGCTGTGTTTTGCAGCATCATTTAATTTCAGACCTGTTCTGCAGGTTTGTATCTTTCATTTCCCCCCCCCCCATTTTCTGGCCTTTTTTACTTGGGAGTGCCTCTTGCCACCTTAGCTGTTCACATGTCTTTAAAGTCTTCAGTTTCTTTAAAGCTTCTTTCTGTTGCCTGACTTGAGATACTTTACATCATCTAACAATCTCCTGTTTTTTTAAAGTAAGCTACTTATCTCTGTGCTTAGAGTATCTACTTGCTCTTCCCTCTTTTGCTGATTCTATTTGTTTCTGAAGAAGGACCCAGCCTGAAATATTGACCTGCCTGTTCGCTCCACAGATGCTGTCGGTTATCAGCATTTTCAGTTTATTACTTTTTATTTTTAATGCTTTTTATTAGGTCTGGTGATCCCTGCTGATTATCTTAAGAAAAAATGTACAGTAACCCAAGGGCTTGGTGATATAAATAGCAATAATGCAGGGTCAAGATGCCATGAATACTTCAATATATTTCTTGAAGCGCATTTACATGGTTATTGTGCAGTCTTTTAAGAATTTTCTGTGTTTTATTAATTTCTGTTTTTGCTGGCAGGATGTTGTGCTAGACAGTGATGCACTTGCAATTGAGTTGTATGATTTTTTTTTAAAGCAAGCAACTAGGAAATATCATAGCTTACCTTGGGGACCCGCTTGAGAGAGATATGGGTAGATATTGATAGCCTAAACTCAAGCAGTTATGTCCAATGAAAGATGTTGAGGTGTGGTATGATCTGTTAGCTTCTTGAACCATTGAATCCAAAACAGTTATCTACTGGTAATTAAATACTGACCAAAGGCAAAATTAAGCTTTGCCAATATTCCCATTTGAACCATAAGAGCATGGGATTGAAAAGTAGTGCAGTATCCTAGAAGCTGTGAGAATAAAGCATAAATCTAACTGAAAAGCTGTATGCAGAGCATCATAAATATTCAGTCATGCTGCGGCCTTTCATTAGCTCTCTGACCCTAATTAGATTAGCTCTCCGACTGCAGTTAAATTACGGAGGAGTTTGAAACCGAAGTCTAATATGCAGCATTAATAAGAATAGCTAACTGATCTTGGAATTTTAATCACAGTTATAGAGCATAAATCCCAGGACGTGATGAGGGGTCTGTACAAGGTATTGGTATGGAAAGATTGTGGATGTTTTGGACAACAGCTGTGTCACATTAGAACAGTGAATTGTGAGTATGTTGACCGAATGGTAAGAGAGTGGAATAGACTCTGCAGTCCATCTGTCCGGTCTTAAAAACTAACTCCCAATCGCCCACTTTCTCAAATATTGATCATCTTCCTTGAATTTTTCCACATTACCTGCTGTCCATTCCATATGTTTGCCACCATCTGTAAAATAGTTAAACTCAAACTCTGCATTTTTCCTCTTCTAAGAACCCAAATCCCTGTTTCTGGAGTTCTGACAATCTCGAGCACTTACTGGGGTTAAATTTATCAAAGATTCTTAAACACTCCTGAGTCTTCTCTCTAGAGTAAGCAATCCCAGGCTCTGCAACCTCTCATGGTTCAAACACCTTATCCTGGCTATCTGTTTGATTCATACCTGTAATATCTGAATATCCTTGCTATAATACAATGGCCAGAATCTTTCCATACCAATACCTTGTACAGGCCCCTTATCACTTCCTGGGATTTGTGCTCTATAACTGTGATTAAAATTCCAAGATCAGTTAGCTATCCTTATTAATGCTGCATATTAGACTTTGGTTTCATTTGAGCTATCCACTGATTACCCAAGTTTCCTCACGTGTTTGGTAGCCTAGAGTCATTTAAGAACTAAGAAATAGGAGCAGGAGTAGGCCAATCGGCCCGTCGAGCCTGCTCCGCCATTCAATAAGATCATGGCTGATCTGATCCTAACCGCCAATCCACTATCACAGGACGACTATCTCCTGAATCTAACAGAATTAGACACACGAAACAGGAGCAGGATCAGGCTACACGGCCCCTGGGCCCGCTCCGCTACCCACAGGGCCATGACCGATCCGAACCTAGACTCATGTCCAAATTCCTGCCCGCTCCCCATAACCCTTAATTCCCTTTTCTTCTAGGAAACTGTCTTATTTCTGTTTTAAATTTATGTAATGATGTAGCTTCGACAGCTTTTTGGGGCAGCATATTCCATGGACCTACCACCCTCTGAGTGAAGTAGTTCCTCCTCATCTCAGTTTTGAAAGAGCAGCCCCTTATTCTAAGACTATGCCCCCTAGTTCTAGTTTCACCCATCATTGGGAACATCCTCCCCGCATCCACCCGATCCAACCCCTTCACAATCTTATATGTTTCAATAAGATCGCCTCTCATTCTTCTGAACTCCAATGAGTAGAGTCCCAATCTACTCAACCTCTCCTCATATGTCCATCCCCTCATCCCTGGGATTAACCGAGTGAACCTTCTTTGTACTGACTCGAGAGCAAGTATGTCTTTTCTTAAGTATGGACACCAAAACTGTACGCAGTATTCCAAGTACGGTCTCACCAATACCTTGTACAACTGAAGCAATACCTCCCTATTTTTATATTCTATCCCCCTAGCAATGAAAGCCAACATTCCATTGGCCTTTTTAATCACTTGCTGCACCTGCATACTAACCTTTTGAGTTTTGTGCACCAGGACCCCCAGATCCCTTTGTACTTCAGTACTTTCCAGTTTCTTGCCATTAAGATAATAACTTGCTCTACGATTTTTCCTGCCAAAGTGCATAACCTCACACTTTCCAGTATTGTATTCCATCTGCCAAATCTCTGCCCACTTACTTAGCCTGTCTATGTCCCTTTGCAGGTTTTTGATGTCCTCCTCACTCACTACTTTCCCTCCCATCTTAGTATCATCTGCAAACTTTGATATGTTACACTCGGTCCCCTCCTCCAAATCGTTAATATAGATTGCAAAGAGTTGGGGACCCAGCACTGACCCCTGCGGAACACCACTGGTTACTGATTGCCAGTCTGAGAATGAACCATTTATCCCAACTCTCTGCCTTCTGTTAGATAGCCAATCCTCTATCCATGCCAGAATATTACCCCCAATCCTGTGATTTTTTTTATCTTAAGCAATAATCTTTTGTGTGGCACCTTGTCAAATGCCTTTTGGAAGTCTAAATACACTACGTCCACTGGTTCCCCTTTATCCACCCTATATGTTACTTCCTCAAAGAACTCCAGCAAATTTGTCAAACATGACTTCCCCTTCATAAAACCATGCTGACTTTGTCTTATTAAATTGTGATTATCCAAATGTCCTGTTACTGTCTCCTTAATAATGGACTCCAAAATTTTACCTACCACAGATGTTAGGCTAACCGGTCTATAGTTTCCAGCCTTCTGTCTACTGCCCTTTTTAAATAAGGGTGTTACATTAGCAGTTTTCCAGTCTGCCGGGACCTTTGCTGAGTCCAGGGAGTTTTGGAAGATTATTACCAATGCATCCACAATCCCTACCGCCACTTCCCTCAAGACCCTAGGATGTAAGCCATCAGGTCCAGGTGATTTATCCGCCTTGAGTCCCATTATTTTATCGAGTACCACTTCCTTAGTGATTTTGATGTGTTTATCTCCTTTCCCCCCCCCCCCCCTCCCCCATAGCCCCCTGCTTGTCCAGTGTTGGGATATTCTTAGTGTCCTCTACTGTAAAGACTGATACAAAATATTCATTCAGTTTTTTTGCCATCTCCGTATTTCCCACCATTAATTTCCTGGTCTCATCCTCTAAAGGACCAACATTTACTTTAGCCACCCTTTTTCTTTTTATATAAGTATAAAAACTCTTTCTATCTGTTTTTATATTTTTTGCTAATTTACTTTCATAATCTATCTTCCCTTTCTTAATCTTTTTGTTATTTTTTGCTGTCTTTTAAAGCTTTCCTAATCCTCTATCCTCCCACTAGATTTGGCTACCTTATATGCCCTTGTTTTTAGTCGAATACTATCCTTAATTTCTTTACTTAGCCACGGATGGCTGTCTTTTCTTTTACACCCTTTTCTTCTCGGTGGAATATATTTTTTTTGGAAGTTGTAAAATAACTCCTTAAATGTACACCGCTGATCATGTATCGTCTTACCCTTTAATCTATTTTCCCAATCCACTATACTCAATTCCGCTCTCATACCTTCATAGTCTCCTTTATTCAAGCTTAGCACGCTTGTTTGAGATCCAACCTCCTCGCCCTCTAATTGAATATGGAATTCAACCATGTTATGGTCACTCATTCCAAGGGGATCCTTTACTAGGACATTTTTAATTAATCCTGTCTCGTTACACAGGACCAGATCTAAGGTTGCTTGCCCCCTGGTCGGTTCAGTTACATACTGCTCAAGAAACCCATCCCTAATACACTCAATGAACTCATCCTCAAGGCAGCCCTGCCCAATTTGATTTGTCCAATTAATATGATAGTTAAAATCCCCCATAATTATAGATGTTCCCTTATTACAAGCCTCAACTATTTCCTGATTGATACTCCGTCCAACCGAGTTGCAACTGTTCGGAGGCCTATAGACTACGCCCACTAGTGTTTTTTTCCCCTTATTATTCCTTATCTCCACCCAAACTGTTTCATTATCCTGATCTTTTGACCCAATATCATTTCTCTGTATTAGTGATTCCTTCCTTTATTAACATAGCCACCCCACCTCCCCTTCCTTCCTGCCTGTCCTTCCTGATCATTAAGTAACCTGGTATGTTTAATTCCCAGGCATTGTCACCCTGCAGCCATGTTTCTGTAATGGCCACAAGATCATACCCATATGTAGCTATTTGTGCCATTAACTCGTCTATTTTGTTACGAATGTTACGTGCATTCAGATAGAGAACTTTCAAATGTGTTTTGTGACACTTAGTTCCTGCTTTTGCCCTTTTTATTACATTACCTTTTACTCCATACCTTCTGCCACTTCCTGACACGCTCTGGTTTTTAATTTCCCCACTGCTACCTAAGTCTATGACCGTCTCTGTTGTCATTTTTATTATTTGCTCTCTAGGAACCTCCCCCCCACTAGTTAGTTTATATTCTGACTATTTATTTCCCTTCCCCGGTGCCATTAACTTACATTTTTCCATATTAAAAGCCATTTGCCATATTATTCCTGGCCTAGTAGCCTATAAGCAGATAACCCATAGTTAGTTTAATTCCTCTCTCATCTCATCCCTATTATGATTTGCACCATAGCCATACCCAGACCATATAAGGCCCATAGGAACTAGATTAGGACAATCAGCCCCTCGAGCCTGTTCCGTCATTCAATTAGATCATGGTCGATCTGTATCTTGACTCCAACTGCCCTGCCTTGGTTCCATAGCCCTTAATACTCTTGCCTAACAAAAATCTATCAATCTCAGTTTTGAAATTTTCAATTGGCCTAGCCTCAACTGCTTTTGGGAGAAGAGAGTTCCAGATTCCCACTACCCATCTGTTCTAACCAAGTTCCATTTGTGTAAATGGCTATACCTCTCCCACTTTACCTTTCCTATCTCTACAGAGTAATCTGCATCCCTGTGTTTATCCAATCTGTCATTGTCAAACCAGATCTCTGCCTCCTTCTCCAGCAAGGGCCTCAAAATGGTGTCGCATTTTATTCCTAGCATTCATCTACAGAATTTGAAGGCATTCATTTTCCCCACTCCCTATACTCCCCTGCCCCCCCCCCCCCCCAATAATCATATCCTTACACTGTTCACATTTACCTACTGTTGGTGTCTGCTCTTCAACCATCATCCACCAGCCCAGCTCTGTATTACCACATCCAGTTTCTGTATTTTTTTCTACCATCATCACTGCTCCTAAATATATAATGAACTGTTTTTCATGGTTGTGTTTGAACATCATGTTGGGGTAAACAGTTATCTCTGCTGAATGGTTCCATGTTTTGGCTAGTTTTCCAGAGATTCAGATTGTGTGATTACGTGGCGGTTTGTGAATACCATTGGTAACTCTAAGGTTCTTGGGGATGTCCTTTCGATTATGTACAGGAAACTCTCGATTTACCGGCACCTAAATAACCGGAAATCTCTGTTAACCGGCAAAATTCAGGAGTAGATTCAGGTAAGTTTTACTTCATATTAGTGACCGTTCTTGGATCTGTGGCTGTGTAACCGGGGTTCCTGCACCTGTTGCTAAGCAACAGGGACGCCTGGATCTTGTGGCCGGGGTTCCTGCACCCGTTGCTAAGCAACAGGGAAGCCTGGATCTGTTGCTGTGTATGGAGCTCTCATACCTTTTATTATACCTCTCTGTAATTCAGACTTTTTGATAAACCGGCACCACGCCGGTCCCGTCGGTGCCGGATGTACTTGGGATCATTCATTACTGTTGCACAGTAGGTGTGCAGTGAAGAGTATGAACAGTGATTGATTGTATCCTGATATATGACTATAACCAAATTGGAGTGGCTGGTGCTGGTAATCTTCAATGTTTCCCACACTCTCACTGAAACTCCACAGTCCATGAATTTATAATCATTTTTCTTTTACAACAGTGTTGATTGTATCTAGTGTACGGAGTACTGGAACGCAGGGATTTCAGAGTCTTTTAGAAACTTAAGTCTTTGCTGTTGTGGTTTCTAATGTTGTATAAACTCATTGATTTTAGATTACAGTTGTGAAGTCTCCAAGTATCTATTAATATATATCAAGCGTGTACATTTCTGCTGTCTCAAAAATACACCAATAAGTGATATGCCTAATAGGCCATTTATTGTCTACCCAAATTCTATAAGCAATGGTTACCCAATGGTTTTTATGCCCCATGCAAACTGAAGGTTAACTAACTTGAAATACAAGAACAGACTGGTGGGCAGAGGGTCTTTACCTTCCTGCATTATGAAGCCACCTATTCTGTTGTTCCATTTGAAGGAATACACTATTCGTGTATATTTCACACTTGTGAAATAGATACCATTTCCTGGCCAGCAGTGAGCTAAGATATGATGAATAACTCCATGATTGAGGCTGATGGGTCAACTTATGAGTGACCGAGTCACAAGTAGGTTATGATTTGCCTCTCGAGTAGAAATATTTGCTGTGTCAGGTGACTAGCTATGACTCATTTGATTTCAAACCCCATGCATATTTTTAATATGGTGGGTGAATTGTAGCTCAAGAAAAACCACTAGAATCTGGTTTGGAACATAATTTTGACACGTCTTAGACCAGTAATTTTCTTTTAATGTTTCCAATTATTTGCCTGTAGGTGTGCATTTTTCTAGCATTGTTCACCTTGATTGCACAGAGCTTGTGAGAGAGTATATTAGGTATGCAGATACTGGGGACAGCTTGTGTTTGGTACTTGGAGCAATTTGTTTGTCTTGGTCCTTGGAGTTCGGCTGGGATGTGGGGCAGGAGAGCGTGCCTAAATTGGATGGGTACACTTTGACCTACTGTTTCCCCATGCAGTATTTTAGTTGTATCTAATTTGGATCCTACTTGGTGCTCGTCTTGACTCCAAGTGAAGCCGACTACTAAACTTGAAATTTCCAAAATTATACTTGCCTTTGTGTACAGGAAACTTTCGATTAACCGGCCCCTAAATAACCGGAACGCTCTATCCACCGGCAAAATTCAGGAGTCGGTTCAGGTAACTTGTTTTACTTTTTTTTTACTCCATTTGTTGCTGTGCAAGGGTGTAGCTGAAGCTGTTGCTAAGCTACAGAGACGCTTGCAACTTGTGCCGATTGTTTTGAAGCTGTTGCAACAGCGTTTGTTGCTTTATACGGAGCTCTGAGCTCCGTATCTTTTACTATAGCGTTCGGTTATCCAGAATTGTTGATGAACCGGCACCACGTCGGTCCCGTCCGTGCCGGATACCAGAAAGTTTCCTGTACTTGAGAATTGCTCATGACCATGGATTCATTAACTGCTAGCGGGCTATCTTGCCTCTTACACACTTTGAAGACAGATAGGATTAGAAGAAAAGCTGAGAATGTTGGAAATCAAGAGCTATAACAGCATCTGAAAAGACAGGGTAACCTTTCTGGTTGAGACCCTTTGTCAAAAATAAATGTACAGGAAACTTTTAACCGGCACCTAAATAACTGGAAATCTCTGTTAACCGGCAAAATTCAGGAGTAGGTTCAGGTAAGTTTTACTTCATATTAGTGGCAGTTCCTGGATCTGTGGCTGTGTAACTGGGGTTCGTGCACTTGTTGCTAAGCAACAGGGACGCTTGGTCTGTGGCCGGAGTTCCTGCACATGTTGCTAAGCAACAGGGAAGCCTGGATTTGTTGCTGCGTACAGAGCTCTCGTACCTTTTAACTATATCTCTCTGTAATCCGGACTTTTTGATAAACCGGCACCACGCCGGTCCCGTTGGTGCCGGATAATAGAGTTTCCTGTAATGAGTTGAATTCTCCTAATCTCGTTGAATGTAAATATAACCAGCTGTGTCAGTACAGAAAGGCAAAAAACATCTGTCTCCAGGGCTTTGTATCATCACATTATATAAATAGGTTTCACCTGATTTGGCACAGTTCCTCAACATACGATATATAATTGCTGATGCCATCCTCCATGACATTCATTTACTTCTGCTGTTCTGCACCTTAAAGCATTAAAATTCTAATTTATTTTAGCTCTCCATTTTAAATGATAAAACTGTCAAATTGATCCATCCTAATTTGGTGGGATTTATCCTTAAGGGAGTTCTTATTTTTATTATGTAGCCCATGATTTAATATAGTTCCAAATTTGAGCAGATCCAAAAAGCCTCTGGTGATGATCCCTCTTCAATGCAAAGGAAGTCTCTACCCAAGTCATCTAGGAATGGCCATGAGGAATCCTGTTGAAAATAAGACTTTAGTGATGACCCAATAACTTGGCCTTTTTGTCTGTGCTATTATCTTAATTTTGGTGAGCATCATATGGTTTCTAACCCTGTTGGTTTATTTTGGGGTGCCTGGCAGGCTAACATTCTGCTACTGGAGGTGTGGTACTAGATACTCCACAGTTGCAGCTAAAAGAGGCTTTGCCACCTATCTCGGATGCCGAATATTGTCTGATCCTACCAGGACATGTGTGGCCTTGCTGCGTGCAAATTGGCTGTTGCGTTTCCTACATTACGGTATAGACTAGACTTCAAAAGTACTTCATTTGCTGTAAAGTGCTGCGAGGCATCTTGAGGTCATGAAAGGCGCGCTATATATTTTCTTTTTCCTCCCTCCCTCAGGTGATGATCTTGGTGAGTATCTCAAGATATTGCTCTGTTTGTCCATTCCAGAGAATCTGCCCTGTCTTATCCAGCTGCTGTTGCCACTTGGAGTCCTTTTTAACTAGATTTCACCCAAAGGCCAAGCTAAACCTTATTTATTGTTCTTTCTGTAAATTCAGTGGCGGGGATGAATGGGTGACTGTGAGGGTATGTGATAAAGAAGCTGCACCACATCTGTGCTTGGTTGTGGCCTGGTCAGTGGCATCTTGTACCTGGCGGAGGTTAAGAGTGCCGTAGGGGAACCAGGAATCTGCTTCACACCTTGTGATCTTGCAATTGAAACCTAGTAATGCTGAACTTTAGCAACAAACAGCTATCATAAACTAGGGCAATAGCCATTGCATGTAAATGCCCGTAAGAGCCTGAAGTCAGCATAAACCCTAATCTCCGTTGAGTCAGCATGTTGTGAGTAAATAGCTGCAACAGCAGAAAAAACAGCTAATAATAGTCATGTTGCGTTTGTTTATTATGTTTGCTTTCTTTTCAATGGAGGCAGCAACTGAAAGAAATATTGAAGATTGAATGCTCTGATTAGTCCGCAACCCCATTATGGTTGTGCCATGAGACTACCAGGATGGTAGAGGGCGAATTAGATGACCTCGGTCTTTTATTGTCCAGCAATTCCTATCTTCCTATGAAGATCTGACTTGTTACCAGAATTTTGACAAATATAGGCACACATACAGATCTCTCAAACACCCCAAAGCATTTCACGTGCATTGAATCCGTTTTATGTACTGTGACGGTTGTGTAGGTGAGCACGGCAGTCATTTAACACACACGGTTGCAAAACAACAATGCAATAAATGACCAGTTAATTGCATATGGTTCAGGAAGAATGTTGGCCAATACAAAAGCAGCAACAGCTTGTATTTACATCGCATCTTTTAATGTAGTAAAATGTCCCACGGTGCTTGCACAAAGAAAACTCTCTGCTTTTCAGAAAGTGCCATGGAACTGAGCAATGTCCATGTGAAACACTGGACCAGGCAGGTGGTGCCTTGGTTTGTTTCAGTCCCATCTAAAGGACAGTACTTTTGAGACAGCTTTACTAAAATGTCAGGTTATGTGCTTGAGATCTGGAGTGGGTCTTGACCCCAAAACCATCTGATCTGTTATCAAGCTAGCCGAGAAACTGTGCCTCTTTCATGTGTAGCTGTAGTGGGGACTGGCCACAGCAAGACACCATGCTGTCCTTTCAGCTCTTCACCTTGTCTTCAAACCCAGGCTTTAGAAAGGGTACAGAGCAGGTTTACCAGGATGTTCCCAGGGATGAGTGACTTCAGTTATGAGGAAAGGTTGGAAAAGTTAGGACTGTTCTCCTTGGAACAGAGACGGTTAAGAGGTGACCTAATGGAGGTTTAAGATGATGAGAGGTTTTGATAGAGTAGATGGAAAAAAGACTCTCTTCCCTCTGCCGAGTGGGTCGATAACCGGAGGTCATAGATTTAAAATTATTGGCAAAAGGTCTAGAGAGGAGATGAGAGTTTTTTCACTGTGGTCGGGATCTGGAACACTCTACCTGAAAAAGGTGGTGGCAGCTGATTCCATCAGTCATTTTAAAAGGGAGTTGGACGGATCCTTGAGGATGTGGAACTTGCAGGATTACAGACAAAAAGTGGGGATGTGGGGCTAAGCACGACTGCTCTTTCAAAGAGCCAGCACAAACACGACGGGTCGAATGGCCTCCTTCTGTGCTGTAGTTTTCTATGATCCTATGAAACTAGATTGATAAAGGAAGCTCCTTCATTTCTTTGCTGTAAGAGTCTTCTGCAAAATTGTCTGACGGTCGTGGGCGATTGTTCACATTGTTATAGCAAAAATTGTGTGGGTGCACATTTTCACACGTGCAGTTGTTTTTAAAGTCCTGCATCAGATTTTTGTTTCTAGCCATCAAGCCTTCCAAAAAAAACACACCACTAGGTTACAGGGGCAGGCTGAGCCACTCGGTGCATCAGTAGTCATAATAGATGTTCAGGTTGCTGCAAGGTCAATATAACATGAAGTGAAATGTGTTTGGGCAGCATAAAGCCAATTTCTGGTCAGCGTGAGTCCGAACACACGACTGGCCACAATTCTCACTCTGGCCACAAGGATGGCTAATGTGGGAAATGAAGATCTGGTGCTGGTGTAATAGGGTGGACTCCCCTGAGATTGAGGTTAAAGCACATTGTTGAGGTTTTACTCTGCATCTCTACCTGTTTGATCTGGGAGTATTTAACAATCAACACTTGTAAAAGTAGAAAATTGTTTCTTCCGCCGCACTACCTACCGTAAGCATTAAAAAAAAAGTAAGATTCTAAGAATCACAACTACTGCTACAAAAATAAAATATTTTGCATACTCGAACAAAAAAAATAATTGACTGACTGCAATGAAATAGGTACGGTAATGTACTAACTTATGATAACAGGAGTTTGAGGAGTTTAAAAAAATGATTGTCAGTTTGGCTCCATTGGTATTGCTTTTGCTTGAGTTAGTAGGTTGTAGTTATTTTTAAATTTGATATTTTTTAAAATCTAAAACTATTCACAACCTGAAGGAATCCAACTCCACACTTCTAATTCTTCACTTTCTGCGCAAGAGGGTGATTGGCAGATTAACAATTATCGCATCGTTAAAAGGGTACTTGTGCTGGTAATTACTAGATGTAACTCTGAGGAGTTTAATGTGCAATTGCAGCAACTTTCCGAAACTCCCGGGGAGGTTAGTCATGAGATGGAGTTTTTGCGCCGCTACTGGCAGAGCGACTCACGTTGCTGGCCGTGTTGCACATTAATAATGGTGTGCGTTGTTCAGGCGCCGTTATTTTTTTCAGCGGAATCTGGTCCATTCTTCATTTGCTGTTTGGGATGGTTCTTTGATTGTTTGCATAACAACTGTGAATGCACTTCAAAAATAATGAAAAGTACTTTGGGACATTCTGAGGAAGAGCTGAGGCACCATATAAATGCATGTTCTTTTGGTCTTTTATACCCTGTATTAACAGTTTAAAAAAAAAAAAAAAAAAAAAATCCCTTCCTAATATTCTGCTCACTCCATTAAGAGTTGTGCCTCTTGCCAAATAGCCACAGGTAGCATAGGTAGTCCCAAAAGAATTTGCAGTCCCTGTCAGTCATCTGGAAAGGGGATGTCTAATGGGGAGAGAATAAACCCACAAAGGATTGGGATGTGATGCTGCAAATGATCTTTCATGACAAGTGAGGTGATGGGGCAGTGGAAATGGCTTAGTGTTTTGTTTAAAAACCTTTACGCTACTGTGCTTTCCACTTGAATGAGTAGCCTTCAGACATTCAATAAATAGTAACTTAATTTGATTTTTACTATATACAGGCTTCTGTAAATGTATTTTTCCATGCAAGATTTTTTTAAAAGTTGTGTGGTATGAATACGTTGTGTACATAAATCATTTTGCCTTTGCACTTAAAGGGAATGTCTTCATATTTGTTGTCATTTTTACTTGAGATCTTAGTTACAACCAATATATATGTTTAGGGAAAAGAAATGATAAATATTGGCCCGGATTTTCCGGGGTCTATAACAGCGTACATGGCCGTCAATACTCCGCAAGTTCCGGGTTTCCACATGCGATGTGCATCCGTATCCCCGGGGAAATGGACATTCGCTGGCGGACAGTTGGGCTATTTGCCCAACTACTACCCAGCAAATGCCCATGAAACTCTTACGTTTGGTAAAAGCAGGCATAAGGCTGCCTTTTACCAGAATGCGGGTTTAAATTTAAATTAAAAAGTGTTTTAAAAATAATTTTAGCATTCAAAAACCTGTAAAATAAGTTTAGGTTATTTTTGGCACCTTGAAAAATGTTTACATTTATTTTTCAAAAAATTAATTAAAAAAAATTATTTAAATTGCATTTTAATTCATCTTAAACATGTAATTTTTTTTATTGCACATGTATTTTTGGGGTAATTACTATTAATCTTACGGGGATTCCATATGTATCAGTAATGGTGACCATGAAACTGTCAGATTGTCATAAAAACCCATCTGGTTCACTAACCTTTTAAGGAAGGAAATCTGCCGTCCTTACCTGGTCTGGCCTATATGTGACTCCAGACCCACAGCAAGTGGTTGACTCTTAACTGCCCTCCGAAATGGCCTAGCAAGCCGCTCAGTTGTAACTAACCGCTACGAAAACCAATAAGAATAAAACCGGACGGACCACCCGGCATCGACCTCTGCACCAGCTACGGACACGGCAATGGCACACCCAGCCCAGTCGACCCTGCAAAGTCCTCCTCACCAACATCTGGGGACTTGTGCATAAATTGGGAGAGCTGTCCCACAGACTAGTCAAGCAACAACCTGACATAGTCATACTCACAGAATCATACCTTTCAGCCAATGTCCCAAACTCCTCCATCACCATCCCTGGGTATGTCCTGTCCCACCGGCAGGACAGACCCACCATGGGTGGCGGCAAAGTGGTATACAGTCGGGAAGAAGTGGCCCTGGGAGTCCTCAACATTGACTCCGGACCCCATGAAGTCTCATGGCTTCAGGTCAAGCATGGGCAAGGAAACCTCCTGCTGATTACCATCTACCACCCTCCCTCAGCTGATGAATCAGTACTCCTCCATGTTTAACACCGCTTGGAAGAAGCACTGAGAGTAACAAGGGCACAGAATGTACTCTGGGTGGGGAACTTCAATGTCCATCACCAAGAGTGGCTTGGTAGCACCACTACTGACTGAGTCCTGAAGGACATAGCTGCCAGGTGGGCCTGCGACAGGTGGTGAGGGAACCAACACGAAGGAAGAACCTACTTGACCTCATCCTCACCAATCTACCTATCGCAAAACATCTGTCCATGACCGTATTGGTAGCAGTGAACACCGCACAGTCATTGTGGAGACAAAGTCCCGTCTTCACACTGAGGACACCCTCCATCGTGTTGTATGGCACTACCACTGCTAAATGGGATAGATTCAGAACGGATCTAGCAGCTCAAAACTGGACATCCATGAGGCGTTGTGGGCCATCAGCAGAATTGTATTCCACCACAATCTGTAACCTCAAGGCCCAGCATATCCCTCATTCTACCATTAACATTGAACCAGGGGACCAACCCTGGTTCAATCAGGAATGTAGAAGGGCATGCCAGGAGCAGCACCAGGCGTACCTAAAAATGTGCTGCCAACCTGGGGAAGCTGCAACATGGGACTACATGCATGCTAAAAAGCAGAAGCAGCATGCTATAGACAGAGCTAAGCGATCCCACAATCAACGGATCAGATCAAAGCTCTGCAGTCCTACCACATCCAGTTGTGAATAGTGGTGGACCATTAAACAACTAACGGGAGGAGGAGGCTCCATGAAAATCCCCATTCTCAATGATGGTGGAGCCCAGCACGTGAGGGCAAAAGGCAAAGATGACGCGTTTGCAACCATCTTCAGCCCGAAATGCTGAGTGGATGATCCATATCGGCCTACCCCTCATCACAGAAGCCAGTCTTCAGCCAATTCAATTCACTCCACGTGATGTCAAGAAACGGCTGAGCGCACTGGATACAGCAAAGGCTATGGGCCCTGACAACATCCTGGCTATCGTGCTGAAGACTTGTGCTCCAGACCTAGCCGCGCCTCTAGCCAAGCTGTTCAGTACAGTTACAACACTGGCATCTATCCGACAATGTGGAAAACTGTCCAGGTATGCCCTGTCGACGAAAAGCAGAACAAATGCAATTGGGCCAATTACCGCCCCATCAGTCTACTCTTAATCATCAGTAAAGTGATGAAAGATATCGTCGACAGTGCTATCAAGTGGCTCTTACTCACCAATAACCTGCTCACTGATGCTCAGTTTGGGTTCTGCCAGGACCACTCTGCTCCAGACCTCATTACAGCCTTGGTCCAAACATGGACAAAAGAGCTGAATTCCAGCGGTGAGGTGAGAGTGACTGCCCTTGACATCAAGGAGCCCTAGTAAAACTGAAGTCAATGGGAATCGGGGGGAAAACTCTCCACTGGTTGGAGTCATACCTAGCGCAAAGGACGATGGTTGTGGTTGTTGGAGGTCAATCATCTCGGCCCCAGGACATCGCTGCAGGAGTTGCTCAGGGCCATGTCCTAGGCCCAAACATTTTCAGCTGCTTCATCAATGGCCTTCCCTCCATCATAAAGTCAGCAGTCGGGATGTTTGCTGATGACTGCACAGTGTCAACGCCTCAGATAATGAAGCAGTCCATGCCTGCATGCAGCAAGACCTGAAAGACATTCAGGCTTGGGCTGATGTGTGGCATGCATGTTACCTGCCACTTAAGTGCCAGGGAATGACCATCTCCAACAAGTGAGCGCCTAACCACCGCCCCTTGACATTCAACGGCATTACCGTTGCCGAATCTCCCACCATCAATATCCTGGGTGTCACCATTGAGCAGAAACTTAACTGGACCAGCCACATAAATACTGTGGCAACAAGAGCAGGTCGGAGGCTAGGTATTCTGCAGCGAGTGTCTCACCTCCTGACTCCTCAAAGCCTTTCCACCATCTACAAGGCACAAGTCAGGAGTGTGATGAATACTCTCCACTTGCCTGGATGAGTGCAGCTCCAACAACGCTCAAGAAACTCGACACCATCCGAGACACAGCAGCCGCTTAATTGGCACCCCATCTACCACCTTAAACATTTACTCCCTCCACCACCGGCACACCGTGGCTGCAGTGTGTACCATCTACAACATGCACTGTAGCAACTCCCAAACCCGCAACTTCTACTACCTAGAAGGATAAGGGCAGCAGGTGCATGGGAACACCACCTCCTCCAAGTCACAACACCATCCATCCTTCATCATCGCTGGGTCAAAATCCTGGAACTCCCTCCCTAACAGCACTGTGGGAGTACCTTCACACTGACTGCAACAGTCCAAGAAGGCGGCTCACCACCACTTTCTCAAGGGCAACTAGGGATGGGTAATAAATGCTGGCCTTGCCAGCGACGCCCAAATCCCATGAACGAATATTTAAAAAAAAAAAAAGTGGAACCTCCATAAGCATATTGGAAATCTCCTTTCTGATTGGTTGGGCTGGCCCGCATGATCCCAGGGATGCTTGTGAACCACAGGCGCCCCTGGGATACGTGGGCCTTTACGCAGGCGTATGCACAGATGCCCAGGAGCGCGAGTCTCTGTGGATCCAGGACCATCAGGTAGGTTCGTAGTTTTATTGTTTTTCGGAGGCATCCGTGGGTAACCTCCGACCGCAAATTCTGGCTCATGGAATAGAAATGTTTTTCGGGGGAGTAAGCAGCCAGGGTAAGCCTGCTTGCATTGTGGTTTATTGTTATTTTCCCCTCTTTTCACCTACTTCCTTTTCCTGAATAAACAATGAACTCCGAGTCATAGAACAGTACAGCAGAGACAGAGGCCATTCGGCCCATCGAGTCTGGCGCCTCTCTTTCGAAGAGCAGTCTAGTTAGCCCCACTCCCCCCTTTGGTCTTTCCACATCAATACTGGCAGTATTTTAGAATACATTTTTTGAGTATTTTTATAAAATATCCGTTGATATTTTGTGGACTAGAAGTTGCAATCCGTAGTGTTTAACACTATAATGAACCACAAAAAAGACACACCTACTGCTCGCCCTTTGGCCTAGTGGTTTAAGTTTGCTTTATTTCCCTCCAGTTCTTAACCACCATTTTACTTTCCTTCCCTAACCTGTGCACTAGCTATGGCCGGGCTGCAAGGGGTTAATAACATGTTCGGCCACTACTGCTTGGAACTGGCTGCCAGATGTGCGCCAGCCGGCTGAGGAGCTACCTTGCCCAGTCGCATTCTTTTTCCTAGTGGCATTCTTGAATTGGCGAAGGCAGGAGGACTGGGAAAGGTAGCTCCTCGGGCTGCTGTCTTTCTTTTCTCCCTCCTTTTGGTGAAACCATTCTGTTTCTTGAAGCAGTGGCTTTACCAACCAGAAAAAGGAATTCCAAATGCTTGAACTTACATTCCAAACTGGCTCTGCGGCATAAACGAGATACTGGTTAACTGAGTGGAATTTCTTCCTTTTTATACGTGAAGACTAACTTGCAAACTACAGAATGCAATTCAGGAAGAGAAAATGTGACACATGAAATGGGGGGTTTCCTCTTTATGCTCATAGCAACTGAAGCCAAGTACCTAATTAAGTCTGTCTTGTTCGTCAATATTAAATATTATGGAACTGAGAGGACACGTTTCCCTCTAGCAGACACACTTGGGGGAGGTGAGGACCGATGATTCTCTTAAAATAAACCTTTTTGGCAGCTCCTCAAAATCAATGAATTAAAATCTGCTGTGTACTGAAGCCTATTGAAGTAGGCTTGGCCGTGAGCAGTGGCATGAAAAGGCTTTGAGCCCAGGCACCTTTTTATTTACTACAGCTTCGACTAGTTCTAAACTTGATGAATTCTAAAATGGAGGGTGTCTTTTTTTGCCTCTCCATATGCAATTTAGTAACATTGGTAGTTTGATTAAAGGACCTAACAGAGTCTGTATTTTCTCCACATTGTTATCCCCTTCTCAGTTTCTGCTTTTCAACCTAGTTTTAACTTGAGATTTCACTTTTAATACAAAAAGATGGAGTTTGATTCATGATAACCTGGAGATATCTTGACACTAACTGTGGAGGAACATTGATGTTGTGGCAATATGGCACACCCAGCGTTTGTCAACCAGCTAGCAGAGAATCCACCCAGAGAAAGGTTAATCATCCCCTTTCTAAAATATGCAAGAAAAGGGCGGTTAATACAGAAATATTGCAGTTTATCAAACATGAACATTAATATCAATTGCTGACATTCTAGCAATATGATGTGTGCATGTGTTTTAATATAAATTCCCCAGTTTCTAACTCCAGTAACCAGTTTGGGGATACAAATATATGTTTGTAGAACAAATTTACTACCTGGTCCTGGGACAAGTTTGGTAAGTCCGGATTTTCCTGTGGCACAAAAGCGTACAAATTTCAGGAACTTTTATTAAATATTGATGAGATGTAACTTCATCTCTTCTCCCCACCCATATAAATTTCTCCTCCTTTCCTGAAGATGCAGAAGTACGTTCTGGTGCAGTTCCACGGGTATCAGCAGCTGCCTGTTTACTCTCTCCTCTCCTTCGGCTCTCGCCTGTGGAGAATAATGTGATACCATAACTGCCACCTCCGATCAGCGAATGCATCGCTGTGGATGAACCTGGGATCTTGTTTGGGTGGCTCACACTATGATAACTACAGATAACTTTATATATATATATATATATATATATATATATATATATGTAGAATAAAAAAACGTTTATTTCTGATATCGCTGCGCTTGTTGGAAGATCGTCAGTGTAGGATATGTTGCTGCTGAAGTTTGCCTCCTTATTGGACAGAAATAAGCCTATAGAAAATGTCGTCATGTATTCAGCTGAGAATATCCCTGCTTGATATTTCAGCTACTAGAACGCATACATTTTAATTGTCGAGCTTTAGAAATGGAGCAATGTTGACTGTAATTTATACTGAATAGCTTAAAAGTTATGAGACTAAACTTGACATTGTGGCTAGTTCATAAACACCCCAGGGAACATCAGACAATTGAAATGGGGCAGATTGCATCGGAAAGGGGATGTTTACCCGGATCCAGTCCATCATAAATGCTGCTTTAGCGATAATAGGACACAACAGGCTGGTTTTCCTGGAGAATTTTTCCAAAAGGGCCATGGTGAGTGCATCCCATTTAAGTCTGACCTGCATGCAATACTGTAGATAACATTGCATCAATTCTGAGATGCAGCACACAACATCGATCATGGCTGGTGCATCTAGGGTCTGTATTTAAAAAAACAAATTTTATTTCATCGGTGAACGGAAGACTTGAGATCTTCTCCCCTTCATAAACTTTTCTAAATCTCTGATTCCTGAAGAGGAAAAAATCCAATGTTTGGAATGAGAAAGCATCCTGCTAGTAACTACTATTCACACTTTCTCTCTCTCTTTCTCCCTTCTTCCCCCCTCCCCCCCAAATCATCACCAGCTAAAGTATTGCTCTCTTTGAAAGTGGTGAGGAAATAACCTGGATTTCATAGATTTGAAACCGAGTTCACATCTGGTACTTCTGAGTTGTATCAATGGCCCAGAAATTAGGTTCGGGGGCTTGCCGCGCGTGCAAGCCCCCGATGTGCACTTACCCGGCGCGCTGACGGCTGAAGCCCGGGCCTGCTTGCATTTCCTGTCACTGGCCCGGTTCAGATGTCGGCGCGCTGTGCTTGCCTGATCCAGCGGCGTAGTTAGTGCGATGTGCCGGCTGGGATCAGGTGAGCACTGGGCAGCCAATCAGGGGAGGGGAAACTTCATTCATGAGTTTGATAGTAAGAACTGTCAAACTCATGAAAACTACGGGCGCCCAAAACACTACTTAAACTTTAAATAAAATTTTAAAAATTTAGACCAGTATAGATGACCGTTAAAATCTTCACTCTCTTTTTAATAATAACATGAAATGGTGCCTACTATCCCCTGCCGAGGGGACAGGCAAGCTCTCTTGTCTTGCTGCTCTACAGCCAGCGTGCTGGAAGGTCACAGGTCAAGGCCACCTGCAGGTTCTCTCTCTCTCTCTCTCTCTCTCTCTCTCTCTCTCTCTCTCTCTCTCTCTCTCTCTCTCTCTCTCTCTCGGAATCCATGCGTCTGCACTGGTTGTCTGCCAGTAGTCTGCTGTGGAATTGTTCCTTGCAAGAATCCATTAAGTTGTATCTTGAGGGCAAGAAAGAACAAACCTGCATTTATCTAGCACCTTTCACATTCTTGGGACATCACAAAAAGCTTCACCGCCAATGAATTACTCTTGAGGTATAGTCACTTTTGTAGGCAAATGTGGTAGTCAGTTTGTGCACAGCAAGATCCCACAAACAGCAAATTGAATTAATGCAATTACCGTTTTGTTAGTGTTTGAAAGGTGAATATTGCCAGTTCATTGGAGAGTTCCCCGCCACAGGATCTTTTACATCCACCTGAGCAGGCAGACAGGACCTCCGCTTAACATCTCATCCAAAAGACTGCGCCTCCATTAATGCAACCCTCCTTCAGTACTGCATTAGTGCCGGCCAAGATTATGTGCTCAAGTCCTGGAGTGGAGTTTGAACACAGAACACAACTTTCTAATTCAGAGAAAAGAGAACAAACTTGCATTTATATGGCACCTTTCACAACCTCAGGATATTTAAAAGCACTTTACAACTAATTAATTACTTTTGAAATGTAGTCACTGTTGTAATGTAGGAAAATGTGGCAGCCAGTTTTGCGCACAGCAAGCTCCCACAAACAGCTGTGCGATAATGACCAGATAATATGTTTTAATTCTATTGATTGAGGGATAAATATCGGCCAGGACGCCAGGGAGAACTCCTTGCTCTTCAAATAATGCCATGGGATCTTTTATACATCGACTTGAAATGGCAGACGGAGTTTAACGTCTCTTCTGAAATACGGCACCTCTAACAGTGCAGTGCTCCTTCAGTAATGCACAGAACTGCCAGCCCACATTGAGAAGTCTCAAGACCCGAAGCCATAGTCTTCTGACTGAGGCAAGAGTGCTGCCACTGAGCTAAACTAACACTGATCGAAGTTAATCTACACTCAATAAAAACAGTAATAATCATACTTTGAATGGCCAACATGGCATTTATGAACATAAATAAAAACAGAAAATGCTGGAAATACTCAGCAGGCCGGGCAGCATCTGTAGTGAGAGAAACAAAGTTAACGTTTTAGGTTGATGACCCGTCATCAGAACTGGAAAAAGTTGGAGATGTAACATTTTAAGCAAGTGTAGGGGCAGGGAGAGGGGGGAGGAGAGGAAAGAACAAAAGGGAAGGTCTGTGATAGGATGGAAGGCAGGAGAGATTAACATACAGTTTACTTCATATCTCCAAAACACAATCACTTGATGCCACCTGGGTGTGTTACATGAACTATTGACCTCTAAAACAATATTGAAACTATAAACGACCTCTACTGATTTCTGGGGGCGGGTGGCTTGGATTTGTCTTTACAGCCAATGAAGACACAATAGGATTTCTGCACTGAAGTTTTTTTTTTCAAATATTGCTGGGACTGTGATGCTGCATAAAGAATCCTGAAGCTCATAGTTTGTACTTGATCAACATGGTTCACGCAATGCTAACTCAATCATCCTATTAATGTAAACTTTGCTTTTCTGGTAAAGCACAATGCAACATGATGTGGGACCCATAGACACACTCTTAACTATCAGTTGATAACAAACCAATATAGAAAAGTACCGCTATGCTGAACAAATTCTCTTTAGAAAAGTCACTATTATGTGCCCTTAAAATGGATCTTGCTTGTGTGGTTTCTGAGCCTACACCTTCAGTGTTCTTCCTTCACATGATATACACCATTCCCTATAGAGGATGGAAAGTCTTGGAATTACTCTTTTTTTGCCCCCCCCCCCCCCCCCCCCAAAAGTACTTCTCTGCTTCTGCCCCTTTTAAAGAAGAAAAAGATAGTTGATAAATTTTCCTGTCGGCACGTAGAGCCTTGAATAAGGTCACCTTCACTTCTAGGTCACTCCAGTGATGTCACTTACAGAGGACCGCCCAGTACGTCTCGGCGTGGTTTCAGTTCAAACGGTTGGGGGTGATTTGAAACCAGCCTTGGCACTCTGCAATCCACCTTGCCCAGAAACCGATGCAGCAGGTGCTGGCCCTCTGCTTGGTTTCCAGGGTTTTGTAACTGAGGTGCTCTGGGAAGCTGCCTATTTACTGATGCCACTGGCATGGTCTAAGAGGGAGGGATATCACACTTGCCATGCCTGCAGAAAAAAATTGTGTTAAAAGGCTAATAAGGATAAGGAAGTTGATATTTGTTTTCTTACATTAAAAACAGGGGAATGCTAACAACAAAAATAACCTCTTCATTACTTTTTTTCCTCTAAGAAGGGGAAACTATTCCAAGGTCTTTGCTAATTCTACAATTAGGTACACAAGTATCTCAGATGGTGTTCTTCCTTTTCTTGCTTCATGAAGCAGGCTCTGGCCTGTGCTTTGCATCATCCTTGATGCATGGATATCGGGAACTTGTGATGTGGGATTTTTAAACGGCAATATTGTTTGAAGGCTAGGCACTACCCAGCAGACATAACTGACCTAGAAAACTCTTCACTCCTTACTTGGCTGTAGGGTGGATCTGGGCTGAGAGACCAAGAAAATGAAGGGCAAAACTGAGAGGGAAACAGAATGTGCAAAACAACTCCAAAACAGAGGCTACAATATGTTCACTCATGAGAAGGAGGCTTCACAGCGAATCATACGTACTGCATAGTTCTTTTAAGTTGTCTTTCACATTGATATGGCACCAGTAGTAGTGCCATATTATTTACATAATTATATAGTGTGTGTATAATTACTCTGTCAATAACTACAGTACTTTGATGTTTGGTAAATGGTAAAAGCAGTTATTACTTACGGCTGTCCCTATTGCAAATCATGGGATTGTGTGAATGCCATTGTGAAGTGACACCCATTGTTCTGTCCAGCATGTGTTTTAGGTGTGAATGGGGAGGGAGGTAGAAGTGTCTAATGATTTAAAAATCACAGTTGGTAAATGGAAAGTGGGTACGTTTTCAAAGTACTGAAGTTGCCGCGATATAAAAGTGGGAGACAAAGCTGTTTTTAAAAAAAAAAACATTTATGGGATCTTGGATTTTATAAAACAGGCATGGAGTACAAAAGCAGAGGTTTTTTGTTGGGCTGCACTTAGAATATTGCATCCAGTTTTGGGCACCCTGCTTTAGGAACGTTGTTGAGGCCACAGAGCGTGTGTAGGAGAGATTCACCAAAATGATAGCAAAGGTGTGAAGCTTTAGTTATGAGAGATTAGGGGAACTAGGGCTCTTTATCACTAGAACAGTGAAGTTTAAGAAGAGATATGATGGAGGTGTTCAAGTTTGAAGGGTTTCGATTAGGTAAATAGGGAACAACTATTTCCACTGGTCAGTAAGTCAGAAACTAGAAGGCATAAATTTAGCATCAAGAAAAGGGGAAAAAATGGAGAATTCTTTTTACACACAATGTTGTTAGGACATGGAATGCTGTACAGGAAACTTTCAATTTACCGGCACCTAAATAACCGGAAATCTCGGTTAACTGGCAAAATTCAGGAGTAGGTTCAGGTAACTTTTATTACTTGTCTTCCTCCATTTGTTGCTGTGCAAGGGTGTGGCTGCAGCTGTTGCTAAGCTACAGAGACGCTTGCAACTTGTGGCCATTGTTCGGAACCTGTTGCTAAACAACAGGGTTTGTTGCTTTATTCGGAGCTCTCCGCTCCATATCTTTTACTATAGCTTTCGGTTATCCGGAATTTTTGATGAACCGGCACCACGTCGGTCCTGTCCATGCCGGATTTAAAAAAAAGTTTCCTGTATCAAACAGTAGTGGAAGCCGAATCCATAAGCGCTTTTAAAAGTGAAGTGAATAAGTATTCGCAAAAGAAAATAATGAACAGGTTCTGGGGAAAGGGCAGGGGAATGAGACCCTTGAGATCTTGGAGAGCTGGCAATCGGCTCAATAGTCTCTTCTGTGCTGTAAAATTCTGATTACATAATTTCTTTTCTTTTTCAGTGCGAGGATGCCGCCCTGGAAAAATTGTACAGATGACCGAGGCTGAAGTAAGAGGTCTGTGTATAAAGTCGCGAGAGATCTTTCTCAGCCAACCTATCCTTTTGGAATTGGAGGCACCATTAAAGATCTGTGGTAAGCAGACATTTGCTGTTACTTTGGAACTTGGATCTTAGATCACTGCACTACTATCAACAAATAGGTTCACTCTAGATAGTACGCAAGGCCTAGCTTTGAATCTAACTCTAATGTCAAATGAATTTGGCTAGTTTCCCAGTAGATAAAGATCTAGACACAAAACTGTCCACAGTTCAGTAAAAATAAGGCTGTATGCAAAATCAAAATATTCTGTTGCAAGAGCAGGCAGTAATCCTCTGAGCTGGTTTAGGCACATTTATTATGCCCGAGTGAAAGTGAGCTTTGTGCTGTATTTGGCTTGGGCTGTTCTAGACCAGGCAATACTTGATGTTGGGTGCAAAAAGTGGAATTTGTTCCTCAACCCCCCCACCAAGCATTCGCACCCATTAGCCTGGAGGGCACCACCTCCAGAAATCTGGCTAGGTAAGGTCTTCGTGTCTAAAGGGGACGTGAACGTGCAGTAATTGTCCACTGTTCTTGAAGTTTATATTTTAAAATTGATAGTTAAAAGCAACCATCAATTTGTCAGTGACTTTCTTTTTCTGCATAGTTGGTTTTGTTGACCAGGAAAGAGGACGCATAAAAAGGGAAAACACATTCCCAGCACCCCCTCTAAGAAAGAATATTGGAAAGGATAAATTGAGAGAAAGTGAACCGAGACAGCTCTCGTGCATCTTCTGGTTAAGAGCAGATAGAGGCCTGGGAGCAGATAAGTCGGCCTACCTTACAGTTGAGGAATATCAACTGGCACTAGGGACTTTAATAGATGTCACATTCCTAGATAGCCTTTATTAAGTTGAATTTTTGTTGCAGCCTGTACAGTAACATCTGCTGCAGTGCAAATTGTTACAGTATGATTTTTTTTATATAGGAATTTGGCACAAGCACTAGTAATATACGCACTATGTATTCCTATTTACAATTCTGGTAAAATGACATTGGAACACAAGTGTATAGGAGTCCAAAAGATCATTGGAGTCATGTGGCTGGTACTATATACTATGCTCTCTCTCATATTCTTCAATTATTTATTTTACCAAAACAAACTATCCTTTGAGTTTTTGAAAATGTATACATAAATAGTTGGATTCAGACTTGCTTTCCAAGACCTAATGGGCTAGTTATCTGCTGATCTTTTAAATATAATTGGTACAACAATAGATAGTCAGAGTTATACAGCACAGAAAGAGGCCCATCGCGTCCGCGCTGGTCATCAAGCCCTGTCTAATCCCATTTTCCAGCATTTGGTCCGTAGCCTTGTATGCTATGGCATTTCAAGTGCTCATCCAAATGCTTCTTGAATGTTGAGGGTTCCTGCCTCTACCACCCTTTCAGGCAGTGAGTTCCAGATTCCAGCCACCCTCTGGGTGAAAAAGTTCTTCCTCAAATCCCCTCTAAACCTCCTGCCCCTTACCTTGAATCTATGCCCCCTGGTTATTGACCCCTCTACTAAGGGGAAAAGTTCCTTTCTATCTACCCTATCTATGCCCCTCATAATTTTGTACACCTCAATCAGGTCCCCCCTCAGCCTTCTCTGCTCCAAGGAAAACAACCCCAGCCTGTCTAGTCTTTCTTCATAGCTGAAGCGCTCCAGCCCAGGTAACATCCTGGTGAATCTCCTCTGCACCCTCTCCAAAGCAATCACATCCTTCCTATAGTGTGGCGACCAGAACTGCACACAGTATTCCAGCTGTGGCCTAACCAGCGTTTTGTACAGCTCCATCATAACCTCCCTGCTCTTATATTCTATGCCTCGGCTAATGAAGGCAAGTATCCCATATGCCTTTTTAACCACCTTATCCACCTGTTCTGCTGCCTTCAGGGATCTATGTACATGCACACCAAGATCCCTCTGATCCTCTGTCTTACCTAGGGTCTTACCATTCATTGTGTATTCCCTTGCCTTGTTAGTCCCTCCAAAATGCATCATCTCACACTTTTTTCAGGGTTAAATTCCATTTGCTACTGTTCCGCCCATCTGACCAACCCGTCTGTATCGTCCTGCAGACTGAGGCTACCCTCCTCGCTATTTACCACCCCACCAATTTTCGTGTCATCTGCGAACTTACTGATCAATACTGTTAATCACACTGCCAAATATCAGGTCCGGGAAACCAGGGTGTAAATTTATTGGGCTTTGCGGTTGGTGGTGTAGCTAAGGAGAATGCTGCCGACATCCGAAGGAAATCTGCACTTGCCTTGTGCGAGCCCCCCTTCGAAAACTTGCTTTCAAACGCTGCAGAGTTGTGTGCAGCGTAGTGCCCCACAGAGCGCACTATTGGGCTCCTTTCACTTCCTGACTCTTGGGCAATCAGGAAACCGAGGAGATTGCTGATTTGCCCACAACTCATTTTAAAAGGCTATTAAAACATGCATGCCATTCGGTTACAGAAATGAATGTATTTACTCGACTATTTCTGCCATAAATGCAGAGTGAGCTTTTGCCGGGAACAACCCGTTTCCCCCAGCGGGCACCCTTCAACCACTGGTCGGGTAAGGCGGCCCAGTCTGATCCCATCGGACTTCCAAAAGGGGAGAATTTTGACACACTCTCCTGGCCGTGGCTCACCTCATAAAACAATTGTCCGTTAATAAAATGTAGCGGTGATATTCGTCCCATTCAACTTTCTCAAGCTATTTTCTACCCAATAATCAAGATAAGATGTTACCACTATTTCTAAAAGCAAAACACAGCTGGGATAATGGACACAATCCCTTTCTTTCAGTATGAATAACCTAATCTGCTGGAAACAAATTTGCTATGTGTTTGATCAATACAAATCATCTAATGGACAGAAAGAGCTCCTTCAATATATCGTATATGGAAGAGAGAATGGGAGGTTACATTTTTGTGTGACAGCAGCAATATTTGAAACAGGTTTGTATTACAATTATACAATTTTCTCATCTCATTTCGCTCTCCACCCCCCCCCCCCCCCCCCCTTTCACTGTGCAACAGGCTTCTGGCGCCTATTTGCACCCAATGTAAACATTTTCAGGGTAATTAATTCGCAGTAGGTGGGCAATTAGCCCAACTTTTCGCCAGCATGTTCATTTGTATGAGGAGGTGAAACGTGCAGTCGGAACTTGACAGACCGCAAGTTAGGTCAATTTCAAAGGCAGTATGACGGCGTACATGGAGTACGCTGTCATACCGACCGCGAATTCAGGGCCATTGTTGTTGCTGCACTTACTATTAATTAAGGAAGCCAATCTGAAGTGGCTCCAGTTTGGCCAGGCTTAACCCCATTCCAAGAACTTCAAGCACAAAATAATCATGACTCTAATTCTGCATTCTCTTTCAACTTTTCATGGATTCTGGGCAAGGGAAGGATTACAGTGAACAATTAAGGGTGTCCTTCCGAACTCCGAGTTGGACTAAAAGTGTTTAAATCTCCTCTGTTTCTTGATTGGCTAAGAGTCAGGAAGTGAAAGGAGCACCGCCCCACGTGATCCCAGATACGCATACGCACAACGGTGCGCTCTTTTGTGTTCACATTTGGGTGTTTTGTTGCGATCCTTGTAGAAGGGATTTTCTGTGTGGGTCGTTAAATGTTAAACTGGGTTGCTGGATCTATATTAAGGCTGTGATTTGTTTCTTCCCTTACTCTTACCTTTTGGAGTTTGGTAAAGCTTTTATTAAAAGATCTTTAATATTCAAGGCAGGGAGTGACTGTTCTATTGATGTACCTCATAAAATATATTTGCTTGGAGTTATGCCAGTAGCACAATACAGAACATACTGCGCTCAGCATTAATGCTAATCTATAGTCACTGAAGTTCTATCTGTAGTCAACTGCCAGCAGTAACCTTATTGACATTGTGTGCGTGTGTGTCAGTATGGAATCCCTCCTTTCTCCCCTGGTTGCTCTGTATTCTGCTGATACTGCTATCGGCTGGCTACGAAGTCAGCAACCCTAGGTACTTCCTCCAATTTGATTTGCCTTGTCTCTCCCCACGTAAGCATAGCTAAGATCACCAACAGTGGTACTGGAAAGAAAGAAAGACTTGCATTTATATAGCACCTTTCACGACCACCGGACGTCTCGGCGCTTTATAGCCAATGAAGCACTCTTGAAGTGGAGTCACTGTTGTAATGTGGGAAACGCGGCAGCCAATTTGCACACAGCAAGGTCCCACAAACAGCAATGAGATAATGACCAGATAATCTGTTTTTGTTATGTTGGTTGAGAGATAAATATTGGACACGGGATAACTTAAGAGATTTTAGTGATCTTCAAAATTTCCCAGTTATTGCCCCTTCAAGGTTTGCTCACACACGTGGAACTTGTGACTTGGAGTTCATGACTGTTGTGCCTTTTGGACTACATTGTGAGCTGTTCTTTTGTGACTATTTGATCTATGTTAGAAATCTCCTACTGTCGCATAATGTAATTTTTACTCCTCCTGGTTTAGGATTTTGATAACTAACTAGCATTTCAACTTTTTTTCTTTTTAACATACAAATAGTAGCTTGAAGGTTCAAATTTGTCTCTTGTGCATCTCCCTCCCTGATTCCATTCTGTGTGTGTGGTATGTTGGACATTTTGATTGGAGCAGGAGCCGTGCTAGTAGTAGCAAAAGTAAACGTTGGCCCCTTAGAGGCTGAGACAGGAGAAATTATTATGGGGAATAAGGAAATGGCAGAAACGTTTAACAACTATTTTGTATCTGTTCACAGTAGAAGACATAAAAAGCAAACCAAAAATGGTGGGGAACCAAGGGTCTAATGAGGGTGAGGAACTTAACGTAATTAATATAAGTAGAGAAAAATACTAGAGAAACTAATGGGAGTAAAAGCCGACAAATCCTGACCGCTTGCATCCTAGGGTTCTAAAAGAGGTGGCTGAAGAGATAGTGGATGCATTGGTTTTGATCTTCCAAAATTCCCTATATTCTAGAATGGTCCCAGCGGATTGTAAGGTCGCAAATGTAACACCGCTATTCAAGAAAGGAGGGAGAGAAAAAACAGGGAACTACAGGCCAGTTAGCCTGACATCAGTCGTCGGGAAAATTCTGGAATCCATTGTTGAAGAAGTGGTATCAAGTCACTTAGAAAATCATAACATGGTTAGGCAGAGTCAACATGGTTTCATGAAAGGGAAATCATGTTTGACAAATTTATTTAGTTTTTTGAGGATATAACTAGTAGGGTAGATAAAGGGGAACCAGTGGATTTATTTAGCATATATGGATTTTCCAAAAGTCATTCGATAAGGTGCCACATAAAAGATTAGGGTTCATGGGGTTGGGGTCATATAATAGCATGGATAAAGGATTGGTTACCGGACAGAAAACAGAGCGTAGGGATAAACGGATCTTTTTCTGGTTGGCAGGCTGTAACTAGTGGGGTGCCGCAAGGATCAGTGTTGGGGTCTCAGCTATTTACAATCTATATTAATGACCTAGATGAAGGGGCCGAGTGTAATGTATCCAAGTTTGCTGATGATACAAAGCTAGGTGGGACAGCAAGCTGTGAGGAGAACAGAGTCTGCAAAGGGATATAGATAGACTGAGTGAGTGGACAGTGAGGTGGCAGATGGAGAAGCCTAAGAAGGAGGCAGATGGAGTACAATGTAGGGAAATATGAGGTTATTTACTTGGTAGGAAGAACAGAAAAACAGAATTTTTTAATATGGTGAGAAACTTTCAAATGTTGGTGTTCAGAGAGATTTGAGTGTCCTCGTGCAAGAAACACAAAGCTAGCATGCAGGTACAGCAAGCAATAAGGAAGGCAAATGGCATGTTGGCCTTTATTGCAAGGGGGTTGGAGTATAAGAGTAAGGAAGTCTTGCTACAATTGTACAGGGCCTTGGTGAGACCACATCTGGAGTACTGTGCACAGTTTTGGTCTCCTTATCTAAGGAATGATATACTTGCCTTTGAGGCGGTGCAATGAAGGTTCACTAGATTGATTCCTGGGATGAGAGGGTTGTCCTGTGATGAGAGATTGTGTAGAATGGGCCTATACTCTCGAGTTTAGAAGAATGAGGTGATTTCATTGAAACATACAAGATTCTGAGGGGAATTGACAGGGTAGATGCTGAGAGGTTGTTTCCCCTGGTTGGAGTGTCTAGAACTAGGCGGCATAGTCTCAGGATAAGGACTAGGCCACTTAAGACTGAGAAGAGGAGGAATTTCTTCACTCAGAAGGTTGTGAATCTGTGGAATTCTCTGGCCCCAGAGGGCTGTGGATGTTGAGTCTTTGAGTATATTCAAGGCTGAGATTGATAGATTTTTGGACTCTAGGGGAATCAAGGGATATGGAGATCGGGCGGGAAAGTGGAGTTGAGGTCGATGATCAGCCATGATCTTATTGAATGGCGGAGCAGGCTCGAGGGGCCTACTCTTACTACTTATGTACTTATCTGAGGTGCTCCTTACATGGTTGAAGCCACTTTAAATGGGTCAGGTGTGCATTTTGGGGGTAAGAGGAGAAACCAGTTGATGTGCATAGTGAGCGGCCACGTGCCCTATTTTAGTGTGCTGGCACCTTCCTGAGTGAGCAAGCCTGGTCACGATGTGATGTGCTGTCACACAAGATTTATTTGGCAGTTAATTTACAAAGCTAACAAACGCGCACACCAAAAGACCCTCCTAGAAACAAAATGCCTGGCAACTGGTAGGTAGAGATTACTTTCCACAGCGCACACTCTCCTTCCCTTCCTTGTCCCAAGATGATTAAGTACCTTTTTTATTGATGAAATTACTCCAAAAAAAATACAAATTCTGTGTTAGTCATTGATCAGACTCTGAAATGTAAATCACGATGGATCTGGAATCTTTAAGGGAGAGAAGGAACTCTGCCAAAAAACTTTTACAAGCTGCTTGCTGTTTTCTGTGCTGGTTAGACATCCCAGTGTTGGCGACAGAGGACTGCAAAAAGTCAGTGGTCACATTGCTGTACAATATTGCATATTGTAAAGCGATCTCTATTTCCTGCCAAGTTAGCTAAAACAAGAAAGAGACAGGAGATTTATTCATGGTGATCCCTTAGATTGCATAATAGTGTATCCGTACAACTGTATGCAAATGGGGACACGAGCATATCTCGAGTAGTGATTCACTTGATGATTCATCATTCTTATAATTGAGACAGGAAAAAGCATGTTTCAAATCATTCTGTGGACTTAAAGATAAACGTGTATTTATATCTCCCACATTGCAGTCAGACACTAGTCTGAGCTAGAAGGTAACCTTTTTGATTTTAATATAGATGTGCCTTACTTACATTTCACAAACAAACTGCTTCATAAAATCTCTAACCAGGCTTATTGGTTGTATCTATTGTCGGTGCTCAATTTGTGCTGCAGCAAAGCCATCAATTGCAAGGCTATTTTTAAAATTTCAACTAGGCGCATTTCCTCCAAGGCACAGTAGCACAGTGTTCGACTGAGAGCTCTGCCTGCAGCACACACCCATCTAATAAATGAAGACATTTGTAGCCCTTCTGTAGACATGCACCAGTGCGCAACCAGGTCACAATGAGATGATAAAGGACTCAAATCTACTCTCGGGAAGGGAGAGAGGTGGAGAATAAAGACACAGTTGCGCATTGATCGAGATGGCAGAACCGACAAGTTCACTTTACTGCAGGTTACTGAAATAAACAGAACAATACAGAGCCTATCTCGGAGACAATTCTGACGAAAGCAGAAATCCGAAATGGATCTTGTTGGGCATAGGAAAAGGACGGGAAAAGATCATCAGGGCAATTAATCCAGCCCCATCCAGATGCATTGCAACCACATATACCATTTACACAACCTTTAATCACACCATCTCCAGACGTGTATAAAAACTGCAACCAACTTAAGAAAAATGGGGAAATTCCTGTCCAACCCTAAGCCAAGAAGGCCACGATAGCCTATTACTCTTCAACCCCACCTAATTAATAATGACTTCTACAGCAACAGCAGCAGCTGGCATTATATAAGCACCTTTTTTAAAGTCCCAAGGCACTTCACGTGGAAATAAACAGAGGACTGGAATCTGAGACATGGAAAGAGAGATTGGGAGGAATAACTGGTAACCTGGTTGAACAGATGGGTTCTGAAAAGGGAGAGAAAAGTTGAGAGTTTGAGATTTTAGGGGGGCATTCCTGAGAGTGGGGCCAAGGCAGCTGAAGGCTCTGCCAACAAGGGGTAGTGGGAATCTACAAAATGCCAGATTCAGAAATCTAAAGGGTATATGTGGGTATAAATGAGGCTGCAGAAATATGGCAAGACCGTGAAAACATTTGAAGAGGAGTTTAAGTTTAATATGTCGAGGAGCAGGTAGCCAATGCAGATCAGTGAGGAAGGGAGTGATGTGCGCATGGGGCTTAATGGTGGGCAGGATATATGTGGTTGCATTTTAGACAAGTTGACGTTTGTGCAGCCTGGGAGAGTGGACAGAAAGGTTAATAGCGTGCATCCCTCTTAACTTTAACACAAAATAAAGAATCATTTAATCAATTTTAGTTTATCCTTCCAGAAAGATACTACAATCCCCATCAAGGCATGGTTGGTTGTTAAATGATTAATGGGCTGTCGTGGCCTTCTGGAACTTTACTCAATTGGCTCAGGGTTGGACAGGAATTTGCCAGTTTTTTGAAGTTGGTTGTAGATTTTTTTTTCTTGAATGTTTTCAGCTCCAGTACTATTACGTCCGTGAATGATTGAGACACGGACAGCAGGAGTGGAACAAAATAAGTCTTTACTGATGGAAGTCAATAGTGAAACTGAAAAAAGAGGCTCACTAGCGCCTTTTATACATGGGTGGTCACTGCCGGTACTGCAGTCTGAGCCCAGTTATTCTCTTAAAGGTATATACACAACAATTCCTCCCCTTTTAGATAAACAGTACATAACATTCATTTAACAACTAAATGATAACTAATTACAATCACAATTACTGTTGCTAGATACATTGGGTAAGTTTAAGCAATTATAAGTTCAGTCTTTGAGGAGGCTTCCTGATTCTGTCTGGATAACGCCTCTTTGGGGTATCAGGTTCTTCTGGCAATGTTGAGTCAGGATCAATGTCGTCGTTTGGTTCATCTTCCAATATTACCGGTCCTGCGGTAGCTGCAATTGGAACGTCGATTTCATTACCAGGTGTATCAGATCGTGGTGTGGAGTTGACATTTTCCAGTGACTCTAGAATCTGGTCAGCATGGCGTCTTACAATGCTGTCCCAACGTCCACGGTATACATGAGAGGTCCTTGCCGTGTACAAATCGTTCCTGGCTGCCATTTCTCAGTGCGGTAGTCCCGGGCCAAAACTGGTTGACCTATCTTAAAACTCCTGGTCGGCCTTTCATTCATATTCTGAAACTGCCTGTTTTCCACATCTCTTCGGACGTTTGGCTTAACCAAATCCAAGCGGCATCGTAGTCTTCGATTGAAGAACACCATGGCTGGAGTTTGGTTGGTAACCGCATGTGTCGCATTCCGGTAGGCAAACAAGAAGTTGTCCACCTTGTGTTGTAGGGGTACATCTCCATTACTCATTGCCTTGATAGCCTTCTCGAATGTTTGGACAAACCTCTCGGCCAATCCATTAGTGGCTGGATGATATGGGGCAGATGTGTAATGCTTAACACCATTGTTCTTTAAGAACCTCCGGGACGCTTCAGACACAAACTGTGGTCCATTGTCAGAGCAAATCTGTTCAGGCAGCCCATTCCTGGCGAATATGGTTCGTAAAACTGATAGTTTTTTCCGTGGTGGTTGAGGACATTTTTATTACCTCTGGCCACTTTGTGCATCCACCGCAATTAAAAACATCGAGTCCATGAAGGGACCAGCAAAATCAATGTGCACCCTTTGCCATGGAGATGAGGGCCACTCCCATGGATGCAGAGGAGCTTGTGGTGGGGCGTTTTGGACCTTCTGGCATCCTGCACAGCTCTTGGTCATCTCTTCGATTTCTCTATCGATTCCCGGCCACCACACAAACACACTGGCTAAGTTCTTCATTTTTACCCCACCCAGATGACCCTCATGAAGCTCATTGAGCACTCTATCCGTCAACTTGTGTGGATCCAGAGTAGTAATTCCACCTATCAAGGTTCCTCTGCACACTGATAGCTGTTCTCTTCTCGGCGAGAATGCTGGCAGCAGTGGTTCGCCATGTGCTGGCCATCCCTTCACCGTTAAATCATAGACCCGTGATAGTGTCGGGTCATTCAGTGTTTCCTTTTCTATGTTTGCATTCGTCACAGGGAGACATTCGACTATGGTCAAGTGGAATAACTCCATTGGATCCACTGCAAGGTCTTCTTCTTCCACCGTCGGCAACAGTAGGCGTGACAATCCATCAGCATTTCCATGCTGTTTAGTTCCTTTGTACTCGATGTCATATTGGTGTGCCCCTAGGAAATGGGACCATCTCTGCAGCCGTTGTGCTGTCATTATCGGTACGCCCTTCTGAGGGTTGAAAATGGAGACGAGGTGGTTGATCGGCTAGTAGAGTAAATTTTTGACCGTGCAGGTAGTGATTGAACTTCTTCACCCCCCACACTAGGCTGAGGGCCTCTCTGTCAATCTGGGCGTAGTTACGCTCGGCAGAAGTTAACGAGCGTGACGCAAAAGCTATCGGCCTCTCTAAACCATCAAGGAATTTATGTGACAGTACCGCCCCAATGCCGTAGGGAGACGCATCACACGCTAGTCTGATCGGCAGTGCTGGGTTGTAGTGAGCCAATACTTCCCTTGAAGTGATTAAGTCCTTACTCTTCTGAAAAGCACGCTTACAATCATCGCTCCATTTCCATGCTACCCCCGTTCGTAGCAGGGCGTTCCGTGGGTGCAGAATTGTCGACAAATTCGGCAAAAACTTAGGATATTAATCACCAATCCGAGGAATGACCTCAGTTGCGACACATTTCCAGGCGCTGGGGCCTTAACAACCGCTTCAATTTTGTCAGGGGACTTATGTAACTCCTCTTCATCAATCACGTGGCCACAATACGATATCTGTTTCTTACAAAATTCACATTTGGGGCGGTTGGCTCGCAGCCCATGTTCCCATAGTCGAGTGAGCACCTGTTCTAGGTTGTTAAGGTGTTCACTGTCATCTTCACCTGTCACAAGGATGTCGTCCAAGTAACACTGAGTCCCCGGAATCCCTTGCAGGACTTGTTCCATCGCTCTTTGCCATATCGCCAGAGCCGATGCTACTCCGAATACCAATCGATGACACTGGTAAAGACCTTTGTGAGTGTTTATCGTGAGATACTTCCTAGAGGACTCTTCAACCTCCACCTGCAAATATGCTTGTGCTAGGTCAATTTTTGTAAAACGCTTCCCTCCAGACAGTGAGGCGAAGATGTCTTCTACCCTTGGAAGAGGATATTGTACTGTGTGAAGGACTGGGTTCACCGTCACCTTGAAATCCCCACAGATGCGAATCTTCCTTGGCTCCCCGGACTTATTGCTTAACGTTTTCTTCATGACAGGAACGATGGGTGTCGCCCACTCGCTCCAGTCGACCTTAGACAACACGCCCGCCTTCTCCAGATTCTCCAGCTCTGCCTCGACGGCTGGGCGAATTGCATATGGTACCGGTCTTGCTTTGAAAAACTTGGGAACTGCATTCTCTTCTTTTTTTAACGAGGCGGTTACGCCTTTAAGCGTGCCCAGTTCTTGCTGAAATACCTCTTTGGCGTTAGCTAAGATTGTTGACAATCATCCAGGAGTGACGTCTTCATCTTTTTTACCGTCCACCGTCATTGCATGAATGGAGTGCCAATCTAAGTTTATCTTCCTGATCTATACCCATCCCAATAACGGTGGTCCACCATTTGGCAGTATGTAGAGATACAATTTCCGTATTTTCTTGCCGTTGTATTCGACAGGCACCCTTATTTTTCCTCTGGGGTATACTTTTTGCCCCGTATACGTCGTCAAGACGATGGATGTCTCTCAAGGGTATGTGTGAAAATAGCCGCTCGTAGTCTCGTCGATTCATGACGGTTAGCGCTGATCCTGTATCCAATTCCATTTTAACTTGGGACCCTGCTATCGTGAGGGTGACCCAAATGGTTCGGTGATCCTCTTTTGCGATTACATTGTGAAGTTTTAGACTGCTTAGTCTCCTGTTCCCGGATTCACTATCGCTCATCTGGTCTTCGGAACTACTGTCTGTCATCTTTTGTACTTGTACGGTTCCTTAGTAGCCTTTTTGTTGTCGCTGGTCTTCTTCCCAGACGTGCAATGTGTCCCATCTTCCCGCATTGCCTGCATATTTTGTCTTTGGACCAGCAGTCCTTCTGGTCATGGTTAGTTCTGCCGCAGTGATAACATTTTGTAAATCCCCGTGTCATTTCGTGGGTGCCGTATTCCTGTGGTTTTTGTTGAATTTCTGCAGCTCCCCTGGCTGCTGCTTCATACGATACTGCCACGCTGACAGCCTTATTTAGCGTCAGCTCTTTCTCTGAGAGTAACTTCTTCTGTGTTCCTTCACTCAGGAGTCCACAGACAAATTTGTCCCGTAGGGTATCTGCCAGTCCTGCTCCGAACTGGCAGTGCTTTGATAGCTTGCGTAGTTCCGTAAGATACTCAGCATTGCTTTCATCTTTGTGCTGAGTTCTCCTGTGGAATTTAAATCTTTCTGCTATCAACAGCAGTGCAGGGTTTAGGTGTTCCTGTAGGACAGCAACAATTTCGTTAAAACTCTTCGCCTTCGGTTTGGCTGGAGTAATCAGGTCCCGCAATAGGCCGTACGTTCTAGCGCCCATTAAGTTTGGCAATATCGCTGCCTTTTTCTCCTCCGCTATTTCGTTTGCCTCGAAATATACCTCGACTCTTTCCACGTACATGGTCCAGTCCTCTATTGTATTATCAAAAGCAGTGATACAGCCAGTCTTCGGCATCTTGCAAATCTATAATGGCGCCTCCCGCGCTTTGCCTTCTTCCCCGCTGTTGTTAGCACTGCTTTCCACGGTTTCTTGCGCGTTTAATATATATATATATTTTTTTCCCGTCGTGGAACAACCCTGTGGGACTCTTGCCTCCCTCTTCGCGGGTCTATACGCAGCCCGGCTTCGTAGCACCGGCCGCGCCCTGTGTGCTCCACCCTCTCTCTTCCCGACAATGCTGCTCGGCCCCGTTGCAAACCACCCGCTCGAGTTCGCGACCGCCACAGCCCAGGAAGGATCAGTGCACTACCTGCCACCAGCCCGATTAGCTGAAGCACCGTCGACAGGAACCAGGCCCCGCATCCGACATCTTCTCCAGCAATCTTCAACTCTGCAACACAGGGCGGATGCCCACAGTCGACGTCCGTTTCTGCTGCCTCTTACTTTCTTTTCTTTCTGGCCTCGACCTCTGCTCACTTCGCTGTAGGAATGGATCCCAGGAGGTGGTGCAGACTGTAGGTAGGTTTGTATCTGCTCGTCGCCAGTATTACGTCTGTGAATGATTGAGACACGGACAGCAGGAGTGGAACAAAATAAGTCTTTACTGATGGAAGTCAATAGTGAAACTGAAAAAACAGAGGCTCACTAGCGCCTTTTATACAGGGGTGGTCACTGCCGCTACTGCAGTCTGAGACCAGTTATTCTCTTAAAGGTACATACACAACAAGTACCCTACCCTTTTTCTGAGTTGATCACTGTGTATGAAGACCTTGACATCTGTTCTAAATTTGCGTTTTACTAGTTTGATCGTGTCTTGCCTTCACCTCTATCTTTCGCTCATTGTTTACTTTGAAGTAATTTTCTCAGTCTAGCTTTTCCGTACCATTTAGTACTTCTATAAGGTCACCTCGTGTCAAGGCTAATAAACCAGTTTTCTCCAGTCTCCTCGTAACTCGATCCTTGTATCTCTTTTCCTGAAGTACCCTCTGGGGCCTGAATATATCTCATGTGACTGTGACTAAAATTGGACACCGTACTCAACTTGTAGTCAAAGACATGCACTTTAAGCATGTCTTTTCTGGCTATAGTTCAGCACTGTACTTCATTGACTGCTTTTGTACAATTGTTGGGCATGTTGAGTATCCAATCTACTAAAACCTCTCAACTTTGCCCTTAGCTATTTTGACAGCATTCATGAGGTACTTAACTTGCAGTTTCACCCCCCCCCCCCCCCACCCCACCTTCCTATCTGCAGCACTTTACACTTCTCCATATCAAATTAAATCTTTCATTTGTTCCACTTGCTTACATATTTTTTCCAATTCATTTTGTCATTCCTGAACGGTCTCCAAATCAACTGCCATCTAGTTTGCTATCCTCTGGAAATTTGACCTATTTGCTTTAAGTTCCTATGCATCATGTTAATGTAAATTAGAAACAGTTGGCACTCCAGTCAGCATCTAGCATCTCCCCAACCCTGCAGAAGTCCTCTAACAAGTACTTTCTGGTTTCTACCCTTCAGCCAATCTCTTACCTGTTCCAAAACCATGAAACCATATTGTTTTGAGCTTAACTAGTCGTAGCCTTTCATGAACTTTATAAAATGTATTTTGGAAATTTTAAGTACACCATAACATTCCACAGTTCACTTGGATTGTCCGGAGGGATTCTCCCCTTCTGAATTCGTATTGGCTTTAGTTACTAAGTTATGATGCAAGTAATTCTCAATTTTACTTCTGGTAAACAATTCCATTTATTTTTCATAGACACATTAGGATTAGGCTTGCAAGAAATACTAACAACAGAAAATGCTGGAAACACTCAGCAGGTCAGGCAGCATCGAGGAGAGAGAAACAGAGGCAACGTTTCTGACGAAGGGTCCCCGACTCAAAACGCTGACTCTGTTTCTCTCTCCTCGATGCTGCCTGACCTGCTGAGTGTTTCCAGCATTTTCTGTTGTTGTTTCAGATTTCCAGCATCCGCAGTACTGTATTTTGCTATTGTACTAATGTGTCTATAGTTGCCTCGTTTAAGCTTTGTCATCCTTTGAAAATGAGCACCACATCAGCCTGTTTCCAATCCACTGGAATCTCTTCAAGGTTTATTAATTCCCTCATTATGACTGCCAATGTCTCTTTGATCTCTTTCCTTGCCTCTTTTAGTACTTTAGGAGATGTATTTGTCTTGAGCCCTTGGCATTCAGCTGTGGCTCAGTGGTAGCACTCTCGCTTCTGAGTCAGAAGGTTGTGGGTTGATGTCCTACTCCAGATACTTAGCACAAAATCTAGGTTGATAGTCCAGAGCAGTACTGAGGGAGTGCTGCACTGTCAGAGGTGCCATCTTTTGGATGAGACATTAAACCGAAGCCCATCGGCCTGCTCAAGTGGATGTGAAAGATCCCATGACACTATTTCGAAGAAGAGTAGGAGGGTTATCCCTGGTGTCCTGGCCAACATTTATCCTTCAACCAGCATAACTTTTATATAAAAAAAAAATAAAAAAAAATAGATTATCTGGTCATTAACACATTGCTGTTTGTGGGACCTTGCTGTGTGCAAATTGGCTGCTGCATTTCCTACATTACAACAGTGACTACACTTCAAAAATACTTGGCTGTAAATCACTTTGGGATGTCCGGAGGTTGTGAAAGGCGCGGTATAAATGCAAGTCTGTTTGTCTTTTTAAAACTGCCTAGGACTTTTATTTTGTTTGTATCGGAGTTTTTATTCTACTTTGGTTGATTTCAATGAAACATGATTCTTGCTATCTTTCTACTTGTGCAGTTGAGATTTGCTGCTTTATGAATCATTCTGGTGCAAGGATGACTGTTTCAAGCATGAAGGACACCCCTTAGCCAAATGAGTTTTATTTATAGATAGTTTCAAATTTAATTTTGCTAATACACTCATTTGCAGTAATTTCTCTAGTTCTGTATTCATCTATCTTAACAGCTACAAGATGGAACAGTAAATTCTAACAGATTGAAAAAAGAAGCATTCTTGAGTGGTTAATTGAACAGAGGCTATTGATCACAAGTTGACATGCTTCAAAGGATTTGAACCTACACTAAAATTTCCCTTGTGGAACATAATCAATTTGTGTTCAGCCACAGGGCCATGCTATGCAAAGATCACTCATTTTGGTCCTCTTGGATAAGATCTCTATCCAGCATTACAACAGCAAGAGTTTGTGTGATGTATTCAAGCACCTGCCAGATGAGTCGCCATGGGCAATATGATAAATGTTGCAGGAACATGGGCTCTTATTGATTTGTACGGTACGGTAGCATAGTGGTTAGTAATCCAGAGGCCTGGACTAATAACCTGGAGACGTGAGTTCAAATCCCACCATGGCAGTTGTGGAATTTTAATTCAGTTAATTTAAATAAATCTGGAATAAAAAGCTACTATGGAACCGGATTGTCGTAAAAACAGATCTGGTTCACGAATATTCTTTAGGGAAGGAAATCTGCCGGCCTGGCCTATATATAACAAACAGCAACGTGGTTGACTCTTAACTGTCCTCTGAAACAGCCTAGCAAGCCACTCCGTTGTAACAAACCGTTACAAGAAAGGATAATAAGAATGGGTATTATGTAATGAGAAAGGATTAATTAGCAATCTTGTTGTGCGAGGCCCCTTGGGTCGGAGCGATCATAATATGATAGAATTCTTCATTTAAGATGGAGAGTGAAGTAGTTGACTCCGAGACTAGGGTCCTGAATTTAAATAAAGGAAACTACGATGGTATGAGGCGCGAGTTGGGTAGGATTGATTGGGGAATGTTACTCAAAGGGTTGATGGTGGATAGGCAATGGCAAACATTCAAAGACCGCATGGATGAACTACAGAATTTGTTCATCCCAGTTTGGCATAAAAATAAAACAAAAAAGGTGACTCAACCGTGGCTAACAAGGGAAATTAGGGATAGCATAAGATCCAAGGAGAGGACATATAAATTGGCCAGAAAAAGCAGTAAACCTGAAGATTGGGAGCAGTTTAGGATTCAACAAAGGAGGACAAAGGGATTAATTAAGAGGGGGGAAATAGAGTATGAGAGTAAGCTTGCAGGGAACATAAAAACTGACTCAAAGCTTTTATAGATATGTGAAGAGAAAAAGATTGGTGAAGTCAAGTGTAGGTCCCTTGCAGTCAGAATCAGGGGAATTTATAATGGGGAACAAAGAAATGGCAGACCAATTAAATACATACTTTGGTTCTGTCTTCACAAAGGAGGACACAAATAACCTCCCAGAGATGTCAGGGAACATGGGGTCTAATGAAAGGGAGGAACTGATAGAAATTAGTATTTGTAGGGAAATTGACGGGATTGAAGGCTGATAAATCCCCAGGGCCTGATGATCTACATCCTAGGGTACTTAAGGAAGTGGCCCTAGAAATAGTAGATGCATTGCTGGTCATCTTCCAAAATTCGATAGACTCTGGAACAGTACCCATGGATTGGCAGGTAGCTAATGTTACCCCACTGTTCAAAAAAGGTGGTAGAGAGAAAACAGGGAATTTCAGACCGGTAAGCCTGACATCGGTAGTGGGGAAAATGCTAGAGTCCATTATAAAAGATGTAATAGCAGAGCACTTGGAAAACAGTGACCGGATCGGACAAAGTCAACATGGATTTACAAAAGGTAAATCGTGCTTGACTAATCTACTGGCATTTTTTGAGGATGTAACTGGTAAAATAGATAAGGGAGAACCAGTGGATGTGGTGTATTTGGGCTTTCGATAAGGTCCCGCATAAGAGATTAGCGTGTAAAGTTAAGGCACATGGGATTGGGGGCAAGGTATTGACTTGGATAGAGAACTGGTTGGCAGACAGAAAGCAAAGAGTTGGAATAAATGGGTCTTTTTCTGAGTGGCAGGCAGTGACTAGTGGGGCACCACAGTGATCGGTCCTTGGACCCCAGCTATTCACAATATATATTAATGACCTGGACGAGGGAACTAGATGTAATATCTCCAAGTTTGCAGACGACACAAAGCTGGGTGGGCGTGTATGCTGTGAGGAGGATGCCGAGAAACTCCAGTATGATTTGGACAGGTTGGGTGATTGGGCAGAAGCATGGCAGATGCAATATAACGTGGATAAATGCGAGGTTATCCACTTTGGTGTCAAAAACAAGAAGGCAGATTATTATCTAAATGGCAATAGATTGGGAGAAGGGGAAGTGCAACGAGACCTGTGCGTCCTTGTGCACCAGTCGCTGAAGGTAAGCATGCAGGTGCAGCAGGCGGTTAAGAAGGCAAATGGTATGTTGGCCTTCGTAGCGAGAGGGTTTGAGTACAGGAACAAGGATGTCTTGCTGCAGTTGTACAGGGCCTTGGTGAGACCACATCTTGAGTATTGTGTGCAGTTTTGGTCGCCTTCTCTGAGGAAGGATGTTCTTGCCATGGAGGGAGTGCAGCAAAGATTCACCAGGCTGATATCTGGGATGGCAGGAATGACGTATGAGGAGAGATTGGGTCGATTGGGCTTGTACTCACTGGAGTTTAGAAGAATGAGAGGGGATCTCATTGAAACTTATAAAATTCTAACAGGACTGGACAGACTAGATGCAGGAAGGATGTTCCCGATGGCGGGGGAGTCCAGAACCAGGGGTCACAGTCTAAGGATAAGGGGTAGGCCATTTAGGACAGAGTTGAGGAGGAATTTCTTCACCCAGAGAGTGGTGAACCTGTGGAATTCTCTACCACAGAAGGCAGTAGAGGCCAATTCATTAAATATATTGAGGAAGGAGTTGGATATATTTCTTAAGGCTAAAGGGATCAAGGGATATGGGGAGAAAGCAGGGACAGGGTACTGAATTTGGATGATCAGCCATGATCGCATTGAATGGCGGAGCAGGCTCGAGGGGCCGAATGGCCTACTCCTGCTCCTAGCTTCTATGTGTCTAAAACCGGACGGACCACCCAGCATTGACCTTGGCACCGGCCTTGGACACGACAAAGGCACACCCAGCCCAGTCCACCCTGCAAAGTCCTCCTCCTAACACCTGGGGACTTGTGTCACAATTGGGAGAGCTGTCCCACAGACTAGTCAAGGAACAGACTGACATAGTCATACTCACAGAATCATGCCTTTCAGCCAATGTCCCAAACTCCTCCATCACCATCCCTGAGTATGTCCTGTCCAACCGGCAGAGGTGACGTCACAGTATATACAGTCGGGAAGGAGTGGCTCTGGGAGTCCTTAACATTGACTCCGGACCCCATGATGTATCACGGCATCAGGTCAAATATGGGCAAGGAAACCTCCTGCTGATTACCACCTACCGCCCTCCCTCAGCTGATGATTCAGTACTCCTCCATGTTGAACACCACTTGGAAGAAGCACTGAGAGTAGCAAGGGCGCAGAATGTACTCTGGGTGGAGGACTTCAATTCCATCACCGAGTGTGGCTCGGTAGCACCACTACTGACTGAGTTGGCTGAGTCCTGAAGGGCAAAGCTGCCAGACTGGGCCCGCAGCAGGTGGTGAGAGAACCAACATGAGGGGAGAAACCTACTTGACCTCGCCCTCGCCAATCTACCTGTCGCAGATGCATCTGTCCATGACAGTATTGGTAGCAGTGACCACTGCACAGTCCTTGTGGAGACAAAGTCCTGTCTTCACACTGAGGACACCCTCCATCGTGTTGTGACAATACCACCACGCTAAATGGGTTGGATTCAGAACAGATATTGCGCGTCAAAACTTGACATCCATGAGACATTGTGGGGCAGCAGTGGAATTGAATTCCACCACAATCTGTAACCTCGTGGCCGAGCACATCCCTCACTCTGTCATTACCCTCAAGCCAGGTGACCAACCCTGGTTCAATAAGGAACGTGGAAGAACATGCCAGGAGCAGCACCAGGTGTACCTAAAAATGCGGTGCCAACCTGGGGAAGCTGCAACACAGGACTACATGCATGCTAAACAACGGAAGCAGCATGCTATAGACAGGGCTAAGCGATCCCACAATCAACGGACCAGATCAAAGCTCTGCAGTCCTAGCACATCCAGTTGTGAATGGTGGTGGACCATTAAACAACTAACGAGAGGAGGAGTCTCCATGAACATCCCCATCCTCAATGATGGCGGAGCCCTGCACGCAAGTGCAAAAGACATCTTCAGCCAGAGTAGATGATCCATTTTGGCCTCCTCCTGATGTCCTCACCATCACAGAAGCCAGTCTTCAGCCAATTCGATTCACTCCACGTGATATCAAGAAATGGCTGTGCGCACTGGATACAGCAAAGGACTACGGGCCCCGAATACAGCGCGGCTATCGTGCTGAAAACTTGTGCTCCAGATAATCAGCGCCTCTAGCCAAGCTGTTCCAGTACAGCTACAACACTGGCATCTATCCAACTATGTGGAAAACTGCCCAGGTATGTCCTGGCCACAAAAAGCAGCACAAATCCAAACCGGCCAATTACTTCTCCATCAGAAAAGTGGTGGAAGGTGTCATCGACCGTGCTATCAAGTGGCACTTACTCACCAAATACCTGCTCACCGATGCTCAGTTTGGGTTTCGCCAGGACCACTCGGCTCCAGACCTCATTACAGCCTTGGACCAAACATGGAGAAAAGAGCTGAATTCCAGGTGTGAGGTGCGAGTGACTGCTCTTGACATCAAGGCAGCATTTGACTGAGTGTGGCATCAAGGAGCCCTAGTAAAATTGAAGTCCATGGGAATCGGAGAGGGGGGAAACTCTCCACTGGCTGGAGTCATACCTAGCACAAAGGAAGATGGTTGTGGTTGTTGGAGGCCAATCCTCTCGGCCGCAGGACATTGCTGCAGGTGTTCCTCAGGGCAGTGTCCTAGGCCCAACCATCTTCAGCTGCTTCATCAATGCCCTTTCCTCCATTATAAGGTCAGAAGTGGGGATGTTCGCTGATGATTGCACAGTGTTCAGTTCCATTCCCAACTCCTCAGATAATGAAGCAGTCTATGCCCGCATGCAGCAAGACCTGGACAACATTCAGGCTTGGGCTGATGAGTGGTTAGTAACATTCGCACCACGAGAACATCTAACCACCGCCCCATGACATTCAACGGCATTACCATCGCCGAATCCCCCAACATCCTGGGGGTCACTGTTGACCAGCAGCTTAACTGGACCAGCCACATAAATACTGTGGCTACAAGGTCAGAGGCTGGGTATTCTGTGGCGAGTGTCTCACCTCCTGACTCCCCAAAGCCTTTCCACCACCTACAAGGCACAAGTCAGGAGTGTGATGGAATACTCTCCACTTGCCTGGATGAGTACAGCTCCAGCAACACTCAAAGAAACTTGACACCATCCAGGACAAAGCAGCACACTTGATTGGCACCCCATCCACCACCTTAAACATTCACTCCCTCCACCACTGGCGCACCGTGGTTGCAGTGTGTACCATCTACAAGATGCACTGCAGCAACTCGCCAAGGCTTTTTCGGCAGCACCTCCCAAACCCACGACCTCTACCACTTAGGACAAGGGCAGCAGGCGCATGGGAACACCACCACCTCCAAGTTCCCCTCCAAGTCACACACCACCTTGACTTGGAAATATATCGCCATTTCTTCATCGTCGCTGGGTCAAAATCCTGGAACCTCCCTAACGGCACTGTGGGAGTACCTTCACCACACGGACTGCAGTGGTTCAAGAAGGTGGCTAACCACCACCACCTCGAGGGCAATTAGGGATGGGTAATAAAAGCTGGCCTTGCCAGCGATGCCCACATCCCAGGAACGAATAAATAAAAAAATAGGTCATTGGCTGCTTATAAATATACTGGATAAAGGTTGTGAATCAAGGCCCATTTCAATTGCTGGATGGAAATTGGAGTAAAACCAATTACTACTTTTCATTAGAAACCTTAAAAGCATCCTCAAGCTTGATGTTTCATACTCATTCAGGCACCATTGCTTTTAACACCACTGCAAAAAAACATTCAGTAGTGGCAACGATGTAAATATCACTGAAGTAAGTAACCTATAATAAATACCCACTGTGCAAGAGAATTTCCCCTCAGTTCATAATTAATAATCAAATAATTGAAACAGGAATGTCCAATGTAATCGGAACTGCTGAATTGAAATTAAATTGAGCCTTTGATCCGGCTTTATTTTCAATATTAATTTTAGGTAAGCCATGCAAGAAAAAATGACACATTGCAGTTTTCGTATAATAGCCTGCAAACTATTAAACCTCTGCTTACAAAAGTGCTGCAATTGTTTGTTTGCTGCAAAGGTTTTTGTTTCTATTGGCCACAATTGTACAAGGTTTAACATGTCATCCAATTAAAAGACCGATTCGAATCTCTAGTCTGAGCAGAGTTAGTCGATCTCAACCAAGGCAACACTGGGATGCTTCAATTAGTTTAAGTATCTCTCATCTGGGAAAGGGTTTACAGTGTGTGTGAATGCACGAAGTGTTGTAAACAAGGTAAGTGAGCTGCAGACCCCTGCCAAATTAGTTTAAACCCTCCCAACAGCACTCGCAAACCTCCCCGCGAGGATATTGGTTCCGGCCCTGTTGAGGTGCAACCCGTCTGGCCTGTACAAGTCCCACCACCCCCAGAACCGGTCCTAATGCCCCAGGAATCTAAAGCCCTTCCTCCTGCACCATCTCCAGCCATCCATTCATCTGCTCTATCCTCCTATTTCTATATTCACTCGTGCGTGGCACCGGGAGTAATCCAGAGATTACTACCTTTTGAGGTCCTGCTTTTTAATCTCTTTGCTAGCTCCCTGAAATCTGCCTGCAGGAACTCGTTCCTCTTTTTCTACCTATGTCGTTGGTACTGATATGGATCACAACCTCTGGCTGCTCAGCCTCCCGCCTCAATGTTCTGCAGCCACTCAGTGACATCCTTGATCCTGGCACCAGGGAACATACCATCCTGGAGTCACGTCTGCGGCTGCAGAAACGCCTGTCTGCTCCTCTAACTACCGAATCCCCTACCACTATTGCTTTCCCACTCTTCTTCCTCCTCCCTCTTTCCCACCCCCCACCGTACAGCTGAGCCATCCATGGTGCCGCAGACTTGGCTCTGGCTATACTCCCCAGAGGAACCATCGCGCTCACCAGTACTCCGAACCAAATACTGGTTGGAGAGCGAGATGCACTCCTGCACTACCTGCCTGAAGGTCCTCTTCTGTCTGATGGTTACCCATTCCCCCTCTGCCTGCACACTCAATCTGCAAGGTGACCACCTCCTGAAACGTGCTATCCACGAAGCTCTCAGCCTCAAGGATGCACTGCAGTGACGCCAGCTGTTGCTCAAGCTCCTCCAGCTGATGATACCTCCTGCACATGTGGTTGTCTAGGACACGGGAAGCGTCCTGGAGTCCCCACATGGCACAGGATGTGCATTCCACGGGACTGAGCTGTCCTGCCATGCCTTTACTTAATAGGCTATTAACTAGAAACACTTACCAGCTACTCACCAATCGGCTCCTTCCCTGGTTGTAATGCCACGTTAGCTGTTTTGCAGTTGTTGTTTTTCAATGGAGGTACTACCGCTGATTGGGCCTCCCGCTCGATTTCTAACCAGAGAAAGTGCAGACCAATCAGCAGGGGTGACTCATTTGGCTGTAAACAAACAAACAGTATAAAAAGACCAGTCCTAGTGTGAGCAAGCACTGAGTGCGAGTCAGCAGAGAGTGCTGAGAGTTTGGGTAAGTGGGGTGTTAGGTGCTCTTTTCAAACTTTAACTCTGTGGGTTGTAGTTAATAAGGCCTTTCTGGTGCAGAGTGACTGTTGGTAAACCATTTAACTGGTGTAATTAGAGGGATTGATTTAATTTAAATCCAATTAATTAAAGGGGATACTAGCATCTAAAATCGGGCAGAGGGTGTCCATAACTAACAATAAAAAATTTAATTAATTACATAGAATGGAGCAGGTGATGTTACTGTTGCGAGATGTGGGAGCCGGTGGACCCCATTCAGGCTCACGGTGATTACGTCTGTGACAAGTGTCTGCTGCTACAGGAACTCCAGCTCTGTGTTGATGAGCTGGAGTCTGAGCTTCAGACACTGCGACACATCAGGGAGGGGGAGAAGTACCTGGACTCTGTGTTTCAGGAGGTGGTCACACCTATGAAGTTAATTAATTCAGATGTAGCCCATGGTCAGGGACAGGATGGTGTGACTATGAGTGAGGCAGGTACGGGGATCCAGGAGGTAGTGTTGGAGGAGCCGCAGCCCTTGCTCTTGTCCAACAGGTTCGAGGTTCTTACTCCCTGTGGGGACGGGAGCAGGGACTGCAGGGTGGATGAGCAACCTGGCCACAGCACCGTGGAATGGGGGGCCATTCAAGAGGGGGGAGTAAATAGAAATGTTGTAGTGGTAGGGGATAGTATTATTAGGGGGATAGATAGAGTTCCCTGCAGCCGAGAGCGAGAGTCCCGAAGGCTGTGTTGCCTACCCAGTGCCAGGGTTAAGGACATCTCCTCTGGGCTGGAAAGAAACTTGCAGTGGGAGGGGGTGGATCCAGTTGTCGTGGTCCATGTTGGTACAAACGACGTAGATAGGACTAGAAAGCCGGTTCTGTTAAAGGAGTATGAGCAGCTAGGGGTCAAATTAAAAAACAGAACCTCAAGGGTAATAATTACCTGAGCCACGAGCGAATTTGGCTAGGACAAATAAAATTAGAGAGTTAAATGCGTGGCTCAAAGACTGGTGTGGGAGAAATGGGTTTTGCTTCCTGGGACACTGGCACCAGTACTGGGGCAGGAGGGAGCTGTTCCGTTGGGACGGGCTTCACTTGGCCAGTGCTGGGGCTAGAGTCCTGGCGGATCATATAACTAGGGCTGTAGAGAGGGCTTTAAACTAACTAGTGGGGGGGAGGTTCCTAGAGAGCAAATAATAAAAATGACAACAGAGAAGGTCACAGACTTAGGTAGCAGTGGGGAAATTAAAAACCAGAGCGTGTCAGGAAGGGGCAGAAGGTATGGAGTAAAAGGTAAAGTAATAAAAAGGGCAAAAGCAGGAACTAAGTGTCACAAAACATATTTGAAAGTTCTCTATCTGAATGCACGTAGCATTCGTAACAAAATAGACGAGTTAATGGCACAAATAACTACATATGGGTATGATCTTGTGGCCATTACAGAAACATGGCTGCAGGGTGACAATGCCTGGGAATTAAACATACCAGGTTATTTAACGATCAGGAAGGGCAGGCAGGAAGGAAGGGGAGGTGGGGTGGCTATGTTAATAAAGGAAGGAATCACTGTAATACAGAGAAATGATATTGGGTCAAAAGATCAGGATAATGAAACAGTTTGGGTGGAGATAAGGAATAATAAGGGGGGAAAAAAACACTAGTGGGCGTAGTCTATAGGCCTCCGAACAGTTGCAACTCTGTTGGACGGAGTATCAATCAGGAAATAGTTGAGGCTTGTAATAAGGGAACATCTATAATTATGGGGGATTTTAACTATCATATTAATTGGACAAATCAAATTGGGCAGGGCTGCCTTGAGGAGGAGTTCATTGAGTGTATTAGGGATGGGTTTCTTGAGCAGTATGTAACTGAACTGACCAGGGGGCAAGCAACCTTAGATCTGGTCCTGTGTAACGAGACAGGATTAATTAAAAATGTCCTAGTAAAGGATCCCCTTGGAATGAGTGACCATAACATGGTTGAATTCCATATTCAATTAGAGGGTGAGAAGGTTGGATCTCAAACAAGCGTGCTAAGCTTGAATAAAGGAGGCTATGAAGGTATGAGAGTGGAATTGAGTAGAGTGGATTGGGAAAATAGATTAAAGGGTAAGACGATACATGATCAGTGGTGTACATTTAAGGAGTTATTTTACAACTTCCAAAAAAAAAATATTCCACTGAGAAGAAAAGGGTGTAAAAGAAAAGACAGCCATCCGTGGCTAAGTAAAGAAATTAAGGATAGTATTCGACTAAAAACAAGGGCATATAAGGTAGCCACATCTAGTGGGAGGATAGAGGATTGGGAAAACTTTAAAAGACAGCAAAAAATAACAAAAAGATTGATTAAGAAAGGGAAGCTCGATTATGAAAGTAAATTAGCAAAAAATATAGAAACAGATAGAAAGAGTTTTTATAGTTATATAAAAAGAAAAAGGGTGGCTAAAGTAAATGTTGGTCCCTTAGAGGATGAGACCGGGAAATTAATGGTGGGAAATATGGAGATGGCAAAAACACTGAATATTTTGTATCCGTCTTTACAGTAGAGGACACGAAGAATATCCCAACACTGGACAAACAGGGGGCTATGGGGGGGAGGAGCTAAACACGATCAAAATCACTAAGGAAGTGGTACTCGGTAAAATAATGGGACTCGAGGCAGATAAATCACCTGGACCTCATGGCTTACATCCTAGGGTCTTGAGGGAAGTGGCGGTAGGGATTGTGGATGCATTAGTAATTTTCCAATACTCCCTGGACTCAGCAAAGGTCCCGGCAGATTGGAAAACTGCTAATGTAACACCCTTATTTAAAAAGGGCAGCAGACAGAAGGCTGGAAACTATAGACCGGTTAGCCTAACATCTGTGGTAGGTAAAATTTTGGCGTCCATTATTAAGGAGACAGTAACAGGACATTTGGATAATCATAATTTAATAGGACAAAGTCAGCATGGTTTTATGAAGGGGAAGTCATGTTTGACAAATTTGCTGGAGTTCTTTGAGGAAGTAACATATAGGGTGGATAAAGGTGAACCAGTGGACGTAGTGTATTTAGACTTCCAAAAGGCATTTGACAAGGTGCCACACAAAAGATTATTGCTTAAGATAAAAAATCACAGGATTGGGGGTAATATTCTGGCATGGATAGAGGATTGGCTATCTAACAGAAGGCAGAGAGTTGGGATAAATGGTTCATTCTCAGACTGGCAATCAGTGACTAGTGGTGTTCCGCAGGGGTCAGTGCTGGGTCCCCAACTCTTTACAATCTATATTAACGATTTGGAGGAGGGGACCGAGTGTAACTTATCAAAGTTTGCAGATGATACTAAGATGGGAGGGAAAGTAGTGAGTGAGGAGGACATCAAAAACCTGCAAAGGGACATAGACAGGCTAAGTAAGTGGGCAGAGATTTGGCAGATGGAATACAATACTGGAAAGTGTGAGGTTATGCACTTTGGCAGGAAAAATCGTAGAGCAAGTTATTATCTTAATGGCAAGAAACTGGAAAGTACTGAAGTACAAAGGGATCTGGGGGTCCTGGTGCATGAAACGCAAAAGGTTAGTATGCAGGTGCAGCAAGTGATTAAGAAGGCCAATGGAATGTTGGCTTTTATTGCTAGGGGGATAGAATATAAAAATAGGGAGGTATTGCTTCAGTTGTACATGGTATTGGTGAGACCGCACCTGGAATACTGCATACAGTTTTGGTGTCCATACTTAAGAAAAGACATACTTGCTCTCGAGTCAGTACAAAGAAGGTTCACTCGGTTAATCCCGGGGATGAGGCAGGAGATTTAGAGGGGATTTGAGGAGGAACTTTTTCACCCAGAGGGTGGTTGGAATGTGGAACTCAATGCCTAAAAGGGTGGTAGAGGCAGGAACCCTCACAACATTCAAGAAGCATTTGGATGAGCACTTGAAATGCCATTGCATACAAGGCTATGGACCAAATGCTGGAAAATGGGATTAGACTGGACAGGGATGGATGGGCGGTGCAGACACGATGGGCCGAAGGGCCTCTTTCTGTGCTGTAAAACTCTATGACTCTGTGACTCTATGATGAGGGGATGGACATATGAGAAGAGGTTGAGTAGATTGGGACTCTACTCATTGGAGTTCAGAAGAATGAGAGGCGATCTTATTGAAACGTATAAGATTGTGAAGGGGTTGGATCGGGTGGATGCGGGGAGGATGTTCCCGATGATGGGTGAAACTAGAACTAGGGGGCATAGTCTTAGAATAAGGGGCTGCTCTTTCAAAACTGAGATGAGGAGGAACTACTTCACTAAGAGGGTGGTAGGTCCATGGAATATGCTGCCCCAAAAAGCTGTAGAAGCTACATCATTACATAAATTTAAAACAGAAATAGACAGTTTCCTAGAAGAAAAGGGAATTAAGGGTTATGGGGAGCGGGCAGGAATTTGGACATGAGTCTAGGTTCGGATCGGTCATGGCCCTGTGGGTAGCGGAGCGGGCCCAGGGGCCGTGTAGCCTGATCCTTCTCCTATTTCGTGTGTCTAATTCTGTTAGATTCAGGAGATGGTTCTGTGATAGTAGATTGGCGGTTAGGATCAGATCAGCCATGATCTTATTGAATGGCGGAGCAGGCTCAAGGGGCCGATTGGCCTACTCCTGCTCCTAGTTCTTATGTTCTTATACTCTGCCTCCTCACTGCTGCCGCTGATTGGTCTGCACTTTCTCTGGGCCTCCCGCTCGATTTATACTCTGCCTCCTTGCTGCCGCCGCTGCTCCAGTCATACCAAAATTTGGTGCGAGCCCAAAAGTTACCAAATTGAATTTTACAACTTATCGCAGCACTTATACTCACGACCTCTGGGTTACTAGTCCAGTACCGTAACCATTTACACCATCATGTCAGCTGGCCGGTGGACGATGTGCACTGAAGTTACTGGACAGGGTAATGGGGCAAGTATGTGTATGTACTGTACAAGACAAGATGTAGGAAAGTACAAGACTGGCAAAAATCATTACAATACATCTATGGTAATTGGCAAAAGAGCCAGAGGCGAGATGAGAATTTTTTTTTTAACGCAGCGAGATGTTATGATCTGGAATGCACTGCACTGCCTGAAAGGCTGGTGGAAGCAGATTCAATAATAACTTTCAAAAGGGAATTTGATGTATACTTGAAGAAAAATTTATAGGGCTGTGGGGAAAAGGCTGGGAATGTGACTAATTAGATAGCTCTGTCAGAGAGCCGGCACAGGCCGTCCCTTGGCTGGGCGTGTGGCGGGTCCCCGTCCCCCGGCTGGGCGTGTGGCGGGCCCCCGGCTGGGCGTGTGGCGGGCCCCCGGCCCTGGGCGTGTGGCGGGCCCCCGGCCCTGGGCGTGTGGCGGGCCCCCGGCCCTGGGCGTGTGGCGGGCCCCCGGCCCTGGGCGTGTGGCGGGCCCCCGGCCCTGGGCGTGTGGCGGGCCCCCGGCCCTGGGCGTGTGGCGGGCCCCCGGCCCTGGGCGTGTGGCGGGCCCCCGGCCCCGGGCGTGTGGCGGGCCCCCGCCCCCGGGCGTGTGGCGGGCCCCCGCCCCCGGGCTGGGCGTGTGGCGGGCCCCCGCCCCCGGGCTGGGCGTGTGGCGGGCCCCCGCCCCCGGGCTGGGCGTGTGGCGGGCCCCCGCCCCCGGGCTGGGCGTGTGGCGGGCCCCCGCCCCCGGGCTGGGCGTGTGGCGGGCCCCCGCCCCCGGGCTGGGCGTGTGGCGGGCCCCCGCCCCCGGGCTGGCCGAGTGGCGGGGTTTGTGCTGCACTTTGGTGAATTAGTGCATTCCTTGGAGCAGGGGCTGCTCCGAGGAATTTCCTCGCAAAACGTGAAGGGTGACACTGTCTGCTGCTGTTTATAAATAAAGGTTTTAGGTAAAGTGGCAGCATGTCTGTGTTAGGAACAGGGCTTGGTGTCTGCCCAAACAGTGAGGCTAGTAGCATTCCATCTTCATGCCTCAATAACTCTCCATAAGGAAATTGTAGAAAGCACTAACCCATGATCCCATCTCCAAGTGAGCTCTCTCTGCAATCTGTGAATGTTACTATGGGTTAGAGCAGGATTATTTCTGACATCGTGGAATAAATGGATTACATGGTTTTTGAAGTCTACATTATTAATACAAAGTCTTTAGGCGTGAAGACATTGTAAATAAGATGCAGTCATTGTTTTCAGTTGTGCCAAATTTATTACTAAGCCATGCTTTAAAGATGCAACTAAAAATAAATGTTAAATATATAACTGTCAGTTAGAATCAAGATAGGCGCCTGTTATTTACAGTCCAGGATGGACATGTCATGTGTGAGCTGCATGCAGAAGCCAGTTTAAAAAAAAAAAAAAAAAATATATATATATAAAAATGAAATCATTTTGCTCCAATAAGGTTAGAGGTGCTTGCTCCTGCAGAAATATTTCTTTTTCTTCCTTCCCCCGCTGCAGCCAATATCCTAACCATTGGATCCAGGATTGGCCAATTGCCACATATAGCCTTTTAGAAGCTCTGAAGAATCTCCGTCCAGCTGCTTTTTGAAGTGGTTTGCTAATGCAAATTTTAAAATAACTCAATGTAAGCAAACGTTGCTGTATGTCTACCCAGCATGGCACTAAGTGCTGGCAGGCCAGTCCAAGCTCAGTACTTTGTGTTATTTCCATGTCTCCGTTTGCCCATGCCCACTGGTACAAACTCCATTCAAGTACACCATCAAAGGAACAGGAGCAGGCCATTCAGCCCCTCAAGCCTGTTCTGCTATTCAATTAAATAATATTTGTACTGTACCTCCAGTCCATTTACCTGCTTTTATTCCATATTCCTTGATACCATTATCTGACGAATGTCTATCAATCTATGCCTTGAAAATTTCAACTGACCCAGCATCTACAGCCTTTTGAGGAAGTGAGTTACAGATTTCCACTAGCTTTGGTGGGGGAAAAAAAAAGTGCTTCCAGATTTCACTGCTCTTATTCTGATCATCATCCCTCAACCATCTAAACTCAAGGAAATACAAGCCAAATTTATGCAACCTGTCCTCATAATTTAACCCTTTAAGCCCTGTTGAATCTGCGCTGTACCCCTTCCAAAGCCATCGACCTGAAACGTCAATTCTTGCTCTCGCCGCGCATGCTGACTGATCTGCTGAGTGTTTCCATTTTTGTTTTTAGTACATCTTATGGGGTCTGACCAAGGCTATGTACAACTAAAGCAAAACTTCCTCACTTGAATTCTAATCCCCTTGACATAAAAATCCAACATTTCATTAGCCTTTTTGATTTGTTTTTTGTACCTGTGCATCACTTTTTAGTGATTTGTACATGGACGCCTAAACCCCTTTGGTCCTCCATAGCTCCTAGTCTCTCACCATTTAATTTTTTTTTCTGATTTTATCTTTCTCAAATCCAACACAGATGATCTCGCAACCCCACATTGAACTCGATCTGCCATGGTTTTGTCCACTCACGTCGTCTGACTGTGTCCCTTTTGTAACTTGCTCCTTCCATTCACACAATTTACTGTGCCATCTAACTTGGTGTCATCTGCAAACTTGGATATACAGCTCTCTATTCCTTCATCCAAGCCAATATATATGGGGAAAAGCTGAGGCCCAAGTACAGATGCCTGGGGAACACTACTTCCCACATCCTGCCAATCAGAGAACAAACTCTTTATGCCTACTCTGTCTCCTACCTCAAATAATACCAACCCATATCACAAGGTTATCTGCAATTCCATGGGCTCTCATTTTTTGCTACTAATCTCTTGTGCACAGCCTTATCAAATGCCTCTGGTAGTCTATATAGGCAACATCCACGGACACTCCCCTATCCACCATGCTAGTGACCTCAAACATTTGAAAAGAAATGACCCACCCATCACAAAAGTGCAGAATTTTTCTGACCGTAGTTCTGTTTTGTAAGACTTTCTACTCCTTATCTGATTTATTGACTCTGCAAAAGACTCGGTTTCTGTGTCCTGAAGAACTGGACAGAAGAGAGTGGTTCCTGACATTAGTGATCCAGTATATGGACCAGAAGATGTTGTAGCTGCTTCCAGGTTCCTACCAAGATTTACAAAAAAAAAACACTAAATCATGTTAAAAGAATCTTGAAGTTTTAATCTGGAAATACTGTTCTTCTCAACTGTATCTGGTTGACTATCCTTCCCTTGCAGCAGATCTTGTATACCCAAATTTTTGACATTCTTCTCCCAAATATATGACAAAATAGGACCAAAATGCTTTAATGTGGTTAAAGCAATTTAAGAAGATTGGGAAGGTGTACTCAATACAGATAAAAATGCTATGGAATATTGGATCGACATTGTGGAAACCATTGTAGTTTTTTAACCTCCTATTCCATTATTTTAGGTGACATTCATGGACAGTACACAGACCTCCTGAGGTTGTTTGAATATGGAGGGTTTCCACCTGAAGCAAACTACTTGTTCTTGGGAGACTATGTAGATCGAGGGAAACAGTCTCTGGAGACCATTTGTCTCCTACTAGCGTACAAGATCAAATACCCAGAAAACTTCTTCCTTTTGCGGGGAAATCATGAGTGCGCCAGCATCAATCGCATCTATGGCTTCTACGATGAATGTGAGTACCCAGCTACTGTTTCTTTAGTGTTTAATTTGTTGAGTGGCATTATTGGCATATTGTATGATATTTTCAATGGGCAAGTAGCCATGTTAAAATAAATTAGTGTTTGTATCTAGAATTGTGTGTAACGTAATCTGCAGCTTTAACATCCAAACACCATGTCTGACTGGGGGAATAGCTTAAAATAAAACATTGAAAAAATTGCAGCGTTCCAGCCTGAAAATAAACAAATTATATTTTTTTAAACAAGCTTTATGATATACCGTGAGTTCTGTTGCTCTGTGATTGCAAGGCACTAATCTAAGTGCATCTGATGTAAAACAGGAAGAAATAAACTTGGACAGTTTTATCCAAACTCGACTTGATTTATATTTCTTGACATTTACTGTTTATTAATAAAAAGGTATAAACTGCATTTATTGTGTTGCTCAGATTTGGGGCATCTGGTACTGTCACCAGCTGCCCACATACAGGAAACTTTGATATCCGGCACCGACGGGACTGAGCTGTTGCCGTCCCATCAAAACTGCCGGACAAACCAGCAGTAATGTTAAAACATACGGAGCTTTTGAGCTCAAAAGCTCCGTATCTAGCAACAAACCCTGTTGCACAGCTTCTAAACAGTCGGCCGTAGCTTGCAAGCGTCTTTGTAGCTAAGCAACAGCTTTAGCTAGACCTTGCAGAGCCTGACTGGTGGAAAAAAAGCAACGAAAAGAAAAAAAACTTACTGAACTGACTCCTGAATTTCGCCGGTGGATCGAGCATTCCGGACAGTTAACCTCCAGATAAACCAAAGTTTCCTGTACTCTGTTACCCAACCAACATCAGAATGGACGAGTGGTTAAGGTGTTGGACTTGAGACCCAGTGGATATGTTTGTGTGCGTTCAAACCCCACTCCTGGTACAAGTTTAGTTTAGAGCGAGATTGGTCTCGATGCATTTAAGAGGAGGCTAGATAAGCATGAGGGAAAAGGGAATAGAGGTTTATGCTGATAGACTTAGATGAGGAAAGACGGGAGGAGGCTCGAGTGGAGCATAAACGCTGGCATGGACTGGTTGAGCCGAATGGCCTGTTTCTGTGCCGTATATCCTGTGTAATCATGGTGTGGGGGCTTGGTGGACCAGCTGGTCTTTTGCTACCCGTCAATTTTGTCTGTACATGGGAATTGTAACTTTAGTATTGTATATCTAACATTCCTTCACTTGTATTGGAGGGAAAAACATCTAAATTAAAAAGCTGAAGGGAAATCCAAAAATTGAATGTGTGCTACTGGAAATGTTTAAATTTTTAACATTAAAATGATGTGTTCTGGTAACTTTTGAGCATTTTTACACTTCACAATTTTTTGTTTTTAAAATAAAAATCGAAGTGATGCTTGGATATTCAACAGATCAACCAGGTTATTTGAACAGTCTCTCCCACGTCCAAACCACCCCCACTCTCTAGTTCAGAGATACACCAATGTTTCCGCTAATTTTTGGGGGGCTGCGCAGCCCATTCACATTACCGCGCATGCACGGTTATTGCCATTAGAACGCCGTTGAGCGGCCTGCACGGGAGCTGCAGATCAGCCGCACAGCTAAAGCAGAACATTGTACACGACCCCTTCCAGCCCACCTAAATCCCTACCCTCTCCCCAGAGATGCTCTCATTCCAACCCTCCCAGTTCATGCTAGCATTCTTCTCCATCTCCCGGTTATATTCACTCTCCCACTTCTCCATCTCCTGGTTATATTCACCCTGACACTCTCTTCCATCTCCCGGTTATGTTCACTCTGACACTCTTCTCCATCTCCCAGTTATATTCACCCTGACACTCTTCTCCATCTTCTGGTTATATTCACCCTGACACTCTTCTCCATCTCCCGGTTATATTCACCCTGACACTCTTCTCCATCTCCCGGTTATATTCACCCTGACACACCCTTCTCCATCTCCCGGTTATATTCACTCTGGCACTCTTCTCCATCTCCCGGTTATATTCACCCTGACACTCTTCTCCATCTCCCAGTTATATTCACTCTGGCACTCTTCTCCATTTCCTGGTTATATTCACCCTGACACTCTTCTCCATCTCCCAGTTATATTCACTCTGGCACTCTTCTCCATCTCCCGGTTATATTCACCCTGGCACTCTTCTCCATCTCCCGGTTATATTCACTCTGACACTCTTCTCCATCTTCCGGTTATATTCACCCTGACGCTCTTCTCCATCTCCCGGTTATATTCACCCTGACACTCTTCTCCATCTCCCGGTTATATTCACCCTGACACACTCTTCTCCATCTCCCGGTTATGTTCACTCTGACACCCTTCTCCATCTCCCGGTTATATTCACTCTGGCACTCTTCTCCATCTCCCGGTTATATTCACCCTGACACTCTTCTCCATCTTCCGGTTATATTCACCCTGACGCTCTTCTCCATCTCCCGGTTATATTCACCCTGACACTCTTCTCCATCTCCCGGTTATATTCACCCTGACACACTCTTCTCCATCTCCCGGTTATGTTCACTCTGACACCCTTCTCCATCTCCCGGTTATATTCACTCTGGCACTCTTCTCCATCTCCCGGTTATATTCACCCTGACACTCTTCTCCATCTCCCAGTTATATTCACTCTGGCACTCTTCTCCATCTCCCGGTTATATTCACTCTGACACCCTTCTCCATCTCCCGGTTATATTCACTCTGGCACTCTTCTCCATCTCCCGGTTATATTCACCCTGACACACTCTTCTCCATCTCCCGGTTATGTTCACTCTGACACTCTTCTCCATCTCCCGGTTATATTCACTCTGGCACTCTTCTCCATCTCCCGGTTATATTCACCCTGACACTCTTCTCCATCTCCCAGTTATATTCACTCTGGCACTCTTCTCCATTTCCTGGTTATATTCACCCTGACACTCTTCTCCATCTCCCGGTTATATTCACCCTGACACTCTTCTCCATCTCCCGGTTATATTCACCCTGACACTCTTCTCCATCTCCCGGTTATATTCACCCTGACACTCTTCTCCATTTCCCGGTTATATTCACCCTGACACTCTTCTCCATTTCCCGGTTATATTCACCCTGACACTCTTCTCCATTTCCCAGTTATATTCACCCTGACACTCTTCTCCATCTCCCGGTTATATTCAACCTGACACTCTTCTCTATCTCCTGGTTATATTCACTCTGACACTCTTCTCCATTTCCCGGTTATATTCACCCTGACGCTCTTCTCCATTTCCCGGTTATATTCACCCTGACACTCTTCTCCATCTCCCGGTTATATTCAACCTGACACTCTTCTCTATCTCCTGGTTATATTCACTCTGACACTCTTCTGCCAGCCCCTCAATGGAATCTGGCACTCTTGTTTTCCAATCCAGTTCAGCTGGTACTCTTCCACCTGTCTCATTCTAGCCTGCACTATCATTCCACTGCCACTCTATTCCTCCCTGACCCTATTCCCTTAATTCAAGCTGCACTTTTCCCTTTTTTCCCCTCACCACACAACCCAACTAATCCTGACTTCTTTCTTCAGCCCACACTCCGAAGCACTGCTCCATATTTCTGTCCCCTTCCCTTCTCCCCCTTCAATATCGTCCACTTCAGCCCTTCCTCTCCCTTCGGTGCCATCCTTTCCTCAGTGCCACTCCTACCCGAGTGCTGCTGTGAAGTGATTCTGTTCATGGGATACTGTTGGTAATAGTAATTCTCAATACAATATGCAGCAGCAGGAATCGCCACAGCCAGACTTGGGTAGGAGCTCAATGGGAAATTGATCCGAGTTGATTTTGTCCACCTACACTGATTCATGGACCCTGCCCCCAGCCCTGAAACACTGACTGTGATGGTTGGTATTACACATCTGAGATCTATCTTTCTACTTTAAAAGAAGAAACTAGTTTTTGGTTTATGAAGCCGTTCAGTTTTCTTTTTGATCTGACGCCATGGATGAATGCTAATCCTTGGTTAGCTAGTTTGTGAGCTGTGCACATTTCACACTTTCAGTAGACTACGTGCATTAGGTCATTAGATTACCGTTTTAAGACCTTGACCTATTTGTGAACTCTGGTATTCTGCATCGCTCTTCTGATGTCAGTGACCTAGAATGTCATGGGGAGAGTGAGTAGCCAGATGGCCGGCTCCCAGGTCTCTGCTGATGGTGCTGTGTAACCAGCTGCTCTGGGATGCAATCGAGTGCCTTGGAATTGCCTGCTCCTTCCCAGCCCTTCCAGTGGGAAAGGACAAGGTTCTGCTCACCACCAATAGATAACTCTCCGTATTAGGAAGGATGGAGTGGGTGTAATGGGGTAATTGATCATTATGACCATGACTAGGTACAAACAATATAAATGAATCCCTCAGGTGGGTGTCTCTTGTGCCTCTTTTGATCTGAAGGATACTTGAATATATAATGCACTTCAAAAGTTGGAATTGTTTGATTATAGATCCAACTCAACTTCTGAAACATAGTATAAATATAGCAGGTGGTACCAATGTTAGTCTTTTTAGTTTTGAATGTGAAAACTCCTGGATTATGTTGATTTTTTGTGATTGTACTGCCACTTAGAGTGTCCAATGTTGGCAGACAAAAAAAATGAATGGTTTCACCCAGTCATTTCAATATTGTGGGACTCGGTGACTCAAAAAAACCCTTCGGGCTGGATTTTACTTACCAAGACAAGTTGGGGGCATGACTGCTGCCTTCCAGGTTCTAGTCCTGCTCCCAGCGATGTCTGACGAACAGACGCTATTTTGCCCTGATTGGCCTTGTTAAGTCCGCCCTGCGGGCTTGCCGGTCAATTAAGGGAAAGCCGGTGTCCCATGACGTCAGTTGATGACGCTTCATCTGCCGGTTTTCTTAAAGGCATCTTGTTTGACAGATGAATTGTCAGTGTTTGACAGCATTGAGGTGCTGTCAAACACTGACAATCACTGTACACAGGTGAGCCCTTTCACCTAGCCTCTCCAATTACTCTCTCCTTAGAATAAAACAGATGGCAGCTGAGATTGCAGAAGCCATCTGTCACTTCTCCCGATGAGATGGGGCTACACAAACACTTCACAGCTTGTCACCTGCAGAAACATCTAATCACATTAAAAATTACTTTCCCAACATTTCCTTACCTCTGATCTCCCATTGCATGCTTCACACCACTTCTGCAGCTGTCATCCAAACACCAACATAACAGACCTATAGCACACCTTACTTACCTTGACAGGGTTCCTCAACGTCTGGAAGCCCGCAGCAGCAGTCAAAAAATTGGAAAAAGCCTCTTAACTGCCTGATAACAACTACCTGTTAACAGGCAGTTAAGTGGCTATAATCCTCTTCCTGCCACTAGGAGTCGTGTCCCTGCACAAATCGGGAACCCGACTCCTGGGAAGATATGTTTGAGGCGGGTTCGGGACCCGCTCCCATTCTCTTTGACTTTCCCAGCAGTCCCACCTCCTCAGGGCTGGTGAAATCCAGTCCTTAAAGTTCCGCTCCACCAGAAACATAGAAGATAGGAGCAGGAGTAGGCCATTCGGCCCCTCGAGCCTGTTCCGCCGGTGGGGCATGGGTTGTAGGCTAGAAGACGTTACCTCAAAACTTGAGGCGACTGAGGAACAGAGTTCCGGCAGTCGAGTCTTGCAGTGTAGTCCAGCAGAACAGCATAATCCCAATGACGGAGAAATCCAGGACTCCAGGCTATTCAAATATAAGGAGTATAGAATCTTGCAGCACAGAAGGTGGCCATTTGGCCTGCTGTGCTCTTTGGAAAAAGCTATCTGATTTAGTCTCGCATCCCAGCTTTTTCCCCCATAACCTTGCAAATTAGTTCTCCAAGTACATGTCCAATTGCCTCTTGAAAGTTCCTATGGAATCTGATTCCACCACACTTTCAGGTAGTGCGTTCCAGATCTTAACAACCCTCTGAAGAAATTTCTCCTCGTTTCCCCTCTAGTTCTTTTGCCAATTATTTTAAATCTATGACCTCAGGTTACCGACCTGCTTGGCAGAGGAAATAGGTTCTCCCTACTTCCTCTATCAAAACCTCTCGTAATTCTGAATGCCTCTGTTAGGTCTTGTCTTAACCTTTGCTCTAAGGAGAACAATCCCAGCTTCTCCAGTCTCTCCACATAACTGAATTCCCTTATCCCTGGTATTATCATGGTAAACCTCCTCTGTACCCTCCTGAGGGCCTTGACATCCTTCCTAAAGTGTGGTGCTCAGAATTGGACACAATACTCCAGCTGAGGCCTAACCAGTGATTTATAAAGGTTTAGCATGACTTCCTTGTTTTTGTACTCAACGCCCCTATTTACAAAGCTAAGTATCCCATATGCTTTCTTACTTGCCTTATCAACTTGCCCTGGCATCTTCAAGGATTTGTGAATATGCACCCACCCCCGGTCCCTCTTGCATCCTCCCTCAAAATAGTACCATTTAGATTATACTGGCTCTCCATGTTGTTTCTCTCAAAATATTCACTTCACGCTTATCTGCATTAAATTGTGTCTGCCCATTTCACCAGCCTGTCTACATCCTCCTGAAGTCTGCCTCTGTTCACTATTCACTACGTTGTCAAGTTTTGTATCATCTGCAAACTTAGATTGTACTCCCTATATCCAAGTCTAGGTCATTTATATATAACGAGAAAAGCATCCGTTCACCACTACTCTCTGCCTCCTATCCCTTAGCCAATTTTGTACCCAAGTTACTGCTGTCCCTTTAATGCCATGTGCTTTTATTTTCCGAATAAATCTGTTAAGTGGTACTTGATCAAATGCCTTTAAAAGTTCATATATACAACCTCAACCCTTTCCGTTACTTCATCAAAGAACTCAATCAGGTTAGTCAGACACTATTTGCCTTTAACAAATCCCTGCTGGCTAATTGTTATTAATTACATAGAATATACAGCACTGAACCAGGCCATTCAGCCCAATTAGTCGATGCCAGCATTATTGCTCCACTCGAGCCTCCTCCCATCCTTCTTCTATCAGCAGAACCCTCTATCCCCTTCTCCCTCATATATGCTTATCTAGCCTCCCCTTAAATGCATCTATACTATTCTCAACCACTCGCTGTGGTAGCAAGTTCCACATTCTCACCAGCCACTGGGTTAAGAAGTTTCTTCTGAATTCCCTATTTGATTTCTTAGTGACTATCTTATATTGATGGCCTCGAGTTTAGCTCTTCCCCACAAGTGGAAACACTTTCTCTGTGTCTACTCTATAAAAAACCTTTCATAATTTTAAAGACCTCTATTGGGTTACCCCTCCGCCTTCTCTTTTCAAGAGAAAAGAGACCCAGCCTGTTTATTCTTTCCTGATGGGTATAACCTCCCATTTCTGGTATCATCCTTGTAAATCTTTTTTTGCACCCTCTCCAGTGCCTCTTTATCCTTTTTATAATCTGGCGACCAGAGCTGCGCACGGTACTCGAAGTGTGGTCTAACCAGGGTTCGATACAAGTTTAGCAGAATTTCTCCTTCAATTCTGTCCCTCTAGAAGTAAACCCTAGTGCCTGGTTTGCTTTTTTATGCCCTTATTAACCTGCGTCACTACTTTTTAGTAATTTGTGTATTTGTACTCCCAGATCCCTTTGCTCCTCTACCCCATTTAGATTCTTATTTTCCAAGTAATATGTGACTTCCTTATTTTTCTTGCCAAACACGTGCTTCTCAAATGAGAATTAATTTTGTCCTTGGCAATGGTCTCGAGTAGCTTTGTTGTTGTAGTAGGATGTTTTTCGCTATCTGCATGAGCAGAAACGCCCTATTAAAATCAAACGGGCAGTAAGAACAGAATTCCCGAGAGTTGCTGCCAATCTGAGAGTTCTAATACTTCTAGGTCTCGACTCCAGTTGAAATAGGCCGACACCACCTCGGAACAGTGCACCGATGTTAAAACCCATAATACAAACACACTGATTTCATACTTTTACTTCAGTATTTACTTATTCTAATTAAGATCTGCGCTCTAATTGTTTCCCACTGACTGAATATATAAAAGTCATTGGGGGAAAAATTCAGTTGTTTGCGCCTCCCGTTAGTGCCTTAAGAGGGTGCCAAGTAACTAGCGCCCGGGCGCAGCTATGTTTGCGCCGCTCGTGAAATTAACTAGACATTTTTCGGCGGCGCTAAACACTACTGCCACGATCTCCTGCACCGGCAGATTGTGACGTCAGTCGAGTGCGCAACGCCCTGTTAGCGCCCCGGACCGGAAATTGAGTGGCGCCCCCTGCCTTACCACCTGCCGCTAGCAACGACAGGTTGAGGGGAGCATCATGCTGTCAGAAAGGGACTAGGGGAGCGCTATTTAAACGCGACCACTTCCTGCCTTTTTTTGTTATTTTTGCACCACGCATAGAGAGAGACTTCTGGAGAGATTCAACGCTGTGTGAAGGAGTTTTGGGTACTGAGCAGCACTTTGCAGGTTCATTTTGATTTGCCCTTCCTTGTATCGATTTAGAGGAGACTATGGGGGCTGCGCTCTGAGCTCTTCCCCTGGGTCTCTCCATTGTTCTTTCCAGCAGATTTGATGTACAGGTCTCTCCAGGCCGAGATTCAAGGCTGCAATGAGCAAGATGTGGATGGAGAGCAAGATCAACCCTCCCCTTTTTAAGATTAAAAACAGAAAATGCAGGAGAAACTCAGCAGGTCAAGCAGCATCTGTGAAGAGAGAAACAGAGTTAACGTTTCAGGTCGATGACCATTCGTCAGAACTCCCCTTTAAGAATTGGACGGTGCCAGTGTGTCTGTGTTCCATTGCTGACTGAAATCACATGAGCTTCGCCAGCGCTCTGAGGTAGCGCCTTGCTCCTCAGCGTTAGCGCCTTGAGAGGTGTGTAGCGCCTGATTTAGCGCTCCAATCACCTCCAGGGGCGATAAAAGCCAAGTTTGCTGTCGGAGGCAATAATTAGCGCCAGGTGCTAAACTTTGCGCACCGCCGGTAATAGCGCCCCAAATGGGGCGATACTGAATTTTCCCCCATTATATCTGCAATACATGTCAGTGTGAAATAACAATAGGGTCTTTCAATCCACTGAGGCTTCCATGTCGGTGGCTACAGATTTATGACAGAATATTTTGCAAGTGTTGCAGGAATTTTGGGGCTCGGATAACAAAGCAACCCGCTTGATTGGCACCCCATTTACCACCTTAAACATTCACTCCATCCACCACTGGGGTACCGTGGCTGCAGTGTGTACCATCTGTAAGATGCACTGCAGCAACTCGCCAAGGCTTCTTCAGCAGCATCTCCCAAACCTGCGACCTCTACCACCTTGAAGGACAAGGGCAGCAGGTGTATGGGAGCACCACCACCTGCAAGTTCCCCTCAAGTCGCACACCATCCTGACTTAGAAGTATATCGCCATTCCTTCATCGTCGCTGGGTCAAAATCCTGGAACTCCCTCCCTAACAGCACTGTGGGAGTACCTTCACCACACAGACTGCAGCGGCTCAAGGCGGTGGCTCACCACCACCTTCTCAAAGGCAACTAGGGATGGGCAATAAATGCTGGCCTTGCCAGCGACGCCCACACCCCATGAACTAATTAAAAAAAAAAAATCATTGTTTCAGCCTGTGAATCAAATGTATTTGTTGTATACAGTTGCCGTATATTTGAATTTTTCTGTTAGTTACTGCAGCGATCAATACTTAAAAAAAAAAGGGTGCATTAAGTGATCAGCTTTAGGGACCTGTGAGGTGTGGAGATGGGGTTACAATTGGTGATGCTGAGTATTTGAGTAATCAAACATACTGGCCAATTTTCTGGGCTAGGCTTATGTATATCCCATATGTAATTGACAGTGTTACAATGCCTCAGATCTGAGGTGGCCTGGTTATGTAACACATTGACCAACTCATATTCTACACCGTGGAACACTAGAGTGAGAGTTTGTAGCAATGAGTTCCTAATTTCAGCCAGTCTGTCAAATGGTGATGCTTCCTCAGAGGGCTGGGCGGGGGGGGGGCAATTATTAAAGATTAATTGTGGTGCAATTATTAAAGATTTAATTCCCCATAATGTTTTATTATTTGCACAGGCAAGAGGCGTTTTAATATCAAACTCTGGAAGACGTTCACAGACTGCTTTAACTGTCTGCCAATTGCAGCCATTGTGGATGAGAAAATTTTCTGTTGTCATGGAGGTGAGTTTCTGTAATTGATGCTTTGCCACAGCTTTTTAATTTGTTCAAATTTCAGCTTTGCCTCTGGTTGAACTATAATCATTTCAAACCATTCCAGTCTGCTATATTGGAAATTCATTTGCGCTGGTGAAATTAAAAATGCATGGGTTGGTGAAAGCTTTGATGTTTGCGATTGTGTAACTGCATTGCTGGGATTGGGAGCTAATCCTTTAGAAACATAACAAGCGTTGAGGACAAGGAAAGGCCATTCAGCCCATAGCTTCTAGGATCCTGACTCCCTTCACAGCGTCCCATTATATTTTGAACATCCCTAATCATTTTTTGTTTCTACTACCTTACCTGGCAGATTATTCCAAATATTACTCCAATTAACAAACGTGGAGAGTATGTGATATGGATTAGTTTTTTTTTTTTTTTTTAAAAAGCAACGCCCTGGGAGCTGTAAAAATGAAATGCGTTTAGACTTTCTCCAATTTATTTCCAATTAGATTGTAGCATTTGAAAATTCGTTCAACATTAGCGTGTCTCAAATGTTTGAAGAACTGAACTGAAGGCTCCATTAATATTTTTTAATGAATTATTTCCAAGTCCTGAGAGGCAAAGGAGTTTGAAGACCTTGATATTACTGAATAAATTGCAACAGCATAAATTGTAACTAGAAATGACCTATATATAGGTACATAGTTACGGCCAGCCTGTAATTTAAGCAGCCTTTTTTTTAAGCTGTTGCTAGAGGATTCTATTTACTTAACTACAGTTTCCTGGTATGCAGCTTAAATTGTCCAGATGGAGTTATAGGACTAGGTTAATGTATACAGGAATAAAATGGAACGAAGAGGTTGCTTACATTTGCACTGATTCCGGATATTGAACATGTTTTGCTCAGCAAACAGTTGGGCAATTTTACGTGCTGCATGTGCAAACTGCCAATCTTGGCAGATAATCTGTACAACAGTGGTAACTAGATAGTGATGGTCACAAAACAGCATCCAGCTAGTCTGCTTTCCCTCCACCCAAAGGTCGGTGGTGAATCCCTGTGGTAGGCAAAGGCAGATCAAAAGTTTATTGGTCATTAATGATAGCATTGGTGATCCTGCTGGCTGCTCTCGGGGGGGGGGGGGGAAATTAGAAATTTGTGTTTGAACAAGTTACCAGATGGCTGTTAACAAAAGGTGTTGACGGTGCTGGTGAATTAAACATTTGCACACTTCTGAGTTAGTTTTGAACCAGTTTGGATGCGGCCAGCATATGAGCTCTAATTTCCAGCAAATATGGGGATAATGGTACCTTTTTATATGATATACTATCTTCATTACTGATGCGCTATCGATTCTAATAAAAGGCCGAGTAGAGTTCAGAACAACAGGCTTTTATTAACTACTGAATGCAACTACAAACAGATCAGGACTATGCCTCTAGTGGACGACCGAATGGCAGAGAGCTGCCGTGCAGCCGTCCTTATACCAGGTAGCCAAGGGCGGAGTCAGCTGAGGCATAGTCAGGTATAACAGTGAAACAAGAGTGAACGACAACAACAACAACAACAATAGTGAACACAGTGAACGACAGTGGTTTACCACATTTACATATTACATTAGCTCATGGCTTACAGCATTGTGCAGTGACACTTTTTAGATTGCACAGGGATGACTAGAATTGCTGCTTGTGTCCTGTGCACTTGTGTAGAATATGAATAGTGCAAATATATTAATGTAATAAATATGTCGTAGTTTAAAAATAGATGACTTGCCATTATCTACCCTATTAAGTGAGGTTTAAAGTAAAATAGGTGCAAAATAAATTGACAGATGTTATTAAAATCTAAGGAATGGTGTTTTTCTTTTCAGCTTATTCTCTGAACAGAAATGCCTGCCAACTGGAAACTTTGCTTCCATTCACATTATTGCAGAAGTGCATGATTGTAGCTCATGCATTGAGTTGACTAAATAATTGAAATGCTGGTTGCCTTTTATTGAATTGACTAGTGATAAGCAACAGGATTACCTTTTTAAGAAAGTTAACTTGGTGATAATCCATTGTTCATCATTGGTAGAGGTGACCTGTTGAAACGTTTAATTGTAATTGTCCCATTTCTGTTAACGTTGACAGACTTTAAGTGGCGAGCTAGTGGAAGGTCACCGTTGAACAGAGTAGGGAAATCAGAAGGTACTGATTCGGTGACGCAAAGCTTTGTTTTAAAAGCTTATGCTATAGGAGGAAGAGAGTGAGGGAGAGAGTTTGAGTTTTGAGGTACCGGGAAAGAATCGGTTTCATTAGGAGACATTGCTGAATCGCAGATTCAAAATAGTGAAGTGTCCGACGCACATTCTTTCTTCAGTTGCACAAAGAACCGTATTTGACTCTTGCCAATCTACTGTTTTCCTTTCTGTAGGGCTGTCACCAGATTTGCAATCAATGGAACAGATTCGCAGAATCATGAGACCAACAGATGTTCCTGACACGGGTAAGGCTCGTCACAAAAAGTCCCACATTGCAGCCATTAATATTTTTGTTATTTTGAATATTTCAGTTAGTGTTTTGCGAGTCATTTTGTCACAGGCCAAGGATTGAGCACAAGTATGAATGTGGTAGACTGACTCCAATCACTGTTATTAATGTTTAAATGAGTGCTTAACTTTGTACTATGAGTGGTAAGCGCTTGGCGCTCGAGTTGCCTTGAGTAGTTTGCCTTCACGCAGCACCAGAGAAAACAGATTGCTGCACAAGTTGCATGTTGCAGAAGCCAATTTCTTAATTTACGCGGCAAAAGTAGTACCCTCAAATTAAAATATTAATTTAAAAATGTAACATTGTCTACTACTCGCAAGCCATTTGACTAACTTTAAGGTGAAGACTAAACGATGACTAAGATGACCATCAGAACCCTATACAAATGATTCAGAGGTCTAAATGAGTCGATCTCCTCGCCAGCATTAGATTTGCACAAACCTCCTCCCTCTCAGCATTGCCGTTTATTCTAGGTTTGAACGGCTGTTTTCTTTGTGTAATCAAAGTGTAAGAAAATACGTCATTTAATAAAACTTCTGACTAGTATTTACAATTTAATGCTGCTTTATAAATAAAAAAGCTCTCTACATAACTTCACTTAAGTTGAAACCTTCTGAATAAAGCTTTTTAGTAAATTGTGCCTGTAAAAGAATTCATTTTTGTAGGCTTACGTCATATTTTCACAGTTTACCAGCCTCCTATACTTTATTATTTTAATTTTTCTTAAGTAAGTTTTTCCCCTTCATCATGTACTACATTCTAACACAAAGTGGGAAGGCAGTCTTATCCCCTCTCGCTCAAACTCACTCGTCTGTGACTTTGCTCCATCATGGTATACCAGCAGTCCTATCTTTTAAAGCTGGTTTTACTGCAAATAATGCTGATTTAATGAGTTTGATTTTTTTTTTGGTCCAGTGGAACTCATTACGCTTGGGTTTAGCAGCCATTTTCTCAAATCTTTCCTGAAATTGACTTAAAACATACACCTTTACATTTCATGGCCATTAGACACGGGGAAACTTAATTGCAATCCACCCCTTGTAATTGGGAACCGGTGCCATCGCTTGTGAAAAATATTACAGGGGCCCGTGTCCCGCGTTTTAAAGGTGTAAAATACATTGAGTGAATTGGGCTTGTTACATTGAAGGCTGTCCGTAGCCAATATTTTGAGAGTGTCCATCGTTTGAGTGCCCCGTATCTTTTATAATATAAAATATTTGGGACTATCCTGTAGTGTCTGTATTTTACAGTTGTCTGTAGTTTGTGAGTGTCTATAGGACCAGGTTTCACTGTATAATTAAGATGCACACTTGATTACCTTTTATGAGGCACTTTTATATCCGAGGAGTGCAGCCAATATCAGGTGCATGATTCTCCCACCATTGGCTGCACATCTGAGTATGAACTACTTGATCGGCAGGGAAACAACGGCATTATAAATACACGTGACTCTGCGAATCTGCCAACAGATTAAGACCTCCAATTGCAGCAAAGTATAAGCAGAAGGCCGATCTCTCACCTTTGCACTTGTCCCATATTAAATCCGATGCGCTGTTGTTGCGAGAGTGGATTCAAATTAATCTGTATTGTGTTTAATATGTTTTTCAATTTATGTAAGGCACGTGCTGCATTTTTAAAAATACATCTTGGATAGATTTGACTGTAGTATTGAAACAAACTATGGATCCAAGTATCAGGACTCTATTTTACAGCAGCATTAGAGTCCAGCGGGCCTACAGAGGCAGGCATCGACTGAAAAATGAAAAGGGAAAGTGGCACTTGGAGATTGCTCTCCTACTACCACAACAAAAAATATAACAGAGTAAAGGTGTCTATTCAGTTTGTGCTCATCTTTCTTAAACCCAAAAAAACCCAAAATGTATTTATTTTTGCTTCTCGGAAGGGGGATGGGATACAGAGTGGAACTATAGTAGGGGGTGATCTACAGCCAAATACAGAGGAAAAAACAAGTCAGCTGGGAAGGCAGAGCAAATATGTGAAGGCAAAAGGGAATATGGCAAGGCTGAAAAGGCATTTATTTTAATGCAAGGAGTCTTGCAAATAAGGTGGATGAACTGAAGTTGTTGAACACATGGGAGTACGATATTGTTGCTATCACGGAGACATGGTTGAGGGAGGGTCAGGACTGGCAGCTCAATATTCCGGGGATACCTATCAATTCATCCAATGAAAAGCGACGAGTTAAGAAAGTAACTTTTGGTTTTTATTGGCTAAATAACAGAGCCCACCCTCGTGGGTGATCGGATCCAACAAGGAGGAATACCAGCCAGTCGACCACCTTTATACCTGGGCAGGTAGGTGGAGCCATGGGCGGAGTCAGCAGTGGTCAGCCCAGGTATAACAGCGTGACAAGAGGCAACCTCGTGTAGTGATACAACAGTGTAAACAGTGATAACCATAGTGTAACGATATAACAGTGATAACCATAGTGTAACGATAGTGAACGATAAAAGTGGTTTACCACGGGTATAGAATCTTCAGGCGAGACAGAGGGGGGTGTAAAAGGGGAGGGGGTGTTGCAATATTAATTAAGCAATCAATTACTGCTGTAAGGAGGGATGATATATTAGCGGGTTCCTCTAATGAGGCCATATGGGTAGAACTTAAAAACAAAAAGGGGGCAAGCACTTTGCTGGGAGTGTACTATAGGCCCCCAAACAGTCAGGGGGAGATAGAGGAACAGATATGTAGGCAAATCTCAGAGGTGCGAAAATAATAGGGTAATAATAGTGGGGGATTTCAACTTCCCCAATATTAATTGGGATAGTCAGAGTGTGAAAGGCTTAGAGGGTGCAAAATTCTTAAAGTGCATCCAGGAGAGCTTTTTGAGCCAACATGTAGAAAGTCCTACAAGAGAGGGGGCGGTACTGGACCTAATTCTAGGGAATGTAGCCGGGCAAGTGGTGGAAGTGTCAGTAGGAGAGCATTTTGGCGACAGTGACCATAATTCGGTGAGATTTAAGGTGGTCATGGAAAAAGACAAAGATGGCCCGGAAATAAGGGTTCTAAATTGGGGAAAGGCCGATTTTAATAAGATAAGGCAGGATCTGGCCAAAGTGGACTGGGAGCAGCTACTTATAGGAAAATCCACATCAAAGCAGTGGGAGACTTTCAGAAGGGAAATAGAGAGAGTACAACGCCAACATGTTCCTGTAAAGGTCAAGGGTGGGACCAACAAGCAAAGGGAACCTTGGATGACAAGGGATATACAAAAATGCATTAGGAAAAAAAGTTTTTTTTTTGGCAGTTACAAAAGACTAAAGACGGTGGAAGCCCTAGAGGAGTATAAAAAGTGCAGGGGCATACTTAAAAAAGAAATTAGGAGGGCGAGGGGCCATGAAATAACACTGGCGAGCAAAATAAAGGAAAATCCTAAGATGTTTTATAAGTATATTAAGGGCAAGAGGATAACCAGGGAAAGGGTAGGGCCCATTAGGGACCAAAGTGGCAATCTGTGTGTAGAGCCAGATGATGTAGGCGGGGTTTTAAATGAATTTTTTGCATCTGTGTTCACTATGGAGAAAGACGATGTAGACATAGAAATCGGGCAAGGGGACTGTGACACACTTGAACATATTAGCATCGAGAGGGAGGAGGTACTAGCGGTTTTAGCAGGCCAAAAAGTGGATAAATCCCCAGGCCCAGACGAGATGTATCCCAGGCTGTTGTGGGAGGCAAAGGAGGAGATTGCAAGGGTTCTGACACAAATTTTCAGAACCTCTCTGGCCACAGGGGATGTACCAGAGGACTGGAGAACAGCTAACGTAGTACCATTATTCAAGAAGGGTAGCAGGGATAAACCAGGGAATTACAGGCCAGTGAGCCTAACATCTGTGGTAGGGAAATTATTGGAAAAAATTCTGAGGGACAAAATTAGTCTCCACTTGGAGAGGCAAGGATTAATCGGGGATAGTCAGCATGGCTTTGTCAGGGGTAAATCATGTCTGACCAATCTGATTGAATTTTTCGAGGGGGTGACTAGGTGTGTGGATGAGGGAAATGCTGTGGATGTGGTTTACATGGATTTCAGTAAAGCTTTTGACAAAGTCCCGCATAGGAGACTGGTCAAGAAGGTAAGAGCCCATGGGATCCAGGGTGCCTTGGCGCGTTGGATCCTAAACTGGCTGAGTGGCAGGAGGCAGAGGGTGATGGTCGAAGGTTGCTTTTGTGACTGGAAGCCTGTGTCCAGTGGGGTACCTCAGGGATCGGTGCTGGGACCCTTGCTGTTTGTGATCTACATAAATGATTTGGATGAGAATGTAAAAGGTATGATCAGTAAGTTCGCAGATGACACGAAAATTGGTGGGGTGGTAAATTGCGAGGAGGAAAGCCTCAGGCTACAGGACGATATAAACGGGTTGGTCAGATGGGCGGAAAAGTGGCAAATGGAATTTAACCCTGAAAAGTGCGAGGTGATGCATTTTGGACGGACAAATAAGGCAAGGGAATACACAATGAGCGGTAGGACCCTAGGAAGTACAGAGGGTCAGAGGGACCTTGGTGTACATGTACATAGATCCCTGAAGGCAGCGGAACAGGTAGATAAGGTGGTTAAAAAGGCATATAGGATACTTGCCTTCATTAGCCGAGGCATAGAATATAAGAGCAGGGAGGTTATGATGGAGCTGTACAAAACGCTGGTGAGGCCACAGCTGGAGTACTGTGTGCAGTTCTGGTCGCCTCACTATAGGGAGGATGTGATTGCTTTGGAGAGGGTGCAGAGAAGATTCACCAGGATGTTACCTGGGATGGAGCGCCTCAGCTATGAAGAAAGACTAAACAGGCTGGGGTTGTTTTCCTTGGAGCAAAGAAGGCTGAGGGGGGACCTGATTGAGGTGTACAAAATGATGAGGGGCATAGATAAGGTAGATAAAGAGGAACTTTTCCCCTTAGTAGGGGGGTCAATAACAAGGGGGCATAGATTCAAGGTAAAGGGCAGGAGGTTTAGAGGGGATTTGAGGAGGAACTTTTTCACCCAGAGGGTGGTTGGAATCTGGAACTCACTGCCTGAAAGGGTGGTAGAGGCAGGAACCCTCCTAACATTCAAGAAGCATTTGGATGAGCACTTGAAATGCCATTGCATACAAGGCTATGGACCAAATGCTGGAAAATGGGATTAGACTGGACAGGGATTGATGGTCGGCGCAGACACGATGGGCCGAAGGGCCTCTTTCTGTGCTGTATGACTCTATGACTTCATCCAACTTGACAAAAAAAAAGTTGTCTTTTTGTTTTTTTAACAATCTCCAAAGGTATCAATAAAATAAAAGCAGCCTCTCATTGTCTGCATTACCTGCTGCCTAGTCAGCATTGCCCATAAAACCGTACACGTCTTATAGTTTTCACTCTCAAATCTTCACCCTAAGTCTCGTACCTGGAGGTGACTTTTTTGGAAATTGTGTGAAAGAGCGTGAAGCAATATCCATTACGGATGACATGCCAGTGAATCCATCTGTTCCATGCAGAGCACGTGGATTTTCACATTTAGGGTGATGCAATGGTTTAGGAATACATCCAAAGAATGAGGTCATTGAGAACACCGGCCTCCCCAAACAATCTCATTCGCACCATGGAAACATGCATTACTGTGCTTTCAAAACACAAATAATTTTTATTGGAACATTGTACAGTGACAGGAGAGCAGTAAACACATTGGAGACTATTTTCCTGTCCTGCAGCCGACAGAATTTCGCAAGATTATTGATTGTAAGAATGTACCAAAAGGGTCCAAGACTGACTTTTTAACCTTCAAGTTACCAAATGATAACAAATGAATGTAACATTTGATCATCCTGAGCCATGCACTCTTTATTTTAAAAAGTCTTTTGTGACACAGAATAGTACAGTGCGGAAGGAGGCCATTCAGCCCATCGAGTCTGCGCCGGCTCTTTCGAAGAGCAGTCCAATTAGTCCCACTCCCCTGCTCATTATCCGTATCCCTGCAATTTTTTCTCTGAGTATTTCTCTAATTCCCTTTTTGAAAGCTACTATTGAATGTGTATCCACCACCCTGTCAGGCAGTGCATTCCAAATCCTAACCATTCGTTGCATATAAAAGTGTTCCTCGTGTCGCCTCTGGTTCTTTTGCCAATCACTAATAAAAACAGAAAATGCTGGAAATACTCAGCAGGTCAGGCAGCACCTGTAGAGAGAGAAACAGAGTTAACGTTTCAGATCGATGACGCTTCTAGTTCTGACGAAGGGTCATCGACCTGAAACGTTAACTCTGTTTCTCTCTCTACAGATGCTGCCTGACCTGCTGAGTATTTCCAGCATTTTCTGTTTCTTAGATTTCCAGCATCTGCAGTATTTTGCTTTTCACCTTAAATTTGTGCCCTCTTGTCATTGACCCTTCGACCATTGGAAACAGTTTCTCTTTATTTACTCTCTCTAAATCCTCCATGATTTTAAATGCCTCTATCAGATCTCCTCTTAGCCTTCTCTGCTCCAAGGAGAACAACCCCAGCTTCTCTAATCTATCCACGTAACTGTATTCCCTCATCCCTGGAACCATTCTAGTAAATCTCTTCTGTACCCTCTACCAAAGCCTTCACGTCCTTCCTAAAGTGTGGTTCCCAGAATTGGACACAATACTCCAGCTGGGGCCGAACTAGTGTTTTATAAAGGTTTAGCATAACTTCCTAAACCTATATAAAACACTAGTTCGGAATGAGTTAATGAGATCAGATTATATTGTTCTGCCAGCATATGGGTCAGTGACATTTGTAGTTATTTGTCACTGAACAATTTTGTCCCATCTTGTAAAGTGAACTTCTCTGGTGATCTAGCTTCATTTTTTAGGTAAAGTTAAATTTCTAATTTCATACAGTTCAGCTATCATTGGCGGTCAGGGGACAATTTTGCATAACACTTCCTTGGGCACTTGCAAATGTAAGCTGGAGTTCATGTTAGGGCAGGTTATACATAGTTTGTTAAACAATCATGTTATGAGCAGATTGGTCTTTCCTTGTTTATATGCTTATGTTTTTAAGGTTAATTTTTAGCTGACATCATTAAGTGGATTTTCAGTTACTAACTTAGACAAAGCCTGTGTTTCTGGTTCCTCAGGCAGGTGTCCCTTTTTAATGCTCGAGCCTAGATCAGGGGTGTCAAACTAATTTTATATGGTGGGCCTGACCTGATATCCTGACACTTGGCGCGGGTCACACTCAGCAGTTACTGAAATAGAAATAAAGGGGATTTGAAAGGCAATGAGTCAGATTATTTTTAAAATAATAAATCTGCAAGAGAACTTGGCAGTTTGTCCTCACCTCCCTCTTCACCCCAAGAGGGCTAAACTCTGCAATTCTCTTATTTTTAAGTGTTGCTGCAAGATAATTTTCTTTTTATGTGGGGCAGGAAAGGGTGAATGGGAGGCCAGTCAATGTACCAGTGAGCTGTTTTGGTAGGATATGGGGTCACTCTTCTCTCACCCTTCACCCACCTACCATGACTTCTCAAGAAATTCCCAATGTGTCAGCCGTGGCTCAGTGGGCAGCACTCTCGCTTCTGAGTCAGAAGGTTGTAGGTTCAAGTCCCACTCCAGAGACTTGAGCACAAAAATCTAGGCTGACACTCCAGCGCTGCATTGTTGGTGGTGCTGTCTTTCAGATGAGACATTAAACCGAGGCCCCGTCTGCTCCCTCAGGTGGGCGTAAAAGATCCCATGGCCCTATTTCGAAGAAGAGCAGGGGAGTTATCCCCGGTGTCTTGGCTAATATTTATCTCCCAATCAACATCACTAAAACAGATTATCTGGTCATTATTGTCGTGAATCTTACCATTCATGTAGAAATGACTCATGAGATAACACTGGGCGGCCAGCTGGTGGCGCCGTCCAAGGAAAGTATAAATACTCGGGCGTGGGCCCAGCTTGCTCAGGATGTTTTTGTAACCAGGAACTAGTGATGTAACTAGAATTCATGGTTGTGAAACAGTTGATTAAAGCCTTGCTTTATACTCAAACCAAGTGCTTAGAAGTTTTCTTACGTCAATTATCACATTGCTATTTGTGGGAGCTTGCTGTGCATTTCCTGCAACAGTGACTACACTTCAAAAGTACTTCATTGGCTGTAAAGCACTTTGGGATGTCCTGAGGTCATGAAAGGCGCTATAGAAATGCAATTATTAAAAAAATGTTAATGAAGAGGTACTGACCAGAAGACCAGACTTCCCATTCCAGAGAAGGGAGCTCATTCAAGGCTCCTATCCAATCATGAGATGCCTTATGCTATTTGCAGGAGCTGGGAGTAAATCACCACCTTTTCCTTCCGAGTGGGGCAGTGTGTGTGAAGAGGGGAGGAAGATTTATTTTTAAATGATGAGCGGAAGGCAGGCCGTCGGAAAAGCTTATTTACTTAACGTGACATGACTCATTCACTAATGAAATATTACATTTTCTACACATTAACCTATAGCTAATCTTTTTTTTTAGTTGCCCAATCGTTGCCCCATATATTGAGATCATTAAAAGCGAGCTAGAAAAGTCTAATGACGGCACAATTCTGTGGCACTTGGAAATAACATCAGAAGTGCTGGATGCTGAGTTTCCCCTCCTTAGTTGAAAAGCTTTTATTGCAACAATACATGTCCCTCCCAGAGGAACAGTCCTTTTACAGTTTTCATTCTTTGAGGTGCTACCTTAATTTTCTAGGTTTGCTGTGTGACTTGCTGTGGTCAGATCCCGACAAGGACGTTCAAGGTTGGGGTGAGAATGATCGTGGAGTGTCTTTCACCTTTGGAGCTGATGTAGTCAGCAAATTTCTCAACCGGCATGATTTGGATCTAATTTGTCGTGCCCATCAGGTAAAAGAAAATTCTTGACAAAAATATTCTGTAAATGGGAACTTTACTTGCAGCTGTGGATTAGTCCTGCATATCATTGACTAATATTTTATTCTGAGGTGGTTAAGAAAATTCTACATCTCCATAACTGACTAGCTTCCTCAGGCTTCACAAACCAGACTGGCTTATATAGAATTTCTGCAGTGTATTTTTTTTTTCCTGATCTGATGGGAACCATGTACAATCTGGAAAAGGTGCTTCAAACATCGCAACGGAACTGCCTTGCCCATGGTTTCCTTTACGTTCCTGCCGCAAAGACAGGGCATTTACTTAATGGCATCACAGGTTATTTGTAAGGTTTTCTCACTTGACTGATTATATGTAGGTCAAAGAATTTGATTGACTCCACTTTTGATTCTTGGTGCAGAGTTTTCGCATGACTGAATGTCTGGTTGGGGAATACCTTGGGGGTGTGGGGCTGAAAATAACTTACAAAGTCAGAGTAGAAAATTAAAATCTTGCTCATGTAATAAGTTTTCATGTTTTGCAGGTGGTTGAAGACGGCTACGAATTCTTTGCTAAACGCCAGCTGGTTACTTTGTTTTCTGCTCCAAACTACTGTGGCGAGTTTGATAATGCCGGAGGAATGATGAGTGTCGATGAAACATTAATGTGTTCTTTTCAGGTACATGTTGGCCAAGTACTAATTGAACTCTTTCTTGGTAGTGTGAAGTTTGTTCTACTGTTCAATTTTATTCGCCAAGAAAAGTGATTGAGTGTTTTCTCAAAGTGGAGGAGAGGAAGTGGGCAGACCCTTGTGTCGCATGTTAGATGTGTTGACTCCCTCCAGTTAACCTCTTAAGAATTTGTTGTGGTTTACCCATTTCTCCAGTTGGAGGAGGAGGATAATGGAGCTGCTATGAAACAAGATTGAGCTGCATGGATCTCACCATTACCCCATTTTACTGTGATACTGAAGTTAGTCAGCAATATCCATGACGCTAAGTTGTGTTATTGAAAAAGGCTCTTTAACACCCTCATCTCCAGTATCCGTCTTGGAGGCGAGAGGTTGGGGTGCTGGGGGGGGTGGAAGAATGTACACCCACATCCAATGATATCTTTTCAAACAGACAACAAGGTGTCCAGCTTTCCGTCTTTTGGTTGTCTTTTAGCAGCTACACTGTTTTATGTGGAAAGGTGACACTTTATTTCTTAGTCTTGAATCCCAGCATTACTTGATGGTCAATGGGGGAATTACATTAGCAAAATCAGTGTAAGCTCATATTAAAATCCACTTACATAAAGGTGTTCTCCAGTTGTCTACCTGTTTGAGGACAGTTCAGTCAGTCAATTTGTGTGGCTGGTGATGCTGTTCGAAACCTCTGTGCCTTCCAGTAGCAGAAAACCTATTCTTTTGTATAAGGTAATTCTATGTAGTCATCATTGTACAGGTGGTGTAGTCCTACTTCCATGTACCCATCCTGTGCCCATATCCATTTATCTCGCTTTCCTTCACCCACCTAGCTAACCTATTACATAGAATTGACAGCACATAAACAGGCCATTCCGCCCAACAGAGGAATGCTGGGGTTTGTGCTCCACACGAGCCTCCTCCCACTGTATTTACTTCATCTCATCTCACCCTATCAACAGAACCACCTATTCCTTTCTCCCTCTAGCTTCCCCTTAAATGCATCTATGTTCTTCGCCTCAACCACTCCATGTGGTGGCGAGATCTGTATTCTCACCATTCTGAGGAAAGAAGCTTTTCATGAATTTCTTATGAGTGACTATCTTCTATTTATGGCCCCTAGTTTTGGGCTCCCCAACAATTCTTAAATGTTGACATGGTCTCTGCTTCAATCACTCCCTCTGGTAATGTGTTTCACAGCCCTCTGTTAAGTTTAATCTTGCAAACATCCCATCATTTTAATCCCCTCAACCACTGGAAGCAGTCAATTTCTATCTCCCAACCCTTCATAATTTTAAACACCTCCACCAAATCACCGCTGTTGTAATGATAATAGCCCCAGTTTTTCAAGTGTTTCTTTGTACTTCCCTCATTCCAGGCAGCATCCTAGTGAACCTGCGCATAGCCTTCCTATAGTTTGGAAACCAAAACTGAACACCGTACTCCAATTGTGGTCTTACTGATTTTCACCATTATATCTTTTAATTTTATATTCTATGGGCTAAAAATTCAGTGGGTCGCCTGGGCGCCGGAGTTACCGCTGCGAGCGGAGCCACTTGCGCCATCCGGATATTCAGTTTCTGCGCCCCAAATGGAAGCGGGCCGCTAATCGAGGCTTCCCGCGCCCCGCTTAGGGCGCTGAAACTGAATTTTGGCGCGCTAAGGGCCGCAGCGCCACACACTGCGGCACGGCACACTGCGGTACTGCAGGCCTTCCTCCCACTGTTAAGGGGGAGGTGCCTGCAGCAGCGCGATCCCCGCTCGCGAGTGCCGGCAAATGAGCCCGGCACCAAGGAGAAGTGCCGGGCTCTCGGGAAACAGCCGGCAATGCCGCCGGGGGGGGGGGGTGGTTTAGGAGGCCGGGGACGGAGGTGCTGGCAGGCGGCCGCCGAAAAAAGCGGCCGCCCCGCACCTCCACCTTAACTAGTGCCACTACCGCCACAGGTAGGCCCCTGTGAACCGGTCGCTCTTTGCGGCCAGCGCTGAAGAGGCGGGCGCGACCTAATATGGCGATCAGGGCGGTAGCGGGGCGCTGCGCACACCGATGACGTCATCGGTGGCGGCGCAGCGCTACAGGCTAACGCCGCCATTAGAGCCCCGCTAAATATCGCGGTGGGTTTGGCCAGTGGCGCTAAAGCCACTGAGTGCCCTCTTTGGGTGCAAACTGGTGGCGCAGGCCACTGAATTTCTAGGCCTATATCTCTTGCCATAAAACCTATTCTATTAATTTTATACCTCCTAATCGACTTGACGTGCTGCTCGAAATGTCTTGTGAACTGACCGCCCCAAATTCCTCTACTCTTCCACCTCGCCTAGCTTTCCCTGGTTTAAAGTACTTTGGTTTTTTTTTTAAGCAAAGTGTTACCACCTCACACTTACTGACATTGAATTCCATCTGCCCTTTTTGTCCATTCCACTGTCTCATCAATAGCCCCTTTCAGCTTTCTTTGGTCCCTCAGAATAATTTACTATGCCGCCTCATTTGTTATCGTCTGTAAATCTGGATACCACTCCCTCTAGCCCTGGATCCAAATCATTGATGTACACAGTGAACAGAAGCGGTCCCAGTACAGAACCTTGGGGAGCATTGCTTTTAATTCCTAATCTCTCTTTCCTCCATCTAACCAGTTTTAATCCATTTTTCTACCCTTCCCCTAAGTCTGTATCCCTTAATTTTCTCCAATAGACTCCCGTGCGGCATCTTCTCAAAATCTTTTTGTACACTACAACCACTGCATTTCCCCCATCCACTATATCTGTTGCCTACTCGAACTTGAGCACAATCTTCTGAAATAAGTGTTCGCTGCTTCTCATTATTTTCCCTCTTCTGCATATTTAGTCATTTCATCTTTAAAGATTCTAAGATTTTCCATACCACAGATGTTAAGCTAACTGGCCCTTAATTATCCAGGTTAGCTCTGTCTGTTTTTGAAAATGGGTATTATATTGCCCAATCTCCAATCCTCTAGCATACATCCATTCTCAATAGAGCCCTGAAATATTAGCCTTGATTTTAACTTAGCCTAACCTGCCCAGTGAGAATAGGGTGAGTTTGGGCTGAATGCCCAATTTTTACCCTGTTGATTTCCTGCCCCATTGATTGCAATGGAGCCATAAATTGGGTGGGGTATAAATTGGGTGTCCAACCTGAACTCACCGTTTTTACCAGGTGGGCTAGATTAAAATCGGGACATAATTCCTTGGGCCTCTGCTATTTCTTCTCCCTTTCCCATAGCGTCTTTGGATGTATCGTGTCCGGTCCCAACACTCTTTCCTCCTTTTAGCTAACTAACTGCTGTAATACATTTATGTGTATTGTGTCTCATCTTGTTTTGAATCAATTCAGCATTTACCTCCTCCCCAATATCCTTCTCTCTTGTAAACACTGATGCAAAGTATTTCAGCAGATTTCTGTTTATCATCGACCATTTTACTATCTTCTCCCCTCAGGGGGTCCCGCTCATATTTAACAACTCACTAAACAGTGCTGTGCTCTATTCAAAATCCTGCTGCTGGAGAATAATCCTGGCCAACTCGCCCTCTGTTTTATGACTTTTTCCTTCCCTCTTCCCCCATTTATTTATAGCACATGGGATTGTGCTTTTTAAATCTGAAGTGTTCGGTTTCCAGTAATTGTTGAATTTAATACCATATATAGTAATAGTTTAGAAATGGAGAAAATGCTTTATTGTATGATTAAAATCTCAATGGTGACACCTCCTCGCTAATGGTCTGTTCTGGGACTATCAACATTCAATTCTGTCTCAATCAATTTTCTCTCCAACTACAATTTAAGCCAAATGTGGGGGATACTTGCTGAGATGAAGGCCGTGGCCATTTGAGCCACCTGACCATCTTATTACCATCCTGAGCAATTTTGTGGTAAATACAGCAGTATTTCCTGGAGCATTCTGCTACTGTGGCCTGTGTGTAAATGAGCTCTCACTTTTATGTTCTTATAGTGTGTCAAGCTTATTTGTGGATGAGACATTTTCTGATGGCACAGTCTAGCCTTCTAATTCTTCCATGTACTCGAGTACCATTTCTAGAAAGAAGAGTTGAGAGTTTTTCTTTTAAATGTCTCCACGGGGTGAATGATTCCGCAAAATAGTTGAAATACCTGCAGAGTCTGTGTCGAGGCTGGGTGGACCCGAGAGAAGGCATCTCTCCCAGTGGGGACAATAGTCTCCGTGTGAGAACCAGCTCTGAAGGTGCCTGGGTTGTATGTTGATATTTTGAGTTCTCCCCGGCCCTCATTAATGTAATGCTCCCCTCACTTTTGAATGCTTAGAACAGAACAGAAATTTAACAGTTTTTTTTTTACATCTTTTGACGACCACCATTTTGGGTCACCCCTCGTCATTTCTCCTTCAGCTTGGCATACATTTTCATTGTGCCTCTTAGAAAAGCGTCACAAGGCACTTCAATGTTAAAGGTATGATACGAATGCTTGGTATTGAACATGCCACATACTCACTTTGAACTTGTACTTGAGGTCCCTGAATTGATCAGATTATTGTATCTGATTCATTAAATGTGCTTTTTATTTCTATTTTCAGATTCTAAAACCTTCTGAAAAGAAAGCAAAATACCAGTATGGAGGTCTGAACTCTGGCCGCCCTGTTACACCCCCTCGCACGGCAAACCCGCCTAAGAAGAGGTGAATAGCAAGGACAGCCTCAAACACCTTATCATTTGTACACAGAGAAAGCTACCAGTATACCAGTTCATATACTAAAGTATGTAACCTGTAAGCACCGTTCAACCATCTGCTACTGTCTTTGTGAGCCTCAATGCTTGTAAAAAGAAATTAAATAACTAAGTCTTTTTGAAAAAAAGTTTTCCAGTAAATACGCAGGTGTGGCATATTGTAATGTAAATCAATGTAGTACAGTAACCAGTGCATTTTATTAATATTTTATTTGGGCTGGGATGAAGGTTAATAGATCTGACAAAGGCTGGGACAAAGGCTATCTTTTCAACCTTCAAACTTTCTCTGGCAAACCCCTTCGATCTTGCAACGAAATTAACTTTACTGCTTGTGATTTGGTTATTTATTTGTGAAGTATGTACCTGCAGATACGGATTTGGTATAGGCACCATCGAGGCCTGTTTCAAAAACTATGAAAGCAGTCTGGTAACTAGAAACTCCACACAAGGATTGCAGTGTTTTACAGCTGTTAACGGGTACTTGGAGTGTCTCATGTTGGCACCAGTCCGGTACCATTACATGACATAGCTGCAACAGCACCAGTCTGGTATTCATACCAATTGATTGTTGCTTATTGTTACCCACTTGTTTTGTTTGTACTTGCACTGCTTGCTAGCTTTTATACAGAGGCATTTATTTCCCTTATGGCAATCCTCCAAACTAACTTCCAGGTAGTCTATACGGTACTTAATTTATGAAGACATTAGGGGGGAAAAAGAATGAGTGTCAAGCTTAGAAAGTAAATTTAATGCAACTTCAAAGCAGCAAACCTTATACATTTTTTTTAAAGGGTTAAAGCTAGGGGAAGCTTTAAGGGAATAAGAGTTCTTCCCAGCTCGAGACTTAAATGATTTAATATGGTTTTGTGTAGGGCTACATGTAGCTTGTGGCTCCCACATTTTTCTGATTTCAGTTCGGCATACGAGACCCAGTCAGTATCTGAACTATGACACATGATTTTGGGTCATCGGTAATGGCCCTCAACAGAAAATTAACCAAGGACTCCAGGTCACTTGAATCTTTTCAAAGTTCTAAAAATTCATCCCAGTCCTGAGAATTTACATCATTGTTTGAAGGTGTGGGGAGGGGAGGGGGGTGATGTTTGCTTGTCATAATTTGGGATGCCAGTGAATTTGAATGTACACACTACATGATAGTTAAAGGTCTTTTTTTTTTTTAAATTAAAACCACAATAGCATGATCTACTCGTAGATATAGCAGCCCTTGTTTTCATGAATTTGTGTTTGAATATTCTGAAGATTGAAGCTGTAGCTTTCCAAAGGCAAAATCTGAAGTGCACCGTCTTTGAGGGCTATTCCCTTATTTATGTAAATCAGTTATAATGAAGCCTGAGGGCATTATTCTGTTGAGATCGTTTTGTTAAGGATGCCCTATTTCTGCTGTTTTCAATACAATCTTCTACCTGATCCGATGATTTTATTGTTTCTTTTCTCTGCGAAGTGTTGCTGGTTTCATGCTTTAACCCTTGCACTGTCATTTGTTGCATCAAGAAGTCTCTAACTTTATTTATTTGAAAAATAGGTAGAATAATATAATTTAAAAAAAACTGACATCATTTTGGATTGTAACCGAAAAAGGTAAGTGTTCTTATTCTATTAGCACCACAATCTCATGTCATGCCATTCCTGATAGGGCGAGTTGCATAAACTGGTGCTTCCTTCTGTAGACTTTTTTTTGCTTCTTATTTCATTCCTTCCATTGCCAGACACTGACAGTACCACATTCCTTTAGAACAAAAGGTTTTGATGTTGCTGTTGCTCTGGCTTTTCACCATACCAGATGAGGTCATGAGCTTGGGGAATATATATCATAATATTTCACTGTTTCCTAATTGCACTGGGGGGGGGAAAGGTGTTGAGGTTTTATAATCCGTTCGTGAAGTGGATATTACATCAAAGATGTAGATAACAGTATTTACTTCTATGAATTATTTTAAGAACATAACCATTGAGGATTAAAGAAAAGGGTATTTGGCTTAAAACTCATCCCTGTAGTACCCCAGCCCTTCCATTTTAGCATCCAGGTGTATTTTGAATATAATGCTAATGTTTCTGCCTCTCTCGCTCTGTCTGACAGATTATTCCAAACAATTACACTTTGAGTAAAGAAATTCAACTTTTAAATTTGCCTTTTACTCATTTAAATTTACCTATTCTTGTCCCGCTCTCCTGACTTACTGTGAGTTCACCTTCTCTTTCCCAATTTATGTACTTCAGTCAGGTCCTTCCTTAGCCACTAGAGTAGAACTTGAGCTTCTCTCGTCTTTTTTGACAATGTATCCCCTTTACCCTTGGGATCAGTCTTCTCGTACCTTCTCCATTGCAGTACTGCAAATGTGGTCTGACCAATACATTGTAAATCCCTCCTCATCGTTTCTGAAAATGTGTGCGTTACTGCCTGGCTTTATATCCCCGCACTCAATTCCCTTTTAAATTGTTTCACCATCTTATTTAGATATTAAAACTGATGAGTCTACAACTACTCCCAGGTACTTTTTTAAGTCACCTTGTGCAAATTTATTTCCATTCATTATGGCCCAGAAATTGGTGTCGGGGGCTTCCCGTGGGTGCAAGCCCCTGACCTACACTTACATAGCGCGCCAACAGTTAAAGCCTGGTCCTGCGTGGATTTCCTGTCAGTGGCCCGGTTCAGCTCCCGGCGCGCTGTGCTTGCGTGATCCAGCGGCGTAGTTAGTTCAATGAGCCGTCTGGGATCACGTGAGCACTGGGCAACCAATCGGAGGTTGCAAAAGTTCATTCATGAGTTTGATAGTAAGAACTGTCAAACTTGTGAAAACTCCGGGCGCCCAAAACAGTACTTAAACTTCAAATAAAAGTTTTTAAAAATCCCACTAATTAAATGAACTATTAATAACTGTAAAAAAGTAATTTAAACAATTAATCAAATTTTTGAAAAAAATAATTTTTTTAAAAATCGGGTCTAAAAATACATATACTTTACTGTAAAGTCTTTAAAAATAATAAAACTGGGGGGGAAAAAATTCTAACTTTAATAGACCACTTACCTTTTAAAACTAAGTACTTGCGTCTGCTTTTTTCTCGCGTAAAAACTGGAGGCCTTATCGCACGGGCAACCCTGTTAATTAAAAAAAAAGGAATTTCAGTGCGCACGTGCAGGCTCCTGCGTGCACGCGTTCCACCTCTGAACCCCTTGGTTCAGAAGAAAGGAAATGCTGGTTTTCCGCACATACGCTGTGCATGCTAAAAACCGGCACTTCCATCGGGCCCACGCGTGAGTACATGGTGCTTACTCGTGCGTTGGGACCCGAATTACTGGGCCTATATACTTAACACATTTTTTGGAATAATGTGCAATACTTCTTACAGCTATCAGTTAAATTTCAGTTAACATTTGTCTGACCAGCAGCTTGACCAATCTATATCCTTTTGCTGAATCCTGCTCCACTGCTCTTCCTATTTTACTGTCATCAGCGATTTGATAGCTTACATTTGGCTTTGTAGATCACGGACAAGTGTCCAAACATTGAGTCCTGCAGCACTCTACTCGACATTTTCCCCACTTCTACAGTCTGACCTTACACCTCACATTTTTTTTATTTTCTCACTAACTTATTACCCAGTCTCGTGTTTTAATCTGGATTCCAGTGCTTTTAGAACATAACATAAGAAATAGGAGCAGGAATAGGCCACTTGGCCTCTCGAGCCTGCTCCGTCATTCAATAAGATCATGGCTGATCTTGGGCTCAAAGCCACTTCCCAGCCCGCTCCCCATAACCCTTCACTCCCTTATCTTGCAAAAATTTGTGTCTCTCCACTTTAAATGTATTTAATGACCCAGCCTCCACAGCTCTCTGGGGCAGAGAATTCCACAAATTTACAACCCTCTGAGAAATTCCTCCTCATCTCAGTTCTAAAAGGGCGACCCTTTATTCTGAGACTGCCCCCGAGTTCTAGATTTCCCCATGAGGGGAAACATCCTCTCTGCATCTACCCTGTCGAGCCCCCTCAGTATCTTATGTTTCAATAAGATCACCTCTCATTCTTCTAAAGTCCAATGAGTATAGGCCCAGCCTGCTCAACCTTTCCTCATAAGTCAGACCCCTCATCTCTGGAATTAACCTAGTGAATCATCTCTGAACTGCCTCCAATGCAAGTATATCCTTCCTTAAATAAGGAGACCAAAACTGTACGCAGTACTCAAGGTGTGGTCTCGCCAATACCCTGTACAGTTGTAGCAGGACTTCCCTGCTTTTATACTCCAACCCCCTTGAAATAAAGGCCGACATTCCATTTGCCTTTTTGATTACTTGCTGTACCTGCATGCTAACTTTTTGTGTTTCATGCACAAGGACCCCCAGGTCCCTCTGAACTGTAGCATTTTGTAATCTCTATTTAAATAATAATTAGCTTTTTTATTTTTCTTGCCAAAGTGGATAACCTCGCACTTTCCCACATTATACTCCATCTGCCAAATGTTTGCCCACTCACCTAGCCTGTCTATATCCCTTTGCAGATTCTTTGAGTCCTCTGCACAACTTGCTTTCCCACCCATCTTTGTATCATCTGCAAACTTGGCTACATTACACTCGATCCCTTCATCCAAGTCATTAATGTAGATTGTAAATAGTTGGGGCCCCAGCACTGATCCTTGTGGCACCCCACTAGTTACCGTTTGCCAACCAGAAAATGACCCATTTATCCCGACTCTCTGCTTTCTCTTAGCCAATCCTCTATCCATGCTAATGTATTACCCCCAACTCTCTGCGCTCTTATCTTATGCAGTAACCTTTTATGTGGCACCTTATCGAATGCCTTCTGGAAATCCAAATACACCACATCCACTGGTTCCTCTTTATCCACCCTGCTTGTTACATCCTCAAAGAACTCCAGCAAATTTGTTAAACATGATTTCCCTTTCCTAAAACCATGCTGACTCTGTTTGACTGCAGTATGTTTTTCTAAATGCCCTGCTACTGCTTCCTTAATGAAGGACTCCAGCATTCATTTCACTTGAAGTTGTGGAACATTTTCAGCTTTCAGAAAGTTCAAATAAACTGTTACTTGGAGTTACATTGTTTACTATTTCTGTAATGCCCTCAAAAAAAAAAAAAAAAAAAAAAATCAAAACTTATTGGGCAGGATCTTTCCCCTTCTAAATGCATACTGGCTGTTGATTTTCTATACGAGTATTCCTCTGGCTTGTGCCTTATAAATATTTTGTCTGTAGATAAGACTAATGGTCCACATTTGCCTGGTCAGATTAAATATTATTTACTATTAACTTTTATCTCCTTCTGCTTCACCACAACTATTATCATTTATGCAACATGAATTATTCTTCAAAAATCTACTGGTTTTATTCATCAAATATTCAATTCATGTCTACCAGTAAGTCTTGCCAAATATCAGTTAAGATTTACTATGGCGAAGCTCTAGCTGGGTTGATCAACCCTCAACCAAAATGGGACTGCACCTATGTAAAAAAAATCCTTTGGAGAAATTGGTAAATTCATGTCCCATATAGAAGCCTGTATCAAATCTTGCATTTACTGGGTTTGTTTTCACCCCATTCATTCACCAGGATCGATATTGTACAACGAAAGACTTATTTGGACAGCCAAATCTCTTGAAAGAAATCGGTGCGTATGCTGCTGCTTGTTTTGATTCCTGGAGAATGCTACATACATATTAATAGTGGGAGAAACCTGGTGACAGTAAATTAGCAGATAATAGAAAACAAAATTAAAACATTGTATTAAAATGTACAACTGTCACAGGATGGAACACAGCCGATGAAGACCCTTGTTTGTTTTCAACTACAGTGTGTGTTAGTTTGTGGGGGGGGGGGAAATAAGAGTGATATTTAAATTAACTATTTTAAGCCTTTTTAAGAAAATGGCCTGTTTTTGTTTTCACTTTAAAAATTCTTAGATTAAAGGTTGCACTTCTTTCCTTCAAAGCGTCATGCAACTTTTAAATTTAAAACAAAACTTTGTTCAGTGCAAAATTGTTCAGGCTACAAATTTTCAGAATCCATTTTATGTTTGTCATCTTTGAATAAATTTATAAAAACTCACTGCATTTTGTCAAATGTTATTTCTATATGATGGAGGGTACTGCATAATGGGAACAAACAATGCAATCCCTTTAGAGGTGCAATTTGTGTGGGCTAACAAAGTGGATATGGTTCTCTCCTGATAACTAGTATAATTGGGAGCCATGATGATTAACTGAGAATTGGAATCATTTGTTTCAGTCATCATTCTGGATCATTTTGCTTGGTTCGATCTAAGTGCGGTGTGACTTTTGAATTGCCAAACCTTTTATGTTGATTTATAAATTGGGAGTATTTGTGTGCGTTTTATTCTTTTACATTTGTTTAATAAAATAAGACCAATGTTGTGCAGATATATGTGTGCGACACACACACTACAGCATTGTCTGTAAAATCCTGCCAATTGTAACTCTGGAGCCTTGCCTAGCAGGTTGCTTTGCATAATTTGATTCAGTGTGCTTCGTGCAAAATTGCATGTGTACAATATTAAATTAACTTAATTTCAAAATAGAGATGTGGTTGGGAGATTCAAAATGTTGTGTAATAACCTGGTAGTTGACATTTGATCTACCCTTCAGAATCTTTTTGATTTAAGTGTTTTGCGAAGTAGCTTTAGAGAACATAATTTGTTAGTGTTCAGATTGTTTCAAGAGTAAATAGGAGCTGAATGGTTGATTTAATTTCCCAAACATTCTAATTATTACATGTTTGTAGTATTTGAAGATTTATTTGCAGCTAGCACTTAGTCTGCTGGCCATCAACAAATTTGCAAAAGGTTCTTTAATTTTCTTTTAAATATTAACCAAAAGAGCATACAGTATAGTTATGCTATAGGTATCTGCTCTGGGAATGATGCAAACCCACATCATACTGTTGCCTCCATGCCGCCCTGTGATCGGGTGAAGTGGAGTTCTATGCATGCACGCAAGCCAAGCTGCTTCGTGTCCACATGAAGGGTGTGGCGTAACCAGTTGGTTGGTAAGGGTTGACAATCTAGTATATATATATTTTTTAATTACATAGTAAGTACAGCACAGAAACCGGCCAGCACAGAAACCGGCCATTCGGCCCAACTGGTGTTTGTGCTCCATACTAGCCTCCTCCATCCCTCTTCATCTAAACCTATCAGCATGTTTCTCCCTCATGTATTTACCTAGATTTCCCCTTAATTGCACCAATGCTATTCGCCTCACTACTCCCTGTGGTAGTGGCTTCCACATTCTAGCCACTCTCTGGGTAAAGAAGTTTCTCCTGAATTCCCTATTGGATTTATTAGTGAAAATCCTATATTTTTGAACTCCCCCACAAGTGGAAACGTCGTCTCTACCTCTACCCGATCAAATCCTTCCATAATCATAAAATGCGTCTAACGGATAACTTCCTCGGCGTTTCTTGAGAAAAGAGCCCCCGCCTGTTCAATCTTTCCTGACGGGTATAATCTCTCAGTTCATTAAATCATGCTGAACCTTAATTGGCAGAAGAAAATTTCCATGGAAACGCCAATAGCGATGAACTAGTGGAAAATTTGAGGTTGGCTACAGAGAAACAAACCAAGCACTTGTTAAACATGTTGTACCTGTGTTATGCAGCTGGTTTGCTTAGTGCTCCTGGGCATGTTAGTAAAATATCCTAATCTTCAGATTACACAGTTAATAGAAAAACACATTAACAGAAACTCTAGTGTCTAAAACAACTCATGTGGACGTATAATAAAGCAAGTGGTTTGGTCCCCATTTTAACCAGCCAGGTTCCTCATTCCCTTTAATGCTTTTTAACCCAGTATGTTTAAGGAGACACTGCCCACTCTGGTCCGTCTAGAGTAGTAAGAAAAACAGTCACACTGACACCTGGGAATGTTACAGTACTGTCAGGTCACAGGATATTACTTTCTCCTTTTGTATTGATCAACATAAACTGTGTAAAATGATTAACAGTATTATGGCTAAAGTGTCTTCACCTGCACAGATTGGTGACATTGCCGTGTAAAGGAAGATTATTCATATTCCACAGCAATATTATTGTAATGTGCTATTTTGTGAAATATTCATACACTGACACCCTACTAGAGCAGCCCTGTTTTGCTGTACTAGTTTCTGCTTTTGCCCTAATGCTGAAATGATTCTAATTGTCTTTAGCAGAGAAAAGGTACAACCTTTTGCAAAAATAAAAAATTAGCTGCTGTATTTTGAGGCAAAGTTGACTATACTTATAAGGTTGGAAGGGATATTGAAGAAAACTGGGATGGACCCAGTGGTAGTAGTTCACATGGGGGTAAATGACATAGGGAGAAATAACATAAGGACCTTTAAATTCACATCAGAAGGTTGGCTCAAGAGTGGGGATCTGAAATAATGTTCTCTGGTACTCTTCCAGTACTTCGGAAAGGAGGAGAGTTCACAAAACAAAGTTGAAACAGTAAATACATGGCAGCATGATGAGAGAACAGTGCTGCACTTAACCCAAGCAGAGACAAACCGGCAAGGAACATTTGAGGCAGCAATAGAAAATCATAACTACTGTAGATAGGTTGGATAGGTAAGACAGATTGTGGGGTGAAAGGCAGTCAACAAGTAAGATACAGACACAGGCCCAGAGAGAAGTGTATGAACCCGAGACCAGGAATAAGCAGGCGTTGAGTGAAATGACGAGGCAAATCTATAACTTGAACGTTAGAAGCATTGAAAATAGGAAGCTGGAACTAAAGGCTATTGTGGCAGTACGGAACTATGATGTGGGAATAATAGAATGACATGGTTAAATCTAGAAGATGGAAATAACTATAAAAGTACAGGGGTATAGAGTAAAAAGAACTGAAAATGCTGGAAATACTCAGCAGGTCAGGCAGCATCTGTGGAGAGAGAAACAGAGTTTAACGTTTCAGGTCGATGACCCTTCGTCAGAACTAGAAAAAGCTGGAGATGGAACAGGTTTTTAAGTACGTGTAGGGGCAGGGAAAGGGGAGGGGAGGAAAGAACAAAAGGGAAGGTCTGTGATAGGATGGAAGGCAGGAGATTTAGGAGACAAAAGGAATGATGGTGTAAGGCAAAAGGAGATGGTAATGGGACAAGTTAAGAAACAAAAGATGGCTCTAGATGAGGTGTAAATGGCACTGACAGAATGAAAGACAGCTGCCATCTGAAAGAAAAAAAAGGGAGGGGCCGAGGTTATGGTCTGAAATTGTTGAACTCTATGCTGAGTCCAGAAGACTGTAAAGTGCCTAATCGAAAGATGAGGTGCTGCTCCTCGAGCTTACGTTGAGCTTCATTGGAACAGTGCAAGAGGCCGAGGACGGTGAGGTCTGAGTGGGAGTGAAGCGGAGAATTAAAGTGACAAGCGACCGGAAGTTCGGGGTCACCCTTACGGACTGAATGGAGGTGTTCCGTAAAGCGGTCACCCAATCTGCGTTTGGTCTCCCCAATGTAGAGGAGACCGCATCATGAGCAGCGAATACAGTATACTAAATTGCAAGAAGTACAAATAAATCGCTGTTTCACCTGGAAGGAGTGTTTGGGGCCCTGGACAGTGGGAAGAGAGGAGGTAAAAGGGCAGGTGTTGCACCTCTGGCGCTTGCACGGGAAGGGGCAAGGGGTGTTGGGGGTGATAGAGGAGTGGACCAGGGAGTTGCGGAGGGAGCAGTCCCTTTGGAATGCTGAAAGAAGAGGTGAGGGGAAGATGTGTTTGGTGGTGGGATCACGTTGGAGGTGGCGGAAATGGCGGCGGATGATCTGTTGAATGTGGAGGCTGGTGGGGTGAAAGGTGAAGACGAGGGGAACCCGATCGTGGGTCTGGGAGGGAGGGGAAGGGGTGAGAGCAGAAGTGCGGGAAATAGAACGGACACGATCAAGGGCCGTGTCAACCACAGTAGAGGGGAATCCTCGGTATAGAGTGATAAGAGCAACATGCCCTCCCCAAACTTACCCGAAGCAAAAGTCATGACTTTGTTTTAAACGAGATTGAATTTCTAGTTAAGCTAAATGGGCTCAAAACCGATATCCCCAGAGATAAATGAATTTATGCCACCGTGAGGCACTGATGATTGAGGTGTTAGTGGGTGCTGGAAAGGTACCAATCAATTGAAAACAGGCTAATGTTATTTGCATATTCTAAAAGGATGACAAAACAAAAGCAGGCCACTGCAAGCCCATTAGTCTTAAATCCATTATTTTACATGGAATGGAAGTATTGGGAGTAAAATGAAGGATCATCTGGACAACAGTAACCTGGTTAACAGTCAGAAGGGGAAGTTCCTGCTTGACCGACTTCCTCAACTTTAAGCAAGTGACAACCTGTGGAATTGACCAGTCGTTTTGCGGCGGCGCTAAATGCTACCGCCACGATCTCCTGCGCCCGCAGATCGTGACGTCAGTCAAGCGTGCAGTGCCCCACACCTGATAGAGTCGCGCCCCCTGCCTTAGCGCCTGCCACTAGGAACGACAGGTAGAGAGGCGCGTTTTCAAGTCAGGAAGGGGCTGGGGGAGCGCTATTTAAAGGCGGGCGCTTCCTGCCTTTTCTTGTCGGCAACATTTTTGGTTTTAACGCTGTCCTAAGGAGTTTTGGCCCTCGGGACCACTTTTGAGGTTCCGAAGCGCTGAGCTCTTTCCCTGGGCCTATCCATTATTGCTTCTAACACAATTGCTTTTGAGGTCTCTCCAGGCTGAGATTCAAGGCTGCAATGAGCAGGGAGTGGCTGGCCAGCAAGATGGCCCCTCCCCTTTAAGAACTGGACGGCGCCAGTCTGGCTTCCATGGTAACTGGCATCGCCTGAGCTTCGGTAGCATTCTGAGGTAGCGCCTCGCTCCCTGACATTTGCGCCTTAAAATAGGTGTGTAGCGCCTGATTTAGCACTCAAATCAGCTCCAGGGGCGATAGAGGTGAATTTTGCAGTCGGAGGCTATCATTAGCGCCGGGCGCTAAACTTTGCGCCCAGCCGATATTAGCGCCCCAAAATGGACGATACTGAATTTTTCCCCCAGGAGTCTTAGTAGACTCAAAGCTAAATATGTCCAACCAATGCAGAGATGGAGTAGTGGAGGCAAAACCCTGGAATCCTATTAAACATTTGGAGGAAACAATGAAAGATTGGGCCAGAACTTCAGGTCCCCACGGGTGAGTATGCGCTGGGTACTCATGTGTAGACCCAACAAAAGTGTCGGTTTCGTGTATGCACTGCGCATGCGCGGGAAACCGGAACTTCTGTTCCCTTAAAGGAAGGGGTTCACAGGTCGAATGCGTGCGCCGGAGAGGCAGCGCGTACGCCTGGAACTTCCGTTTTTTTTGCAGCTTTCTCTGGGAGGGTAAGTCTCCAGCAGCTACGCTTCTAAAAAGCAGTCGCAAGGCCTGCTTTTAACAAGGTAAGTGGTGAATTAAGTAAAATTAAAACATTTTTTCCACAGGTTTATTATTTTTAAATACTTTAAAGAAAGGTAAGTTTATTTTTAGCCCCATTAGAAACTAATTAATTTTTTCAAAAATTTAAATTGTTTAAAATAGTTATTATGTAATTTATAGTTATTTTAAATGTGATTAAAAAAAATTTTTTTGATGTTTTGGGGCTGAATTGTATTCATAGATTTGACAGGTCTTCCTGTCAAATTTATGAATGAAGCATTCCCTGCTACCATTGGCTCTCCATGGCCCACGTGATCCCAGGGGACGCGTCGAACTAACCGCCCCTGGGATACGCAAGCACTGCGCGCCGGCATTTGGAGGAGGCCCAGGATCGGAATCCCACGCGGGCCCACAGCTCAACGGTCGGCGCGCTAGGTAAGTACAGGTCGGAGGCTTGCACCCGCGGGAAGCCCCCTACCTGAATTTCTGGGCCAATATTACAATCTCGCGGGTGGATGAATCAAGATGGGCCAAATGGTCTTCCTCATCTGTAATTATCTTGTGATTAATAACCATTTAGGGTTGAGCACCATGAGATCATTGTGGGATTGGCTCTTGTGCAATCAATAATTTCTGCTGATTGAGAGAAACATGTGTAAAGTAGTTCATGAGCATTCAGAGCACACTTCAGAGCGTGTGCGCGCAGGAAATTAGAATCCAATCATAGCAGGCTGACAATATCAAATAGCTTCAATATTTTTCAAAACCACATAGATTTTGTTCTTTTTGCTTTTCTCCTTCCTTTCCCCACCAAAAAAGAGGATGTAATATTGACTCTTTAATAGTTATGAAAGTGTTTCATTTTGCAGTGCAGAAGTAATTATTAAAAGGGTTAGTTTTATTTAACATTAACTATTCACTGGCACCTAAATGAGACAAGTCATTTATTTCCCTCTTGACTTACTGTCACGTCACTATTTCTAAACAAAAAAACCACATCTGTATGAGCAGAGTTTCTTTTTATATGCAGTACTTGTGTATGTCTTCTCCCCCATTCCCCATTGTACCACATTTCAAATGGTTTTTTTTAACTGTAATGTTCTCAATCACCCTCAAGCCCCAATAAATGGAGAAATGTGCGAATAAAGTTGTGTAGCAATTTCCTTTTTCCAGAAACTAGAAGAAGCTGAATTTTTATTCCAAGTATTCTAGGACTTCAGCTAGTTTTCCATCGTCCTCCTGCCAAATGTCAATATTGGGTTGGAAAATGTGTAAATCAAAACTCTTTCTGGGAAAGAAAACTTTGCAATGGCAAGGTTTAAAGTCTGTCAATCTATAAGATGTCCTTCCAAAGATCTTCCAACGTAATTTACAAGCAACAGGCACATAAATGTTCAGTAAGCAAAGTAACTAACTGACCTCTCCTTACATTTACGGGGAGTTGACTGAGGGAGAGGAGAATGTAAAACTTTCAATTCTTACCCATTGCAATGAGGACACACATTCTAGATTCCCTGGAAGGTGTAGAGAGAGATGGAGCAAAATGAAATAATCTAAATCTATTGTCTTGAATTTACATTTGAAATTAATAGGTTTTATGTTATTGGGTGGGGGTATAAAGGGACAGGAGGTGAGATGGTGACCTTGTAACTCCTTTTCCAAATAAAGACGTGCGCAAGTTTAACATTACCAATATGGTCACTATTTGCACATAACCCACTGAGCAAAACCACTTAAAACCAAAGCAAAACACCGTGGATGCTGAAAATCTCAAACCGAAACAATTCAGTATTTCCAGTGCTTATATTGGAGCAAAACCACTTATCTTTTTGTAGTCATTTTGTGTGAGAGATCAGTTTCACTAAAAGCAGAAGGACTGAGCCCATTAAAATAAATGCTACAGTCATGCAGTTCCTGTTGGTGTTAAATCTGCTGTAATTGTTTCCAGCTGTTATATTCTGCTGTGCTGTCCAGTATTATGGTGCCAATGTTTGCAGGCGTTTATCTTTTGTTAAGGATCTGTACGTTGAGGTATTTCTATAAATTTAAAACATTTTGGTTCATAAATTTGTTTTTGTAAATGAGCCTCCGGTACTGTGTGCGTATTGCACTTCTTAACAAATTGGCAGAAAAAGAAATGGTTAGTAAAGCTTCCTCCTTCAAGGCAGTGGCAGAAGTCCTTGCATGAAAGCAGTTTGAGCAGCCCTAACCTGGTGTTTGAAGAATGGCTCGGCACAAATCTGGGCACATCTTGTTCAAAGATAATAAAGGTATGATTGGTACAAATGGGGAAGTTCACCCTGGTGCATTAGAATTTGCTCTTGTGAATGAGGGTAATAATAATTATTCAACTTTATTGTCATTGCACAAGTACATGAACAACGAAATGTGATCTTGCAAGCTCCCATGACTGCGTCGGTGTGCGCCGCCATTCCATTTTCACCATTCCTCCTGTCCGACAATCTTCAGCCCAACGCCCGGGCCTGCTCACCAGCCGCTCCTCCTTCCGTGACCTTCTCACCAACCGCCCCTCCTCGGGGCTCCTTCCGTGACCACCTGCACCTGGTCTTCCCTGATGGTCACCCCTCCAGGTACTAACCAGGCCTGGCTCTGCTTAGCTTCCAAGCCTTGCCAGTGACCCTGTCCCTAGTCCCAGGAACAGGGATGTGGTATACATGGATTTCAGTAAGGCTTTTGATAAAGTCCCGCATAGGAGACTGGTCAGGAAGGTAAGAGCCCATGGGATCCAGGGTGCCTTGGCACATTGGATCCAAAACTGGCTTAGTGGCAGAAGGCAGAGGGTGATGATGGAAGGTTGTTTTTGTGACTGGAAGCCTGTGTCCAGTGGGGTACCGCAGGGATCGGTGCTGGGTCCCTTGCTGTTTGTGGTCTACATTAATGATTTGGATGTGAATGTAAAAGGTATGATCAGTAAGTTCACAGATGACACGAAAATTGGTGGGGTGGTAAATAGCGAGGAGGGAAGCCTCAGGCTACAGGACGATATAGATGGGTTGGTCAGATGGGCGGCACAGTGGCAAATGGAATTTAACCCTGAAAAGTGTGAGGTGATGCATTTTGGACAGACTAACAAGGCAAGGGAATACACAATGAATGGTAAGACCCTAGGAAAGACAGAGGATCAGAGGGACCTTGGTGTGCATGTACATAAATCCCTGAAGGCAGCAGGACAGATGGATAAGGTGGTTAAAAAGGCATATGGGATACTTGCCTTCATTAGCCGAGGCATAGAATATAAGAGCAGGGAGGTTATGATGGAGCTGTACAAAACGCTGGTAAGGCCACAGCTCGAGTACTGTGTGCAGTTCTAGTCGCCACACTATAGGAAGGATGTGATTGCTTTGGAGAGGGAGCAGAGGAGATTTACCAGGATGTTACCTGGGCTGGAGCGCTTCAGCTATGAAGAAAGACTGGACAGGCTGGGGTTGTTTTCCTTGGAGCAGAGAAGGCTGAGAGGGGACCTGATTGAGGTGTACAAAATTATGAGGGGCATAGATAGGGTAGATAGGAGCTTTTCCCCTTAGTAGAGGGGTCAATAACAAGGGCATAGATTCAAGGTAAGGGGCAGGAGGTTTAGAGGGGATTTGAGGAAAAACTTTTTCACCCAGTGGGTGGTTGGAGTCTGGAACTCACTGCCTGAAAGGGTGGTAGAGGCAGGAACCCTCAACATTCAAGATGCATTTGGATGAGCACTTGAAATGCCATAGCATACAAGGCTACGGACCAAATGCTGGAAAATGGGATTAGACAGGGCTTGATGGCCGGCGTGGACGCGATGGGCCGAAGGGCCTCTTTCTGTGCTGTATAACTCTATGACTCTATGAAGTTGGGGCTGGTGCAATTTATTCAGGTTAACTAGAGGGAGTTTTGCTCTGCTACTGGACCTGACCAAGGAGTGCTTGATGCTGATACTAGAAAGAAAAAGAAAGACTTGCATTTATATAACGCCTTTCACGACCACCGGTTGTCCCAAAGTGCTTTACAGCCAATGAAGTACTTTTTGAAGTGTAGTCACTGGTGTAATGTAGGAAACGCGGCAGCCAATATGCGCGCAGCAAGCTCCCACGAACAGCAACGTGATACTGACCCGATAATCTGTTTTAGTGATGTTGATTGAGGGATAAATATTGGCCAGGATACCGGTGATCACTACCGTGCTCTCCTTCAAAATAGTGCCATGGGATCTTTTGCGTCCACCTGAGAGAGCAGACGGGGCCTCGGTTTAACGTCTCATCCGAAAGACGGCACCTCCGACAGTGCAGCACTCCCTCATTACTGCACTGGAGTATCAGCCTAGATTTTTGTGCTCAAATCTCTGGAGTGGGACTTGAACCCACAGCTTTCTGACTCAAGATGCAAGAGTGCTACCCACTGATCCACGGCTGACACTACTAGGCACAAAATTGTACCATTACCATGACCACCTTTCCTCACATTGAGCCTTAAAATTTGCAAGACAATGTTGCGTTATTTTATAATTGGTCACTGACTGTGGTATTCCATCATCGTTACATACCCTTCATTCTTTAAAATGTTTCTTAATATCAAGTGTGATATCGAGTATTATTTGGGGTAACTTGAGCCTTCCGGTGTAAACGGGCTGGTAACAGCCCGAAAATGGCCATTACCAGTTCGTGATCCAACTGCTGCCATCTTCAAAAGGGGCCTTCCACTGGGCGGCTGGAGCACCGGCCTGTTTTGGGCGGTAGGCCCTTTTAATATACAAACCAGTGCCCTATGACGTACATCGGACCATGATTGCAATTTATAACCTGGGGAAATGTGAGGTTATTCACTTTGGTAGGAAGAATAGAAAAACAGAATATTTTCTAAATGGTGAGAAACTATCATGTTGGTGTTCAGAGAGATTTAGGTGTCCTCGTACAGGAAACACAGAGTTAGCAGGCAAGTACAGCAATCAATTAGGAAGGCAAATGGCATGTTGGCCTTTATGGCAAGGTGGTTGAGTACAAGAGTATGGAAATCTTACTACAATTGTACAGGGCTTTGGGTGAGACCACACCTGGAGTACTGTGCACAGTTTTGGTATCCTTATCTGAGAAATTCGAGGCGGTGCAACGAATGTTCACTGGATTGATTCCTGGAATGAGGGTTGGCTTATGAGGAGAGATTGAGTAGATTGGGCCTATACTCTCTGGAGTTTAGAAGACTGAGGTGATCTCATTGAAACATAAGATTCTGAGGGGAATTGACAGGGTAGATGCTGAGAGGTTGTTTTCCCTGACTGGAGAGCCTAGAACTAGGGGGCATAGTCTCAGGATAAGAGGTCGGCCATTTAGGACTGAGATGAGGAATTTCTTCACTCAGAGGGTTGTGAATCTTTGGAATTCTCTGCCCCAAAGGATTCTCAGTCGTCGAGTATATTCAAGGCTGAGAGAGAGATTTTTGGACTCGTGGGGAATCGAGGGATATGGGGATCGGGTGGGAAAGTGGACTTGAGGTCAAAGATCAGTCATGATCTTATTGAATGGCGGAGCAGGCTCAAAGGGCCGTATGACCTACTCCTGCTCCTAATTCTTATGAGACAGACGCCTCGACGGATTGGGGGCTGTGCCAAGTTTTACCAGGCAATGCGGCAGAAGAGTGGCATAGTGGTTAGCACTGTTGCCTCACAGCGCCAGGGACCCGGGTTCGAATCCGGCCTCGGGTGACTGTGTGGAGTTTGCACATTCTCCCCGTGTTTGCGTGGGTTTCCGCCGGGTGCTCCGGTTTCCTCCCACAGTCCAAAGATGTGCGGGTTAGGTTGATTGGCTATGATAAATTGACCCTTAGTGTTAGGGGGATTAAATACGTGGGGTTACGGGGATAGGGTGGGATATGTGTTGGTGTAGGGGTTACAGGGATCGGGTGGGATATGTGTCGGTGCAGGCTCGATGGGCTGAAATGGCCTCTATCTGCACTGTGGGGTTTCTGTGATTTCTGTGAAGAGGCACCAGAAAGGTACATTTTAAATTATTTTAGTATGGGCCAGGAGGAAGCCTCCAGGCTTCATGAGAATAGTGTGGGCAGCAGCCAACCTGAACTTCCATCCCCCCTCCCTGACCATTGTCTCAGGCTGAACCAGACTCTTCACGACCTCAGCATCCGATTTGAACCCAAACTGAGCTTTGAACACACCATAAGTTCTCCAGCATAAAGACCACCTACTTCCACCTCCATCACATCACCCTCCTCCGCCTGACACTCTTGCTCAAACACTCATCCATAGCTTTTCCACTTCCAGACTAGACTATTCTAATGTTCTCCAGGTCGGCCTCCAATTGCCCACACTGTAAACGACAGTTCATCCAAAACTCTGCTGCCCATATCCTATCCCGCACCAAGTCCCACTCAACCATCACCCAAGTCCTTGCTGATCTACATTGGCTCCCGGTCCCTCAATGCCTCCAATTTAAAATGTTCATTCCCTGTTTAAATCTTGTCAAGGCCTTTGCCCTCCTCCAGGCCCACAAACCTGGTGCCCCTACCCCAGATCTCCATTCCTCCAACTCTGACCTTTTGCATTCCCCCACCACCCCTCCCTTCGCCCCACCATTGACTGCCATGGCTTCAGCTGTCCAGGCCCTACATTCTGGAATTTCCTCCCTAAGCCTCCCACTTCTCACTTAAGATCTTTCTTAAAATCCACCTTTTTGACCAAGCTTTTGGTCACCCTTCCAAATATTTCCTCCTTTTGCTCGACATCCATTTTTGTCTGATTACGCATCTGTAACGTGCCTTGGGACATTTATCTATGTTAAAGGCTCCATATCAATGCAACGGTGGCATAGTGGTTAGCACTGTTGCCTCACAGCGCCAGGGACCCGGGTTCGAATCCGGCCTCGGGCGACTGTCTGTGTGGAGTTTGCACATTCTCCCCGTGTTTGCGTGGGTTTCCTCCGGGTGCTCCGGTTTCCTCCCACAGTCCAAAGATGTGCGGGTTAGGTTGATTGGCTATGATAAATTGACCCTTAGTGTTAGGGGGATTAAATACGTGGGGTTACGGGGATAGGGTGGGATATGTGTTGGTGTAGGGGTTACGGGGATCGGGTGGGATATGTGTCGGTGCAGGCTCGATGGGCTGAAATGGCCTGTGGGGTTTCTGTGATTTCTGAACTTGTCAGTGTAAACTGCAAAGTTTAAGTCATGTGCTCCTATCACAACAAATTTGTGTAAACCTGTTTTAGTAAAAATTCAATTCCTTTTTACTGCAGCCTGAAGGGACAGTGGGTAGATTTATGTTTTGTAATGGTGTCTTTTTCTTTTGTAAACACTTAATTTGACAACCCAATAACCTCAAAATGTCAGTAAATCTTCCATGATGTTCCTCGCAGGCCGAAGAGTGGAAGCCTAGTCGGGAACTGGAAGAGCAGGGCTGAGACCGGGGTGCGGTAGGGTAGGCCGGAGGCAGAGCGAATGCCAGCCATGGACTGAGTGGAGTTGTAGGGGAGCAAGGGGCAGGTTAAGGCTGAAGTGGTGCTGGAGTGGCAGCATTGCAAACCTGTTGGCGAATGTAATAGAGCTAAGTTACAACTTTTCCTCCTTTGCATGTTTGCTGGACTGACTGCAAATTGAAACACGGCACTCCAATTCTGGCCTCTTGCGCATCCCCAATTTTCATCACTCCACCATTGGCAGCCATGCCTTCAGCTGCCTAGGCCCTAAGTACTCTGCTTCTCTACCTCTCTCTACCTTTAAGCCGCGCTGTCTGACCACGTGTTTGGTCACCTGTCCTAGTATCTCCTTATGTGGCTCGGTGTCAAATCTTGTTTGATAACGCTCCTGTGAAAGGCCTTGGGACGTTTTACTACGTTAAAGGCGCTATATAAATGCAAGTAGTTCTCATGGAGGCTGAAAGGAAGCTGTTCACTCCCCACCCCACTCTGGTTTAATGTTTCTACTATGGAAAAAAAACACATCAAAGTCATTACAGGCTAAAAGATGTTTGCTGTGAATTATTGGCATTTGATGAACTCTGTACGATACATTCGTGTACTGCTTATGCAAAAGTAAGGTTTTCTTAATCCATTCTACCAGCTAGGGTTGAGCAATCAATGCGGCCTTGCCAGCTTTGCCCATATCCCAATAAATTTTAGAAAGTGTCATTTGGTAGCAATGAAGGGAGAGCATGGTAGTTATGTCTCTGGAATAGGCAAGAACACACATTCATCTAAAATTTTAATGGAGGAGGTGGGGGGAGTTAAGCTATTATACAAAACAGACAAGAACTGGAAAGTACTTTAAAGATGACATTTTATATAAGCATTTGAGCTTTGCTCTTGTATCTGAATCCTTGATCAGGTAACTAGTTTCCATGATCTAGTTTGGTTATAAACAGAAGTAACTTCCTCATTACTCTTAACAGACAGGGTTTCTGAAATAAATCTACTGGAAACTTTTCATGTTTCACGTTCACCTGTAAACACCTTATAAAAGCTTCAAAATTTTCATCAACACAATAGCAAAATACTGCGGATGCTGGAAATCTGAGATAACAACAGAAAATGCTGGAAACACTCAGCAGGTCAGGCAGCATCCGTGGAGAGAGAAACAGAGATAATGGGGTAAATTTTGCCGAACCTGTCGGGAAGAAGGGGGGACTTCCTCTTTCGGGTTTTAGTCCCACCTACTTTGACGTCCGGCCAGTCCGCGTGATTTTCCCTTGATTGACCCCGCCCAGCGGGCTCAGCAGGTCATTTAAGGGCCACCCGGCAACAGGTGACGTCACAGACTGAAATTTCATCTGTCACGAGTCCTTGACAGATGAAATATCAGCGTTTGACAGCTGTTTGAAGCTGTGAAACACTGACAGTCTGAGTTCTGACATGAGTCATTCTGCACAGACTCAGTTAGAACTCACACCGGCACTCAAAGCTGAAGGCTGTCACTTTTGACAGATCGCAGCCGTTCAGCTTTAAGTTCCGGCTGAGTGATGCACTCCCGACAGCTACAGGAAGAAAGGCTGTGAAGGTAAGTACAGGTAAGTAAAAGTTCTTTACACACTTTAGACACACCAAACGCACTTACCTTTGCACTCATGCACCCATCACTCACCTGAGCGCCGACATCGCGACCCCTCCAACTCCTTCAACCCGACGGCCCGCCTGCTCTACCTGGCGTGGTTTGGCTCCGTCGGGAAACCCACACGAAACCCCTCAAAATAGGGATTAGGCTAAAAACTGCCTGTTAACTACCTGTTAACAGGCAGTTAATTGGCACTAATTCCTTCCCGCCTGGTTTTGGCGGGTCCCAGTGCGGGGCGGGTACCCGCCGCCCCTGAAACTTACGTGGGGCGGGATGGTGTCAGGACCCCCAAATTCGGGATTTCCCCCCCACACGCCTGAAACCCCGCCTGACGGCTCCCGAAAATCTAGTCCAACGTTTCAGGTCTGTGAAATTTTCCATCAAGTCCTGCTAAAAGCCTATTAGAAAAGTGCCATTAAGGTTTCATCTCAGTAATTTAGTGTTTAATCAGGTTCTCAACAAACTTAAGTGACTGAGTCAAATGGGCATAATGAAAATGACTCATCTGTCCATAAAGCTTGGTACCTATTTTATTGGCCATTTGCACCCATCATCAACAGGACTGTTTCTATTTTAAAAATCACTTTAAAGAGAGAGCAATAATTAGCATTCTGTAAACTCTTATGATAGGCACTTCAAGGTGCATAAGGGCCAATGTTGGATGTTGACTGATGTGGTAAACCCAGACTTAGAATAGAAATCCATTTAAATTGATGATGCAGCGCTGAGTGAGTATGTGAGAGGCACTGGATCATTCTGAGGAGTTTTGTAGCTTAACCTTCAGGAATTAAGATGTTCCTCTTCCCCCATTATTGGACCATGAAAATGTTTTAAAACTTTAAAAATATTACATAAGCCAGATTGGTGTATCATTTCCTATCTTGGATATGTTGGGCCATACACTCCAACAAGCGAGAGTCTAACCACCGCCCCTTGACATTCAACGGCATTACCATCGCCGAATCCCCCACCATCATAGAAACATAGAAGATAGGAGCAGGAGTAGGCCATTCGGCCCCTCGAGCCTGCGATCATGGCTGATCATCCAAATTCAGTACCCGGTCCCTGCTTTCTCGCCATACCCCTTGATCCCTTTAGCCTTAAGAAATATATCCAACTCCTTCTTGAATATATTTAATGAATTGGCCTCCACTGCCTTCTGTGGTAGAGAATTCCACAGGTTCACCACTCTCTGGGTGAAGAAATTCCTCCTCATTTCTGTCCTAAATGGCTTACCCGTTATCCTTAGACTGTGACCCCTGGTTCTGGACTCCCCGGCCATCGGGAACATCCTTCCTGCATCTAGTCTGTCCAGTCCTGTCAGAATTTTATAAGTTTCAATGAGATCACCTCTCATTCTTCTAAACTCTAGCGAGTATAAGCCCAATCGACCCAATCTCTCCTCATACGTCATTCCTGCCATCCCAGGTATCAGCCTGGTGAATCTTTGCTGAACTCCTTCCATGGCAAGAACATCCTTCCTCAGATAAGGTGACCAAAACTGCACACAATACTTAAGATGTGGTCTCACCAAGGCCCTGTACAACTGCAGCAAGACATCCTTGTTCCTGTACTCAAACCCTCTCACTACGAAGGCTAACATACAATTTGCCTTCTTAACCACCTGCTGCACCTGCATGCTTACGTTCAGTGACTGGTGCACAAGGACACCCAGGTCTCGTTGCACTTCCCCTTCTCCCAATCTATTGCCATTCAGATAATCTGCCTTCCTGTTTTTGACACCAAAGTGGATAACCTTGCATTTATCCACATTATATTGCATCTGCCATGCTTCTGCCCAATCACCCAACCTGTCCAAATCATCCTGGAGTTTCTTGGCATCCTCCTCACAGCACACATGCCCACCCAGCTTTGTGTTGTCTGCAAACTTGGAGATATTACATCCAGTTGCCTTGTCTAGAACATTAATATATATTGTGAATAGCTGGGGTCCAAGGACTGATCCCTGCAGTACCCCACTAGTCACTGCCTGCCACTCGGAAAAAGACCCGTTTATTCCAACTCTTTGCTTTCTGTCCAAGTCAATACCTTGCCCCCAATCCCATGTGGCTTAACTTTATATGCTAATCTCTTATGCGGGACCTTATCGAAAGCCTTCTGAAAGTCCAAATACACCACATCCACTGGTTCTCCCTTATCTATTTTACCAGTTACATCCTCAAAAAATTCCAGTAGATTAGTCAAGCACGATTTATCTTTTGTAAATCCATGTTGACTTTGTCTGATCCTGACACTGTTTTCCAAGTGCTCTGCTATTACATCTTTTATAATGGACTCTAGCATTTTTCCCACTACCGATGTTAGGCTTACCGGTCTGTAATTCCCCGTTTTCTCTCTACCACCTTTTTTGAATAGTGGGGTAATATTAGCTACCCTCCAATCCATGGGTACTGTTCCAGATTCCAGCGAATGTTGGAAGATGATCAGCAATGCATCTACTATTTCTAGGGCCACTTCCTTAAGTATCCTAGGATGTAGATTATCAGGCCCTGGGGATTTATCGGCCTTCAATCCCGTCAATTTCCCTAACGCCATTTCCCTACAAATACTGATTTCTTTCAGTTCCTCCCTTTCATCAGACCCTATGTTCCCTGACATCTCTGGGAGGTTATTTGTGTCCTCCTTTGTGAAGACAGAACCACAGTATGTACAAAGTATGGTTTGCCATTTCTTTGTTCCCCATTATAAATTCCCCTGATTCTGACTGCAAGGGACCTACGCTTGACTTCACCAATCTTTTTCTCGTCACATATCTATAAAAGCTTTTACAGTCAGTTTTTATGTTCCTGGCAAGCTTACTCTCAACATCCTGGGGGTCACCATTGACCAGAAACTTAACTGGGCCACACACATAAATACTGTGGCAACACGAGCAGGTTAGAGGCTAGGTATTCTGCAGTGAGTATCTCACCTCCTGACTCCCCAAAGCCTTTCTACCATCTACAAGGCACAAGTAAGGAGTGTGATGGAATACTCTCCACTGGCCTGGACGAGTGCAGCTTCAACAAGAAGCTTGACACCATCCAGGACAAAGCAGCCTGCTTGATTGGCACCCCATCTACCACCTTAAACATTCACTCCCTCCACCTCCGGTGTACCGTGTTTGCAGTGTGTACCATCTACAAGATGCACTGCAGTAACTCGCCATGGCTTCTTCGGCAGCACCTCCCAAACCTGCGACCTCTACCACCTAGAAGGACAAGGGCAGCAGGCGCATGGGAACACCACCACCTCCAAGTTCCCCTCCAAATCACACGCCATCCTGACTTAGAAGTATATCACCGATCCTTCATCGTCGCTGGGTCAAAATCCTGGAACTCCCTCCCTAACAGCACTATGGGAGTACCTTCACCACATGGACTGCAGTGGTTCAAGAAGGCGGCTCACCACCACCTTCTCGAGGGCAATTAGGGATGGGCAATAAATGCTGGCCTTGCCAGCGACGCCCACATCCCATGAACAAGTATTAAAAAAAATACACTTGGAACCCCATCACTCACTGCTGCTCTGAAAGAGATTTCTCCTTTTGTAATTGACCAGGTTTGGGATTGTATGTTTCTATATTGCCTAATGGGAGATGAGACTAGTAAGTAACCTTACTGAGATTCATGCAGAGTCATAATTTTCCTTGTTACCATAATTTTTAAAATGTATTCTCTGGATGTGGGAGATACTGGTCTCTGGTTGCGCTGAGGAAAGTGCTGGTCTACCACCTTGAAGTAGCGATTTGTTTGGTTTACTTGGCCACTAGGCAGGATGTTCGGGGTCAACCCATGTAGAGTGGGCTGGAGTACTAAAGGAGTGCTGCACTATCGGAGGTGCCAACTTTCTGATGAGACATTAAACCTTGGCCCCGTCTGCCCTCTCAGGTGGACGTAAAAGATCCCACGGCACTATTTCAGGAAGAGCAGGGGAGTTCCCCCCCAGTGTCCTGAACAATACTTAACCCCCAACCAAGGTCACTAAAAAAAAATATTTCACTGCTGTTTGTGGGACTTTGCTGTGTCAAATTGGTTGCCGCGTTTCCCTACTTTGCAAAAATACTTCATTGGCTGTGAAGTGCTTTGGGACGTCCTGAGGTTGTGAAAAGCGCCACATAAACGTAAGTTCTTTCTTTCAATCAAATATAATTCTGGGACAATGCTACCTGGAAGGAAACGGTCCGTTTTTTAACTAGATGCAGTTTGACCGTCCAAGGTATGTACAGATCTTCTGGGAACAAGAGGAATTTCTTAAAACCAGTTTTTGTCCCCTTCCCTTGCACCTTTATGCCATACATTAATTTACAATCAGGGAAAGGAAAGTGAGAGAATGGTGAAGACCTACTATAAGGCTTCTCTCCAATGTCGCTTTAGAGCTAGCCACTGTGTTTGCTTATTCATAGAATCATAGAAAGTTACAGCACGGAAGGAGGCCATTTCGGCCCATCGTGTCCGCTATGGCCAACAAGGAGCTATCCAGCCTAATCCCACTTCCCAGCTCTTGGTCCGTAGCCCTGCAGGTTAGAGCATCCCAAGTGTACATCCAAGTACTTTTTAAATGTGGTTAGGGTTCCTGCCTCTACCACCCTTTCAGGCAGTGAGTTCCAGACTGGGTGAAGAAATTTCCTCTCAAATCCCCTCTAAACCTTCCACCAATTATTTTAAATCTGTGCCCCATGGTTTTTGACCCCTCTGCTAAGGGAAATAGCATCTGCAATATCTCATTGTTCTTTGATGTAATGTTTTCCTGACTGACCTGTTTGGACACCATTCACACCTTTGACTGCTGTGATTATCTCTCTGCCGAGGTGTGATAAATGGCAGTTGGAAAGATTACCTGTAAACATCTGACATTATTCTCTGACTATATAAGCTGTGTCTTTATGCATTTCTCCACTTCACCTGACGAAGGAGCAGCTTGTAATTTCAAAGAAAGCTGTTGGACTATAACCTGGTGTTGTGTGACTTCTTACATTTGTCCACCCCAGTCCAACTCCGGCATCTCCACACCATAACTTCTTGGGCAGAGTAGCAAGGCTGCCTTTCACTAAATTTGAGGAATGAAGCAAATCCTTCTGCAGCTTTAGCCCAAGAAATCTTCTTCTCTTCAGAAATCTCATCCTCTTCACTTTCCATCTCACTTTCCTTTTCTTTCTTTGGATTCAAAACATTCTCAATTATTTCATCATCACTTAGCATATGCACAACAGCAACTTCTCTATCTGCATCAACCCACTGCTCAATATCACTTTCACTGAGGTGATGTAGAGGGTTTGCTGGGCCTACATTTTTCACCATGCCAGCCATTTCCATTATTGTACTCCTCTTAGGATGAACATTGAACCCATGAAATTCCTCCTCTGAAGAAGAACCTTCAGCAAACATTACAGAAGGCCACAATTTGCGCCAGGCTTGTCTCAAAGTGTGAACATTCACCAAGTTCCAAGAACATGCAGCATTAAAGATGGCATCTTTAAGATTGTATTCCTTCTGAAATGCATGAATATTGTCATCTTGGCTTATCAGTTTACGTAGAAAGTCTTTCTTGTAATGACACTTGAGATTTTGGATAACGCCCTGGTCCATGGGTTGTATGAGAGAAGTTACATTTGGTGGCAAATAAATAGTGAAAATATTTCCCGAAACCAACTCTGATTCATGCGGATGGGCTCTACAATAATCAAGCAATAAAATGCATTTGCTATCTTCAGGGTTCCCTATTTTACGGAAATGTTCTCTCACAGATGGAACAAAAATATGATGGAACCAATTCGAAAAGATTTCCTTATCCATCCAAGCATTTCCTTGAGTTTTGCACTCAACAGGTAAGTGCCTCACATTTTTAAATGCACGGGGATTTTTATACTTCCTAATGACAAGAAGTTTAACCCGGTGTGATCCAGCAGCATTCGCACATGTTAGCACGGTTACACGATCTTTATTTTTCTTGTAACCTGAAACATTAGCCTCACTAGCCCCAGCAAGCGTTGATTCTGGCAAAAACCTCCAAAATAAGCCAGTTTCATTGGCATTGTATATCTGTGCTGGCGACAAATCATGTTGCTGCACAATCCGATTGAAATAATCGCAGTATTCTTCTGCGGCGTTGTGATCAGCCGATTTCTTCTCCCCGGAAATATCAAGTCGTAGTATCCCGTGCCGTAACTTGAAGCACGTTAGCCATCCCTCGGAGAAAGCATACTTGTCAGTGAGCTCCATCTTTACGTAGAAATCCTTTGCTTTCTCGATTAGCATAGGTCCGGAAATCGGAACACCCTCTGAACGGTTAAGAGAAAACCACTCATAAAGCACGGTATCCAGCTCTTCAAGCTTAGGCTTACGAAGTGTACGCCATTTCTCTACACTCTTAGATGTCTCCTAGCTTGAATAAAACTTGCAGCTTATCCTTCTGCGATTTGATGTCGTAGATTGTTGACGAACCGATTTTGAATTCATTCATAATGTTGATATGCTTCTCTCCCCTTTCTAGTCGTTGGCATATGTCGATTTTCTGTTTTAAAGTTAACTCCACTCTCTTCCTTTTGCTTGGACCAACTTTTGGGATTTCCATAATGCAATGCAATGACTACCAGCAACGTGGGAGACACACAGTACCCCTGTAAAATGGCGGATCAGAAGAGACTACCGCAGCGCGGGAGAGTCAGACTCCTGTTACAGGGGTATTGAGGTGTTCTGACTTCCGACAGCGCCAAGAAGCCAAGTAGTGGCAGTTTGGAGAACTACCCCCACTGACTAACTCGGCCAATGCGGGAGACTCGGACTCGGCAACATTGCCGGTTATTGAGGTGTTGTTTTCGGAGGGAGAATTTTGCCGGTTAATAGAGAATTCCGGATATTTAGGTGCCGTTTAAACGAGAGTTTCCTGTATTGATATCTTCATGTAGTCTACAGCTTCCTTCTTCAGTATCAACCACACAGCCGATTTTACTATCATCTGCAAGCTTCTTAATCATACCTCCTATATTCAAGTCTAGATCATTGATATATATCACAAAAAGCAAGGGGCCTAGTACTGAGCCCTGCTGATCCCCACTGGAAACAGCCTTCCAGTCACAAAAACACCCATCAACCATTACCCTCTGCTTTCTGCCTCTGAGCCAGTTTTGAATCCAACTTGACACTTTGTCCTGGATCCCATGGGCTTTTAACTTCATGACCAGTCTGCCATGTGGAACCTTATCAAAAGCCTTGTTAAAGTCCATGTACACTACATCAAATGCACTACCCTCATCTACCCTCCTTGTTACCTCCTCAAAAAATTCTATCAAGTTTGTGAGGATGTGTAATGGGGAATAGTCTTCTGAGACTGGGGTTAAGGTACAAACCCTTTACGCTGCAGCTCTAACCTGTGCTACGTCTGATCTGGGCATGCTTGATGCCAACACCGAGGGGTGAATGTTCCTCTGCTAATCTGTCCAAAAGCAGAGGTAAAGGGGGCATTAGTGGCTGGTGAGGCCTACCGCCAGCTCACCGCCCCGAACTGGGACCGCCATCACCTGCTGGGACCTTCGCTGGCTGCTTCTTCCCCACCCACCCCACGTAAAGGGGGAGTGGGGTTCGCTATTTCCGCTGACTGCCAAGGGCGGTTGGCCCGTGGTAGCATCAGCGATGACGCACATGCAACAAAGGAGAGAACCTATTAGAGGCGTCCTCATTCTCCAATTCGATCTCCAGCCCTGCCCTGCCCTGCTGAGGGTCTCAGTGGGAGATGCTTTGAAGTCTATGAGGATCTTCTGCCCCTTCCATTTAGCTCCCACCTCTTCTGGTGCTGCCTCAGCACCGCCCAGATATTCCTGTTGGCTACTGATGGGCCCCCACTTGCTGACCCCCTGACCCAGGAATCTCGAGGGTGGAAATTTTCCTCCTGACTCTACAAGCAAGGAAGTTATGCAAAACCTTTATAAATCACTGGTTAGGCCACAGCTGGAGTATTGTGTCCAATTCTGGGCACCACACTTTAGGAAGGATGTCAAGGCTGAAAGACTTCAGTTATGTGGAGAGACTGGAGAAACTGGGATTTTTCTCCTTCGAGCAGGGAAGGTTAGGGGAGATTTGATAGAGCTGTTCAAAATTTTGAAGGGTTCTGTTAGAGTAGATAGGGAGAAACTGTTTCTAGTGGCAGAAGAGTTGATAACGAGAGGACACAGATTTATGACAATTGGCAAAAGAACCCGAAGTGAGATGAGAATTGTTTTTACGCAGCGAGTTATGATGTTCAGGAATGCACTGCTTGAAAGGGTGGTGGAAGCAGATTCAATAGTAACTTTCTAAAGAGGATTAGATAAATACTTTAAGGATAAAAATTTGCAGGGCTTTGGGGAAAGGGCGGGAGGATGGGACTAATCGGATAGCACTTTCAAAGAGCTGGCACAGGCATGATGGGCTGAATGGCCTCCTTCTGCGCTGAATTATTCTATGATTCCAGGACAGCTGAAGTTCTGAGGAAGGGTTATGGCTGAAGAAGAAGAACAACAACTTGCATTTATATAGCGCCTTTATCATAGTAAAACATTCCAAGGTGCTTCACAGGAGTATTCTCAAACAAAATTTGATGCTGAGCCATATAAGGAGATATTAGTACAGGTGACCAAAAGCTCAGTCAAAGTAGTAGGTTTTAAGGAGTGTCTTAAGGGAGGAGCGGTAGAGAGGCGGAGAGATTTAGGGAGGGAATTCCAGAGCTTAGGGCCTAGGTAGTTGAAGGCACGGCCGCCAATGGTGAAGCGATTAAAATCGCAGATGTGCAAGAGGCCAGAATTGGAGGAGCGTAGTGATCTCAACCGGTTGTAGGGCTGGAGGAGGTTACAGAGATAGGGAGGGGCGAGACCATGGAAGGATTTGAAAACAAGGATGAGAACTTTAAAATCAACCGGGAGCCAATGTGGGTCAGCGAGCACAGGAGTGATGAGTGAACAGGACTTGGTGCGAGTTAGCATATGGGCACCAGAGTTTCGGATGAGCTCAAGTTTACGGAGGGTAGAGGGTGGAAGGCCGGCCGGGCATTGCCTGGAGGTAACAAAGGCATGGATGAGGGTTTCAGCAGCAGATGGGCTGAGGCAGGGGTGGAGTTGGGCGATGTTATAGAGGTGGAAGATAGGCCGTCTTCTTGTCAAATGTTAACTTGTCACTTCACTCCATAGCCTGTTAGCAAAAGTGGTTTATTTTCCACAAATCAGTGGCAGGTGATATATACCACATATTAACCTTAATTCTAATCATTTTTAAATATATTTTTTTTGTTAGTACACAAGCGCCATCTGGTGGCTGTTGTGTGGTATAGTTTCACTTTCCTGTGTCGTGATGTCAGATTTGGTGCATATTCCACATCTCTGCGTCCTAGCTAACATTTCTCCTTCAACCAACACCACCAAAAATACATTATCTGCTCTGTCATTCATTTGCTATTTGTGAAAACCTTGCAATGTACAAATTGGCTGCCATATCTGACTACATAGCAGTGACTATGCTTCAAAAGTAATCCATTGGTTGTAAAGCATTGTAGCATATCGTGAGGAAGTGAAAGGTACTACAGTATATAAATATGAGTTCTTTCAATAAAGTACACCCATGTTTGCTCTCAAGATCATCATGCGATTTTCTGGTATCTCCAAACATCCCACTGCCTAGTTTTAGACAGCAGCAACAACAACAACTTGCATTTATATTGCATCTTTCATGCAGTCAAAGGTCCCAAGATGCTTCAGAGGACCGTTAACGAATAAAATTTGACACCGAGCTACATGGAGATATTAGAACAGCTGACCAAAAGTTTGGTCAAAGAGGTAGGTTTTAAGGAGCATCTTAAAGGAGGAGAGGTGGAGAGGTTGAGGGAGGGAATCCCAGAGATTAGGGTCACAGACGCCAGTGTGGGGTGATGGAAATCAGGGATGCACAAGAGGCCAGAATTGGAGAAATGCAGAGATCTCGGAGGGTTGTAGGGCTTGAGGAGGTTACAGAGATAAGGAGGCTTGAGGCCACGGAGGGATTTTAAAACAAGACTGAATTTTAAAATTGAGGCGTTGCTAATGTAGGTCAGCGAGCACAGGGGTGATGCGCTACCAACCTGCCCCCGCCACACAGTACTGCCCCCTGATTATCAAAATCCATGACAAGGCCTTGGACAACGTGGACCACTTTCCATACCTCGGGAGCCTACTGTCAACAAGGGCAGACGTCGATGACGAAATCCAACACCGCCTTCAGTTTGCCAGTGTAGCCTTCGGTTGCCTGAGGAAGAGAGTGTTTAAAGACCAGGACCTCAAACCCGGCACTAAGCTCATGGTCTACAGAGCAGCAGTGATACTCGCCCTGCTGTATGCCTCAGAGACATGGACCATGTACAGCAGGCACCTCAAAGCACTGGAGAGGTACCACCAACGCTGCCTCCGCAAGATCCTGCCAATCCATTGGCAGGATAGGCGCACCAACGTCAGTGTTCTCGCTCAGGCCAACATCCCCCGCATCGAAGCTTTGACCGTGCTCGACCAGCTCCGATGGACGGGTCACATTGTCCGCATGCCCGATACGAGACTCCCAAAACAAGCGCTCTACTCGGAGCTCCGACACGGCAAGAGAGCCCCAGGTGGGCAGAGGAAACGCTTCAAGGACACCCTCAAAGCCTCCTTGAAAAAGTGCAACATCCCCACTGACACCTGGGAATCCCTGGCCCAAGACCGCACAAAGTGGAGGAGAAGCATCCGGGAAGGCGCCGAACACCTCGAGTCTCTTCGCCGGGAGCAAGCGGAAGCCAAGCGCAGGCAGCGCAAGGAGCGCACGTCAACCCAAGCACCCCACCCGCCCCTTCAATCACCGTCTGCCCCACCTGTGACAGAGACTGTAGGTCCCACATTGGACTCATCAGTCACCTGCGAGCTCATTTTTAATGTGGAAGCAAGTCATCCTCGGTTCCGAGGGACTGCCTAAGAGAGAAAGATGAGTAATGGGACTTGGCGCGAGTTAGGATACGGGCAGTAGAGTTTTGGTTGAGCTCAAGTTTATGGAGGCTGGAAGATGGGAGGCGGGCCACGGGGGCATTGGAATAGTTGAGTCTGGATCACCTTGTCTCAAACAGAAGTTCCGTACAATTACAGCAGGTAGAGCTATTTGCTTTTGCACACACAATGCTCAGAAGCTTTCCCATTCCCACCAGTTGGCTTCATGTGGCCAATCTGTAAGTCAAGTCCTCACCAATGTTTCCCCCTAAGGCGCTCGCCTTTTGCACACTGATTGACGTCACGATCTGCCTTATTATCATTTTTCTAGCAAGCACAGGCAATGTCCGCGCTGCTGACCTGCCCAAAATGGCGACGCCACGGGCCGCTCTGGAAGTGGACGGAAGCGAGGCAGTTGTCATTTTTTTGGACGAAACCGACCTTAACAGCCAACACAAAGGTGCCGAATTTCACGGCCATGGAGTTTCTGGGTCAAGAAAATGGGTATTTATGTAGGAGAAAGAGAAAATGTTGGTTATAATGAGATGTAAGTGGAATATTCACCTCCCCCATTATAGTAGAGTGTAGTTAAACCCCACTCTAAGTAAAGGAGATGATCTTTCAGGGTAGGGAGTTTAAGACGCCAACTTCCCAGAGCATGACTAGCTGTGGATATGTGCACTGTTGGTAGTTTTGCTGTAAAGTCAATATTTTTGTAAAGTATTGTGTGAAGATCTGTTCAAAATAAATTTATGATGAATCCATAAAGAAAACCTACCTTTTCCCGTTTCTGTTCCAAATGGACAACTGAAACTATTATAAATCGGTTGACACTCCTAATCTAATCAGATCACAGCTTGCACATTTCCATCTTAAATGACGGAAGCAGTTGAGCAGTATGATCTCGAGAAAGGATTTCCATCCTGCGACCCCTTTGCCCTGGCAATCCGACCCTCAAAGCCCAAGTGACTCAGTCCTTTTTATAGAATCAGTGAAACACACAGTGCAGAAGGAGGCCATTTGGCCCACCGTACCAGTGCCTCTTTGATAGAGATCCAATAAATCCCACTCCCCTGCTCTTTCCCCATAGCCCTGTAAATTTATGTTGCTATTTCTTTCTTGCTGGTTGTTATTGCTGGCTAAATACCAAATCAGGACACCTAAATCTGTTGGGATCACCAACTTGAGAGATATGCAAATTAATAGAGACAAGGGGGGAAAAATTCGGTTGCTTTGTGCCTCCCATTAGAGGGCGCTAATGGGGCGCAAAGGAACTAGCGCCCGGGTGCGGCGATGTTTGCGCTGCTCGCGAAATTGACCAGACATTTTGCGGCGGTGCTGAACACGACCGGCACGATGTGGATAAATGTGAGGTTATCCACTTTGGTGGCAAAAACAGGAAGGCAGATTATTATTTGAATGGCAATAGATTGGGAGAAGGGGAAGTGCAAAGAGACCTGGGTGTCCTTGTGCACCAGTCGCTGAAGGTAAGCATGCAGGTGGTTAAGAAGGCAAATGGTATGTTGGCCTTCGTAGCAAGAGGGTTCGAGTACAGGAACAAGGATGTCTTGCTACAGTTGTACAGGGCCTTGGTGAGACCGCACCTTGAGTATTGTGTGCAGTTTTGGTCACCTTACCTGAGGAAGGACGTTCTTGCCATGGAGGGAGTGCAGCGAAGATTCACCGGGCTGATACCTGGGATGGCAGGAATGACGTATGAGGAGAGATTGTGTCGATTGGGCTTATACTCACTGGAGTTTAGAAGATTGAGAGGGGATCTCATCGAAACCTATAAAATTCTGTCAGGTCTGGACAGACTAGATGCAGGAAGGATGTTTCTGATGGCCAGGGAGTCCAGAACCAGGGGCCATAGTCTAAGGATAAGGGGTAAGTCATTTAGGACTGAAATGAGGAGGAATTTCTTCACCCAGAGAGTGGTGAACCTGTGGAATTCTCTGCCACAGAGGGCAGTGGAGGCTAGTTCATTAAATATATTCAAGAAAGAGTTGGATATATTTCTTGAGGCTAAAGAGATCAAGGGATATGGGGAAAAGGCATTGAATGGCGGAGCAGGCTCGAAGGGCCGAATGGCCTACTCCTGCTCCTATCTTCTATGTTTCTATGTCTATGTTTCTATGTATCTCCTGCATCCGCAAATCGTGATGTCAGTCGAGAGTGCAACGCCCTGGTAGCGCCCCAGATGGGATATTGAGTGGTGCCCCCTATCTTACTGCCTGTTGGTAGCAACAACAGTTTGAAGGGAGCATTTTGCAGTCGGGAAGGGACTGGGGGAGCGCTATTCAAAGGCGACCGCTTCCTGCCTTTTTTTTTCGGCGACATTTTTGCACCATGCATTCTGAGAGAGAGAGAGAAACTTCTGGAGAGATTCAACACTGTGTGAAGGAGTTTTGGGTACTGAGCAGCACTTTGCAGGTTCATTTTGATTTGACCTTCCTTGCATCGGTTTAGAAGAGACTATGGGGGCTGCACTCTGAGCTCTTTCCCTGGGCCTCTCCATTGTTCTTTCCAGCAGAATTGATGTACAGGTCTCTCCAGGTCAAGATTCAAGGCTGCAATGAGCAGGGTGTGGATGTCGAGCAAGATCGACCCTCCCCTTTAAGAACTGGCCGGCCCCATTGTGTCTGTGTTCCATTGCTGACTGACATCACATCAGCTTCGCCAGCGTTCTGAGGTAGCGCCTTGCTCCTCGACATTTGCGCCTTAAGAGAGGTGTGTAGCACCTGATTTAGCGCTCTAATCACCTCCAGGGGTGATAGAAGCCAAGTTTTCAGTCTTGTGGAGAGTATTCCATCACACTCCTGACTTGTGCCTTGTAGATGGTGGAAAGGCTTTGGGGAGTCATGAGGTGAGACACACGCCACAAAATACCTAGCCTCTGACCTGCTCTTGTAGCCATAGTATTTATGTGGCTGGGCCAGTTAAGTTTCTAGTCAATGGTGACCCCCAGGATGTTGATGCTGGGGGATTTGGCGATGGTAATCCCATTGAATGTCATGGGGAGTTGGTTAGACATTCGCTTTTTGGAGATAGTCATTGCCTGGCACTTGTGTGGCGTGACTGTTACTTGCCACTTATCAGCCCTAGCCTGAATGTTGTCCAGGTCTTGCTGCATGCGGGCTTAGACTGCTTCATTATCTGAGGAGTTGCGAATGGAACTGAACACTGTGCAGTCATCAGTGAACATCTACACTTCTGAACCTATGATGGAGGGAAGGACATTGATGAAGCAGCTGAAGATGGTTGGGCCTCGGACACTGTCCTGCGGAACTCCTGATGCAATGTCCTGGGGCTGAGATGATTGACCTCCAACAACCACAGCAATCTTCCATTCTACAGTATTTACAGTAGAAGAAGAGAATAGCATGCTGGAAATCCCAAAGAAACTAATGTTGAATCGGGGACAGGGACTCGATAAAATTAACGTAAGTAAAATAACAGTAATGAAGAAAATAATGGCACTAAAGAGTGAGGAATCCCCAGGGCCAGATGGTTTCCATCCCAGGGTTTTAAAGGAAGTAGGTGAGCACATTGCAGATGCCCTAACTATAATCTTCCAAAGTTCTCTCGATTCAGGAATGGTGCCCGTAGATTGGAAAATAGAAACATAGAAGATAGGAGCAGGAGCAGGCCATTCGGCCCTCGAGCCTGTTCCGCCATTTAATGAGATCATGGCTGATCATCCAAATTCAGTACCCTGGCCCTGCTTTCTCCCCATATCCCTTGATCCCTTTAGCCTTAAGAAATATATCTAACTCCTTCTTGAATATATTTAATGAGTTGGCCTCAACTGCCTTGTGTGGTAGAGAATTCCACAGGTTCACCACTCTCTGGGTGAAGAAATTCCTCCTCATCTCAGTCCTAAATGGCTTACCCCTTATCCTTAGACTGTGACCCCTGGTTCTGAACTCCCCCGCCATCGGGAACATCCTTCCTGCATCTAGTCAGTCTAGTCCAGTTAGAATTTTATAAGTTTCAATGAGATCCCCTCTCATTCTTCTAAACTCTAGCGAATATAAGCCTAATCGACTCAATCTCTCTTCATACGTCATTCCTGCCATCCCAGGAATCAGTCTGGTGACTCGTTGCTGCACTCCCTCCATGGCAAGAACATCCTTCCTCAGATAAGGCGACCAAAACTGCACACAATACTCAAGGTGTGGTCTCACCAAGGCCCTGTACAACTGCAGCAAGACATCCTTGCTCCTGTACTCGAATCCTCTCGCTATGAAGGCCAACATACCATTTGCCTTCTTAACCGCCTGCTGCGCCTGTATGCTTACCTTCAGCGACTGGTGCACAAGGAAACCCAGGTCTCGTTGCACTTCCCCTTCTCCCAATCTATTGCCATTCAGATAATAATCTGCCTTCCTGTTTTTGCCCCCAAAGTGGATAACCTCGCATTTATCCACATTATACTGCATCTTCCATGCATCTGCCCAAACACTCAACCTGTCCAAATCATACTGGAGTTTCTCAGCATCCTCCTCACAGCACACACGGCCACCCAGCTTTGTGTCATCTGCATACTTGGAGATATTACATCTAGTTCCCTCGTCTAGATCATTAATATATATTGTGACCAGCTGGGGTCCAAGGACCGATCCCTGCGGTACCTAACTAGTCACTACCTGCCACTCGGAAAAAGACCTGTTTATTCCAACTCTTTGCTTCCTGTCTGCCAACCAGTTCTCTATCCAAGTCAGTACCTTACCCCCAATCCCATGTGCTTTAACTTTACGTGCTAATCTCTTATGCGGGACCTTATCGAAAGCCTTCTGAAAGTCCAAATACACCACATCCACTGGTTCTCCCTTATCTATTCTACCAGTTACATCCTCAAAAAATTCCAGTAGATTAGTCAAGTACGATTTACCTTTTGTAAATCCATGTTGACTTTGTCCGATCCTGTCACTGTTTTCCAAGTGCTCTGCTATTACACCTTTTATAATGCACACTAGCATTTCCCCCACTACCGATGTCAGGCTTACCGGTCCATAATTCCACGTTTTCTCTCTGCCACCTTTTTTAAATAGTGAGGTTACATTAGCTACCCTCCAATCCATGGGAACTGTGCCAGAGTCTATAGAATTTTGGAAGATGACCAGCAATCCATCTACTATTTCTAGGGCCACTTCCTTAAGTACCCTAGCATGTAGATTATCAGGCCCTGGAGATTTATCGGCCTTCAATCCTGGCAATTTCCCTAACACAATTTCCCTACAAATACTGATTACATTCAGGTCCTCCCTCTCATTAGACGCTATGTTCCCCAACATCTCTGGGAGGTTATTTGTGTCCTCCTTTGTGAAGACAGAAGCAAAGTATGTATTTAATTGGTCAGCCATTTCTTTGTTCCCCATTATAAATTCCCCTGATTCTGACTGCAAGGGACATATGCTTGACTTCACCAATCTTTTTCTCTTCACATATCTATAGAAGCTATTACAGTCAGTTTTTATGTTACCTGCAAGCTTACTCTCATATACTATTTCCCCCTCTTAATTAATCCTTTTGTCCTCCTTTGCTGAATCCTAAACTGCTCCCAATCCTCAGGTTTGCTGCTTTTTATGGCCAATTTATATGTCCTCTCCTTGGATCTTATGCTATCCCTAATTTCCCTTGTTAGCCACGGTTGAGTCACCTTTTTTGTTTTATTTTTATGCCAAACTGGGATGAACAAATTCTGTAGTTCATCCATGCGGTCTTTGAATGTTTGCCATTGCCTATCCACCATCAACCCTTTGAGTAACATTCCCCAATCAATCCTACCCAACTCGCGCCTCATACCATCGTAGTTTCCTTTATTTAAATTCAGGACCCTAGTCTCGGAGTCAACTACTTCACTCTCCATCTTAAATGAAGAATTCTATCATATTATGATCGTTCCTCCCCAAGGGGCCTCGCACAAGATTGCTAATCAATCCTTTCTCATTACATAATACCCAGTCTAAGATGGCCTGATCTCTAGTTGGTTCCTTGACATATTGGTCCAGGAAACCATCCCGTATACACTCCAGGAATTCCTCCTCCACTGTATTGTTACTAATTTGGTTAGCCCAATCTATATGTAGATTAAAGTCACCCATGATAATTGCTGTGCCCTTATTGCACGCGTCTCTAATTTCCTGTTTAATGCCATCCCCAACCTCAGCATTACTGTTTGGGGGTCTGTTTACAACTCCCACTAATGTTTTCTGCCCCTTGGTATTTCTCAGCTCGACCCATACAGATTCCACATCATCAGAGCTGATATCCTTCCTTACTATTGTGTTAATCTCCACTTTAACCAGCAATGCTACCCCACCTCCTTTTCCTTTTTTCCTGTCCTTCCTGAATATTGAATACCCCTGGATGTTGAATTCCCAGTCTTGGTCACCCTGGAGCCATATCTCCGTAATCCCAATTATATCATATCCATTTACATCTATTTGCGCAGCTAATTCACCCACCTTATTACGAATGCTCCTCGCATTAAGGCACAAAGCCTTCAGGCTTGATTTTTTAACACTCTTAGCCTTTTTGGAATTATTATTTACTGTGGCCCTGTTTGATTTATACCCTTGATTTCTCTGCCTTCCACTTTTGCTTTTCTTCTACCTGTCTTTTGTTTCTATCCTTGCTTCCCTTTCCTCTGTCTCCCGGCACAGGTTCCCAACCCCCTGCCATTTTAGTTTAAACTCTCCCCACCAGCACTAGCAAAGATGCCCCCTAGGACATCGGTTTCAAACCAGAAATTGGGAAAGAAAATCTCAGTGTTGGAGTTAATGTCGCTGAATAATTGTGAATGAAGAAGCTCCACCTCACAATGCAGCAGTGTGGGTGGGAGACAAAAACTGGCAACTGCCAGTAGAGGGCAGTATTTATAAACAGGGTCACCATGCACAGGGCTCTGGAGATTGGGCCTGGGGGGAATCATTCAAAATCCCAACACTGCCACATGCATAGGGTTAAATCCAATATGACGTTGGTGGCAGGTCAAAGCAGTTTAAGAATAGAGTTAAGTACATCTCACTGTTTGATGTCTATAACGGGAACAGAACCTTTCAGAAAAGTTTCATTCATCTTTCTTTAACAAGGCAACTAACCCACGTAAGCTGGAAAAATAGATGTAAAAGGAACGCTTATCGATTGTCTTGCTCCAAGACCTTAATAATTCTGCCACGAGTCCTTCGTGAAAATGACCAATGTTTTTGAAATCCCTGCAACAGAATTAAGAATGAAGAATTTTTATTGCTCCTGACAAAACCTGTCGGAAACCAAGCAGATTGAAAGGAAGATAGGAACAGGAGTCGGCCATTCAGCCCCTCGAGCCTCCAATGCCATTCAATTAGATCACTGCTGATCTGTGCCTCAAGTCTATTTACCCACCTTTGCCCCATGTCCCTTGTTAGTCTTTCCCAACTAAAATCTATCAATCTCAGCCTTAAAAGCTCCACTTGTCCTAGAATCCACAGCCCTTTGGGGAGAGAATCCAGATTTCTAATACCTTGTGTAAAAAGGTACTTCATGACTTTCATCTTAAATGGCCAAATTTTAAAATTACAATTCTTCCTAATTGTAATCCAGCCATTTTAAGATAAAGGCCAAATTTCCATTGGCCTTATTTATTACTTTTTGTACCTGTCGACTAGTTTTAAATGATTTGTGGAGTTAGACTCCCAAATCTCGTTGCTCCTCTACAGTTCCTAGTTTCTCACCATTTGGAAAATGTAGTTTTCTTTGGTCCAAAGTGGACGACCTCACACTTGTCCATCTGTCATAGTTTTGCAACTTCCTGCTCCCACACTACTTACTGTGTCTCTGACTTTAGTGTCATCTGGAAGCTTGGATATACAGCTCTATTCCTTGATCCAATTGATTAATAAATATGGGAAAAAGTTGCGGCTCCAGAACAGATCCACTTGTCACATTCTGCCAATCTGAGTACAAACCCTTTATCCCCAATCACTGTCTCCTACCTCCCAACCAACTTCCAACCCAAGTCTTGCCATGCTGGCTCTCTCTGATCAGCTCATTTTTGGACAAGTGCTCAGTCACTCTATCCCTAATGAGAGATTCTAGTAGCGTCCCCACAATTGATTTTAAATTCACAGGCCTGTGGTTACCTGGTTTCTCTCTCCCACCCTTCTTAAATAATGGACTGACATTTGCAATTTTTGAGTTTAACAGCTTAGTTCCCAAATCAAGAGTTTGAATGATTATAGCTAATGCTTCTGCAATTTCCCCACTTCTTTTAATACCCTGGGATGGAAACCATCAGGTCCTGGTGATTTATCTATCTTGGTCCCATTATTTTCTCCATTACCATTTTATTACTAATATTGAATTCAATAAGTGCATTCCCTTGATTTATTTTATTTTCCCTCCAATTAATGGTACCTTTCACAAATCCATGCTGGCTCTCTCTGATCAGCTGAAAATTTTCGAGGTGTTCTGTCACCCTATCCTTAATTATAGATCCCAGTAATTTCCCGACAACAGATATTAGACTAACTGGTTTATAATTCACTGGTTTTCCTCTCTTGCCATTCTTAAATGCAGAGTAACATGCACAATTTTCCAAACGAAAGGACGGTTCCTGAATCTAGAGAACATTGGAAGATTATAATTAGGGCATCTGCAATGTGCTCCTAGTTCCTTTAAAACCCTGGGATGGAAACCATCTGGTCCTGGGGATCTGTCACTCTTTTGTGCCATTATTTTCTTCATTACTGTTATTTTACTTATGTTAGTTTTATTGAGTCCCTTTCCCCGATTCAATATTAGTTTCTTTAGGATTTCCGGCATGGTGTCCTCTTCCTCTACTGTAAATACTGACGCAAAGTAATTATTCAACATGTCCGCCATTTCCCCATTGTCATTGACAATATCACCACTTTATTTTTAAGGGGCCAACATTGCTCCTGACCACCCTCTTTTTCCTAATGTAACTGTAAAAAATTTCACATTGATTTTGATATCTCTTGCAAGTTTCTTTTCATACTCCCTTTTTGTAACTCTTACTAACTGTTGTGTGACCCTTTGCTGTTCTTTGTATCTTTCCCATTCGCCAGGATCTGTGCTATTTTTTGTATTTTTGTATACCCTTTCCTTTATAGTTTTATGCTGGCCTTTACCTCTTTAGTTGTCCATGGCTGGGTTTTATTGACAAGTAGAGCTCTTGCCCCTCAGGGGTATAAACTGGTTCTGTATCACATTAAATTCTTTTTTAAACATCTCCCACTGATCTTCTGTCGTTTTACCCATTAACAGATTTGCCCAGTTTACTGTGGACATCCCATTGGTCAGCCTTACCTAAATCTAGAATCTTAGTAGCTGTTTTGCGTTTTTCCCTTTCAAACACTACGTTGAACTCGATCATGTTATGATCGCTATTGGATAAATGTTCATGCACAGTTAGACTGTTAACTAAATCTGGCTCATTACTCATCACTAAATCTAATATGACATGCCCCCTTGTTGCCTCTAGGACATATTGTTGTAGAAAACTATCCCGGACACACAAGAAATTCACTACCTTTCTGACAGGTGCTAGTCTGCTTTTCCCAATCTCTATGAAAGTTAAAATCCCCCATTAAAAACACTCTGCCTTTACTACACGCTTGTCTAATCTCTTCATTTATACAATGTAGCACTTCAGAGCTGCTATAGGAGGCCGATACACAACTCCCAATACAGTCTTAGATCATTTATTTCTTAATTCAACCCATAAAGACTCCATTGCCTGCTTACCTCTCTTTAAATCCTCTCTTATCATTGAAGTGATTTCATCCTTAATCACTAAGGCTACTCCTCCCCCTCTGCCATTTTCCCTATCTTCCCTGTAGACCTTATAACCTGGTATATTTAGTTCCCAGTCCTGACCGTCTTGCAGCCATGTCTCAGTAATGGCTACAATGTCATACCCTCCAATTTGAATTCATGCCTGCAGTTCATTCAATTTATTCCTTATACTCCGTGCATTTGTGTAAAGAACCCTTATTTGGGCCACACACCCTAACCTGTCCTTCAGCTCTAATGTTTTACTCATCTTTTTTGCACCCTCTTCAGTGCCTCGAATTCCTTTTTATGACATGGTGTCCAGAATTGTACGCAGTACTCCAAGTGTGGTCCAACCAAGGTTCGATACAAGTTTAGCATAACTTCACTACTTTTCAATTCAATCCCTCCAGAAATAAACCCCAGTGCTTGCGTTTTTTATGGCCTTGTTAACCTGTGTCACTACTTTCAGTGATTTTTGTGTTTGTACTCCGAGATCCCTTTGATCTTCTACCCCATTTAGATTCGTTATTTCCAAGTAATATGTGACCTCCCTATTTTTCTTACCAAAATGTAATACCTCACATTAATCTGTGTTGATAAATATCGACTATTTACATGAGTTGATGAGATGAAATTATGAAATGAAAACATTGACCAACAAGTAGGTAAATACAATTTTTTAATTGTTACATGAAACAGGTTTTTACACTGAAGTATTTCTCAAAGTCAACAATCTGTACATGAAGTATGAAATGTAACACCGAACGATGTTTAAAATCCCACGTTGTTGTTTTTTCATGGAGTGGGAAATACAGTGAACGTCCTCATATTTTAACATCTGTAATAAGACAGCATCTAAAATGGGGAGAGGGAGGGGGAGGAGGGAAGACAGGAGGAGGAAGAGACCTTGGGTTCACCGTTCCTTTGAACTCAGTGCTCTCCAGGAGCTGCCTGGGTCACATGGCATCGCCTCCCCTCCCATACAGGTCTCACTCTGAAAGTGTCTCTAGCTCTTTGTCTCCAATCAGCAGCAGTCTGTTCCGTTAGCCTCAGGGGAGAATTAATTGGTGGCATTTTGTTCATCCATGAACAAAATATGTAAATGGTTAGTGTTATATTTGGTCCATTTTTATAAATGATTAAAGTCAGCTCTAGCTTTTGTATTGTGTTTTCTCTCTCCTCACCTTTCACAACCACCTTCAGGCAGAAAATAAGAAATAAGAAATAGGAGCAGGAGTTGACGATATGGCCCCTCGAGCCTGCTCCGCCATTCAATAACATCATGGCTGATCATCGACCTCAGCTCCACTTTCCCGCCCGATCTCCATATCCCTTGATTCCCCTAGAGTCCAAAAATCTATCGATCTCAGCCTTGAATATACTCAAAGACTCAACATCCACAGCCCTCTGGGGCCAGAGAATTCCAAAGAGTCACAACCCTCTGAGTGAAGAAATTCCTCCTCATCTTAGTCTTAAATGGCCGCCCCTTATCCTGAGACTATGCTCCCTAGTTCTAGACACTCCGGCCAGGGGAAACAACCTCTCCGCATCTACCCTGTCAATCCCCTTCAGAATCTTGTATGTTTCAATGAGATCACCTCTCATTCTTCTAAACTCCGGAGAGTATCGGCCCATTCTACACAATCTCTCATCATAGCACAGTCCTCTCATCCCAGGAATCAATCTAGTGAACCTTCGTTGCACCGCCTCCAAGGCAAGTATACTCCTCCTTAGATAAGGAGACCAAAACTGTGCACAGTACTCCAGGTCGGGTCTCACCAAGGCCCTGTACAAGTGACAAGTGGATCCATCGCGGCCTCCTCCTGAGCTCCCCACCCTCATAGATGCCAGTCCTGAGCCAATTCAATTCACTCCACTTGATATCAAAAAATGTCAGAGCACACTGGATACAGCAAAGGCTGTGGGCCCCAACAACATCACAGCTGTAGAGCTAAAGACCTACACTCCAGAACTAGCCGTACCACTAGCCAAGCTGTTCCTGTACTGGCATCTACCTGACAAAGTGGAAAATTGGGCAGGTATGTCCTTTCTGCAAAAGGCAGGAAAATTCCAATCCGGCCAATTACTGCCCCATCAGTCTACTCAATCATCAGCAAAGTAACTAGCCAGGCCACGTAAATACTGTGGCTATGAGAGCAGGTCAGAGGCTGGGTATTCTCCGGCAAGTGACTCACCTCCTGACTCCCCAAAACCATTCTAACACCTACAAGGCACAAGTCAGGATTGTGATTGAATATTCTCCACTTGCCTGGATGGTTGCAGATCGAACAACACTCAAGAAGCGCGACACAATCCAGCAGAAAGCAGTCCGCTTAATCCACCATCATAAACATTTACTCCCTCCTCATCCGGCACACTGTGGCTGCTAGGGCATCACCGAGAGTGGCTCGGTAGTACCACTATTCACTGAGCTGGCTAAGTCCTCAAGGAGATAGCTGCCAGACTGGACTCACTGCAGGTGGAGAGAGAGCAAACACGAGGAAAAAACCAATTTGATCTCGTCCTCAACAATCTACCTGTCGCAGATCATCTGTCCATGACAGTATTGGTCACAGTGACCACTGCACAGTCCTTGTGGGGATGAAGTCCAGTATTCACACTGAGCACACCCCTTCATCGTGTTTTGTGGCACTACCACTGTACTAAATGGGATAGAATCAGAACATATCTAGCAGCTCAAAACTGGGCACCAAGGAGGTGCAGTGGGCCATCAGCAGCAACGGAATTGTATTCCACCACACTCTGTAACCTTGTGGAGTGATATATCCCTCCCTCTACCATTACCATCAAACCAACCCTGGTTCAATGAGGAGTGTTGAAAAGCATGCCAGGGGTATGTAAAAATCAGATACCAACTTGGTGAAGCTACAACACAGGACTATTTGCATGCTAAACAGCAGCAACATTGCTATAGACAGAGCTAAGTGATCCCACACCCAATCGATCAGATCAAAGCTCTGCAGTCCTGCCACATCCAGTCGTGAATGGTGATGGACAATTAAACAACTAATGGGAGGAGGAGGCTCCTTGAACATCCCCATCCTAATCGATGGCGGAGCACAGCACGCTAGTGCAAAAGACAAGGTTGAAGCCTTCGCAATCATCTTCAGCTTCATTACAGCCTTGGTCCAAACATGGACAAAAGAGCTGAAATACAGAGGTGAGGTGGGAGTGACTGTCCTCGACATCAAGGCAGCATTTGACCAAGTGTGGCACCAAGGAGCCCTCTTAAAACTGAAGTCAGTGGGGATCGGGGGAAAACTCTCCACTGGACGGTGTCATATCTAGCACAAGAAAGCTGGCTGTGGTTATTGGAGGCCAATGATCTTAGCCCCAGGTCATCGCTGCAGCAGTTAATCAGGACAGTGTCCTAGGCCCAACATCTTCAACTGCTTTATTAATGACCTTCAGAAGTGGGGATGTTTGCTGCTGATTGTACAGTGTCAAGTAAATTTGCAATTCGTCAGATATGAGGCAGTCTGTGTCCACATGCAGCAAGATGTGGACAACATTCAGGTTGGGGAAGTAACATTTGTGCCACACAAGTACCAGACAATGACCATCTCCAACAAGAGAGAGTCTAACCAGCTCCCCATGACATGCAATGGCATTACCATAATTGAATTCCCCACCATCTACATTCTGGGGGTCACCATTGACCAGAAACTTAACTAGATCAGCCAAATAATTACTGTGTCCACAAGTGCTAGTGAGAGGTTGGGTATTCTGTGCAAGTGACTCACCACCTCCTGACTCCCCAAAGCCTTTCCACCCCCTACAAGGCACAAGTCAGGAGTGCGATGGAATATTCTCCACTTGCCTGGACGGTTGCAGCTCCAAGTTTCACGAAGCGCGACATAATCCAGGGGAAAGCAGGCCGCTTAATCAGCCCCCCATACACCATCTTAAACATTTACTCCCTCCTCATATGACGCACTGTGTCAGCAAGGGCGCAGAATGTCCATCACCAAGTGTGGCACGGTAGTGGGCTCATGTTTGTTCTCTCACCACCTGCCGTGAGCCAGCCTGGCTGCTATGTCCTTCAGGACTCAGCCAGCTTGGATAATCATGGTACTACCCAGCCACTGAGGACACCCCTTCATCGTGTTGTGTGCCCTACCACCGTGCTAAATGGGATAGATTAATAACACATCTAGCAGCTCAAAACTGGGCATCCATGAGGCGCTGGGCCCATCAGCAGCAACAGAATTGTATTCCACCATAATCTGTAACCTCATGGCCCGGCATATCTCTCATTCTACCATTAGCATCAAACCAGCCCTGGTTCAACAATTAGTGTTGAAGAGAATGCCCGGAGCTGCACCAAGTGTATCTGAAAATCAGAAACCAACTTGGTGAAGCTACAACACAGGACTATATGCATGCTGACCAGCAGAAGCAGCATGCTATACACAGAGCTAAGCGATCCCACACCCAATGGATCAGATCAAAGCTTTACAGGCCTGCCACATCCAGTCGTGCATGGTGATGGACAATTAACAACTAACAGGGGGAGGAGGTTCATTGAACATCCTCATCCTCAATGATGGCAGAGCACAGCATGTCAGTGCAAAAGGCAAGGCTGAAGCCTTCGCAACCATCTTCAGTCACAAGTGCCAAGTGGATGATGCATCTCGGCCTCCTCCTGAGCTTCCACCATCACAGAAGCCAGTCTTCTGCCAATTCGCTTCACTCCACGTGATATCAAGAATGGTAGAGCGCACTGAATGTACCCGACAAAGTGGTAAATGTTCAGTGCGCAAAAAGCTGGACTAATCCAACAGCCGGTTACCATCCCATCAGCCATCACTCCATCATCAGCAAAGTGATGGAAGCCGACATTGACAGTGCTTTCAAGCGACACTTACGCACAAATAACCTGCTCACCGATGCCGAGTTTGGTTTCCGCCAGGACCACTTGGCTCCTGACCGCATTACAGCCTTGGTCCAAACATGAACACGAGCTATATTCCAGAGGTGAGGTGAGAGTGGCTCTCCTCAACATCAAAGCAGCATTTGACCGAGTGTGGCACCAAGGAGCACCTAGAAAAACTGAAGTCAATGGTAATCGGAGGAAAACTCTCCACTGGAGGGTGTGATATCTAGCACAAGGAAGATGGCTGTGGTTATTGGAGGCCAATCATCTCGGACCCAGGTCATCGCTGCAGCAGTTACTGAGGACAGTGTCCTAGACCCAGCATCTTCAATTGCTTTATTAAAGACCTTCAGAAGTGAGGATGTTCGCTGCTGATTGCACAGTATCAAGATACTTTCGCAATTCATCAGATAATGAGGCAGTCTGTGTCCACATGCAGCAAGACCTGGACAACATTCAGGTTGGGGATGATAAGTGGCAAGTAACATTTGTACCACACAAGTGCCAGACAATGACCATCTCGAACAAGAGAGAGTCTAACCACCACCCCATGACAATCAATGGCATTACCATTGTTGAATTCCCCACCATCAACAACCTGGGGGTCACCATTGACCAGGAACTTAACTAGATCAGCCAAATAAATATTGTGGCTACAAGAGCTAGTCAGACACTGGGTAGTCTGCATAAGTGACTCACCACCTCCTGACTCCCCAAAGCCTTTTCACTCCCTACAAGGCACAAGTCAGGAGTGCGATGGAATATTCTCCACTTGCCTGGACAGTTGCAGCTCCATCAATACTCACGAAGCTCGACAGAATCCAGGGGAAAGCAGGCCGCTTAATCAGCCACCCATCCACCATCTTAAACATTTACTCCCTCCTCATCCATAGAAACATAGAAGATAGCAGCAGGAGTAGGCCATTCGGCCCCTCGAGTCTGCTCCGCCATTTAATGAGATCATGGCTGATCATCCAAATTCAGTACCCTGGCCCTGCTTTCTCCCCATATCCCTTGATCCCTTTAGCCTTAAGAAATATATCTAACTCTTTCTTGAATATATTTAATGAATTGAACTCAACTGCCTTCTGTGGTAGAGAATTCCACAGGTTCACCACTCTCTGGGTGAAGAAATTCCTCCTCATCTCAGTCCTAAATGGCTTACCCCTTATCTTTAGACTGTAACCCCTGGTTCTGGACTCCCCCGCCATCGGGAACATCCTTCCTGCATCTAGTCTGTCTAGCCCTGTTAGAATTTTATAAGTTTCAATGAGATCCCCTCTCATTCTTCTAAACTCCAGCCCAATCGACATCATTCCTGCCATCCCAGGTATCAATCTGGTGAATCTTCACTGCACTCCCTCCATGGCAAGAACATCCTTCCTCAGATAAGGCGACCAAAATTGCACACAATACTCAAGGTGTGGTCTCACCAAGGCCCTGTACAACTGCAGCAAGATATCCTTGCTCCTGTACTCAAATTCTTTTGCTATGAAGGACAACGTAGCATTTGCCTTCTTAAGTGCCTGCTGCACCTGCATGCTTACCTTTAGCAACTGGTGCACAAGGACACCCAGGTCTCGTTGCACTTCCCCTTCTCCCAATCTATTGCTGTTCAGATAATAATCTGCCTTCCTGTTTTTGCCACCAAAGTGGATAGCCTTGCATTTATCCACATTATATTGCATCTGCCATGCCTCTGCCCAATCAGCCAACCTGTCAAATTATACTGGAGTTTCTCGGCATCCTCCTCACAGCACACACGCCCACCCAGCTTTGTGTCGTCTGCAAACTTGGAGATATTACATCTAGTTCCCTCGTCTAGATCATTAATATATATTGTGAATAGCTGGGGTCCTAGCACCGATCCCTGCGGTACCCCACTAGTCACTGCCTGCCACTCGGAAAAAGAGCCGTTTATTCCAGCTCGTTGCTTCCTGTGTGCCAACCAGTTCTCTATCCAAGTCAGTACCTTATCCCCATTCCCATGTGCTTTAACTTTACACGCAAATCTCTTATCCAGCGCACAGTGGCGTCATGGCACAGAATGTCCTCTGGGCGGGGGACTTCAATGTCCATCACCAAGTGTGGCTCGGTAGTGGCTCGTGTTTATTCTCTCACTACCTGCTGTGAGTCAGTCTGGCTGCTATGTCCTTCAGGACTCAGGCAGCTCGGTCAATCATGGTACTATTGAGTCACTGAGGACACCCCTTCATCGTGTCCTGTGCCCCTACCACCGTGCTAAATGGGATAGATTAAGAACACATCTAGCAGCTCCAAACTGGGCATCCATGAGGCGCTGGGCCCATCAGCAGCAACAGAATTTTATTCCACCATAATCTGTAACCTCATGGCCCGGCATATCCCTCATTCTACCATTACCATCAAACCAGCCCTGGTTCAATAAGGAGTGTTGAAGAGCATGCCAGGAGCTGCACCAAGTGTTTCTGAAAACACAGGAATATATGCATGCTAAATAGCGAAAGCAGCATTTTATAGACAGAGCTCAGCGATCCGCACCCAATGGATCAGGTCAAAGCTCTGCAGTCCTGCCACATCCAGTCGTGAATGGTGATGGACAATTAACAACTAACGGGAGGAGGAGGCTCCTTGAACATCCCCATCCTCAACGATGGCAGAGCACAGTACGTGAGTGCAAAAGACAAGGCTGAAGCCTTCGCAACCATCTTTAGCCACCAGTGCCAAGTGGATGATGCATTACAGCTCCTGAGGTCCCACCATCACAGAAGCCAGTCTTCAACCAATTCGCTTCACTGACATGATATGAAGAACGGTAGAGCGCACTGGATACAGCAAAGGCTCTGGGACCCGACAACATCCCGGATACAGAGCTGAAGACCTCTGCTCCAGAAATAGCTGCACCTCTAGCCCAGCTGTTCCAGTACTGGCTTCTACCCGACAAAGTGGTAAATTGCCCAGGTATGTCCAGTCCACATAAAGCTGGACTAATCCAACAGCCAGTTACCACCCCATTAACCACCTCTCCATCATCAACAAAGTGATGGAAGCTGTCATCGACAATGCTATCAAGCGGCACTAACTCACAAATAACCTCCTCACCGATGCCCAGTTTGGTTTCCGCCAGGACCTCTTGGCTCCTGACCTCATTACAACCTTGGTCCAAACATGGACAAAAGAGCTGAATTCCAGAGGTGAGGTGAGAGTGACTGTCCTCGACATCAAGGCAGCATTTGTCCGAGTGTGGCACCAAGGAGCCCTAATAAAACTGAAATCAATGGGGATCAGGGGAAAACTCTCCACTGGATGGTGTCATATCTAGCACAAAGGAAGATGGTTGTGGATATTGGAGGCCTATCATCTCAGACCCAGGTCATCGCTGCAGCAGTTACTCAGGACAGTGTCCTAGGCCCAACATCTTAGCTGCTTTGTTAATGACCTTCAGAAGTGGGGATGTTCGCTACTGATTGCACAGTGTCAAGTTACATTCGCAATTCCTCAGATAATGAGGCAGTCTGTGTCCAGCACGACCTGGACAACATTCAGGTTGGGGATGATAAGTGGCAAGTAACATTTGTGCCACACAAGTGCCAGACAATGACCATCTCCAACAAGAGAGAGTCTAACCACCACCGCATGACAATCAATGGCATTACCATTGTTGAATTCCCCATCAACATCCTGGGGGTCACCATTGACCAGGAACATAACTAGATCAGCCAAATAAATATTGTGGCTACAAGAGCTAGTCAAACACTGGGTAGTCTGCGTAAGTGACTCACCACCTTCTGACTCCCCAAAGCCTTTTCACTCCCTACAAGGCACAAGTCAGGAGTGCGATGGAATATTCTCCACTTGCCTGGACAATTGCAGCTCCATCAATACTCACGAAGCTCGACAGAATCCAGAGGAAAGCAGGCCTCTTAATCAGCCACCCATCCACCATCTTAAACATTTACTCCCTCCTCATCCATAGAAACATAGAAGATAGCAGCATGAGTAGGCCATTCGGCCCCTCGAGTCTGCTCCGCCATTTAATGAGATCATGGCTGATCACAGAATCACAGAATCACAGAATCTACAGTGCAGATAGAGGCCATTTCGGCCCATCGAGCCTGCACTGACACAAAACATACCCTACCCCCGTAACCCCACGTATTTAATCCCCTAACACTAAGGGTCAATTTATCATAGCCAAATCAACCTAACCTGCACATCTTTGGACTGTGGGAGGAAACCGGAGCACCCGGAGGAAACCCACGCAGACACAGGGAGAATGTGCAAACTCCACACAGACAGTCGCCCGAGGCCAGATTTGAACCCGGGTCCCTGGCGCTGTGAGGCAACAGTGCTAACCACTATGCCACCGTGAATCCAAATTCAGTACCCTGGCCCTGCTTTCTCCCCATATCCCTTGATCCCTTTACCCTTAAGAAATATATCTAACTCCTTCTTGAATATTTTTAATGAATTAGCCTCAACTGCCTTCTGTGTTAGAGAATTCCACAGGTTCACCACTCTCTGGGTGAAGAAATTCCTCCTCATCTCAGTCCTAAATGGCTTACCCCTTATCTTTAGACTGTAACCCCTGCTTCTGGACTCCCCCGCCATCGGGAACATCCTTCCTGCATCTAGTCTGTCTATCCCTGTTAGAATTTTATAAGTTTCAATGAGATACCCTCTCATTCTACTAAACTCCAGCCCAATCGACATCATTCCTGCCATCCCAGGTATCAATCTGGTGAATCTTCGCTGCACTCCCTCCATAGCAAGAACATCCTTCCTCAGATAAGATGACCAAAATTGCACACAATACTCAAGGTGTGGTCTCACCAAGGCCCTGTACAACTGCAGCAAGATATCCTTGCTCCTGTACTCTAATCCTTTTGCTATGATGGACAAGGTAGCATTTGCCTTCTTAAGTGCCTGCTGCACCTGCATGCTTACCTTTAGCAACTGGTACACAAGGACACCCAGGTCTCGTTGCACTTCCCCTTCTCCCAATCTATTGCTGTTCAGATAATAATCTGCCTTCCTGTTTTTGCCACCAAAGTGGACAGCCTCGCATTTATCCACATTATATTGCATCTGCCATGCATCTGCCCAATCAGCCAACCTGTCAAATCATACTGGAGTTTCTCGGCATCCTCCTCACAGCACACACGCCCACCCAGCTTTGTGTCGTCTGCAAACTTGGAGATATTACATCTAGTTCCCTCGTCTAGATCATTAATATATATTGTGAATAGCTGGGGTCCTAGCACCGATCGCTGCAGTACCCCACTAGTCACAGCCTGCCACTCGGAAAAAGAGCCGTTTATTCCAACTCTTTGCTTCCTGTCTGCCAACCAGTTCTCTATCCAAGTCAGTATCTTACCCCCAATCCCATGTGCTTTATCATTACACGCTAATCTCTTATCTAGCGCACTGTGGCGTCATGGCACAGAATGTCCTCTGGGCGGGGGACTTCAATGTCCTTCACCAAGTGTGGCTCGGTAGTGGCTCGTGTTTATTCTCTCACTACCTGCTGTGAGTCAGTCTGGCTGCTATGTCCTTCAGGACTCAGGCAGCTCGGTCAATCATGGTACTATTGAGTCACTGAGGACACCCCTTCATCGTGTCCTGTGCCCCTACCACCGTGCTAAATGGGATAGATTAAGAACACATCTAGCAGCTCCAAACTGGGCATCCATGAGGCGCTGGGCCCATCAGCAGCAACAGAATTTTATTCCACCATAATCTGTAACCTCATGGCCCGGCATATCCCTCATTCTACCATTACCATCAAACCAGCCCTGGTTCAATAAGGAGTGTTGAAGAGCATGCCAGGAGCTGCACCAAGTGTTTCTGAAAACACAGGAATATATGCATGCTAAATAGCGAAAGCAGCATTTTATAGACAGAGCTCAGCGATCCGCACCCAATGGATCAGGTCAAAGCTCTGCAGTCCTGCCACATCCAGTCGTGAATGGTGATGGACAATTAACAACTAACGGGAGGAGGAGGCTCCTTGAACATCCCCATCCTCAACGATGGCAGAGCACAGTACGTGAGTGCAAAAGACAAGGCTGAAGCCTTCGCAACCATCTTTAGCCACCAGTGCCAAGTGGATGATGCATTACAGCTCCTGAGGTCCCACCATCACAGAAGCCAGTCTTCAACCAATTCGCTTCACTGACATGATATGAAGAACGGTAGAGCGCACTGGATACAGCAAAGGCTCTGGGACCCGACAACATCCCGGATACAGAGCTGAAGACCTCTGCTCCAGAAATAGCTGCACCTCTAGCCCAGCTGTTCCAGTACTGGCTTCTACCCGACAAAGTGGTAAATTGCCCAGGTATGTCCAGTCCACATAAAGCTGGACTAATCCAACAGCCAGTTACCACCCCATTAACCACCTCTCCATCATCAACAAAGTGATGGAAGCTGTCATCGACAATGCTATCAAGCGGCACTAACTCACAAATAACCTCCTCACCGATGCCCAGTTTGGTTTCCGCCAGGACCTCTTGGCTCCTGACCTCATTACAACCTTGGTCCAAACATGGACAAAAGAGCTGAATTCCAGAGGTGAGGTGAGAGTGACTGTCCTCGACATCAAGGCCGCATTTGTCCGAGTGTGGCACCAAGGAGCCCTAATAAAACTGAAATCAATGGGGATCAGGGGAAAACTCTCCACTGGATGGTGTCATATCTAGCACAAAGGAAGATGGTTGTGGATATTGGAGGCCTATCATCTCAGACCCAGGTCATCGCTGCAGCAGTTACTCAGGACAGTGTCCTAGGCCCAACATCTTAGCTGCTTTGTTAATGACCTTCAGAAGTGGGGATGTTCGCTACTGATTGCACAGTGTCAAGTTACATTCGCAATTCCTCAGATAATGAGGCAGTCTGTGTCCAGCACGACCTGGACAACATTCAGGTTGGGGATGATAAGTGGCAAGTAACATTTGTGCCACACAAGTGCCAGACAATGACCATCTCCAACAAGAGAGAGTCTAACCACCACCGCATGACAATCAATGGCATTACCATTGTTGAATTCCCCATCAACATCCTGGGGGTCACCATTGACCAGGAACATAACTAGATCAGCCAAATAAATATTGTGGCTACAAGAGCTAGTCAGACACTGGGTAGTCTGCGTAAGTGACTCACCACCTTCTGACTCCCCAAAGCCTTTTCACTCCCTACAAGGCACAAGTCAGGAGTGCGATGGAATATTCTCCACTTGCCTGGACAATTGCAGCTCCATCAATACTCACGAAGCTCGACAGAATCCAGAGGAAAGCAGGCCTCTTAATCAGCCACCCATCCACCATCTTAAACATTTACTCCCTCCTCATCCATAGAAACATAGAAGATAGCAGCATGAGTAGGCCATTCGGCCCCTCGAGTCTGCTCCGCCATTTAATGAGATCATGGCTGATCACAGAATCACAGAATCTACAGTGCAGATAGAGGCCATTTCGGCCCATCGAGCCTGCACTGACACAAAACATACCCTACCCCCGTAACCCCACGTATTTAATCCCCTAACACTAAGGGTCAATTTATCATAGCCAAATCAACCTAACCTGCACATCTTTGGACTGTGGGAGGAAACCGGAGCACCCGGAGGAAACCCACGCAGACACAGGGAGAATGTGCAAACTCCACACAGACAGTCGCCCGAGGCCAGATTTGAACCCGGGTCCCTGGCGCTGTGAGGCAACAGTGCTAACCACTATGCCACCGTGAATCCAAATTCAGTACCCTGGCCCTGCTTTCTCCCCATATCCCTTGATCCCTTTACCCTTAAGAAATATATCTAACTCCTTCTTGAATATTTTTAATGAATTAGCCTCAACTGCCTTCTGTGTTAGAGAATTCCACAGGTTCACCACTCTCTGGGTGAAGAAATTCCTCCTCATCTCAGTCCTAAATGGCTTACCCCTTATCTTTAGACTGTAACCCCTGCTTCTGGACTCCCCCGCCATCGGGAACATCCTTCCTGCATCTAGTCTGTCTATCCCTGTTAGAATTTTATAAGTTTCAATGAGATACCCTCTCATTCTACTAAACTCCAGCCCAATCGACATCATTCCTGCCATCCCAGGTATCAATCTGGTGAATCTTCGCTGCACTCCCTCCATAGCAAGAACATCCTTCCTCAGATAAGATGACCAAAATTGCACACAATACTCAAGGTGTGGTCTCACCAAGGCCCTGTACAACTGCAGCAAGATATCCTTGCTCCTGTACTCTAATCCTTTTGCTATGATGGACAAGGTAGCATTTGCCTTCTTAAGTGCCTGCTGCACCTGCATGCTTACCTTTAGCAACTGGTGCACAAGGACACCCAGGTCTCGTTGCACTTCCCCTTCTCCCAATCTATTGCTGTTCAGATAATAATCTGCCTTCCTGTTTTTGCCACCAAAGTGGACAGCCTCGCATTTATCCACATTATATTGCATCTGCCATGCATCTGCCCAATCAGCCAACCTGTCAAATCATACTGGAGTTTCTCGGCATCCTCCTCACAGCACACACGCCCACCCAGCTTTGTGTCGTCTGCAAACTTGGAGATATTACATCTAGTTCCCTCGTCTAGATCATTAATATATATTGTGAATAGCTGGGGTCCTAGCACCGATCGCTGCAGTACCCCACTAGTCACAGCCTGCCACTCGGAAAAAGAGCCGTTTATTCCAACTCTTTGCTTCCTGTCTGCCAACCAGTTCTCTATCCAAGTCAGTATCTTACCCCCAATCCCATGTGCTTTATCATTACACGCTAATCTCTTATCTAGCGCACTGTGGCGTCATGGCACAGAATGTCCTCTGGGCGGGGGACTTCAATGTCCTTCACCAAGTGTGGCTCGGTAGTGGCTCGTGTTTATTCTCTCACTACCTGCTGTGAGTCAGTCTGGCTGCTATGTCCTTCAGGACTCAGGCAGCTCGGTCAATCATGGTACTATTGAGTCACTGAGGACACCCCTTCATCGTGTCCTGTGCCCCTACCACCGTGCTAAATGGGATAGATTAAGAACACATCTAGCAGCTCCAAACTGGGCATCCATGAGGCGCTGGGCCCATCAGCAGCAACAGAATTTTATTCCACCATAATCTGTAACCTCATGGCCCGGCATATCCCTCATTCTACCATTACCATCAAACCAGCCCTGGTTCAATAAGGAGTGTTGAAGAGCATGCCAGGAGCTGCACCAAGTGTTTCTGAAAACACAGGAATATATGCATGCTAAATAGCGAAAGCAGCATTTTATAGACAGAGCTCAGCGATCCGCACCCAATGGATCAGGTCAAAGCTCTGCAGTCCTGCCACATCCAGTCGTGAATGGTGATGGACAATTAACAACTAACGGGAGGAGGAGGCTCCTTGAACATCCCCATCCTCAACGATGGCAGAGCACAGTACGTGAGTGCAAAAGACAAGGCTGAAGCCTTCGCAACCATCTTTAGCCACCAGTGCCAAGTGGATGATGCATTACAGCTCCTGAGGTCCCACCATCACAGAAGCCAGTCTTCAACCAATTCGCTTCACTGACATGATATGAAGAACGGTAGAGCGCACTGGATACAGCAAAGGCTCTGGGACCCGACAACATCCCGGATACAGAGCTGAAGACCTCTGCTCCAGAAATAGCTGCACCTCTAGCCCAGCTGTTCCAGTACTGGCTTCTACCCGACAAAGTGGTAAATTGCCCAGGTATGTCCAGTCCACATAAAGCTGGACTAATCCAACAGCCAGTTACCACCCCATTAACCACCTCTCCATCATCAACAAAGTGATGGAAGCTGTCATCGACAATGCTATCAAGCGGCACTAACTCACAAATAACCTCCTCACCGATGCCCAGTTTGGTTTCCGCCAGGACCTCTTGGCTCCTGACCTCATTACAACCTTGGTCCAAACATGGACAAAAGAGCTGAATTCCAGAGGTGAGGTGAGAGTGACTGTCCTCGACATCAAGGCAGCATTTGTCCGAGTGTGGCACCAAGGAGCCCTAATAAAACTGAAATCAATGGGGATCAGGGGAAAACTCTCCACTGGATGGTGTCATATCTAGCACAAAGGAAGATGGTTGTGGATATTGGAGGCCTATCATCTCAGACCCAGGTCATCGCTGCAGCAGTTACTCAGGACAGTGTCCTAGGCCCAACATCTTAGCTGCTTTGTTAATGACCTTCAGAAGTGGGGATGTTCGCTACTGATTGCACAGTGTCAAGTTACATTCGCAATTCCTCAGATAATGAGGCAGTCTGTGTCCAGCACGACCTGGACAACATTCAGGTTGGGGATGATAAGTGGCAAGTAACATTTGTGCCACACAAGTGCCAGACAATGACCATCTCCAACAAGAGAGAGTCTAACCACCACCGCATGACAATCAATGGCATTACCATTGTTGAATTCCCCATCAACATCCTGGGGGTCACCATTGACCAGGAACATAACTAGATCAGCCAAATAAATATTGTGGCTACAAGAGCTAGTCAGACACTGTGTAGTCTGCGTAAGTGACTCACCACCTTCTGACTCCCCAAAGCCTTTTCACTCCCTACAAGGCACAAGTCAGGAGTGCGATGGAATATTCTCCACTTGCCTGGACAATTGCAGCTCCATCAATACTCACGAAGCTCGACAGAATCCAGAGGAAAGCAGGCCTCTTAATCAGCCACCCATCCACCATCTTAAACATTTACTCCCTCCTCATCCATAGAAACATAGAAGATAGCAGCATGAGTAGGCCATTCGGCCCCTCGAGTCTGCTCCGCCATTTAATGAGATCATGGCTGATCACAGAATCACAGAATCACAGAATCTACAGTGCAGATAGAGGCCATTTCGGCCCATCGAGCCTGCACTGACACAAAACATACCCTACCCCCGTAACCCCACGTATTTAATCCCCTAACACTAAGGGTCAATTTATCATAGCCAAATCAACCTAACCTGCACATCTTTGGACTGTGGGAGGAAACCGGAGCACCCGGAGGAAACCCACGCAGACACAGGGAGAATGTGCAAACTCCACACAGACAGTCGCCCGAGGCCAGATTTGAACCCGGGTCCCTGGCGCTGTGAGGCAACAGTGCTAACCACTATGCCACCGTGAATCCAAATTCAGTACCCTGGCCCTGCTTTCTCCCCATATCCCTTGATCCCTTTACCCTTAAGAAATATATATAACTCCTTCTTGAATATTTTTAATGAATTAGCCTCAACTGCCTTCTGTGTTAGAGAATTCCACAGGTTCACCACTCTCTGGGTGAAGAAATTCCTCCTCATCTCAGTCCTAAATGGCTTACCCCTTATCTTTAGACTGTAACCCCTGCTTCTGGACTCCCCCGCCATCGGGAACATCCTTCCTGCATCTAGTCTGTCTATCCCTGTTAGAATTTTATAAGTTTCAATGAGATACCCTCTCATTCTACTAAACTCCAGCCCAATCGACATCATTCCTGCCATCCCAGGTATCAATCTGGTGAATCTTCGCTGCACTCCCTCCATAGCAAGAACATCCTTCCTCAGATAAGATGACCAAAATTGCACACAATACTCAAGGTGTGGTCTCACCAAGGCCCTGTACAACTGCAGCAAGATATCCTTGCTCCTGTACTCTAATCCTTTTGCTATGATGGACAAGGTAGCATTTGCCTTCTTAAGTGCCTGCTGCACCTGCATGCTTACCTTTAGCAACTGGTACACAAGGACACCCAGGTCTCGTTGCACTTCCCCTTCTCCCAATCTATTGCTGTTCAGATAATAATCTGCCTTCCTGTTTTTGCCACCAAAGTGGATAACCTCGCATTTATCCACATTATATTGCATCTGCCATGCATCTGCCCAATCAGCCAACCTGTCAAATCATACTGGAGTTTCTCGGCATCCTCCTCACAGCACACACGCCCACCCAGCTTTGTGTCGTCTGCAAACTTGGAGATATTACATCTAGTTCCCTCGTCTAGATCATTAATATATATTGTGAATAGCTGGGGTCCTAGCACCGATCCCTGCGGTACCCCACTAGTCACTGCTTGCCACTCGGAAAAAGAGCCGTTTATTCCAACTCTTTGCTTCCTGTCTGCCAACCAGTTCTCTATCCAAGTCAGTATCTTACCCCCAATCCCATGTGCTTTATCATTACACGCTAATCTCTTATCTAGCGCACTGTGGCGTCATGGCACAGAATGTCCTCTGGGCGGGGGACTTCAATGTCCTTCACCAAGTGTGGCTCGGTAGTGGCTCGTGTTTATTCTCTCACTACCTGCTGTGAGTCAGTCTGGCTGCTATGTCCTTCAGGACGCAGGCAGCTCGGTCAATCATGGTACTATTGAGTCACTGAGGACACCCCTTCATCGTGTCCTGTGCCCCTACCACCGTCCTAAATGGGATAGATTAAGAACACATCTAGCAGCACCAAACTGGGCATCCATGAGGCGCTGGGCCCATCAGCAGCAACAGAATTTTATTCCACCATAATCTGTAACCTCATGGCCCGGCATATCCCTCATTCTACCATTACCATCAAACCAGCCCTGGTTCAATAAGGAGTGTTGAAGAGCATGCCAGGAGCTGCACCGTGTATCTGAAAACACAGGACCATATGCATGCTAAATAGCGAAAGCAGCATTTTATAGACAGAGCTAAGCGATCCCCACCCAATGGATCAGATCAAAGTTCTGCAGTCCTGCCACATCCAGTCATGAATGGTGATGGACAATTAACAACTAATGGGAGGAGGAGGCTCCTTGAACATCCCCATCCTCAACGATGGCAGAGCACAGTACGTGAGTGCAAAAGACAAGGCTGAAGCCTTCGCAACCATCTTTAGCCACGAGTGCCAAGTGGATGATGCATTACAGCTCCTGAGGTCCCACCATCACAGAAGCCAGTCTTCAACCAATTCGCTTCACTGACATGATTTCAAGAACGGTAGAGCGCACTGGATACAGCAAAGGCTCTGGGACCCGACAACATCCCCGATACAGAGCTGAAGACCTCTGCTCCAGAAATAGCTGCACCTCTAGCCCAGCTGTTCCAGTACTGGCTTCTACCCGACAAAGTGGTAAATTGCCCAGGTATGTCCAGTCCACATAAAGCTGGACTAATCCAACAGCCAGTTACCACCCCATTAACCACCTCTCCATCATCAGCAAAGTGATGGAAGCTGTCATCGACAATGCTATCAAGCGGCACTACCTCACAAATAACCTCCTCACCGATGCCCAGTTTGGTTTCCGCCAGGACCTCTTGGCTCCTGACCTCATTACAACCTTGGTCCAAACATGGACAAAAGAGCTGAATTCCAGAGGTGAGGTGAGAGTGACTGTCCTCGACATCAAGGCAGCATTTGTCCAAGTGCGGCACCAAGGAGCCCTAATAAAACTGAAATCAATGGGGATCAGGGGAAAGCTCTCCACTGGATGGTGTCATATCTGGCACAAAGGAAGATGGATGTGGTTATTCGAGGCCAATCATCTCAGACCCAGGTCATCGCTGCAGCAGTTACTCAGGACAGTGTCCTAGGCCCAACATCTTAGCTGCTTTGTTAAATATCTTCAGAAGTGGGGATGTTCACTACTGATTGCACAGTGTCAAGTTACATTCGCAATTCATCAGATAATGAGGCAGTCTGTGTCCAGCACAACCTGGACAACATTCAGGTTGGGGATGATAAGTGGCAAGTAACATTTGTGCCACACAAGTGCCAGACAATGACCATCTCCAACAAGAGAGAGTCTAACCACCACCCCATGACAATCAATGGCATTACCATTGTTGAATTCCCCACCATCAACATCCTGGGGGTCACCATTGACCAGGAACTTAACTAGATCAGCCAAATAAATATTGTGGCTACAAGAGCTAGTCAGACACTGGGTAGTCTGCGTAAGTGACTCACCACCTCCTGACTCCCCAAAGCCTTTTCACTCCCTACAAGGCACAAGTCAGGAGTGCGATGGAATATTCTCCACTTTCCTGGACAGTTGCAGCTCCATCAATACTCACGAAGCTCGACAGAATCCAGGGTAAAGCAGGCCGCTTAATCAGCCACCCATCCACCATCTTAAACATTTACTCCCTCCTCATCCATAGAAACATAGAAGATAGCAGCAGGAGTAGGCCATTCGGCCCCTCGAGTCTGCTCCGCCATTTAATGAGATCATGGCTGATCATCCAAATTCAGTACCCTGGCCCTGCTTTCTCCCCATATCCCTTGATCCCTTTAGCCTTAAGAAATATATCTAACTCCTTCTTGAATATATTTAATGAATTGGCCTCAACTGCCTTCTGTGGTAGAGAATTCCACAGGTTCACCACTCTCTGGGTGAAGAAATTCCTCCTCATCTCAGTCCTAAATGGCTTACCCCTTATCTTTAGACTGTAACCCCTGGTTCTGGACTCCCCCGCCATCGGGAACATCCTTCCTGCATCTAGTCTGTCTAGCCCTGTTGGAATTTTATAAGTTTCAATGAGATCCCCTCTCATTCTTCTAAACTCCAGCCCAATCGACATCATTCCTGCCATCCCAGGTATCAATCTGGTGAATCTTCGCTGCACTCCCTCCATGGCAAGAACATCCTTCCTCAGATAATGCGACCAAAATTGCACACAATACTCAAGGTGTGGTCTCACCAAGGCCCTGTACAACTGCAGCAAGATATCCTTGCTCCTGTACTCAAATCCTTTTGCTATGAAGGACAACGTAGCATTTGCCTTCTTAAGTGCCTGCTGCACCTGAATTCTTACCTTTAGCAACTGGTGCACAAGGACACCCAGGTCTCGTTGCACTTCCCCTTCTCCCAATCTATTGCTGTTCAGATAATAATCTGCCTTCCTGTTTTTGCCAACAAAGTGGACAGCCTCGCATTTATCCACATTATATTGCATCTGCCATGCATCTGCCCAATCAGCCAACCTGTCAAATCATACTGGAGTTTCTCGGCATCCTCCTCACAGCACACACGCCCACCCAGCTTTGTGTCGTCTGCAAACTTGGAGATATTACATCTAGTTCCCTCGTCTAGATCATTAATATATATTGTGAATAGCTGGGGTCCTAGCACCGATCCCTGCGGTACCCCACTAGTCACTGCCTGCCGCTCGGAAAAAGAGCCGTTTATTCCAACTCTTTGCTTCCTGTCTGCCAACCAATCCTCTATGCAAGTCAGTACCCTACCCCCAATCCCATGTGCTTTAACTTTACACGCTAATCTCTTATCCAGCGCACTGTGGCGTCATGGCGCAGAATGTCCTCTGGGCGGGGGACTTCAATGTCCATCACCAAGTGTGGCTCGGTAGTGGCTCGTGTTTGTTCTATCGCTGCCGTGAGGTAGTCTGGCTGCTACGTCCTTCAGGACTCAGGCAGCTCGGTCAATCATGGTACTATTGAGTCACTGAGGACACCCCTTCATCGTGTCCTGTGCCCCTACCACCGTGCTAAATGGGATAGATTAAGAACACATCTAGCAGCTCAAAACTGGGCATCCATGAGGCGCTGGGCCCATCAGCAGCAACAGAATTTTATTCCACCATAATCTGTAACCTCATGGCCCGGCATATCCCTCATTCTACCATTACCATCAAACCAGCCCTGGTTCAATAAGGAGTGTTGAAGAGCATGCCAGGAGCTGCACCGTGTATCTGAAAACACAGGACTATATGCATGCTAAATAGCGAAAGCAGCATTTTATAGACAGAGCTAAGCGATCCGCACCCAATGGATCAGATCAAAGCTCTGCAGTCCTGCCACATCCAGTCGTGAATGGTGATGGACAATTAACAACTAACGGGAGGAGGAGGCTCCTTGAACATCCCCATCCTCAACGATGGCAGAGCACAGTACGTGAGTGCAAAAGACAAGGCTGAAGCCTTCGCAACCATCTTTAGCCACGAGTGCCAAGTGGATGATGCATTACAGCTCCTGAAGTCCCACCAACACAGAAGCCAGTCTTCAATCAATTCGCTTCACTGACATGATATCAAGAACGGTAGAGCGCACTGGATACAGCAAAGGCTCTGGGACCCGACAACATCCCCGATACAGAGCTGAAGACCTCTGCTCCAGAAATAGCTGCACCTCTAGCCCAGCTGTTCCAGTACTGGCTTCTACCCGACAAAGTGGTAAATTGCCCAGGTATGTCCAGTCCACATAAAGCTGGACTAATCCAACAGCCAGTTACCACCCCATTAAGCACCTCTCCATCATCAGCAAAGTGATGGAAGCTGTCATCGACAATGCTATCAAGCGGCACTAACTCACAAATAACCTCCTCACCGATGCCCAGTTTGGTTTCCGCCAGGGCCTCTTTGCTCCTGACCTCATTACAACCTTGGTCCAAACATGGACAAAAGAGCTGAATTCCAGAGGTGAGGTGAGAGTGACTGTCCTCGACATCAAGGCAGCATTTGTCCGAGTGTGGCACCAAGGAGCCCTAATAAAACTGAAATCAATGGGGATCAGGGGAAAACTCTCCACTGGATGGTGTCATATCTAGCACAAAGGAAGATGGTTGTGGTTATTGGAGGCCAATCATCTCAGATCCAGGTCATCGCTGCAGCAGTTACTCAGGACAGTGTCCTGGGCCCAACATCTTAGCTGCTTTGTTAATGACCTTCAGAAGTGGGGATGTTCGCTACTGATTGCACAGTGTCAAGTTACATTCGCAATTCATCAGATAATGAGGCAGTCTGTGTCCAGCACGACCTGGACAACATTCAGGTTGGGGATGATAAGTGGCAAGTAACATTTGTGCCACACAAGTGCCAGACAATGACCATCTCCAACAAGAGAGAGTCTAACCACCACCCCATGACAATCAATGGCATTACCATTGTTGAATTCCCCACCATCAACAACCTGGGGGTCACCATTGACCAGGAACTTAACTAGATCAGCCAAATAAATATTGTGGCTACAAGAGCTAGTCAGACATTGGGTAGCCTGTGTAAGTGACTCACCACCTCCTGACTCCCCAAAGCCTTTTCACTCCCTACAAGACACAAGTCAGGAGTGCGATGGAATATTCTCCACTTGCCTGGACAGTTGCAGCTCCATCAATACTCATGAAGCTCGACAGAATCCAGGGGAAAGCAGGCCGCTTAATCAGCCACCCATCCACCATCTTAAACATTTACTCCCTCCTCATCCATAGAAACATAGAAGATAGCAGCAGGAGTAGGCCATTCGGCCCCTCGAGTCTGCTCCGCCATTTAATGAGATCATGGCTGATCATCCAAATTCAGTACCCTGGCCCTGCTTTCTCCCCATATCCCTTGATCCCTTTAGCCTTAAGAAATATATCTAACTCTTTCTTGAATATATTTAATGAATTGAACTCAACTGCCTTCTGTGGTAGAGAATTCCACAGGTTCACCACTCTCTGGGTGAAGAAATTCCTCCTCATCTCAGTCCTAAATGGCTTACCCCTTATCTTTAGACTGTAACCCCTGGTTCTGGACTCCCCCGCCATCGGGAACATCCTTCCTGCATCTAGTCTGTCTAGCCCTGTTAGAATTTTATAAGTTTCAATGAGATCCCCTCTCATTCTTCTAAACTCCAGCCCAATCGACATCATTCCTGCCATCTCAGGTATCAATCTGGTGAATCTTCACTGCACTCCCTCCATGGCAAGAACATCCTTCCTCAGATAAGGCGACCAAAATTGCACACAATACTCAAGGTGTGGTCTCACCAAGGCCCTGTACAACTGCAGCAAGATATCCTTGCTCCTGTACTCAAATTCTTTTGCTATGAAGGACAACGTAGCATTTGCCTTCTTAAGTGCCTGCTGCACCTGCATGCTTACCTTTAGCAACTGGTGCACAAGGACACCCAGGTCTCGTTGCACTTCCCCTTCTCCCAATCTATTGCTGTTCAGATAATAATCTGCCTTCCTGTTTTTGCCACCAAAGTGGATAGCCTTGCATTTATCCACATTATATTGCATCTGCCATGCCTCTGCCCAATCAGCCAACCTGTCAAATTATACTGGAGTTTCTCGGCATCCTCCTCACAGCACACACGCCCACCCAGCTTTGTGTCGTCTGCAAACTTGGAGATATTACATCTAGTTCCCTCGTCTAGATCATTAATATATATTGTGAATAGCTGGGGTCCTAGCACCGATCCCTGCGGTACCCCACTAGTCACTGCCTGCCACTCGGAAAAAGAGCCGTTTATTCCAGCTCGTTGCTTCCTGTGTGCCAACCAGTTCTCTATCCAAGTCAGTACCTTATCCCCATTCCCATGTGCTTTAACTTTACACGCAAATCTCTTATCCAGCGCACAGTGGCGTCATGGCACAGAATGTCCTCTGGGCGGGGGACTTCAATGTCCATCACCAAGTGTGGCTCGGTAGTGGCTCGTGTTTATTCTCTCACTACCTGCTGTGAGTCAGTCTGGCTGCTATGTCCTTCAGGACTCAGGCAGCTCGGTCAATCATGGTACTATTGAGTCACTGAGGACACCCCTTCATCGTGTCCTGTGCCCCTACCACCGTGCTAAATGGGATAGATTAAGAACACATCTAGCAGCTCCAAACTGGGCATCCATGAGGCGCTGGGCCCATCAGCAGCAACAGAATTTTATTCCACCATAATCTGTAACCTCATGGCCCGGCATATCCCTCATTCTACCATTACCATCAAACCAGCCCTGGTTCAATAAGGAGTGTTGAAGAGCATGCCAGGAGCTGCACCAAGTGTTTCTGAAAACACAGGAATATATGCATGCTAAATAGCGAAAGCAGCATTTTATAGACAGAGCTCAGCGATCCGCACCCAATGGATCAGGTCAAAGCTCTGCAGTCCTGCCACATCCAGTCGTGAATGGTGATGGACAATTAACAACTAACGGGAGGAGGAGGCTCCTTGAACATCCCCATCCTCAACGATGGCAGAGCACAGTACGTGAGTGCAAAAGACAAGGCTGAAGCCTTCGCAACCATCTTTAGCCACGAGTGCCAAGTGGATGATGCATTACAGCTCCTGAGGTCCCACCATCACAGAAGCCAGTCTTCAACCAATTCGCTTCACTGACATGATATGAAGAACGGTAGAGCGCACTGGATACAGCAAAGGCTCTGGGACCCGACAACATCCCGGATACAGAGCTGAAGACCTCTGCTCCAGAAATAGCTGCACCTCTAGCCCAGCTGTTCCAGTACTGGCTTCTACCCGACAAAGTGGTAAATTGCCCAGGTATGTCCAGTCCACATAAAGCTGGACTAATCCAACAGCCAGTTACCACCCCATTAACCACCTCTCCATCATCAGCAAAGTGATGGAAGCTGTCATCGACAATGCTATCAAGCGGCACTAACTCACAAATAACCTCCTCACCGATGCCCAGTTTGGTTTCCGCCAGGACCTCTTGGCTCCTGACCTCATTACAACCGTGGTCCAAACATGGACAAAAGAGCTGAATTCCAGAGGTGAGGTGAGAGTGACTGTCCTCGACATCAAGGCAGCATTTGTCCGAGTGTGGCACCAAGGAGCCCTAATAAAACTGAAATCAATGGGGATCAGGGGAAAACTCTCCACTGGATGGTGTCATATCTAGCACAAAGGAAGATGGTTGTGGATATTGGAGGCCTATCATCTCAGACCCAGGTCATCGCTGCAGCAGTTACTCAGGACAGTGTCCTAGGCCCAACATCTTAGCTGCTTTGTTAATGACCTTCAGAAGTGGGGATGTTCGCTACTGATTGCACAGTGTCAAGTTACATTCGCAATTCCTCAGATAATGAGGCAGTCTGTGTCCAGCACGACCTGGACAACATTCAGGTTGGGGATGATAAGTGGCAAGTAACATTTGTGCCACACAAGTGCCAGACAATGACCATCTCCAACAAGAGAGAGTCTAACCACCACCGCATGACAATCAATGGCATTACCATTGTTGAATTCCCCATCAACATCCTGGGGGTCACCATTGACCAGGAACATAACTAGATCAGCCAAATAAATATTGTGGCTACAAGAGCTAGTCAGACACTGGGTAGTCTGCGTAAGTGACTCACCACCTTCTGACTCCCCAAAGCCTTTTCACTCCCTACAAGGCACAAGTCAGGAGTGCGATGGAATATTCTCCACTTGCCTGGACAATTGCAGCTCCATCAATACTCACGAAGCTCGACAGAATCCAGAGGAAAGCAGGCCTCTTAATCAGCCACCCATCCACCATCTTAAACATTTACTCCCTCCTCATCCATAGAAACATAGAAGATAGCAGCATGAGTAGGCCATTCGGCCCCTCGAGTCTGCTCCGCCATTTAATGAGATCATGGCTGATCACAGAATCACAGAATCACAGAATCTACAGTGCAGATAGAGGCCATTTCGGCCCATCGAGCCTGCACTGACACAAAACATACCCTACTCCCGTAACCCCACGTATTTAATCCCCTAACACTAAGGGTCAATTTATCATAGCCAAATCAACCTAACCTGCACATCTTTGGACTGTGGGAGGAAACCGGAGCACCCGGAGGAAACCCACGCAGACACAGGGAGAATGTGCAAACTCCACACAGACAGTCGCCCGAGGCCAGATTTGAACCCGGGTCCCTGGCGCTGTGAGGCAACAGTGCTAACCACTATGCCACCGTGAATCCAAATTCAGTACCCTGGCCCTGCTTTCTCCCCATATCCCTTGATCCCTTTAGCCTTAAGAAATATATCTAACTCCTTCTTGAATATTTTTAATGAATTAGCCTCAACTGCCTTCTGTGTTAGAGAATTCCACAGGTTCACCACTCTCTGGGTGAAGAAATTCCTCCTCATCTCAGTCCTAAATGGCTTACCCCTTATCTTTAGACTGTAACCCCTGCTTCTGGACTCCCCCGCCATCGGGAACATCCTTCCTGCATCTAGTCTGTCTATCCCTGTTAGAATTTTATAGGTTTCAATGAGATACCCTCTCATTCTACTAAACTCCAGCCCAATCGACATCATTCCTGCCATCCCAGGTATCAATCTGGTGAATCTTCGCTGCACTCCCTCCATAGCAAGAACATCCTTCCTCAGATAAGATGACCAAAATTGCACACAATACTCAAGGTGTGGTCTCACCAAGGCCCTGTACAACTGCAGCAAGATATCCTTGCTCCTGTACTCTAATCCTTTTGCTATGATGGACAAGGTAGCATTTGCCTTCTTAAGTGCCTGCTGCACCTGCATGCTTACCTTTAGCAACTGGTGCACAAGGACACCCAGGTCTCGTTGCACTTCCCCTTCTCCCAATCTATTGCTGTTCAGATAATAATCTGCCTTCCTGTTTTTGCCACCAAAGTGGATAACCTCGCATTTATCCACATTATATTGCATCTGCCATGCATCTGCCCAATCAGCCAACCTGTCAAATCATACTGGAGTTTCTCGGCATCCTGCTCACAGCACACACGCCCACCCAGCTTTGTGTCGTCTGCAAACTTGGAGATATTACATCTAGTTCCCTCGTCTGGATCATTAATATATATTGTGAATAGCTGGGGTCCTAGCACCGATCGCTGCGGTACCCCACTAGTCACTGCTTGCCACTCGGAAAAAGAGCCGTTTATTCCAACTCTTTGCTTCCTGTCTGCCAACCAGTTCTCTATCCAAGTCAGTATCTTACCCCCAATCCCATGTGCTTTATCATTACACGCTAATCTCTTATCCAGCACACTGTGGCATCATGGCACAGAATGTCCTCTGGGCGGGGGACTTCAATGTCCTTCACCAAGTGTGGCTCGGTAGTGGCTCGTGTTTATTCTCTCACTACCTGCTGTGAGTCAGTCTGGCTGCTATGTCCTTCAGGACTCAGGCAGCTCGGTCAATCATGGTACTATTGAGTCACTGAGGACACCCCTTCATCGTGTCCTGTGCCCCTACCACCGTCCTAAATGGGATAGATTAAGAACACATCTAGCAGCTCCAAACTGGGCATCCATGAGGCGCTGGGCCCATCAGCAGCAACAGAATTTTATTCCACCATAATCTGTAACCTCATGGCCCGGCATATCCCTCATTCTACCATTACCATCAAACCAGCCCTGGTTCAATAAGGAGTGTTGAAGAGCATGCCAGGAGCTGCACCGTGTATCTGAAAACACAGGACTATATGCATGCTAAATAGCGAAAGCAGCATTTTATAGACAGAGCTAAGCGATCCGCACCCAATGGATCAGATCAAAGCTCTGCAGTCCTGCCACATCCAGTCGTGAATGGTGATGGACAATTAACAACTAACGGGAGGAGGAGGCTCCTTGAACATCCCCATCCTCAACGATGGCAGAGCACAGTACGTGAGTGCAAAAGACAAGGCTGAAGCCTTCGCAACCATCTTTAGCCACGAGTGCCAAGTGGATGATGCATTACAGCTCCTGAAGTCCCACCAACACAGAAGCCAGTCTTCAATCAATTCGCTTCACTGACATGATATCAAGAACGGTAGAGCGCACTGGATACAGCAAAGGCTCTGGGACCCGACAACATCCCCGATACAGAGCTGAAGACCTCTGCTCCAGAAATAGCTGCACCTCTAGCCCAGCTGTTCCAGTACTGGCTTCTACCCGACAAAGTGGTAAATTGCCCAGGTATGTCCAGTCCACATAAAGCTGGACTAATCCAACAGCCAGTTACCACCCCATTAAGCACCTCTCCATCATCAGCAAAGTGATGGAAGCTGTCATCGACAATGCTATCAAGCGGCACTAACTCACAAATAACCTCCTCACCGATGCCCAGTTTGGTTTCCGCCAGGACCTCTTGGCTCCTGACCTCATTACAACCTTGGTCCAAACATGGACAAAAGAGCTGAATTCCAGAGGTGAGGTGAGAGTGACTGTCCTCGACATCAAGGCAGCATTTGTCCGAGTGTGGCACCAAGGAGCCCTAATAAAACTGAAATCAATGGGGATCAGGGGAAAACTCTCCACTGGATGGTGTCATATCTAGCACAAAGGAAGATGGTTGTGGTTATTGGAGGCCAATCATCTCAGATCCAGGTCATCGCTGCAGCAGTTACTCAGGACAGTGTCCTGGGCCCAACATCTTAGCTGCTTTGTTAATGACCTTCAGAAGTGGGGATGTTCGCTACTGATTGCACAGTGTCAAGTTACATTCGCAATTCATCAGATAATGAGGCAGTCTGTGTCCAGCACGACCTGGACAACATTCAGGTTGGGGATGATAAGTGGCAAGTAACATTTGTGCCACACAAGTGCCAGACAATGACCATCTCCAACAAGAGAGAGTCTAACCACCACCCCATGACAATCAATGGCATTACCATTGTTGAATTCCCCACCATCAACAACCTGGGGGTCACCATTGACCAGGAACTTAACTAGATCAGCCAAATAAATATTGTGGCTACAAGAGCTAGTCAGACATTGGGTAGCCTGTGTAAGTGACTCACCACCTCCTGACTCCCCAAAGCCTTTTCACTCCCTACAAGACACAAGTCAGGAGTGCGATGGAATATTCTCCACTTGCCTGGACAGTTGCAGCTCCATCAATACTCATGAAGCTCGACAGAATCCAGGGGAAAGCAGGCCGCTTACTCAGCCACCCATCCACCATCTTAAACATTTACTCCCTCCTCATCCATAGGAACTTAGAAGATAGCAGCAGGAGTAGGCCATTCGGCCACTCGAGTCTGCTCCGCCATTTAATGAGATCATGGCTGATCATCCAAATTCAGTACCCTGGCCCTGCTTTCTCCCCATATCCCTTGATCCCTTTAGCCTTAAGAAATATATCTAACTCCTTCTTGAATATATTTAATGAATTGGCCTCAACTGCCTTCTGTGGTAGAGAATTCCACAGGTCCACCACTCTCTGGGTGAAGAAATTCCTCCTCATCTCAGTCCTAAATGGCTTACCCCTTATCTTTAGACTGTAACCCCTGGTTCTGAAATCCCCCGCCATCGGGAACATCCTTCCTGCATCTACTCTGTCTATCCCTGTTAGAATTTTATAAGTTTCAATGAGATCCCCTCTCATTCTTCTAAACTCCAGCCCAATCGACATCATTCCTGCCATCCCAGGTATCAATCTGGTGAATCTTCGCTGCACTCCCTCCATGGCAAGAACATCCTTCCTCAGATAATGCGACCAAAATTGCACACAATACTCAAGGTGTGGTCTCACCAAGGCCCTGTACAACTGCAGCAAGATATCCTTGCTCCTGTACTCAAATCCTTTTGCTATGAAGGACAACGTAGCATTTGCCTTCTTAAGTGCCTGCTGCACCTGAATTCTTACCTTTAGCAACTGGTGCACAAGGACACCCAGGTCTCGTTGCACTTCCCCTTCTCCCAATCTATTGCTGTTCAGATAATAATCTGCCTTCCTGTTTTTGCCACCAAAGTGGACAGCCTCGCATTTATCCACATTATATTGCTTCTGCCATGCATCTGCCCAATCAGCCAACCTGTCAAATCATACTGGAGTTTCTCGGCATCCTCCTCACAGCACACACGCCCACCCAGCTTTGTGTCATCTGCAAACTTGGAGATATTACATCTAGATCCCTCGTCTAGATCATTAATATATATTGTGAATAGCTGGGGTCCTAGCACCGATCCCTGCAGTACCCCGCTAGTCACAGCCTGCCACTCGGAAAAAGAGCCGTTTATTCCAACTCTTTGCTTCCTGTCTGCCAACCAGTTCTCTATCCAAGTCAGTACCGTGCCCCCAATCCCATGTGCTTTAACTTTACACGCTAATCTCTTATCCAGCGCACTGTGGCGTCATGGCACAGAATGTCCTCTGGGCGGGGGACTTCAATGTCCATCACCAAGTGTAGCTCGGTAGTGGCTCGTGTTTATTCTCTCACTGCCGTGAGCCAGTCTGGCTGCTATGTCCTTCAGGACTCCGGCAGCTCAGTCAATCATGGTACTATTGAGTCACTGAGGACACCCCTTCATCGTGTCCTGTGCCCCTACCACCGTGCTAAATGGGATAGATTAAGAACACATCTAGCAGCTCAAAACTGGGCATCCATGAGGCGCTGGGCCCATCAGCAGCAACAGAATTTTATTCCACCATAATCTGTAACCTCATGGCCCGGCATATCCCTCATTCTACCATTACCATCAAACCAGCCCTGGTTCAATAAGGAGTGTTGAAGAGCATGCCAGGAGCTGCACCAAGTGTATCTGAAAATACAGGACTATATGCATGCTAAATAGCGAAAGCAGCATTTTATAGACAGAGCTAAGCGATCCGCACCCAATGGATCAGATCAAAGCCTTGCAGTCCTGCCACATCCAGTCGTGAATGGTGATGGACAATTAACAACTAACGGGAGGAGGAGGCTCCTTGAACATCCCCATCCTCAACGATGGCAGAGCACAGTACGTGAGTGCAAAAGACAAGGCTGAAGCCTTCGCAACCATGTTTAGCCACGAGTGCCAAGTGGATGATGCATTACAGCTCCTGAGTTCCCAACATCACAGAGCCAGTCTTCAACCAATTCGCTTCACTGACATGATATCAAGAACGGTAGAGCGCACTGGATACAGCAAAGGCTCTGGGACCCGACAACATCCCCGATACAGAGCTGAAGACCTCTGCTCCAGAAATAGCTGCACCTCTAGCCCAGCTGTTCCAGTACTGGCTTCTACCCGACAAAGTGGTAAATTGCCCAGGTATGTCCAGTCCACATAAAGCTGGACTAATCCAACAGCCAGTTACCACCCCATTAAGCACCTCTCCATCATCAGCAAAGTGATGGAAGCTGTCATCGACAATGCTATCAAGCGGCGCTAACTCACAAATAACCTCCTCACCGATGCCCAGTTTGGTTTCCGCCAGGACCTCTTGGCTCCTGACCTCATTACAACCTTGGTCCAAACATGGACAAAAGAGCTGAATTCCAGAGGTGAGGTGAGAGTGACTGTCCTCGACATCAAGGCAGCATTTGTCCGAGTGTGGCGCCAAGGAGCCCTAATAAAACTGAAATCAATGGGGATCAGGGGAAAACTCTCCACTGGATGGTGTCATATCTAGCACAAAGGAAGATGGTTGTGGTTATTGGAGGCCAATCATCTCAGATCCAGGTCATCGCTGCAGCAGTTACTCAGGACAGTGTCCTGGGCCCAACATCTTAGCTGCTTTGTTAATGACCTTCAGAAGTGGGGATGTTCGCTACTGATTGCACAGTGTCAAGTTACATTCGCAATTCATCAGATAATGAGGCAGTCTGTGTCCAGCACGACCTGGACAACATTCAGGTTGGGGATGATAAGTGGCAAGTAACATTTGTGCCACACAAGTGCCAGACAATGACCATCTCCAACAAGAGAGAGTCTAACCACCACCCCATGACAATCAATGGCATTGCCATTGTTGAATTCCCCACCATCAACAACCTGGGGGTCACCATTGACCAGGAACTTAACTAGATCAGCCAAATAAATATTGTGGCTACAAGAGCTAGTCAGACATTGGGTAGCCTGTGTAAGTGACTCACCACCTCCTGACTCCCCAAAGCCTTTTCACTCCCTACAAGACACAAGTCAGGAGTGCGATGGAATATTCTCCACTTGCCTGGACAGTTGCAGCTCCATCAATACTCACGAAGCTCGACAGAATCCAGGGGAAAGCAGGCCGCTTACTCAGCCACCCATCCACCATCTTAAACATTTACTCCCTCCTCATCCATAGAAACATAGAAGATAGCAGCAGGAGTAGGCCATTCGGCCACTCGAGTCTGCTCCGCCATTTAATGAGATCATGGCTGATCATCCAAATTCAGTACCCTGGCCCTGCTTTCTCCCCATATCCCTTGATCCCTTTAGCCTTAAGAAATATATCTAACTCCTTCTTGAATATATTTAATGAATTGGCCTCAACTGCCTTCTGTGGTAGAGAATTCCACAGGTCCACCACTCTCTGGGTGAAGAAATTCCTCCTCATCTCAGTCCTAAATGGCTTACCCCTTATCTTTAGACTGTAACCCCTGGTTCTGAAATCCCCCGCCATCGGGAACATCCTTCCTGCATCTACTCTGTCTATCCCTGTTAGAACTTTATAAGTTTCAATGAGATCCCCTCTCATTCTTCTAAACTCCAGCCCAATCGACATCATTCCTGCCATCCCAGGTATCAATCTGGTGAATCTTCGCTGCACTCCCTCCATGGCAAGAACATCCTTCCTCAGATAATGCGACCAAAATTGCACACAATACTCAAGGTGTGGTCTCACCAAGGCCCTGTACAACTGCAGCAAGATATCCTTGCTCCTGTACTCAAATCCTTTTGCTATGAAGGACAACGTAGCATTTGCCTTCTTAAGTGCCTGCTGCACCTGAATTCTTACCTTTAGCAACTGGTGCACAAGGACACCCAGGTCTCGTTGCACTTCCCCTTCTCCCAATCTATTGCTGTTCAGATAATAATCTGCCTTCCTGTTTTTGCCACCAAAGTGGACAGCCTCGCATTTATCCACATTATATTGCATCTGCCATGCATCTGCCCAATCAGCCAACCTGTCAAATCATACTGGAGTTTCTCGGCATCCTCCTCACAGCACACACGCCCACCCAGCTTTGTGTCATCTGCAAACTTGGAGATATTACATCTAGATCCCTCGTCTAGATCATTAATATATATTGTGAATAGCTGGGGTCCTAGCACCGATCCCTGCAGTACCCCGCTAGTCACAGCCTGCCACTCGGAAAAAGAGCCGTTTATTCCAACTCTTTGCTTCCTGTCTGCCAACCAGTTCTCTATCCAAGTCAGTACCGTGCCCCCAATCCCATGCGCTTTAACTTTAAACGCTAATCTCTTATCCAGCGCACTGTGGCGTCATGGCACAGAATGTCCTCTGGGCGGGGGACTTCAATGTCCATCACCAAGTGTAGCTCGGTAGTGGCTCGTGTTTATTCTCTCACTGCCGTGAGCCAGTCTGGCTGCTATGTCCTTCAGGACTCCGGCAGCTCAGTCAATCATGGTACTATTGAGTCACTGAGGACACCCCTTCATCGTGTCCTGTGCCCCTGCCACCGTGCTAAATGGGATAGATTAAGAACACATCTAGCAGCTCAAAACTGGGCATCCATGAGGCGCTGGGCCCATCAGCAGCAACAGAATTTTATTCCACCATAATCTGTAACCTCATGGCCCGGCATATCCCTCATTCTACCATTACCATCAAACCAGCCCTGGTTCAATAAGGAGTGTTGAAGAGCATGCCAGGAGCTGCACCAAGTGTATCTGAAAATACAGGACTATATGCATGCTAAATAGCGAAAGCAGCATTTTATAGACAGAGCTAAGCGATCCGCACCCAATGGATCAGATCAAAGCCTTGCAGTCCTGCCACATCCAGTCGTGAATGGTGATGGACAATTAACAACTAACGGGAGGAGGAGGCTCCTTGAACATCCCCATCCTCAACGATGGCAGAGCACAGTACGTGAGTGCAAAAGACAAGGCTGAAGCCTTCGCAACCATGTTTAGCCACGAGTGCCAAGTGGATGATGCATTACAGCTCCTGAGTTCCCAACATCACAGAGCCAGTCTTCAACCAATTCGCTTCACTGACATGATATCAAGAACGGTAGAGCGCACTGGATACAGCAAAGGCTCTGGGACCCGACAACATCCCCGATACAGAGCTGAAGACCTCTGCTCCAGAAATAGCTGCACCTCTAGCCCAGCTGTTCCAGTACTGGCTTCTACCTGACAAAGTGGTAAATTGCCCAGGTATGTCCAGTCCACATAAAGCTGGACTAATCCAACAGCCAGTTACCACCCCATTAAGCACCTCTCCATCATCAGCAAAGTGATGGAAGCTGTCATCGACAATGCTATCAAGCGGCGCTAACTCACAAATAACCTCCTCACCGATGCCCAGTTTGGTTTCCGCCAGGACCTCTTGGCTCCTGACCTCATTACAACCTTGGTCCAAACATGGACAAAAGAGCTGAATTCCAGAGGTGAGGTGAGAGTGACTGTCCTCGACATCAAGGCAGCATTTGTCCGAGTGTGGCGCCAAGGAGCCCTAATAAAACTGAAATCAATGGGGATCAGGGGAAAACTCTCCACTGGATGGTGTCATATCTAGCACAAAGGAAGATGGTTGTGGTTATTGGAGGCCAATCATCTCAGATCCAGGTCATCGCTGCAGCAGTTACTCAGGACAGTGTCCTAGGCCCAACATCTTAGCTGCTTTGTTAATGACCTTCAGAAGTGGGGATGTTCGCTACTGATTGCACAGTGTCAAGTTACATTCGCAATTCATCAGATAATGAGGCAGTCTGTGTCCAGCACGACCTGGACAACATTCAGGTTGGGGATGATAAGTGGCAAGTAACATTTGTGCCACACAAGTGCCAGACAATGACCATCTCCAACAAGAGAGAGTCTAACCACCACCCCATGACAATCAATGGCATTACCATTGTTGAATTCCCCACCATCAACAACCTGGGGGTCACCATTGACCAGGAACTTAACTAGATCAGCCAAATAAATATTGTGGCTACAAGAGCTAGTCAGACATTGGGTAGCCTGTGTAAGTGACTCACCACCTCCTGACTCCCCAAAGCCTTTTCACTCCCTACAAGACACAAGTCAGGAGTGCGATGGAATATTCTCCACTTGCCTGGACAGTTGCAGCTCCATCAATACTCACGAAGCTCGACAGAATCCAGGGGAAAGCAGGCCGCTTACTCAGCCACCCATCCACCATCTTAAACATTTACTCCCTCCTCATCCATAGAAACATAGAAGATAGCAGCAGGAGTAGGCCATTCGGCCACTCGAGTCTGCTCCGCCATTTAATGAGATCATGGCTGATCATCCAAATTCAGTACCCTGGCCCTGCTTTCTCCCCATATCCCTTGATCCCTTTAGCCTTAAGAAATATATCTAACTCCTTCTTGAATATATTTAATGAATTGGCCTCAACTGCCTTCTGTGGTAGAGAATTCCACAGGTCCACCACTCTCTGGGTGAAGAAATTCCTCCTCATCTCAGTCCTAAATGGCTTACCCCTTATCTTTAGACTGTAACCCCTGGTTCTGAAATCCCCTGCCATCGGGAACATCCTTCCTGCATCTACTCTGTCTATCCCTGTTAGAATTTTATAAGTTTCAATGAGATCCCCTCTCATTCTTCTAAACTCCAGCCCAATCGACATCATTCCTGCCATCCCAGGTATCAATCTGGTGAATCTTCGCTGCACTCCCTCCATGGCAAGAACATCCTTCCTCAGATAATGCGACCAAAATTGCACACAATACTCAAGGTGTGGTCTCACCAAGGCCCTGTACAACTGCAGCAAGATATCCTTGCTCCTGTACTCAAATCCTTTTGCTATGAAGGACAACGTAGCATTTGCCTTCTTAAGTGCCTGCTGCACCTGAATTCTTACCTTTAGCAACTGGTGCACAAGGACACCCAGGTCTCGTTGCACTTCCCCTTCTCCCAATCTATTGCTGTTCAGATAATAATCTGCCTTCCTGTTTTTGCCACCAAAGTGGACAGCCTCGCATTTATCCACATTATATTGCATCTGCCATGCATCTGCCCAATCAGCCAACCTGTCAAATCATACTGGAGTTTCTCGGCATCCTCCTCACAGCACACACGCCCACCCAGCTTTGTGTCATCTGCAAACTTGGAGATATTACATCTAGATCCCTCGTCGAGATCATTAATATATATTGTGAATAGCTGGGGCCCTAGCACCGATCCCTGCAGTACCCCACTAGTCACAGCCTGCCACTCGGAAAAAGAGCCGTTTATTCCAACTCTTTGCTTCCTGTCTGCCAACCAGTTCTCTATCCAAGTCAGTACCGTGCCCCCAATCCCATGTGCTTTAACTTTACACGCTAATCTCTTATCCAGCGCACTGTGGCGTCATGGCACAGAATGTCCTCTGGGCGGGGGACTTCAATGTCCATCACCAAGTGTAGCTCGGTAGTGGCTCGTGTTTATTCTCTCACTGCCGTGAGCCAGTCTGGCTGCTATGTCCTTCAGGACTCCGGCAGCTCAGTCAATCATGGTACTATTGAGTCACTGAGGACACCCCTTCATCGTGTCCTGTGCCCCTACCACCGTGCTAAATGGGATAGATTAAGAACACATCTAGCAGCTCAAAACTGGGCATCCATGAGGCGCTGGGCCCATCAGCAGCAACAGAATTTTATTCCACCATAATCTGTAACCTCATGGCCCGGCATATCCCTCATTCTACCATTACCATCAAACCAGCCCTGGTTCAATAAGGAGTGTTGAAGAGCATGCCAGGAGCTGCACCAAGTGTATCTGAAAATACAGGACTATATGCATGCTAAATAGCGAAAGCAGCATTTTATAGACAGAGCTAAGCGATCCGCACCCAATGGATCAGATCAAAGCCTTGCAGTCCTGCCACATCCAGTCGTGAATGGTGATGGACAATTAACAACTAACGGGAGGAGGAGGCTCCTTGAACATCCCCATCCTCAACGATGGCAGAGCACAGTACGTGAGTGCAAAAGACAAGGCTGAAGCCTTCGCAACCATCTTTAGCCACGAGTGCCAAGTGGATGATGCATTACAGCTCCTGAGTTCCCAACATCACAGAGCCAGTCTTCAACCAATTCGCTTCACTGACATGATATCAAGAACGGTAGAGCGCACTGGATACAGCAAAGGCTCTGGGGCCCGACAACATCCCCGATACAGAGCTGAAGACCTCTGCTCCAGAAATAGCTGCACCTCTAGCCCAGCTGTTCCAGTACTGGCTTCTACCCGACAAAGTGGTAAATTGCCCAGGTATGTCCAGTCCACATAAAGCTGGACTAATCCAACAGCCAGTTACCACCCCATTAAGCACCTCTCCATCATCAGCAAAGTGATGGAAGCTGTCATCGACAATGCTATCAAGCGGCACTAACTCACAAATAACCTCCTCACCGATGCCCAGTTTGGTTTCCGCCAGGACCTCTTGGCTCCTGACCTCATTACAACCTTGGTCCAAACATGGACAAAAGAGCTGAATTCCAGAGGTGAGGTGAGAGTGACTGTCCTCGACATCAAGGCAGCATTTGTCCGAGTGTGGCGCCAAGGAGCCCTAATAAAACTGAAATCAATGGGGATCAGGGGAAAACTCTCCACTGGATGGTGTCATATCTAGCACAAAGGAAGATGGTTGTGGTTATTGGAGGCCAATCATCTCAGATCCAGGTCATCGCTGCAGCAGTTACTCAGGACAGTGTCCTAGGCCCAACATCTTAGCTGCTTTGTTAATGACCTTCAGAAGTGGGGATGTTCGCTACTGATTGCACAGTGTCAAGTTACATTCGCAATTCATCAGATAATGAGGCAGTCTGTGTCCAGCACGACCTGGACAACATTCAGGTTGGGGATGATAAGTGGCAAGTAACATTTGTGCCACACAAGTGCCAGACAATGACCATCTCCAACAAGAGAGAGTCTAACCACCACCCCATGACAATCAATGGCATTACCATTGTTGAATTCCCCACCATCAACAACCTGGGGGTCACCATTGACCAGGAACTTAACTAGATCAGCCAAATAAATATTGTGGCTACAAGAGCTAGTCAGACATTGGGTAGCCTGTGGAAATGACTCACCACCTCCTGACTCCCCAAAGCCTTTTCACTCCCTACAAGACACAAGTCAGGAGTGCGATGGAATATTCTCCACTTGCCTGGACAGTTGCAGCTCCATCAATACTCACGAAGCTCGACAGAATCCAGGGGAAAGCAGGCCGCTTACTCAGCCACCCATCCACCATCTTAAACATTTACTCCCTCCTCATCCATAGGAACTTAGAAGATAGCAGCAGGAGTAGGCCATTCGGCCACTCGAGTCTGCTCCGCCATTTAATGAGATCATGGCTGATCATCCAAATTCAGTACCCTGGCCCTGCTTTCTCCCCATATCCCTTGATCCCTTTAGCCTTAAGAAATATATCTAACTCCTTCTTGAATATATTTAATGAATTGGCCTCAACTGCCTTCTGTGGTAGAGAATTCCACAGGTCCACCACTCTCTGGGTGAAGAAATTCCTCCTCATCTCAGTCCTAAATGGCTTACCCCTTATCTTTAGACTGTAACCCCTGGTTCTGAAATCCCCCGCCATCGGGAACATCCTTCCTGCATCTACTCTGTCTATCCCTGTTAGAATTTTATAAGTTTCAATGAGATCCCCTCTCATTCTTCTAAACTCCAGCCCAATCGACATCATTCCTGCCATCCCAGGTATCAATCTGGTGAATCTTCGCTGCACTCCCTCCATGTCAAGAACATCCTTCCTCAGATAATGCGACCAAAATTGCACACAATACTCAAGGTGTGGTCTCACCAAGGCCCTGTACAACTGCAGCAAGATATCCTTGCTCCTGTACTCAAATCCTTTTGCTATGAAGGACAACGTAGCATTTGCCTTCTTAAGTGCCTGCTGCACCTGAATTCTTACCTTTAGCAACTGGTGCACAAGGACACCCAGGTCTCGTTGCACTTCCCCTTCTCCCAATCTATTGCTGTTCAGATAATAATCTGCCTTCCTGTTTTTGCCACCAAAGTGGACAGCCTCGCATTTATCCACATTATATTGCATCTGCCATGCATCTGCCCAATCAACCAACCTGTCAAATCATACTGGAGTTTCTCGGCATCCTCCTCACAGCACACACGCCCACCCAGCTTTGTGTCATCTGCAAACTTGGAGATATTACATCTAGATCCCTCGTCTAGATCATTAATATATATTGTGAATAGCTGGGGTCCTAGCACCGATCCCTGCGGTACCCCACTAGTCACAGCCTGCCACTCGGAAAAAGAGCCGTTTATTCCAACTCTTTGCTTCCTGTCTGCCAACCAGTTCTCTATCCAAGTCAGTACCTTGCCCCCAATCCCATGTGCTTTAACTTTACACGCTAATCTCTTATCCAGCGCACTGTGGCGTCATGGCACAGAATGTCCTCTGGGCGGGGGACTTCAATGTCCATCACCAAGTGTAGCTCGGTAGTTGCTCGTGTTTATTCTCTCACTGCCGTGAGCCAGTCTGGCTGCTATGTCCTTCAGGACTCCGGCAGCTCAGTCAATCATGGTACTATTGAGTCACTGAGGACACCCCTTCATCGTGTCCTGTGCCCCTACCACCGTGCTAAATGGGATAGATTAAGAACACATCTAGCAGCTCAAAACTGGGCATCCATGAGGCGCTGGGCCCATCAGCAGCAACAGAATTTTATTCCACCATAATCTGTAACCTCATGGCCCGGCATATCCCTCATTCTACCATTACCATCAAACCAGCCCTGGTTCAATAAGGAGTGTTGAAGAGCATGCCAGGAGCTGCACCAAGTGTATCTGAAAATACAGGACTATATGCATGCTAAATAGCGAAAGCAGCATTTTATAGACAGAGCTAAGCGATCCGCACCCAATGGATCAGATCAAAGCCTTGCAGTCCTGCCACATCCAGTCGTGAATGGTGATGGACAATTAACAACTAACGGGAGGAGGAGGCTCCTTGAACATCCCCATCCTCAACGATGGCAGAGCACAGTACGTGAGTGCAAAAGACAAGGCTGAAGCCTTCGCAACCATCTTTAGCCACGAGTGCCAAGTGGATGATGCATTACAGCTCCTGAGTTCCCAACATCACAGAGCCAGTCTTCAACCAATTCGCTTCACTGACATGATATCAAGAACGGTAGAGCGCACTGGATACAGCAAAGGCTCTGGGACCCGACAACATCCCCGATACAGAGCTGAAGACCTCTGCTCCAGAAATAGCTGCACCTCTAGCCCAGCTGTTCCAGTACTGGCTTCTACCCGACAAAGTGGTAAATTGCCCAGGTATGTCCAGTCCACATAAAGCTGGACTAATCCAACAGCCAGTTACCACCCCATTAAGCACCTCTCCATCATCAGCAAAGTGATGGAAGCTGTCATCGACAATGCTATCAAGCGGCACTAACTCACAAATAACCTCCTCACCGATGCCCAGTTTGGTTTCCGCCAGGACCTCTTGGCTCCTGACCTCATTACAACCTTGGTCCAAACATGGACAAAAGAGCTGAATTCCAGAGGTGAGGTGAGAGTGACTGTCCTCGACATCAAGGCAGCATTTGTCCGAGTGTGGCGCCAAGGAGCCCTAATAAAACTGAAATCAATGGGGATCAGGGGAAAACTCTCCACTGGATGGTGTCATATCTAGCACAAAGGAAGATGGTTGTGGTTATTGGAGGCCAATCATCTCAGATCGAGGTCATCGCTGCAGCAGTTACTCAGGACAGTGTCCTAGGCCCAACATCTTAGCTGCTTTGTTAATGACCTTCAGAAGTGGGGATGTTCGCTACTGATTGCACAGTGTCAAGTTACATTCGCAATTCATCAGATAATGAGGCAGTCTGTGTCCAGCACGACCTGGACAACATTCAGGTTGGGGATGATAAGTGGCAAGTAACATTTGTGCCACACAAGTGCCAGACAATGACCATCTCCAACAAGAGAGAGTCTAACCACCACCCCATGACAATCAATGGCATTACCATTGTTGAATTCCCCACCATCAACAACCTGGGGGTCACCATTGACCAGGAACTTAACTAGATCAGCCAAATAAATATTGTGGCTACAAGAGCTAGTCAGACATTGGGTAGTCTGCGTAAGTGACTCACCACCTCCTGACTCCCCAAAGCCTTTTCACTCCCTACAAGGCACCAGTCAGGAGTGCGATGGAATATTCTCCACTTGCCTGGACAGTTGCAGCTCCATCAATACTCACGAAGCTCGACAGAATCCAGGGGAAAGCAGGCCGCTTGCTCAGCCACCCATCCACCATCTTAAACATTTACTCCCTCCTCATCCATAGGAACTTAGAAGATAGCAGCAGGAGTAAGCCATTCGGCCACTCGAGTCTGCTCCGCCATTTAATGAGATCATGGCTGATCATCCAAATTCAGTACCCTGGCCCTGCTTTCTCCCCATATCCCTTGATCCCTTTAGCCTTAAGAAATATATCTAACTCCTTCTTGAATATATTTAATGAATTGGCCTCAACTGCCTTCTGTGGTAGAGAATTCCACAGGTCCACCACTCTCTGGGTGAAGAAATTCCTCCTCATCTCAGTCCTAAATGGCTTACCCCTTATCTTTAGACTGTAACCCCTGGTTCTGAAATCCCCCGCCATCGGGAACATCCTTCCTGCATCTACTCTGTCTATCCCTGTTAGAATTTTATAAGTTTCAATGAGATCCCCTCTCATTCTTCTAAACTCCAGCCCAATCGACATCATTCCTGCCATCCCAGGTATCAATCTGGTGAATCTTCGCTGCACTCCCTCCATGGCAAGAACATCCTTCCTCAGATAATGCGACCAAAATTGCACACAATACTCAAGGTGTGGTCTCACCAAGGCCCTGTACAACTGCAGCAAGATATCCTTGCTCCTGTACTCAAATCCTTTTGCTATGAAGGACAACGTAGCATTTGCCTTCTTAAGTGCCTGCTGCACCTGAATTCTTACCTTTAGCAACTGGTGCACAAGGACACCCAGGTCTCGTTGCACTTCCCCTTCTCCCAATCTATTGCTGTTCAGATAATAATCTGCCTTCCTGTTTTTGCCACCAAAGTGGACAGCCTCGCATTTATCCACATTATATTGCATCTGCCATGCATCTGCCCAATCAGCCAACCTGTCAAATCATACTGGAGTTTCTCGGCATCCTCCTCACAGCACACACGCCCACCCAGCTTTGTGTCATCTGCAAACTTGGAGATATTACATCTAGATCCCTCGTCTAGATCATTAATATATATTGTGAATAGCTGGGGTCCTAGCACCGATCCCTGCGGTACCCCACTAGTCACAGCCTGCCACTCGGAAAAAGAGCCGTTTATTCCAACTCTTTGCTTCCTGTCTGCCAACCAGTTCTCTATCCAAGTCAGTACCGTACCCCCAATCCCATGTGTTTTGACTTTACACGCTAATCTCTTATCCAGCGCACTGTGGCGTCATGGCACAGAATGTCCTCTGGGCGGGGGACTTCAATGTCCATCACCAAGTGTGGCTCGGTAGCGGCTCGTGTTTATTCTCTCACTGCCGTGAGCCAGTCTGGCTGCTATGTCCTTCAGGACTCAGGCAGCTCGGTCAATCATGGTACTATTGAGTCACTGAGGACACCCCTTCATCGTGTCCTGTGCCCCTACCACCGTGCTAAATGGGATAGATTAAGAACACATCTAGCAGCTCAAAACTGGGCATCCATGAGGCGCTGGGCCCATCAGCAGCAACAGAATTTTATTCCACCATAATCTGTAACCTCATGGCCCGACATATCCCTCATTCTACCATGACCATCAAACCAGCCCTGGTTCAATAAGGAGTGTTGAAGAGCATGCCAGGAGCTGCACTAAGTGTATCTGAAAACACAGGACTATATGCATGCTAAATAGCGAAAGCAGCATTTTATAGACAGAGCTAAGCGATCCGCACCCAATGGATCAGATCAAAGCTCTGCAGTCCTGCCACATCCAGTCGTGAATGGTGATGGACAATTAACAACTAACGGGAGGAGGTGGCTCCTTGAACATCCCCATCCTCAACGATGGCAGAGCACAGTACGTGAGTGCAAAAGACAAGGCTGAAGCCTTCGCAACCATCTTTAGCCACGAGTGCCAAGTGGATGATGCATTACAGCTCCTGAGGTCCCACCATCACAGAAGCCAGTCTTCAACCAATTCGCTTCACTGACATGATATCAAGAACGGTAGAGCGCACTGGATACAGCAAAGGCTCTGGGACCCGACAACATCCCCGATACAGAGCTGAAGACCTCTGCTCCAGAAATAGCTGCACCTCTAGCCCAGCTGTTCCAGTACTGGCTTCTACCCGACAAAGTGGTAAATTGCCCAGGTATGTCCAGTCCACATAAAGCTGGACTAATCCAACAGCCAGTTACCACCCCATTAACCACCTCTCCATCATCAGCAAAGTGATGGAAGCTGTCATCGACAATGCTATCAAGCGGCACTACCTCACAAATAACCTCCTCACCGATGCCCAGTTTGGTTTCCGCCAGGACCTCTTGGCTCCTGACCTCATTACAACCTTGGTCCAAAATTGGACAAAAGAGCTGAATTCCAGAGGTGAGGTGAGAGTGACTGTCCTCGACATCAAGGCAGCATTTGTCCGAGTGTGGCACCAAGGAGCCCTAATAAAACTGATATCAATGGGGATCAGGGGAAAACTCTCCACTGGATGGTGTCATATCTAGCACAAAGGAAGATGGTTGTGGTTATTGGAGGCCAATCATCTCAGACCCAGGTCATCGCTGCAGCAGTTACTCAGGACAGTGTCCTAGGCCCAACATCTTAGCTGCTTTGTTAATGACCTTCAGAAGTGGGGATGTTCGCTACTGATTGCACAGTGTCAAGTTACATTCGCAATTCATCAGATAATGAGGCAGTCTGTGTCCAGCACGATCTGGACAACATTCAGGTTGGGGATGATAAGTGGCAAGTAACATTTGTGCCACACAAGTGCCAGACAATGACCATCTCCAACAAGAGAGAGTCTAACCACCACCCCATGACAATCAATGGCATTACCATTGTTGAATTCCCCACCATCAACAACCTGGGGGTCACCATTGAACAGGAACTTAACTAGATCAGCCAAATAAATATTGTGGCTACAAGAGCTAGTCAGACACTGGGTAGTCTGCGTAAGTGACTCACCACCTCCTGACTCCCCAAAGCCTTTTCGCTCCCTACAAGGCACAAGTCAGGAGTGCGATGGAATATTCTCCACTTGCCTGGACAGTTGCAGCTCCATCAATACTCATGAAGCTCGACAGAATCCAGGGGAAAGCAGGCCGCTTAATCAGCCACCCATCCACCATCTTAAAAATTTACTCCCTCCTCATCCATAGAAATATAAAAGATAGCAGCAGGAGTAGGCCATTCGGCCCCTCGAGTCTGCTCCGCCATTTAATGAGATCATGGCTGATCAGCCAAATTCAGTACCCTGGCCCTGCTTTCTCCCCATATCCCTTGATCCCTTTAGCCGTAAGAAATATATCTAACTCCTTCTTGAATATATTTAATGAATTGGCCTCTACTGCCTTCTGTGGTAGTGAATTCCAGAGGTCCACCAGTCTCTGGGTGAAGAAATTCCTCCTCATCTCAGTCCTAATTGGCTTACCCCTTATCTTTAGACTGTAACCCCTGGTTCTGGACTCCCCCGCCATCGGGAACATCCTTCCTGCATCTAGTCTGTCTATCCCTGTTAGAATTTTAGAAGTTTCAATGAGATCCCCTCTCATTCTTCTAAACTCCAGCCCAATCGACATCATTCCGGCCATCCCAGGTATCAATCTGGTGAATCTTCGCTGCACTCCCTCCATGGCAAGAACATCCTTCCTCAGATAAGGCGACCAAAATTGCACACAATACTCAAGGTGTGGTCTCACCAAGGCCCTGTACAACTGCAGCAAGATATCCTTGCTCCTGTACTCAAATCCTTTTGCTATGAAGGACAACGTAGCATTTGGCTTCTTAAGTGTCTGCTGCACCTGCATGCTTACCTTTAGCAACTGGTGCACAAGGACACCCAGGTCTCGTTGCACTTCCCCTTCTCCCAATCTATTGCTGTTCAGATAATAATCTGCCTTCCTGTTTTTGCCACCAAAGTGGATAGCCTCGCATTTATGCACAATATATTGCATCTGCCATGCATCTGCCCAATCAGCCAACCTGTCAAATCATACTGGAGTTTCTCGGCATCCTCCTCACAGCACACACGCCCACCCAGCTTTGTGTCGTCTGCAAACTTGGAGATATTACATCTAGTTCCCTCGTCTAGATCATTAATATATATTGTGAATAGCTGGGGTCCTAGCACCGATCCCTGCGGTACCCCACTAGTCACAGCCTGCCACTCGGAAAAAGAGCCGTTTATTCCAACTCTTTGCTTCCTGTCTGCCAACCAGTTCTCTATCCAAGTCAGTACCGTACCCCCAATCCCATGTGTTTTGACTTTACACGCTAATCTCTTATCCAGCGCACTGTGGCGTCATGGCACAGAATGTCCTCTGGGCGGGGGACTTCAATGTCCATCACCAAGTGTAGCTCGGTAGTGGCTCGTGTTTATTCTCTCACTGCCGTGAGCCAGTCTGGCTGCTATGTCCTTCAGGACTCCGGCAGCTCAGTCAATCATGGTACTATTGAGTCACTGAGGACACCCCTTCATCGTGTCCTGTGCCCCTACCACCGTGCTAAATGGGATAGATTAAGAACACATCTAGCAGCTCAAAACTGGGCATCCATGAGGCGCTGGGCCCATCAGCAGCAACAGAATTTTATTCCACCATAATCTGTAACCTCATGGCCCGGCATATCCCTCATTCTACCATTACCATCAAACCAGCCCTGGTTCAATAAGGAGTGTTGAAGAGCATGCCAGGAGCTGCACCATGTGTATCTGAAAATACAGGACTATATGCATGCTAAATAGCGAAAGCAGCATTTTATAGACAGAGCTAAGCGATCCGCACCCAATGGATCAGATCAAAGCCTTGCAGTCCTGCCACATCCAGTCGTGAATGGTGATGGACAATTAACAACTAACGGGAGGAGGAGGCTCCTTGAACATCCCCATCCTCAACGATGGCAGAGCACAGTACGTGAGTGCAAAAGACAAGGCTGAAGCCTTCGCAACCATCTTTAGCCACGAGTGCCAAGTGGATGATGCATTACAGCTCCTGAGTTCCCAACATCACAGAGCCAGTCTTCAACCAATTCGCTTCACTGACATGATATCAAGAACGGTAGAGCGCACTGGATACAGCAAAGGCTCTGGGACCCGACAACATCCCCGATACAGAGCTGAAGACCTCTGCTCCAGAAATAGCTGCACCTCTAGCCCAGCTGTTCCAGTACTGGCTTCTACCCGACAAAGTGGTAAATTGCCCAGGTATGTCCAGTCCACATAAAGCTGGACTAATCCAACAGCCAGTTACCACCCCATTAAGCACCTCTCCATCATCAGCAAAGTGATGGAAGCTGTCATCGACAATGCTATCAAGCGGCACTAACTCACAAATAACCTCCTCACCGATGCCCAGTTTGGTTTCCGCCAGGACCTCTTGGCTCCTGACCTCATTACAACCTTGGTCCAAACATGGACAAAAGAGCTGAATTCCAGAGGTGAGGTGAGAGTGACTGTCCTCGACATCAAGGCAGCATTTGTCCGAGTGTGGCGCCAAGGAGCCCTAATAAAACTGAAATCAATGGGGATCAGGGGAAAACTCTCCACTGGATGGTGTCATATCTAGCACAAAGGAAGATGGTTGTGGTTATTGGAGGCCAATCATCTCAGATCCAGGTCATCGCTGCAGCAGTTACTCAGGACAGTGTCCTAGGCCCAACATCTTAGCTGCTTTGTTAATGACCTTCAGAAGTGGGGATGTTCGCTACTGATTGCACAGTGTCAAGTTACATTCGCAATTCATCAGATAATGAGGCAGTCTGTGTCCAGCACGACCTGGACAACATTCAGGTTGGGGATGATAAGTGGCAAGTAACATTTGTGCCACACAAGTGCCAGACAATGACCATCTCCAACAAGAGAGAGTCTAACCACCACCCCATGACAATCAATGGCATTACCATTGTTGAATTCCCCACCATCAACAACCTGGGGGTCACCATTGACCAGGAACTTAACTAGATCAGCCAAATAAATATTGTGGCTACAAGAGCTAGTCAGACATTGGGTAGTCTGCGTAAGTGACTCACCACCTCCTGACTCCCCAAAGCCTTTTCACTCCCTACAAGGCACCAGTCAGGAGTGCGATGGAATATTCTCCACTTGCCTGGACAGTTGCAGCTCCATCAATACTCACGAAGCTCGACAGAATCCAGGGGAAAGCAGGCCGCTTGCTCAGCCACCCATCCACCATCTTAAACATTTACTCCCTCCTCATCCATAGGAACTTAGAAGATAGCAGCAGGAGTAAGCCATTCGGCCACTCGAGTCTGCTCCGCCATTTAATGAGATCATGGCTGATCATCCAAATTCAGTACCCTGGCCCTGCTTTCTCCCCATATCCCTTGATCCCTTTAGCCTTAAGAAATATATCTAACTCCTTCTTGAATATATTTAATGAATTGGCCTCAACTGCCTTCTGTGGTAGAGAATTCCACAGGTCCACCACTCTCTGGGTGAAGAAATTCCTCCTCATCTCAGTCCTAAATGGCTTACCCCTTATCTTTAGACTGTAACCCCTGGTTCTGAAATCCCCCGCCATCGGGAACATCCTTCCTGCATCTACTCTGTCTATCCCTGTTAGAATTTTATAAGTTTCAATGAGATCCCCTCTCATTCTTCTAAACTCCAGCCCAATCGACATCATTCCTGCCATCCCAGGTATCAATCTGGTGAATCTTCGCTGCACTCCCTCCATGGCAAGAACATCCTTCCTCAGATAATGCGACCAAAATTGCACACAATACTCAAGGTGTGGTCTCACCAAGGCCCTGTACAACTGCAGCAAGATATCCTTGCTCCTGTACTCAAATCCTTTTGCTATGAAGGACAACGTAGCATTTGCCTTCTTAAGTGCCTGCTGCACCTGAATTCTTACCTTTAGCAACTGGTGCACAAGGACACCCAGGTCTCGTTGCACTTCCCCTTCTCCCAATCTATTGCTGTTCAGATAATAATCTGCCTTCCTGTTTTTGCCACCAAAGTGGACAGCCTCGCATTTATCCACATTATATTGCATATGCCATGCATCTGCCCAATCAGCCAACCTGTCAAATCATACTGGAGTTTCTCGGCATCCTCCTCACAGCACACACGCCCACCCAGCTTTGTGTCATCTGCAAACTTGGAGATATTACATCTAGATCCCTCGTCTAGATCATTAATATATATTGTGAATAGCTGGGGTCCTAGCACCGATCCCTGCGGTACCCCACTTAGTCACAGCCTGCCACTCGGAAAAAGAGCCGTTTATTCCAACTCTTTGCTTCCTGTCTGCCAACCAGTTCTCTATCCAAGTCAGTACCGTACCCCCAATCCCATGTGTTTTGACTTTACACGCTAATCTCTTATCCAGCGCACTGTGGCGTCATGGCACAGAATGTCCTCTGGGCGGGGGACTTCAATGTCCATCACCAAGTGTGGCTCGGTAGCGGCTCGTGTTTATTCTCTCACTGCCGTGAGCCAGTCTGGCTGCTATGTCCTTCAGGACTCAGGCAGCTCGGTCAATCATGGTACTATTGAGTCACTGAGGACACCCCTTCATCGTGTCCTGTGCCCCTACCACCGTGCTAAATGGGATAGATTAAGAACACATCTAGCAGCTCAAAACTGGGCATCCATGAGGCGCTGGGCCCATCAGCAGCAACAGAATTTTATTCCACCATAATCTGTAACCTCATGGCCCGACATATCCCTCATTCTACCATGACCATCAAACCAGCCCTGGTTCAATAAGGAGTGTTGAAGAGCATGCCAGGAGCTGCACTAAGTGTATCTGAAAACACAGGACTATATGCATGCTAAATAGCGAAAGCAGCATTTTATAGACAGAGCTAAGCGATCCGCACCCAATGGATCAGATCAAAGCTCTGCAGTCCTGCCACATCCAGTCGTGAATGGTGATGGACAATTAACAACTAACGGGAGGAGGTGGCTCCTTGAACATCCCCATCCTCAACGATGGCAGAGCACAGTACGTGAGTGCAAAAGACAAGGCTGAAGCCTTCGCAACCATCTTTAGCCACGAGTGCCAAGTGGATGATGCATTACAGCTCCTGAGGTCCCACCATCACAGAAGCCAGTCTTCAACCAATTCGCTTCACTGACATGATATCAAGAACGGTAGAGCGCACTGGATACAGCAAAGGCTCTGGGACCCGACAACATCCCCGATACAGAGCTGAAGACCTCTGCTCCAGAAATAGCTGCACCTCTAGCCCAGCTGTTCCAGTACTGGCTTCTACCCGACAAAGTGGTAAATTGCCCAGGTATGTCCAGTCCACATAAAGCTGGACTAATCCAACAGCCAGTTACCACCCCATTAAGCACCTCTCCATCATCAGCAAAGTGATGGAAGCTGTCATCGACAATGCTATCAAGCGGCACTAACTCACAAATAACCTCCTCACCGATGCCCAGTTTGGTTTCCGCCAGGACCTCTTGGCTCCTGACCTCATTACAACCTTGGTCCAAAATTGGACAAAAGAGCTGAATTCCAGAGGTGAGGTGAGAGTGACTGTCCTCGACATCAAGGCAGCATTTGTCCGAGTGTGGCACCAAGGAGCCCTAATAAAACTGATATCAATGGGGATCAGGGGAAAACTCTCCACTGGATGGTGTCATATCTAGCACAAAGGAAGATGGTTGTGGTTATTGGAGGCCAATCATCTTAGACCCAGGTCATCGCTGCAGCAGTTACTCAGGACAGTGTCCTAGGCCCAACATCTTAGCTGCTTTGTTAATGACCTTCAGAAGTGGGGATGTTCGCTACTGATTGCACAGTGTCAAGTTACATTCGCAATTCATCAGATAATGAGGCAGTCTGTGTCCAGCACGATCTGGACAACATTCAGGTTGGGGATGATAAGTGGCAAGTAACATTTGTGCCACACAAGTGCCAGACAATGACCATCTCCAACAAGAGAGAGTCTAACCACCACCCCATGACAATCAATGGCATTACCATTGTTGAATTCCCCACCATCAACAACCTGGGGGTCACCATTGAACAGGAACTTAACTAGATCAGCCAAATAAATATTGTGGCTACAAGAGCTAGTCAGACACTGGGTAGTCTGCGTAAGTGACTCACCACCTCCTGACTCCCCAAAGCCTTTTCGCTCCCTACAAGGCACAAGTCAGGAGTGCGATGGAATATTCTCCACTTGCCTGGACAGTTGCAGCTCCATCAATACTCATGAAGCTCGACAGAATCCAGGGGAAAGCAGGCCGCTTAATCAGCCACCCATCCACCATCTTAAAAATTTACTCCCTCCTCATCCATAGAAATATAAAAGATAGCAGCAGGAGTAGGCCATTCGGCCCCTCGAGTCTGCTCCGCCATTTAATGAGATCATGGCTGATCAGCCAAATTCAGTACCCTGGCCCTGCTTTCTCCCCATATCCCTTGATCCCTTTAGCCGTAAGAAATATATCTAACTCCTTCTTGAATATATTTAATGAATTGGCCTCTACTGCCTTCTGTGGTAGTGAATTCCAGAGGTCCACCAGTCTCTGGGTGAAGAAATTCCTCCTCATCTCAGTCCTAATTGGCTTACCCCTTATCTTTAGACTGTAACCCCTGGTTCTGGACTCCCCCGCCATCGGGAACATCCTTCCTGCATCTAGTCTGTCTATCCCTGTTAGAATTTTAGAAGTTTCAATGAGATCCCCTCTCATTCTTCTAAACTCCAGCCCAATCGACATCATTCCGGCCATCCCAGGTATCAATCTGGTGAATCTTCGCTGCACTCCCTCCATGGCAAGAACATCCTTCCTCAGATAAGGCGACCAAAATTGCACACAATACTCAAGGTGTGGTCTCACCAAGGCCCTGTACAACTGCAGCAAGATATCCTTGCTCCTGTACTCAAATCCTTTTGCTATGAAGGACAACGTAGCATTTGGCTTCTTAAGTGTCTGCTGCACCTGCATGCTTACCTTTAGCAACTGGTGCACAAGGACACCCAGGTCTCGTTGCACTTCCCCTTCTCCCAATCTATTGCTGTTCAGATAATAATCTGCCTTCCTGTTTTTGCCACCAAAGTGGATAGCCTCGCATTTATGCACAATATATTGCATCTGCCATGCATCTGCCCAATCAGCCAACCTGTCAAATCATACTGGAGTTTCTCGGCATCCTCCTCACAGCACACACGCCCACCCAGCTTTGTGTCGTCTGCAAACTTGGAGATATTACATCTAGTTCCCTCGTCTAGATCATTAATATATATTGTGAATAGCTGGGGTCCTAGCACCGATCCCTGCGGTACCCCACTAGTCACTGCGTGCCACTCGGAAAAAGAGCCGTTTATTCCAACTCTTTTCTTCCTGTCTGCCAACCAGCTCTCTATCCAAGTCAGTACCGTACCCCCAATCCCATGTGTTTTAACTTTACACGCTAATCTCTTATCCAGCGCACTGTGGCGTCATGGCACAGAATGTCCTCTGGGCGGGGGACTTCAATGTCCATCACCAAGTGTGGCTCGGTAGTGGCTCGTGTTTATTCTCTCACTGCCGTGAGCCAGTCTGGCTGCTATGTCCTTCAGGACTCAGGCAGCTCGGTCAATCATGGTACTATTGAGTCACTGAGGACACCCCTTCATCGTGTCCTGTGCCCCTACCACCGTGCTAAATGGGATAGATTAAGAACACATCTAGCAGCTCAAAACTGGGCATCCATGAGGCGCTGGGCCCATCAGCAGCAACAGAATTTTATTCCACCATAATCTGTAACCTCATGGCCCGGCATATCCCTCATTCTACCATTACCATCAAACCAGCCCTGGTTCAATAAGGAGTGTTGAAGAGCATGCCAGGAGCTGCACCAAGTGTATCTGAAAACACAGGACTATATGCATGCTAAATAGCGAAAGCAGCATTTTATAGACAGAGCTAAGCGATCCGCACCCAATGGATCAGATCAAAGCTCTGCAGTCCTGCCACATCCAGTCGTGAATGGTGATGGACAATTAACAACTAACGGGAGGAGGAGGCTCCTTGAACATCCCCATCCTCAACGATGGCAGAGCACAGTACGTGAGTGCAAAAGACAAGGCTGAAGCCTTCGCAACCATCTTTAGCCACGAGTGCCAAGTGGATGATGCATTACAGCTCCTGAGGTCCCACCATCACAGAAGCCAGTCTTCAACCAATTCGCTTCACTGACATGATATCAAGAGCGGTAGAGCGCACTGGATACAGCAAAGGCTCTGGGACCCGACAACATCCCGGATACAGAGCTGAAGACCTCTGCTCCAGAAATAGCTGCACCTCTAGCCCAGCTGTTCCAGTACTGGCTTCTACCCGACAAAGTGGTAAATTGCCCAGGTATGTCCAGTCCACATAAAGCTGGACTAATCCAACAGCCAGTTACCACCCCATTAAGCACCTCTCCATCATCAGCAAAGTGATGGAAGCTGTCATCGACAATGCTATCAAGCGGCACTAACTCACAAATAACCTCCTCACCGATGCCCAGTTTGGTTTCCGCCAGGACCTCTTGGCTCCTGACCTCATTACAACCTTGGTCCAAACATGGACAAAAGAGCTGAATTCCAGAGGTGAGGTGAGAGTGACTGTCCTCGACATCAAGGCAGCATTTGTCCGAGTGTGGCACCAAGGAGCCCTAATAAAACTGAAATCAATGTGGATCAGGGGAAAACTCTCCACTGGATGGTGTCATATCTAGCACAAAGGAAGATGGTTGTGGTTATTGGAGGCCAATCATCTCAGACCCAGGTCATCGCTGCAGCAGTTACTCAGGACAGTGTCCTAGGCCCAACATCTTAGCTGCTTTGTTAATGACCTTCAGAAGTGGGGATGTTCGCTACTGATTGCACAGTGTCAAGTTACATTCGCAATTCATCAGATAATGAGGCAGTCTGTGTCCAGCACGACCTGGACAACATTCAGGTTGGGGATGATATGTGGCAAGTAACATTTGTGCCACACAAGTGCCAGACAATGACCATCTCCAACAAGAGAGAGTCTAACCACCACCCCATGACAATCAATGGCTTTACCATTGTTGAATTCCCCACCATCAACAACCTGGGGGTCACCATTGACCAGGAACTTAACTAGATCAGCCAAATAAATATTGTGGCTACAAGAGCTAGTCAGACACTGGGTAGTCTGCGTAAGTGACTCACCACCTCCTGACTCCCCAAAGCCTTTTCACTCCCTACAAGGCACAAGTCAGGAGTGCGATGGAATATTCTCCACTTGCCTGGACAGTTTCAGCTCCATCAATACTCACGAAGCTCGACAGAATCCAGGGGAAAGCAGGCCGCTTAATCAGCCACCCATCCAACATCTTAAACATTTACTCCCTCCTCATCCATAGAAACATAGAAGATAGCAGCAGGAGTAGGCCATTCGGCCCCTCGAGTCTGCTCCGCCATTTAATGAGATCATGGCTGATCATCCAAATTCAGTACTCTGGCCCTGCTTTCTCCCCATATCCCTTGATCCCTTTAGCCTTAAGAAATATATCTAACTCCTTCTTGAATATATTTAATGAATTGGCCTCAACTGCCTTCTGTGGTAGAGAATTCCACAGGTCCACCACTCTCTGGGTGAAGCAATTCCTCCTCATCTCAGTCCTAAATGGCTTACCCCTGGTTCTGGACTCCCCCGCCATCGGGAACATCCTTCCTGCATCTAGTCTGTCTAGCCCTGTTAGAATTTTATAAATTTCAATGAGATCCCCTCTCATTCTTCTAAACTCCAGCCCAATCAACATCATTCCTGCCATCCCAGGTATCAATCTGGTGAATCTTCGCTGCACTCCCTCCATGGCAAGAACATCCTTCCTCAGATAAGGCGACCAAAATTGCACACAATACTCAAGGTGTGGTCTCACCAAGGCCCTGTACAACTGCAGCAAGATATCCTTGCTCCTGTACTCAAATCCTTTTGCTATGAAGGACAACGTAGCATTTGCCTTCTTAAGTGCCTGCTGCACCTGCATGCTTACTTTTAGCAACTGGTGCACAAGGACACCCAGGTCTCGTTGCACTTCCCCTTCTCCCAATGTATTGCTGTTCAGATAATAATCTGCCTTCCTGTTTTTGCCACCAAAGTGGATAGCCTCGCATTTATCCACATTATATTGCATCTGCCATGCATCTGCCCAATCAGCCAACCTGTCAAATCATACTGGAGTTTCTCGGCATCCTCCTCACAGCACACACGCCCACCCAGCTTTGTGTCGTCTGCAAACTTGGAGATATTACATCTAGTTCTCTCGTCTAGATCATTAATATATATTGTGAATAGCTGGGGTCCTAGCACCGATCCCTGCGGTACCCCACTAGTCACAATTCACAATTCAAATCGCTTTATTGGCATGATAAGTTACATCTTATGTTGCCAAAGCATCAAAATACATTTATGGTTGAGCACATAAACGCAGTTCTATTCATACATTGTATAAACAGGTATATCCCTGAGTGTATAAATATACATTCGCATTGTTTATATATATTCATTTCTTAGTTTACTGGTTGTCCCTCTGTTCATGGCAAGCTGTAACATAGTGTGCCGCCAGTGTTACACAGTCACTGCCTGCCACTCGGAAAAAGAGCCGTTTATTCCAACTCTTTGCTTCCTGTCTGCCAACCAGTTCACTATCCAAGTCAGTACCGTACCCCCAATCCCTTGTGTTTTGACTTTACACGCTAATCTCTTATCCAGCGCACTGTGGCGTCATGGCACAGAATGTCCTCTGGGCGGGGGACTTCAATGTCCATCACCAAGTGTGGCTCGGTAGTGGCTCGTGTTTATTCTCTCACTGCCGTGAGCCAGTCTGGCTGCTATGTCCTTCAGGACTCAGGCAGCTCGGTCAATCATGGTACTATTGAGTCACTGAGGACACCCCTTCATCGTGTCCTGTGCCCCTACCACCGTGCTAAATGGGATAGATTAAGAACACATCTAGCAGCTCAAAACTGGGCATCCATGAGGCGCTGGGCCCATCAGCAGCAACAGAATTTTATTCCACCATAATCTGTAACCTCATGGCCCGGCATATCCCTCATTCTACCATTACCATCAAACCAGCCCTGGTTCAATAAGGAGTCATAGAGTCACAGAGTAATACAGCACGGATAGAGGCCCTTCGGCCCATCGTGTCCGCGCCGGCCATCAAGCCCTGTCTAATCTAATCCCATATTCCAGCATTTGGCCCGTAGCCTTGTATGCTATGGCATTTCAAGTGCACATCCAAATGCTTCTTAAATGTTGTGAGGGTTTCTGCCTCCACAACCCTTTCAGGCAGTGAGTTCCAGACTCCAACCACCCTCTGGGTGAAAAAGTTCTTTCTCAAATCCCCTCTAAACCTCCCGCCCTTTACCTTGAATCTATGCCCCCTAGTTATCGACCCCTCTACGAAGGGAAAAAGCTCCTCAGCATCCATCCTATCTATGCCCCTCATAATTTTGTACACCTCAATCATGTCCCCCCTCAGCCTCCTCAGCTCCAAGGAAAACAAACCCAACCTGCCCAGTCTCTCTTCATAGCTGAAGCGCTCCAGCCCTGGTAACATCCTGGTGAACCTCCTCTGCACCCTCTCTAACGCGATCACATCCTTCCTGTAGTGTGGCGACCAGAACTGCACACAATATTCCAGCTGTGGCCTAACCAGTGTTTTATACAGCTCCATCATAACCTCCTTGCTCTTATATTCAATGCCTCGGCTAATGAAGGCAAGTATCCCATATGCCTTTTTTACCACCTTATCCACCTGTTCCGCCGCCTTCAGGGATCTGTGTACTTGCACACCCAGATCCCTCTGACCCTCCGTCTTGCCTAGGGTCTTTCCATTCATTGTGTATTCCTTTGCCTTGTTAGTCCCCCCAAAGTGCATCACCTCGCACTTTTCCGGGTTAAATTCCATTTGCCACTGTTCCGCCCATCTGACCAACCCATCTATATCGTCCTGCAGACTGAGGCTACCCTCCTCGCTATTTACCACCCTACCAATTTTTGTATCATCCGCGAACTTACTGATCATACCCTTTACATTCATATCCAAGTCATTAATGTAGACCACAAACAGCAAGGGACCCAGCACCGATCCCTGTGGTACCCCACTGGCCACAGGCTTCCAGTCACAAAAACAACCTTCGACCATCACCCTCTGCCTTCTGCCACTAAGCCAGTTTTGTATCCAATGTGCCAAGGCACCCTGGATTCCATGGGCTCTTACCTTCTTGACCAGTCTCCTGTGCGGGACTTTATCGAAGGCCTTACTGAAATCCATGTATACCACATCCACTGCGTTACCCTCATCCACACACCTAGTCACCCCCTCAAAAAATTCAATCAAATTAGTCAGACATGATCTTCCCTTGACAAAGCCATGTTGACTATCCCTGATTAATCCTTGCCTCTCCAAGTGGAGACAAATTTTGTCCCTCAAGATTTTTTCCAATAATTTTCCTACCACTGATGTTAGGCTCACTGGCCTGTAGTTCCCCGGTTTTTCCCTACTACCCTTCTTGAATAATGGTACTACATTAGCGGTTCTCCAGTCCTCTGGCACATCCCCTGTGGCCAGAGAGGTCCTGAATATATGTGTTAGAGCCCCCGCAATCTCCTCCTTTGCCTCACACAGCAGCCTGGGATACATTTCATCCGGGCCTGGGGATTTATCCATTTTTAGGCCAGCTAAAACCGCCAATACCTCCCCCCGCTCGATGTTAATATGTTCGAGCATATCACAGTCCCCCCGCCCTATTTCTATGTCTACATCGTCCTTCTCCATAGTGAAAACAGACGCAAAAAATTCATTCAGAACCCCTCCTACATCTTCCGGCTCCACACACAGATTGCCACTTTTGTCCCTAATGGGCCCTCTTTTTTCCCTAGTTATCCTCTTACCCTTAATATACTTATAAAACATCTTCGGATTTTCCTTTATTTTGCTTGCCAGTGTTATTTCATGGCCCCTCCTTGATCTCCTAATTTCTTTTTTAAGTATCCCCCTGCACTTTTTGTACTCCTCTAGGGCTTCCTCCGTCTTTAGCCTTTTGTATCTACCAAAAGCCCTCCTTTTTTTCCTAATCCATTCCCGTATATCCCCTGACATCCAAGGTTCCCTGTGGTTTTTGGAACCACCCTTGACCTTTACGGGAACATGTTGCCATTGTATGATCTCAATCTCCCTTCTGAAAGCCTCCCATTGCTCCGATGCGGATTTTCCTACAAGTAGCTGATCCCAGTCCATTTTGGCCAGATCCTGCCTTATCCTATTAAAATCGGCCTTCCCCCAATTTAGAACCTTTATTTCCGGCCCATCCCTGTCCTTTTCCATGGCCACCTTAAATCTTACCATATTATGGTCACTGTCACCAAAGTGCTCACCTACTAGCACTTTTTCCACTTGGCCGGCCACATTCCCTAGAATTAGGTCCAGTACCGCCCCCTCTCTTGTAGGACTTTCTACATGCTGGCTCAAAAAGCTCTCCTGGATGCACTTTAAGAATTCTACACCCTCTGAGCCTTTCACACTCTGACTATCCCAGTTAATATTGGGGAAGTTGAAATCCCCCATTATTATTACCCTATTATTTGCACATTTCTCTGAGATTTGCCTACATATCTGTTCCTCTATCTCCCCCTGACTGTTTGGAGGCCTATAGTACACTCCCAGCAAAGTGCTTGCCCCCTTTTTGTTTTTAAGCTCCACCCATATGGCCTCATTGGAGGACCCTGCTAATATATCATCCCTCCTTACTGCAGTAATTGACTCCTTAATTAATATTGCGACACCCCCTCCTCTTATACCTCCCCCTCTGTCTCGCCTGAAGATTCTGTACCCCGGAATATTGAGCTGCCAGTCTTGCCCTTCCCTCAACCATGTCTCCGTGATAGCAACAATATCATACTCCCATGTGTTTATCAACACCTTCAGTTCATCCACCTTATTCGCAAGACTCCTTGCATTAAAATAGATGCCATCCAGCCTTGCCCTTATATATTTGCCCTGTCTACCAAGCTGACTTGTTTTTTTCTCTATAATTGGCAGCACATCCCCCCCTATTTCAGCTCCCCTCTGTATCCCATCCCCCTGCCAAGTTAGTTTAAACCCCCCCCAACAGTGCTAGCAAACCTCCCCGCAAGGATATTTGTCCCGCTCTGGTTCAGGTGCAACCCGTCCGACTTGTACAAGTCCCACCTTTCCCAGAAGCAGGCCCAGTGATCCAGGAAAGTAAAACCCTCCCCCCTACACCAACTCTTTAGCCACGCATTCATCTGCTCTATCCTCCCATTCCTATACTTACTAGCACGTGGCACTGGGAGTAATCCAGAGATTACAACCTTTGAGGTCCTGCTCTTTAATCTGTTACCTAGCTCCCTAAATTCTTGATGCAGGACCTCATCCCTCTTTTTACCTATGTCGTTGGTACCAATGTGGACCACGACCATTGCCTGTTCACCCTCCCCCTCCAGAATGCCCTGCAGCCGCTCAGTGACATCCTTGACCCTGGCACCAGGGAGGCAACAAACCATCCTGGATTCACGTCTACGGCCACAGAAACGCCTATCTGTTCCCCTTACTATAGAATCCCCTACCACTATTGCTCTCCCACTCTTTTTCCCCCCTTCCTGGGCAGCAGGAGCACCCCCAGTGCCAGGAAGTTGGCTGCTGCTGCCTTCCCCTGGTGAGTCATCCCCCTCAACAGTATCCAAAGCGGTATACTTGTTTGAAAGGGGGATGCCCGCAGGGGTTCCCTGCACTACCTGCCTGCCTTTGTTGCTCCGCCTGATGGTCACCCCCTGTGCCGCCCTGCCCTGAGGCGTGAACAACTCGCTAAACGTGCTATCCACGAGCCTCTCAGCATCGCGCATGCTCCAAAATTCATCCACCTGCAGCTCGAGCGCCGCAATGCGGTCTGCAAGTAGCTGCAGCTGGATGCATTTCCCGCACACATGGTCGTCAGGGACACTGGCAGCTTCCCTGATTTCCCACATGGAGCAAGAGGAGCAGAACACGGGTCTGAGCTCTCCTCCCATGACTTACTCCTTTAATTAATTAAAAATTTTATTCAATACCCCAGTTACAGGTATACTCTAGGGCGCTTTATTTACCAACTGTCCCCACTACACCACAGAAATGTAACACCACAGAATTCAAGCTTGTATTGAAAAGAGAGAAATACTCACCAACCAATCACTTACCTGCTCCCTGGTGACGTCACACTTGGATTACTTTTTACCTCTCTCCTCTGCTGTTGATTTGGTCGGTGCCTCTGACTGCTCCCTTTTATACCGGGCTCACCTCCGCTGCTGCTGCTCTCCCCCGAACTGGTCGGGCCTCTGCCTTGGCGCCGGTTTTTATACCGGGCTCACCTCCGCTGCTGCTGCTCTCCCCCGAACTGGTCGGGCCTCTGCCTTGGCGCCGGTTTTTATACCGGGCTCACCTCCGCTGCTGCTGCTCTCCCCCGAACTGGTCGGGCCTCTGCCTTGGCGCCGGTTTTTATACCGGGCTCACCTCCGCTGCTGCTGCTCTCCCCCGAACTGGTCGGGCCTCTGCCTTGGCGCCGGTTTTTATACCGGGCTCACCTCCGCTGCTGCTGCTCTCCCCCGAACTGGTCGGGCCTCTGCCTTGGCGCCGGTTTTTATACCGGGCTCACCTCCGCTGCTGCTGCTCTCCCCCGAACTGGTCGGGCCTCTGCCTTGGCGCCGGTTTTTATACCGGGCTCACCTCCGCTGCTGCTGCTCTCCCCCGAACTGGTCGGGCCTCTGCCTTCGCGCCGGTTTTTATACCGGGCTCACCTCCGCTGCTGCTGCTCTCCCCCGAACTGGTCGGGCCTCTGCCTTGGCGCCGGTTTTTATACCGGGCTCACCTCCGCTGCTGCTGCTCTCCCCCGAACTGGTCGGGCCTCTGCCTTGGCGCCGGTTTTTATACCGGGCTCACCTCCGCTGCTGCTGCTGCTCTCCCCCGAGTGTTGAAGAGCATGCCAGGAGCTGCACCAAGTGTATCTGAAAACACAGGACTATATGCATGCTAAATAGCGAAAGCAGCATTTTATAGACAGAGCTAAGCGATCCGCACCCAATGGATCAGATCAAAGCTCTGCAGTCCTGCCACATCCAGTCGTGAATGGTGATGGACAATTAACAACTAACGGGAGGAGGAGGCTCCTTGAACATCCCCATCCTCAACGATGGCAGAGCACAGTACGTGAGTGCAAAATACAAGGCTGAAGCCTTCGCAACCATCTTTAGTCACGAGTGCCAAATGGATGATGCATTACAGCTCCTGAGGTCCCACCATCAGAGAAGCCAGTCTTCAACCAATTCGCTTCACTGACATGATATCAAGAACGGTAGAGCGCACTGGATACAGCAAAGGCTCTGGGACCCGACAACATCCCGGATACAGAGCTGAAGACCTCTGCTCCAGAAATAGCTGCACCTCTAGCCCAGCTGTTCCAGTACTGGCTTCTACCCGACAAAGTGGTAAATTGCCCAGGTATGTCCAGTCCACATAAAGCTGGACTAATCCAACAGCCAGTTACCACCCCATTAAGCACCTCTCCATCATCAGCAAAGTGATGGAAGCTGTCATCGACAATGCTATCAAGCAGCACTAACTCACAAATAACCTCCTCACCGATGCCCAGTTTGGTTTCCGCCAGGACCTCTTGGCTCCTGACCTCATTACAACCTTGGTCCAAACATGGACAAAAGAGCTGAATTCCAGAGGTGAGGTGAGAGTGACTGTCCTCGACATCAAGGCAGCATTTGTCCGAGTGTGGCACCAAGGAGCCCTAATAAAAGTGATATCAATGGGGATCAGGGGAAAACTCTCCACTGGATGGTGCCATATCTAGCACAAAGGAAGATGGTTGTGGTTATTGGAGGCCAATCATCTCAGACCCAGGTCATCGCTGCAGCAGTTACTCAGGACAGTGTCCTAGGCACAACATCTTAGCTGCTTTGTTAATAACCTTCAGAAGTGGGGATGTTCGCTACTGATTGCACTGTGTCAAGTTACATTCGCAATTCATCAGATAATGAGGCAGTCTGTGTCCAGCACGACCTGGACAACATTCAGGTTGGGGATGATAAGTGGCAAGTGACATTTGTGCCACACAAGTGCCAGACAATGACCATCTCCAACAAGAGAGAGTCTAACCACCACCCCATGACAATCAATGGCATTACCATTGTTGAATTCCCCACCATCAACAACCTGGGGGTCACCATTGACCAGGAACTTAACTAGATCAGCCAAATAAATATTGTGGCGACAAGAGCTTGTCAGACATTGGGTAGTCTGCGTAAGTGACTCACCAGCTCCTGACTCCCCAAAGCCTTTTCACTCCCTACAAGGCACAAGTCAGGAGTGCGATGGAATATTCTCCACTTGCCTGGACAGTTGCAGCTCCATCAATACTCCCGAAGCTCGACAGAATCCAGGGGAAAGCAGGCCACTTAATCAGCCACCCATCCACCATCTTAAACATTTGCTCCCTCCTCATCCATAGAAACATAGAAGATAGCAGCAGGAGTAGGCCATTCGGCCCCTCGAGTCTGCTCCGCCATTTAATGAGATCATGGCTGATCATCCAAATTCAGTACCCTGGCCCTGCTTTCTCCCCATATCCCTTGATCCCTTTAGCCTTAAGAAATATATCTAACTCCTTCTTGAATATATTTAATGAATTGGCCTCAACTGCCTTCTGTGGTAGAGAATTCCACAGGTCCACCACTCTCTGGGTGAAGAAATTCCTCCTCATCTCAGTCCTAAATGGCTTACCCCTTATCTTTAGACTGTAACCCCTGGTTCTGGACTCCCCCGCCATCGGGAACATCCTTCCTGCATCTAGTCTGTCTATCCCTGTTAGAATTTTATAAGTTTCAATGAGATCCCCTCTCATTCTTCTAAACTCCAGCCCAATCGACATCATTCCTGCCATCCCAGGTATCAATCTGGTGAATCTTCGCTGCACTCCCTCCATGGCAAGAACATCCTTCCTCAGATAAGGCGACCAAAATTGCACACAATACTCAAGGTGTGGTCTCACCAAGGCCCTGTACAACTGCAGCAAGATATCCTTGCTCCTGTACTCAAATCCTTTTGCTATGAAGGACAACGTAGCATTTGCCTTCTTAAGTGCCTGCTGCACCTGCATGCTTACCTTTAGCAACTGGTGCACAAGGACACCCAGGTCTCGTTGCACTTCCCCTTCTCCCAATCTATTGCTGTTCAGATAATAATCTGCCTTCCTGTTTTTGCCACCAAAGTGGATAGCCTCGCATTTATCCACATTATATTGCATCTGCCATGCATCTGCCCAATCAGCCAACCTGTCAAATCATACTGGAGTTTCTTGGCATCCTCCTCACAGCACACATGCCCACCCAGCTTTGTGTCGTCTGCAAACTTGGAGATATTACATCTAGTTCCCTCGTCTAGATCATTAATATATATTGTGAATAGCTGGGGTCCTAGCACCGATCCCTGCGGTACCCCACTAGTCACTGCCTGCCACTCGGAAAAAGAGCCGTTTATTCCAACTCTTTGCTTCCTGTCAGCCAACCAGTTCTCTATCCAAGTCAGTACCTTACCCCCAATCCCATGTGCTTTAACTTTACACGCTAATCTCTTATCCAGCGCACTGTTGCGTCATGGCACAGAATGTCCTCTGGGTGGGGGACTTCAATGTCCATCACCAAGTGTGGCTCGGTCGTGGCTCGTGTTTATTCTCTTACTGCCGTGAGCCAGTCTGGCTGCTATGTCCTTCAGGACTCAGGCAGCTCGGTCAATCATGGTACTATTGAGTCACTGAGGACACCCCTTCATCGTGTCCTGTGCCCCTACCACCGTGCTAAATTGGATAGATTAAGAACACATCTAGCAGCTCAAAACTGGGCATCCATGAGGCGCTGGGCCCATCAGCAGCAACAGAATTTTATTCCACCATAATCTGTAACCTCATGGCCCGGCATATCCCTCATTCTACCATTACCATCAAACCAGCCCTGGTTCAATAATTAGTGTTGAAGAGAATGCCAGGAGCTGCACCAGGTGTACCTGAAATTCAGAAACCAACTTGGTGAAGTTACAACACAGGACTATATGTATGCTAAACAGCAGAAGCAGCATGCTATAGACAGAGCTAAGCCATCCCACACCCAATCGATCAGATCAAAGCTCTGCAGTCCTGCCACATCCAGTCTTGAATGGTGATGGACAATTAACAATTCACGGGAGGAGGAGGCTCCTTGAACATCCCCATCCTCAACGATGGCGGAGCACAGCACGTGAGTGCAAAAGACAAGGCTGAAGCCTTCGCAACCATCTTCAGTCACAACTGCCAAGTGGATGATGCATCTCGGCCTGCTCCTGAGGTCCCCACCTTCACTGAAGCCAGTCTTCAGCCAATTCACTTCACTCCACATGATATCAAGAACAGTAGAGCGCACTGGATACAGCAAAGACTGTGGGCCCTGGCAACATCCCAGCTGCAGAGCTGAAGACCTGTGCTCCAGAACTAGCTGCACCTCTAGCCAAGCTGATCCAGTACTGGCATCTACCCGACAACATTACAATTCATCAGAAAATAAGGCAGTCATGCAGCAAGACCTGGGCAATGTTCAGGTCGGGGATGATATGTGGCAAGTAACATTTGTACCACACAAGCACCAGACAATGATCATCGCCAACAAGAGAGAGTCTAACCAGCTCCCCGTGACGTTCAATGGCATTACCATCGTTGAATCCCCCACCATCAAATCCTGGGGTTCACCATTTACCAGACACTTAACTAGACCAGCCACTTAAATACTGTGGCTGCAGGAACTAGGCAGAAGCTGGGTATTTAGCGGCGAGTGTCTCACCTCCTGACTTCCCAAACCTTTCCACCACCTACAAAGCACAAGTCAGGAGTGTGATGGAATACTCTCCATGTCCTTGGATGAGTGCAGCTCCAACAACACTCAAAAACCTCAACACCATCCAGGACAAAGCAACCTGCTTGATTGGCATCCCATCCACCACCTTAAGCATTTACTGCCTCCTCCACCAGCACACTGTGGCTGCAGTGTGTTCAATCTACAAGATGTACTGCAGCAACTCAGCAAGGCTTCCACGACAGCACCTCCCAAACCTGCGGCCTCTATCACCTCAAAGAACAAGGGCAGCAAGGCTTCCACCACCACCTCCAAGTTCCCCTCCAAGTCTCACAGAATTCTGGAACTCCCTACCTAACAGCACTATGGGAGAACCTTCATAACACGGATTGCAGCGGTTCAAGAAGGCTGCTCACCACAACCTTCTCAAGGGTAACTAGGGATGGGCAATAAATGCTGGCCTTGCGAGTGATGCCCACATCCCGAAAATGAATAAATTAGAATTAAAAACGTGTTTTTTATATATTGTGTTTCTTGTTTTTCTTAATTGTAACTTAATTTTGCTTTAACCTTTTCCCGTTCTCGTGTCCTCTTTTTCTATTTACTTTTTTAGCCTCCACAGTCATTCTATTCCTAAGTCCCAGAGATTTGTTCCAACAAATTTGCCTTCGGCCTCAATCACGCTCTGCTTCTACTGGGTCTGGGCCCTCCACCTGGGTTCACAATTACAAAAAATAAACGGCAGAAAAGTCTATAAACTAAGGGAAGGAATCAAAGGAAGACCAGTCAGGTCAACCCGAGTTTTTGATACAGGAGATGGTAAAGGGATGTTCTGCTGCTGATGGGAGAAAAAGACCCAAGGGCAGTGCTGGTGACATTAGAGCAGATCCTCCTCCCACTCATGAAGTGCCAAAGACTGGATTCTACATCAGTCGCATGAAGCTTTCCATGGCTATGGAAATGTCATCTAAGTACTTCAGAGGGACAGGGCCTTGTGTCCCCAATCTGGCCCAGCATTAACAGGAATGGTGACTAACAGAGCCAGAAGTTACCACTTGTGTCTCCAAAGAGTTATGGGTGAGGTAAAAGAGGAGAAAATGTTCTCTATAAATTTCCCCACTGATTCAGCGTTGGCCAGTGTCTGTACATTGGTCAGCTCTGTACCATCAGCCTCTGGAGAGGAAACATAACAATAAACTGAATTTAAACAAATTGGATGTTAGAAACAAATGGCGCGATTCACTGTAAGTCCAGCTAATGGGGCCAACCCACTCCATAATCAGCAGTGGGAAAGTGAAAGTGGGAAATGTTGATACTCCTATTCAGTCCATGGCACAGCACATTCGTGCTTGTGTCCCGGTTATTATAGATTAGTATCTTCCTTCCTTCATTTTTTCCTTCCTTCCTGCAGGATCAAATTTAATCTGTCTATAATTCAGATCTTCCCATTAATCAATAGTTCAGTGCTATTTGTCTTTGTCCTGTTTGGTTTCCAATACCTTTGTAACAGGCCTCAATATGTGTTCATCTGGAATTGACTGTTACTCCTCTGGAGCTGGAGGCACTCAGGATTAATTGTGGACACAAACATTTCTGACACATGTATCTGGTATGAATACACCATGATCTGAGGAACCTCATTTTGTTCAGAATCCAGCTCCTCAAAGCTTTACATTTTCTGATTCTTTGCTTCACCATCTCTTGTGTCGAGTGACTGACTGTCTTTTGCAGCAGAGCTGCCGTTGCCTCCCTCCACAGGGGAACTCCAGCATTTCTCGATCTTTCACAGCACAGCAACAGGTGTGGGCAAGATGGATGTTGATGAGTGTGGCTGCACATGTCCTACCTCTTTGGTGTCACTCTCTTGTCACATGTCTAGTGCTGGAAATGCGCTGTCAGGAAATGCGTGACATCTGAAGGACAGCCCTGGTTTTCAAAGCTGAGCTGAAATAAAAAAATTGAAGAGGTCAAAGGTGGGAAATTCCTTAGGCTTGCCGTCACACACCCGCAATATTCCAACTGCAACCACAAGAAAATGATAAAGTAGGATGGGTGCGGACAGGGGTTCATCTCTAGAGGTTGTTAATGTACCTGCAGAGTTAGTGTCGCACCATCCCAGGGTCAGCTCCTGTGTTTGGGATGTTTTGTGCTCTCGTGCTGATCTCTGTGAGTACGCAGAAAGTATCTGAGTTCAGGCCAGTGCTGGGTATATGAAAGAAATAGTCAATGAAAGTATCAGTCAATCTCAGTTAATGCAGAGTAAAGCTCCCTCTACACTGTCTCATCAAACACTCACAGGGAAGGTACAGCACGGGTTAGATACAGAGTAAAGTTCCTTCTACAGTGTCCCATCAAACACTCCCAGGCCTGGTATAGCACTGGTTAGATACAGAGTAAAGCCTCCCACTTTACATTACCATCTAACACTCCCAGGCCAGGTACAGTACAACTTAGATGAAGTGTAAAGCTCTCTCTAAATTGGTTGATCACACACAGCCAACTCAGATCCAGCATGTTTTAAATTCAGCGTACAGCTCCTCTGACACTACCCAATGAAGCACACCAGCTCAGGTACAGCATGGGATGAACTTAGAATAAAAATCCCTCTACATGTAAGTGTCAGGCAGTCCCAGGTATGATTAGGCACTTTACAGCCTTCCGTACTCAATATCGAGTTCAACAATTTCAGATCATAACCTCGGCCCCCATTGCATTTTTACTTATATTTTTTATCCACACCTTTGTTTTGGCCCCCCCCTTTTTTTTCTCTCCCACATGGCAGCTGTCTCCCATTCTGCCAGCGCATTTCACACCTAATCTAGAGCCGTCTTTTGTCTCCACTAGTCCTATCACCACCTCGTCTCGTTTTGAATACCTCTTTGGGTTAAGGCGCCAAACTGGCGCCAAGTTCGCATGGGCGCTGGTTTTGGCGCAGCGTTCGAAGCTGTAGCGATCGTCAGAAATTCAGTTGAAGTGCCCCTAGAGGGAGACGGGGCGAGGCTCGAGGCGCTCCGCGTCCCTCTTAGGGCGCTGAAACTGAATATCGCAGCGCAACGTGCCGCAGCGCCATACGCTGCGACACGGCATGCTGTGGTACTGCAGGCCTTCCTCCCACTGTTAAGGGGGAGGGGCCTGCAACAGCGCAAACCCCGATCGCGAGGTCCGGCAAAAGAGCCCGGCACCAAGGAGAAGTGCCGGGCTCTCGGGAAACAGCCGGCAATGCCGCGGGGGGGGGGGACCAGGAGGCCGGGGACGGAGGTGCTGGCAGGCAGCCGCCGAAAAAGCGGCCGCCCTGCACCTCCACCTTAACTTGCGCCTCTGCCGGCGCAAGAAGGCCCTGTGAACCGGGCGCGGGTAGCGAACAGCGCTACAGCGGCGTTCGCTACCAAATATCGCGTTCGGGGCGCGAATGGGGCGCTGCGCACACCGATGACGTCATCGGTGGTGGCGCAGCACAAATGGCTAACGCCACCATTAGCGCCCCTGCTGAATATCGCGGGAGGCGCAGCCAGTGGCGCTACAGCCACTGACTGCCTCTTTAAGCGCTAACAGGTGGTGCTACTCACCCAATTTTTCCCCCAATGTCTCTTCACTTCTCTTTTGTTCTCTCTCAGCTCCCAAACTGGCCTTTTAATTTGTTTCATTTCCTGTGCTTTTTCAGTCTTGACAAAGGGTTTCGACCTGAAACGTTGACTCTATTTCTCTCTCCACGGATGTTGCCTGGCCTGCTGAGTTTTTCCAGCATTTTCTGTTGTTGTTCCAGGTATGGGCTAGCTTTACATACAAGTTGAGCTCAATTGTACTTGTCGCATCAAAGGCAGTCCCTTATGGCATTTATCGAAGAAGCACCCAGTAGATGGTTAGACTCTCACCGTGGCAAAATCCTGGACTGATGGGATCCTCAGTAAAGTTCCTCACCTTTACAATCATTGTTGGGGCTTCTTGTTTCATCCCGTCTTTGACATTGAGGGTCTTGGTCCCACCAGATCTGCTCTGTGAATCCAGCGACATTTCTCCAGTCCCAGTTAGTGTGATGATGATTTGGCTCCACTCTCTCCACCCTCCTGAGATACTCTTCACTACATGAAACATTTAATATAAAAATTAATATTAATTCTAGAATCTGTAATTGGAATACATTCGGTCTATTTTTGTTGCTATGATTATATTTAATTTGAATGTATTTGTAATGAATGACATTTGGTTGAATTACTTACCTTAATATTAAATTGTTCTTTCCTTTCCCCTATTTATAAGGACTAAACTCACTGGCAGTGTCAGCTGCCAAGTCCAGCTCATCCCACAGTGACCCACTGATGCTGTGTAACCAGGGGTGTAAACCTGTCTCCAGGTGACATCACAAAGGAGCCAGGAAACATGTCACAAAGCAGCCCAAGCCCCTCCCACTCAAGGTATTACAGGGTCACATGACCAGTCTCTGCTCCTGGTGTGCAGTCTCACTGGGCATAAAAGCAGGTTGTACAATCAGTCCCTTCTCCAACCCTGGATATTACAGCCTCCTTTGTGCCTTGAAACAAGCCTATTCCCTGTAACAGGAAGGGTGCCACAGGCAATAAGTGGAGGGATCTTCATGGGTATCAAGTGGTGGGATCATCGGAGCACTGGTGTGCAGTCTCACTGGGCATGAACGCAGGTTATACAATCAATCCCGTCTCCAACCCTGCTCCCATGTACTGAGACTCCAGTCAGGGAGCACAGACTCCCAAAATTACCACTGATAAATTATCCCTCCCATCTTCCAAATGTGAGGTCCCACTATTCAAAGACCCCCATGTCTACCTCTTGCTTTATACACCAGAAAGTCTCCCCTCTCTTTATATCAGCCAATGTGTCTCCCTCCTGCTTTGGCAGAGTGAGGCAGTTTGTGGGAATGGTGTTTGGGATGAGGCAACGATATTACATCCTCCTTTGTGCTCTGAAACAAGTCTATTCCCTGTAACAGGAAGGGCATCATAGGCAATAAGTGGTGGGATCTTCAGGGTATCAAGTGGTGGGATCATCAAAGGATTAATTTGAGGGTGCATCATGGACAATAATGGGGTAAAGCTCCCTCTGTACTATCCCATAAGACACTCCCAGGCCAGGTACAGCACAGTTTAGGTACAGACTATAGCTCCCTCTACACTGTCCCATTAAACACTCCCTGGGCAGGCAGAGCACGGGATAGGTACAGAGTAAAGCTTGATCTACACGATCCCATCAAACACTCCCAGAGGCAGGTGCAGCATGGGTTAGATACAGAAGAAAGCTCCATCTACAATAGCCCATCAAACATGGCCAGGCTGTGCTCCTGGTGTGCCGTCTCACTGGGCATGAACGCAGGTTGTATATTCAGCTCCGTCTCCAACCCTGCTCCCATGTACTGAGACTCCAGTCAGGGAGCACAGACTCCCAAAATTACCACTGATAAATTATCCCTCTAATCCACGAAATGTGAGGTTCCACTATTCAATGGCCCCCATGTCTACCTCTTGCTTTATACACCAGAAAGTCTCCCCTCTCTTTATATCAGCCAGTGTGTCTCCCTTCTGCTTTGGCAGAGAGAGGCAGTTTGTGGGAATGGTGTTTGGGATGAGGCAACGATATTACATCCTCCTTTGTGCTCTGAAATAAGTCCATTCCCCGTAACAAGAAGGGTGTCATAGGCAATAAGTGGAGGGATCTTCAGGGGTATCAAGTGGTGGGATCATCGGAGCATTAATTGGAGGGTGCATCATGGACAATAATGGGGTAAAGCTCCCTCTATACTATCCCATAACACACTCCCAGGCCAGGTACAGCACAGCTTAGGTACAGAGTATAGCTCCCTCTACACTGTCCCATCAAACACTCCCTGGGCAGGCAGAGCACAGGTTAGATACAGAGTAAAGCTTGATCTACACTATCCCATCAAACACTCCCAGGGCAGGTACAGTATGGGGTTAGATAGTGAGTAATGCTCCATCTACACTTTCCCATGAAACACTCCCAGCCAGGGCAGGCCGAGCACGGGTTAGATACAGAGTGAAGCTCTCTCTAAATTGGTTGACCAAGCACAGCCAACTCAGATCCAGCATGTGTTAAATGCAGCGTGCAGCTCCTCTGAAACTATCCAATGAAGCACACCAGCTCAGGTACTGCATTGTAAGAACACAGAATAAAACTTCATCTACATGTAAGTGTCAAGCACTCCCAGCTGAGGTATTGGCGAGCTTCACACACGGGTTAAGCTCAGGTCAACTTGTCACAGCAAAGGTTGAGCCTTATGGCAACTGTCAGACAGCTCCCAGTAGTAGCTGGTTAGACTCTCACCTCTGGAGTTCTTGTTCCCACCAGGTCTGCTCTGTGAATCCAGCGACCATTTCCAGTCCCAGTTAGTGTGATGATGATTCGACTTCTCTCTCTCCACCTTCCAGAGATTCACTTCACTCCAAGAATCTTTTAAAATATAAGTGATAAATATTTATTCTAGAATCTGTATTTGGAATACAGTGCGACTATTTTTGTGACTATGATTATATTTAATGTGAATATAATTGCAATTGATGACATTTGGTTGAATTACTTACTTTCATATTACATTGTACTTTCCCTTCCCCCTATTTATATGGACTAAACTCACTCACAGTGTCAGCTGCCAAGTTCAGCTCCTCCAACAGTGACTCCCACTGATCCTGTGTAATCAGGGGCGTAAACCTGTCTCCAGGTGACATCACAAAGGAGCCAGGAACTGTTGTATCCGTGTGTTAATGGAGACACGGAATGCAGGAGTTGGTTTCACAGGTGTTTACTGAACAAAGTCTGGAGGTGAACTAACAGATACAAGACACTATACAGGCTTATATAGCCCGAGTGGCCATTACCGGCATTACAGTACACAGGGGGCTCTTAAAGGCACATACACCACAATTCCTCCCCTTTTAGACAACCAGTACAGAACAATTTAAGTAATCATTAATTAACATGTTACAAGAACAACAATCTACACATTTGCTGCAGTTAATCAATTATAAGTCAGTCTCTCTGGAGGCTTCCTGACTCGGTCCGGATAACGCCTTGGTGGTGTAGTAGTTTCTGGTGGTGTAGTAGGTTCTTTTGGCAAGATCGATTCGGCTTGAATGCCAGTGTCGGGTTCATCTGGTTCCAGTATCACCGGATCGGAGGTAGATACTATGGGTATCTCTGCTTCATCATTAGATGTATAGAGTTGTGGTGTAGGTTGTCCCTTTTCGGATGACTCTATGATCTGGTCAGCATGGCGCCTTATTATGCTTTCTCCAATGTCCACGGTATACATCAGCGGTCCTAGTCGTGTGCAAATAGTTCCAGGCTGCCATTTCTCGGTACGGTAGTCCCGGGCCAAAACTTGTTGACCTATCTGGAAGGTTCTAGTTGGCCTTTCATTCATGCCTTGAAATTGCCGGTTCTCCACATCCCTTCTGATGTTTGGCTTGATCAAATCCAGCCGGCATCTTAGGCTTCTATTGAAGAACATCATGGCGGGAGTTTGGTTTGTAACCACATGTGTTGCATTCCTGTATGCAAACAAGAAGTTATCTACCTTATGCTGTAGATTTATGTCTTCATTACCCATGGCCTTTATGGCCTTCTTGAAGGTCTGGACAAACCTTTCAGCCAATCCATTGGTGGCGGGATGGTATGGGGCGGACGTGTAGTGCTTAACCCCATTGTTTTTTAAGAACTTCCTGAATTCTTCGGACACAAATTGCGGTCCATTATCAGAACAGATCTGTTCCGGCAGCCCATTCCTGGCAAATATGGTCCTTAATACTGTGATGGTTTTTTCCGTGGTGGTGGAGGACATCTTTATTACCTCCGGCCACTTGGAGTGTGCATCAACCGCGATTAAGAACATTGAGTCCATAAATGGACCAGCAAAGTCGATGTGTACCCTTTGCCATGGAGATGAGGGCCACTCCCATTGATGTAGAGGGGCTTGTGGTGGGGCGTTTTGGACCTTCTGGCATCCTAGGCAGCTCTTGGTCATTTCTTCGATGTCTCCATCGATACCTGGCCACCACACAAACGCTCTGGCTAGGCTCTTCATTTTCACTCCACCCAGATGCCCCTCGTGAAGCTCTTTTAGCACTTTATCCTGGAGTTTGGGTGGAATCACCACTCTGGATCCACACATCAAGGTTCCTCGGCACACTGACAGCTGTTCTCTTCTTTGCGAGAATGCTGGCAACAGTGGATCGCCATGTGCTGGCCATCCCTTCACCGTTAAATCGTAGACTCGTGAGAGAGTCGGGTCATTTCTCGTTTCCTTTTCAATGGCAGAATTTGTTACTGGTAGACATTCCACTATGGTTGAGTGGAACATCTCCACTGGGTCCACTGTAGGTGCCTCTTCTACCGTTGGCAACGGTAGGCGCGATAAACCATCAGCATTCCCATGCTGTTTTCATCCTTTGTATTCTATGTCATATTGGTGTGCCCCTAGGAAAAGGGACCACCTCTGTAGCCTTTGCGCTGTCATAATGGGAACACCCTTTCTAGGGTTAAATATGGAGACGAGGGGTTGATGGTCAGTCAACAAGGTAAATTTTTGCCCGTGTAGGTAATGGTTGAATTTCTTAACTCCCCATACCAGGCTGAGTGCTTCCCTGTCGATCTGGGCATAGTTATGCTCAGCTGAGTTCAATGAGCGTGACGCAAAAGCTATCGGCCGCTCCGAGCCATCAGGGAATCTATGCAATAATACCGCTCCTACGCCGTAAGGGGATGCATCGCACGCCAGTCTGATTGGCAGTGATGGGTTGTAATGAGCCAAAACTTCCTTGGACGTGATCAAGCCTTTGCATTTATGGAAAGCACGTTTACAGTCTTCGCTCCATTTCCAAATTACTCCCGTTTGTAGCAGTTCGTTAAGAGGGTGCAGAACAGTTGACAAGTTCAGTAAAAATTTATGATAGTAATTTATCAACCCCAAGAACGACCTTAATTGTGAGACATTTTCAGGTGCTGGGGCTTTTATGATCGCTTCAATTTTTTCAGGTGACTTATGCAACCCTTCCTCGTTAATTATGTGGCCACAATATGATATTTGTTTCTGGAAAAATTTGCACTTGGAGCGATTTGCTCATAGGCCCCGTTCTCTCAGCCTAGTGAGCACCTGCTCCAAATTGGCAAGGTGCTCATTGTCGTTTTCTCCTGTTATAAGGATGTCGTCTAGGTAGCATTGAGTCCCCGGAATCCCTTGGAGGACTTGCTCCATAGCTCTTTGCCAGATAGCTGGAGCTGATGCTACTCCGAAAACCAGTCGATTGTACTGGTACAGACCTTTGTGTGTATTTATCGTGAGATATTTTTTAGAGGCCTCTTCAACCTCCATCTGTAGATATGCCTGTGCCAAGTCAATTTTGGTGAAACGTTTCCCTCCGGATAGTGAGGCGAAAATATCTTCTATCCTCGGAAGAGGATACTGTACCGTGCGAAGGACCAGGTTTACCGTCACCTTGAAGTCTCCACAGATGCGAATTTTTCTCTGTTCTTCAGATTTATTATTATTCAATGCTTTCTTCATGACTGGAACGATGGGTGTTGCCCACTCGCTCTAATCTATTTTGGATAATACGCCTGCATTTTCCAAATTCTCCAGCTCTGCCTCGACTGCTGGACGAATTGCGTATGGCACTGGTCTTGCTTTAAAAAACTTGGGAATTGCTGCATCTTCCACTTTTATTGAGGCGGTGATGCCTTTCAAGGTTCCTAGTTTCTCTTGAAACACTTCTTTGGCGTTGGCCAAGATGTCTTTTAATCGTTCAGGTATGACGTCATCATCGGTTTTTTTCTTACTGGTCACCGTCAGTGCCTGAATGGAGTGCCAGTCAAAACGTATTTTCCTGATCCATTCACGTCCTAACAGCGGTGGGCCACCATCTTGTTGAATGTATAAATACAACTTTTGTATTTCCTTGCCGTTGTATACAACAGGCACCCTTATTTTTCCTTTGGGGTATACTTTCTGCCCCGTATATGTTTTTAAGATAATGGATGTGTCTTTTAAAGGGATATGCGGAAATAGCCTCTCGTAATCCCGTCGATTTATTACGGTCAGAGCTGATCCTGTATCTAGCTCCATTTTAACTGGGGACCCTGCTATCGTGAGGGTAACCCAAATGGTCTGGTAATCATCTTTGGCAAGTACATTATGTAATTTGAGACAGCGTAGTCTCTTGTTTTCGGAGTCGCTATCGGTCTTCTGGTCTTTGGAGCTACTGTCCGTCATCATTTGTACCTTTCTGTACTTTTCTTTATTGATTTTTTTTTTCCTGTCTGTGGATTTATTTTGTCCAGATCGGCATACCCGTGCAATGTGTCCAATCTTTCCGCATTGCCTGCATGCTTTGTCCTTGAACCAGCAGTCCCTCTGGTCATGGGTGGATCTGCCGCAGCAATAACATCTCTCAAAACCCTGTGTCATTTCATGGGTGCCGAAGTCCTGTGTTTTTTGTTGTATTTCTGCAGCTCCTCTTGCGGCTGCTTCGTATGATACAGCCATACTGAAAGCCTTGTCCAGTGTTAAATCTTTTTCAGAAAGCAGCCTTTTCTGTGTTCCTTCACTTAAGAGACCGCAGACGAATTTGTCTCGAAGATAATCTGCTAGTCCTGCCCCGAATTGGCAGTGTTTTGATAGCTTTTTTAATTCGGTGAGGTAATCAGCGTTACTTTCATTCTTGTGTTGATTTCTCTTGAAGAATTTGAATCGTTCCGCTATCAGCAGCGGTGTTGGGTTTAAGTGCTCCTGTAGGGTATCAACAATTTCTTTAAAATCCTTGTCCTTTGGTTTGGCTGGAGTGATTACATTTCGTAACAGCCCGTATGTCTTTGCGCCCATTAGATTCAGCAGTACTGAAGCTTTTTTTTCATCTTCTATTCCATTTGCAGTGCAATATACCTCCACTCTTTCCACATATGTGGTCCAATCCTCTATCTCACTATCAAAAGCATCAATATTGCCAGATTTAGGCATTTTAGAAAAGATATGGCACTTCCCGCGCTTTTCTTTCTTTTCTGCAGAAAAGATAAGGCGCTTCCCGCGCTTTCCCGCCGCTGCTGCCGATGACAACGCTGTTTCCCGCGGTTTCCGTTCTTTTTTTATTTATTTATTTACAGTTGGAGACTCGTTCCCGCCGGACTTTCTCTGTAGGTCTGAACGCCGACCTTTTTGCAGCGCCGGCCGTCTCCCGAGTGCTCCCTCCCCGTCTGTTACTGCTTGCCTCCGCTTTTGCTGTTTGGCCCAGCTGTAAAACCAGCCGCTGGAGCCCCAGCCTGATGCCCAGGAAGGATTAGCGCAGTACCTGCCACCAGCTTGGCCAGCTGGTGAAACCAAAGCTTTTTTTCACTTTCTTGATTCTTCTGGACGCCAGAGGAATCAATGTCCTTGAGGTGCTGCCGAATTGCAGGTAAGTCTGTTTCCACTTCATCGCCACTGTTGTGTCTGTGTGTTGATAGAGACACTGAAGACAGGAGTTGGTTCATAGGTGTTTACTAAGCAAAGTCTGGAGGGGTACTAACGGATATAACACAATATACAGGCTTATATAGCCCGAGTGGCCATTACCGGCATTACAGCACACATGGGGCTCTTAAAGGCACATACACTACACCACCCATCTACCTCTGCTGGTTCTACATCTCAATATCCACCTCCTCTTTGAAACCAACATACTCATTTAGTATCACTCTATTCCCTGACTCTCAAATACAAGTTTGCTTCCTTGTCTCTTGGTGGTTCTGCATCTACCTGGCTTTTCCTATTAAGAATAATATACCTATACAAAGATGGCTAGTTGTTGCCTCTTTTGTTCTTTTTGCTCATTTTCGTACATACATCCTCCTAGCTTTTCTAGTCTTCCTTGTTGTAGTTTTCCTATCTATGCTCTATATTTGTCCTGGCTTTCATTTTTATTATCTGCGTCGGTTCTTTTTTCAGTTTCAAATTTGATCTACTTCCCCTTATTCATCTTTAGGACCCCAACCTTCGGTGCCCTGCCTTTGTCCTTACTGGAATGTGCCTGATTTGCACCTTTCCCATTACTGATCTGAGATTCTATTTGCCAGCTTTTCCTTCCATTTTGTTTGGGCAATGTCTCTTATTAACTCGTTACAATTTGCTTTTTCCAGTCAAGTACCCCTGGCCCTCAGCTTTTCATTTTCCTTTTCCAACTCTTACACTGAACCTAATTATATTGTGATCATTGCCCTACTTCTGGGTTGTCTACTCGCTCTGCTTAATTATACAGAACCAGGGTCAAGCAATGCTGCCTTCCTTGTTGGAATAGCAATATACCGACTGAGAAAACAATCCTGAACACACTGCAAAAAAACTCAATTTCCTTTCCACAAACATTTCTCCTATCCCAGCCTAACTTTTGATAGTTAAAATCTCCTAAAATTATAACTCTTATCATAACACATGCCCCTCTGCAAATTTCACCTAAAATTTCCTTTCCTTTGTCTGGCAGTCTATCATATATCCTCATTAATGTGACTTTCCTGCTCCTTCTGGCCCCACAGAAATCTCTTCAAAAACTTGTACTTAATTTTTTCTGAGCAGTATGCAGCAGTTCCTTTAAGGACCACTGGTGAGGCTGCTGTATGCCTGGTTCCAATGGGTGTAGTGTGCATGGTCCCATTTCCGCCCAATGGTACCTCAAAATCACATTGGGATCCTATGTACGTCACAGGACCCTGATTAGTATACACTCCCTATCACTTAAATGCACAGGGGCATAGATTCAAGGTAAGGGGCAGGAGGTTTAGAGGGGATTTGAGGAGGAACTTTTTCACCCAGAGGGTGGTTGGAGTCTGGAACTCACTGCCTGAAAGGGTGGTAGAGGCAGGAACCCTCACAACATCCAAGAAGCATTTGGATGAGCACTTGAAATGCCATTGCATACAAGGCTATGGACCAAATGCTGGAAAATGGGATTAGATTGGACAGGGCTTGATGGACGGCGCAGACACGATGGGCCGAAGGGCCTCTTTCTGTGCTGTATAACTCTATGACTCTATGACATGTTTAAATTGGGTAAATAACACTAGCCAATTTGTCATTACCATTATTGTAAATGACAAAGTTGGCGCTAACAGCGTCGGTTATTTCGGGCAGAAACAGGTGTTCAGTGAGTAGTTTGCACCTTGTTAAGGTGCAATTACCTGTTATGCTTCTCTGTGTGGAGCCAGACGAGGAATTCAGGTGAAGAGAAGCTGGGCGAAGTTGACTGATCTCTGCGGACAGCATCAGTCTGGAAGCGCCAGTGAGGAGTTCGTGGTTCTTTGCCATGTCCCATCAGTGTGAGAATCATGCAAAAATTTTACAGAATGATTAGTGTGCCTGGCACCAGAGAATAGCGTGAGTGGGTTGGAATTTTTGCGCGCTGGGCTCCAGCAGTGCCTCCCGTGTTCCTGATTAATACAGGAGAGTTAATCAGCGATGGGGGAGATTAACGGGCTTTTAATGGAACCATTAAACATCCACCGTGTATAGAGGGGAAATCGCGTTAACACTGACGCGCCCACTGTAAGCAGCGGGGACTGTACTAAAAGTAGGTTCCCGCCTGAAACAGGTGAAAGGCCCTGGCGAGAACAGCAGTGGCCAGACTGGGACTGGGAAGAGGGCAGAAGGTGGTACACTGCCATTATCATCCTGTTCCTGCTGGGCAGGAGGCCGTGAAAATCAACTCCATATACAAGAAGTCAATTTCCTCTGAGCACACATTCCTTTACAAAATTTTCAAGGTTTTGCTCGAAATAGCAATTTCAGGAAATCTTCCCACTATGTTTGTGTAATGTATATACCTTTAAGGGTGGAACTATGTTTTACAGCTCATGTATACTGCAGTACCGGCAGTGACCACACCTGTCTATAGCACTGAGTAGTAATCTGTACAGATCAGTTGCAGTGTGAGCCACGTTGAGTAAACACCTGTTGTACCGTTCTCCGCAGTCTGTGTCTTATTATACATGGATGCAACATTGGCGACGAGGCAGGTTCGAACCTACCTGCAACTCTGCATCACCTCCCGGGGATTCGTTCCTGGAGATCAGTGGATTGGAGGTCAAGGCCAGAGACTTGGGCGTCGACCACGGGCAACCGCCCAGTCATCCAGCAGAGACTCGAGAATTGCAGGGGAGGCTGTCGAGAGCCAGGCTTGGCTTTCCAGTCGAGGTGGTCCAGCGAAACGGGCTGGCAACAGGTAGTGCGCAGACCCTTCCCGGACAGCGGCGGGCTAGAGCCCGACCGAGCGGCACAGCAAGGGTCCGAGCAGCGTCGAAGAGAGGGAGAGAGAGACGCGCAGAAACCCGCGAGGCACCGCAATTGCCACGAGGACCGCCGAGAGCGGCGTTGGCAACAACGCAGGAGAAGCGCGCGAAACCTACAGGGCGCCACCATTGCCACGAGAACCGCCGGGAGCGGCATTGGCAGCAGCGGGGGAGGAAGGAAAGCGCGGGAGATGCTATTTTAAGCCATTGGGAGACGCCATTTTAAACCACACCCAAAATGCCGAAGAGCGGCAGTATCACCGCATTTGACAATGAAGTCGAAGATTGGACTACATATGTCGAACGAATAGAGGTGTACTGCAAGGCAAATGAGGTGTCAGATGACAAGAAAGCGTCGGTATTGTTAAATTTAATGGGTGCAAAGATGTATGGTTTATTACGAAATCTAGTAACCCCAACGAAGCCAATGGAAAAGAGTTTTGAAGACATAGTAACGATACTAAAGGAACATTTAAACCCCACACCGCTGCTGATAGCAGAAAGATTCAAGTTTCACAAACGGAACCAGCATAAGGATGAAAGCAATGCTGATTATTTAACGGAACTGCGCAAACTATCGAAACACTGCCAGTTTGGAGCGGGACTGGCAGATACCTTAAGGGACAAGTTTGTGTGTGGGCTTCAAAGTGAAGGAACCCTGAAACGGCTTTTATCTGAAAAGGACCTTACGCTGGAAAAGGTTTTCAGCATTGCGGTATCATATGAAGCAGCAGCACGGGGCGCTGCAGAGATACAACAGAGACCGCAAGAATATGGCACAAACAAAATGTCATATGGAACAGAGAATTGCTATCGCTGCGGCAGAACAACACACGACCAGAATGATTGCTGGTTCAAAGACAAAGTGTGCAGACAGTGTGGAAAAGTAGGACATATAGCACGAGTCTGCAGGTCGGGAAAGAAAACCAGCGATAAGAAACCTACCAAAGGAAAGTACAAGAAGGTGCATAAGATGACGGAGAATAGTTCAGATGAACAAAAGAGTGATAACGACTCCGAATGCAGGGAACTGAATTGTCTGAAACTACATAATGTGATCACAATGGAGGATCACCGAACCATTTGGGTCACTCTCAAGTTAGCAGGAGTCCAGGTAAAGATGGAATTGGACACAGGATCAGCCCTAACAGTCATAAACCGACGGGACTATGAGCGGCTATTCTCACACATACGCTTGAGAGACACAAAAATTATTTTGAAGACGTACACGGGGCAAAAAGTCTACCCCAAAGGAAAAATAAGGGTGACCGTTATATATAACGGTAAGGAAACACCAAAACTAGACCTGTATGTATTGCAAGATGGAGGACCACCATTACTGGGATGTGAATGGGTCTGGAAAATACAAATGGATTGGCATTCCATACAGGCACTGACTGTGGCTGACAAAAAGGATGACGACGTCACACCTGGGCGACTGTCAAAGATCCTAACTGACGCGAAAGAAGTGTTCCAGCAAGGACTCGGAACACTAAAAGACATGACAGCGACGATTAAAATTGAAGAAAACGCAAGCCCAACATTTTTTAAGGCCAGACCGGTACCTTATGCATTCCGCCCAGCCGTCGAAGCAGAGCTGGAGAGTCTGGAACATTCAGGTGTACTGTCCAAGGTAGACTGGAGCGAGTGGGCTACACCCATCGTCCCTGTGATGAAAAAGTCGTTGAGCAGCACGCCTGGGGAACCAAGGAAGGTTCGCATCTGTGGGGACTTTAAGGTAACAGTCCTTCACACTGTACAATATCCACTTCTGCGGATTGAAGATATTTTCGCCTCGCTATCTGGAGGGAAACGCTTCACTAAGATTGATCTGGCCCAGGCGTATCTGCAAATGGAGGTAGAAGAAGCATCAAAAAAATACCTCACAATCAACACCCATAAAGGTCTCTACCAATACAACCGGCTGGTATTCGGGGTAGCATCAGCTCCGGCTATTTGGCAGAGGGCAATGGAACAAGTCCTGCAAGGGATCCCAGGGACCCAGTGTTATTTGGATGACATCCTGGTCACGGGCGAAAATGACAGTGATCACCTTGCCAACCTGGAGCAGGTGCTCACTAGATTGCAGGAATATGGGCTCCGAGCTAACCGCCCCAAATGCAAGTTTTTTAGAAAACAGATCTCGTATTGTGGCCACGTTATCGATAAAGAGGGGTTACATAAGTCCCCAGAGAAGATTGAGGCAGTAGTCAAGGCTCCAGCACCGGAAAATGTGTCACAACTGAGGTCGTTCCTCGGGCTGGTAAACTACTACCATAAGTTCTTGCCAAATTTGTCTACAATACTACACCCACTGAACACCCTACTGCAAACTGGGGTGCCATGGAAGTGGAGTGACGAATGTAGACGAGCTTTCCAGAAGAGCAAAACACTAATCACATCGAAAGAGGTATTGGCCCATTACAACCCGGCATTACCAATTCGGTTGGCATGTGATGCATCACCCTACGGCATTGGAGCGGTGCTGTCGCACAAATTCTTGGACGGCTCAGAGAGGCCAATAGCCTTTGCGTCATGATCACTAACCTCAGCTGAGCGTAACTACGCCCAGATTGACAGGGAGGCCCTCAGCCTAGTGTGGGGAGTGAAAAAGTTCAATCACTATCTGCACGGGCAGAAATTCACCTTGCTGACTGATCACCAGCCTCTTGTCTCCATTTTTAATCCGAAGAAGGGCGTTCCGGTGATGACTGCGCAATGACTACAAAGATGGTCACTTTTTCTAGGGGCGCACTACTATGAGATTGAATATAAGGGCACGAAACAGCATGGAAATGCTGATGGGCTATCACGCCTGCCACTGCCTACTGCGGAGGAAGCACCAGCAGTGGATCCTGTCGAAATATTCCATTTGACTATAGTTGAATACCTACCGGTAACTAACGCTTGTATCGAAAAGGAAACCCGAAATGACCCGACACTGTCTCGGGTATATGATTTGACGGTGAAGGGATGGCCAGCACATGGTGACTCACTGTTGCCAGCATTCTCGACAAGGAGAGAACAGCTGTCAGTGTGCCGGGGGACCTTGATGCGTGGATCCCGAGTGGTAATTCCACCCAAGTTAAGGGATAGAGTGCTCAATGAGCTTCCTGAGGGTCATCTGGGAGGGGTAAAAATGAAAAGCCTAGCCAGGGCTTATGTGTGGTGGCTGGGAATCGATAAAATAATCGAGGACCTGACCAAGAGCTGCTCAGGATGCCAGAAAGTCCAAAATGCACCACCACAGGCCCCTCTACACCCATGGGAGTGGCCCTCATCTCCATGGCAACAGGTGCATATTGATTTTGCTGGTCCATTCATGGACTCAATGTTTTTAATAGCCGTGGATGCGCACTCGAAATGGCCTGAGGTCATCAAAATGTCCTCCACCACCACGGAGAAAACTATTGCAGTCCTACGGACCATTTTTGCCAGGAATGGCTTGCCAGAACAGATTTGCTCCGACAACGGACCACAGTTTGTGTCCGAAGAGTTCCGGAGGTTCTTGAAAAAGAATGGGGTAAGGCATTACACATCTGCCCCGTATCATCCAGCCACAAATGGATTGGCTGAGAGGTTCGTACAAACCTTTAAGAAGGCAATAAAGGCTATGTACAATGACAACATTCCGCTGCAGCACAAGGTGGACAATTTCCTGTTCGCCTACCGGAATGTGACACATGCAGTCACCAACCAGGCCCCAGCCATGATGTTCTTTAACCGAAGGTTGAGATCTCGCCTGGATTTGCTCAGACCAAACGTACGAAGATATGTTGAGAGTAAGCAATTCCAGCACATCCATGAGAAGCCAACAAGGAGCTTCAATGTAGGGCAACCAGTCTTGGCCCACGATTACCGAACAGAAAAATGGCAGCCAGGAACGATATACACACGGCAGGGCCCACTAATGTACACAGTGGATGTTGGGGAGAGCATCGTGAGATGCCATGCTGACCAGATTCTAGAGTCACAGGAACAAGTCAACCCCATGCCTCGCCCATACGTACCTGGTGATGAACCCGATGTACAGGTCGCATCTACCCCAGAAACAATAGCATCGGAAGCTGATGAACCAACCGACGACAGGGGGCCAGAATCGCCTCCGCACCAAGAGCAAGACACTCGGGAAAGGCGCTATCCAGAAAGGATCAGGAAGCCTCCCCAAAGACTGAATATATAAATAGACTATTTTCAGCTAATGTTGCATGTTAACAGTGTTAATTGTAATTAGTTTGATATTTAATTGTTAAATGAGTGTTATGGTACTGTTAATCTAAAAGGGGAGGAATTGTAATGTATATACCTTTAAGAGGGGAACTATGTTTTACAGTTCATGTATACTGCAGTACCGGCAGTGACCACACCTGTATAAAGCACTGAGTAGTAATCTGTACAGATCAGTTACAATGTGAGCCACGTTGAGTAAACACCTGTTGTACCGTTCTCCGCAGTCTGTGTCTTATTATACACGGACGCAACAGTTTGCAACGTCACTAATGTGACCAGATTGGTTATCTCTATTACTACGGTGGGGTTATTGTAAACAACAACAACTTGTATTTATATAGCACCTTTAACATAGTAAAACATCCCAAGGCACTTCACAGGAGTATTAAAAGACAAAGAAATTTGACACCGAGCCACATAAGGAGAAATTAGTGCATGTGACCAAAAGCTTGGTCAAAGAGATGGATTTTAAGGAGCGACTAAAAGGAGGAAAGAGAGGTAGCGAGACGGAAAGGTTTAGGGAGGGAATTCCAGAGCTTAGGGCCTAGACAACAGAAGTGTCTCTGCTTCCACCACTTCTGTCGGCAGCGAGTTCCAGGTCCTCACCACTCGCTGTGTAAAAATGTTTTTCCTCATGTCCCCCCTATATCTCTTGCCCAAAACCTTAAATCTGTGTCCCCTAGTCCTTGTACCATCAATTAGTGGGAACAGCCTTTCCCCGTCTAGCCTATCCAAACCCGTCATAATCTTGTACATCTCTATCAAATCACCCCTCAACCTGCTTTGCTCTAATGAACACAAATCCAGCTTCTCCAACCTGTCCTTGTAGCTAAGATCCCCCAATCCCCGGAGCCCTTCTGGTAAATCTCCTCTGCACCCTCTCAAGGGCCTTCACATCCTTCCTAAAGTGTGGTGACCAGAACTGAATGCAATACTCCAGTTGTGGCCTAACCAGCATTTTATAAAGGTTCAGCATAACTTCTCTACTTTTGTACTCAATACCTCTATTTATGAAACCCAAGATCCAGGAAAGTGCGAAAATAATAGGGTAATAATAGTGGGGGATTTCAACTTCCCCAATATTAATTGGGGTAGTCAGAGTGTGAAAGGTTTAGAGGGTGCAGAATTCTTAAAGTGCATCCAGGAGAGCTTTTTGAGCCAACATGTAGAAAGTCCTACAAGAGAGGGGGCGATACTGGACCTAATTCTGGGGAATGTAGCCGGGCAAGTGGTGGAAGTGTCAGTAGGAGAGCATTTTAGCGACAGTGACCATAATTCGCTGAGATTTAAGGTGGTCGTGGAAAAAGACAAAGTCGGCCCGGAAATAAGGGTTCTAAATTGGGGGAAGGCCGATTTTAATATGATAAGGCAGGATCTGGCCAAAGTGGACTGGGAGCAGCTACTTATAGGAAAATCCACATCAAGACAGTGGGAGACTTTCAGAAGGGAAATAGAGAGAGTACAACGCCAACATGTTCCTGTAAAGGTCAAGGGTGAGACCAACAAGCAAAGGGAACCTTGGATGACAAGGGATATACAAAAATGCATTAGAAATAAAAGGGGGGCTTTTGGCAGTTACAAAAGACTAAAGACGGAAGAAGCCCTAGAGGAGTATAAAAAGTGCAGGGGCATACTTAAAAAAGAAATTAGGAGGGCGAGGGGGGGCCATGAAATAACACTGGCGAGCAAAATAAAGGAAAATCCTAAGATGTTTTATAAGTATATTAAGGGCAAGAGGATAACCAGGGAAAGGGTAGGGCCCATTAGGGACCAAAGTGGCAATCTGTGTGTAGAGCCAGATGATGTAGGCGGGGTTTTAAATGAATTTTTTGCATCTGTGTTCACTATGGAGAGAGACGATGCAGACATAGAAATCGGACAAGGGGACTGTGACATACTTGAACATATTAGCATCGAGAGGGAGGAGGTGCTAGCGGTTTTAGCAGGCCAAAAAGTGGATAAATCCCCAGGCCCGGACGAGATGTATCCCAGGCTGCTGTGGGAGGCAAAGGAGGAGATTGCAGGGGCTCTGACACAAATTTTCAGAACCTCTCTGGCCACAGGGGATGTACCAGAGGACTGGAGAACAGCTAATGTAGTACCATTATACAAGAAGGGTAGCAGGGATAAACCAGGGAATTACAGGCCAGTGAGCCTAACATCTGTGGTAGGGAAATTATTGGAAAAAATTCTGAGGGACAAAATTAGTCTCCACTTGGAGAGGCAAGGATTAATCGGGGATAGTCAGCATGGCTTTGTCAAGGGTAAATCATGTCTGACAAATCTGATTGAATTTTTTGAGGGGGTGACTAGGGGGGTGGATGAGGGAAATGCTGTGGATGTGGTTTACATGGACTTCAGTAAAGCTTTTGACAAAGTCCCGCATAGGAGACTGGTCAAGAAGGTAAGAGCCCATGGGATCCATGGTGCCTTGGCGCGTTGGATCCTAAACTGGCTGAGTGGCAGGAGGCAGAGGGTGATGATCGAAGGATGCTTTTGTGACTGGAAGCCTGTGTCCAGTGGGGTACCTCAGGGATCGGTGCTGGGACCCTTGTTGTTTGTGATCTACATAAATGATTTGGATGAGAATGTAAAAGGTATGATCAGTAAGTTCGCAGATGACACGAAAATTGGTGGGGTGGTAAATTGCGAGGAGGAAAGCCTCAGGCTACAGGACGATATAAACGGGTTGGTCAGATGGGCGGAAAAGTGGCAAATGGAATTTAACCCTGAAAAGTGCGAGGTGATGCATTTTGGACGGACAAATAAGGCAAGGGAATACACAATGAATGGTAAGACCCTAGGAAGTACAGAGGGTCAGAGGGACCTTGGTGTACATGTACATAGATCTCTGAAGGCAGCGGAACAGGTAGATAAGGTGGTTAAAAAGGCATATGGGATACTTGCCTTCATTAGCCGAGGCATAGAACATAAGAGCAGGGAGGTTATGATGGAGCTGTACAAAACGCTGGTGAGGCCACAGCTGGAGTATTGTGTGCAGTTCTGGTCGCCTCACTATAGGAAGGATGTGATTGCTTTGGAGAGGGTGCAGAGAAGATTCACCAGGATGTTAACTGGGATGGAGCGCCTCAGCTATGAAGAAAGACTAAACAGGCTGGGGTTGTTTTCCTTGGAGCAAAGAAGGCTGAGGGGGGACCTGATTGAGGTGTACAAAATGATGAGGGGCATAGATAGGGCAGATAAAGAAGAACTTTTCCCCTTAGTAGGGGGGTCAATAACAAGGGGGCATAGAGTCAGGGTAAGGGGCAGGAGATTTAGAGGGGATCTGAGGAGGAACTTTTTCACCCAGAGGGTGGTTGGAATCTGGAACTCACTGCCTGAAAGGGTGGTAGAGGCAGGAACCCTCACAACATTCAAGAAGCATTTGGATGAGCACTTGAAATGCCATTGCATACAAGGCTATGGACCAAATGCTGGAAAATGGGATTAGACTGGACAGGGATGGATGGGCAGCGCAGACACGATGGGCCGAAGGGCCTCTTTCTGTGCTGTAAAACTCTATGGCCTAGAAATTCGGTAGGCTTAGCACCGCATTTGAGGCGCTAGAGGGCCTAGCGCCGGAGTTATGGCCAGTTGAGAAATTCCCTGGGGCCCTAAATCGGCGTTGCACCGGTAGCGCTGCGCCGGCACCGATGACGTCATCGGTGTGCACAGCGTCCCGGTTGCCGTGGTAACCCGGCCCCAAGCCGAAATTCAGTTGCGCCCGCCTCGCCCGTGGCAGGCGCAACTAAGACTCTGGCAACAGAGTCTTCCCCCAGTGTGCGCCGGCGCATAAAGGTGGAGCGGCGGCCGGCCGCGTTCCCGGCGGCCGCCTGCCCGCACCTCCCTTCCCGGACTCCTGCATTCCCCCCCCGCGGCCCTGATCAGTGTCTCATGCGAGCCCGGCACTTCCCCGAGGTGCCGGGCTCAGATGTCGCGTCAATCCGCCGGACAGTTGTTGGCCATAGAGTTTAGAGTCATAGGCCTAGAAATTGGGTTCTGGTCTTGCCAGAGCTGTAGCGCCAGCAAGTTTGCGCCAGCGGTAATGCGGCAGCGCGCGACGAAAATTCAGGTGCGCCGGGCCCAGACGGCGGCGGGCGCTAAAACCCTCCTTTAGCGCCTCAAAACGGGCGTGAACTTGGGTTTCCCGGCGCTAATCCCCCGCTGCGGCACCCGATGCGGTGCGGCAGGCGGGGGAACTGCAGGCCTCCTCCTCCTGTTAAGGAGGAGCTGCCTGCAGCCGACAACTGTCCGGCGGATTGACCCGACATCTGAGCCCGGCACCTCAGGGAAGTGCCGGGCTCGCATGAGACACTGATCAGGGCCGCGGGGGGGGAATGCAGGAGTCCGGGAAGGGCGGTGCGGGCAGGCGGCCGCCGGGAACGCGGCCGGCCGCCGCTCCACCTTTATGCGCCGGCGCACACTGGGGGAAGACTCTGTTGCCAGAGTCTTAGTTGCGCCTGCCACGGGCGAGGCGGGCGCAACTGAATTTCGGCTTGGGGCCGGGTTACCACGGCAACCGGGACGCTGCGCACACCGATGACGTCATCGGTGCCGGCGCAGCGCTACCGGTGCAACGCCGATTTAGGGCCCCAGGGAATTTCTCAACTGGCCATAACTCCGGCGCTAGGCCCTCTAGCGCCTCAAATGCGGCGCTAAGCCTACCGAATTTCTAGGCCTATGACTCTATGACTAAGATCCCATATGCTTTGCTAACCACTCTCTCAATATGTCCTGCCACCTTCAGGGACCTATGCACATTAACTCCCAGGTCCCTTTGTCCCTGCACACTCTTTAAAACTGTGCCATTAAGTGTATATTGCCTCTCCCTGTTCCTTCTGCCAAAATGCATCACCTCACACTTCTCTGTATTAAATTCCATCTGCCACTTTCCTGAAAGGAACCAGGCGAGTGCAGTCCCACCCAGCTGGATGACGGTGGAGAGGCGTTGGAGAAGGATGGAGTGGTCAACCATGTCAAAGACTGCAGACAGGACAAGAAGGACGAGGAGGAATAGTTTACACCTTTGTCACAGTCACAAAGAATGTCATTTGTGACTTTGATGAGAGCCGTTTTGGTACTGTGGCAAGGGCAGAAACCTGATTGGAGGGATTCAAACATGGAGTTGCGGGAAAGATGGGCATGGAATTGCGAGGCGACAACATGTTGCAGGATTTCGGAGAGGAAAGGGAGGTTGAAGATGGGGCGGTAGTTTACAAGGACGGAGGGATCAAGGGTTGTTTTTTTGAGAGGGGTGATGACGGCAGATTTGAGGGAGAGGGGGACAATACCAGTTTCATCCACACAAGACCGTGTGAAGAATTAAGAATAAATCCAGGACACCATCAATTTATTAAAAAAAGGTAAAGATTTCATTAAATCAAAACTGCTAAATAGTAGACAATTTGTTTCTTAAAGATATAAGTTGCATTAGCCGGGTGGAACCGTCAGTCCTCTGGTGCATTCATTTTTACTGGATAAAAATGAGAACAATTTTTTTTTCTTCCCACTCCTCTTAAAAGGCATTGGCTTTAGTTCTTTGAATGCTGGTCCCTCCCTGGTACCTTACCCATTAATCATGTGTGAGCTTTGACAGTTAGTGTTGGTAGGTTATTTGACCACAAGGGGCATCAGCCAATCATCTGCTTTCATAACATCTACACAGATCCGCTTCCAGCACAGTTTGCCGGATAGCAATCAGCAGTGGGGAACCCTGGTTGATTTCCCATTTCTGATCCCAGAGGTACTGTAGCCCTGTTACCGCTGTCCAGTTGGACGCCAGCTAACTCTGCACAGTCGGAGATCAGGCCTGGGCCTGTCCCAGTCGGCATAGCCTCACTGGGCCATTGGGGATGTGGAACCAATTTTACTTGGTTCTGATCAAGGATCTTGCATATAAATTGTCAGGTGTTGGTAGTCTATTAGCTGTGTATTTCCGTGCTACATCAAGTAAGCAAGTGAGTCAAAAGCCAAATACTGCGGATGCTGGAAATCAGAAATGAAAACAGAAAATGCTGGAAACACTCAGCAGGTCAGGCAGCATCTTTGGAGGTAATTCTAACCCCGCAAAACGGGTGGGTTTCGGGTGGGATGTGAAAATTTAAAAATTGTCAAACCCGCCTCGGGCCAGCCCACTTCCAGTGTTAACGGTGATGGGATGGGGGACAGGCAACCAACCCGCTCCCAGGATGCAGGTTGCTGATTTAAATATTTGAATGAGGATGTGTGCCTCAGATTTTATCTCTTGTCCAGCTTTAACGCTGGCTGGCCGGGTTTCCCCGGGTGCTAAAGGGAGGACTGGTGCATGGAACAGGAACAGGCTGGAAGTGCCTTTCCAGCTTGTGGGCCAGGAGCAGCAAGTGTGCTTCCCCCCGGCCCCCAAGCTAACCTGCTTCATTCTCCGGGATCGGAGTCCCCATGCAATCAGACCCCCCCACAATCAGATCCCCCCATGATCGGACCTCCCCCCGCCCCCCCGCACCACGATCACTGATCCCCCGGTGATCACCGACCTCCCCGATGCCCTCATCTCTGCCCCAATCTCTCGCCAACACCCCGACCCTCGAAGCCACACTGTATCCCCCTCCCCCCACCCTTGCGATCTCTATCCCTGTTCCTGGGCTGTGGCCTTTTCAGCAGCCTCCCCCCCACCCCCACTGTCAATCAGGCTGGCTTCCGGGTGGAGTTGATGTTGAAAAAACCCACTCCCGACCAGAAATCCTCTCTCCTGCTTTGAAATCTCACCCCAGTAAAGATCGGGGGCCAATGTTTCAGGTTGATGAGCAACTGAGCTCTCGATCTCTGCAATCCTGATTCCAGCACTAACCTTTTCTTCAGTTCCTCCATTCTCTCTCCATTCTTCTGTGTATCATCCATTAGGCCGTCCATTTCTAGGGCTGGAGAAACCTCCAACCTGAAGAATTTCAGTTCGACAAACACATCAGTACAATCTGGAGCTACAATCACTGGGGAACCAATCGACCCTCTCTCTAAACACCTCTGTTGATTTTTGAAATATGTTGCTGATTCCCATTAGCTTGGCTGTTCACAAAAGAAACAGTGTAGGATCTCACCACAGAACAGTTTTGAATCTGTCATAGAAACATAGACATAGAAGATAGGAGCAGGAGTAGGCCATTCGGCCCCTCGAGCCTGCTCCACCATTCAATGAGATCATGGCTGATCATCCAAATTCAGTACCCTGTCCCTGCCTTCTCCTCATATCCCTTGATCCCGTTAGCCTTAAGAAATATATCCAGCTCCTTCTTGAATATATTTAATGAATTGGCCTCCACTGCCTTCTGTGGCAGAGAATTCCACAGGTTCACCACTCTCTGGGTGAAGAAATTCCTCCTCATCTCAGTCCTAAATGGCTTACCCCTTATCCTTAGACTGTGACCCCTGGTTCTGGACTCCCCGACCATCGGGAACATCCTTCCTGCATCTAGTCTGTCCAGGCCTGACAGAATTTTATAGGTTTCGATGAGATCCCCTCTCAATCTTCTAAACTCCAGTGAGTACAAGCCCAATCGACCCAATCTCTTCTCGTACGTCATTCCTGCCATCCCAGGTATCAGCCTGGTGAATCTTTGCTGCACTCCATCCATGGCAAGAACATCCTTCCTCAGATAAGGCGACCAAAACTGCACACAATACTCAAGGTGCGGTCTCACCAAGGCCCTGTACAACTGCAGCAAGACATCCTTGTTCCTGTGCTCAAACCCTCTTGCTACGAAGGCCAACATACCATTTGCCTTCTTAACCACCTGCTGCACCGGCATGCTTACCTTCAGCGACTGGTGCACAAGAACACCCAGGTCTCTTTGCACTTCCCCTTCTCTCAATCTATTGCCATTCAAATAATAATTTGCCTTCCTGTTTTTGCCACCAAAGTGGATAACGTCACATTTATCCACATTATAGTGCATTTGCCATGTTTCTGCCCAATCACCCAACCTGTCCAAATCGTACTGGAGTTTCACGACATCCTCCTCACAGCATACCCTCCCACCCAGCTTTGTGTCGTCTGCAAATTTGGAGATACTACATCCAATTCCCTCGTCCAGGTCATTAATATATATTGTGAACAGCTGGGGTCCTAGGACCCATCCTTGCGGTACCCCACTAGTCACTGCCTGCCACTCGGAAAATGACCCGTTTATTCCAACTCTTTGCTTTCTATCTGCCAACCAGTTGTCTATCCAAGTCAATACCTTGCCCCCAATTCCATGTGCCTTAATTTTACATGCTAATCTCTTATGTGGGACCTTATCGAAAGCCTTCTGAAAGTCCAAATACACCACATCCACTGGTTCTCCCTTATCTATTTTACCAGTTACATCCTCAAAAAATTCCAGCAGATTAGTCAAGCACGATTTACCTTTTGTAAATCCATGTTGACTTTGTCCGATCCTGTCACTGCTTTCCAAGTGCTCTGCTATTACATCTTTTATAATGGACTCTAGCATTTTCCCCACTACCGATGTCAGGCTTCTGTACATGCCTGCCCCTTTAAGCCAGAACCTTGTCGCCACTTCTTCCTCTTGTCCGGCAGAGGACGCTCACCAGCTGTGTTTCTGAAGTCGATTATTCATTGTGGAGTCCTTCCAGATAACAACCAGCGGAGGGCACTGCTAGCTATCACATTTGGCTTGTCTGCAACCCAGCCTTCAAACTAACCCTCCCCTTTGTGTCCAATTAGCCCTGGATCACCCACCTTCTCTCAGTGTCTGGACAGTCACACCATCCACTGGGACTCACGATGAGCCATTAATGGGTAGCCTAACTTCTATCAATCTGGACCTTAGCTGGATCCTGCTTTATGTGGACAATGAGGTAGCCCCACCACCATCGTCTCAATCCACATACGTACAGCACTAGGGTAATCAGTTTTACAAAGCATTTTAGGGGTACCTTTTAGCAAAAAAAAGATTGTGGGGCTGGATTTCCTCCATCCAGCTTCGCCACTGTTATGAATGGTGATCCACTCCTGAAGTGATCTCCCTGCCCTCCGGATAGGCATTAAAAGAGATGTCCATCCTGCCTTTTGCATGAATGTTAAAAGCTCCCGTATTGTAAGAGAAGAAGGGAGCTATTCCAGTGACCTGGCCAGTATTCCTCCCTCAACCAACACCGCCACAACCTGATTAACTCGTCATTCATCTCACTGTTGTTTTTGGGATCTTCCTGCCAAAGTAATCCACTGTTTGTGAAGTGTTGAGGTATTTCTGAGAGGCGTGATAAGGTGCGATATAAATGGAGGATATGAAAAAACCCTTGGCATTTTTTCAGCTATTATGCTAGTCGACCACCGGTGGCATTGCACATGGGGAGTCAAGATTAAGCGTAGTCTTCAAGTGAAGTGAGGTTAGAGAGCAGGTGATAACTGGACCACAGTGTGCAGACATCATCCTCGTTTTAAAGTCACACATTCTGTTCTTAATTGTATCTAATATTTTGATTTTTAAACAGCAAAAGCAGTGGTAGTTTGGGAAGGAGTGAAGTACAGTTGCCTGGGACATAGGAGTTTGGCTGAGGAGCAGGGAGCTGGAAAATTGAGACTCTACAGCACCACCATTGTCAGGAGGATGTCATTACAGTGTGACATGTTTACATAGGCAAATGTGGGCATCGTAATTATAATGGGGACAAGTTGACATAAAATATGACAAAAATGTCACAATAGGAAGTAAGGTTTTACGAACAGAAATCACATATAAATGTATGCTTTTTAATATCTTCTTCTTCTTAGGCAGTCCCTCGGAACCGAGGGTGATTTGCTTCCACATTAAAAATGAGTTCTCAGGTGACTGATGAGTCCAATGCGGGACCTACAGTCTGTCACAGGTGGGGCAGACGGTGGTTGAAACGTCTGAGCTCCTGGGCAACGATAGCAGTACGGTGTTCCGGTCTGTCACTTTTGGGGTTGTCCATGACGTTCCAGGTCTCGAACTTCATTTTAAAGGGTGGAAGATGCCTGTGCGTGAATACTTTTAACATGGGGTGGCCGATGCACACCAGCTACCACACGGGCTTGACAGAGCAAGGTCTTGGTCCAATGGCAAGGGGATCCAAGACGATTGGAGACCAGGCTCTGCTACAATGGCCTAGCACACACAAACATACTCCTACTGTCCTCCTCCCTCCTTCCCGCAGGTCCTCTCTGCCTGGGTTTCGTAGGATGCATTGTGGTCCTCCCGACCTTGCCTTTGGCCCATGCTGCACCTTCCCTGGGCCCCGACCCCCGACCCCGCTGCTGGTCAACGCTGCGCCACGCCTGGGCCTTGACCTCGCTGCTGGGCTCGTCCTCGCTCCTGGGTCCCGGCCTCGAACATATAACCACACCTCGCACCGTAACAGTAATATACCCCACACCCCTCACTATAACAGTGATATACCCCACACTCCTCATTGTAACTCCGATATATCCCATACGCTGCACAGTAACAGGGATATACCCCACAGCCCTCACTGTAAGTGATATAACCCACACCCCACACCGTAACAGTGATATAACCCACAGCCCTCACTGTAACAGTGATATAACCCACACCCCACACTGCAACTCCGATATACACCACACCCCTCACTGTAACAGTGATACACCCCACACCCCTCACTGTAACAGTGATATAACCCACACCCCTCACTGTAACTCCGATATACACCACACCCCTCACTGTAACAGTGATATACCCCACACCCCTCACTGTAACAGTGATATACCCCACAGCCCTCACTGTAACAGTGATATAACCCACACCCCGCACCGTAACAGTGATATAACCCACAGCCCTCACTGTAACAGTGATATAACCCACACCCCGCACTGCAACTCTGATACACCCCACACCCCTCACTGTAACAGTGATATACCCCACACCCCTCACTGTAACAGTGATATAACCCACACCCCTCACTGTAACAGTGATATACACCACACCCCTCACTGTAACAGTGATATACCCCACACCCCTCACTGTAACAGTGATATACCCCACACCCCTCACTGTAACAGTGATATAACCCACACCCCTCACTGTAACTCCGATATACACCACACCCCTCACTGTAACAGTGATATACCTCACACCCCTCACTGTAACAGTGGTATAACCCACACCCCTCACTGTAACTCCGATATACACCACACCCCTCACTGTAACAATGATATACCCCACAGCCCTCACTGCAACAGTGATATACCCCACACCCCTCACTGTAACAGTGATATATCATAGATGGGTGTCAATTCAAGTGTGCATTCCTGGAAAATGAAAATATCACCTGTATTGTATTAATTAAAGCAGTGATATTAGATTACTGCCTATCAGCTTTCTATTGTGAGTATCTGCTCTCTCTATATCCAGCCCTTTCTGGGCTGTTAAACTAACAGCAGCCGCATTCCTCTCCTTCTGATGAATTCGTTTCATATCAAACAGCCCAGAAAGGTTTTTTCTTTGCTGGATATAGAGAGCAGATACTCACAGTAGAAAGCTGATAGACGAAACCACCCGCCCAGCACCCCACCCATCCCCTAATCCTTACTTGAAAAGAGCCGGGAATTCTCCCACTGTCCTAACCTTTTCCCCTCGACCAAAGACACCAAAAGCAGCTTACAGGTTCATTTCATCTCATTTGATGTGTGTGAAACTGCACTTGAAAAGTGTTGCATTGGTCGTCAAACGCTTTGCATGTGATATATTTTGCTACATCATTTTATTATTTATTATAAGTGCATAGTAATTGGAATTTAAAAGCCAAGTAGGGAAATGATGCCATTTGAAAGGATTCACATCAAAATATTTTTCTAATCCCTGTTGACGCTAAAAAGATACCTTATCACTGACCATTTTGATAGTGTTTTAAAAGCACGAATGCAGTTGATGTAAACTTTTATTGTTAACATTCTCAGTCTGTGGGGCTCAATTTTGAAATCTGAAAGCAACATAAATCGTTCGATGTATAAATCCACAGTGTACTTAGAACCCTTACAATATTCTGTTTTCACATTTACATGTATGTGTGCGCATATAAACCAATTGTAAATCAGTCCTTATTTGACAACATACTTATTATGTTGTTGTTATGATGTAGCCCTTGTCACTAACGTGTATCATCAAGGAAGGTAATTGTTTAAAGCGCGATTTGCTACCTTAAGATAATAATAGCTGCAAAGTTGAAGCAATTTTTTTTGTCTCAATTCCACCAGCCCTCCAGCTCCTTAAAGGGGCGGGACAATATCATTCTGACAGGAACCTGAGACCAAAGCAATCCTTCACCCTGAGCATACAGTCCAGTGGAGATCAACTCCCGTCCCGCAGCAAGGGAACAAACCTGAGTATGTGAATTCAGTCGAGTCTGGAAAAGAAGCTCCCTTGAAAGACTTTGCTGAACTCCCACTTGTCGTCATCCTGTCCAGGGAGTGAAACCGACTGACTCCACAATGAGCCCAATGTGAACGCACCTGCCAGCGAAAACTAGGAGTTTTCCCGGTGTAGGGGGGAGAAAAAACCCACACACGTGCAGATCTTGAAGGCATTCCCTAAGAGTAAAGGAGCAGAGGCGATATGGTTCCTGGGATTCAGTACAGCCTTTTTCTGTACCTGGTACTCTCCTGCCTTTACCCGTCACAGGCTTCGCAGGCAAGTAGCAACCTCTGTTTTTACTGCTGTGCTGCAGATTGCTGTGAGAGAAAAGGAAAAATAGTTTATCGGTAAGAAACGTGAGTAAATTGTAGAATCAATAATCTGCAGGGGGACAGGGATGGAGGGGCTCCCAGGTCTCTGATGTCGCTGAAAGTTGTTCTCCGAGAAAATCTCATTGATGTGATGTATGCGCTAAAGTGCGTTTGAACAAATCTAAAAAGTACAACATTTCATGCAGAATGCACTGCAGACATTAAAATCTGTTCGTTTAATGACTTTGAAGGACATGCGGTGTTTCTTCCAGCTGTTACTGTATAATGGCCAATATAGAGCGGTTCAAAGGCCTCGGATATAAACACTGCTGGTCCTGTTAGCTCTGCAATAATCCGATTTATAGAAATGCTTGTGAGCTTCAGGGAAGAGCTGGCTGTTGCAACTAAACCTCAAATGCTGAAGATGCCAATGTGAGTTAGTTTTTAATGTGTGTGTGTGTATATATAGTACACAGCTACAATAGGGGTACGGTAGCATAGCGGTTATCTGGTCATTCTCACACTGCTGTTTGTGGGAGCTTGCTGTGCGCAATTGGCTGCCACGTTTCCCACATTGGCTGTAAAGCACTTTGGGACATCCTGGGGTCGTGAAAGGCGCTATAGAAATGCAAGTCTTTCGTTTTTATGTTGCTGGACTAGTAATCCCGAGGCCTGGACTAATGATCCGGAGACGTGAGTTCAAATCCCACCCCGGCAACTGGGGAATTTAAATTCAGTTAGTTCAATAAATCTGGAATAAAAAGCTCGTGTCAGTAATGGTGGCCATGAAACTACCGGATTGTCATAAAAACCCATCTGGTTCACTAATGCCCTTTAGGGAAGGAAATCTGCTGTCCTTACCTGGTCTGGCCTATAAGTGACTCCAGACCCAGAGCAATGTGGTTGTCTCTTAATTGCCCTCTGACATGACCTAGCAAGCCATTCAGTTACACCAAACCCCGACAAAGAAGTATATTAATAATAAAACCGGACGGACCACCCGGCATCGACCTAGGCACCGGACACGACAAAGGCGCACCCAGCCTAGTCGACTCGGCAAAGTCCTCCTCACTAACATCTGGGGACTTGTGTCAAAATTGGGAGAGCTGTCCCACAGACTAGTCAAGAAACAGCCTGACATAGTCATACTCACAGAATCATACCTTCCAGACTCTTCCATCTCCATCCCTGGGTATGTCCTGTCCCACCAGTAGGACAGACTCAATAGAGGTGCTGACACAGTGGGGAGTGGCCCTGGGAGTTCTCAACATTGACTCCGGACCCCATGAAGTCTCATGGCATGAGGTCAAACATGGACAAGGAAACCTCCTGCTGATTACCACCTACCGCCCTCCCTCAGCTGATGAATCAGTACTCTTCCATGTTGAACACCACTTGGAAGAAGCACTGAGGGTAGGAAGGGCACAGAATGTACTCTGGGTGGAGGACTTCAATGTCCATCACCAAGAGTGGCTCGGTAACACCACTACTGACCGAGTTGGCCGATTCCTGAAGGACATAGCTGCCAGGCTGGGCCTGCGCCAGGTGGTGAGAGAACCAACATGAGGGAAAAACCTACTTGACTAATCCTCAGCAGTCTACCTGTCGCAGATGTATCTGTCCATGGAGTGACCACTGCACAGTCCTTGTGGAGACGAAGTCCCGTCTTCACACTGAGGACACCCTCCATCGTGTTGTGTGGCACAACCACCGTGCTAAATGGGATAGACTCAGAACAGATCTAGCTGCTCAAACTGAGCATCCATGAAGGTGCTGTGGGCCATCAGCAGCAGCAGAATTGTATTCCACCACAATCTGTGACCTCATGCCCTGGCATATCCCTCACCCTACCATTACCATCAAGCCAGGGGACCAACCCTGGTTCAATGAGGAATGTAGAAGAGCATGCCAGGAGCAGCACCAGGTGTACCTAAAAATGAGGTGCCAACCTGGTGAAGCTGCAACACAGGATTCATGCATGCTAAAAAGTAGAAGCAGCATACTATAGACAGGGCTAAGTGATCCCACAACCAATGGATCAGATCAAAGCTCTGCAGTCCTACCACATCCAGTCATGAATGGTGGTGGACCATTAAACAACTAACGGGAGGAGGAGGCTCCATGAACATCTCCATCCTCAATGATGGTGGAGCCCAGCATGTGAGTTCAAAAGACAAGGCAGAAGCATTTGCAACCATCTTCAGCCAGAAGTGCCGAGTGGATGATCCATATCAGCCTCCCCCTGAAGTCCCCACCATCACAGAAGCCAGTCTTCAGCCAACTCAATTCACTCCATGTGATATCAAGAAACTGCTGAGCAAATTAGATACAACAAATGCTATGGGCCCCAACAACATCCCAGCTGTCATGCTGAAGACTTGTGCTCCAGAACAAACCATGCCTCTAGCCAAGCTGTTCCAGTACAGCTACAGCACTGGCATCTATTCAACAAAGTGGAAAATTGCCCAGGTATGTCCTGTCCACAAAATGCAGGACAAATCCAATCCGGCCAATTACTGCACCATCAGTCTACGCTCAATCATCAGCAAAGTGATAGAAGGTGTCATCGACAGTGCTATCAAATGGCACTTACTCACCAATAACTGCTCACCGATGCTTAGTTTGTGTTCTGCCAGGACCACTCGGCTTCAGACCTCATTACAGCCTTGGTCCAAACATGGACAAAAGAGCTGAATTCCAGAAGTGAGTTGACTGCCCTTGACATCAAGGCAGCATTTGTCTGAGTGTGGCATCAAGAAGCCCGAGTAAAATTGAAGTCAATGGGAACTGGGGGGGGCGGTGGTGGGTTGGGGGGGGAAGTCTCCACTGGCTGGAGTCGTACCTAGCACAAAGGAAGATGGCTGTGGTTGTTGGAGGCCAATCATCTCAGCCCCAGGACATCACTGCAGGTGTTCCTCAGAGCAGTGTCCTAAGCCCAAACATCTTCAGTTACTTCATCAATGACCTTCCCTCCATCATAAGGTCAGAAGTGGGGATGTTCGCTGATGATTGCACAGTGTTCAGCTCCAACTACTCAGATACTGAAACAGTCTGTGCCCGCATGCAGCAAGACCTGGACAACATTCAGGCTTGGGCTGATAAGTGGCAAGTAATATTCGCGCCACACAAGTGCCAGGCAATGACTGTCTCCAATAAGCGAGAGTCTAACCACCGCCCCTTGACTTTCAACAGCTTTACCATCATCGAATCCCCCACCATCAGCATCCTGGGGGTCACCATTGACCAGAAATTTAACTGGACCAGACACATAAATACTGTGGCTACAAGAGCAGGTCAGAGGCTGGATATTCTGCGGCGAGTGACTCACCACCTGTCTCCCCAAAACCTTTCCACCATCTACAAGGCACAAATCAGGAGTGTGATGGAATACTCTCCACTTACCTGGATGAGTGCAGCTCCAACAACACTCAAGAAGCTCGACACTATTGAGGACAAAGCAGCCCGCTTGATTGGCACCTCATCCACCACCTTAAACATTCACTCCTTCCACTAATGGCGTACCATGGTTGCAGTGTGTACCATCTACAGGATGCACTACAGCAACTCGCCAAGGCTTCTTCGACAGCACCTCCCAAACACACGACCTCTACCAGCTAGAAGGACAAGGGCAGCAGGCGCATGGGAACACCAACACCTTCAAGTTCCCTTCCAAGTCACACACCATCCTGACTTGGACATATGTCATTGTTCCTTCATCATTACTCGGTCAAATTCCTGGAATTCTCTACCTAACAGCACTGTGGGAGAACTTTCACCACACGGACGGCAACGGTTCAAGAAGAAGGCTCACCACCACCCTTTCAAAGGCATCTAGGAATGGGCAATAAATACCGGTCTTTCCTGGAGGTGGTGGTGTTCCCATGCGCCTGCTGCCCATGTCCATCTAGGTGGTGGAGGTCGCAGGTTTGGGAGGTGCTGTCGAAGAAGCCTTGCGACTTTCTGCAGTGCATCCTGTAGATGGTTGCACACTGCAGCCACAGTGTGCTGGAGGTAGAGGGAGTGGATGTTTAAGACAGTGGCTGAGGACACCTCAGTTTGCACTTTTGCTGGAAATATTCTTTCCTCATCTTCCACAGGCCGGCTGTAATTCTTTTTTTTCTGTTCCTTTGACAGGTTCTTCCTGACTCAGATCGCCTGACCACTTTTCTATCAGCAGGTTTCTTCCTGTTCTCTCTTTCTCTTCTAGGAACATAGGAACAGGAGTAGGCCATTCAGCCCCTCGAACCTGTTCCTCCATTCAATGAGATCATGGCTAATCTGTGACCTAGCTCTTCATACCTGCCTTTGCCCCATATCCCTTAATACCCTGGTTATCAGAAATCTATCAATCTCAGATTTTAAATTAATAATTGACCCAGCATCAACTGTCATTTGTGGAGGAGAGTTCCAAACTGCTACCATTCTTTGTGTGTAGAAGTGTTTCCTAACTTCACTCCTGAAAGATCTTGTTCTAATTTTTAGGCTCTATCCCCTAGTCCTAGATTCCCCAACCAGTGGAAATAGTTCATCTCTATCTACCCTATCAGTTCCTCTTAATATCTTGAAAACTATGATCAAATTGTTGTTTAATCTTCTAATTTCTAGGAAATACAACCCTAGTTTGTGTAATCTCTCCTCGTAACATAAGCCCTTGGAGTCCAGGTATCATTCTGGTAAATCTACACTGCACTCCCTCCAAGGCCAATATATCCTTCCTAAAGTGTGGTACCCAGAACTGAACATAGTGCTCCAGGGCTTTGTATAGCTGTGGCATGACTTCTAACCCCTTGTTTTCCAGCCCTCTAGATATAAAAACCAGCATTCCATTAGCCTTTTTGATTATTTTTTGTACCTGTCCATGACCTGTTGATGATCTACATACATGGACCCCCAGGTCTCTTTAACCGCCACTGCTTCTAGCCTTTCACCATTTAGAAAGTACTCTAATCTATACTTTTTAGGTCCAAAGGACCTTACACTTGCCTATATTGAAATCCATTTACCACAGTTTTGCCCATTCACTTAATCGGTTAATATCGCTTTGTAATTTTATGCTTCTTTTTACTTTTCTTCTCTCTGCTTTCCATATTCCACCCCCAATTTCTCCCCTCCTCTACTGAAGATGTTAGCTCATGAGGGAATACCTTATCGACTATTGTCCTTTAAGTCGCCCGAGTACAAGCCTGGGCAGTATGTAGCATCAGGCTATTTTACTGTGCGGGACAACACACGCAAGCTCGATCCCGTCTTCGAGCAACATACACACATGCGCACTTCCTAGCCGGGACAAGTGGAAAGCATTGAAGTGGGGGAAACCTGGCTGTATTCCCTCTCCTCAGTCTGGTGGTACTGAGACCAACCTGGCTGAAATCCGTTAACTCAGCACAGACCAGGTTCTGAACCTGGGTGCTTCCTAGTCCATATGACTGAAGACCATATGCGTTGAGGACACCCATTTTTCCACCTTCTGACCAGTCTCAGAATGTCCACCCCTTGTGTGGTAACCTTTCTGTTCTCTTTTGTCCCCTTCTCCTGCTCCCTCTGTTGCTCCTCATGTTCCCCATTCCTCAAGGTCCCACCGTTTCCACCTGCTGGTCGCACGCAATCATTTTGTATTTTTGTATCATTCCATTACTGTCCATTCTTATAGGGATGCTGTTTTGTCGCCTGTCTCCTTTCAAATGCACCTGATCAACCCCTGACCTTACACCCCTATCAGCGAGCTCTCAACATCATCACTTCAGCTGACGTCAAACTAAAGGAACCCAATTAATCACTGCTTCACTGTTCCTGAATGTAAACATTAACAATTTGCTTAATTTCTTATTTTCAATTGCCAATTTTTCATTTGCAAGTCCTCCACCATATTCCTTCACCACTTAAAAGGAACCGTATAGGGAGTGCGTTAGATCAGAATGGATTTCAATCCAGTCCAGGCAAACGGGTCAAAACTCTTCTCTCTAATAGCTGCCAGGTGTCTTATAAAATGAGTTTCAGAGCGTTTCAACCTATCAGCCCACAGCACTGACTTGTCAGCAAATCTGCTTGGCGCAGACTCGATGGGCCGAATGGCCTCCTTCTGTGCTGTACTATTCTATGATTCTATGAATTGACATTAATTCAGGAATCCTGAAAGCTAAAAAGACCATAAAGATAAACAATCTGGGAAACTCTGGTGCTTTAGTCAGATGTTGTTTTATAACGCTTCTGTGAAGCACCTTGGGATGTTTTACTACTTTAAAGGCGCTATATAAATACAAGTTGTTGTTGTAGTGGCTACGGTACTGAGACTGGAGTTTAACTGTATTCTCAGAGCAATTTACAGTATGTTAATAATGGTAACTGGAGTTGAGTCCGTCTTACTGAAATCTACCCTGGGTTTACCAGTATAAATTGCCTGAATTACATATTCTAAGTTGGCACTAATCAGCGCCAGCCTCTAGTCCCATAGCAGCCATGTGCCAGTGTAAACTGCTGGCAAACTTGCTGCTGGATTTTGTCAGCATCTGATGCCACATCCTGCCCTGTACAGACAACCCACTGTCCTGTCAACCACATCCTTCCTGCCATCTATTCTTGCTGTTGATATGGAATGGCATTAAAAACAGCCTGTGCAAATACATATGAGACAGAGGCAATGGTAATTTTTTTCCCCCCTTTGGTGGTTTTCTTTCTGCCCCACAGAAAGACTCCCAGAAAACACAGAGGCTGCTGTGTTAATCAGTCCTCCAAAAAAGAATTGGAAAAACGTCTGGTGATGAACTGAGATGAGCAAATTCTCCATGAGATACGTGTAGATCTTCTGCTGTTGGAGCTGGGGTTGGGGAACCGGGGAGTATTGTTGATTGAGAAGGCAGCAGGTCAGGATTGAGGAGTTGATATTTGAGGATAGATAAACATTCTGGAGTTTCACCTGATCATTTTTATGAATCTGGGAGTAATTGTGCCGAATTAATTCCGCAGAAGGTTAACCTGCTGTGGTGCAGTCCATGATTGGGCAGATTGTAAGTGGGCTGTGGAAGGAATGGGCGCGATGGGTCAAATGGCCTTTCTACGTTTCAGCAGAAATTTCTCTCACTTTTATTATACGCCTGGAGACCTCAGGTTGAAGATCGCTCCTTGTTAGGCTGGGTGGTAACCTCACTGACAAAGAAAACCCTGGGGGAAGAGATGCAACGTTAAACCAGCCTGAGAGCTGCCCACTGCCATATGGGCCTGGTACAGTTTATAGATGCATCTTTGGGATCTGGCGGCTCCCAAGTTAGTCTGAAGTTGTGGCTTCTGATGTTTCCTACAGAGGAGCACAGGATACTCCCCGTCAATGGCAGCTCTGCCAGGGAAGGATCTTTTCATGAGGATAATAAAATAAGTATCTTTACCAAAACAACAGGCAAAATTCTGGTGACTATTTTATTTTTTTCGATGAAATTGTTAAATTAAATAGTACTCTTCTTAATGTGTGTGCTTGCATTTACATAGTGCTTTTAATGTAGATAAACATCCCAAGGTGCTGCACAAAGGTCTAATCAGAAAAAAATGGGTCCCGCCAGAGAAAGAGATATTAGGATGGGGGGGTGACCAAAAGCTTGGTCAAAGAGGTGGGTTTTCAGCGCATGGAGCCCAGGCAGGTAAAGGCATAGCTTCCAATGGTGGGGCAAAGAGGAAGGGGATGAATAAAATGCCAGAATCAGAGTAACGGAGAGTTCGGGTAGGGAAGAGGCTGTAGGGCTGGAGGAGGATACATAGAGAGGGAGAAGAAAGTCATAAATGGATTTAAACACAAGGATGTGTAGGATTCGCAAAAATCCATGAAATACAGTATATGGGTAGGGCCCCTGAAGTGGCCACATTGTGAGAACACAGAATGGAGTTGGCAGTTCTCATGGCCCAGTTCAAAAGGACACACACACAGTACCTTAAAGCAGTCTGAGTCATCATCGATTAGAAGAATCCAGAACCTTACTGTTTTTGATATTGTAATGTGGTTACAGCAGTAAACAAAACTATTAGCACCTGGAGGTGCGCTAATCGCTGGCAGAGCGGTAACCGATCTCAGAAACCGCTGAGCACACACAAACGGAGGGACACTAAACGGATTCCCATTATGGCAAAGCGGTAACCGATCTCAGAAACTGCTGAGCACACACAAGCGAAGGGACACTAATCGGATTCCCATTAGTTCGATTTGCGAGCAGTTAAAATTAATGTGCTTGCTTTTGTTAAAGCAACCTTAACAAAGGAAAACGGTTGATTTGGCGCCAAGATTAGGGCCAGAAAAGAGTATAACCGTTCAGGTAAATCGTCAGCAAGCCAGTCTAAGATTCGACCAGAGTAAGGAAGACTCCTCCGGAGACGGTTCGCACCGTGAAGTCCAAGTCCAGTTACCATCAGGGGTTCGAGGACCGTGCAGAACAGAAAACGGCTCGAGGATTTCGGAGGACTTCCAAAGTTTGTACAGGAGAGTGAGTCCAGGAGCCGGTCCCATAAGGAAGGTCGGAGGTCCCGGACGACATCAAGTAACAGGGTCCAGGAGCCGGTCCCATAAGGAAGATCGGAAATTCCAGACGTAACAAGAATTACCAAGGTCCAGAAGGGTTTTGAAATTCTGGTGAGCATAAAGGCCCAACTCTACCTAACTGACATAATTGAGGTATATTCAGTAACAGGAGGGTTTGTAACGTTAAGGGTATTTGTAAGTCAGGAGTGTGATTTATCCCTCGATGTGTTCGTGCGCTTCCCTCACCCCCGCTTTTAGCTTATCGCTATTTTAGAACTGTTTATATGCTTTAAAGTTATTTTTCTCAGTGTATAATTTAGTCCTCTGTGAGAAACGTTATTTTTCGTCTGCATTTATTCTTGCCATTTTCTCTGTGTACATTCTCTTTCAAAAATAAAGATCGTTTTGATTTAAAACTCAATCTGTCTCATCTGACCATTTGTCTTCCGAGTCACGAGTTGGGCCAACACACAAAGGTTGTCTGGCAATAAGCCCAGTGTCTAGAACCGTGAGGGGGGAGCGCTTCGAAACTGCTCACGAGTAGTGCGAAAATCAAAACCGATTTAGCACACCATAAGCTCGTTAAAACGACCCCTTACAGATGAGAATATTAAATTGGAGGTAAAAACAGAAAAGGCTGGAACAAAATTTGCAGATGCAGGTCAGGCAGTTCTGACGAAGGGTCATCGACCTGAAACGTTAACTCGGTTTCTCTCTCCACAGATGCTGCCTGACTTGCTAAGTGTCTCCAGCATCTTCTGTTTTTATTTCAGATTTCCCGCATATTTTGCTTTTAAATCGGAGGACTGGGAGCCAATGTAGGTAGACAAGGACAAGAGTGATGGCTGAGCGGGACTTGATACAGGATAGGACATGGGCAGCTGAAGTTTACAAAGAGTGGAGGATTTGAGGGAGGCCGGCCAGCAGTGTATTGGAGCAATTAAGGCTGGAGGTGGCAAAGATATGGAATAGGGTTTCAGTGACAGGTGGGCTGAGTTAGGGCAGGAGGCAGGTATATGATGGAGGTGGAGATGGAGGTCAGCGGCGGTCTTTGCAATGGAAAGGATATGGGGTCAGAAGCTGAGCTCGGGAATCTGATGTTGCGAATAGTCCAGTTCAACCTGAGTCAGTGGCCTGGGAGGGGGTTGGAATTTGTGACAAGGGTACAGAAGTTCTGGTTGGGGGCCTAAGATGATGGCTTTGTTCCCAATGTTTAACTGGAGGAAATTAAGGCTTATCTAAGACTGGGTATTGGACAAGCAGTCTGACAACAGAGAGGCAGTGGAGGGGTCAAGAGCAATGTTCCCGTTAAACTGCACGGCCCTGCAATGCTCTGGAGCTCCCGCGCAGCCGGCTCACCGGCTTTTAAATGGGTAAAACCACGCATGTGTGGTATTATGAATGGGCTGCGCAGCCCCTTAAAGGGCCCGCGCACCCCCAAAAAATTAAAGGGAACATTAGTCATGTAAGAGCCATGAAAGCTTAAGAAAATACTTTAAAATAGTGGTTAAGTGGCATAATACAGTTAATTTACCTGACCGACTTATTGTATTAAGAAACCCCCTATTTTCTTGCTCCAGTAGTATAGTCCGAGCCACCCCCTTCATTCTTGCCACAATGGTACAGTCCCTAAGCCACACATGGTGTGCAGCCATTTTACAGTTTAAACTGCACGTGGCTGAAGGAGGCAGAAGTTGTGAGGTTTGGAGCAATACAGTTTTTGACCGTGTTCGTTTATACGTGTTTGCTTTGTAATTCCGTTTGTTAAGTGTTATAGTAAACAGTTTAAAAGACAAAGCTACGTCTGGGAACGTTTTATTTCGACACGCGTCTACTCGTTGTTAAAGGCCCCACAGCTCAGTGGCTGCCTGTTTGGAAACTAAGAAGCGCCACTACATTAGTCAAAAACTTGCTCCCTAAGAAGGAAAGGACGGAATCGTCGGCGAACGTATACATGAATGGTCACGGAGCCAGACGACAATATAAGAAAGCGAAGGTACAGTGACTGTTACTTGCTTTGTTCATTCTATTGAGAAGCTAAATAAGAGCTGCGGGTAAAATGGCCGAGGCCTTACGGAGCCAGGAGCTTCCATCAGCCAGAAGGATTGCTGGCCAAAAGAGGGAAATAAAGCTCACCCCAAAGGCAATGGAAGAGAAGTTACATAGAAGCATAGGTGCAAGGAAGGCTAAATTAGCTCAGATAACTGGAAAAATGAAGATAACTGATCGTCTCATGGAAGATAATGCTAATATTAAGAAAGCTGAAGACATAATGTATTACGATTTCTCCAAGCTGCATGAAGAATTTAATGTACTCAATGAAGATGTATTAGCACTTCTGTCTGAAGAAGAGGGAAACGCTGATCAGCACAACTGGTTTGATCTTAAATCAACCAGCATTAAGGACTATATCAAGGTCACAGAACAGTGGATGTTAAAGATTCGTCAAGATGCTGATGCAGCAGAGAAAGATAAAGTTGCCGATGAAGTCGGACCAGACGATAGCATTTCAGAGACTTCCGCCAGACCGAGCAAAAATCGAAAAGAAGGTAGCTCTGTTTCTGGACGCAGGTCAGTCGCTTCTACCACAAGCTCGTCGCGACGCATGAGAGCGGAGGTTGAACGGGCGGCGTTGATGGCGCGCGCAGCATCTTTAGCGGAGAAGCAAGCCCTTGAACGGGAAGAGGCCCAACTGCAGGTCCAAGAGGCCCAACTGCAGGCCCAACAGGCCCAACTGCAGGCCCAAGTGCAGGCCCAACAGGCCCAGGTGCAGGCAAAGAAAGAACAGCTGGAGATAAAAACAGCTATAGCGGTCTCAGACGCCAGGTTGAGTGCGTACAAAGATTATGAAGGCTCACGGGATGGCGGGAGCGAATACTGCCAGTCAATGTTGTCACATAGAGTTGGATCCAGGGCACCTTCAAGGGTTACAAGAGAGCCCGAAGGCAATCCCCTGGCATTACAGCGTGGAAAAGTGGCCTCTCCACTAACAGGAGCACGTGATGCTACCCCAGACGTCAGACGGTCTAGACTAGACCCTGCTGATGACCACCAGAGGCCTGAAGACACAGGGAGAAGCCTATACCGAGTGATGCAACGTCAGAACGAAATTACAGAGATGCTTGTAAAACAACAGAATCTGTTTCGACTCCCTCAAAGAGACATACCAGTGTTCCAAGGCGACCCACTCAAGTATAAGCCCTTCATCAGATCCTTTGAACAAGCCATTGACTCCAAAACAGAGAGCAGCAGTGATAAGTTGTACTACCTGGGACAGTACACCAGTGGTAAACCACAAGACCTGGTCAGAAGCTGTGAACACATGAGACCGGACCGGGGATACATAGAAGCCAGGAAGTTGCTGCAGGAGCACTATGGTAACGAGCTGAAGATAGCCACTGCATATATTGAAAAGGCTACCAAGTGGCCACAGATCAGATCGGAGGACGGAGAGGCATTGAACGCATATGTTCTTTTCCTCATAGGATGTCGCAACACCATGGAGGATGTTGAATTCATGGAAGAGATGGACAATCCTACGACTATGAGAATCATCATCTCTAAGCTTCCTTACAGGATGAGAGAACAATGGAGAAGAACAGCCTTTGAGATAATGGAGAGACGGAAAAGTAGAGCCAGGTTTGCAGACTTAGTGAATTTCATAGACAAACAGGCTAAAATTGCTAGGGACCCATTGTTTGGAAACATCCAGGATGTCAGCCCGACCACCGATGGAAGAGTGAAAGCCAAGCCTGTTGAATCAAAGACTCTCAGGAAAGGTGGTTCCAGGGGAAGCAGCTTTGCAACTATCGTCACCCAGGCCGAGGAAAAAAGGCCCCAGAACTCATCTCCCAAAAAGAGCAGCACAGTGACGTCTGCTAATGCCTTTCAGAAGCCATGCTTATTCTGCCAGAAGAATCATACATTGGATTTCTGCAGCGACATCAAAGCACAGCCACATAAGGACAGAATCGAATTCCTGAAGTACAACGGCCTATGTTTTGGATGTCTCTCTCAGGGGCACCTGAGTAAAAACTGTAAGCAAAGAACAACATGCAGAGAGTGCACTCGGAAACATCCCAGTCTGCTGCATATCCATAAAGAAGAACAAGTCTCTAAGAAGAGTGAAGAAAACAATACCGACGAGAAGGTTGTTTCAAGTGCTCTGGTGTCGCTAGAACCAGAGACTTGTGGACTCACTGGGGCCGGTGACAGTGACTGTATTCTTGCCATCCTACCAGTAAAGATCAAGTCTAAGAGGAGCGAGAAGCTTGTGGAGACTTACGCCTTCATGGATCCAGGTAGCTCAGCAACGTTCTGCACAGAATCACTCATGCGACAGCTGAACGTTAGAGGCAGAAGAACAGAAATCCTATTACGCACCATGGGTCATGAGAAGTCAATGCAAAGTTATATCCTGTCAGACTTAGAAGTGTGTGGACTTGAAGAGAAGGACTTCATAGACCTGCCTAATGTTTTCACACAGAGGGAGATTCCTGTTAGAATAGGGAACTTAGCCCTGCAGAAGGATGTGGATAGATGGCCTTACCTAGAAAAGGTGCGTCTCCCATACATTGAAGCAGAAATTGGCCTATTAATTGGAACCAATGCCTACAAAACTATGGAGCCATGGCAGGTGATAAACAGCAAGGATGACGGACCCTACGCCGTCAGGACAGCCCTTGGATGGGTAGTCAATGGACCGGTAAGGAGAGATGATGGCAACAAGTCGAACAAGGAGGAACGACAAAACGTCACAGTTAATCGCATCTCTATCGCAAGCATTGAAGAGCTGTTGATACAGCAGTTCAACGCAGACTTCTCAGAACGCAGCTGTGAGGAAAGGACAGAGATGTCACAAGAAGACCATCAGTTCATGGATTTGATGACAAGGTCTACACAGTTCATTGATGGCCACTATCACATTGGTTTGCCACTGAGAAGACAGACCGCGAAGATGCCGAACAATCACTGCATAGCAGAACAACGCGCCATCAGTCTAAAGAGAAAGCTGAACAAGAACCCCGACTTTCACGAAGACTACAAAGGCTTCATGAGAAACATCATAGCGAAAGGCTATGCTGTAAAAGTGCCCGAGGAACAGTTGAACAGAGACGATGGAAGGGTCTGGTACATTCCTCATCACGGTGTGTATCACCCAAAGAAGAAAAAGATCCGGGTAGTGTTTGACTGCGCCGCCTCATTCAGAGGAACTTCACTGAATGACCAGCTGCTTCAAGGTCCTGATCTTACTAATACCCTCATTGGCGTCTTGACTAGGTTTAGACAAGAGCTCGTTGCCATGATGGCAGACATAGAATCAATGTTCTACCAAGTCAGAATCCCTGATGAAGATGCTGATCTTCTGCGTTTCCTTTGGTGGCCAGATGGCGACGTTAGTCAAGCGATGGTGGAATGTAGAATGGCCGTACACTTGTTCGGAGCCACATCATCTCCCAGCTGTGCAAGCTACGCTCTCAGAAAAACTGCAGAAGATGGCAAAGGCAAAGCACCATCAGAGGCTGTGGAGACAATCTTCAGAAACTTTTATGTCGATGACTGTCTGAAGTCCGTGTCAACAGAAGACGATGCCATCGCACTGTCAAGAGACCTTAGAACTCTGTGTTCGAATGGAGGATTCCATCTGACTAAGTGGATAAGCAACAGCAGAGCAGTTCCAGCTTCTTTTTTTTTTTACAGAATCACAGAAACCCCACAGTGCAGATAGAGGCCATTTCGGCCCATCGAGCCTGCACCGACACATATCCCACCCAATCCCCGTAACCCCTTCTATCCCAGAAAAGGAAAGAGCCACTGAAGTCAAAGATCTGGACCTGAGCCACGATGTCCTTCCTATCGAGAGAGCTCTTGGTGTACAATGGTGCATTGAGTCAGACACGTTCAACTTCAGGATAATGGTGAACGAAAGGCCATCCACAAGATGAGGGATTCTCTCCGTGGTCAGTTCCATCTACGACCCTCTCGGATTCGTGGCACCACTCATTCTGCCGGTGAAGCTGATGCTACGAGAGCTGTGTAGAGACAAGAGAGGATGGGATGAAGATATCCCAGAGGGTCAAGCTCAGAGATGGCACAGATGGTTGACAGATTCGCAACAACTTTCTAGCTTCAACGTCAGTAGATGCATCAAGCCCGCGAGTTTTGGAGTTACAAAGGCGGCTCAACTACATCATTTCTCGGACGCCAGTGAGGACGGCTATGGCACGGCTATGGCACGAAGCTTTACAGCGAAATACTCCAATCAAGAAAGGTAGTCATATCTACAAGCTGGACCCTACACTGCAAGATGGAGTACTGAGGGTGGGAGGGAGACTAAACAAATCTGCTATGCCAGAGGAGGCCAAGCATCCTGCTATCCTTTCTAAGGACCTCCGGGTTGCTACTCTCATTCTTCAGCATATACACCAGAGTATTGGACACAGTGGGAGGAATCACGTGCTTGCGAAGCTAAGACAAAGATACTGGATTCCAGGAGCTAATTCCGTAATAAGAAAAATACTCTCTGAATGCATTGTTTGCAGACGGTTACACGCTAGAGCTGGGGAGCAGAAAATGGCAGACCTGCCTGAAGACCGTTTGTTACCAGACAAGCCCCCATTTACAAACGTAGGGGTGGACTATTTCGGGCCTTTCGAGGTAAAGCGAGGACGGAGCCTTGTCAAGAGATATGGTGTGCTTTTCACTTGTTTGACCATCAGAGCAGTTCATATTGAGGTGGCACACACGCTTGACACTGATTCCTGTATTAACGCCTTGCGGCGCTTTGTCTGTAGAAGAGGACAGGTGTCCATTATGCGTTCTGATAATGGCACTAATTTCGTCGGAGCGGAGAGAGGACTACGGGAAGCTATTGAAGGTTGGAATCAGCTTAAAATACAGGAAGCCATGATGCAAACAGGAATTAAGTGGATCTTCAATCCTCCGGCTGCATCCCACCACGGAGGTGTCTGGGAAAGACAGATATGCACCGTATGAAAACTACTCAGTTCTGTACTGAAGCAGCAAGCGCTTGACGACGAGGGACTCCAAACCGTTCTGTGCGAGGTCGAAGCCATCATTAATGACCGACCGATAACTAAGACATCAGATGATCCCAATGACCTCGAAGCCCTGACTCCGAACCACCTGTTGTTGTTGAAAACACAGCCAGCCATGCCCCCGGGAGTCTTCAAAAAGGAAGATCTGTATGCCCGTCGGAAGTGGAGGCAAGTTCAGTATATGTCAGACCTTTTCTGGACCAGATGGACAAGAGAATACTTACCTCTGCTACAGGAGCGTCAAAAATGGTCCAAAATAAAGAGGAACTTCATTGTCGGAGACATTGTCTTAATCGTGGACGATTCAGCCCCTAGAAATTCTTGGTTGATGGGAAAAATAATTAAGACCATGCCAGACTCCAGAGGCGTCGTTCGTCGCGTTCGTTTGCAAACCAAGACCAGTACCCTGGAAAGGCCGATCACAAAGCTCTGCCTGCTACAAGAAGCAGCGTGAAAGGTTCCTGAACGAAAAAAGTGGACACTTATATTGTAAATATGTTGAACTCATTAGTTTATGGCTCTTAATGTTTGAGTAATTGATATGCTTCATGTGCCTAGTCAATTAGGGGCCGGAATGTAAGAGCCATGAAAGCTTAAGAAAATACTTTAAAATAGTGGTTAAATGGCATAATACAGTTAATTTACCTGACCGACTTATTGTATTAAGAAACCCCCTATTTTCTTGCTCCAGTAGTATAGTCCGAGACACCCCCTTCATTCTTGCCACAATGGTACAGTCCCTAAGCCACACATGGTGTGCAGCCATTTTACAGTTTAAACTGCACGTGGCTGAAGGAGGCAGAAGTTGTGAGGTTTGGAGCAATACAGTTTTTGACCGTGTTCGTTTATACGCGTTTGCTTTGTAATTCCGTTTGTTAAGTGTTATAGTAAACAGTTTAAAAGACAAAGCTATGTTTGGGAACGTTTTATTTCGACACGCGTCTACTCGTTGTTAAAGGCCCCACAGCTCAGTGGCTGCCTGTTTGGAAACTAAGAAGCGCCACTACAAGTCAAGAGAGGTGGTGGAGAAGAAGAATTGGGTGTCATCAGCTTACATGTGGAAGTTGATCCTATGGGGGTGATTTTCATTCAGAAGTCGAGAAGGAGGCGGGACTACAACTTTCGGGGTTGTAGTCATGCCTCCATCGAGATGCGGCCAATCGACGCGATTTTAACTTGATTGACCTTGTTGAGCCCGCCCAGCGGGCTCAGCGGGCCAATTAAGGGCCACCCGGCAACAGGTGGCATCACAGACTGAAATTTCATCTGTCAAGAGCTTTTGACAGATGAAATATCAGCGTTTCACAGCTGTTTGAAGCTGTCAAACACTGACAGTTTTACTTCTAACCTGAGTCCTTCTACACAGACTCAGTTAGAAATCTCACCAGCACAGAAAGCTGCAGGCTGTCACTTTTGACAGATCGCAGCCATTCTTCTTTCTGTGCCGGTTAGATGATGGACTCCCGAAACCTAGAGGAAGGAAGGCTGTAAAGGTAAGTACAGGTAATTTAAACTTCTTTACACACTTTAGACACACCAAACACACTTACCTTTGCACTCATGCACCCATCACTCACCTGAACACCGACATCTAGGACCCCAGCTGTTCACAATACAGGTAGACTATCCTTTATCCGAAAACCTCGGGACCAGCCGTGTTTCGGTTTTCGGAAAATTTCGGATTTCGGAAGGTGGGTCGGCGGGGGTCCGCGGGGGGGTCGGCGGGGGTCCGCGGGGGGGTCGACGGGGGTCGGGGTCGGCGGGGGTCCGCGGGGGGGTCGGCGGGGGTCCGCGGGGAGGTCGGCGGGGGTCGGGGTCGGCGGGGGTCCGCGGGGGGGTCAGCGTCGGCGGGGGTCCGCGGGGGGGCGTCCACAGTCATGGCTTGTCCGTCGTTGCTAGCCTGGAATGCAATGAAGTTCCGCATTTCCACCAACAGGTCGTCGTGCTGGGTCGGAACAGGGGCCGGCACCGCCGCAGGCTCAGAGCTCTCGTTGCTTTCGAGCCTTTGGAAGAGAGTCAGGTGGTTCCGCGGGGGGGTCGGCGGGGGGTCGTGCGCACGACTTACGCTGACCCTCTGCTCAGCGTAAGTCGGTGGGGGTCGGGGTCGGGGGGGGTCCGCGGGGGGGTCGGCGGGGGTCGGGGTCGGCGGGGGGGTCGGCGGGGGTCCGCGGGGGGTCGTGCGCCACTCTGGTCATGTCGTGCGCAGGACTTACGCTGACCGAAAAAACCTTCGGTTTTTAGAGGGTTTCGGTTTTCGGAAGTTCAGATAAAGGGTAGTCTACCTGTATATATTAATGATCTGGACGAGGGAATTGGATGTCGTATCTCCAAATTTGCAGACGACACAAAGCTGGGTGGGAAGGTATGCTGTGAGGAGGATGTCGTGAAACTCCAGTACGATTTGGACAGGTTGGGTGATTGGGCAGAAACATGGCAAATGCACTATAATGTAGATAAATGTGAGGTAATCCACTTTGGTGGCAAAAACAGGAAGGCAGATTATTATTTGAATGGCAATAGATTGGGAGAAGGGGAAGTGCAAAGAGACCTGGGTGTTCTTGTGCACCAGTCGCTGTAGGTAAGCATGCAGGTGCAGCAGGCGGTTAAGAAGGCAAATGGTATGTTGGCCTTCGTAGCAAGAGGGTTCGAGTACAGGAACAAGGATGCCTTGCTGCAGTTGTACAGGGCCTTGGTGAGACCGCACCTTGAGTATTATGTGCAGTTTTGGTCGCCTTATCTGAGGAAGGATGTTCTTGCCATGGAAAGAGTGCAGCGAAGATTCACCAGGCTGATACCTGGGATGGCAGGAATGACGTATGAGGAGAGATTGTGTCGATTGGGCTTATACTCACTGGAGTTTAGAAGATTGAGAGGGGATCTCATCGAAACCTATAAAATTCTGTCAGGCCTGGACAGACTAGATGCAGGAAGGATGTTCCCGATGGCCGGGGAGTCCAGAACCAGGGGTCATAGTCTGAGGATAAGGGGGAAGCCATTTAGGACTGAGATGAGGAGGAATTTCTTCACCCAGAGAGTGGTAAACCTGTGGAATTCACTGCCACAGAGGGCGGTGGAGGCCAGTTCATTAAATATATTCAAGAAGGAGTTGGATATATTTCTTAAGGCTAACGGGATCAAGGGATATGGGCAGAAGGCAGGGACAGGGTACTGAATTTGGATGATCAGCCATGATCTCATTGAATGGCGGAGCAGGCTCGAGGGGCCGAATGGCCTACTCCTGCTCCTATCTTCTATGTTTCTATGTTTCTATCTCGACCCCTCCAAGTCCTTCAACCCGACGGCCCGACTCCTCTAATTGGCGTGGTTTGGAGCCATCGGGAATCCCACAGTTCAAGCTTTAAAATAGGGATTAGGCTAAAAACTGCCTGTTAACAGGCAGTTAATTGGCACTAATCCCTTCCCGCCTCGGGTAGGCGGGTCCCAGTGCGGGGCGGGTATCCGCCTCCTTTGAAACTTAATTGGAGGCGGGTTGGGGGCGGGGTGGTGTCGGGACCCCCGAATTCGGGACTTTAACCCCCCGCACGCCTCCAATCCTGACTCCACGGGTCAATGAAAATCGACCCCTATGTCTTTGACTGATGTCACCTGGGCCACCATATACGTGAGGAAGAGGAGGGGGCTAAGGATAGATCCTTGGAGGACTCTAGAGGTAATATTTTAGGGAAGGGAAGAGAAGCTATTTCTGGAGATGCTCTGGCTACGATTCGATAGGTAACAGTGGAAACAAGGAGGAAAGACATTGGAGGAGGGTGATGTGGTCAACAGTGTCAAAGGCCGCAGAGAAATCGGTTAATGTCAGAACTAACCTCCAATTCACTCCTATTTTCATTGTGTAGGGTTGCCTGAACAGACAGAAGGTCCTAACTGCCATCCGACAAATGCAACAATTCCTAAAAGGACAGGAAAACCGTTTTACTGATGGGATCCGCAACATGAAAGCCAAGCTCTCTGCCTTGCAGGTCTCTGTGACCAAACTGACTGCAGACCAGCCCTCAGGTACGTTACCATCAGACTCGTGTCAACAGAGACCCGTTCCTCCAAACACTTGACTAGAAAGTTGTACTGTCCCACCTACCCACCGATAAGGTTAATTTATGAATGGACCCCTTGTGCAAATCTGGGCAGACATCCTTGTAAGCTGCCCAAAGGGGAGAAGTGCAAAAACAAATCCCACAAAAGTTGAATAATGTGACTTTCAAGAAATCCAGAGCAAAGGGCTCCACCATAAAGTAAAGGTATTGGGAGCTGCCCCATTTAATTCTGTGGGACCCTTGAATCGATGGTTTCAAACATCCAGGCAGCCTGATCGAGTGGTATTGCAAAAGGGCAGACTCACTCTTTACCACCTCTTGAATGGCACAATTGGACTCCAACTCCCAATTACCTTCCAAAGTTGTGGTTGACTCCAGGGGTTTCTGCCTCTGGCCGGACGGACAGAGCCCTGGCAGAGCATGAGTGTGCTAGTTGTAAGGTTAAGCATAAAGAAACTTATAGATTCAAGCCACTGTATCCACTGCTACCCTGGAGGACATGCTGACCTGTCTCTCTTGACTTGACTGGATGTGAAATGACTTGAGCCCTAACATCCTTGAGAAGTCGAAGGGAAAGGACAAAGGGCTTTGCCGTGGAGCGGCGACAGCAAGACAAAGATGTGCTACTCCCTCCAACACCGCTGGTGTCACCCTTCATTAGGCAGGCTTGTGTGTGTCAGATTCTGGGCTCTCGGAGAGAGGCGCTCCCAAGCAAACAGTCAAGGTCCCTAAAATTCTGCATCAGCTCAAGGCCCCTTTTTGCACTAAAAACGGACCAAATTCTGTGGCATGAGGATGTTGTTCCTGCAGCAAACCCGCTCAGGATTTGGAAACATCCCAATCTCAGTGCAATAAATATATTTTTAAAAAGATACTGTATAAAAACATCAGTTAACTGGCAGCTGTTTAGAAAAAAAAAAGGTTAAAAGCAATTTGCTGTGTTTCGCCTCTATGCCAAATGTACTGCTCAGGCGCTTGCAGTAATAGTTGTGGCTTAACACGTGGCTGTCTCACCGAGCAAAGTGAGATAGTTCGGTGACACGTGGCAACTAGATCTTCAATAGTAGTAACCAATACCCGATGTACCAAAGCCAGTCCTGCCAAGAGAACGGTAGCGCAGTGGTTATGTTACTGGACTAGTAATCCAGAGGCCTGGTTTAATAATCCAGTGAAAGTGAGTTAAAATCCCACAGTGGCAGTTCGAGAATTTGAATTCAATTTAAAAAAATCTGGCAATGAAAAGCTGGTATCAGTAAAAGTGACCATGAAGCTGTTGGATTGTTTCAGAAACCCCAAAACCAGTCAATGGTGTTCTGCATCTGAATGTGACACTAATCTTCACTGATTTATAGCTCAGTAATCCTCATGCATTTTACACCTTGCTTATTAACCTACCAAATTGCAAAAAACAGTTGGTTAAGGAGCTGCCAATCGTGGTGTTAGAGTCCCTGTGCATTTCATGTTTCAACACTATTCAGTGCACAATATGCACATAATGGGGATTAGAGGCTTGAGATTGGGGTTTCCTCTGCTTTCTCCTCCCTAATGGGCCAGGATAGCAGCAGAAAAGGGGCAACATTGGTGGTAAAGCCTTTTGCTGCGCTCCCGCTCCGACCCCTTGCTTCCGCCAGGACCCTCACTGGATGCTCTTCTCCCACCAGCTGCATGTAAATGAGAGCCAGGTCCTGGGCCTCGAGTTCCCAGTGGATTTTCCTGCGACCATCCCTGTTACTGCCGCTCCCCGGGACTGCATGGTGAAAGGTGTTAGTAGGCTCGGGGTAGCTGTGAAAAAGGTCCCGATTTCTCTAAATGGAGGGAGGGGGGCCTAGGAGAGGCCTCCTCTACTTCCTGTTCAGCCCCAGCACTTACCCTTGTAGGCCTCAATCTGCTGAGGCCTACAAGATGGGTAGGTTTCTTCACCTTTGGTTCTCCTGTCTCTTCAGGTCCCTTGGCACATCTTCTGGTGCTGCAGCACTACTGCATCTTCAGGTTGCTGATGATTTGTAGGTTTTCTCGTGGTGGTGATCCCTCCCTGGAGAATGCCTTGCAAAAAAATGGGTCGGGGATTCAGTGGTCTCAGGGTACAGGGTCCCTCCACGGCCCATCTCACCGTCATACTCCAGTGAAGAGGAGAATCCTATCCTTGGTATCCTGACACTATTTGGATTCAGATCAGATAATGGGATTGGTACATCAAGCACTGGCTCCAAACTAATTACAGCAGGAAAAACTATTTGAGGAAGTATAACAAGGGGTGGGGAGAATGACAGTAGAAATTCTGGTATGGGTGTGAAATTCTGCATTGATTAGTCTGTCTGTGGAAGGAGCCTTGGCTACACTGCACTGACAGAGTCAAAACTTCCGAGACAGGTCTGGACCTCAACAAGGTCAGCAATGGAGGCGTAAGCAAAGCCAACAAAGAGTCACCGTCACCCATCCAAGCACTTTAAAGAGTGGCCACTGTCTCTGCTACAGAGCGAAAGAACTTGCATTTTTCTTCGGCAGCACCTCCCAAATCCGCGACCTCTATCACCTAGAAGGACAAAGGCAGCAGGCGCATGGGAACACTACCACCTCCAAGTTCCCCTCCAAGTCACACACCATCCTGACTTGAAAGTTTATCGCCGTTCCTTCATCACTGCTGGGTCAAAATCCTGGAACTCCCTCCCTAACAGCACTGTGGGAGTACCTTCACCACACGGACTGCAGCGGTTCAAGAAGGCGGCTCACCACCACCTTCTCGAGTGCAATTAGGGATGGGCAATAAATGCTGGTCTTGCCAGCGACACCCACATCCCATAAATGAATAAATAAAACAAAAATTGATATAGTGCCTTTCATGTCCTGAGACTGTCCCAAAGCAAAAGAATTAATTTTGAAGTGTTGTCACTTTACGCACAGCAAGGTCCGACAAACAACAAGATTAATTAACCAGTTAATCAGTTTTCGGTGGTGTTGGTTGAAGGGTGAATGTTGGCCATTACACCGGTAGAAATCCCTTGCTCTTCTTCGAATAATTTCATGGGATTTCATTTTACAAACAAATGGGGGCCTTGGTTTAATGACTTCTCCAACATACAAAATCTCCGTCAATGCAAACTCGCTCAGTACTGCACTGAAGTGTCAGCTTGGATTATGGGGTAGAGTTTCGCCCCAGATCGGCCAAACCAGCGCAAAAGATCGAGGAATTTCAAGCACAAGTTACGTGCCGTTTCCGCGATCTTTTGCGCTGGTTTAAGAAACATCGCGTTAGAAGCTGGCCCCGCCCACAAAACTGGCCACGCCCTCAGATCGAATGAGTCAGTAAGGCGAGTTTCCGCTAATTGTGCCTGTTTGTGGCCCTTCGAAGAGGCTCTTAAAATTAAGCCTTTTTTTAAGCACGAGGACACTAATAGACATCTTTCAATTCTTTTAAATATTAAAAAAATGTCATTTACTAAGAAACTGACTACTGTACACCAATGAAACTATAGTTCTGTATGGTTCTGTATAGTTTTTAAAGTCATTTTCAGTTATTTAAAATCAGGTAACTCACAGGTGGTGGACTGATTAAAAGTGCTTATTTTTTGTGATTAACCCATTGTCAGCTGTATTAATCAAACTGCACCAGGTTACCGCTCTTAAATATATCAAGGAATATTTTTAAACATTATGCTCCAAAACACTGCCCGATTGAGCTGGTTCATGGAAGATTTTACGTTTGTGATTATGTAAATAGGTTTGAGCGGAAGCTTGAACAATAACCTAACTTTGGGAAACTTGCGCGATTTTCAGCGCAATTCGCGCCCGGAAACTCTACCCTGATGTGCTGGAGTGGAACTCGAACCCACAATCTATGGAGTCAGTCAAGAAGCAGTTGGATGCAATGGTGGAGGACTATTGTAGGTTTCTCTGGAAGGATGAGTTAGATGGACCAAAAGGCCTCCCTCCTTTTCTTATATATTTGTTCTTGGGAATACGTGTAGTGCTCGTGAGGCCCTGAAAAGGTGGTCATTGGCCTGCTTCTTGAACTGCTGCAGTCTTTATGGCAGTACTGCTCCCACAGTGATGTTTTTTTAAATTCGTTTATGGATCTGGGCGTCGCTGGTAAGGCCAGCATTTATTGCCCATCCCTAATTGCCCTCGAGAAGGTGGTGGTGAGCTGCCTTCTTGAACCGCTGCAGTCCGTGTGGTGAAGGTACTCCCATACTGCTGTTAGGGAGGGAGTTCCTGGATTTTGACCCAGCGACGATGAAGGAATGGCGATATATTTCCAAGTCAGGATGGTGTGTGACTTGGAGGTGGTGGTGTTCCCATGCGCCTGCTGCCCTTGTCCTTCTAGGTGGAAGAGGTCGCGGGTTTGGGAGGTGCTGCCGAAGAAGCCTTGGCGAGTTGCTGCAGTGTTCGGTGGGGAATCAGCGAATCCCGGGATTTTGACCCAGTGGCGATGAAGTGGTGATCTGTGTCTTAGTCAGGTTAGCCTGTGACTTGGAAAGGAACTTGGAGATGATGGTGTTCCCTGACATCTGTACTTATCTTTGTGAATTTAAGACAGTGTTTAAATCCACCAGTAGTTATTTGATGACTTAACATAGCTTAGCTATTTAAAATAATTTATACCTTCTGAAACTGACGTAAAAACACTGGAAAAAAATTCTGCAAACTGCAGTATGCTAACCAGGTTTTGCTCATTTCAGTTTAAAAGTACAACTTTCATGTACTCACACATCAAAATAAACGCAGCCACATGTGTTTAACTGGGTCTACAATCAGTCTCGCCATTTTAGATCATAAATCTTACTCCAAATGGTTCCTGATTTTGACAACAACTCTAAAGCTAGCTTTTAATATGATGTGAGAATGGAGGGTGGTGGAGGGTGAAGGAGGGGTGGAAGGTTGGAGGAGGGTGGAAGAGGGGTGGTGGAGGAGGGTGAAGGAGGGGTAGTGGAGGGGGAGGAGGGTGGAGGAGGGGTTATGGAGGAGGGTGGAGGAGGGGTGGTGGAGGGGGGAGGAGGGGGGAGGGGGGTGGAGGAGGGTGGAGGAGGGGTGGAGGAGGGGGGAGGAGGATGAAGGAGGGTGGAGGAGGGGTGGTGGAGTGGTGAGGAGGATGAAGGAGGGTGGAGGAGGGGTGGAGGAGGGGGAAGGAGTGTGGAGGAGTGTGGAGTATTATGTCCGTGTATAATTGAGACACGGACTGCAGGAGTTGATTATAACAAGTCTTTACTGAATGGAGATAACCTGGAAACTGAAACTACAGAAGCCTGCTAGGGCCTTTTATACAGGGGTGGTCACTGCCGGTACTGCAGTCTGAGACCAGTTATTTCCTTAAAGGTACATACACAACAATTCCTCCCCTTTTAGATAAACAGTACATGACATTCATTTAACAACTAAATAATAACTAATTACAATTACAATTACGGTTGCTAGATACATTGGTTGAAGTTAAGCAATTATAAGTTCAGTCTTTGAGGAGGCTTCCTGATTCTGTCTGGATAACGCCTCTTTGGGATATCAGGTTCTTCTGGCAAGGTTGAGTTGGGATCAATGTCGTTGTTTGGTTCGTCTGCTTCCAATATCACCGATTCTGCGGTAGATGCAATTGGTACTTCGGTTTCATCGCCAGGTGTATCAGATCGTGGTGTGGAGTTGACGTTTTCCAGTGACTCTAGAATCTGGTCAGAATGGCATCTTACAATGCTCTCTCCAACGTCCACGGTATACATTAGAGGTCCTTGCCGTGTACAGATCGTTCCTGGCTGCCATTTCTCTGTGCGGTAGTCCCGGGCCAAAACTGGTTGACCTATCTTAAAACTCCTGGTTGGCCTTTCATTCATATTCTGAAACTGCCTGTTCTCCACATCTCCTCTGACGTTTGGCTTAACCAAATCCAAGCGGCATCGTAGTCTTCGATTGAAGAACATCATGGCTGGAGCTTGGTTGGTAACCGCATGTGTCGCATTCCGGTAGGCGAACAAGAAGTTATCCACCTTGTGTTGTAGGGGTATATCTTCATTACACATTGCCTTGATAGCCTTCTTGAATGTTTGAACAAACCTCTCGGCCAATCCATTAGTGGCTGGATGATATGGGGCGGATGTGTAATGCTTAACACCATTGTTCTTTAAGAACCTCCGGAACTCTTCAGACACAAACTGTGGTCCATTGTCAGAGCAAATCTGTTCAGGCAGCCCATTCCTGGCGAATATGGTTCGTAAGACTGTGATAGTTTTTTCTGTGGTGGTTGAGGACATTTTAATTACCGCTGGCCACTTTGAATGTGCATCCACCGCAATTAAAAACATCGAGTCCAAAAAGGGACCAGCAAAATCAATGTGCACCCTTTGCCATGGAGATGAGGGCCACTCCCATGGATGTCGAGGGGCTTGTGGTGGGGCGTTTTGGACCTTCTGGCATCCTGTACAGCTCTTGGTCATCTCTTCGATTTCTCTATCGATTCCCGGCCACCACACAAACGCTCTGGCTAAGTTCTTCATTTTTACCCCTCCCAGATGACCCTCATGAAGCTCATTGAGCACTCTATCCTTCAATTTGGGTGGAATTACTACTCTGGATCCACACATCAAGGTTCCTCTGCACACTGACAGCTGTTCTCTTCTTGGCGAGAATGCTGGCAGCAGTGGTTCGCCATGTGCTGGCCATCCTTTCACCGTTAAATCATAGACCCAGGAGAGTGTCGGGTCATTTCGTGTTTCCTTTTCTATGTTTCCATTCGTCACAGGGAGACATTCGACTATAGTCGAGTGGAATAACTCCACTGGATCCACTGCCAGTTCTTCTTCCACCGTCGGCAACGGTAGGCGCGACAATCCATCAGCATTCCCATGCTGTTTAGTTCCTTTGTACTCGATGTCATATAGGTGTGCCCCTAGGAAAAGGGACCACCTCTGTAGCCGTTGTGCCGTCATTATCGGTACACCCTTCTGAGGGTTGAAAATGGAGATGAGAGGTTGATGATCAGTTAGTAGAGTAAATTTCTGACCGTGCAGGTAGTGATTGAACTTCTTCACCCCCCACACCAGGCTGAGGGCCTCTCTGTCAATCTGGGCGTAGTTACGCTCAGCTGAAGTTAACGAGCGTGACGCAAAAGCTATCGGCCTCTCTGAACCATCAAGGAATTTATGTGACAGTAACGCCCCAATGCCGTAGGGAGACGCATCACACGCCAGTCTTATCGGTAGTGATGGGTTGTAGTGAGCCAATACTTCTCTTGAAGTGATTAGGTCCTTACTCTTCTGAAAGGCCCGCTTACATTCATCGCTCCATTTCCATGCTACTCCCGTTCGTAGTAAGGCGTTCAGTGGATGCAGAATTGTGGACAAATTCGTCAAAAACTTATGGTAGTAATTCACCAATCCGAGGAATGACCTCAGTTGCGACACATTTTCAGGCACTGGAGCCTTAACTGCCGCTTCAATTTTGTCAGGGGACTTATGCAACCCCTCTTCATCAATCACGTGGCCACAATACGATATCTGTTTCTTAAAAAACTCGCACTTGGGGCGATTGGCTCGTAGCCCATGTTCACGTAGTCTAGTGAGCACCTGCTCTAGGTTGGCAAGGTGTTCACTGTCATCTTCACCTGTCACTAGGATGTCGTCCAAGTAACACTGAGTCCCCGGAATCCCTTGCAGGACTTGTTCCATCGCTCTTTGCCATATCGCCGGAGCTGATGCTACTCCGAATACCAGTCGATTATACTGGTAAAGACCTTTGTGAGTGTTTATCGTGAGATACTTCCTAGAGGATTCTTCAACCTCCATCTACAAATATGCTTGTGCTAGGTCAATTTTTGTAAAACGCTTCCCTCCAGATAGTGAGGCGAAGATATCTTCTATCTTTGGAAGAGGATATTGTACTGTGTGAAGGACTGGGTTCACCGTCACCTTGAAGTCCCCACAGATGCGAACCTTCCTTGGCTCCTCAGACTTATTGTTTAACGTTTTCTTCATGACAGGAACGATGGGTGTCGCCCACTCGCTCCAGTCTACCTTAGATAACACGCCTGCATTCTCCAGATTCTCCAGCTCTGCCTCGACAGCTGGGCGAATTGCATATGATACCGGTCTTGCTTTGAAAAACTTGGGAATTGCATTCTCCTCTATTTTTATCGAGGCGGTTACGCCTTTAAGAGTGCCCAGTTCTTGTTGAAATACCTCTTTGGCGTCAGCTAAGATTGTTGACAATCGTCCAGGAGTGACGTCGTCATCCTTTTTACCAGCCACCGTCAGTGCCTGAATGGAGTGCCAGTCTAAACTTATCTTTCTGATCCATTCACGTCCCAATAACGGTGGTCCACCATCTTGCAGAATGTAGAGATACAATTTCCGTGTTTTCTTGCCGTTGTATTCGACAGGCACCCTTATTTTTCCTCTGGGGTATACTTTTTGCCCTGTATATGTCCTCAAGACAATGGATGTCTCTCTCAAGGATATGTGTGAGAATAGCCGCTCGTAGTCTCGTCGATTCATGACGGTTAGAGCTGATCCTGTATCCAATTCCATTTTGACTTGGGACCCTGCTATCGTGAGGGTGACCCAAATGGTTCGGTGCTCCTCTTTTGCGATTACGTTGTGAAGTTTGAGACAGCTTAGTCTCTTGTTCCCGGATTCACTATCGCTCATATGGTCTTCGGAACTACTGTCCGTCATCTTTTGTACTTTCCTGTACAGTTCCTTAGTAGCCTTTTTGTTGTTGTTGGTCTTCTTCCCAGACCTGCAAACTCATGCAATGTGTCCCATCTTTCCGCATTGCCTGCATATTTTGTCCTTGGACCAGCAGTCCTTCTGGTCATGGTTTGTTCTGCCGCAGCGATAACATTTTGCAAATCCCCGTGTCATTTCGTGGGTGCTGTATTCCTGTGGCTTTTGTTGTATTTCCGCAGCTCCCCTTGCTGCTGCTTCGTACGATACTGCCACGCTGAAAGCCTTATCTAGCGTCAGCTCTTTCTCTGAGAGTAACGTCTTCTGGGTTCCTTCACTCAGGAGTCCACAGACAAATTTGTCCCGTAAGGTATCTGCCAGTCCTGCTCCGAACTGGCAGTGCTTTGATAGCTTGCGTAGTTCCGTAAGGGATTCAGCATTGCTCTCATTTTTATGCTGATTTCTCCTGTGGAATTTAAATCTTTCTGCTATCAGCAGCGGTGTAGGATTTAGGTGTTCCTGTAGGATATCAACAATTTCGTTAAAACTCTTCGCCTTCGGTTTGGCTGGAGTAATCAGGTCCCGCAATAGGCCGTACGTTGTTGCGCCCATTAAATTTAGCAATACCGATGCCTTTTTCTCATCGGCTATTTCGTTTCCCTCGCAATATACCTCGACTCTTTCCACATACGTGGTCCAGTCTTCTATTGCATTACCGAAGGCAGTGATATCGCCAGTCTTTGGCATCTTGAAAATCTAAGACGGCACCTCCCGCGCTTTGCCTTCATTCCCGACGGATCAAAATGGCGCCTCCCACGCATTTCCTTCTTCCCCGCCGAGTTAAGATGGCGCCTCCCGCGCTTTCCCACCGCTGCCGCTGCTGCCAATGCTGTTGCTGGCGATTATATTTATTTTACTATCCTGTAATGGCGACGCCCTATGGTCTTCGCGCCTCCCCGATCGCTGCTGCCAACGCCGCTCTCTGCGGTATTTTTATTTTTCTATCGCGCTTCAATATTTGCTCCGTTAATTGAAGAACCGTTCCCGTCATGGAGCGGACCCTCTGGGACACTTCCCTCCCTCTTCTTAGGTCTGAACGCTGCCCGGCTTCGAAGCACCGGCCGCGCCCTGTGTGCTCCACCCTCTCTCTCTCTCTTTGCTTCCCGACTCGCTGCCCAGCCCCGTTGCAGAGCCACCCGATCGAGCTCTAGCCCGCCGCAGCCCAGGAAGGATCAGTGCACTACCTACCACCAGCCCGATTAGCTGGGAAACCACAGACTGGAGAACCAAGCCAGGCTCTCGACAGTATCTCCTGCAACTTTTCAATTCGATGATTTGGAGGGCAGTTGCCCACGGTCGACGCCCGTTTCTCGAGTTTTTTTGGATTTTTTTTTTTTTCTTTCTTCTGGCTTCGACCTTCAATAACGTCCTCTGAGGTACTGCCGAGTTGCAGGTAAGTTCGTTTCTTACTCGTCGCCAGTATTATGTCCATGTATAATTGAGACACGGACTGCAGGAGTTGATTATAACAAGTCTTTACTGAATGGAGACAACCTGGAAACTGAAACTACAGAAGCCTGCTAGGGCCTTTTATACAGGGGTGGTCACTGCCGGTATTGCAGTCTGAGACCAGTTATTCCCTTAAAGGTACATACACAACAATGATCACATTTGATTTTGTGTCTCAAGAAAACATTTGAGTCGTGTTTTATCAATGAGGAAAAATTCTTCCACGTTAAGAAATTTTATTCAAATTTAACTCCAGTTCCCAATTCGATCTTTAATCTTATCGATAAATATCCTGCTCCTATTTCTTATGTTCTTATGTTCTTATGTTCGTAGCGAGAGGGTTTGAGTACAGGAACAAGGATGTCTTGCTGCAGTTGCACAGGGCCTTGGTGAGACCACACCTTGAGTATTGTGTGCAGTTTTGGTCGCCTTATCTGAGGAAGGATGTTCTTGCCATGGAGGGAGTGCAGTGAAGATTCACCAGGCTGATACCTGGGATGGCAGGAATGACGTATGAGGAGAGATTGGTTCGATTGGGTCGCTGGAGTTTAGAAGAATGAGAGGGGATCTCATTGAAACTTATAAAATTCTAACAGCACTAGACAGACTAGATGCAGGAAGGATGTTCCCGATGGTCGGGGAGTCCAGAACCAGGGGTCACAGGTCTAAGGATAAGGGGTAAGCCATTTAGGACAGAGATGAGGAGGAATTTCTTCACCCAGAGAGTGGTGAACCTGTGGAATTCTCTACCACAGAAGGCAGTAGAGGCCAATTTATTAAATATATTCAAGAAGGAGTTAGATATATTTCTTAAGGCTAAAGGGATCAAGGGATATGGGGAGAAAGCAGGAACAGGGTACTGAATTTGGATGATCAGCCATGATCTCATTGAATGGCGGAGCAGGCTTGAGGGGCCGAATGGCCTCCTGCTCCTATCTTCTATGTTTCTATGATAGTTTGCGGCCCACTTCACCACTCAGCCCACAACTGAGCTCACTCGTCTCAGGCAGCTCAAACCTCAGTGCTGTTCCTCAGTGGCTGATACCCCAAAACATTGACATTCCTCCATTCAGATAATGCGGTAAAAAAAACTCACAATGAAACACCACACCTGGACACACGGTCATTCGCTCTCATTCAGTGTGGAAGGCTTTTTAATAACATTCTCTATTTTTTTTATAGAGAACTTAAGGTGAAGGACCTACAAAGTTTAAAAATGAAAGAGAAGGCAAGGATAATCAATAAGTGGCGATCCCATCAAAATCTCCTAACTCTCTTTAAAGCTCAGACCATCCAGGCCATGGATACTGCTGCCACACCTGGGCACCGAGGACAGTCCTCTCAACACAGAGGTTTTTCAGTAACTGTACAGTTGTGCCATGTGGTAATATCTTTTCTCTTGTTACCGTCGAATTATGAAGAGATAGGAATCCCAATCCTCCAATATGTTGCAACAAATGTTACTGGAACGGATGTGATGGCTGTAGTAAAGAGCGGCCTGGAAATTTTTTTTAAATATGCAGTTTTTTTTAATGATGCAGGTACATTAGATGCTCCTCCAATGTAACAACACAGAATGTAAAGCAAGCCTTTGCAGCTGGACCTGTTTTATTTGGAAACTCCTGTAGAGATAGACACACTTCCATGTTTGGCAATCCAGGTGGTTGGGCTGGGATTCTGCCCGGTGGAGTCCTCCAACTCTCACCGCTCCTAGAGTTTGGGGGAGGGGATCAATGGGAGGGCTCCTCATTTGCGTGGGACTATTGGGCGGATTGCCCAATTGAGGTGTTTCATTGGTGCCCACCTTTCCTGTGCGACCAGAATCTGTGGCAGTCGCCCCACATGGAGGGGTGGGATGCCAAGCCACTGCCAAGGAGGGCAGGACCCTTTTTTATTATTATTAGTTCTTGGGATGTGGACGACTCTGGCAAGGCTGGTATTTATAGCCCATCCCTAGTTTCCATGAACTGTGTGGCTTTGCTGGGCCATTTTGAAGGGAAGTCAACCACATTGGTGTGGGACTGGACTCACATATAGACCAGATCGGGTACCACCAGCAGACTTGCTTCCCTAAAGGACATGAGTGAACCAGTTGGGGTGTTATGACATTCCAATAGCTTCATGGTCACCGGGAGAAGTGGTACAGACAGAATCCCTTTGCATTGATCTGAGGAAAAGCAAAGGATCGGAGACATGGTTGGGGCACATTACAAACTGGAGTGGAAAGAAAATGGAGGGTGAAATTTGGAGACAAGTTAGAGAGGCGTATATTAACAGTAATGTTAAAGTTGTGGGAAACAGTGATGACTTTGGGTTCAGTGTAAGCATAGAAAAGGGGAATGAAAAGTCAAGAGCAAGGGCACTTTACCGGAAAAGATACGATAACAAGGTAAAAAAGAATCTCACCAGATGAAATAGGAGAAAAGTTGGCAAATAGAACCATGAATTAGCAATGAAACATATTTGAACAGGAGATGGAAGGGTTACAAATCAGGAATATCCCCCAAGTTAGAATAAAAGGTGTATATCAATGACTGGGGCTCCACGGAAGAATAGGGAGATAAAATCAAATTATCAACAAAAGTAGAAGCATTTTGCACATAGGACAGAAAATGACAATGAAAACCAAGACTAATATAAAGAATATATGAAAGGTAAAAAAAAAGATTAGAAAGGTGATGGAAGGTTATGAGAGGAAATTATCAAAAGACATAAAAGGCAATTAAAAGGCTTTTTATCAGCAAATTTGTGGAATCCCTGCCGAGGCACTAAAGCATGGCAGAGAAGCACTACTGGCGTGAATTCATGAACTCATTTCTCTTATGTGGAAGGAGGAGAGCATGCCAGGGGATCTCAGAGATGCCGTAATTGTGACCATCTTCAAGAAAGGTGACAAGTCCAATTGCGGTAATTACAGAGGAGTTTCCCTGCTGTCTGCCACAGGGAAAGTCATTGCAAGAATCCTCCTCAATCGCGTTCTCACAGTGTCTGAAGAGCTCCTCTCAGAGTCGCAATGCGGATTCTGCCCACTAAGGGGCACAATGGACATGATCTTCACCGCACGTCAATTACAAGAGAAATGCAGGGAACAGCACCAACCGCTGTACATGGCCTTCTTTGATCTCACAAAGGCCTTCGACACTGTCAACCGTGAGGGATTATGGAGTGTCCTCCTCAAATTCGGCTGCCCTCAAAAGTTTGTCACCATCCTCCGCCTGCTTCACGATGACATGCAAGCCGTGATCCTGACCAACGGTTCCACCACAGACCCAATTCACATACGAACCGGGGTCAAGCAAGGCTGTGTCATCGCACCAACGCTCTTCTCGATCTTCCTTGCTGCAATGCTCCATCTCCATCTCACCCTCAGTAAGCTCCCCGCTGGAGTGGAGCCAATTCACAGAACAAACGAGAAACTGTTCAACCTCCGTCGCCTCCAGACCAGATCCAAGGTCGTCCCATCCTCTGTTGTCGAATTACAGTATGCAGTCAACACCTTCACTGAAGCATACGAGAGCATGGGCCTTACACTAAACATCCGTAAGACACAGGTCCTCTACCAACCTGCCCCCGCCACACAGTACTGCCCCCTGATTGTCAAAATCCACGACAAGGCCTTGGACAATGTGGACCACTTTCTATAACTCGAGAGCCTACTGTCAACAAGGGCAGACATCGACAACGAAGTCCAACACTGCCTTCAGTGTGCCAGTGCAACCTTCGGTCGCCTGAGGAAGAGAGTGTCTGAAGACCAGGACCTCAAACCCAGCACTAAGCTCATGGTCTACAGAGCAGCAGTGATACCCGCCCTGCTGTATGCCTCAGAGACATTCGGCCCCTCGAGCCTGCTCCGCCATTCAATGAGATCATGGCTGATCATCCAAATTCAGTACCCCGTTCCTGCCTTCTCTCCATATCCCTTGATCCCTTTAGCCTTAAGAAATATATCTAACTCCTTCTTGAATATATTTGGCCTCAACTGCCTTCTGTGGTAGAGAATTCCACAGGTTCACCACTCTCTGGGTGAAGAAATTCCTCCTCATCTCTGTCCTAAATGGCTTACCCCTTATCCTTAGACTATGACCCCTGGTTCTGGACTCCCCGACCATCGGGAACATCCTTCCTGCATCTAGTCTGTCTAGTGCTGTTAGAATTTTATAAGTTTCAATGAGATCCCCTCTCATTCTTCTAAACTCCAGCGAGTGCAAGTCCAATCGACCCAATCTCTCCTCATACGCCATTCCTGCCATCCCAGGTATCAGCCTGGTGAATCTTCGCTGCACTCCCTCCATGGCAAGAACATCCTTCCTCAGAGAAGGCGACCAAAACTGCACACAATACTCAAGATGTGGTCTCACCAAGGCCCTGTATAACTGCAGCAAGACATCCTTGTTCCTGTACTCAAACCCTCTCGCTACGAAGTCCAACATACCATTTGCCTTCTTAACCGCCTGCTGCACCTGCATGCTTACCTTCAGCGACTGGTGCACAAGGACACCCAGGTCTCGTTGCACTTCCCCTTCTCCCAATCTATTGCCATTCAGATAATAATCTGCCTTCCTGTTTTTGCCACCAAAATGGTAACCTCGCATTTATCCATGTTATATTGCATCTGCCATGCTTCTGCCCAATCACCCAACCTGTCCAAATCATACTGGAGTTTCTCGGCATCCTCCTCACAGCACACACGCCCACCCAGCTTTGTGTCATCTGCAAATTTGGAGATATTACATCTAGTTCCCTTGTCTAGATCATTGATATATATTGTGAATAGCTGGGGCCCAAGGACCGATCCCTGCGGTACCCCACTAGTCACTGCCTGCCACTCGGAAAAAGACCTGTTTATTCCAACTCTTTGCTTTCTGTCTGCCAACCAGTTCTCTATCCAAGTCAATACTTTGCCCCCAATCCCATGTGCCTTAACGTTACACGCTAATCTCTTATGCAGGACCTTTTCGAAAGCCTTTTGAAAGTCCCAATACACCACATCCACTGGGTCTCCCTTATCTATTTTACCAGTTACATCCTCAAAAAGTTCCAGTAGATTAGTCAAGCACGATTTACCTTTTGTAAATCCATGTTGACTTTGTCCGATACTGTCACTGTTTTCCAAGTGCTCTGCTATTACATCTTTTATAATGGACTCTAGCATTTACCCCACTACTGATGTCAGGCTTACCAGTCTATAATTCCCCGTTTTCTCTCTACCACCTTTTTTGAATAGTGGGGTAACATTAGTTACCCTCCAATCCATGGGTACTGTTCCAGAGCCTATCGAATGTTGGGAGATGACCAGCAATGCATCTACTATTTCTAGGGCGACTTCCTTAAGTACTCTAGGATGTAGATTATCAGGCCCTGGGGATTTATCGGCCTTCAATCCCGTCAATTTCCCTAACACCATTTCCCTACAAATACTGATTTCTTTCAGTTCCTCCCTTTCATCAGACCCTATGCTCCCCGACATCTCTGGGAGGTTATTTGTGTCCTCCTTTGTGAAGACAGGACCAAAATATGTATTTAGTTGGCCTGCCATTTCTTTGTTCCCCATTATAAATTCCCCTGATTCTGACTGCAAGGGACCTACGCTTGACTTCACCAATCTTTTTCTCTTCACATATCTATAGAAGCTTTTACAGTCAGTTTTTATATTACCTGCAAGCTTACTCTGATACACTATTTTCCCCTTCTTAATTAATCCCTTTGTCCTCCTTTGTTGAATCCTAAACTGCTCCCAATCCTCAGGTTTACTGCTTTATATGGCCAATTTATATGTCCTCTCCTTGGATCTTATGCTATCCCTAATTTTCCTTGTTAGCCACGGTTGAGTCACCTTTTTTGTTTTATTTTTATGCCAAACTGGGATGAACAAATTCTGTAGTTCATCCATGCCGTCTTTGAATGTTTGCCATTGCCTATCCACCGTCAACCCTTTGAGTAACATTCCCCAATCAATCCTACCCAACTCGCGCCTCATACCATCGTAGTTTCCTTTATTTAAATTCAGCACCCTAGTCTCTGAGTCAACTACTTCACTCTCCATCTTAATGAAAAATTCTATCATATTATGATCGCTCTGACCCAAGGGGCCTCGTACAACAAGATTGCTAATTAATCCTTTCTCATTACATAATACCCAGTCTAAGATGGCCTGATCTCTAGTTGGTTCCTCAACACATTGGTCCAGGAAACCATCCCGTATACACTCCAGGAATTCCTCCTCCACAGTATTGTTACTAATTTGGTTAGCCCAATCTATATGTAAATTAAAGTCACCCATGATAACTGCTGTGCCCTTATTGCACGCTTCTCTAATTTCCCTTTTAATGACATCCCCAACCTCCGCATTACTGTTTGGAGGTCTATATACCACTCCCACTAATGTTTTCTGCCCCTTGGTATTTCTCAGTTCTACACATACAGATTCCACATCATCAGCGCTAATATCCTTCCTTACAATTGTGTTAATCCCCTCTTTTACCAGCAATGCTACCCCACCTCCTTTTCCTTTTTGCCTATCTTTCCTGAATATTGAATACCCCTGGATGTTGAGTTCCCAGCCTTGGCCACCCTGGAGCCATGTTTCCGTAATCCCAATCATATCATATTTGTTTACCTCTATTTGCGCAGCTAATTCATCCACCTTATTACGAATGCTCCTCGCATTAAGACACAAAGCCTTCAGGCTTGTTTTTTTAACACACTTAGGCCTTTTAGAATTATTATTTACTGTGGCCATGTTTGATTTAAACCGTTGATTTCTCTGACTGCCACTTTTGTTTTTCTCCTTCCTGTCTTTTGCTTTTATATTTTTTTCCTTTCCTCTGTCTCCCTGCTCAGGTTCCCAACCCTGTGCCATTTTAGTTTAAACCTTCCCCCAGAGCACTAGCAAACACTCCCACTAGGACATCGGTCCTGGCCCTGCCCAGGTGCAAACCATCCCACCTCCCCCAGAACCGGTTCCAATGTCCCAGGAATTTGAATCCCTCCCCCTTGCACCATTCCTCTAGCCACGTATTCATCTGAAATATCCTTCTATTTCTACTCTGACTAGTACGTGGCACTGGTAGCAATCCTGAGATTACTACCTTTGAGGTCCTATTTTTTAATTTACCTCCTAACTCCCTATATTCAGCTTTTAGGATCTCATCCCGTTTTTTACCTATATCGTTGGTACCTATATGCACCACGACAACTGGCTGTTCACCCTCCCCTTCCAAAATGTTCTGCAGCCGCTCTGAGAAATCTTTGACCCTTGCACCAGGGAGGCAACACACCATCCTGGAGTCTCGTTTGCGGCCGCATAAACTGCTATCTATTCCCCTTACAATAGAATCCCCTATTTTTTAAATTTTTTATTCATTGATGGGATGTGGGCATCGCTGGCTGGCTAGGCCTGCATTTAGTGCCCATCCTTAATTGCCCTTGAGAAGATGGTGGTGAGCCGCCTTCTTGAACCGCTGCAGTCCATATGGTGTAGCTACACCCACAATGCTGTTAGGAAGGGAGTTCCAGGATTTTGGCCCAGTGACAGTGAAGGAACGGCGATACAGGTCCAAGTCAGGATGGTGTGTGGCTTGGAGGGGAACTTGTAGGTGGTGATGTTCCCATGTGTCTGCTGCCCTTGTCCTTCTAAGTGGTAGAGGTCGCGGGTTTGGAAGGTGCTGTTCAAGGAGCTTTGGCGCATTGCTGCAGTGCATCTTGTAGATGGTACACACTGCAGCCACAGTGCGCCGGTGGTGGAGGGAGTGAATGTTGAAGGTGGATGGAGTGCCAATTAAGCGGGCTGCTTTATCCTGAATGGTGTCGAGCTTCTTGAGTGTTGTTGGAGCTGCACTCATCCAGGCAAGTGGAGAGTATTCCATCACACTCCTGACTTGTGCCTTGTAGATGGTGGAAAGGCTTTGGGGAGTCAGCAGGTGAGACACTCGCCGCAGAATTCCCAGCCTCTGGCCTGCTCTTGTAGCCACAGTATTTATATGGCTGGTCCAGTTCAGTTTCTGATCAATGGTAACCCCCAGGATGTTGATAGTGGGGGATTCAGCGATGGTAATGCCATTGAATATCAAGGGGAGATGGTTAGAGTCTCGCTTGTTGGAGATGGTCATTGCCTGGCACTTGTGTGGTGCGAATGTTACTTGCCACTTGTCAGCCCAAGTCTGAATGTTGTCCAGGTCTTGCTGCATATGGACACGGACTGCGTCAGTATCTGACGAGCCTCGAATGGTGCTGAACAGTGTGCAATCATCAGCGAACATCCCCACTTCTGACCTTATGATGGAGGGAAGGTCATTGATGAAACAGCTGAAGATGGTTGGGCCTAGGACATTGCCCTGAGGAACTCCTGCAGTGATGTCATGTGATTGAGATGAATGACCTCCAACAACCACAGCCAACTTCCATGGTGCTAGGTATGATTCCAACCAATGGGGAGTTTTCCCCTTGATTCCCATTGACTTCAGTTTTGCTAGGGCTCCTTGATGCCACACTCGATCAAATGCTGCCTTGATGTCAAGGGCAGTCACTCTCACCTCACCTCTTGAGTTCAGCTCTTTTGTCCATGTGACTATAGCTCTACCCCTCTTTTTCCTCCCATCCTGTGCAGCAGAACCACCCCTGGTGCCAGGATTATGGCTGCTGCTGCTTTCCCCTGATAAGCCATCCCCCCAACAGTATCCAAAGTGGTATATCTGTTTGAGAGGGGGATGGTCACAGGGGACTCCTGCACTACCTGCCTGCGCCTACTACTCTGCCTGGTGGTCACCCATTCCCTTTCTGCCTGTGCAACCTTTACCTGCGTTGTGACCAATTGATTAAACATGATATCCACGATGTCCTCAGCATCGCGAATGGTCCAGTATGTAGCCAATCGCAGCCCCAGCGCCGCAATGCGGTCTGCCAGTAGCTGCAGCTGGATACACTTCCTGCACACATGGTCGTCAGGGAGACAGGAAGTGTCCCTGAGTTCCCACATAGCGCAGGAGGAGCATACCACGGGGCCGAGCTCTCCTGCCATGACTTACCCTTTAATTAATTCAAATTAAATTAAATCAAATCAATCCCACCAATTACACTACAGTTAAATGATATACTTAAGGGCCCTGGTTTACAAACAGTCCCCGCTACACCACAGACACCCTCTAAACTATAGACCACAGAGTTTAAGTTTGGAAAAAGAGAGAAATACTCACCAACCAATCACTTACCTGCTTTCTGGTGACGTCAGACTTTGATTACTTTTTACTTCTCTCTCTCCCTCCCTCGGAGATTGGTAAATCTACCTGCTGCCTCTGCCTCTTGTAGTCACTCCAATGCTGCCTCGCTCCACTTAGGTCCGCCGCTGCTGCCGCTGTGAGGCCTACCTGCTGCCGCCGCATCTTGTAGTCGCTCCGCCGCTGCCTCGCTCCACGTAGGTCCGCTGCCGCTGTGAGGCCTACCTGCTGCCGCCACCTCTTGTAGTCGCTCCGGCACTACCTCGCTCCACTGAGGTCCGCCGCCGCTGCCGCAGTGTCAAGAATGGGCAGAAAAGTGGCACATAGAATTTAATACAGAGAAATGTGAGGTGATGCATTTTGTCAGAAGGAACTGGGAGAGGCAATATACACTTAATGGCGCAATTTTAAAGAGTGTGCAGGGATAGAGGGACCTGGGAGTTAATGTGCATAGGTCCCTGAAGGTGGCAGGACAGATTGAGAGAGTGGTTAACAAAGCATATGGGGGAAGAATTCGGTTGCTTAGCGCCTCCCGTTAGTGCCCTAAGAGGGCGCTAATGGGGCGCAAAGCAACTAACGCCTGGGCGCGGCGATGTTTGCACCGCTTGCGAAATTGACCAGACATTTTGCGGTGGCGCTAAACACTACCGCCACGATCTCCTGTGCCCGCAGATCGTGATATCAGTCGATCGTGCAACGCCCCGGACCAGATATTGAGTGGCGCCCCCTGCCTTTCCGCCTGGCGCTAGCAACGACAGGTTGAGGGGAGTGTTTTGTCGTCGGGAAGGGACTGGGGGTGCGCTATTTAAAGGCGGCCGTTTCCAGCCTTTTTTTTTGGCAACATTTTTGCACCACGCATTCTGAGAGAGAGAGAGAGACACTTCTAGAGAGATTCAGCGCTGTGTGAAAGAGTTTTGGGTACTGAGCAGCACTTTGGAGATTCATTTTGATTTGAGCTTCCTTGCATCGATTTAGAAGAGACTAAGGGGGCTGCACTCTGAGCTCTTTTCCTGGGCCTCTCCATTGTTATTTCCAGCAGAATTGATGCACAGGTCTCTCCAGGCGGAGATTCAAGGCTGCAATGACCAGGGTGTGGATGGAGAGCAAGATCGACCCTCCCCTTTAAGAACTGGCTGGCACCAGTGTGTCTGTGTTCCATTGCTGACTGACATCACCTGAGCTTCACCAGCGCTCTGAGCTAATGCCTCGCTCCTCAGCGTTAGTGCCTTAAGAGAGGTGTGTAGCACCTGATTTAGCGCTCCAATCACCTCCAGGGGCGATAGAAGCCAAGTTTGCAGTCGGAGGTGATAATTAGCGCCAGGCGCTAAACTTTGCACCTGGCCGATAATCGCGCCCCAAACGGGGCGATACCGAATTTCTCCCCCAAGGGATCTTGGGCTTCATAAATAGAGGTATTGAGTACAAAAGTAGAGAAGTTATGCTGAACTTTTATAAAGTGCTGGTTAGGCCACAACTGGAATATTGCTTCCAGTTCTGGTCACCACATTTTTGGAAGGGTGTGAAGGCCCTTGAGAGGGTGCAGAGGAAATTTACCAGAATGGTTCCGTGAATGGGGGATCTTAGCTACAAGGACAGGTTGGAGAAGTTGGATTTGTTTTCATTGGAGCAAAGGAGGTTGAGGGATGATTTGATTGAGGTGTACAAGAATATGACGGGTTTGGATAGGCTAGACGGGGAAAGGCTGTTCCCAGTAGCTGATGGTACAAGGACTAGGGGACACAGATTTAAGGTTTTGCGCAAGAGATACAGGGGTGACGTGAAGAAAAACTTTTTTATGCAGCAAGTGGTGATGACCTGGAATTCGCTGCCGAAGGAAGAGGTGGAAGCAGAGACACTCAGGCCTAGAAATTCGGTTGTTTGCGCCAGCGGTTAGCGCCTAAAGAGACTGAGAATTGGGGCGTTACCCAATGTTGGGGCGGGCGCAATGAAGATAGCGACAACTCCCATATTGACTATACATTTAACGCCTGCGCTAAGTGTATGCGCGCGCCCGCGAGCGCAAGCAGATCATGACGTCATTTCAGTGTGCAACGCCTTTTAGGGGCGCCTGAGCGGATATTGGGTGGCGCCCGGAGCCTTTACGCCTAGCGCTATTAATGACAGTTCGAAGGAGCGTTAGCAGGCCCTTCTCGGAGTCGGGGGGTGCTATTTAAAGGGGACAGCTCTAGTATAGAAGCTTCAGCCACTTGGCCTGTTCATTGCGATCGTTGGTGGAGAGAGTTGGCGAGCTACTGTGGAGCAGAGTTTTTGGAATTTAGCATTAGAGTACTTGGGACCTTCAAACCTGTCCGGAGCAGTTGGAGCACTAGACCTAACAGCCTGTTGACCAACTGGCATCGGAATGGGAGATGCTTTGGAGGGCGACCGCCTCATGGCTGAACACTATGAAGGGGCAGAGAGACGGCGGGAGAGAAGGCCGGGATTGGCCAGAAGGAGGAGGGGCAATGGAGGTCGGCCAATCCGAGGGTATGCTGCGAGGGTCTTTAGGCAGCAGGTGTCATACCTTGACATGTCGGAGGAGCAGTGTGTGCGAAGGCTCCGAATCGGGAGGGACGTTGTTACTGAGCTGTGCCACCTGCTTGCTGAGGATCTGCAGCCGCGTCTACGGTGCAGGACCTCTCTGTCGGTGGCCGTTAAACTGACTGTTGCCCTCAATTTTTATGGCAACGGATCCTTTCAGTCAGCCATTGGGGACATTGCGAATATCTCTCAGGTTGCAGTCCACTGTTGCATCCGGCAAGTTACAGCTGCCCTTTATAGGCGAGGGCGTCAATTCATCACCTTCCCTCTGACCCTGGAGAAGCAGACGGAGCGCGCGCAGGGCTTCGCTGCGATTGCGGACTTCCCCATGGTGCAGGGGGCGATTGACTGTACACACGTGGCTTTGAGGGTGCCATTCCAGAATCCTGAGGACTTCCGCAGCCGCAAGGGGTTCCACTCCCTTAACGTGCAGCTGACCTGTGACCACCGCCAAATCATCATGGCAGTCAACGCCCAATTCCCAGGGAGCAGCCATGATGCCTTTATCCTGCGGTAGACCTCAGTTTGTGACCTTTTTGAGGGGCCGGCTCGACCACGAGGCTGGCTTATTGGGGACAAGGGCTATCCTCTCTGCCCATGGCTGATGACACCACTCCATGTGTCCGCCACCCCAGCAGAAGAGCTGTTCAACAGCAGCCATCAGGTGACCAGGAACATTGTAGAGCACACTATTGGTGTGCTCAAAAAGCGTTTCCGATGTCTTGACCATTCAGGGGGAGCCCTGCAGTACTCGCCGGAGCAAGTGGGTTACATCTTCATCGTCTGCTGCATGCTCCACAACTTGGCGATTCGACGCACCCAGCCAATTCCAGTTGTCCCTCAACGACCAGCAGAGCAGGCGGTCGAGGAGGAGGAGGAGGAGGAAGAGCAGGCGGAGGAGGAGGAGGAGGAGGAGCATGCAGATGAGGAGGAGGAGGAGGAGGAGGAGGAAGAGGAGGAGGAAGATGGAAGGGCTCCTGAAAGTGGAAGGGCCATCCGTCAGAGGCTCATGAGGAATCGTTTCGAGGCCCCTCTGGCGGAATGATGAGTGTCTTTACTCCTGCACACTTTGGATGTTTGAAAGCCTCTGAAGGCCAGCATCACTGTAATTAGTCACATGCACCATAGCACATTAAAACTTCTCTTTATTGTCACAAAAGTCTTTCATTACAGCAAAACAACGTCATGTCAACAGAAACCATAACTAACAAAATAACAGTTAACTCTTCGGCAAAGCCGCAAAACTAAACAAACCATTTCCAACAATTACAACAGGTGAGGGTGTCCTTGAATTTGGCCAAGGAAACGTCTCAGCACCTCCCTCTACTGCTGGCCCCTTGATGGAGAACGACTTCTCTTTCGCGGACGGCCCCTTCCCTCCCTGCTGCTCCTACGTAATTGAACCCCAGTGGCGGGGTGAAGGCTGGGGGACGCCTGCTGACTGTGTGGAAGCGCAGAAGCCCCTGAGGGACGGCCTGGCCGACCTCTGGGCTTGGAGGGTGCGGACGCAGGATGCTTGATCTGAGCATGGCTGGAAGCAGTGTGCCCTGCAGGTGGTGGCAGCTGCACTGCAGACGTACCAGCGCTGGCATGTGCAATGGTCACCTGCCGAGAGAGGACACCTGCACCATGGTCGGACGACACACTGGCTCTCTGAGGGGACCGGCTCGGCTCATCCGCCACAATTGCATGCTCCACTGATTCCTGGCCTTGTATGGGACTGGAAGGGCCCGGGGTGATCCTAGCTGATGCAGATAGGGTGGCTGCAGTGAGAGTTCGCGTTGCCTCAATCTGGGTGTGGACAAGGCCAGCAAGTGACTGCGTGGCAGCAGTGAGGACCTGTGAGCCAGGTGCCAGTGCTTCGGAGAAGCCCTGGACAGTTCTTTCCATTGCTTCGGACAAGGCCGGTGCCGACCGCTCCACTGCCTCGGACAAGCCCTGGACAGACCTTTCCAGGGATTGTCCGAGGCCCTGAACAGTCCTTTCCATAGCCTCGAAGCCCTGGACAGTCCTCGCCATTGTTGGCCCGAAGCCCTGGACAGTCCTCTCCATTGTTGCCCCGAAGCCCTCGAGAGTCCTCTCCATTGTTGGCCCGAAGCCCTGGACAGTCCTCTCCATTGTTGCCCCGAAGCCCTCGAGAGTCCTGTCCATTGTTGCCCCGAAGCCCTGCAGAGTCCTGTCCATTGTTGCCCCGAAGCCCTGGAGAGTCCTCTCCATTGTTGCCCCGTGTATCTATTGACTGAGGCATCCTCCCCACTGCAGCCATCAGCTCAGTGTGCCTGAGCCGGGCCTGGGTGCTCATTTCAGCCAGGCGACGCACCTCCTCTGCACTCTGTGCAGCAGTCATCACTACCTGCCTTGCCCTCCGGGGAGACGGTGGCCGAACTTGCCTACCCCCCTTGCGTTGCTGCATGCTGCTTGTTCCGGCAACTGGCTGATCCTCAGAGCCCCCCCGCTCCCCCCCAGGGAACTACTATCCCCCAGTCTGTAGATGTGTATGCTCCCCTGAGATTGGAACGGATGGTCCGGCTTCCTCCTGATCCTCGCCTCCGGAGGCACTGGCACTGGCAGCTTCAGTGCGTTGAGCCCGAGTTGGTGATGCATCATCTGAAAGCAGGGAGGTGGAAGAGTGGCTTTAGCAAAAGGACAGGTTGGCGGAAAGGCATGCCAGATTGCAGCAAGGCTCTGACATGGCTGCACACTGAGGAAGCATGCTGGCGGGGGGACCAAGTGGAAGGAAACAGCTGAAAAAGGAGAGAGCCTTACCCTCGCTGTCGGAAATGGGGTTGGCAGCTGCAGTGGTAACAGGACCAGACAGACGTCCTCCAAGAATCTGGTGCACTCTCTCCTCGAGATCCGTCAGAGTGACGACTTGTGGAGGCCCGCCACCAGTTCGAGTCTGGTCCTTTCGCCTCGCCGCCAGCTTGGACTGCAGGGGAAAGAAGGGGAAGTTCTGTAACATGATGCCTTGAGAGATCATCTCATGCCCCCCATGGTGCAAGAGCCCTTACATGAGGCCTTGAGAGATCATCTCATGCCCCCCATGGTACAAGAGCCCTTACATGAGGCCTTGAGAGATCATTGCATGCCCCCCATGGTGCAAGAGCCCTTACATGAGGCCTTGAGAGATCATCGCATGCCTCCCATGGTGCAAGAGCCCTTACATGAGGCCTTGAGAGATCATCTCATGCCACCCATGGTGCAAGAGCCCTCACATGAGGCCTTGAGAGATCATCGCATGCCCCCCATGGTGCAAGAGCCCTTACATGAGGCCTTGAGAGATCATCGCATGCCCCCCATGGTGCAAGAGCCCTTACATGAGGCCTTGAGAGATCATCTCATGCCCCCCATGGTGCAAGAGCCCTTACATGAGGCCTTGAGAGATCATCTCATGCCCCCCATGGTGCAAGAGCTCTTACATGAGGCCTTGAGAGGTCATCGCATGCCCCCCATGGTGCAAGGGCCCTTACATGTGGCCTTGAGTGAAATGTCCATGTGTGTGCCCAGAAAGGGCCATGGGTGCTTGCTGACAGATGGCCATTGGGGCATCATGGCAACAGGGTGCTCGAAGTCAGGTGCAGATGGAGGGAATCAGAAGTTTGCATAACCAACACTCACCCTAACGACCCGAGTGAGGTCGTTGAATTTCTTCGTGCACTGAACAGGGGTCCTGGTCACCATGGTGCTGGAGTTGACCCTCAGAGAAACCTCTCTCCAAGATCGCCGGTAAGCCTTTTGATTCGGCCTCTTGCCATTGTCAGGATACAGAACATCTCGACGGCGCTCAACTGCAGACACCAACTGGTCCAGAGCCTCAGTGCTGAAGCGTTCTGCTCTCTGTCTCACCTTCTCCATTCTGACCAAGTTTCTTGCACCAGAGAAGGGTGAGCGCCGATTCTGAGGCCTACAGGGCGTTGAGTGTGGCAGCTCAGGCTGACTGACCCACCCCTTTAAGAGTCGGCCGGCGCCTGGAAGTCTCGTGGTTTCCGGTAATTGAGATCACCTGCGCTGCGCCCGTCCGCGCCGATATTGGGTAGCGCCTGAACTTTTGCGCCTTAGGAGCCCCGTGCAACATCTGAGTTCGCGCCTCAATCCCCTTTGGGGGCGATGCAACCCAATATCTCGCCAGGCAGCGATAAGTTTCGTCTGGCTATAAACTTTGCGCAGCACCAGTTCTAACGCCTCAAGCGGGGCTATACCCAATTTCTAGGCAAGGGATTTAAACTTTATGGCTTAGACTTTCCGCCTCCCCAGGTCTGCTGATTTTCTAGTGGACCTGGAGCAGGTGATGGCAGAACCGTTCTCCAGGGGCTGGTTCTGTTGGGGCAGAATACGCCGGCCCATATGTGGGAATGTATATGTTAACTACAAGCAAATGAAGAAAACACGGCCTTTGTCGTGCTTCCTGCTACTGGCACTCTGAACACTGGATGCTGGGGCTACCAGTTGGGCCTTCATACAGAATGTGAAGAGAGGACTGTGCATGTGCTCTTAAAAAATGACTGATATGTCACAGAATCTTGTAAGCTTACATCCTTTCCTGCACCTGACAACTCAAAACACTACTTTCCAATGGTAAAATTATTTTTTGAAGAATGGATAAAGTATGCCTGTAATCTTGCATTTGCTCATTAGTGAAGAAATGCTCATAAATACAGTATACAATAGCACTCATGGGAATGAGTGCAACTCACAGTGGCTTTTTTGAAACAAATGCCATGGTTAGCTCCTTGCTCTTTGTTGACAGCTGCCACTCAGTTTATCCAAAAAGTACTTTTTTGTACACCTATTCTCAGACCTGTTAAGCCACACTTATTCCTAATTGTGGTCACTATCTTTAATACATTAAATTTGTGTCTTCCTGTATTTTGAAGAGGGCAAAAGCTATTAACTTACATATAGAATTACATAGACTTTACAGCAGAGAAATAGGCCATTTGGCCCAACAGGTCCATGCCGGTGTTTATGCTCCACACGAGCCTCCTCCCACCCCCTACTTCATCTAACTCTATCAGCATACCCTTCTATTCCTGTCTCCTTTATGTATTTATCTAGCTTCCCTTAAATGCATCTATGCTATTCTCCTGAACTACTCCATGTGATAGCGAGTTCCACATTCAAACCACTCGCTGGGTAAAGAAGTTTCCCCTGAATTCCTTATTTTTATCCTGAATTTCTTTGCATTTAAAATACCTCATAATTTTACTTAAAATCTGAGTCCACTTGTTGGATCTTGGTAGCACTGGTTGGGGTAGATTTTAACTTTTGGGCAGGCGGAGAACACCAGACTGCCTGCACCGGGAGCAAAGAGGCTGGAACCATTTTGAGGCCAGGGCCTCACTCAAATAGAGCTGGTGAGCTGCGGGCATCAAATGGGCATCCTAATACAGCTCGTCAGAATGGGTATGGCACAATATCAGTGGGCCCAGCTAGCAGCAAGGTAATTCCTTGGGGTGGGAGAGCTTCGCAATCTGAGGAGGCAGCATTCCTGCTCCTTCTGGCCCCACAGAAATCATGTTAAATTCACCTTTTTGGGGCATCCAGTGACTGGTGTCATACCGAGCACAAAGCAAGATGGTTGTGGTGTTTGGAGACCAATCACCTCAGGACATCACTGCAGGAAATCCTCAGGGCAGCATCCTAGGACCAACTATCTTCAGCTGCTTCATCAATGGCCTTCTTCCATCATAAGGTCAGAAGTGGCGATGTTCGCCAATGATTGCGGTCTTCAGCTTCATTTGCAATTCCTCAGATAATGAAGCAGTTCATGCCCGCATGCAGCAAGACCTGGACATCATCCACGCTTGGGCTGATGTGTGGCACGAATGTTACTTGCCACTTAAGTGTCAGGCAATGACCATCTCCAACAAGAGAGTCTAACCACCTCCCCTTGACATTCAATGACATTACCATTGTTGAGTCCCCCACCGTCAACAGCCTGGGGGCCAGCATTGACCAGAAACTGAACTGGGCTGGTCACATGAATGACATGGCTACTAAGCAGCGTGTCTCACCTCCTGACTCCCCAAAGCCTCTGTACCATGTACAAGCCACAAGTCAGGAGTGTGATGGAATACTCTCCACTTGCCTGGATGAGTGCAGCTCCAACAACACTCAAGAAGCTCGACACCATCCAGAACAAAGCAGCCCGCTTGATTGGCACCCCATTCGCAGTGTGGCACGAATGTTACTTGCCACTTATCAGCCCAAGCCTGGATGCTGTCCATTTTGGCTCAAAATATTGACCTATCAATGCAACTCACTCTTAAACACACACCTCTGTACATTTAAATGGCTTGTGGTCAATTATACTCTTTATGATCATATAAATCTGATTCTGGCAGCTACGTTTAATCTGCAATTGTTTGTATAGAGTCCCAGAAGAGGAGCAGCTCAGGTGTTGCTCCCCCTCCCCCCTCCTCATTTCCCTCCACTTAAAACCGGCGCGTGAGACATTCCAAAAACCACCGGTTGCTCCTCGGCACGCGGGAACGCGGCGCGCAAGCGCAGACCGCCCTCCCCCTCACCAATCCCGATTTAACCCTCTGCCTATTGGCTTGCGCGCGGCCAATCGACAGAAGGACTGGACGCCCTCGAAGCGGATTGGTTGGCCTCTGATTCCCTCTCCCAAGCCAGCGCCAATCCGCGGCGAGGGAATGACCGCGAGTGGCACGCGATGGGGCGCGGGCGCGCTGGGTGAGGAGAGCGGGCCGGCGGCGGGCGCGCGGGTTTCGCCGCCCCTCCCCCTCCCGGAGTTTGTCTCCGGCTCTCGCCACCTATGCTGAGGGCGCTGGAGGAGGGAGGTGCTGGTGGTTGTATGTAGTTAATGCGCCCTGCTCGGTGAGTTTACTACCCCCAATACACACACACACCAATCATTGTGGTACAGAAGAACCAAGAGGGAACATTGTGCTTTTATTATATGCGACGGTTCTTTTTATATTTTCTAATGGTCCGTCTTCAAGGGCAAATGGTGGAGAGTTGGGTTGGGGCTTCACATTGGACGAGGCGCCATTTGGTGGCTGTGGCAGAGCTTGGGTGTAAGTTGAGTGGATTGTTTTGTGGGTTTGGGGGGCTTGGTGGTAGAGAAATTACCCGTTCTTACAAAATGGATTTTTTTTCTTTCTTGAAATGTGGAGTGGTTTTTAAATTTGATGGCTGGGTGGGTGAGTTGTAGATAAGTCACTGGGACACTCAGTTTTGCAAAACTGGATGGGGGGTGGGGGGGAACTGTTATATACATGCTATATATCCCTCCTTGTTGAACAGGAGTTAACAAAATATTCACTCCAAGGTTGCTTGCAAGCACCTGGTGTAGTTGAGTGGAGGATGGGTTTTTATTTGAGTGGAGGGGGAGAAACGTTCTCTTATTAGATGAAGACATTTGTTAGAATATTTGTAATATGAGACTGGAGCATCAATGTATGGTGCTGAAGAATTATGGGATGTGGGTTTGATCTCTGTTTTCGGTCCCATCTGGATGGAAAGGAGATAACCAAGCCCTTCTCCACAGATGAGGAAGGAGTCTTGTCCTTGAACACTTAAGCATCATTATTGTGAAATTATTTTGGATTACACATCAGTGCACAAGAGGCAGCATAACTTATTAGAGTACCAAGTGCACTGAAGCCCTGAGATGTGAGACACCCCTCTAGAAGGCTTCCCATATTGGTTGAGCTCCAAAAGTATATAGTATAAATCCAGGCTTTGACTGCTCTCATGCAGGACTGATTAGGATTAACCATACCTTGTGATGCCCTCAAACTACATTTCATTATATCCTGGCGTCATGACCAGTGTTCATTATATCCTGGCGTCATGACCAGTGTATCTTGTTGCTCTCCCAAATTAAATGTGTTACTTTACATTCAGATTTTATACAACCTGTTGTGGGATTTTTTTCCTTTGAAGGAAGGTTTTGATGTTCACAGTTTATTCAGCAAGCGTCGGTCTTCAGAGTTAGAGATCTATAGTCCGAGTCTTTTTTTAAAAAAGCAAAACACACAAAGGAACAGATTAATTTCACAAATTATACTGTATTAGAAAACTGATTTATTTAGGAACAGGAGTAGGCCATTTAGCCCTTTGGGCCTGTTCCGCCATGCTATTAGCTATGCTGATCTGTACCTAAACTACATTTACCTGCCGTTGTTCCATATTCCTTAATACCCTTAATTAACAAAAATCTGTCAATCTCAGTCTTGAAAATTTCAATTGGCCCAGCATCCACAGCCTTTATGGGGACAGAGTTCCACATTTCCACTGCCCTTTGTGTGAAAAGGTGCTTCTTGATTTCAGTCCTAAATGGCCTAGCTCTAGTTTTAGGATTGTACTCCTTTGTTTTGGAGATGGGTTCTGATATAGGCTCTGCATCTGAAGCATGCACTCGTATATCCAGCATTTTTTACCCATCATAACCGGGTTGCAGAGATACAAGCAGCTGCTGATGAAGTTCCATGCATTCAAAACTCACCATGCCACTCATGAAGAATTCCAAGTGCCTGCAGTAGACCTAGCAAGGTCTCACACTCCTGTTTGTCAGTTGTCTAACAGCCATGAGAAGTCACACAACACCAGGTTATAGTCCAACAGCTTTATTTGAAATCACAAGCTTTCGGAGCGCTGCTCCTTCGTCAGGTGAAGTGAGGAGATGCATATAGGCACAGCATATATAGTTAGAGAACACTGCCAGATGATTACAGGTAATCTTTCTAACTGCCCTTTATCACACCTCGGCAGAGAGTGCGATGGCATTGAGTGTAAGCAGAGTTTGGTAAGTAGGAGAGTTCGGGCAAGTGGGAGGTGAGGGGGTGTTTTTGCTCTGTTTTGTTTCCCACTCTCAGGCTAATCCAGCACTGCGGAAGCGGAGCAGCGAGACGAATCAACCTGACAGGCCCCACAGACAGCATTCAAAAGGGAGCTGGGTGATCAGCTGGTTGGTAGGTCCTCTTCCTTCTCTTCTATACCTTTAAGTTGGTAAGTCCTATTAAATAGTGGTGTGATATTATCATCTATATCGGGGCAGAGGGTCTTCATAACTAATAATAAGAAATTTAATTCATTACATAGAAATGGGTGAACAGGTGATGTGTTACTGTTGCGAAATGTGGGAGCCGGTGAACCCCATTGAGGCTCACGGTGATTACTTTTGCGATAAGTGTTTGCTGCTAGAGGAACTCAGGCTCCGTGTTAAAGAGCTTGAGACTGAGCTTCAGACACTGCGACACATCAGGGAGGGGGAGAAGTTCCTGGACTCTATGTTTCAGGAGGTGGTCACACGTATGAAATTAATTAATGCAGATGTAGTCCGTGGTCAGGGACAGGACAGTGTGACTACAAGTGAGGCAGGTACAGGGATCCAGGAGGTAGTGTTGAAGGAGCCACAGTCCTTGCTCTTGTCAAACAGGTTCGAGGTTCTTACTCCCTGTGAGGGCGGGAGCGGGGACTGCAGGGAGGATGAGCAACCTGGCCACAGCACTGTGGAACGGGGCCATTCAAGTGGGGGGAGTAAAAAGAAATGTTGTAGTGGTAGGGGATAGTATCATTAGGGGGATAGATAGGGTTCTCTGCAGTCAAGAGCGGGAGTCCCGAAGGCTGTGTTGCCTGCCCGGTGCCAGGGTTAAGGACATCGCTTCTGGGCTGGAAAGAAACTTGGAGGGGGAGGATCCAGTTGTCGTGGTCCATGTTGGTACAAACGACGTAGGTAGGACAAGGAAGAAGGTTCTGTTAAAGGAGTATGAGCAGCTAGGGGTCAAATTAAAAAACAGAACCTCAAGGGTAATCTCTGGATTATTACCTGAGCCACGAGCGAATTTGGCTAGGATAAATAAAATTAGAGAGTTAAATGCGTGGCTCAAAGACTGGTGTGGGAAAAATAGGTTTTGCTTCTTGGGACACTGGCACCATTACTGGGACAGGAGGGAACTGTTCCGTTGGGACGGACTTCACTTGGCCAGTGCTGGAACTAGAGTCCTGGCGAATCATATAACTAGGGCTGTAGAGAGGGCTTTAAACTAATTAGTGGGGGGGAGGTTTCTAGAGAGCAAATAATAAAAATGACAACGGAGAAGGTCATAGACTTAGGTAGCAGTGGGGGAATTAAAAAACAGAGCGTGTCAGGAAGGGACAGAAGGTATGGAGTAAAAGGTAAAGTAGTAAAGGGGGAAAAAACAGGAACTAAGTGTCACAAAACATATTTGAAAGTTCTTTATCTGAATGCACGTAGCATTCATAACAAAATGGACGAGTTAACGGCACAAATAACTACATATGGGTATGATCTTGTGGCCATTACAGAAACATGGCTGCAGGGTGACCATGACTGGGAATTAAACATACCAGGTTATTTAACAATCAGGAAGGACAGGCAGGCAGGAAGGAAGGGGAGGTGGGGTGGCTATGTTAATAAAGGAAGGAATCACTATAATACAGAGAAATGATATTGGGTCAAAGGAGCAGGATAGTGAAACAGTTTGGGTGGAGATAAGGAATAATAAGGGGAAAAAAACACTAGTGGACGTAGTCTATAGGCCTCTGAACAGTTGCAACTCTGTTGGACGGAGTATTAATCAGGAAATAGTTGAGGCTTGTAATAAGGGAACAGCTATAATTATGGGTGATTTTAACTATCATATTAACTGGACAAATCAAATTGGGCAGGGCAGCCTTGAGGATGAGTTCATTGAGTGTATTAGGGATGGGTTTCTTGAGCAGTATGTAACTGAACCAACCAGGGGGCAAGCAACCTTAGATTTGGTCCTGTGTAATGAGACAGGATTCATTAAAAATGTCCTACTAAAGGATCCCCTTGGAATGAGTGACCATAATAACATGGTTGAATTCCATATTCAATTAGAGGGTGAGAAGATTGGATCTCAAAACAAGCGTGCTGAGCTTGAATAAATGAGACTATGAAGGTATGAGAGCGGACTTGATTAGAGTGGACTGGGAAAATAGATTAAAGGGTAAGACGGTACATGATCAGTGGTGTACATTTAAGGAGTTATTTTACAACTTCCAAAAAATATATATTCCACTGAGGGGAAAAAGGGTGTAAAAGAAAAGATAGCCATCCGTGGCTAAGTAAAGTAATTAAGGATAGTATCCGACTAAAAACAAGGGCATATAAGGTAGCCAAATCTAGTGGGAGGATAGAAGATTGGGAAGTCTTTAAAAGACAGCAAAAAATAACTAAAAGATTGATTAAGAAAGGGAAGATAGATTATGAAAGTAAATTAGCAAAAAATATAAAAACAGATAGCAAAAGTTTCTATAGTTATATAAAAAGAAAAAGGGTGGCTAAAGTAAATGTTGGTCCCTTAGAGGATGAGACTGGGAAATTAATGGTGGGAAACATGGAGATGGCAAAAACGCTGAACAAATATTTTGTGTCAGTCTTTACGGTAGAGGACACTAAGAATATCCCAACACTGGACAAACAGGGGGCTCTAGTGGGGGGGGGGGGGAGCTAAATACGATTAAAATCACTAAGGAAGTGGTACTTGGTAAAATAATGGGACTCAAGGCAGATAAATCCCCTGGACCTGATGGCTTACATCCTAGGGTCTTGAGGGAAGTGGCGGTAGGGATTGTGGATGCATTGGTAATAATTTTCCAAAACTCCCTGGACTCAGCAAAGGTCCCAGCAGATTGGAAAACTGCTAATGTAACACCCTTATTTAAAAAGGGTAGTAGGCAGAAGGCTGGAAACTATAGACCTGTTAGCCTAACATCTGTGGTTGGTAAAATTTTAGAGTCCATTGTTAAGGAGACAGTAATGGGACATTTGGATAAACATAATTTAATAGGACAAACTCAGCATGGTTTTATGAAGGGGAAGTCATGTTTGACAAATTTGCTTGAGCTCTTTGAGGAAGTAACATATAGGGTGGATAAAGGGGAACCAGTGGACGTAGTATATTTGGACTTCCAAAAGGCATTTGACAAGGTGCCACACAAAAGATTATTGCTTAAGATAAAAAAATCACGGGATTGGGGGTAATATTCTGGCGTGGGTGGAGGATTGGCTATCTAACAGAAAGCAAAGAGTTGGGATAAATGGTTCATTCTCAGACTGGCAATCAGTAACTAGTGGTGTTCCGCAGGGGTCAGTGCTGGGTCCCAAACTCTTTACAATCTATATTAACGATTTGGAGGAGGGGACCGAGTGTAACATATCAAAGTTTGCAGATGATACAAAGATGGGAGAGAAAGTAGTGAGTGAGGAGGACATAAAAAACCTGCAAAGGGACATAGACAGGCTAAGTAAGTGGGCAGAGATTTGGCAGATGGAATACAATACTGGAAAGTGTGAGGTTATGCACTTTGGCAGGAAAAGTCATAGAGCAAGTTATTATCTTAATGGCAAGAAACTGGAAAGTACTGTAGTACAAAGGGATCTGGGGGTCCTGGTGCACGAAACTCAAAAAGTTAGTATGCAGGTGCAGCAAGTGATCAAGAAGGCCAATGGAATGTTGGCTTTCATTGCTAGGGGGATAGAATGTAAAAACAGGGAGGTATTGCTGCAGTTGTACAAGGTATTGGTGAGACCACACCTGGAATACTGCATACAGTTTTGGTGTCCATACTTAAGAAAAGACATACTTGCTCTCGAGTCAGTACAAAGAAGGTTCACTCGGTTAATCCTGGGGATGAGGGGGTGGACATATGAGGAGAGGTTGAGTAGATTGGGACTCTACTCATTGGAGTTCAGAAGAATGAGAGGCGATCTTATTGAAACATATAAAATTGTGAAGGGGCTTGATCGGGTGGATGCGGTGAGGATGTTCCCAATGATGGGTGAAACTAGAACTAGGGGGCATAATCTTGGAATATGAGGCTGCTCTTTCAAAACTGAAATGAGGAGAAACTTCTTCACTCAGAGGGTAGTAGGTTTGTGGAATTTGCTGCCACAGAAAGCTGTGGAAGCTACATCATTAAATAAATTTAAAACAGAAATAGATAGTTCCCTAGAAGTAAAGGGAATTAAGGGTTACGGGGAGCGGGCAGGAAATTGGACATGAGTCTAGGTTCGGAATGGTCATGGCCCTGTGGGTAGCGGAGCGGGCCCAGGGGCCGTGTAGCCTGGTTCTGCTCCTACTTCTGGTGTTCTAATTCTGTTAGATTTCAGGAGATGGTTCTATTCCTGTTCCTGTCTGGGGTGGAGATCGCCTTTTACAGAAGGTAAGTACTGTAGAAAATATAGGGGCAGAGTGATCTCCTGGACGAGTTTCGTTGGTTGGAGGTCCTGTGCAGCGAAGAAGTCTTGCTCAAACTTGTGCATGAAGATGTTGGCGTATTGGGGTGCGAATTTGGTCCCCATGGCTGTTTCGTGTGTTTGGGTAAAGAACTGGTTGTCGAAGGTGAAGACGTGGTCAAGGATGAAGCGGATGAGTTGTAGGATGGCGTCTGGAGATTGGCTGTTGGTGTTGAGTACTGAGGCTGTCGCAGCGATGCCGTCATCGTGGGGGATACTGGTGTAGAGTGCCGAGACGTCCATCGTGGCGAGGAGTGTTCCTGGTTCAACTGGTCCGTGGGTGCTGAGTTTCTGTAAGAAGTTCGCTATACACCAGATACATCAACGACATTTTCTTCCTATGGACCAATGGCGAAGAATCACTGAAAAGACTACACGATAACATCAACAAGTTCCATCCCACCATCAAACTCACCATGGACTACTCCTCAGAATCGGTTTCATTCTTGGACACACGAATCTCCATCAAAGACGGACACCTCAGCACTTCACTCTACTGCAAGCCCACGGACAACCTCACGATGCTCCACTTCTCCAGCTTCCACCCTAACCACGTTAAAGAAGCCATCCTCTATGGACAAGCCCTGCGAATACACAGGATCTGCTCAGACGAGGAACGCGATGGACACCTACAGATGCTGATAGATGCCCTCGTAAGAACAGGATATGACGCTCGACTTGTCGATCGACAGTTCCGACGGGCCACAGCGAAAAATCGCATAGACCTCCTCAGAAGGCAAACACGGGACACAACCAACAGAGTACCCTTCGTCGTCCAGTACTTCCCCAGAGCGGAGAAACTACGCCATGTTCTTCGCAGCCTTCAACATGTCATCGATGACGACCCACACCTCGCTAAGGCCTTCCCCACGCCTGCACTACTCACCTTCAAACAACCGCCTAACCTCAAACAGACCATCGTTCGCAGCAAATTACCCAGCTTTCAGGAGAACAGCGACCACGACACCACACAACCCTGCCACGGCAACCTCAGCAAGACATGCCAGATCAACACAGATACCATCATCACACGTGAGGACACCACCCACCAGGTACATGGTACATACTCATGTGACTCGGCCAACGTTGTCTACTTCATACGTTGCAGGAAAGGATGCCCCGGAGCATGGTACATCGGCGAGACCATGCAGACACTGCGACAACGGATGAACGGACACCGCACAACAATCGCCAGGCAGGAGTGTTCCCTCCTAGTCGGGGAACACTTCAGCAGTCAAGGACATTCAGCCTCCGATCTTCGGGTAAGCATTCTCCAAGGCAGCCTTCGAGACACACGACAACGCAAAATCGTCGAGCAGAAACTGATAACCAAGTTCCGCACTCATGAGGATGGCCTCAACCGGGATCTTGGGTTCATGTCACGCTACATGTAACCCCACCTGACGTAGAGTCATCCAGACTCGAGTCGTCGTTGGCTTGTTCTCTCTACACAGATGCGGTGATTTCCAGCAAAAAAAAAAAAATTTTTAATTGTTTTTTGTTTGCTTTTTTTGTTTTTCGCACAGACCCCAGCATCTGCAACATTTGACCCCTTATGACCCCACCTCATTGTTCTTTGATGTAATGTTTTCCTGACTGTCCTGTTTGGACACCATTCACACCTTTGATTGCTGTGATTATCTCTCTGCCGAGGTGTGATAAAGGGCAGTTAGAAAGATTACCTGTAATCATCTGGCAGTGTTCTCTGACTATATATGCTGTGCCTATATGCATCTCTTCACTTCACCTGACGAAGGAGCAGCGCTCCGAAAGCTTGTGATTTCAGATAAATCTGTTGGACTATAACCTGGTGTTGTGTGACTTCTCACATTTGTCCACCCCAGTCCAACACCAGCATCTCCACATCATGTCTAACAACCAGTTAGGGATTATCCTCCTTAGGGATGGGGAGATGTAGGTGAGGCCTCTTTGGGATTGAAGTGGTTGCAAATGGCATGTCTAGTGATGGCATTTCAGAACCAACATTGGAACACAGAAATAAACAGGAGTGGCAAAGACCATTGTGTTCCATCTGGCCAGTCTCAAGCCTCCATGGCTGACTGGGATTCAGGAAGGTCTGCAGCACTCCATGGCACTATTTATGAATTGACCAGTCAGAATGACTCATTAATACAACTTGGAGGGTTGGACTAGTCTGTGGCGGCTGGGATTCTTCTAATTCAGGTTCAGGCCAAAGCCTAATGTATAGAATGGTCCTGTATGCATCAAATCTCCCCTTAAATGCATTAATTATATCGTCTTCAGCTATTCACGTTTCTCATAGAAGAGTTTTGTAAAGAGCGTCAGCCATGAGCCTGACTCTTCCAGGATATTCAGCATCAGCTGGGTGTCGTTTGGAATTCTTACAGGAACCACTCGCTCCACCTCACAGCTTGGTCCTGGATATCACACCGGTGTCAGAGAAAGCCTATCTGTTGCATGCCTAGGAGTTTGAAACTATGAAGGAGAGCTGTTTGAACAAGGCTTTATACTTTTATAAGTTTTATCTACATTGAGATTTTGCTGTCAATGCAGAAAGATCAAAGTACCCTGCCCTTTCTCAGCTTGGTCCTGGAGGACTGTGACCAGACTGAAGTTGGGCAGTATGCCCTGGCGTATCCATGTGCCTGTCCTATTTTTTGTTCATTATATTGATATGGTAGAAACTCCTCAGTCTGCTCTGCTGCAGTATACTTACCAATGGTGTTCTTGGACAGAAAACTCCTCTTCACTATTCACTCCTCTCACTGCTGTGGTGATACAAATTCTTCCTTTTTATTTAACTCAATAACTCCAGGTCTGATCTGAAGTAAAATATTTATTTTTTGATGTGAATCAATACCTGTAGAAAGCTGAATGAGTTCATCGTTAATCACCTTTAACAAGGCCTTTAACAAGTTAAGTTGGCCTTTTTTTCTTGTTTTTTAATAGCCTTTCTTACTTTTTTGGAGAGGTAGGAACTCTCAGAGCAGCACTAAAAAACGAGGTTTCTTAAGGTGGAGATTTGAGCTAGGCAGATCCTGTTTTCATGGCTGTCATCAAGGTACTTAGAACCGTAGACGTTAACAGCATAGAACAAGGCTATTTGGCTCATCGTGCCTCTGCTAGTCCTTTGCTAAGCAGTCCAAAAGTAATCCCACTGTCCTGGTCTCATCCTATAGTGCTGTATCTTCCCCTGCTTCAACTACTTACCCACTTTTCCCTTAAAAGATACAGGCCTCAGTTTTAAGTTGAGCAGGATATGTGTGCGGGTTGCAGGACCTGGGCGAGTGATGCACTTGCATGCTGAGGCCCAGAGAGATTTTAACTCCCGCTCCTCATTTAAATATTCAGGCTTCGACCCCCCACCTAAATACGGTAAGAATTGCTGCCTGGCTGGTGGGTGGACAGGAGTGGCGATTCTAGCGGCAGGAGGCCGCTGCCAGGGACCCGCGGGAATGGTGCCTGGCAGTCAGGTAAGTGGTGAGGGGGCTGGGGTCTAGAGGTGATCGGGAGGTGGGGGAAGCCCGGGTCAGTGGCTGCCCAAGGTTTCCTTGTGGGGCTCGGAGGCGCATTTCTGCTTCTCCTGGCCCACAAGGAAACGTAAAAAAAAACCCCGTAAACTTACCTTACTGAGCCCTTCCTGGCCCGCAATCCAGCTCCCAGCAGGTTTGACTACCACTGCTCCCCTGCTCAAGCCTCAGGTTCAAATTGCATGTCGGCTCCCAATGATGTCAGTGAACCATGATTTGCATTTTGTAACAGGATCCCACTGGCTTGGGGCAGGTGTCCTTCCCAACTGCAATTTAAAATTGCAATCGGTCAGATCGAGGCAGGAAAGGAGTGGATAAGTCCCCCACTCTATTTTAACTGCACCCCCATCTTCCAGCTTGGTTTCTGCTGGAGGGTGGGGGGGGGGGTGGGTAGTTAAAATCGAGGCCACAGTGTCTTTGCCTCAATGATTCCATGTGGTAAAGCATGGTGCAATAATTGCAAAACCAAACAACTTTGTCATGATAAATGTTGCAGCATTTCAGAGTTAATTCTCAGCACGATTTCTTTTGTGCACTTCCATTAAGAGTGATGCCCGCAAGTTGTGTCTTTGCTGGATGATTCCAATGTCCATGGAAATGTAAGATGTTTTGCTTTCAGATGAAGCTGCAGCTCCTATTTCTGTCATGCACTAATAGTTGGTTATTCATGGGATGTGGTGAATCACACTATGCTTTCATCTGTAAGCAACAGAATGTTGGCAGAACGCAGGAATGTACTTTTACTGGGATTTTTGCTAGTAATCGTCTGACTTTGATGTTTGCCCACTCTCTTTACAGGAACTGATAATTATTTCATGGAATTTTTTTTATTCAGGACTTGATTGAGTAGTTCTTCCCCTTGAAGGGGTAGGGATACTAAGACGGTCAGCATCTGAATCCCATCAGCATCCAGGTCAGTATCCAGATCTTGGTTCCTAGTTTGATCTCTGCAAATTTTGCATTTGTCTTTCTTTGGATCTGTAAGAATAACTTGTAGCATTGGTGATCCAAGCAGGTGCCCATCCTTTGTGTAATATCACAAGGTAAAGGGCTTTCCATGGTCACCTGCTTCAGTATCTTGGTATAGTCATCCCCTATGAGGTTGACTGCGCATAAGGTTTTCTGTGGGCAGACGTTGCTGAGGGGTGCTTTTGTAAAATACCTGGATCAAGGAACCTTAACACAAACCTTCACAATAGTACAACAGTAGGTTTGGCCTATACTGATCTTAGGTTATTAAACTTACTGTTTTCTAAAATTTGTTTTTATGGGATGTGGGCGTCGCATTTATTGCCCATCCCTAATTGCCCTTGAGAAGGTGGTGGTGAGCCGCCGCCTTGAACCGCTGCAGTCCGTGTGGTGAAGGTTCTCCCACAGCACTGTTAGGGAGGGAGTTCCAGGATTTTGACCCAGCAACGATGAAGGATCAGCGATATACTTCTAAGTCAGGATGGTGTGTGACCTGGAGGGGAACTTGGAGGTGGTGGTGTTCCCATGCACCTGCTGCCCTTGTCCTTCTAGGTGGAAGTGGTCGCGGGTTTGGGAGGTGCTGCCGAAGAAACCTTGGTGAGTTGCTGCAGTACAGCTTGTAGATGGTACACACTGCAGCCACGGTACGCCGGTGGTGGAGGGAGTGAATGTTTGAGGTGTTGGATGGGGTGCCAATCAACCGGGCTGCTTTGTCCTGGATTGTGTCGAGCTTCTTGAGTGTTGTTGGAACTGCACTCATCCAGGCAAGTGGAGAGTATTCCATCACACTCCTTACTTGTGCTTTGTCGATGGTGGAAAGGCTTTGGGGAGTCAGGAGGTGAGACGCTCACCACAGAATACCAAGCCTCTGACCTGCTCATGTTGCCACAGTACTTATGTGGCTGGTCCAGTTAAGTTTCTGGTCAATGATGACCCCCAGGATGTTGATGGTAGGGGATTTGGCGATGGTAATGACGTTGAATGTCAAGGGGTGGTGGTTAGACTCTCACTTGTTTTACTATTGTGAAGATTCCTTGATGCAGGTATTTTGGAAGGAGCTTCTATTGTTAGTTCTTATCCTACTGGGCTAGCAGTTCTTGGAAATTCTCGATTATATGTTTGGCATGATAATCAGCAGTTGCCTTCTGCTATCACTGTGTCATGGTCTTCTCCCGTGGTGCCATCTCTACATATCCCAGTACAATATCTACAGCTGGTTTCCAGGGATCAAGGTAGACCACCTAAAAGGGTCACTCAGTCCTTCTCCCATTCTATTGAGGTTACTTCAGTACATCTATCATACATCCTGTGTTAAGTCAAACGGAAGCCAAGCGCAAGGAGTGCACGTCAACCCAAGCACCCCACCCACCCACCCCTTCAACCACCGTCTGCCCCACCTGTAACAGAGACTGTAGGTCCCGCATTGGACTCATCAGTCACCTGAGAACTCATTTTTAATGTGGAAGCAAGTTATCCTCGGTCCCGAGGGACTGAAGAAGAAGAAGAAGTAGAAGTTAAGTAACTACTGTACTGGAGTGCCATTTATCTCTGATTACAAGAAGAAAGGTGTAAGATCGAACAGGTCAGTGTGGTAATCTCTAATAGCGCAGACTTCCGTTGGCTAGTTTCATTTCAGATTAGCGTATCACATTTTTGCTATCATTATCCTTGCACATAAACACATTCTAAAGTAGTAATACTTAAATAACTTGCACTTATATAGTGCTTTTAATGTTGTAAAATGTCCCAAGGTACCTCACGGGGTAATGGGATGAGGAGTTAGAGGTGATTGAAGGTGTGATTAAAGAGGTAAGTTTTCAGGAGGCTTCACAAGGTATGGAGAGATGTACCAGAATTCCAGAATGCAGTGTTGTGATAACTGAAGGCTTGGCCACTGATGGTATAGTGGTGGTGGGCCCGGGAGTGGGGCGGGAGTGGGGGGGGTCGGGGAGGTTGGTGGAGTTGGGCGAGGATAAGGGGAGAACTCATAGTAGACCAGAGTTGAAGACTGACTCGTGCAAACTGGGACACAGAGGAATTTGCAAAGATAGGGTGGAGATCACCAGGGAACACTTTGTAAATGAAGGGATCAGAGGATGAGTAGCCATTGGAAGTCAGCAAGGGCGGGTGCTATAGGTGTGAATTTGTGTTGGTTAGGATACAGTTAGCAGAGTTTTGGATGTTAAATTTTGTGTGGGGTGAAGCTTATGAGAATGTTGGGGAGAAGTTGAGCTTGAAGGTGAGATAGAGCTGGAGGCAGATGATATTACGTAGGTGGAACACTTCACTGTAAATGTGTTAGAAATTATGTTGAGTATCAGTACTAACCAACATACTGTAGCTATATAACATTAGCCATCATCTTAAAGAAATCGCAACAAAAATACATTGTATCTGCCAGTGAACACTTACATTTCATGTCCTGGCTCCCCAACATATTCTTACTATTAAACAATTTAAAAACTTATTTTAAATGTAGATAAATGATGGCTACAATTTTGAAAGCAATTGGCTTGTAGCTGGTTTAATGCAGAACTGCAATTGAAGCTGTGCTTCTAGTCATTTACCAGTACCTCCACTACGTTTGCCAACCGTATCCTTTCACTGGCATTAGTTTCCTTGCTCACAGTTTCCATTGCAGAAATAATTACTTAAACATGAGTGAGCTTGATTAGAAATAATTTGAGATGAGTTTTTGCCTCTCTTAATTTGGCCTTTAATAATTAAGCTAGTCAGGTAAGTGAGGAGACAAGGGAGGAGATTTTGACTAGGATATTGCCAGGTGGTGGGGTGGGGGTGTGTGGAGAGGGGTTGTAGATGACAAGGATTTTGAAAGAGAGGGGCGAGGAATGATAGAGGGTGAGATTCTCAAAGGAGAAGATGCCAGAGGAGTAAAGGGAACGTACAAGGTGGGATCTAGCAATGAGAGCCAAACTTATGCTGCAGCGGTTATTCAAAGTATGCAATGGAATACATAGCTGGATGAGGCGGCCTTGGTGAGAGGAAAACAGTCATGTTAAAGCGAGCCAAGTTTTGCTCAGGGCTGGAATGCTGATAAACTCATTCGGTTTGGGGTCATGGATGACAAGCTCCTCATTCGCAATGCAGTGGACATTTTGACGGACGTAGAGTGGATGTGTAGTAGGAGACTCACAGGTGAGGGCAATGTGAAAAGGACAGAGAGGAGGTTGGATGGGTTTGTTCCTAGAGTGGGAGTTGACCAGGATTTGTGATGAGATGAGGTGGTGTGGACTGCTGCTTTGGGAGAGCTGACGATGGGGAATGCAGTGTGTGCAATGGAGAACTGTGGTATAAAAGATGGATACTATTGGCCTGTCAAGGAGGGACTCAATCCTGGCATTCTGGCAAGAAAGGAGGCCAATACAGGAGTAGCAGCAAGTGGGTTAGGGTATGATGTAGTAGAATAAAAAAATGTTGATGATGAGGACGAGAAGAGCAGAAGGAGTAAAGCAGGCCAAGATGGTTAACAGTAAAGGGAAAACTTGGGTCTAGATGGCACCCAAACATGCACACAGTGGACACAGGTAGTTTTGTACTGCATTGTAAACTTTTTCCAATGAGCTGAGTGTTGGAACCAGCTCTGTCTGTGCATCTCACTAAAGATGGTTATTAAAGATCTCTGGTACAGATTGTGCTTCTGTTCTGTTTTTTCGTCCCTCTGTCATTTTATAGGTCCTCGGGATACTTTTTGGCTTGATCCTCAGAGGAAAATCCACACAGATTTCTGGTGGTCCAGCTCATCTTTTATTTATTACGTGAACCTTCTTATAGAAATAACGTTCAGATAACGTTACTCCAATACAATACATTTTTGTAACACCATGTACAAAAAGCCTTGTAAAACCCTGGTGCTGTACCTGTAACTTTTTGTTCTATTACGTCACAGTAGATCCTTGCTATATTTTATTATCACTGCAAGTGTTTCTCAGGAGGTGTCCTCAGCCCAGCCAGCTCCAGCTGCTGCAGTAATGGTGTATTCTCCATCATAAGTTCAGGAACGGGGCTGTTTGCTGACAATTCCACCATTTTCAAATCCATTCACAATTCCTCCGAAAATGAAGCAGCGAACGTCAACTTACAGCAGAACCTGGATAACATTTAGGCTTGGGCTGACAAGTGACAAGTAACATTTGCACCAAGTAAGGGCCAGGCAATGATAATCTCAAACAAGAAAAAGCCCAGCCATCTCCCCCTGGCCTACAACAGCACCACTACTTCCACTGCTTCGTCCCTCACCATCACAATTGATAAGACGTTTAACTGGACTAGCTTTATCAACACAATGGCTACAAGAGCAGGGCAGAGACTGGGTACTCCATGGTGAATGGCTCATCCCCTGACCCCTCAAAGCCTCTCCATCACCTCCAAGGCTTAAATCAGAGTTGTGATGGAATACTCGTCACTTGCCTAGATGGGTACAGCTGCAACAGTACTCAAAGTTTTAAAAACATTTATTTGTTCATGGAATGTGGGCATCGCTGGCAAGGCCAGCATTTATTGCCCATCCCTTATCAAGGGCAGAGCACCTTGCTTGATTGGTGTTCCTGCTACAGGATTCAATATCCTCTGCCTCCATTATTGATGCGCTGTGGTTTCAGTATGTACATTCTACAGGATGTACTGCAGCAATTCATCAAGGTTACTTGAAGCGCACCTCCCTCCCCTGTGACCTCTACCACCGAGAAGAACAAGAGCAACAATGTCGTGGGAACACTATCACCTCCAAGTCATATACTAGCCTGACTTAGACTTGTATTGCCATTCCTTCATTATATCACTGCATCAACACCCTGGAATTCCATACCTAACACCATTTTGGGAGCACCATCAGCCCAAGGTTTGTAGTAGTTCAAGGAGAAGGCCACTCCCACTTTCTCAAGGTAACTATGGATGGACAATAAATGTGGCCTTGGCAGTGTCAACCACATCCCAAGAAAACCAGGCAGAATACAGAGAATGCAGGCGGAAATTGAAAAAGGATATAAGAAGGGCAAAGAGAGAGTATGAGAAAAGATTAACAGGTAACATGAAAGGGAATCCAACATTTTTTTGTAAACATATAAAAAGTAAGGAATGGTGGGGGCTGATTAGGGACAAAAAAAGGAAATCTTCTTGTGGACTCAGAGGGCATTACTGAGATACTGAATGAGTACTTTGCATCAAAAAAGATGAAGTTAATGTTGCAGTAGAGGAGGAGATAGTAGAGGTATTGGATAGGATATAAATAGATAGAAAGGAGGTGCTAAATAGATTGGCATCACTCATAGTTAATAAGGTTGCTGAGGAAAGCTAGGGTGGAGATAGCAGAAGCTCTGACCACAATCTTTCAATCCTCCTTGGATATGGCAGTGGTGGCAGAGGATGGGAAGATTGAAAATGTTACCGTTCAAAAAAGGGGAGAGGGATAAACCTGGTGGCTACAGGCCAGTTAGTCTAACGTCAGTGGTGGGAAAACTATTAGGGACCATTGTCACTTGGGGAGCATAGGTTAATAAGGGACAACCAACACAGATTTGTTAAAGGCAAATTGCGTCTGACTAACCTGATCGAGTTCTTCAATGAAGTAACAGAGAGGGTTGATGAAGGTAGTGCAGTAGATGTATATATGGACTTTCAAAAGGCATTTAATACCACACAACAGACGTATTCAGAAAATAGAAGTACATGGTATTAATGGGACGGTGGTAACTTGGGTACATAATTGGCTAAAGGATAGGAGGCAGAGAGCATTGGTGAACTGATGTTTTTCTGACTGGGGAGAAGTATGCAGTGGGGTCCCCCAGGGGTCAGTATTAGGACCCTTTCTTTTCTTGTTATATATAAATGACCTGGTCTTGGGTATAGGGAGTACAATTTTGAGGTTTGCGGACGATACGAAACTTGGCAACGTAGTAAATAGCGAGCAGGATAGTTGCTGACTTCAGGAAGACATAGACAGACTGGTGAAATGGGCAGATACATGACAGATGCAATTTATTGCAGATAAGTGTGAAGTGATGAACTTTGGAAGGAATAACATGGAGAGGCAGTATAATCTAAATGGTATTATTTTGCGGGGGTGCAAGAGCAGAGGGATCTGGGGGTGCATATTCACAAATCCTTGAAGGTGGCAGGGCAAGTTGATGAGGCAGTTGAGAAATTGTATGGGATACTTGGCTTTGTAAATAAGGGCATCCAATACAAAAACAAGGAAGTCATGCTAAACCTTTACAAATCTCTGGTTAGGCCTCAGCTGGAGTATTGTGTACAATTCTGGGCACCGCACTTTAGGAAGGATGTCAAGGCCTTGGAGAGGTACAGAGGAGGTTTACCAGTGTTGAGGGAGTTCTGATTTGTGGAGAGATTGGAGAAGCTGGGATTGTTCTCCTTAGAGCAGAAAAGTCTAAGACCTATTGATGTGTAAAAAATGATATGGGGTTTTGATAGAGCAAGTAGGGAGAAACTGTTTTCTTTCGCAAGTGGGTCAGTAACCAGAGGTCATAGATTTAAAATAATTGGCAAAAGAACTAGAGGGGAAATAAGAAATTATTTCACTGACAGGGTTATTATGATCTGGATTGCACTGCCTGAAAGGGTGGTGGAATCAGATTCCATGGGAAGGCAGTTGGACATGTATTTGAAGAGGGCTAATTTCCAGGGTTATTGGGGAAAAAGCTGGGGTGTGGGACTAAATTGAACAGCTCTTTCAAAGAGCCAGCACAAGCACAGTGGACTGAATGGCCCCCTTCTGTGCTGTAAGATTCTGTGGCTGGAATTTTCTGGGGGGTCAGCGGGCAGGATCGGTGGCGGGTCAGGTGGAAAAGTGGATTTTTTTGACAGTAGGTTGGTACCCCACTGTCACCCCGCCACCACGCACCTTTCCCAATGTCGGGTCTGTCGGCACTGAGCAGACCTGACAGGCAGCAGTGGGTGGCCCAATTAAACTCATTATAATGTTATTAACAGATCACTAACAGGCTTTTTTAACTTACCTTTTCACTTTAACTTCATGGTCATGGGAACCATGCTGTCAACCTGAGGTGGGAGTTCACTTGCCATTGCTCCAACTGATTACTTGACAACTTCAAATGTACAGTAAAAGCTCCGACCTGACACATTAACATTTGCCTCAGCCACAAGCTGTTTCTCAGTCAATTTCCAGCACAGATTCTGTAGGCTTTCCACTTTCCACTCTCCATCCACTCTTACCTAATTGGAAGAACTCTCTCACCATTGACAGAATGCTCTGTCATCTCTACTTCACCTGCCATCTATTCCATCAACATGGGTGCCCTTTATACTGTCTCACCTTGGTCCTCAGAATCTGACCACGATCTGCCCCAATACCTGCAGCACCAGGCACACCAGCAGCATCAACAACAGCACCAACCTTCTCCACAATCACCTGATGATGCACAGGACAGAGGGCATCAGCACCCGAGAACATTGCTGCCCGGGAGGCCAGGGATGGCCTCACCATGGCCAGGTTCACTTCACTTGACGCTGTACACCCTGGCTGTCACATGATGCGCCAGGTTGGCACCATTCCACACCAACATCATAAAGCATCCCTACAATGTCCAAGCCATTCCTTTCACGCTCACCACCATTGCAGGGGGTACCATTATGTCTCACCATTCACTGCAACTCACTAAGCCACTCCCAAAGGTGCACACAAACCTGTCCAAGAATGCGTATGTGTTGAAAATAAAGTTTCAATGTTTGACAGCACATTAAGAGAAACTTTACATGAAACATAGAAGATAGGAGCAGGAGTAGGTCATTCGGCCCCTTGAGCCTGCTCCGCCATTCAATGCGATCATGGCTGATCATCCAAGTTCAGTACCCGGTCCCTGCTTTCTCCCCATACCCCTTGATCCCTTTAGCCTTAAGAAATATATCCAACTCCTTCTTGAATATATTTAATGAATTGGCCTCTACTGCCTTCTGTGGTAGAGAATTCCACAGGTTCACCACTCTCTGGGTGAAGAAATTCCTCCTCATTTCTGTCCTAAATGGCCTACCCCTTATCCTTAGACTGTGACCCCTGGTTCTGGATTCCCTGACCATCGGGAACATCCTCCCTGCATCTAGTCTGTCCAGTCCTGCCAGAATTTTATAAGTTTCAATGAGATCCCCTCTCATTCTTCTAAACTTCAGCGAGTACAAGCCCAATCGACCCAATCTCTCCTCATACGTCATTCCTACCATTCCAGGTATCAGCCTGGTGAATTTTCACTGAACTCCTTCCATGGCAAGAATATCCTTCCTCAGATAAGGTGACCAAAACTGCACACAATACTCAAGATGTGGTCTCACCAAGGCCCTGTACAACTGCAGCAAGACATCCTTGTTCTTGTACTCAAACCCTCTCGCTATGAAGGCCAGCATACCATTTGCCTTCTTAACCGCCTGCTGCACCTGCATGCTTACCTTCAGCGACTGGTGCACAAGGACACCCAGGGCTCGTTGCACTTCCCCTTCTCCCAACCTATTGCCATTCAGATAATAATCTGCCTTCCTGTTTTTGCCACCAAAGTGGATAACCTCACATTTATCCACGTTATATTGCAGCTGCCATGCTTCTGCCCAATCACCCAACCTGTCCAAATCATACTGGAGTTTCTCGGCATCCTCCTCACAGCACACACACCCACCCAGCTTTGTGTCGTCTGCAAATTTGGAGATATTACATCTAGTTCCCTTGTCTAGATCATTAATATATATTGTGAATAGCTGGGATCCAAGGACCGATCCCTGCGGTACCCCACTAGTCACTGCCTGCCACTCGGAAAAAGACCCGTTTATTCCAACTCTTTGCTTTCTATCTGCCAACCAGTTCTCTATCCAAGTCAATACCTTGCCCCCAATCCCATGTGCCTTAACTTTACACGCTAATCTCTTATGTGGGACCTTATCGAAAGCCTTCTGAAAGTCCAAATATACCACATCCACTGGTTCACCCTTATCTATTATACTAGTTACATCCTCAAAAAATTCCAGTAGATTAGTCGAGCACGATTTACCTTTTGTAGATCCATGTTGACTTTGTCCGATCCTGTCACTGTTTTCCAAGTGCTCTGCTATTACATTTTTTATAATGGACTGTAGCATTTTCCCCACTACCGATGTGAGGCTTCCTGTTTTCTCTCTACCACCTTTTTTGAATAGTGGGGTAACATTAGCTACCCTCCAATCCATGGGTACTGTTCCAGCGTCTATCGAATTTTGGAAGATGACCAGCAATGCATCTACTATTTCTAGGGCCACTAGGATGTAGATTATCAGGCCCTGGGGATTTATCGGCCTTCAATCCCGTCAATTTCTCTGACACCATTTCCCTACAAATACTGATTTCTATCAGTTACTCCCTTTCATTAGACCCTATGTTCCCTGACATCTCTGGGAGGTTATTTGTGTCCTCCTTTGTGAAGACAGAACCAAAGTATGTATTTAATTGGTCTGCCATGTCTTTGTTCCCCATTATAAATTCCCCTGAGCCTGACTGCAAGGGACCTACGCTTGACTTCACCAATCTTTTTCTCTTCACATATCTACAAAAGCTTTTACAGTCAGTTTTTATGTTCCCTGAAAGCTTACTCTCATACTCTATTTTCCCCCTCTTAATTAATCCCTTTGTCCTCTTTTGTTGAATCCTAAACTGCTCCCAATCCTCAGGTTTACTGCTTTTTCTGGCCAATTTATATGTCCTCTCCTTGGATCTTATGCTATTCCTAATTTCCCTTGTTAGCCACGGTTGAGTCACCTTTTTTGTTTTATTTTTATGCCAAACTGGGATGAACAAATTCTGTAGTTCATCCATGCGATCTTTGAATGTTTGCCATTGCCGATCCACCGTCAACCCTTTGAGTGACATTCCCCAATCAATCCTACCCAACTCGCGCCTTATACCATTGTAGATTCCTTTATTTAAATTCAGGACCCTAGTCTCTGAGTCAACTACTTCACTCTCCATCTTAATGAAGAATTCTATCATATTATGATCGCTCCGACGCAAGGGGCCTCGCACTACAAGATTGCTAATTAATCCTTTCTCATTACATAATACCCAGCCTAAGATGGCCTGATCTCTAGTTGGTTCCTTGACATGTTGGTCCAGGAAACCATCCCGAATACACTCCAGGAATTCCTCCTCCACGGTATTGTTACTAATTCAGTTAGCCCAACCTATATGTAGATTAAAGTCACCCATGATAACTGCTGTGCCCGTATTGCACGCTTATCTAATATCCCTTTTAATACCATCCCCGACCTCCGCATTACTGTTTGGAGGTGTATATGCCACTCCCACTAACGTTTTCTGCCCCTTGGTATTTCTCAGTTCTACCCATACAGATTCCACATCATCAGAGCTATTATCCTTCCTTACAATTGTGTTAATCCCCTCTTTAACCAGCAATGCTACCCCACCTCCTTTTCCTTTTTGCCTATCTTTCCTGAATATTGAATACCCCTGGATGTTGAGTTCCCAGCCTTGGCCACCCTGGAGCCATGTTTCCCTAATCCCAATCACATCATATTTGTTCTATCTATTTGCGCAGCTAATTCATCCACCTTATTCCGAATGCTCCTCGCATTAAGACACAAAGCCTTCAGGCTTGTTTTTTCAGATAGCACTAAAACGGCATTGATAGCTGTAACGACAGCTGATGCCTGTTCCAGCGCCGCACGCCATATCGATGTTGCCGGTAGCGCTGCCGGTAAACTCGATCGCCAGGGACGTCACCATCATGGAGATCGCTGGGCGTCTGATCTCCAACATTGGATTTGGCCACTTACCTTAACGGCAGCACAGAACAACAACAGGGAGAGCTGGTATCTACCAGCAGGAAGCAGGCTTCAGCAGCGATATTTAAAGGCACCATCCCCAATCAGCTGTACCTGACAGGGTTTTGCAGTTTCAGTGCCTCTTTGCTACTTTCTGCAACTGAAACAGCTCTCTAGTTATTTCAAGTTTTTTTTGGTGACAGGGAGTGTTGATTCAAGTGCAGAAGTCACTCATTATTTATTAAAGGCTTCTGCTCACACCACTTCCTCACAGTCATGGGGGCTGTGGGATTGCGGGATTACCTCAGGAGGACGACCAGGCAGAGGAGGAGCAGGAATAGGAGGGAGGGCGAAGGCAGCAAGACAATCGGCCTTCTGGACAGGCTGTCCATGACCGGCTCATCAGACTCCGATTCACATGAATGGAACCCCAGATCCCTGTAGCTCAGCACATCCCCATCATACAACACCTGTCTCATGACGTATCACAGCGTCCTCCTGGGCAAAAAGGTGAAATGCGAGAGACCACAAAATATTCCAAATGCACCGAATAAATTTATCTATAAACCTATCACACATATGACATGAATTCTAATAACTAATGACCCCTGTGCCTGGATAGTTGAATAGCTGTAATTGTATGCAAGGTGTGAGATGTGGGTGTGAGTGTTGCTCGATAGAGATTGCTGGTGGGTGAGTGCTGGGGATGTGGTGCATTGAGCAGTGTGTGAAGCTTGTGGTACAGATGGTGGTACGTACCATTTGTTGAAGCCTTCACTCATCCTGACCACTCCTGTGAGGTCGTTAAACTTCTTCCTGCGCTGGGTGTGGGTCCTAGGGACCACAGTGCTGCCCATGATGTAGTGTGCTACCTCCCTCCACATAGTCCAGCAGACTTGTGGCAAGGGCCTCCTGCCAGTTCGCGGGTACAGGACCGCCCACCTTCTCTCCAGCGCTAAAACCAATGCCTCCAAAGCTTCATCAGAAGACCTCTGGGCTCTCTCCCTGGGGTGGCGATCTGTCATCAGGATTTGTAAATAAGTGCTCCTTCTCCTTGCCCTCCTTCTTATGGTTTTTGACTCAGCTGCACACACAACAATCATGAGAATGAGGTGCTGCAGCATCAGTGAACCTCCCCTTTAAGTGGTGAAAAAAGCACTGTAATTGAACAATGGGCTGCCTTTAAAGAGGAGATGGTTCGGGTACAGTCGCGGTACATTCCCAGGAGGGGGAAAGGTAGGGCAACCAAAGCCAGAGCTTGGACGACGAAAGAGATAGAGAGTAAGATAAAGCAAAACAAAGGGGCGTATGACAAATGTCAGGTTGAGAATACAAGTGAGAACCAGGCTGAATACAGGAAGTTCAGAGGGGAATTGAAAAAGGAAATAAGAGGGGCAAAGAGGGAGTATGAGAATAGACTGGCAGCTAACATAAAAAGAAAACCAAAAGTCTTCTATAGGCATATCTATATATATAAAAGGATATGTCTCTCTGTCTGTCTCTCTGTCTGTCTCTCTGTCCGGCTATACAATCAAAAGTTATAGAGCGTACCTACACATATGTTATATCAAAAGAAAGCTCATCATTAGAGGACTCTTGTAGGCGTATTTACTTTTTGCTCGGACAAAAATTGTGCCGACGGTCGGACAAAAATTGTGCCGACGGTATCCAAAAAACGTTCAAAATTTCGCTCATTATCCGCTCATTTGCATCGAGTGGGGGCGGGTTCATTGTGTGTGCGGGCGGGCCATCCTACAGTTGAGTGATGTGATGATTGACCAATCCTACAGTTCAGTGACCTGACGGTTGACCAATCGGTGCGTGTGTGGGCGGGCCTTATCATTCTGAACCGAGGTGAGTGGCCGCCATCTTGATTCCAAACTGTTCATTTCTTTTTCCCACTTTCTGCGTGTTTCTTTTCAAATCTACATTTCCAACAAAAAAAAAGTTGCTTTTAAAACACAAAGGCCTAGAAATTCAGTTTGGGGCGGCCAGCTGGCTAGCGCCCAAAAGTTAGCGCTGGGCGCGGATCCATTTGCGACCGTCAGATATTTGTCTTCTGCGCCCCAATCCGGAACCGGGCGCCATTCCAGGGTGTGCCCGCCTCCGCTTGGGGCGCTGAAAGTGAATTTCAGCGCTCTTGGCGCCGCTGCGCCAGCCGCTGCGGAGCGGCAGGCTGCGGTACTGCAGGCCTCCTCCTTCTCTTAAGGGGGAGCTGCCTGCAACGGGGAGATCGTCGCTGGAGAGTGCCGGCAAATGAGCCCGGCACCTCGGAGAAGTGCCGGGTTCACGGAAAGCAGCCGGCAATGCCGCGGGGGGGGGGGAGGAGGCCGGGGAAGGAGGTGCGGGCAGGCAGCCGCCGAAAAAGCGGCCGGCCGCACCTCCACCTTAAAGCGCCCCACTAAGGCTAGAGTACGGCCCCGATTTCTGGTCGCTGTTTGCGGCCGCTGCGGAAGAGGCGGCCGCAACTAAATATGGGGATCGGGCCGGTTTCGGCGCAGAACCGGGGCACTGCGCACACCGATGACGTCATCGGTGCCGGCGCAGCGCTAACGGCTACCGCCGCCAATACCGCTGCGCTGAATATCAGCGCAAACTCATTTTTGGCGCAGAAGCCCTCTTTAGGCGGTAACTGGCCGCAAAGCTGGCAGTGCCTTAATGAATTTCTAGGCCAAATTGTTTTTTTAAAAAAGTTAATTAATTTGTAAATCTTTTCTCTAACATCTAGAATTTTCCTACCTTTCACCGTTTTTCCAGGCCTGTAAGCCTGGGCCTCTGTTGCCCAGCCACACCCGAGCTAGGCACCTCCCGTCGCGCTCAACAAGCGGCTCGCGATCGCCGCCATCTTTGTGAAGGCTGGAGGGGGCGGGCCTGAGCTGAGCGTCGCCACCGCCGCCATCTTAGTAAAGGCGGGTGGGGCAGGAGTCAGCGCACGCGACTTGAGTCTGGCCGGGCCTCACGCGGTAGGTTGCGCGGCGGCGTCTCTCTCTCTGCTCTTGAAGCCGGCTCGGGCGGAGGGCGGGGCTCGGGAGATCAGGGTTCGGCAGATCGGGGCTCGGGGGGGGCGGGGCTCGGGAGATCAGGCCTCGGGAGATCGGGGGGGCGGGGCTCGGGAGATCGGGGCTCGGGAGGAGATTGGGGCTCGGGAGATCGGGCCTCGGGAGATCGGGCCTCGGGAGGGCGGGGGGTGGGGCTCCGGAGATCGGGGGGCAGGGCTCGGGAGATCGGGGGCGGGGCTCGGGGAGGCGGGGGGGCGGGGCTCGGGGGGGCGGGACTCGGGCTGACGGGGTGCTCCCCTCCCCCCTCTCCCCGCTCCTCCCCCTCCTTCCCCCCTCCCCCTCTCCCTCCCTCTCTCCCCCTCCTTCCCCCTCCCCCTCCTTCCCCCCCCTCCTTCCCCCTCCCCCTCTCCCCCTCCTTCCCCCTCCCCCTCCTTCCCCCTCCCCCTCCTCCCCCTTCTTCCTCCTTCCCCCCTCCCCCCCTCCTCCCCCTTCTTCCCCTTCCCCTTCCCCCGCCTTCTCCCCTCCCCCCCTTCTTCCCCCCTCCTCCTCCCCCCTCCCCACTCCCCCTTCTTACCCCCTCCCCCTTCTTCCCCTTTCCCCCCTCCCCCTTCTTCCTCCTTCCCCCCTCCTCCTCCCCCTTCTTCCCCCCCTCCCCCCTCCTCCCCCTTCTTCCCCTTCCCCTTCCCCCGCCTTCTCCCCTCCCCCCTTCTTCCCCCTCCTCCTCCCCCCTCCCCACTCCCCCTTACCCCCTTCCCCTTTCCCCCCTCCCCCTTCTTCCCCCCTCCCCTTCTTCCCCCCTTCCCCCTTCTCCCCTCCCCCTTCTCCCCTTCTTCCCCCTCTTGCCCCCTCCCCCTTCTTCCCCCCTCCCCCCTTCTTCCCCCCTTCCCCTTCCCCCTCCCCTTCTTCCCCATCCCCCCTTCTTCCCCCCTCCCCCTCTTCCCCCCCCCCTTCTTCCCCCTCCCCCTTCTTCCCCCCTCCCCCTTCTTTCCCCCCTCCCCCTTCTTTCCCCCTCCCCCTTCTTCCCCCTCCCCCTTCTTCCCCCCTCCCCCTTCTTCCCCCCTCCCCCTCCCCTTCTTCCCCCCTCCCCCCTCCCCCTTCTTCCCCCCTCCCCCCTCCCCCTTCTTCCCCCCCTCCCCCCTCCCCCTTCTTCCCCCCCTCACCCTTCTTCCCCCCTCCCCCTTCTTCCCCCATCCCCCTTCTTCCCCCCTGTAGTAACCTGGGAGGTTGTGAGTAACCTGATCTACCAGGTGGTGCTGTGGCAATTGCTCTCCTGAGTTAAGTCTGATCTGTACTGTTGTACTCTTTGTTTTTGCTGCCTCATGGCAGAAGCTTTTATGTGCAAGTGTTGATTAAATCATGTTACGGCGTTAACCTGTGGCAGGAACGGTAGGCTCCGTGGCACATTTTGACAGCAAGTCGCAGTCTTGGGAGGAGTATATTGAAATACTGACCCATTTCTTTATGGCAAACGAGGTGGACAGTGCTGAAAAGAAAAGGGCCATTTTACTGAGTTGTGTGGGAGCGCAAACCTATACACGGATGAGGAATCTGCTGAGCCCGGAGCGGCCAGGAGAAAAATCTTTTGACGAGTTGGTGAGTCTACTAAAGAATCATTTCAATCCGAAACCTAGTGAAATAGTACAGAGATGGAAATTCAATTCGAGGATTAGGAGGCCGGAAGAAAGCGTTACTGAGTATGTGGGGGAGCTTCGGAAGCTCGCACAGGACTGTAATTTTGGAAATGCGCTCACAGTCATGTTAAGGGACAGACTAGTATGCGGAGTTAACGACGACAGTATACAGCAAAGGTTGCTGTCAGAAGAAGGATTAACGTTTGAGACGGCACTTAAAAAAGCACAAGCCATGGAGACGGCTAACAAGGACATTAAGGACTTAAACAGTATGAGCAAGGAGAAATGGAGTAAACCAGTGGGAGGAGCTGTTTTCAAGATGGAAGCTGGCGCGAAAAGTCCACCAGTCGGGGTTGGGGATTACTACCGATGTGGCGGGACGAGCCATTATGCAAAGGACTGCAGGTTTGCAAAGGCAAAGTGCCACAATTGTGGAAAAATAGGGCACTTAAAGAAAGTCTGTAAAAGGGCAGTGAGTGAAAGAAGCAGTGCTAAAGGGGCAAAGCATGCAAAAGGGGGGAGGGAGAAGTACACAAAGCGGGCAAATTACATACAAGAGGAGGAAGAGTCTAGTGAGTCTAGTGAGGAGGTTTTCACTGTATACAGTATAGACACTTCAAGGCCCAACGTACCCCCTCTCACTCAGTATTTGATAGTGAACGGAGGTCAAGTAAAGTTTGAGATTGGCACCGGATGTAGTGTAACCATAATGTCGCAGATTGAGTACGCCAAGCTATGGGGGGAAGCAAAAGTACCAGAGCTAGGTACATGCCCCATTAGTCTCAAAACCTACACAGGACAGAAGGTGGACATTTTGGGGGCGGCCGAAGTACAAGTGGAACACAAAGGAGTCACCAAAGAGCTTACGGTGGTAGTGGTAGCAGGGTCAGGGCCAAACCTGTTAGGGCGAGGGTGGATCAGTGAGTTGAGTGTGTACTGGCAGGCAATGAATAAAATGGAGGACGGTACAGAGGCACTGCAAGAAGTGCTGATGAAGCATGAGTTAGTGTTCAAGGACGAACTGGGCACCTTAAGGGGAGCCACAGCCAAGATTCATGTAGCCAGTGATGCCACGCCTCGTTTCTTTAAACCAAGGTCGGTACCTTTTGCAATGAAAACCAAGGTTGAGGCAGAACTAGATCGCCTGCTAAGGGACAAAGTAATAGAACCAGTGAAATTTTCAGACTGGGCGGCACCAATAGTCCCGGTATTGAAGCCCGACGGTAACGTAAGGGTGTGTGGTGACTATAAGTTAACAGTGAACAGAGTATCATCACTGGAACAGTACCCCATTCCGAGAATGGAGGACATGTTAACATCGCTTGCTGGGGGAGAAAGATTCAGCGAACTGGACATGAGTCATGCGTATCAGCAGATATTGCTAGATGAAGAATCAAAAAAGTTTGTCACGGTGAACACGCACAAGGGGCTGTTCACGTATGCCAGGTTACCATTTGGTGTCAGTTCTAGCCCAGCAATATTCCAACGGACTATGGAGGGCATTCTGCAGGGCATTCCAAAGGTGGCCGCGTACTTAGATGATATTCTGCTAACAGGAAGTGACGATCATGATCACTTAAAAACACTGGACAAAGTGCTACAGCAGCTGGAAGAGGCAGGGCTATGCCTGAAACGGAGTAAGTGTAGTTTCATGGAGAAGGAAGTTACATTCCTGGGACATCGGGTGGATGCCAAAGGCCTCCATCCATTACCAGGGAAAGTGCGGGCAGTGCAGGATGCACCTGCACCCACCTCAGTGACTGAACTGAAAGCCTATCTAGGGCTCCTGAATTATTATAACCAGTTTCTTCCAAACTTATCGATGCTGCTGGCACCCCTGCACAAACTGCTGAGAAAGGAGGAGCCATGGCGTTGGGGGCCAGAGCAAGTGAAAGCGTTTCAGCAGTCAAAGGAGCTACTTCAGTCCAGCAGGGTGTTGGTGCATTACGACGAGAAGAAGGAGCTGATAATGTCCTGCGACGCATCACCCTATGGAGTGGGGGCAGTGTTGGCCCACCGCATGCCAGATGGAGCAGAAAGGCCCATCGGGTTTGTTTCATGCACGCTCACAGCTGCGGAAAAGAACTATTCACAGCTTGATAAAGAGGGGTTGGCCATTATATTTGGAGTAAAGAAATTCCATAAGTACATATATGGGAGGAAGTTTGTAATCAGTACTGACCACAAGCCTCTTATTAACTTACTGAATGAGATGAAAGCGGTGCCTCAAATGGCATCACAGAGAATAATGAGATGGGCAGTAATACTAAGAGCCTATGAATATGTGATCACGGACAGAGCCGGCAAGGAAAACGGGAACGCGGATGCTCTCAGCCGCCTGCCCCTCTCAAAATCTCCTCGCAGTATTTCCCCTGAGGAGCACGTCCTGATGCTGGATCAGGAGATCAGTCCCCTGATGACTTCAGCGCAAATCCAGGGCTGGACAGCCAAGGACCCTGTTCTGTCAAAGGTCCGTGAGTATGTGTTGAAAGGCTGGCCAGATCACCGTGAGGGACCAGAGTTCGCACCGTACAGACAGAGACAGCACGAGCTCAGTGTCCAAGATGGATGTGTGCTATGGGGAGCACGCATCATAGTCCCAGAGCGGGGACGCTCTACTTTGATGGAACAGTTGCATCAATCGCACCCAGGAATGACTAGAATGAAAGGACTGGCTAGGAGCTACCTGTGGTGGCCTAACTTGGATGCTGAAATTGAGTCAAAGGTAAAGTCATGCACTATATGTCAGGAACAGAGGAAAGCACCTGCCGGGGCACCACTCCATCCCTGGGAGTGGCCCAGCAAACCCTGGAGGAGAATTCACATAGACTATGCGGGACCTTTTATGGGCAAAATGTTTTTGGTGCTGGTTGACGCTCACTCAAAGTGGATCGACGTTTATCCAGTGAGCTCTGCAACGACTGATGCCACACTGAATTGTCTCAGGAACAGCTTCAGCATGCATGGTATTCCAGAAATGATTGTATCCGACAATGCACAGTGTTTTGTTAGTGAAGGGAGCAAAGAATTCATGGTAAGGAATGGAATCACACATGTCACCTCGGCTCCATATCACCCAGCCTCAAATGGGTTAGCCGAGCGAGCCGTGCAGACTTTTAAGGAGCTCATGAGAAAGAGCTCAGGTGACACCCTGGAGACCAAGCTCAATAGAGCCTTGTTTAGTTATCGTGTAACACCCCAAGCTACCACGGGGCTTTCTCCGGCTGAGTTGATGATGGGGAGAAAGTTGCGGTGCACGTTAGACCTGATACACCCAGATCTCAAAAGCAAGGTTGAGACAAAACAAACAAACCAAAAAGCGTACCATGACAAACATACTAAAGCTCGCCATTTCGCCATAGGGGACTCTGTGTACACCCGGAACTTCGGTTATGGACCTAAATGGATACCAGGACTAATCCAGGACATTACCGGACCTGTGTCGTACTCCGTGTTACTAGGGGATGGTCGAGGGGTTTGTCGGCATGTGGATCAGCTTTTCAGCCGGCAGCAGGGGGAACTGCCTCAGATGGAACAAAGGGCAGGAGAGGAGGCTGTTCCAGGACCCAGCACGGCTTATAAGGTGCCAGTGGACACTGGCACTGCCAGGCCACAGCGGGACAGAGTAAAACCAACATCAGAGACTACTCCAATATCAAGTGCGAATGAATCTGAGAATCCACCACAAGTGGAATTAAGACGTTCACAAAGGATTCGCAAGCAACCAGAAAGACTTATACAAACCTGTTAAATTAGTCAGGGGTTTAACCATGGTTAGAGCATACTGGTTAATTAAAACATAGTACCTAGTAAGGGTTATTGTTTAAGAATTGCATACGGCAATCTTAAGGGGGGAGGAGTGTAGTAACCTGGGAGGTTATGAGTAACCTGATCCACCAGGTGGTGCTGTGGCAATTGCTCTCCTGAGTTAAGTCTGATCTGTACTGTTGTACTCTTTGTTTTTGCTGCCTCATGGCAGAAGCTTTTATGTGCAAGTGTTGATTAAACCATGTTACGGAGTTAACCTGTGTCTGTCTCCATCTATGGCCAGCTCAAGATACCACAACCCCCCCTCCCCCTTATTCCCCCTCCCCCTCCCCCTTTCCTCCCCCCCTCCCCCTTTCCTCCCCCCTCCCCCTTTCCTCCCCCCTTCCTCTCCCCTGTAGTGTCCGCATATCAATAACACACGGACTGCAGGAGAACGGTAATAACAGGTGTTTGCTGAACAGAGGGTATGCTGGAACTAACTGTACAAATTACTACACGGTGTTATATACAGGTGTGGTCACTACTGGTACTGCAGTATACAGGGGCTGTAAAAGATAGTTCTTCTCTTAAAGGTACATACATTACAATTCCTCCCCTTTTAGATAAACAGTACATAACATTCATTTAACAATTAAATAATAACTAATTACAATTACAATTTTCTTTGTACTATATACATCAGCTGAAAGTAATCATTTATAAATTCAGTCTTTGAGGAGGCTTCCTGATCCTGTCTGGATAACGCCTTTCTCGAGTATCCTGTTCTTGCGGCGGAGTCGATTCTGGCTCATTGTCATTGGTTGGTTCGTCAGCTTCCAATACCACTGATTCTGAGGTAGACGCAATCTGTACTTCGGGTTCATCACCAGGTACTTATGGGCGAGGCATGGGGTTGACTTGTTCCTGTGACTCTAGAATCTGATCAACATGACGTCTCACGATGCTCTCTCCAACGTCCACTGTGTACATTAGTGGTCCTTGCTGTGTGCATATTGTTCCTGGCTGCCATTTTTCTGTTCGGTAGTCACGGGCCAAGACTGGTTGCCCTATCTTGAAGCTCCTGGTTGGCTTCTCATTGATGTGCTGGAATTGCTTATTCTCAACATCTCGTCTTGTGTTTGGTTTGAGCAAATCCAGGCGACATCTTAACCTTCGGTTAAAGAACATCATGGCTGGAGCTTGGTTGGTGACTGCATGTGTCGCATTCCAGTAAGCAAACAAGAAATTATCCACCTTGTGTTGCAGTGGTATGTTGTCGTTATACATCACCTTTATTGCTTTTTTAAAGGTTTGAACAAACCTCTCAGCCAATCCATTTGTGGCTGGATGATATAGGGCGGATGTGTAATGCTTTACCCCATTGTTCCTCAAAAACCTCCGGAAATCCTCGGACACAAACTGTGGTCCATTGTCGGAGCAAATCTGTTCTGGCAAGCCATTCCTGGCGAAGATGGTCCGTAGGACTGCAATAGTTTTCTCCGTGGTGGTGGAGGACATTTTGATGACCTCTGGCCATTTCGAATGTGCATCCACGGTGATTAAAAACATTGGCCTAGAAATTCGGTTTTGGCGCAGCGAGGGCTTTAGCGCCGGAAGTTAGTGCCGGCGCTAAGTCCCCCTGCGCGCGCCAAAAATTCAGTAGCGCCGCGGCCAAACGGCTGCCGGCGCTACTGAGGGGTCTCAGCACCTCAAAACTGGCGCCACGCGCCGCATTGCGGCGCTATTCCGGCGCTGCGGCGCCCGCTGCGGTGCGGCAGGCTCGGGAAGTGCAGGCCTCCTCCTTCCGTTAAGGAGGAGCTGCCTGCACCCGGCCGCGGCCCGCGATAATCTTTTTAAAAATGAGCCCGGCACCTCGGACAAGTGCCGGGCTTGCTTCTGTTCCGGCGGGGGGGGGGGGGAAGTCCGGGGAGGGAGCTGCGGCCAGGCGGCCGGCGGGAAAGCGGCCGGCCGCCGCGGGGCCTTTAATGCGCCGGCGCAAAGTTCTGTAAGGCACCTCTGCCAGAACGTTGCTTGCGGCTGCCACGGGCGAGGCGGTCGCAACTCAATTTCCGAGTTCAGGCGGGTTACCATGGCAACCGGGACGCTGCGCACACCGATGACGTCATCGGTGCCGGCGCAGCGCTACCGGCCTAACGCTGATTTAGGGCCCCTGTCAATTTCTAAACTGGCCATAACTTCGGCGCTAGGCCCTCTAGCGCCTCAAAAGCGGCGCTAAGGCCAGTGAATTTCTAGGCCATTGAGTCCATAAATGGACCAGCAAAATCAATGTGTACCCATTGCCATGGAGATGAGGGCCACTCCCATGGGTGTAGCGGGGCCTGTGGTGGAGCGTTTTGGACTTTCTGGCATCCTGTGCATCTCTTGGTCATTTCCTCGATTTCTTTATCGATTCCCGGCCACCACACAAACGCCCTGGCTAGGCTCTTCATTTTTACCCCTCCCAGATGACCCTCATGAAGCTCATTGAGCACTCTATCTCTCAACTTGGATGGAATTACCACTCGGGATCCACACATCAAGGTCCCCCGGCACACTGACAGCTGTTCTCTCCTTGGCGAGAATGCTGGCAACAGTGAGTCGCCATGTGCTGGCCATCCCTTCACCGTCAAATCATAGACCCGAGAGAGTGTCGGGTCATTTCGGGTTTCTTTCTCTATACTTGAGTTTGTAACAGGTAGACATTCGACTATGGTCGAGTGGAATATCTCAACAGGGTCCACTGCAGGTGCTTCCTCCACCGTAGGCAGCGGCAGGCGCGACAGCCCATCAGCGTTTCCATGCTGTTTCGTGCCCTTATACTCTATGTCGTATTGATGTGCCCCTAGAAAAAGGGACCATCTTTGCAGCCGTTGCGCCGTCATCACCGGAACGCCCTTCTGTGGGTTAAAAATGGAGACAAGAGGCTGGTGATCAGTCAGTAAGGTGAATTTCTGCCCGTGCAGATAGTGATTGAACTTCTTCACCCCCCACACCAGGCTGAGGGCCTCCCTGTCAATCTGGGCGTAGTTACGCTCGGCTGAGGTTAACGAGCGTGACGCAAAGGCTATTGGCATCTCTGAACCGTCAAGGAATTTGTGCGACAGCACCGCTCCAATGCCGTAGGGAGACGCATCACATGCCAACCGAATCGGTAGTGTTGGATTGTAGTGGGCCAATACTTCTTTTGAAGTGATTAGGCATTTACATTTCTGAAAGGCACGCTTACACTCATCACTCCATTTCCATACTACTCCAGTTTGCAGCAGGGCGTTCAGTGGGTGCAGAATTGTAGACAAATTTGGCAAGAACTTATGGTAGTAGTTCACCAACCCGAGGAACGACCTCAGTTGCAACACATTTTCCGGTGCTGGAGCCTTGACTACTGCCTCAATCTTGTCTGGGGACTTATGTAACCCCTCTTCATCAATCACGTGGCCACAATATGAGATTTGTTTCCTGAAAAACTCACATTTGGGGCGGTTGGCTCGTAGCCCATATTCTTGTAATCTAGTGAGCACCTGCTCCAGGTTGGCAAGGTGTTCACTGTCATTTTCGCCCGTAACCAGGATGTCGTCCAAATAACACTGGGTCCCCAGGATCCCTTGCAGGACTTGTTCCATCGCCCTCTGCCAAATAGCCGGAGCTGATGCTACCCCGAATACCAGTCGGTTGTACTGGTAAAGACCTTTGTGAGTGTTTATCGTGAGGTATTTTCTAGATGCTTCTTCTACCTCCATTTGTAGATACGCTTGGGCCAGATCAATCTTCGTAAAGCGTTTCCCTCCAGATAGTGAGGCGAAAATATCTTCTATCCGCGGAAGTGGATATTGTACTGTGTGGAGGACTGGGTTCACAGTTACCTTAAAGTTCCCACAGATGCGAACCTTCTTCGGCTCCCCAGGCGTGCTGCTCAATGATTTCTTCATTACAGGAACGATGGGTGTGGCCCACTCGCTCCAGTCCACCTTGGACAGCAGACCCGAACGCTCCAGACTCTCCAGCTCTGCTTCGACGGCTGGGCGGATCGCATACGGTACCGGTCTGGCCTTAAAAAATGTTGGGTTTGCGTTATCTTCAATTTTTATCGTTGCCGTTACGCCTTTTAGAGTCCCAAGTCCTTGCTGGAACACCTCTTTCGCGTCAGTTGGAATTTTTGACAGTCGTCCAGGTGTGACGTCGTCATCCTTTTTGTCAGCCACAGTTAGCGCCTGAATGGAATGCCAATCCAATTGTATTTTTCGGATCCATTCACGTCCCAATAATGGTGGTCCTCCATCTTGTAGTATATATAGATACAGTTTCTGTGTTTCCTTGCCGTTGTGTTTAACGGGCACCCTTATTTTTCCTCTGGGGTAGACTTTTTGCCCCGTGTATGTCTTCAAGACAATGGACGTGTCCTTCAAGGGTATGTGTGAGAATAGCCGCTCGTAGTCTCGTCGATTCATGACTGTTAGGGCTGATCCTGTGTCCAATTCCATCTTTACTTGGGACCCTGCTATCATGAGGGTGACCCAAATGGTTCGGTGATCCTCCTTTGCGATCACGTTGTGTAACTTTAGACAACTTAGTCTCCTGCTCCCGGAGTCATTATCACTCTTCTGATATTCTGAACTACTGTCCGTCATCTTTTGTAATTTCTTGTACTTTTCCTTAGTAGTTCTTGTAGTGTTGGTTTTCTTTCTCGACCTGCAGACTCGTGCTATGTGTCCCACTTTTCCACATTGCCTGCATACTTTGTCCTTAAACCAGCAATCCTTCTGCCGCAGCGATAGCACTTTTCTGCTCCATATGCCATTTCATTGGTGCTATATTCTTGCGGTTTCTGTTGTATTTCCGCAGCTCCCCGTGCTGCTGCTTCGTAGGACACTGCCACGCTGAAAGCCTGTTCTAGCGTAAGGTCGTTTTCCGAAAGTAGTCGTTTCTGGGTTCCTTCACTCTGGAGCCCGCAGACAAACTTATCCCTTAAGGTATCTGCCAGTCCTGCTCCGAACTGGCAGTGTTTCGATAACTTGTGTAGTTCCGTAAGATAGTCAGCATTACACTCGTCTTTGTGCTGGTTTCTTTTATGGAACTTGAATCTTTCTGCTATCAGCAGCGGTGTAGGGTTTAGATGTTCCTGTAAGATATTGACAATCTCTTCAAAGCTTTTCTCCATTGGTTTAGCTGGGGTAATTAAATTCCGCAATAGGCCGTACGTTCTCGCGCCCATCAAATTCAATAATACCGATGCCTTCTTTTCATCGGCCACCTCATTTGCCTTGCAGTACACTTCAATTCTTTCCACATACGTGGTCCAGTCTTCTATTTCGTTGTCGAAAGCAGTGATGCTGCCACTCTTCAGCATCTTGGGTGGTTTAAAATGGCGCCTCCCGCGCTTTTCCTTCTTCCCCAATGGATTAAAATGGCGCCTCCCGCGCTTTTCCTTCTTCCCCCTGCTGCCAATGCTGCTCCTAGCATTCTAAATAGTAATGGCGGCGCCCCGCGGCTTTCTGCGCGTCTCTCTTTTGTTAATTAATTTTCTTAGTTTTATTCTTCTTCGACGCTGTCCACTGTGCGTCTCTTTTCCTTCTCCCTTTTTTATTTTCTTTAGCGCTGCCCGGCTCTTGAGCATCGGCCGCGCCCTGTGCGCTCCACCCTCTCTCTCTCTTTTCCTTCCCGACGACGCTGCTCGGCCCCCTTGCAGAGCCACTCAATCGAGCTCTAGCCCACCACAGTCCGGGAAGGGTCAGCGCGCTACCTGCTACCAGCCCGATTTGCTGGAACACCTTGACTGGAGAGCCAAGCCCAGCTCTCTACAGCTTCCCCTGCGATTCTCTGAACTCCGATGGATCACTGGGCGGTTGCCCACGGTCGACGCCCGTTGCTCTGGCTTCAACCTCCAAGAAGCTTCTTTTCAGGGATGGATCCCCGTGAGGTGATGCAGTACTGCAGGTGAGTTTGAACCTGCTCGTCGCCACTGTAGTGTCCACGTATCAATAACACACGGACTGCAGGAGAACGGTAATAACAGGTGTTTACTGAACAGAGGGTATGCTGGAACTAACTGTACAAATTACTACACGGTGTTATATACAGGTGTGGTCACTACTGGTACTGCAGTATACAGGGGCTGTAAAAGATAGTTCCTCTCTTAAAGGTACATACATTACACCCCCCTCCCCCTTTCCTCCCCCTCCCCCTTTCCTCCCCCACCCCCTTTCCTCCCCCCGCCCCCTTTCCTCCCCTCCCCTTTCCTCCCCCCTCCCCCTCCCTTTCCTCGCCCCTCCCCCTTTCCTCCCCCTCCCCCTTTCCTCCCCCCTCCTCCTTTCCTCCCCCGCCTCCCCTTCCCCCCAGTCGCTCTCTCTCTCCCCCCAGTCGCTCTCTCTCTTCCCCCCAGTCGCTCTCTCTCTTCCCCCCAGTCGCTCTCTCTCTTCCCCCCAGTCTCTCGCTCTCTCTCTTCCCCCCCAGTCGCTCTCTCTCTCTCTTCTAACAACAACATGCCCTCAAAAGACCCTCGGCACCGCCGGGCACTTCAGCTAGTAAATAATAAACGGGCAGTAAGAGGAGGGGTGGGGCCGATTAGGGACCAAAAAAGTGACATACGCATGGAGGCAGAGGGCATGTCTGAGGTACTAAATGAGTACTTTGTATCTGTCTTTACCAAGGAAGAAGTCATAGTGAAAGAGGAGGTAGTTGAGATATTGGATGGGATAGAGTTATACAGCACAGAAAGAGGCCCTTCGGCCCATCGTGTCTGCGCCGGCCATCAAGCCCTATCCTAATCCCATTTTCCAGCACTTGGTCCATAGCCTTGTATGCTATGGCGCTTCAAGTGCTCATCCAAATGCTTCTTGAATGTTGCGAGGGTTCCTGCCTCTACCATCCTTTCAGGCAGTGAGTTTCAGATTCCAACCACCCCCTGGGTGAAAAAGTTTTTCCTCAAATCCCCTCTAAACCTCCTGCCCCTTACCTTGAAACTATGCCCCCTGGTTGTTGACCCCTCTACTAAGGGGAAAAGTTCCTTTCTATCTACCCTACCTATGCCCCTCATAATTTTGTACACCTCAATCAGGTCCCCCCTCAGCCTTCTCTGCTCTAAGGAAAACAACCCCAGCCTGTCCAGTCTCTCTTCATAGCTGAAGCGCTCCAGCCCAGGTAACATCCTGGTGAATCTCCTCTGCACCCTCTGCAATGCAATCACATCCTTCCTATAGTGTGGCGATCAGAACTGCACACAGTATTCAAGTTGTGGCCTAACTAGCGTTTTGTACAGCTCCATCATAACCTCCCTGCTCTTATATTCTATGCCTCGGCTAATGAAAGCAAGTATCCCATATGCCTTTTCTACCTTATCTACCTGTCCTGCTGCCTTTTAAGGATCTATGTATATGCACACCAAGGTTCCTCTGATCCTCTGTCCTTCCTAGGACCCTACCATTCATTGTGTATTCCCTTGCCTTGTTAGTCCTCCCAAAATGCATCACCTCACACTTTTCAGGGTTAAATTCCATTTGCCACTGTTCTGCCTATCTGACCAACCTGTCTATATCGTCCTCTGTAGCCTGAGGCTTCCCCCCTCACTATTTACCACTCCACCAATTTTCGTGTCATCTGCAAACTTACTGATCATACCTCCTACATTCATATCTAAATCATTAATGTACACTACAAACAGCAAAGGACCCAGCACTGATCCCTGCGGTACACCACTGGATACAGGCTTGCAGTCACAAAAACAACCTTCGACCATCACCCTCTGCCTTCTGCCACTAAGCCAACTTTGGATCCAATGTGCCAAATTGCCCTGGATCCCATGGGCTCTTACCTTCTTGACCAGTCTCCCATGCGGGACTTTGTCAAAAGCCTTACTGAAGTCCATGTAGACTACATCAACTGCACTACCCTCATCCACACACCTAGTCACCCCCTCAAAAAATTCAATCAAATTGGTTAGACATGATCTCCCCCTGACAAAGCCATGCTGACTATCCTTGATTAATCCTTGCCTCTCCAAGTGGAGATTAATTCTGTCCCTCAGAATTTTTTCCAATAATTTCCCTACCACTGATGTTAGGCTCACTGGCCTGTAATTCCCTAGTTTATCCCTACTACCCTTCATGAATAATGGTACTACATTTCCTGTCCTCCAGTCCTCTGGCACCTCACCTGTGGCCAGAGAGGTTCTGAAATTTTGTGTCAGCCCCTGCAATCTCCTCCCTTGCCTCACACAACAGCCTGGGATACATCTCGTCTGGGCCTGGGGATTTATCCACTTTTAAGCCCACTAAAACCGCTAGTACCTCCTCCCTCTCAATACTAATTTGTTCAAGTATATCACAATCCCCCTGCCTGATTTCTATGCCTACATCGTCCTTCTCCATAGTGAACACAGATGCAAAATATTCATTTAAAACCTCACCCACATCTTCCGGCTCTACACATAGATTGCCACTTTGGGCCCTAATGGGCCCTACTCTTTCCCTGGTTATCCTCTTGCCCTTAATATACTTGTAAAACACCTTGGGATTTTCCTTTATTATGCCTGCCAGTGTTTTTTCATGCCCCCTCTTCGCTCTCCTAATTTCTTTTCTAAGTATCCCCCTGCACTTTCTATATTCCTCTAGGGCTTCCATTGTTTTTAGCCCTTTGTATCTGCCAAAAGCCTCCCTTTTTTCCCTAATCCATTCTTGTATATCCCTTGACATCCAGGGTTCCCTGTGCTTGTTGGTCCCACCCTTGACCTTTACGGGAACATGTTGGCGTTGTACTCTCTCTATTTCCTTTCTGAAAGACTCCCACTGCTCTGATGTGTATTTTCCTACAAGTAGCTTATCCCAATCCACTTTGGCCAGATCCTGCCTTATCATATTAAAATCGGCCTTCCCCCAATTTAGAACCTTTATTTCCGGTCCATCATTGTCCTTTTCCATGACTACCTTAAATCTCACCGAATTATGGTCACTGTCACCAAAATGCTCTCCTACTGACACTTCTACCAATTTCCCGGCTACATTCCCTAGAATTAGGTCCAGTACCGCCCCCTCGCTTGTTGGACATTCTACATGCTGGCTCAAAAAGCTCTCCTGGATGCACTTTAAGAATTCCGCACCCTCTAAGCCTTTCACACTCTAACTATCCCAGTTAATATTGGGGAAGTTGAAATCCCCTACTATTATTACCCTATTATTTCTACACTTCTCTGAGATTTGCCTACATGTCTGTTCCTCTATCTCCCCCTGATTGTTTGGGGGCCTATAGTACACTCCCAGCAAAGTGCTTGCCCTCTTTTTGTTTTTAAGTTCTACCCACATGGCCTCATTAGAGGAACCTGCTAAGATATCATCCCTCCTTACAGCAGTAATTGACTCTTTGATTAATATTGTGACACCCCCTCCTCTTTTACACCCCCCTCTGTCTTGCCTGAAGATTCTATACCCCGGAATATTGAGCTGCTAGTCCTGCCCCTCCCTCAACCATGTCTCTGTGATAGCAACAATACCATACTCCCATGTGTTCATCAACACCTTCAATTCATCTGCCTTACTCGCAAGACTCCTTGTATTAAAATAAATGCCATCCAGCCTTGCCATTCTTCCTTGTGCCGTTACATATTTGCTCTGCCTTCCAGGCTGACTTGTTTTTTCCTCTATATTTGGCTGTGCATCACCCCCTACTACAGCTCCACTCTGTATCCCATCCCCCTGCCAAGTTAGTTTAAATGCCCCCCCAACAGTACTAGCAAACCTCCCCACCAGGATGTTGGTCCCATTCCGGTTCAGGTGCAACCCGTCCGACTTGTACAGGTCCCACCTTCTCCAGAAGCAGACCCAGTGATCCAGGAAACTAAAGCCCACCCTCCTGCACCAACTCTTTAGCCACGCATTCATCTGCTCTACCCTCCTATTCCTATACTCACTAGCACGTGGCACCGGGAGTAATCCAGAGATTACAACCTTTGAGGTCCTGCTTTTTAATCTGCTACCTAGCTCCCTAAATTTTTGTTGCAGGACCTCATCCCTCTTTCTACCTATGTCGTTGGTACCAATGTGAACCACGACCTCTGACTGTTCGCCCTCCCCCTTCAGAATGCCCTGCAGCTGTTCAGTGACATGCTTGACCCTGGAACCAGGGAGGCAACATACCATCCTGGAGTCACGTCTGCGGCCACAGAAATGTCTATCTGTTCCCCTTACGATAGAATCCCCTATCACCATTGCTCTCCCACACTTTTTCCTCCCCTCCTGTGCAGCTGAGCCACTCGTAGTGCCATGGACTTGGCTCTTGCTGCATTCCCCTGAGAAACCATCTCTCCCAGCAGTATCCAAAATGGAAAATCTGTTGGAGAGGGAGATGGACCCAGGGGACTCCTGCACTACCTTCCTAGTTCTTTTACCCTGTCTGCCTGTGCACTCTTTACCTGCGGTGTGACCACCTCATTAAACGTGCTATCCATGAAGATCTCAGCTTCGCGGATGCTCCACAGTGACTCCAGCCGCAGCTCCAGCTCTGAAATGCGGATTTCAAGTAGCTGCAGCTGGAGACACTTCCTGCACATGTGTTCGCCCTGGACACTGAAAGTGTCCCAGACTTCCCACATAGCACAGGAGGAGCACTCCATGCTGCCGAGCTGCCCTGCCATGTCCTACCCTTAACTTACTTCCTTTAAATTAAAGAATATTAAATACACTAGGGACCTTACTTCACTTTAAACACTATTTACTCTAAACTAGAGACCTTACTTTTACTTCAGCAACTGGATTGTAGAAATATTCACCAGGTCCTACTTACCAATCAGCTCCTTCCCTGGTTGTGATGTCACTTTAGCGGTTTCACAGTTGTTGTTGTTTCACTGCTCCTGCTCTCGGACTCTTTCCCAACTCGCAGCACTCCGGTGTCGGGCCTCCTCTGCCACACTCCTTTATGGCCGCTCCACCTTCTCTCAGGTCCCGCTGCCGCTCCCACATAGGTCTGCCGCTCCGCCTTCTCTCAGGTCCCGCTGCCGCTCCCTCACAAGTCCGCCTCCTCCGGATAAAAATGAATAAAGAGGAGGTACTAGAAAGGCTGGCTGAACATAAAGTAGATAAGTCACCAGGACTGGATGGGATGCATCCTAGGATGCTGAGGGAAGTAAAGGTGCAGAGGTACTGGCCATAATCTTTCAATCCTCCTTGGATATGGGGGTGGTGCCAGAGGACTGGAGAATTGCAAATGTTACACCTTTGTTCAAAAAAGCGTATAAGGATAAACCCAGCAACTACAGGTCAGTCAGCTTAACCTCGGTGGTGGGGAAGCTTTTAGAAACGATAATCCGGGACAAAATTAACAGTCACTTGGACAAGTGTGGATTAATTAAGGGAAGTCAGCATGGATTTGTTAAAGGCAAATCGTGTTCAACTAACTTGATTGAATTTTTTGATAAGGTAACAGAGAGGGTTGATGAGGGCAATGTGGTTAATGTGGACTTCGAAAAGGCATTTGATAAAGTGCCACATAATAGGCTTGCCAGCAAAGTGGCTGCATGGATATGAAATTGGCTAAGTGACAGGAAACAGTGAGTAGTGGTGAATGGTTGTTTTTCGGACTGGAGGAAGGTACAGAAAACTTTGTGCTATCCGGAGGTTGAATGTCCGGCAACTTCGATCTAACGGCAGAAATCAGCAGCCGTTTTGGTTAGGTTTTTTTTCTTCTCCTAGCATTCTTTTCACAGGCAGGCTCTGGAAAGCGTCTTTGTAGCTTAGCAACAGCTTCAGAGACGCTTCCAAGCTACTGGGCCGAGTGCTGACAAGCTGTTGCTAAGCAACAGTGTTTGTGGTCAGATACGGCAGGCTCTAGAAAGCGTCTCTGTATCTTAGCAACAGCTTCAGAGACGCTTCCAAGCCACGGGCCGAGTGCTGACAAGCTGTTGCTAAGCAACAGTCTTTGTTGTCAGATACGGAGATGAAAAGCTCCTATCTGATAACATTGACGCTGGTCTATCCGGAAGTTTTGAGGCAACGGCAGTAGCTCGGTCCTGTGGGTGCCGGATAGCACAAAGTTTCCTGTATACAGTGGTGTTCCCCAGGGATCAGTACTAGGACCACTGCTTTTCTTGATATGTATTAATGATTTGGACTTAGGTGTACAGGGCACAATTTCAAAATTTTCAGATGGCACAAAACTTGGAAGTATAGTGAACAGTGAGGAGGATAGAGATAGACTGCAAGAGGACATAAACAGGTAGGTGGAATGGGCGGACACGTGGCAAATGAAGTTTAATGCAGAAAAGTGCAGTGATACATTTTGGTAGGAAGAACGAGGAGAGGCAATATAAACTAAAGGGTACAATTCTAAAGGGGGTGCATGAACAGAGAGACCTGGGGGTATATGTGCACAAATCATTGAAGGTGGCAGGGCAGGTTGAGAAAGTGGTTAAAAAAGCATACAGGATCCTGGGCTTTATAAATAGAGGCATAGAGTACAAAAGCAAGGAAATTATGGTGAACCTTTATAAAACAGTAGTTTTGGCCTCAACTGGAGTATTGTGTCCAATTCTGGGCACCGCACTTTAGGAAGGATGTGAAGGCTTTAGAGAGGGTGCAGAAAAGATTTACAAGAATGGTTCCAGGGATGAGGGACTTCAGTTATGTGGATAGATGGAGAAGCTGGGGTTGTTCTCCTTAGAGCAGAGAGGATTGAGAGGAGATTTGATAGAGGTGTTCAAAATCATGTGAGGTCTAGACAGAGTAGATAGAGGGAAACTGTTCCCATTGGCAGAAGGGTGAGAACCAGAGGACACAGATTTAAGGTGATTGGCAAAAGAACCAAAGGCGACATGAGGAAAAACTTATTCACTCAGCGAGTGTTTAGGATCTGGAATGCACTGCCTGAAAGGGCGGTGGAGGCAGATTCAATCATGGCTTTCAAAAGGGAATTGGATAAGTACCTGAAAGAAGAAAAATTGCAGGGCTGCGGAGAAAGGGCGGCAGATTGGGACTAGCTGAAGTGCTCTTGCAGAGAGCCAGCACAGACTCAATGGACCGAATGGCCTACTACTGTGCTGTAACGATTCTATGATTCTGCGATTACTTGAATTTAGACTACACCCGATATTGGTCCATCTTTTCAGTGTAATGGCAATGAGCCTGGGTTTTTAGACGAGAATCATGAATGCAATCATTTTAATGAGGAATGAAGATGAATTTTGCATGCAGCCTAGATGATTTTCAGGTGGCGCTACTTAACCATTTTTAGTCTAAACACTGCCCGTTCCTTGGCTATAATGAATTTCTAGCCCTGTATAGATTTTATAAAATTCTCATCCTTATTTTCAAATCCCTCCATGGCCTCGCCCCTCACTATCTCTGTAACCTCCTCCAGCCCTACCACCTTCCGAGATATCTGCGCTCCTCGAATTCTGGTCTCTTGCGCATCCCCAATTTTAATCACTTCACCATTGGTGGCTGTGCCTTCAGCTGCCGAGGCCCTAAACTCTGGAATTCCTCCTTAAACCTCTCCGCCTCTTTACCTCTCTTTCCTCTTTTAAGATACTCCTTAAAATCTACCTCTTTGACCAAGCTTTTGGCCACCTGTCCTAATATCTCCTTATGTGGCTCGGTGTCAAATTGTGTTTGATAATCGCTCCTGTGAAGTGTCTTGGGACATTTTACTATGTTAAAGGCGCTATATAGGTGCAAGTTGTTGTTGTCAAATTACAAGTTTCCTTCTTGGGACTTTCACTTCTGGGGGTTGCGACTTGGGGCATATTCCCCCGTAGAACATTTACATTATTTTTAACTAGATAGGATATTTGAATAAATGTCTCACCCTTTAAATTTGTATCCCCTTCGTCCACCTCACCCACTGCTGCTAGTGCCCAGAGTAGCCAACTGTAGGGGTGGTAGCGACTGCTGAGGCATGATTTTTCGGCTCTAATTTTGCCCTCTGCTATTGGTAGATGCCACAGCTTCACAGTTCCTCGCTGCTTGCCCTGACTCAGATCAGGAACCAAGCTAAATGGGAGTCAAACTTAGATCCATCCAAATTCTATACACTAAGCAATAGCATACTATCACTCAGAAACTACAAAAATAATTAATTTTAATTTAATTAATTTTTTCAGTCCCTCTGCACCACATGTGCTGCCTGTCCTCTGCTAATGTTGCTATTGACCCAGTCACAAGAACATGCATGACAGCAGGCTGGATTCACATGTCAGATCATTTTCCCTCACTCTGTGACTGTAGTGCTTAGTCTCAACTGATCACTTTCTCCAGTGGTGCAGCTGAGGTCTGGAATTCACCACATGGGGAATTGTAGCACAAACTTATGTGCCAGCACTTTGTGGCACAATGCATTGGAGCATCAACATAGTTGGAGTTGACATGCAGACACTTCCATGACCATTAGTCACACTGCTTCCTGGTTAACCAGCAGACGGTGTAATTCAAATCAATTCAGACCGTGTCATGTGATGCTCCATTTGGCAGCCTGACTGAGAAAGTAGCCTTGGAAGATAAATGCTCAAGCCATCAATTGGGAGTCATACGTACTAGCTAATTGACCCTTAAGAGACTGTAATAGTTCTTAATACTGTATTATCGTCTAGTTTTTAGAAAATTATGAGGAGCAGTCAACTCTGCTGCCAGACTCCACCTTCAATTACTGTCCACATGAAACCTGTAGGATCAAGGTCAAACCAGCAAAGGAAAGGGACAAAGTTGAAGCAACCATGTGTACAGAAAGCTCAGAAAATGCATGGAAAGAATACTAATGTTATTTCAAAGCCCAAACATACTAGAGGACCTTGTCTCATTATTCAGCGCCAAGAAATGGCAGCTTTCTTCAAACTATTCGGTACGTACTGTAGGAAAAGAGGTAATAAATTGTACAAAAAGGAGGAATGTAATAAAAAATATATTTTCGTAAGTAGGCTGGTCGGATAGCATGAAAAGGTGGTGCCCCAAGTGTCACCAAAAGTTAAACACTTCGGGGTAGAATTTCTGCTTTGGGCATCATCGGCAAGCCGGGTGCAAGTTGCGCTCAAAATTGTGCTCGTTGTCTGAATGAATTGTTTGCTCAAGTTTCCGCTCAAACTCATTGGCATATCGCCGAATGGGAAATTGTCCTTGAACCAGCGCAATCGGGCATCGTTTTAAGGTGTAATTTTTTCCCTTGCATTAAAAATTATTCCTTGATATATTTAAGAGTGCGAACCTGGTGCAGATTGATTAATACAGCTGAAAATGGGTTTATCACAAAAAATAAGTATTTTTAATGAGAGTGTCTAGTCCACTACCTGTGAGCAATCCGATTTTAAATAACTGAAAGGGCCTTGGTGAGACCACACCTGGAGTACTGTGTACAGTTTTGGTCTCTTTACCTAAGGAAGGTTATACTTGCCTTAGAGAGGGTGCAAAGAAGGTTCACTAGATTGATTCCTGGGATGAGAGGGCTGTCCTATGAAGAGAGATTGAGTAGAATGGGCCGATATTCTCTGGTGTTTAGATGAATGAGAGGTGATCTCATTGAAACATATAAAATTCTTACAGGGCTTGACAGGGTGGATGTTTCCCCTAGCTGGGGTGTCTAGAACCAGGGATCATAGTCTCAGGATAAGGGGTAGGCCATTTAAGACTGAGATGAGGAGAAATTTCTTCACTCAGAGGGTTGTGAATCTTTGGAATTCTCTACCCCAGAGGGCTGTGGATGCCGAGTTGTTGAGTATAAGACACAGATCAACAGATTCTTGGACACTAAGGGAATCAAGGGATATGGGGATAGCGCAGGAAAGTGGAGTTGAGGTTGAAGATCAGCCATGATCTTATTGAATGGCGGAGTAGGCTTGAGGCCTACTTCTGCTCCTATTTCTTATGTTCTTAAAATGACTTTTTTTAAAAACTATACAGAACCATTTACTAGTTTCATTGGTATACAGTAGTCGGTTTCTTAGTAAATTAAATATTCTTTAATATTTAAAAGCTTTTAAAAGGCCTCCTCGAAATCCCGCAAACAAGTGCAGTTAGCGGAAACTCGCCACGCTGACTCATTCGATCTGGGGCGTGGCCAGTTTTGTAGGCGGGGCTGTCTCCAGCATGATGTTTTTTAAACGCGCAGAAGATCGCTGGGCGTAACTTGTGCTTAAAATGCCTCGATCTTCTGCGCTGGTTTGGCCAATTTTGGGCGAATTATGCTGGAAAAGCCAGCACAACCTAGCAGAAACTCTACCTCTTTGTGTTATGTGCCCTTGCCCTGTTTGAGAAACAGGCACATAACAATTGCCACGTTATGAGAACTGGGGCTCATATCTTTCCTGTGAAGAATGACTCCACAGTTTCAAATAGCTTTAAGGAGTTCATCTAAAAATGAATTGGGATAATTACATCCCCAAAATATTTGTTATTTGTTTGTCATGGAGCTGGTTTAAAGTTTCTACACAGAGTCACAGATAATGTTGTTTGTGACTTTGGTCTGGGCCATCCTGGACTGCAGCGATTCGAATAGATGGTGAATGATTTGGAACCAGTAAGGGCATCAAAGACAGAGGTAGGGGAACCGTTATGCAGGTCCACATCAGCAGACTAAAATTTGTCCAATTAAATTATTTAATTTATTTAACCATTTTATTAAAAGTTAACAATTGAATAAGGCGTATTGCTCCTTCTATTCAGGTAGGGCTAGCATTTGAATGTAGGTGGACTAAGAGATAAAACTGTATATCTGCCCAACAGAATTTTCCAGACAGCAAATGTTACAATGACAGATGTGACAAGTTATGTACCACAACTGTCTCTTAACCTGCCGGGGAGGCAGCTGGAGGGAATCAAGACCAGCTGGTTTGACAAATCGATTCCCTAACCCTTTTAAATATATATGCAACAATTAAAAAAAAGACTTTACTCTTTAATATATTCAGTATATTAAAATTCTATTTACAGCTAAGATTTATTTTTAGCTTTTGGTGCTTCACAGGTGATGACTTAATACAAGACTTTCTGTGGATGGACTGCTGCTGTAAGGTCTCTGACAAGGTATATACTTCACCAAACCTGATCAGTCCTATCTAAAATTTGAAATAAGAATCATAAGGTGCAATTATGCTGCCACTTTTGCATCAATTCAAAGCAGTGAAAGGTAAATTTCGGGCTGATATCAGAAGGCTCTTCACACAAAGAGTAATCAACACGTGCAAAGGTCTTCCAGATAGAATACTAGAGACCCAACCCCCGGAATCATTTAAGAAACAATTACATGCTGAAATGTGTGAATTGTAGGGTTTTTCTAGATTAATGAATTTAGATGGACCAAATGGCCTTCCTCATCTGGAATTATGCTGTGATCTTCTGCATCAATGCAAAAGTTGCAGCATAGCTGGTAATCTGACTCCTGAGTATATCGAAGCTGGGAGACGTGAGACCACCTCTAGGAGGTACTCTCACAGCAGTTTGACTTTGCAACAGGTGGAATTTCACAAAACTTAATTTTCAGTTTTTTTTTAAAGTATGTGAGCTAATGCTAAAGAAATAACCATGCAGGGAGCGGTGCACTACTTGTGTCCATATATTGCTGCATTGTGCACCTTTGTCATTGCAACTAAAGCAAGGTGTCTCTTGTACTATAATTTGGTTCTGTTTCAGTGAGAGTTGACTCTACAGATACCAGAATGTCTATAGTATAACTGCAGCCTTTTATATTTAAATTCTGTTTGATTTTGTGGATAGTAATGCATTTCTTTTAATTTTTTTCAGTATCTTTTAGCCATGACCTTTGTTTATTTCAAGAGAGCTGGTTTTGAAATAAGCGAACAAACTAGAATGAATTTCTTTGTTGCTTTGTAAGTAGAGCTGCTTTAGTTATTTTCTGTATATAATGGCTCTCATTTATTGTGAAAAGTAAAGATAAATGTATTATTGGGATTTAACTTAACATTTGATTATATACCACTGTACCGTGCCTGCGCACCATCCCACAAACAGAAATGAGATGATTGTCCAGTTAATCTGCTTTTGCGTGGTATTGGTAATGTTGGCTGGGTTCTGGGAGAACTCTCATTCATGGACTGCTGCTGTGATATAGTCTATTTCCCCCCACATTTTTTCAAGCCTCATAATATTGTTCTTTTCACTAAATCGATTCCTCTTAGACTACTAACTAGATTATCAGCTATTTCATCTGCTGCATTTGAATGCCCCCAAATAATCTGTAACTTACAGACACAAAATGAGATTTGAAGAAAGTAAAAAAAAAATCGAAGTTATCACAACAGTAGACCATCCTCAAGCAGGAAGTCAGATATTAAGTGGATAATCACATTTGTAATAAAACTGATACTACACAAAACTAGAAACAATAGTCCGGATATTGACAGGAGCGGGTTTTCTGAGCGGGGTGCGGAGTTTCGGTCGGGAAACCTCGAAGTTTAAACAGGATCCCCACCCAGAAAGTCAGCCTGATTGACGGGCTTGGCTTCAAGTCGGGCAGGGAGCAGGCCGCAGGTAAGGATTCTGCAGCTGCTTGTCGGGTGTGGGGGGGGGGGGTTGTTTGATCTCTGACCTGTGGGGGGGTCCGATCCCCAATAGGGGGCTGTTTAGATGGGGGGTTCGATCCCAGGGCGGGATGTAAGCTTGAGGGATGCACTCCTGCTCCTCCTGGACCACAAGGAGTGTTATAAAAGCATTTACCTTTTCCCCAAAGCTGTCCTTGCCTCCCAGGGAAACCCAGCCAGCTAGGGTTAAACCTGTAAAACAGGTTAAATGTGAGGCTTCCAGCTTCATTATAACATTTAAATGGCCAACCCGCCTCCTGGCCAGTTAATCTATATTTCATGGTATTAATGAGGGGGAATGTTGGCCAAGACATTGGCACAGCTCTTTGTTCTTCCTCAAATACTGCCTGCGATCTTTAACATTTAAATATGAGGAATGGACCTGGGTTTAACATCACATTTGATGATCTTACAGAAAAAAAGGCAGCATGTATTTTCCAGTAGTAAGCAATGCCTACGAGTGGATAGTCGGTTGTAACAAAAATTTAGTTTACTTCAGAATTTCTTTGGAAAACCCTGTTGTTGTATTTTCACCACAGGTGTGAGTTACAGGGATGCTAAGGTCATGTGGATGCTGATAAAAGGTTCCAACATTTATATATTGTTTGGTTATCTGCTGTGGAACAACTTATATAAGTTTTTTAATAGAAAAGAAAGCTTTTTGCATAAATGAAAGTTAAATCTGTAGTACATATGGAATAATGATTCGCTGCTGAATATGGATTTTAACACCTTGTGTGGAATAAAAACCATTAAATAAATATTTCTACTTTAATGGTGTTTCATTAGCATAATTTATTCAGCTGTGTAGACTGAGACTAATTTCTTAACCTATTTAGTCCCATAACTGTATATTCTGATGCACTTGCCTCAATGCTACTTCAAATTTCTGTCACTCTTGACTCTTTGGCACTATCGATGTAATTCTAAAATTGGCAGCCTGGGAAGAATCTGAATTGAGGTGGGAGTCCCTATTAGCAGTAAGGCCTCTTTTAAGTACTGATAAAATATATTGATGCTCTTGTAATATTGAGCGTGGCAAGATGTCAAGGAGGCAGAATTCTAAACCGGTTCTGTGACGAATTGTTCAAATAATTGGTTGTTAGGGCTGTACATGATCAGAATTTTTTAATTGTATTCACTGGTAATAGGATTTTCAAGACGGCAGGCAAAATCTTATGGAGAGTGGTGAACTCTGCTTCACATTGGGCAATATTAAAATGCCTTCCAATTTTATAACGGTGCACACTAAATCAAAATGTATACAGCATGATACGTATTAAAATATTTCTCTTTATATTGCGTACAAGTAAAAATAACAAAATCTCTTTTGCATTAACTGTCTGCTGATTACCCATTCTCTCATTTTTTTTATCTCCCTGGCTCTGTCTTTCTGTGTACTGACTCTTATTCTGCTGCAAGAAAGATCAAGGGAGATGCAAAAACTTAAACAATAGAAAACAAGCAGAGAGACAGTTATAGCTTTGTCCATGAGCAACTTCATGGGAAATCAGCTATTTTCTGAAAATGTTTTAGCACTTCTATTCTGTACTGTATAAGTATAAAGAGAATGCTTGAACATAAGACATTGAAAATGGAATTCATGGCACTAGTGAATAGGTCATACAAAACTCACTTAAACCTAACTCACACCAACAACAACTTGCATTTATATAGCGCCTTTAACATAGTAAAATGTCCAAAGGCGCTTCATAGGAGCATTATCAAAAAAATTTGACACCGAGCCACATAAGGAGATATTAAGGCAGATGACCAAAAGCTTGGTCAAAGAGGTAGGTATTAAGGAGCGTCTTAAAGGAGGAAAGAGAGGTAGAGAGGCGGAGAGGTTTAGGGAGGGAATTCCAGAGCTTAGGGCCTCGGCAGCTGAAGGCACTGCCGCCAATAGTGGAGCAATTAAAATTGGGGATGCGCAAGAGGCCAGAATTGGAGCAGCGCAAATACCTCATAGGGTTGTAGTGCTGGAGGAGGTTACAAAGATAGGAAGGGACGAGGCCATGGAGGGATTTGAAAACAAGAATGAGAATTTTAAAACTGAGGCATTGCTTAACCGGGAGCCAGTGTAGGTCAGCGAGCACAGGGGTAATGGGTGAACGGGACTTGGTGCACGTTAGGATATGGGCAGCAGAGTTTTGGATGAGCTTAAGTTTATGGAGGGTGGAAGGTGGTGTAATGATCAGTAACCTGTTATTCTGGAATGGTACACTAGGTGGTGCTGTATGTATATAAGAGTGGGCTACCCATGATGCACTAGACTACCCACAAGGCAGCAGTCAAGATGGAGGCCTCTACAGATACTGTACCTAGTCCACATGTGCTCAATAAAGTGTCTAGCAGAAGCTAGCTGTTATTAATAAAAACGACTAGTTATTAATGAACATAACATGGTACCAGGATTGGTAAGATCTGCTGAATATTGTGCAACACGACATGGAGAATTTGAAGCCACCAGAGCGTTTGAAACTCACAGGAAATGTCGACTACAATTGGCAGACTTTTAAACAACAATTCGAACTCTACATTGCTGCCATCGGGTACGGTACGAAGCCAGACGCAAGGAAAATAGCATTGCTGCTCACGGTTGCAGGCCCACAGGCGATAGAGGTATTTAATACATTTGTATTTAATCCAGAGGAGAACAGAGAAAAATTAGACGATGTGCTAAAGAAGTTTGATACACATTGTTCTCCCAAAAAGAATGAAACCTATGAGAGGTACAGCTTCCGTTCTCGGACACAGCAGCAAAATGAGACTTTTGATAGCTTTTTGACTGATCTGAAACTGAACGCACAGACATGTAATTTCTCTGAGCTGAAAGCATCCATGATTCGTGACCAGATTGTGTTTGGTATTCATGATAAAAAAGTCAGGGAACGTCTGTTGAGAGAAACTGAACTAACATTGGAAATTGCTGTGGAAATATGCCAAGCTAGCGAGCTAGCTCAAAAGCATGACAAGACTTTCAGTGAAATCAATGATGATGCAATTGCAGTGAGTGCTGCTGTCGGTGCTGTGTCCTACAAGGGGAAGAAACATGGGCAGAACAGAAGTGAAAAGCAATCAGAGGAAGGAATTTTTAATTGTAAACGCTGTGGTTACAAACACCAGTTAAAACAATGTCCAGCGTTTGGAAAAATGTGCACAAAATGTCATGGAAAGAATCACTTTGCCAAACAATGCTTTTCAAAAGTAAAAACTAAGAAAGGGCAACGAGTTAATGTAATTGAGGACACTGATTTAAGTGAGACATGTTTTGTAGGAATGATGTCATGTGACAATATCAAAAAGGATACAGAAAATGTGCAGCCCTCAGGAATTAACAATGCTGAACATAAAGTTAATGCAGTAAAAGAGGACAAATGGATGATCCCACTGCAGGTAAATGGAGCATTAGTTACATTGAAACTAGACACTGGGGCAAAAGCAAACTTAATCAGTATGAGTGACATTAACAATATGAAAGAAAAGCCCAAAATACAGAAAAAGTCAGTACTACTGAAGGACTATAATGGACAGAAAATAGATAGCTTAGGTGTATGCAGACTTAACGTGACAGTCAAAGACAAAGTGCATCATCTCATGTTTTCTGTTGTGGCTGAAGGACTTGATTCACTACTGGGTGACAAAGCTTGTGAGGACTTAGAACTGGTCAAGAGAGTCTACCGTATAAACTGTGCCATAAGCAGACCAGATGACTCGGTGGATTCTGTAGTGAATAATTTCCAGGATGTGTTCAAAGGATTTGGAGTTCTACCATTTCACTTACAAGATCCAGCTAAAGGAGGATGCTCAGCCAGTGGTACATGCTCCACGAAGAGTTCCAGCACCCCTGCGTGACCGACTCAAGAATGAACTGGACAGAATGACCACACTAGGAGTCATCAGGAAAGTCGAAGAGCCAACAGACTGGGTTAACTCCATGGTATGTGTAAAGAAAAAGAACTATGATCTAAGAATATGCATGGATCCAAAGGACTTAAATGCAAACATAAAACGTGAACACTACCAGATTCCCAAGCGAGAAGAAATCACCAGTGAAATGTCAGGTGCCAGATACTTTACAAAGCTCGATGCCTCACAAGGATTTTGGCAACTAAAACTGGATGAAGAGAGCACCAAATACTGTACCTTCAACACACCATTTGGCAGGTATTGTTTCCTCAGAATGCCTTTCGGGATAATATCTGCATCTGAAATCTTTCATAGAGCGATGGAACACATAATTGAAGGTCTGGAAGTAGTTCGGGTCTATGTTGATGACATCATCATCTGGGGCTCCACACTGAAAGAACACAATGAGAGACTGACTAAAGTGCTACAGAGCATACGCCGGAATGGACTGAAGCTCAACAAAGCCCAGTGTCAGTTTGGCGTCCAGGAAGTCACTTTCCTAGGAGATAATCTATCTGGTAAAGGAATAGAGCCAAATATGGAAAAAGTAAACGCCATACTCAAAATGCCCCGACCCACTGACAAAAAAGGAGTGCTATGCATCATGGGGATGATAAACTTCATTGGAAAGTTCATTCCTAACTTGTCAGCCAAGACAGCCTGTCTGCGAGACCTGCTACGTAAAACAAATGAGTTCGCATGGACAGAAAGACATGAACAAGAGTGGATAAACCTCAAAACAGTGCTGACAACCACACCTGTACTCACCTTCTTTGACCCAACAAAAAGAATCAAAGTGTCAACGGATGCATCAAAAGATGGCCTAGGTGCGGTCTTGCTACAAGCAGAGGGTGAAGATTGGAAGCCTGTTGCCTATGCCTCCAGGTCTGTGACTGATACTGAGTGTCGATACGCCCAGATTGAAAAGGAATGTCTAGGCTTGGTAGTTGGACTAGAAAAGTTCCATGGCTACATATATGGACTTCCCACCTTCACAGTTGAGACAGACCACAGCCCACTGGTTGCCATCATAAAAAAGAACCTGAATGAGATGTCTCCAAGGATTCAACGACTCATGATGAAGCTGCAAAGATATGACTTTGAACTGATCTACACACCAGGCAAATACATAGTGTTAGCAGATGCACTATCCCGAGCACCCACAATGAGTCATGGGAGCTCTACTGAAGAAGACGTGGATGTTCATGTGAGTATGGTCACTGCTGTGCTGCCCGTGTCAGACACAAAATCAAAGCAAATAGCAGAAGAAACAGTAAAAGATACAGTATTACAAACAGTAATAGAGAACATTCATCATGGTTGGCCAAAAGGTTCCTGTCCAAAATATTTTCACATAAGGTCAGAATTGAGTGTCGCAAGTGGACTATTACTAAAACAAAACAGAATAGTCATTCCACAGGCTCTACGTCAAGACATGCTCAAAAGGATTCATGAGGGACACCTCGGAATTGAAAAATGCAAAAGGAGAGCAAGAGACACTGTTTATTGGCCTGGCATAAATAAGGACATTGAGAACATGATAGGCATGTGTGAAACATGTCAGAAACACCAAAACAAACAAACAAAGGAACCAATGATAGTAGCTGACATACCAACAGCACCATGGCAAAAGGTTGGTATGGACCTCTTTCATTTGAATGGCAAAGAATATCTAATAGTGATTGACTACTACTCTAACTATCCTGAGATGGCGCTGCTCTCAAGCACCACAGCAAGCAGTGTCATAATGCATGTGAAATCCATCTTCGCCAGACATGGAATTCCCAGGATTGCCGTTAGCAACAATGGTCCGTGCTTCAACTGTAAGGAGTGGCAACAGTTTGCAGCACGTTATGACTTTCAACACATCACATCCAGTCCTTTGTATGCTCAGTCGAATGGTAAGGCAGAGAAAGGTGTTCAAGTTCTCAAGCAGCTACTGAAGAAAGCGACAGAAAGCAAGTCTGATCCTTACCTCGCCCGGCTGAGCTACCGAGCCTCACCTTTAGACTCTGGTTCTTCACCTGCTGAACTCCTAATGGGTCGCAAGTTGCGTACCACGCTACCCTGCTGTGCAAAAGAAAAGCAGAGTAAGGAACTGAGACAGAGACTTCAACTGTTAAAGCTGAAACAGAAATCATACTATGACAAGTCATCCAAAACTCTGAAACCATTGACAAGGGATGATGTTGTCAGGATTGAGGATCCAGATGCATGGAACAGGAAAGCTACAGTTCTTGAGGAAGTAGGACCACGGTCATACACTGTTAGAACTGAGGAAGGACAGATTCTCAGGAGGAACCGCCGTTCCCTCCTAAAAACACAAGAGACTATCGAAGAGCAAATCGATGACAATGCTGCAACTGAATCTTGTCACTCACCACCAGAACAATCTAACACAAATACACATACAGGCTCTCATGAAATCACATCAGACTTACCGGTGCTGAGAAGATCCACACGTGAAGTAAAAAAGCCTGATAGACTTAATCTTTGAGTACAAAGAAAACTACATTGAAAATGTATTGACTGTTGAAGATGTTTATGTTGTTATTGATTGATACTGATTTTGTTTAACCTCAAAAAAAGGGGGATGTAATGATCAGTAACCTGTTATTCTGGAATGGTACACTAGGTGGTGCTGTATGTATATAAGAGTGGGCTACCCATGATGCACTAGGCTACCCACAAGGCAGCAGTCAAGATGGAGGCCTCTACAGATACTGTACCTAGTCCACATGTGCTCAATAAAGTGTCTAGCAAAAGCTAGCTGTTATTAATAAAAATGACTAGTTATTAATGAACATAACAGATGGGAGGCTGGCCATGAGTGCATTGGACTAGTCAAGTCTAGAGGTAGCAAAGGCATGGATGAGGGTTTCAGCAGCAGATGAGCTGAGACAGGGCGGAGTCGACGATGTTACAGAGGTGAAAATAGACAGCCTTAGTGATGGCGTGGATATGTGGTCGGAAGCTTACCAAGTCCAGTTCACCCATTATCCCTCTGCTTACTGACCTACATTGGCGCCCATTTCGGTAATGCCTTGATTTTAAAATTCTCATCCTTGTTTTCAAATCCCTCCATGGCCTCGCCCCTCCCTATCTCTGTAACCTCCTCCAGCCATGCAACCCTCCGAGATCTCTGCGCTCCTCCAATTCTGGCCTCTTGCCCAATTTTCATTGCCTTCAGTTGCCTAGGCCCTAAGCTCTGGAATTCCCCTCCAAACCTGTCTAGGTTCTCTACCTATCTCTCCTTTCAAGATGCTCTTGAACACCTACCTCTTTGACATGCCTTGTCCTAATATCTCCTTATGTGGCTCAGTGTCAAATAATTGTTTGATAACATACCTGTGTAGTGCCTTGGAACGTTTTACTATGTTAAAGATGATATATAAATGCATGTTGTCGTTGTTGTAATGTTTTTGAGTTACTGAGCCACATCCTTCATGGGACATTGCACCCTGTTCTACGTAGAATGATTAATGGATGGATATTCTCATTATACAAAATGGCAGTTACAAGGCAGTAATTCAATAGAGTGAGTCTGATGATGTTGCAAATTGCAAGAGTAAACTTTATGGTTTATAAATGTCATCAGAATTCTGTGATTGAATTAACATATTAAGCTCACTGACAGACACTTGGGGCTTGAATTTGTCACTGAGGCGGGCTGGGGTCGTGTCATCCGCTTTTTGTGTTAGCCATCCGATTCCAAATCGATGTGGGAGAATGATGCGATTTTCACCTAATTGAGCAATTGAGTTCCAGCGTGTGGGAACCCATGGCCCAATTAGTTTTTTCAGTCTGAAACTCGCCTCCGATGATGTCATCATTGCTGCTGCATTTAAGGTCTGCAAGAAGCCTTGCTTCTTCTGCAGACTGCCAACCTTTTGGCCTTTGCTGTGAGAGGGACCTGGAGGCAAAATGAGCAGCGGGAGACCTAAGTCTGCTCCCAGATTTGATGTCGTCGCCCTGCAAGCTTTGGTGGAGGGAGCAAGAGTTAATAAGGAGGTGCTCTTCCCTTCTTCAAGGAGGAAGAAGCCTCCCCAGCAGACCAAGACTGTGTGGGTCCAGGTGGCCCAGGAAGTCAACACATTGTCGCTGATCCGCAGAACCTGGATTCAATGCAGGAAGAGGTTTCATGACCTTCTGCGCACTGGAAAAGTGAGTATGACTTTCTCATCACCCTCAATCTGATCCCCATTGCCTCTCCTCACCAGCACTCAGCTTTAGCAACCTCTTCCTCCACATCCCACTTGACACTGACATCCCTGCACCCTTACCCATTCCCTCACTCTGTATGTTCACATTCACCTAACTATTCGACTATGCAGCCCTCACACTCCCTATCACTGTGATGCTGTGAAAACAACTAACAAAATACAGGGAGGGCCCTTGGTCTTGCCACCTCACTCCATCTTTGTCTCCTTCTAAGCATCTATGCTATGGATTCTCTACACTCATTCCTTCATTCTCACTCAAACTCCACTTGTCTCCCTCATTGCAGGAAAAGAGAGCTCACAATGAGGGAAAGAGTGAGGACTCAGTAGCCCACCTCACCCGTTAGGAGGATGCAGTCCTGCAGATCGTGGGAATCGAGGACGATGTGCAAGTGGGGGATGGACAGACGGGTGCATCAGAGCAAGCTGGTGACAGAATAGTTTTTCATCTCTCTCATTGACATTGCATGAGTCGCTGATAATGATTCTGAAGCTCTAACAGATGGACTTATGATCATCTGCAATATGCAATGTGCATGTAACTTTGGCTTCACATCTCTGACTCTTTCCTTTACTCCCCCACAGGACCATCGCAAGCACCCGTCCCCACTATCCAGGAGGAACAGCCTGAGCCTCCAGACTCCTCAGAGGAAGCTGCAACCTCTGAGGGTGCAGCGTCAGCAGAATTCAGCCAACCCAGCACCAGCACAGACACTCACACCTCGGTGGGGCCATCGCGAGATAGAGTAGTGTTGTCACCTGGTGTATCACAGCTCACAAGTGAGCAACAGCAGATTGTGGAGATAGGGACAGCAGTGGAGAGTCCTAGTCGGAGGGTGCAGGACTCTCCCAGCTCGGCTCATCTGCATGTTGACCCTCTGCCTCTGGGTCCATCCAGAAGAACAGTGGTGCTGGAACTCCAGGAACAGGTGCAGGAGTCTCTGGTAGGTTTTGTCTCTAGGGTAGCTGCGAGTGTGGAGCGAATGGAGGAGTCCATAGCGAACATGAGCAGAGCCTTTGTGGAGGCGTTGACGCATGAACGCAGCACTACGGAAAGGATGGCAACCTCCGTGGAACGGATGGCTACAGTAGAGGAGAGGATGGCTACGGCCATGGAGGAGCTAAGTCGCCAGAGTGTAGAAAACATGGTGAGTGCTCAGAATAGACTGACATCTCTGGAGGAGCGATGGTCAGCTATTGAACAGAGAAACCAGACCTTCATGGAAGTCCTTCTGAGTAGGACTGCCAGTGCAGATACGGGTCCCCATGGCCCCCCTGATGTGCAGCAAGGTGCTCTCAAGCCACTTGCAAACGCTGAGGTGGACCTGACCCATGAGAGGGATGTTGGTGGCAGAGAACAAGGAAGTGGGGGCTCCTCTCCAAGCGCTCACACGACCATGCCACTGCCAAGTCCTCGGTCAGAGCCCCACCAGAGTCCCCACCCAACTGAGATCGGCGTCTCAACCCCTGCACAGCCGCAGGAGCAGCAGACTGTTGCCGAGCCCTCAGAGGTTCGCAACCACAGAGGACGCCCGCCAAAGGTGTCGAGACATGAGCAGCAAGAAAGTGAGCAAGGGGCCTCCACATCCGCTGATGCCAAGGGGGAACCACCACGTAGCAGCACGCGTAAGAGAAAGATACTGCACAAATAGTCACAAGGGTAGTCACTTGGGTGAAATGTGATGTTTAATGTTGAAAAGCCATCATTTGGTTATTGTAAATAAAAATTCTGATGGCAACTGTAGCAGTTCTGGCATGTGTCATTTCGCTAATGGGACTTCCACATTGAGGGCTTAGGATTACTTGCAATTGTCAGTATGGTGGTCAGAGTGCTATGAATCCACTGTTTCTTGGTCATTGTTGATGCTCTGGTAAGAAGCTGCGAGGCAAAAGTGCTTGATTGGCTAGGCTAAGCAAATCTGGCCAAGATGAGTCCGTTCCTTGCATCCCGGACAGCAATGTTCTCGCGTACTGCTGCCGCTGGTTGATGGGCCTCTGCAAGATGTTTGTTTTCGCTCTCCTCCTCCTCCTCCTCCTCATCTGAGGAGGATATGTGAGGAGCCACTTGGTCCTCAGGAATCTGCAAGCCACGACGCTGTGCCATGTTGTGAAGTGCACAGCAAACCACGACAATTCTGGAGACCCTGGCTGCTGAGTACTGCAGGGCTCCACCTGATCTATCCAGGCATCTGAAGCGCATTTTCAGCAAGCCAATGGTTTGCTCGATTATGGATCTGGTGGAAATGTGGCTGCAGTTGTAGCTCTCCTCAGCTTCGTTGGATGGGCTCCTCAATGGCGTCATTAGCCACGTCTTCAGGGGATAGCCCTTGTCTCCAAGTAGCCATCCAAAAAGTTGGTCTGGCGGACTGAAGAGCGGAGGCACACTAGACTGGCGCAGTATGAAGGACTCATGGCAACTGCCAGGGTACTTGGCACAAACATGCAAAATTTCCTTCTTGTGGTCATACACCAGCTGCACGTTGAGGGTTGACAAAAATACCTGGATTGCGATGGGGTGCCTTAAGGGCCACATGTGTGCAGTCAACGATGCCCTGCACCCTTGGAAAGCCTGACAGATTAGCAAATCCAACCGCACGCGGCGTGACATTTGCTTGATCCTTGGAGAAATGGATGTGATTGTGCGCGATGGCAAAGAGGGCATCGGTTACCTGCGTGATGCAAGTGTGTGCGGCCGCCTGGGAGACGCCGCTGATGTCTGATGTTGATCCCTGGAATGAGCCTGAGGCAAAAAAGTTGAGTGCGGTGGTGACTTTGACAGCCACTGGTAAGGGTTATCCACCTGCTCCTCTGGGCTCCAGGTCATGCTGCACCATTGCGCAGATGTCACCCACTACCTCTCGCGAAACTCTTTGGCACAGCTGCTCAGTCATGTTGAGGTAGCTGATCCTCTGTCTGTAGACCCTGTTTGGGGGGTATCTCCTGCGCTGACGGGCTTCCATGCGCTGGCGCCCTCTGGCCTGTGCAGCTTCAGGTGGGTGAGCAGCAGCTTGGAGCTGCTGCTGTTGCTCCTGCAGTTGGTGCTGCTGTTGTTCAGGGTTCTGCTGCTGCCACGTCTGGTCTTCGTCCGAATCTGATGTCCAGGAGGAAAGGAAATAAATGGTTCCCATTCTTCTGGTATATGCCTCAGTTGAGGAAGCGCTCAGTCAAGGTAGCGAGAAGGGTTTCCCAGGAGGTCACACTGGAGATGGGTGTCAGGCTCCAAACTTCCACAGCTATGGTTATGCCTGCTAAAAGTTCCCCCAGACCTGAGACAACAAAGTTCTGCCACCTGCAAATGATGACTGATCAAATTTCCTATTTAATGGTGGAGCTGCAGCTGATAGTCAGCAATCCAATTGTGCTACCGCCAGGTTTCACCGTCGTGTTTCAGTGGAGATGTGCATCACATAGGAAAAGTCTTAAAATCAGAAAGGCCTCTCAAAATGGAATTATAGAGGCAATTCAGTGGTTGTTAAGGGCCTTAAGAGCCTATCCCGCCTCTTGGAGGCGGGATGGAGACGGGATCAGAAACCACGGATTTGGGAAAATTGCTTGGAGGCGGGATGGAAGTGGGGTCAGGCCCGCCCGCCATTTTTTGCAATTTTAACACCCCACGTGCCTCCATTCCCGCCTCCTTGGGCCTGGCAAATTCGAGCTCTTGGTCTTTTTTTTCATTACTTTATCTAAAAAATAGTTTTCAATGCACTAGGGTCCTTCCAGCGTCCTCCTTCCATGAGTGCAGCAGACAGGACAGGAACGAGGCCTGGATCCAAATAAGCCAGGTCAAAGCCTTCTCCACCAGTTTCCTCAGGGTCTTGTCTAGGGCAGAATCTCTACCCACCCCAAACAATGTCACCTGTATCAGTGATCCTGTGGTCGGTGGAGGGAACTCCCAGGCTGGGAGTTTCTTTACCCTTGGCCTCATGGAGCATCGGTGGCATGTATTCCCAGTGAAAGGAGGTGTTGTCACTGTTGTTGTTGTCTCCCTGTTCCTCTACTCCTTTTTAAAGTTATGCCACTAAGTGTAAATGTCCTCCCTTTATTCTTCCTCCCAAAATATATCACTTCTCATTTCTGCATGTTCGTTTTCATCTGATATCTGTCTGCCCATTCCACTAACCTATCTGTGCCCTCCTTAAATTGCAGACAGTCCTTTTCACAGTTAACCATGCTCCTTATTTTTGCATAGGTTGCGAATCCTTATATTGTATCCCTATAGCCAAGTCCAAATCCTTAGTATATATGTCGAGGCCAAAAATCCGCAGCCCTTCTGGGGCACTCCTGCTGTAAATCTGAATTGGGTTGGCACCTGGATATGTTGGGTCCTGGCCTTCTGCCAGCTTCTGCTCCAAACAAGGTCACCCACGTCAGAGGGGCACAAACAGGGAGATACCGGCAGCCTGTTATTGTCTATAAAAACCATACCATAGCATAAGTTGCCCCCTTCTGGTGTGGAGGGATAAAGGAGAAAGTTAGATGGAAAGAAATGTTCATCCATTTTTATTTTTTTTATACACCAGGTATACAATAAAGGCACCAAATATAGCTGAAAGGATAAAGGTGGTGATGGAAGAATTGAAAGTATATAGTATCACAAAATTGCTAGCATAAAAAAAATTCTGCGCGATAGTCTTGCTTCTAGCATGCATTTTACCCATTGGCACTTCAAGCATCACATCTGTAAATAATAAAAACTTTCTGGGTCACACTTGTTTCTGATTGGCTTAAATTTCATATTCATACCAGTCACAACTAAACAAATAAGGAATCTATTAATCAAAAACAGATATAATCTTCCAATGAAAAGCTATTTATATATATAAGCACATATATAAGCAGTCAGCAAAAGCTATCAATAAAAAAAGGAAAACCAATCAAATCAATTTTGTTTTAAAACTTTCAGCTGTCATCTTGGTTTGCCCCTACAGTGAGAAATAATACTGAAAATAATGTTTGTAATTTAATTAAGACATAAAAGTTACAACATTTACAAGAAAATTAAGTTTACTTGTACAACAGCATCTTATGCATTTAAACGGTGTCTAACAATGTTTTCTGTCAGAGGCCTGTGCCTCTCTGAGAAGCTTGAAACTTGAGTTCTTGGGGCTTTCCAGAGTTGTTACTGCCAGCTGGAGAGTCTCACCAATGCAGCAGATTACAGCTTCCAGTGTGCGTTTGTGTCCACAACTCTCAGAAATGTTCTGATTGACAGCAAAACTGGGCCTTCACAGAGCAAGCTAGAACTTGCTGTTTGTAAGTCCTGACCCTCCCTCTCCCTATCCAGTAATGGAAAAGTGCTACCAGTACAAAGAGGGAAAGCATTTAGTGCTTTGAAGGTAAATACAAATTTGTTTGATTAAAAACATCAAAACAATGTAAAGCATGACTTTATGGGCAATAATTTTGACAGCATAAATCATTTATATACAAGGGGTTGCTTTCTTATCCAATTTATATTTATTATGATACTCCTCACTCCCCCGCCACATTCCTCATTGACTCTCAGGAATACTATGGGTTGATTTTTACTCCCAATATGCAGACCTGGGTTTAGTTGCCCGGGCCCCCCGGCATGCATTGAATATTTTTTTAAGACACCAACCACTATAGCTCAGCAAGCTGCAGACCCAATATCGTGTACAGTGTAGTGGTAGAACACACGTCTGTGCTCATGTTCTTACATATCCCAAGTTTCCAGAATTCTCAGCCATGCTGCCCATGGAAAGATCCCAAAGTGAAGTGACGCATTGCATACAGAAAGTGAAAAATTAGATCGAGTAATGCCCTAATTATCATCAAAGCACTATTCTCTCCAACGTTGATGAGGAATTAAACATATTGTCACCTTCCCTGTAATGGGGGTTACGTTATGCAAAGGTCATCATAGCATGTGAAACAGCATTAGAAAGACCAAGGGTGAGTTAAATGGCTCCAAAATGAAAAGGAAAGCAGGATGAGTATAGAAGAATTCAGCAGTGAAGTTGGAGAAATGAAAAGCCTCCAACAGTACTTTGTAGATTTCTCCCTGTACCTAGTATAATTGAGCTCAAAGTACAATGAAGGCTACAAAATAAAAACAGTAACATTTTCACTATGAGGTTGAACTTTTTTTTAAAGAAGAGTTTCAAGTAAGTTTTTACTATGTTATGAACATAGAATTTATTACCCAGTGTCTCTGCTGGGAACACTAGTGGATCTTTCTAACCAAAACATAACCTTGATCGAGGAAAATCATCAAGTAAATCTGACAATCGGGATTAGTTCAGTTCTGTTTTATATTATATATGCAACAACACTGCTATTGCATCGTACATTTCTTCATATATTTTTACTAAATAGAGGTGTTAAAATAAGTCTCGGCAGCAATGAGGATCAAGTTATAAAAGAAGGCCCATTGGTGACCATGGTAGCTGTAAAAGGTCTGGAATTACATCAAACGCTGGTGAGATGGAGATCCCAGTCATGTTTGCCTGTCCTCATTTGGGTGACTTGTCCGTTTTCCCAAGGTTCTGAAGGTGGAACCCCATGCTCCAGCAGGGCGCTCCACTTTGAGAGGTGGGGGTGCTGGGGAAGCTGGCAGGACTCACTGAGGTCCATGTATAAACACTCTTCTGTCAGCCATTCATGTCGTGGAATTAATTTTGGCTATGGAGGAGTTTACAGCACTGCCTGTCTCATCCTGCGGTTCCAGAGCTGGAGAAAGGGTGTGATATGAGGCAAACGCTTAACTGAAAGAAGGGGGGAAGAAGCGATGAAATGCGCATGTACTGAAAGTTGAAAATGTTTCTGCCCCTGTTTGTTAGATATTTAGCTAATACCATGGAAGAGGATGAAGAGGAATACAAGTATGAAATCTTTCCATGGGCTCTTGGAAAGAAATGGAAGAAATTATTTCCAAATTTCTTAAAGCAGAGAGATCAGCTTTGGGCAAAAATCAGTTATAGGGCAGCTGTCAGCAAACGCTGTTGTGAGGAGGTAAGAATGATCACATATTAATATAATAGTCTATCGCTTCAGTATAAACATTGGCCTTTTGCATAGACACACATATAATCTGACCTGGGTTAGTATTCTTTCTGCTGTTTGCTTCCCCATGAACTGCCCTATATCTCAGCTGAAAAGGTAAGAACGGGAGTAGGACATTCAGCCTCTCGAGCCTGTTCCGCCATTGCATTAGTGTGGAGATGCCGGTGTTGGACTGGGGTGGACAAATGTAAGAAATCACACACCACCAGGTTATAGTCCAACAGATTTATTTGAAATCACAAGCTTTCGGAGCGCTGCTCCTTCGCCGCTCCGAAAGCTTGTGATTTCAAATAAAGCTGTTGGACTATAACCTGGTGTTGAGCCATTGCATTAGATCATGGCTGATCTGTATCTCAACTCCAATTAACCTCCTTGGGTCCGTATTCCTTAACACCCTTACCTAACAAAAATCTACCAATCTCAGTTTTGAATTTTTCAATTGACCTAGCCTCAACAGCTTTTTGGGGGAGAGTTTTCCAGATTTCTACTAACCTTGGTGTGAAGAAGTGCTTCCTGACATCACCCCTAAACGGCCTAGCTCTAATTTTAAGGTTATGATCCCTTGTTCTGGACTCCCCCACTGAAGGAAATAGTTTCTCTCTATTTACTCTATCAAATCCTTTACTCATCTTAAACACCCCAAATAGATCACCCCTTGAATCTTCTATACTCTAGGGAATGCAAGCCTAGTCTATGCAGCTTGTTCTCATAATTTAACCCTTTTACCCCAGGTATCATTCTGGTGAATCTACGCTGCACACCCTCCAAGGCCAGTATATCCTTCCTGAGGTGCGGTGGCCAGAACTGAACACAGTACTCCAGATGTGGTCTAACTAGAGTTTTACATGGGGTGGTGACCTGCTTGAAGACCTCAAACAGTGCTGGAATTCACTTGGTTGCCAAGAGATGCCTCCCTGTGATAAACCTCTCCTCAGTGCCTCTTACTGTCCCACAAAAGTATGGCTGAGAATAGGAATTTGTTGTCAAGAGCTATGGACGCAAACTTCCTGACACTATGGAGACTTCCTGACACTTCATGGAAAAGCACGTTGAACATCCAACATGCAATGCCATTGCAAAAGCAATTAAAATGAAGAATACCACACAACTTGGTTTAATATAAATGCAAGTTGTTGTTGATACCACACTTAAACCCATTATTTAATTGGAGAAGGGGAAATATTTTGTTGAGCTACCTTTTAAGAAAGAAGAGGTTTGTTTTTCTGTAGCAAAATGAGAAAATCAGGATGTTTTTCTTATGGCAGTTACTGGAGTCAGGTGTCTTAGTTTAAACAGAACATTATGTACACTTGCCTGCGACCCTGGTCGAGGATAGCTTGTGCGTTCAAGTAATGAGAGCCCCACTTCCAATCTTTATATGTTACTTTGATGTTGCTTGTAAGTTCATATTGATGATTTGAAAAGTATAATAGATCACTCAATGTAGGTGTAATCTTACTTAATCTCATTTAGGTAGTATCTCCAAATACAAATAGCATTTCTATACCAGGTCTCTTGCAGATAAACATCTCAATCAGCTTTACCTTAAAGAGAAAAATATACTGGACGGCAGACAAGAGGGAGAAAATGAAAATGGAGAGGGTTAGGGTGTGGTACAGCAAAGGCAGTCAAAGAGATGTGTTTTGAAGAAACTTTTTCTGGCAGGAAGAAAAATAACTTGTATTTATGTACACCTTGTCACACCTCTCTGGACATGCCAATTCATTACTTTTCTGCCTTGGAGTCACTGCTGTTATTTAGTTGAATATGGCAGCCATCCTACACATCAAGATCCCACAAACGGCAATGAGATGAATGACGAGTCAATCTGCCTTTGGTTAAAGGTAGAATATTGGCCAGGATTGGAAGAATTGCCCTTTTATTCTTCAAACAATGTCATGGCATTTTTTAAAAATCCACCTGAACTGTCTCTGTTAAGCTTCTCATCCAAAGTATAGTAACTTATGTATTGCACCGTCCGTGGATTTTGTGCTCAATTACTGGATTGGGCCTTGAATTCACAACCTTTTGGCTCAGAGATGAGGGTGCTACCAATTGAGCTAAGCTGACACTTGAAAGGAAAGGAGAACAAGGTGAAGGAAATTTTACACAAAGCTGCCTCTAAGCTTTTCTCCTATATTTCATGCCAACCTGATGTAGAAGGAATTACTAGGATTTAAAAGTTCACTTTTGGTTGTATTGCGCAAAAAGTGCACTTGTGGGTCTTGTTCCTGCTGTCGCTAGTTGAAGGAACTCGGGATCTACCTAGAATCATAGAATGGTTGCAGCACAGAAGGAGGCCATTCGGCCCGTCGAGCCCGTGCCGGCTCTCTGCAAGAGCTCTTCAGCTAGTTCCACTCCCCCGCCCTTTCCCCGTAGACCTGCAAATTTTTTTCCTTCAGGTACTTCTCCAATTCCCTTTTGAAAGCCATGATTGACTCTGCCTCCACCACCCTCTCAGGCAGTGCATTCCAGATCCTAACAACTCGCTGCGTAAAAAAGTTTTTCCTCATGTCGCCTTTGGTTCTTTTGCCAATCACCTTAAATCTGTGTCCTCTGGTTCTTGACCCTTCCGCCAATGGGAACAGTTTCTCTCTTTCTACTCTGTCCATATCCCTCATGATTTTGAACACCTCTATCAAATCTCCTCTCAACCTTCTCTGCTCTAAGGAGAACAACCCCAGCTTCTCCAGTCTAACCACATAACTGAAGTCCCTCATCCCTGAAATCATTCTCGTAAATCTTTTCTGCACCCTCTCTAAGGCCCCTGACATCTTTCCTAAATTGCGGTGCCCAGAATTGGACACAATACTCCAGCTGAGGCCGAACCAGTGTTTTATAAAGGTTCATCATAACTTCCTTGAATTTGTACTCTGTACGTCTTTTTATGAAGCTCAGTATCCCATATGCTTTTTTAACCGCTTTCTCAACCTGCCCTGCCACCTTCAACGATTTGTGCACATATATCCCCAGGTCTCTCTGTTCATGCACCCCCTTTAGGATTGTACCCTTTGGTTTATATTGCCTGTGCTCATTCTTCCTACCCAAATGTATCACTTCGCACTTTTCTGCGTTAAATTTCATCGTCCACGTGTCCACCCATTTCACCAGCCTGTCTGTCTGTCACTATACCTTCCTCCAGTTCGAAAAATAACCATTCACCACTACTCTCTGTTTCCTGTCGCTTAGCCAATTTCGTATCCATGCTGCCACTATCCTTTTTATTCCATGGGCTTCAACTTTACTGGCAAGCCTATTATGTGGCACTTTATCAAACACCTTTTAGAAATCCATATACACCACGTCAACCGCATTGCCCTCATCAACCCTCTCCGTTACCTCATCAAAAACTCAATCAAGTTAGTTAAACACTATGGCCTAGAAATTCAGTTGTTTGCGCCAGCCGCTAGCGCCTTAGGAGGAGGAGATGTGGGGCGCTAGGCGGCTAGCGGCCGGGCACTGCGCGATCTGCGCCTCTCCCCAACTTCAGTAAAGATTTAGCGGCGGCGCAAAGCCTTTGCGCGCGCTCAGCTGCGCGCGCAGATCCTAACGTCATTTCATCGTGCAACGCCCTTTGTGCGCCCCAAACCGGAAATTCAGTGGCGCCGGCCTATGCGCGCCTGGCGCCCCTAGCGACTGGTAGAGGGGAATGGTTCCCAGTCGCTGCGGGGTGCGGGGGGCGCTAATTAAAGGGCACTCCTCCTGCAGCAGAAATGGCAGCCATTTTGCAACACTCCTTCTTTGTGAGAGACGGATCTTTGCAGAGAGACAAAGGTAGAGAGCTTTCTGGTTTGGCTCAACACTCGCACAGGTACTTGTGGCTTCAGGCCACAGCTTTGCACTTGTCTTTAACTTCAGAGCCATAGCATTGATTGGAAACATATAATGGGGGCTGCAATGGGTGCAAACGTTGGCCTTCTCCATTGCATTCAAAGGGCTCAGAGACGCCGTGAGAGAGTGGCAGTCATGGCCAGAGGGAGAAGGGGCAACAGGCGTCGGCTAAGGAGGCCTTACCCACCCAGGGTATACCGCCAGCAGTTCTCATATCTGAACATGTCTGACGAGCAGTGTGTTCGGAGGCTGCGATTCCAAAGGGCGGTGGTCACTGAGATCTGCCACCTGCTTCGTGGAGATCTGCAGCCACAGCTGAGGAGCAGGACGTCTCTGTCGGTGGCAGTGAAGGTGACGGTGTCTCTCAACTTCTATGCCACCGGCTCCTTCCAATCCGCTGCTGGGGACATTTCCAACATCTCCCAGTTTGCCGTACATTGCTGCATCCGCCAGGTGACCAATGCCCTTTTCAGAAGGAGATGTCAGTTCATCTCCTTCTCCATGGCCCTTGTCAAGCAGCAACAGCATGCAATGGGCTTTGCCACATTAGCGGGCTTCCCCATGGTGCAGGGCGCCATTGACTGCACGCATGTGGCTTTGCAGGCACCTCTAGAGCATGCCGAGGATTACCGCAACCGGAAGGGCTACCATTTGCTCAACGTACAGTTGGTGTGTGACCACAAGCAGATCATCCTAGCTGTCAATGCCCGCTTTCCAGGCAGCAGCCACGATGCCTTCATCCTGCGCCAGACTTCTGTGGCAGACATGTTCCAGGCCCAGCCTCACCCACGAGGATGGCTTCTCGGGGACAAAGGCTATCTTTTGTGCACCTGGCTGATGACCCCGCTCCGTGCGCCCAGCACCCCTGCTGAAGAGGGATACAATGACAGCCATCAAGCAACCAGGAACCTCATTGAGCAAACAATCGGCGTCCTGAGGCAACGGTTCCGCTGCCTGGATCGTTCCAGAGGAGCCCTACAGTACTCGCCTAAGCGAGTCTCCCATTTCATGGTCGTGTGCTGCATGCTGCACAACCTGGCTATCCGCAGGACTCAGCCACTGCCACCAGACATTGGAGGACAACCAGAGGAGGAGGAGGAGGAGGACCAGCACAGGAGGGAGGCAGAAAGTGCAAGGGCCGCCCGTCGGCGGCTTATTGAACGTCGGTTCTAGGTCCCCTCTCAGGGAATGGCTTGTGCCAATGGCACAAGATGAATGTAGCCGCTCCACAAGCCCTCAGCCGAGCAGGGCAACCAGGGCTTCCAAAAGAAAGCATGGACAGTGCGATTTAAGAACATTTATAACTTTGATACCTCTCTGCCCTTCCCACATAACAAACTAATGGAGAGAAGCCCCCCCCAAAAACACAAATCGAGCAGTCTCGGCCTTTCAAAAAACACAAATACACCAGTCTCGGCCTTTCAAAAAAACAAATCCACCCTCCCCCTTTAAGAGCTCACCGGCGCCAGAGTGTCTGCCTTCAATCAGCAACTCGCCGCACCTGCGCTGCGCCCGCCCTCGGGGGTTTCGCCCCGGGCCGCCGGCTTAGCGCCTAATGATAGTCGTGCATCGCCTGTTTTAGCGCAGCAGCAACCTCTTGGGGCGATGCCACTGAATATCAGCGAAGGTGGCGCGAAGTTGCGCCAGGCGCAAACTTTAGCGGCCGCCCGGCTGTAGCGCCCCAAACGTGGCTATACTGAATTTCTAGGCCTATTTGCCTTTAACATATCCGTGCTGACTTTCCTTAATTAATCCACACTTGTCCAAGTGACTGTTAATTTTGTCCCTGATTATTGTTTCTAAAAGCTTCCCCACTACCGAGGTTAAACTGACTGGCCTGTAGTTGCTGGGTTTATCCTTACACCCTTTCTTGAACAAGGGTCTAACATTTGCAATTCTCATGTCCTCTGGCACCACCCACATATCTAAGGAGGATTCGAAAATTATGGCCAGTACCTCCGTGATTTCCTCCTTAACCTCCCTCAGCATTCTAGGATGCATCCTATCCGGTCCTGGTGACTTATCAACTTGTAAGTACAGACAGCCTTTCTAGTACCTCCTCTTTATCAATTTTTATCTCATCCAGTATCTCCACTATCTTCTCTTTCACTATGACTTTGGCAGCATCTTCTTCCTTGGTGAAGACAGATGCAAAGTATTCATTTAGTACCTCAGCCATGCCCTTTGCCTCCATGCGTAGGTCTCCTTTTTGGTCCCTAATTGGCCGCACCCCTCCTCTTAATACCCATTTATTATTTATATGCCTATAGAAGACTTTTGAATTCCCTTTTATGTTAGCTGTCAATCTATTCTCCTATTCTCATACTCTCTCTTTGCCCCTCTTATTTTCTTTTTCACTTCCCCTCTGAACTTTCTATATTCAGCCTGATTCTCACTTGTATTCTCAACGTGTTCTTTTTCTGCTTCCTCTTACTCTGTATCTCTTTCGTCATCCAGATTGCCTGCCAATCTTTGATTCCAATTTACCCAGGCCAGATCCGTTCTCAACCCACTGAAATTTGCCCTCCTCCAATTAATTATTTTTACTCTAGATTGCTCCCAGTCCTTTTCCATAGCTAATCTAAACCTTATGATACTATGATCACTGTTCTCTAAATGTTCTCCTACTGACACTTGTTCCACTTGACCTGCCTCATTCCCCAGAACCAGATCCAGTAATGCCTCCTTCCTCGTTGGGCCGGAAACGTACTGATCAAGAAAGTTCTCCTGAACGCAATTCAGAAATTCTTCCCCCTCTCTACCCTTTACACTATTACTATCCCAGTCTATATTAGGATAATTGAAGACCCCCATTATTACTACTCTATAGTTCTTGCACCTCTCTGTAATTTCCCTGCAAATTTGCTCCATTATATCTTTCCCACTAGTTGGTGGCCTATAGAATACACCTAGTAGTGTAATGGCACCTCTATTATTTCTTAACTCTAACCAAATACATTCTGTCTTTGACCCCTCCAGGACATCTTCTCTCTCCGGCACTGTAACATTCTCCTTAACCAATACTGCCACCCTACCTCCTTTCTTTCCTTCCCTATCTTTCCTGAACACCTTATTTCCAGGAATATTTAAAACCCCATCCTGCCCTTTTTTGAGCCAGGTCTCCGTTATCACCACAACGTCATATTCCCATGTGGCTATTTGAGTCTGCAGCTCACTAACCTTATTTACCACGCTTCATGCATTCACACACATGCACTGTAAACTTGTCTTAGACCTTCTTGTATTGTCTCTTAGTCTGACTCCAGCTAATACCTCACTATTTCTTACTCTAGTGTTATGTGTCTCCCCCCATCCTTTGTGCACTTTGTTTCTCCTTTCTAATGCTACATCCTGGTGCCCATCCCCCTGTCAAATTAGTTTAATCCCTCCCCAACAGCACTAGCAAACTCCCCCGCAAGGACATTGGTCCCGGCTCTGTTGAGGTGCAACCTGTCCGGCCTGTACATGTCCCACCTCCCCCAGAACTGGTCCCAATGTCCCAGGAATCTGAAGCCCTCCCTCCTGCACCATCTCTCCAGCCACGCATTTATCTGCTCTATCCTCCTATTTCTGTACTCACTAGCTCGTGGCACATCCAGAGATTACTACCTTTGAGGTCCTGCTTTTTAATCTCTTTCCTAGCTCCCTAAAATCTGCCTGCAGGACCTCATCCCTTTTTCTACCTATGTCGTTGGTACTGATATGGACCACGACCTCTGTCTGTTCACCCTCCCCCCTCAGAATGTTCTGCAGCCGCTCAGTGACATCCTTAACCCTGGCACCAGGGAGGCAACATACCATCCTGGAATCATGTCTGCGGCCGCTATTGAATCCCCTACCACTATTGCCTTCCCGATCTTCCTCCTCCCCCTCTGTATAGCTGAGCCACCCATGGTGCCATGGACTTGGCTCTGGCTGTACTCCCCAGAGGAACCACTGCCCTCACTAGTACTGGTTGGAGAGCGAGATGCACTCAGGAGACTCCTGCACTACCTGCCCGGTCCTCCTTGTCTGTCTGACAGTCACTCATTCCCTCTCTGCCTGCACACTCTTACGCTGCGGGGTGACCACCTCCTGAAATGTCCTATCCGCGTAGCTCTCAGCCTCACGGATGCACCGCAGTGACGCCAGCTACTGTTCAAGCTCTGAAACCCGGAGTTCGAGCTCCTCCAGCCGATGACACTTCAGCAATAAGGCAATATGTACAGATGAGTAAGAGTGTGTCTCCAGGTGTACAAGAAATTCTTAAAAGGACAGTGTCCCTAGGTGATTTAAGGATTACACTGTTTATATGTAGTGATTTCATCAGGAGAATGGGAAGGTTGCAGTGACAGTGAGTAATCTGCCATTACCAACAGCCTTATTCACTAATACAAAAGCAAAATACTACCAATGCTGGAAATCTGAAGTAAAAACAGAAAATGCTGGAAATACTTAGCAGATCAGGCAGCACCTGTGGGATGAGAGACAGAGGCCGGAATATTCTGGCGTCCATGCGGGCGGGATTGGAGGCGGATTGGGAGTGAAAGTTGAAATAACTTAGAGCAGGTCGGGAACCCGCTGTTATCCTGCCTCCACACGCCTTTCCCTCAGGCGCGTTTGCCAGCGCAGCAGCGATCCAAATGGCAGAGGTGGCTGAGCTAATTAAGATGATTATTAGGTACTTGTCAGACGCTTAAGCGCCTTTTTAACCCTATCTTTCCAATTTCACTGGATGACCACCGGAATCACGCAGCTTGGGAACCATGTCTGTGAACCTGAGGTGGAAGTGCAGTGGCCATTGATCCAGCTCATTAGTGCACTGCATGGAAAGCTCAATCAGTACTCCCACCTGACACCTGATCACTTTCATAAGGCAGATGCTGTTGCTGAGTGTATTGTCAGCACAGATTTAACTTTGCAGAGGTTGCAACTGTTTTCAGCAAAGTCAGGATCCACTGTCACCTCATTGGTAGAACCTATCACACCATTGACAGATTGCTTCTGTCATCTCTACTTGACCTGTCATCTATTACATAAGCATGGGTGCCGTTTATACTGTCTCTCCTTGGTCCTCAGAATCGGACCACGATGAGCCCCAACACCAGCAGCACCAACAACAACACCACCAACCTTCTCCTCAAACACCTGATGCTGCACAGGACAGAGGGCATCAGCGCAGGGCTGCACTGCGCCAGAGACGATAACCCCAACACAGGGTATACAGGCAGAGGATGAGCTTCCTCAGCATGACTGAGCAGCAGTGCCAAAGGAGGCTCAGGCTGTCGTACCAGGTCGCCATAGACATTTACAGATTGCTGGAGCAAGACCTGCAGCCAGATCAAGAGGAGCAGGTGGACACGCCTTGCCAGTGGCTGTCAAAGTCACCAGCACCTTCAACTTCTTCACCTCAGGCTCCTTCCAGGGATCTGCAGCAGACATTTGCGGGATCTCGCAGTCGGCCTCCCACAGATGCATCACACAGGTCACCTATGCCCCTATATCAACTTTGCCACTGATGAAGCCAATGTTACTGAGCAGGCGCTCAGCTTTGCCGCTCTGGCTGGCTTCCCACGGGTGCAGGGCATCATCAACTGCACACATGTGGCCATCAGGGCACCCCATCATCACCCAGGAGTCCTTGTCAACTGCAAGGGCTTCCACTCTCTCAGTGTTCAGCTCATCTGCAACCATAGGAAGATCATTATGCATGTGTGCGCCAAATTCCCTGGCAGCTGCCTTGACTCTTTCGTCCTGTGCCAGTCCACAGTCCCTCAGCTCTTTGCTCCTCCAAATGGACTTTACGGCTGGCTGCTTGGAGACAAGGGCTATCCACTGAAGACGTGGCTCATGACACCCTTGAGGAGGCCAAGTACTGAGGCCGAGGAGATATAATGAAAGCCACATTTCCACTGGATGTGTCTTAGAGCAGACAGTAGGCGTGCTGAACATGCGCTTCAGATGCCTTGACAGATCTGGAGGAGCCCTTCCGTACATACCAGCCAGTGTCTCCAGAATCATCGTGGTCTGCTGTGCCCTGCACAACATAGCACAGCAGTGAGGATTAGCACTGCATGAGGAGCAAGGCTGAGCGCACAGCCTCTTCAGAGGAGGAGCAGCAACTGGAAGACGAGGAGGAGCAGGAGGAACCTGCGGTCCAGATCCCACCAGCACCCGAGCACATTGCTGCCCGGGAGGCCAGGGATGGCCTCATCATAGCCAGATTTACTTAACTTAAGGCATTACACCCATATGGCTGCCATATGCTGCACCCGGCTCCCAACACCCCACATCAACACCATAAAGCATCCCTGCAATGACCAGGCCATTCCTGTCACACTGACGACCATTGCTGGAGGTAACGTTATGTCTCACCATTCACTCCAACTCACTAAGCCACTTCCAAAGTTGCAGACAGAATTGGCCATGACCGGAAAGTGGTGAAAATAATCATTTTTATCTGTGACATCAGATTAACGGAAATTTCACACAAACAGTTATTACAACACCCTTGTCTTTCCTCTTTTACTTACGCGTGCTTCTACGAGGTGCTACCCCTGTGGCTTCAGCAGATGTAGAGGCAGCCTGCTCACTTCCCTGCTGCAACTGCATAGACACTTTTGGTGGACGTCCTCTGGGTCTTGGAGTCTGTGATGACCCCGCCAAAGTCTGCTCCTCCTGCGACTGTGCAGGGGCAGACTTGGCCATCGTGATCCCAGGAGGAATGTGGGGCTGTGACTGAGGGGGAGGCAATGGAGGAGAAGTGTGAGCGCTTTGAAAGGAGCCCCCACTTCCATGTCCCCTCTCACCGTCATCCCTCTCATGGGCCACCTGCACTTCCCTGCTAGCAAGGAGGTGGAGGGCACCTTGCTGCACAGCAGCGGGGCCATGAGGACTGAAGTCTACGTTTACATCCCTCCTAGAGAGGAGGGCTGCGAGCGTCTGCCATCTATTCTCCATAGATAGCCATCTATTCTCCATAGATACCATGTGCTCCTGTGAGTGGCGAATTAGCTGCTCCATGCAGGAGGCCATCTTTTCCATGGAAGAGCATACAGTCGCAATCGCCTGCGACACAATGGTGCTCATGTTGGAGATTGACTCCTCCATTCTCTGCACATTTGCAGGCATCGCGGTTGCAAAACCTGTCAGAGCCCCCCTGCACTTCTTGCTGCACCTCCAGGATCACCCTCTTTCTGGATGGCCCCTGAGGCTCAGCATCTGCATGCAGCTGAGCAGAGCTGGGAGTGACCCTGCACCCTCCGGTGAGGAGTCTCCACTGCTGTCCCTGTCTCCACCATCTCCTCCTCTTGCCCACTTGTGACTTGTGACACACCAGGTGACAACACTACTCTATCTCGCGTGGGACCCACCGAGGTGTATGTATCTGCGCTGGTGCTGGATGTGCTTATGCCTGCTGATGGTGCACCCTCAGAGGCTGGAGGCTCCTCTGAGGATTCATCTTCCTCTTCCTCCTAGACAGTGGGGGGCCTCTTCATGAACCTGTGGAGAGTAAAGAGATGATTTAGAAATGTCATATCAAGAATGGGTAACGATACCATTATGCACATGATGAATATTCACTGGCTGCTGACATCAGTCTCCATATGAGTGACTGCTGTATGCCATGTGGTTGTATGAGATGTAATTCTATTACCATGTTGCTGAGATGTCCCCCTCTCTCTGTCTCCCCCCTCTAGCTGCTCTGCAACTCCTGAGACTTCCAGGGCGACCACCTCTGCTGCAGTTGAGGTGGCCATAGATGGAGGGCCACCTCCGGTTCTCCCTCTTATTGTGGGCTCTCTTCTCCTGCAAGGAGGGATAGAAGAGAAGTTTGAGTGAGAGTGATGGAATGAGTGTAAGGAATGGATGTGTAACATCTTTAGAGGGTGCCTATGATGAAGTGGGGTGCCAATGTCTAATGGCCTCCTTGTGTGTTTTTAGTTGGTATGATTGCATTAGGATGAGGGTGAGTGTGAGGGGTGGTTAGTCAGATGGGAATGTGATAATGTAGATAAAGAGGGATGGGTGGACGTGCAAGGTATGTGGGTGTGAGTAATGATGTGCAGGAGCAGGGTTGGGAAGGCAGAGTGATGGGGATGTGATGAGAGGCACAGCAGGATGAAGTTGAGTGTGGATTTGCACTCACCTTTTCTGATCTAATGAGATAACTGAAGCGTTTCCAGCACTGCACCCTGACAACATTTCTGCTGTTGACCTACTCTGCAATCTCCAACCGGGCTCCTTTGGTCTGCTGGGGAGGTCTCTTCCACCTATCCGAAGGGAATAGGACTTCCTCTCACTCCCTCCGCAAGCATATGGAGGGAGTCATCTGAGAACCTGGGTGCAGCCCTCTGCCTCTGTGCAGTCATGTTTCCAAGTGTTTAGTGCACTCCAATGCTGCAGTACAGAGCCTGCACAATCCTAGATGAACTTTCAAATGCAATGTGGCCATGGCTCCTTTCACTATCCCAGCTGGAAACGTGTCACCGATGACATCATCAGATCCGCACCATTTAATAGGGCTGGGTAACGCGCAGGGCTGCCTTAATAGGCGCCATTAAGGGAAAATCGATCACAGGAGTGGAATGATATGAGGAACGGGTTCACGACCCGCCATGGCGACTGCTCGCACCCGACCCACCCAGGTACAGAAAATTCCAGCCAGAGTTAACGTTTCAGGCGGATAACGAAAGGTCATCAACATGAAACGTAAACTCGGTTTCTCTCCCCATAGATACTGCCTGACCTGCTGAGTATTTCCAACATTTTCTGTTTTTATATGCCTTATTCACTGCTTTACCTCACTAGGTACCACAATCAGGAACAAATCTGTAATATGTGTATTGCACAAGAACACACAGTTGGGGGAGAAATTTTAAATATGGTGCAGCTCACTGATTTCTGGACCACAATCATGTCTGTAAAGCTGTATGTAAAACAATTTTGTTTTGATAGGTTATGGCAATTGCTCCATCTCATTATATCTGGCAAAGAGGAAGGCCACTGCATCACAGCGGTGCCATCAGAAGATATACACGAAATGAAGTCAAAATACCTCGAGGTCCATGTGATACACCAGCTCATTGTTCGCTCTGTGGCCAGAAAGAAGGTTTCCTCAGCATGCATATATCTTCTTCCTCCTCTTGTGAAAGTCTGATAATAACTAAGAAAGACTTGTATCGGGATAATCCTGAGCAGCACTCAGATGACATGGAGCCTAATTCCTGCTATTCCTCAGCTGGTAAGTGCCTCCTCCAACAACAACTTGCATTTATCTAGCACCTTTAATGTAGTAAAAAGTCCCAAAGCACTTTAGAGAAGCGTTATCAAACAAAATTTGACACCGAGCCACAAAAGGAGATATTAGGAGATATTAGCACAGGTGACCTAAAGCTTGATCAAAGAGGCAGGTTTTGAGGAGCATCTTAAAGGAGGAGAGGCAGAGGGGTTTAGGGGGGGAATTTCAGAGCTTAGGGCCTAGTCAGCTGAAGGCACGGCTGCCAATGGTGGAGCAATGAAAATCTGGGATGCGCATGAGGCCAGAATTGGAGGAGCGCAGAGATCTCAGAGGGTTGAAGGGCTGGAGCAGGTTTCAGAGATAGGGAGGGGCGAGGCCATGGAGGGGTTTGAAAGCAAGGATGAGAATTTTAAAATCGAGGCGTTGCCTGACTGAGCCAGCAAGCACTGGGTTGATGGGTGAACGAGGTTTGGTGTGAGTTAGGGTACGGGCAGCAGAGGTTTGGAGGAGCTCAGGTTTACAGAGGGTGCAAGGTGGGAAGCCAGCCAGGAGTGCATTGGAATAGTCGAATCTAGAGGCAGCAAAGGCATGGATGAGGGTTTCAGCCACAGATGGGCTGAGGCAGAGCTGCCTATTCTAATCTTATTTCCCTACTGTATACTTTAATATATTCCCTCCAAGTACTTCTCTAGTTCTCTCTTAAATGCAATGATTGATTCAATTTCGAAAACAGCTTGATGTAATGCACTCCAGTAGTCCTTGGAATGAAAAAACTATTCTACTTTCCCCCATATGCTTCTAGTACTAATCTAAGTCCATGCCTCCTTGTCACCAATTCATTAACTAGTGGAAATAATCTTTTATTATTTACCCTCTCAAACTCTTCTAAAACTTTGAACACTTCTATTAGATCCTCCTTTGACCTTTGCTCTGGTGAATACAGTCCAAAATTTTGGAAGACTCTCACCATAATTATATCCCTGGTAATGTACTAGCAATTCAACAAATAGAGTTTCCCCTGGCTCCAATATCCCAAATCTGCACACAATGCTCCACCTAGACTAACCAATGTCCTGTACAGATTCATCATCACCTCCTTGCTTTTGTATTCAATGCAGCTGTGACGCAAATGGAACATTTCTGTCTATAGTTTACGGATTTCCTCTCTTTGCTGCATATTTAAGTGTAAAAATCGGTACCACCTCAGAAGGGCTTCTTCAACTGAATGCTGGGAGTATGGCTTCTATCCTTTTGGCTCTGCACAAAGTGCATTAGAAAGCCCAAAAGACAATACAGTTGATTATCAACAAATGTATGCATCTGAGTAAACCATCAGCGAGCTCATCAATGTGCTAGAAACAATTATACATGTATCGCCAAGCTATGAAAATGACATTATAATGTAATCAGGGTAGCCCTAATTCAGACAGCACTTGCCAAACACCACAGGTGGCCATCGACATACTTTTATGTATGTGTTATGGAATTTACTGTCTTTTTTCAGCAGATTGACTTCTCTCACGGGAGAGACTGCATTTCAAAAAGGTTACTGAATTCACTACTTTTCACATACTAATACTTACATTTTTGATGTAGGTGCAATGGGCACGGAGGCTACATGCAAATCTGTAGCTAGAACCCATACATACTTGCGAGAAGGACTGTAATCAGTCGGACTGGGCAGCTACTGCCTCTTGAGAAGCATTTGCTCACCTTTTTTAGAAAGATCTGTGAAGAAAGCTAATTGAAGGAACTTAACTGACAAGTTTGTCTCTTTGACCTTTCATGATTTGGTTCATAGCTGCTGTGGTATTTGGATTGACTTCAATACTTGCTGTTACTGCTTACTTTTGTTTGTGATTCTAATTGAATAAACTTCTTTGGTAGTTTAGATTAACAAGTAGAAGCAAACACCAGTATTGAAAATGTCTACAAAAGCTCATAAGGACTGTAGCAAAGAGCTAGAATTACCCTGATTGCCCGAGAAGGAAATGAACATTTATATCAAAGGTGCTGAAACTGGAGGCTGCAGAGAAGCAGCTCAAACACAAGGAGAAAGAAGAAATCTGAAAACACAAGGAGGAAAGAAAAGCATTGGTGCAGGTTCAAGGCTAAAGAAAAAGAGCGTCAGCTACAGGGTGTAATTTGACACCAGTACATTTAGTTTACAGTGGGGGATTCGCTGCATTCATGTTTTTGGGGGACAGTATATCTACCTCTGGCCAGAGTATGGATTGAATATCCTAAGTGCTCAGGCGTAAAAGAAGTCGGAGTTTCTATATCTGTGTCATTGAGAGGTTTTATTAGGGAATGACTTGCACAATGAGGAAGTTGTGGTCAAATTAACTAAAGGAGAAGGAAGCTATGGCTGGAAAAGGGATCCCATCCTGTGCTAAATCAGTGCAGTCAGCCGAATTATTGATACAACTGAGTGGCTTACTCGGCCACTTTAGAGGGCAGTCAAGAGTGAACCACGTTGGGACTGGTGTCACACACAGGCCAGACCAGGTAAGTACAGCAGACTCCTTCCCTAAACGCCATTAGTGAACCAGTTGTTTTTTTTTACGACAATCCAGCGGCTTCATGGCCGTATATTACTGGAAGTAAAAATCTGGTTTTTACTTCCAGATTTTTAACAATGAATTCAAATTCTCAAACTGACATGGTGGGATTTGTACTCATGTTCTCTGGATTATTAGTCCAAGCCTCTAGATTACTAACATAACGACTACGCTAGAGTACAAATATGTTGTTTAAATTTGTGCTATAAAAATTGTGCATGAGTGGACAATAAAGATGGCTGGATGACAAAAGGCATGATCATTTGATGGCATTAATGGTCGTCAATCATGTGTTTCTCACCTGGAGATGGCCTAGTTTTATCAGGTCAATTGCTGGTCTTGCTTAATGATTGGCTAAGTCAATGTTAGGCCCCATCCGCCACGTCATAAAAATTTATATGAACTTGTTTCTGTCCATTATTCTTATCAATAAAGTGAATTCTGTTAGGTAATTATGTGGGTTTCAAACTACCTACCAGCACAGTAAAGGTATATGGGCCAGAAATTCAGTGGGCTTTGCGCCCAGTTACCGCCCAAAGAGGGCTTCTGCGCAAGTGTAAGAGGGTGCGCTGATATTCAGCGCTGCGGTAATGGCGGCGGTAGCCGGTAGCGCTGCGCCGACACCGATGACGTCATCGGTGTACGCAGTGCCCCGGTTCCGCCCCGCTTCCGGCCCAAACCCCGTATTTAGTTGCGGCCGCCTCTTCTGCAGCGGCCGCAAACAGCGATTGAAAAACGGGGCCGTACTGCTGCGCTACTGGGGCGCTTTAAGGTGGAGGTGTGGCCGGCCGCTTTTTCGGTGGCCGCCTGCCCGCACCTCCTTCCCCGGCCTCCTCCAACTGCCCCCCCCCCCGCGGCATTGCCGGCTGCTTTCCGTGAGCCCGGCACTTCTGCTTGGTGCCGGGCTCATTTGCCGGCACAATCCAGCGGCGATCTCGCTGTTGCAGGCACCTCCCCCTTAAGAGAAGGAGGAGGCCTGCAGTACCGCAGCCTGCCGCTCCGCAGCGGGTGGCGCAGCAAGGCCTACAGCGTAGAAATTCAGTTTCAGCGCCCCAAGCGGGGGCGGGCACACCCTGGAATAGCGCCCGGTTCCGACTTGGGGCGCAAAAGCCGAATATCTGACGGGCGCACCTGGCTCCGCGCGCAACGCTAACTTTTGGGCGTTAGCCTGCTGGCGGGCCTTAACTGAATTTCTAGGCCTATATCTTTTACACAATTGTATTGCACAGTACTATTTTGGTGATCATCTCTATTTGTTTCCGAGTCACCTTGCCCATAACAATACCTAAGTTTGTGTGTGAAGTCAGGTTCACACCTCATTCTTTGCTTTTATATGATATTTGACCAGTTACATTTTCAACTTTTTCTCCCTTCTATCATTCTGTTTTCTTTTAGACTATCAAACCGTACAAAACGGGGGAAGAAAATTCAACCTTGCTGTAAAGGACAGATCCATGGACTGGTTTACTGGAAATGAGGAGTGAGGATACCTTGCAAATAACTGGATTCATGCAACCAGAAATGCATGCAAGCAAGAGAGAACAAAATCCTACATTTGGTAAAATAATCAAGTTCCTTCTACTGCAAGTATGGTAGAAATGTAAAACAGAGGATAACGGACACTTCCCTGTTAATTACAAGGCAGCAACTGAGGGATTCAGATGACAATATAAACCATGAAAGTGAAGGTCAGACACTTTATATTTGTTGTCTGAATCCAGTTCGAATTATTGCCTTTAATTCACCAAGCAATGCTATTTAGAACGCACACACATGTTCAAGGTAGTGACTTTAAAAAAAAAATTCTTGGTTGCCATTTCAATGTGCCAGCTGGCGTGGAACTGGAAAACATACTGAATTTATGATTTGTATTACTAGCACATTTTTGACATTAGTTACTAGAAAACTCACTACCTTGTACATGTAATTATATCAGACATATACATATGGTCAGTAATTAACTGAAGACCATTTCTCAATGAGCCTGCAGTGATTTACGCCACTGATATTGATCTTCCAGTGTGAACATTAAGAAAAGTAAAGGTATTAATAAAGTGTTGCTGGTATAAATGAAGACTCAACCCTGGACAGTATCCCTACAGAAAATTAAATAGGTTGTTTAGAGGAGTTTTCATGACTGTACAGTCATTACCACTGTAGATAAGTGGTCAGAATATTCTGGTGGTGCATAGTGACCATTAGATTGAAACATGTAGATTTAGGTCTCATACACTTCTGATCTTGACTAGCATTTTTCTATCTCTGTCTTTTGTTGGATAGTTGCTATTTCAAAGTCCTTCACCACCTGTCTACTGACAAACGTAGTTCTTTATGGACATGAAACTATTTTGCTCGCCTTTTATGTTCAAATGATTCTTTGTATATTGCTTTTGTGTTTGTTATCTTTTATCCTGCCTCACTGTAAATATTTAAAATAAATGTAAAAGTGTAAACGAGAAAATACAAAATATGATTTCATTTTATTTATCATAGAGTGGTTTCGTATACAGAATAGAACTTTACAGTCCATACAACACACTCAATCTTCACAACACAGGTCCTAGCTGTCGGTTTCACGGTTGTGCGTTGTGGAGTATAGAGGGGCAGGTCTAAATTTTCTCAATTTCACAAGGAAAGCTGTTGGTGGGAAAAAGAACACAGAACAATGAGATCGATAAGAACCTCTTGATACAATTAGAACAATTTCTACCTGCGTACTGTTACGAAAATCTTGAACTCGCGTGGGTCATCTAACATAAAAGCACAATATCTGTACTCTGGCCTATCATTCAGGACAGTCCCTTTGTAGCCTTTTGCTGGTGGTCTCCCTTGATGCCGGTGTTCTGATTTTTAAAAGCCTCCCTCACAGCCCCCAGAAATCCAGCAGCAGGGTGCGATTAACCAGACATGGCTAATGAATTGTCCACCATTCGGGTCTCTCCAAAACAACTTCCTATCTTGCACTGTAATCACCAATCCACCACTCAGCAGGGGCTATCTTGGGAAGCTAAAACCCTTTAGGCAAACCTTTAATAAAATCCAAGGTCAGGAATTTCCTCGAGTTTTTCCCCATCCACCGCCGCAATTTTGGCAGAAATCCCATTTACGTGCATAAACAGAGCTACAAAAAGGGAGTATGAAAAGAAACTTGCACTGGATATCAAAATCAACACAAAGAATTTTTACAATTGTATTGGAAAAAGAGGGTAGTCAGGAGCAATGTTGGCCTCTTAAAAACTGAACGCAGATATTGTCAATGATAATAAGGAAATGGAGGACATGTTGAATAATTACTTTGTGTCAGTATTTACAGTAGAGGAAGAGGACAGCATGCCAGAAATCCCAAGGAAACTAATATTGAATCAGGGACAGGGACTCACTAAAATTAACGTAAGTAAAATAACAGTAATGACGAAAATAATGGCACTAAAGAGTGACAAATCCCCAGGACCAGATGGTTTCCATCCCAGGGTTTTAAAGGAAGTAGGTGAGCACATTGGCAGATTATAGTTGAGGCATCTGCAAAGTTCTCTCGATTCAGGAACTGTTCCTTTAGATTGGAAAATTGCACATGTCACTCTGCTATTTAAGAATGGCGAGAGAGGGAAACCCGGGACTTATAGACCAGTTAGCCGAACATCTGTTGTGGGGAAATTGCTAGAGTCTATATTAAGGATAGAGTGACTCAACACCTCGAAAATTTTCAGTTGATCAGAGAGAGCCAACATGGATTTGTGAAAGGTAGGTCATGCTCGACAAACCTGATTGAATTTTTTGAGGAGGTGACTAAAGTAGTGGATAGGGGAATGTTTATGGATGTTATTTATATGGATTTCCAGAAGGCATTTGATAAAGTCCCACATAAGAGACTGAAAACAGTGGAGGTCCAATAGATCATTAAAATGTCTGCCAATGGTGGAGCGATTAAAATTGGGGATGCTCAAGAGGCCACAATTGGCGGAGCGCAGATATCTCGGAGGATTGTAGGGCTGGAGGAGATTACAGAGATAGGGAGGGGCGAAGCCTGCAAGGGTTTGGAAACAAGGATGAGAATTTTAAATTCGAGGCATTGCTTAACCAGGTGCCAAAGTAGGTCAGCGAGCACAGGGGTAATGGGTGAACGGGAATTGGTGCAAGTTAGGACACGGGCAGCAAGCTGACAACTGGGGTATAAATTTATATGGATTCATTTTAAAGAGTACTGTGATATTAATAAAGCTATCCTAAGGCTTTCAGAACTGAGTGTGTAAAATTCGTGTCAAAGGCTTCTGACAAGAGGTATTGCAGTATCTTCCGAGTCTCTAACATCGCAATAAAGAGTGGCTCAGTTATACTCACCTATATCAAACAGGCGGCATCAAGGTGAGAGTTTTTAAGAACAAAAGAAATACAAGTTCAACAAAGAAAAAGAGCTGGACTCACCTGTGTGAGAAACTTGCTCGTGATGAGGTCTGGCAATATAAGGTACTGTGCAAAAAGGTTTGGTATCTTCCTCTTCACCTGCATTTAATGCAAAACATTTTTCAAACATTTAGCAAGGTACGGTTATCTGTTGGCTTCAAAGACTGTTTTTCTGAACTATTAAATGTACAAAAGAACCGTTCCCCTTTTTTAAATGTTTCACTCCATTTTCTTCCCTCCTTCCCTGAAAGTGCAAACTCTTAGAATCATACAGCACATCGTCCCTGTGCCAGGTCTTTGAAAGAGCTATCCAATTAGTCCCACTCCCCTGCTCTTCCCCCACGGCTCTGAATTTTTTTTTCCTTTTCAAGTATATATCCAATTCCCTCTTGCTGGGGTAACATTTCCACAGTCAGTGGCAGCACTCTGGTATTTCACCCAGTAGTCATTCTTCAAGAAATAAAAACAGAAAATGCTGGAAATACTCAGCCAGTCATTCTTCAAGTGTCAGTGTAGATAATGAGTGTGGGGGGCTATTTGTCAGTGGAGGACAACACAATCGAGCCCAATCTTAACCTCATCCGCCACCTACATGCATGCACTTTACAACAGAATTTACACGATAGCAAGTAAGAACACTGACTGATTTTATTTCCTCTCCTTAGGCTGAGGATACTGAGCCCAGTGATAGCGCTCCAACTGTTGCCCCAGCTTAGATCAGCTGACTTAGCATTGACCGGGACTTGAACCCGGGATTTTCTCGTCTGTGTAGCTTTATGTTACATCAGATATTGTCTTCCTGATATTCTTTTCTTTTTAAAAGTGACATTCCAATTGTTCTGAGGGTCGCTTTATACATTAAAATTTACTTCTTATGAATAAAATGGTGCTTGGGCTAGTGCACCAACCAGTCCACCAATAATCTGCTTGTAACTTGTGCACAGTAGTGACCAATGTTCTTGCTAAGGTGCGCACGTGGCTGCGCAGTAATCTGAAAGGTCCCACGCAGGCCACTCACCGGCTTTTACATCGTAAATACCGCGTATGTGCAGAAATTTAACAGGACTACGCATTAAAAGAAACAGGCCGCGCAGTTTTACAGGGGACATTGGTAGTGATGTTACTGAATTCAACACTGTACCCAGCTCAGGGGTGATGAGTGGGGGGGGAGAAGTCTTGTTAATTTTCACGGATTGGGCAGCAACTCAAATCTCCTATTTTAGTGCTTACGGTGAAGAATGAAACAATCAGTTAAGATGTAAATTTTAAAAAGCTTGAAACAGGGTAAATACTCTACCATCATCTTCCTGCTCATCTACAGCTCTTCCTTCCTCGTCCTGAAACTCATCGTTCATGTTCCTTTGCGGTTCCTCTCTGAGCGCCGTGCTGCCGTCCTTCCGTAGAGCTGGTGCAACGACCCAGTTCCTGTGAATGACCTCAAGGATCTTCTCACAAGAGAGGGATAACCGGGAGCTGCGTATCCCTTCCAACAGATCGATGACCTGGGTAATACTACGAGTAACAGATTAGCAGAAGAATCCAGTACTCTGGGATATTATTAAAATTTGTCACACTAATACGACAACAACTTGCATTTATATAGCACCTTTAATGTAGGAAATGTCCAAAGATGTATTGCATGGGTGGCGGGGGTGCGGGTGGTGGAGGAGGTGCGCGGTGGGGGAAGGATTAAGAAAAAGAAATGGATAAAAGGAATAAAGGACAGACACCGAGTCATGATGTGAGAGTTGGGAGGAGTGGCCAAAAGCTCGGTCAAAAAATGGGTTTTGAGAAGGTGAAGGAAGAAGCAAAGAGGTAGAACGGTTTAGGCAGGGAGTTCCAGAGAACAGGTTTTAATGACTTAAAAGTCAATGCTGTCTTTCTTAGCTAATTGCATGACTCTATCCCGCCTATCTGTGTAAATATTATCAGTCAATATATCAGCGTTCCTTATGTTTTGCCTAGGGCTACAATTGCAACAAACATCTTGCTTGAGGGCCACTCCCAGGAACGATGCTGCACGCCTCACCGTGGAGTGACGGGACATGGGTCCGCACCTGCGATTCCCCACACGGCTCCCAATTTCAAAACAGGGACAGCTTCGAAGTGGAAAGCAAAAGTTTCTCCATAGGATGAAAAAAATGGCAGTACTAATGAAATAGTGGTGTTTCAATAGGCCCCTTCCATTGACTCTGCTAGCTGGCTGCTGAGAACATTCACTTGCCTTGTTTTGCTGCAGAGTAAGAAAGGGCAAATCCCAGCGTGGGTCAATATCCCGCAGCCAGGCCTGCCGTGACCGAGCACATGGAGCTTCAGAGGGCCATAGGGAAAGGGCGATGGGATACAAATGGCTGTTGGGGTCATATTATGAGTACCGCACTGCAATAGGTAGATGCTTACAGCCTGCCATTTCACAGAACTGCACTACCAGCAGCCACTTGTTAGAATCTGTGCTTGCTTGAAATCAGTGCTGTAAAAGAGAACAAAGACTTGCATTAATATAGCACCTTTCACAGCTTCAGGACATCCCAAAGCGCTTTACAGCAAATTATGCACTTTTGAAGTGTAGCCACTGTTGTAATGTAGGAAATGTTACCATTACCCGATTCCCAAAAGGGAATGGCACTGGTTCGAGGTCCGTAGAATGTTTAAATTAACATAATTAATGAGGATTTGACTTGTCCTCCACTAACTCCATTCCAATATAGATGTGTTGTTCCATGACTGATGGCAGCAGATTGATTTACCGTGCTCGATAGCTTTAACACAGTGAAATAAGCACCTTTGTTGAAAAAATCAAAAATTGACAAGAACGACTAAAAATGACTTGGGTTCAGGAAAAGATAGTAATCCATGACAGAACACGTTTTAGTGCTGTGAATATTAGCAGAAAGATAATTTAATAGGGATGGTGGAAATGAAATCTAACCCTGTAGTTGTCTTCTACAAAGTAGCTGCAGAGGGCTTTCATGGTCATGGAGCTGTATCCGTCTTTTCCTCAAACCAGCTATGTAGTGATTGCAGCCGTAAAATGTTGAGAACAAATATTTCCAAGATTTCTTGTGCCGCAGTATTAACAGTACATGTGGAAATGTATTAAATGTGTAATCTGGGAACTAGGGAAGTGGTACTTAAAAACGGTATCAGCCGTGGTTCAGTGGTATCAGTCTTGCATCCGAGTCAGAAGGTTATGGGTTTGAGTTCCACCCCAGAGTCTTGAGCACATAATCTAGGCTGACACTCCTGTGCAGTACTGAGGGAGTGCTGCACTGTCGGAGGTGCTGCCTTTCGGATGAAACATTAAAACGAGAGTCATCTGCCCTCTCAGATGGACTTAAAAGATCCCATGGCACTATTTCAAAGAGCAGGGCAGTTCTCCCTGATGTCCTGTCCAATATTTATCACTCAACCAACATTGCTAAAACAGATTATCTGGTCATTATCACATTGCTGTTTGTGGGAACTTGCTGTGCGCAAGCCGGCTGCTGCATTTCCTACATTAGGGCAGCACGGTGGCATAGTGGTTAGCACTGTTGCCTCACAGCGCCAGGGACCCGGGTTCGAATCTGGCCTCGGGCGACTGTCTGTGTGGAGTTTGCACATTCTCCCCGTGTTTGCGTGGGTTTACTCCGGGTGCTCCGGTTTCCTCCCACAGTCCAAAGATGTGCAGGTTAGGTTGATTGGCTATGATAAATTGACCCTTAGTGTTAGGGGGATTAAATACGTGGGGTTACGGGGATAGGGTGGGATATGTGTTGGTGTAGGGGTTACGGGGATCGGGTGGGATATGTGTCGGTGCAGGCTCGATGGGCCGAAATGGCCTCTGTCTGCACTGTGGGGTTTCTGTGATTCTGTGATTACAACGGTGACTACACTTCAAAAGTGCTGCATTGACTGTAAAGCACTTTGGGACATCTTGAGGTTATGAAAGGCGCTATAGAAATGCAAGTTTTTTTTTACCATAAGGATAACTGCAATAATAGATTAAACCTACTTTACACTTACTTTGCTAGATATACCGCACAGACTCGACCTTGCTTGAGGTGTGTGTAGATGACAGGCAAAGCAAGTTGTGGGCTTAGCATATCCAAAGCGATCTACAAAGGATGGAAGAAGATGGGAAAATTAATATTAAATGCATTTCAAATTCAGTTCACCTGAAGATATAGACTGGTTAGTGAAATGGGAAGATTCAATTTAATGTGGACAAGTGTGAAGCTATGTCCCCCATAGCACGGTGGCATAGTGGTTAGCACTATTGCCTCACAGCGCCAGGGACCCGGGTTCGAATCCGGCCTCGGGTGACTGTCTGTGTGGAGTTTGCACATTCTCCCCGTGTTTGCGTGGGTTTCCTCCGGGTGCTCCGGTTTCCTCCCACAGTCCAAAGATGTGCGGGTTAGGGTGATTGGCTATGATAAATTGGCCCTTAGTGTTAGGGGGATTAAATACGTGGGGTTACGGGGATAAGGTGGGATATGTGTTGGTGTAGGGGTTACGGGGATAGGGTGGGATATGTGTCGGTGCAGGCTCGATGGGCCGAAATGGCCTCTATCTGCACTGTAGATTCTGTGATTATAGAGAGGACATTAAAGCCACAGAGCTTGTAGTGTAGATAAGAACATAAGAAATAGGAGCAGGAGTAGGCCATTTGGCCCTTTGAGCCTGCTCCACCATTCAATAAGATCATGGCTGATCTTCTACCTCATCTCCACTTTCCTGCACTATCCCCATATCCCTTGATTCCCTTAATATTCAAAAATCTATCGATCTCTGTCTTGAATATACTCAACGACTGAGCCTCCACAGCCCTCTGGGATAGAGAATTCCAAAGATTCGCCACCCTCAGTGAAGAAATTTCTCCTTATCTCAGTCCTAAATGGCCGACCCCTTATTCTGAGACTGTGACCCCTGGTTCTAGACTCCCCAGCCAGGGGAAACATCTACCCTGTCAAGCCCTGTAAGAATTTTGTATGTTTCAATGAGATCACCTCTCATTCTTCTGAATATAGGCCTAGTCTACTCAATCTGTCCTCATAGGACAATCCTCCCCATCCCAGGGACCAGTCTGGTGAACCTTCGTTGCACTCCCTCTATGGCAAGTACATCCTTCCTTAGGTAAGGAGACAAAAACTGTACACAATACTCCAGGTGTGGTCTCACCAGGGCCCTATATAATTGCAGTAAGATGTCTTTACTCTTATACTCAAATCCTCTTGTAATAAAGGCCAACATACCATTTGCTTTCCTAATTGCTTGTTGTACCTGTATGTTAACTTTCAGTGATTCGTGTACAAGGACACCCAGGTCCCTCTGAACACCAACATTTCCCAATCTCTCACCATTTAAAAAGTACTCTGCTTTTCTATTTTTCCTACCAAAGTGGATAACTTCACATTTCTCCACATTATATTCCATTTGCCATGATATTGCCCACTCACTCAGCCTGTCTATATCCTCTTGATACCTCCTTGCATCCTCTTCACAACTTACATTCCCACCCAGCTTTGTATCATCAGCAAACTTGAATATATTACATTTGGTCCCCTCATCCAAATCATTGATGTAGATTGTGAATAGCTGAGGCCCAAGCACTGATCCTTGCGGTATCCCACTAGTTACAGCCTGCCAACCCGAAAATGACCTGTTTATTCCTACTCTCTGTTTTCTGTCCGTTAACCAATTCTTAATCCATGTTAGTATATTGCCCCCAATCCCATGTCAAATAACCTCTTGTGTGGCACCTTATCGAATAAGAACATAAGACGTTGGAGCAGGAGTAGGTCATTTGGCTCCTCGAGCCTACTCCACCATTCAATAAGATCATGGCTGATCTGATCTTGGCCACTTCCCTGCCCACTCCCCATAACCCTGGACTCCCTTACCGTTCAAAAATCTGTCTATCTCCACCTTAAATATATTCAATGACCCAGCCTCCACAGCTCTCTGGGGAAGAGAATTCCAAAGATTCACGACCCTCTGAGAGAAGAAATTCCTCTTCATTTCCGATTTAAAAGGGTGCTCCCTTATTCTGAAATTATGCCCTCTAGTTCTAGATTCCCCCACGAGGGAAATATCCTCTCTGCATCTACCCTGTCAAGCCCCTTCAGAATCTTACATGTTTCAATAAGATCCCCTCTCATTCTTCTAAACTCCAATGAGTATAGGCCCAACCTGCCCAACCTTTCTTCATAAGACAACTCCTTCATCTCCGGAATCAACCTCGTGAACCTTCTCTGAACTGCCTCCAATGCACGTATATCCTTCCTTAAATAAGGAGACCAAAACCGTACGCAGTACTCCAGGTGTGGTCTCACCAACACCCTGTACAGCTGTAACAGGACTTTCCTGCTTCTTTACTCCATTCCCTTGGCAATAAAGACCAACATTCCATTTGCCTTCCTAATTACTTGCTGTACCTGCATGCTAACTTTTTGCAATTCATGTACAAGGACCCCCAGATTCCTCTGTACCTCAGCATTTTGTAATTTCTCCCCATTTAAATAATAATTTGCTTTTTATTTTTCCTACCAAAGTGGATAACCTCACATTTTCCCATATTAAACTCCATCTGCCAGATTTTTGCCCACTCACTTAGCCTATGTCCCTTTGGAGATTCTTTGCGCCCTCCACACAATTTGCTTTCCCACCTATCTTTGTATCATCAGCAAATTTGGCTACATTACACTCAGAATGCCTTCTGAAAATCCAAATACACCACATCCACTGATTCCCCCTTATCTATTCTGCTAGTTACAACCTCAAAAAACTCGAACAGATTTGTCAAATACGATTTCCCTTTCATAAATCCGTGTTGACTCTGCCCAATCCTGTTATTATTTTCTAAGTGCCCTTAATAATAGATTCTAGCATTTTCCCTACTACTGATGTCAGGCTAACTGGTCTGTAGTTCCCCGTTTTCTCTCTCCCTCCTTTCTTAAATAGTGGGGTTACATTTGCTATCTTCCAATCTGCGGGAACCGTTCTAGAATCTATGGAATTTTGGAAAATTACAACCAATGCATCCACTATCTCTATAGCCAACTCTTTCAAACCCCTAGGATGTAGGCCATCAGGTCCAGGGGATTTATCAGCTTTCAGTCCCATTAATTTCTCCAGTACTACATTTGTACTAATACTAATATCTTTCAGTTCCTCATTCTCGCTAGACCCTTGGTTGTCCACTATTTCCGGGAAGTTTTTTGCGTCTTCTTCCATGACCAGATTAATGCCAGTGGTAGGAAATTATAGTAGTAAAGGAAGACTTGAGATACTAGGACCAGTTGCACTGGATGAGAAAAGGTTGAGGAGATTTAATAGGAGGTTTTAAAAATTATGAAGGATTTTGATAGCATAAATAGGGGAAGACTATTTCCTCTGATTGAGGAGTCAATGACGAGGAGGGTCATAAATTTAAAATTGTCATTAAAGAGTGAGGAGAGATATTAGGAGAAATTCCTGTATGCAGTTCCTTTATGGGTTGTTGGAACATGGCATGTTTTGCCACAGGGAGTGGGTGAGGCAGAGACGATTGCTTCTTTTAAAGGAAAAAATTGGATAAACATTTGAAGCAGAGGAAAATACAAGGCTATGGGGAGAGAATGGGGCAGTGGGATTAGTTTTGAGTTGCTCTTGCAAAGAGCCGGAACAGACCTGATAAGCCGAATGGCTTCCTTCCATGTTGTAAACTTCTTTGGTTTCAAAGGTACTTTAAAGGATTTTGCGGTCAGCGGCGAAGTGATGGCGCTCGCCGCTGCCCTCGAAGAAAGCTGCCCACAAAGATCTAGCAATCTTTGTGGCGTGGATTTCACCTCTCCCGACGTTAATTTGAATCTGATGCCTAGGAGAAGTCATGGGGATCTCCAACGTTCAGCAACAGTCATCAAGCTGGCTAAGAAGCCAATCACATTGAAAAATTCTCACAGATAGCAAACGAGGAAGTAAAATGCACTGATGCTCCTTCATTTGTTAATCATTTTACAGAACGCGAAATAAAGATTGGGACATATGCATGGGAGTAAGGTAAAAGCTGAAATATCATAAATAAACTTTAAAAAAAAAATTATACTAAAAACCATGGAATTTTCTATCATTATTGGAAAATTTGACATTCCACAAATATAAAATTAGTTTTTCAGGGCCAGAACAGTTGTTCAGCAGTAATTATGACTCAGTACGCTGTTAAAAACCCAGTTACACCTAATTCAACTAGTGTGTTTATTTCAGAAGTTTAATACATTTGGATTAAAAAGGCGAAAAAAGATAAGGAATGCACTAAAGTTCCTGAAGTGTAATTTAAAATCCTCACCACTCATTCTAGTATAAACTGCAGAGAGAAATAGTATATGCAATTTAAAAAAAAATCTCCCCTCCAATTCTTCCTCCTCCCCTGACAGCACAGACTCATGCTGGGGTAAAGTTCCATGGGCTTCAGTCATACTCCAGTACCTCACTCAAGTGACCTAAACCATAAATGTCAACAGGCCATTGAGGACACTGTAACCAAGCCTGATGCCGTCCTCACTTGGGGCTAGATTTTCGTGGAGCCGTCAGGTGGGGTTTCAGGCGTGGGGGGGAAATCCCGAATTTGGGGGTCCCGACACCATCCCGCGCAAAACCCCGCCCCACGTAAGTTTCAGGGGCGGCGGGTACCCGCCCCGCACTGGGACCCGCCGAAACCAGGCGGGAAGGGATTAGTGCCAATTAACTGCCAGTTAACAGGCAGTTTTTAGCCTAATCCCTATTTTGAGGGGTTTCGTGTGGGTTTCCCGACGGCTCCAAACCACGCCAGGTAGAGCAGGTGGGCCGTTGGGTTGAAGGAGTTGGAGGGGTCGTGATGTTGGCGCTCAGGTGAGTGATGGGTGTATGAGTGCAAAGGTAAGTGTGTTTGGTGTGTCTAAAGTGTGTAAAGAACTTTTACTTACCTGTACTTACCTTCACAGCCTTTCTTCCAGTAGCCGTCGGGAGCCCATCACTCAGCCGGAACTTAAAGCTGAATGGCTGCGATCTGTGAAAAGTGACAGCCTTCAGCTTTGAGTGCCGGTAAGAGTTCTAACTGAGTCTGTGCAGAATGACTCATGGTAGAACTCAGACTGTCAGTGTTTCACAGCTTCAAACAGCTGTGAAACACTGCTATTTCATCCGTCAAGAACTCTTGACAGATGAAATTTCAGTCTGTGATGTCACCTGTTGCCGGGTGGCCCTTAATTGGCCTGCTGAGCCCGCTGGGCGGGCTCAACAAGGTCAATCAAGGGAAAATCGCGCGGATTGGCCGGACGTCGAAGTAGGCGGGTCAAAAACCCGAAAGGGGAAGTCCCGCCTTCTTCCCGACAGGTTCGGGAAAATCTACCCCTTGATGTCTACACAGGCGCACTTTCCAGTAAGTCACTGGACAGCAATCAGGAGTGGCTGATGTTTTTCTCTTCCCTACCAAGGAAAGTCAATAAGCGTACCCTTACTGCTGCCCCTGCTGAGATCAGTTAACTCAACACAGGCTGTGAATCGAATATTGAACCATACTCGGTAGAGCACTTACCAACTAAGCCATTGGGTGTACCTTAAAATAAGTGTGATCCTTTAAAGTATATAGTCAAGTTTTAATCTTTTTTTAAGATTGCAATATGCTATTTTACTGTTACAGTGGAAATATAGGGCTAGAAATTCAGTTGGTTGCGCCAGCCGTTAGCGCCTTAGGAGGAGTAGATGTCGAGCGCTAGGCGGCTAGCGCCCGGGCGCTGCGTGATCTGCGCCTCGCCCCAACTTCAGTAGAGATTTAGCGCCGGCGCAAAGTCTTTGCGCGCGCAGATCATGACGTCATTTCCTCGTGCAACGCCCTTTGTGCGCCCCAATCCGGAACTTGAGTCGCGCCGCCCCATTGTGCGCCTGGCGCCCCTAGCGACTGTTGAGTGGAACGGTGCTCAGCCGATGCGGGGCGCGGGGGGCGCAAATTAAAGGGCACTCCTTCTGCAGTAGAAACGGCAGCCGTGTTGCAACACTCCTTCTTTGTGGGAGACGGATCCTCTGGTGAGGAGGAGGAGAAGGAGGAGAAGCGGCCTTTCAGAAACACAAATGCACCCTCCCCCTTTAAGAGCTGAGCGGCGGCAGAGTGTCTGCCGTCAATCAGCAGCTCGTCGCACCTGCCCTGCGCCCGACTTCCGGGGTTTCGCCCCGACCCGCCGGCTTAGCGCCTAATGATAGTCGTGCATCGCCTGTTTTAGCGCAGCAGCAACCTCTTAGGGCGATGCGACTGAATATCGGCGAAGGGGGCTCGACTTTGCGCCGGGCGCAAACTTTAGCGGCCGCCCGACTTTACCGCCCCAAAAGTGGCTATACTGAATTTCTAGGCCATGATGTTTTTAAGTATTAAATTGTTTTAAGTAGTATGTTGTTGTTGTATTACCGTTAAAAGGCAGAAATAGAGGTGATCTGTATATGACTTTAGTATTAATAATAGTTAACTCTACTGTTATTGCTTTCAAGTTTATGATGTGATGCGTTAACATGATTGTTGCAGTATAATCAATACTTAGCTATAACACAGAAAACATCGAAACATAGAAAAATAAGAGTAGGCCACTCGGCCCTTCAAGCCTGCTCCGCCATTCAGTACGATCATAGCTGATCCTCTATCTCAATACCATATTCCCGCTCTCTCCCCATACCTTTTGCGTCTAGAAATCTATCTATCTCCTTCTTAAATATATTCAGTGACTTGGCCTCCACAGCCTTCTGTGGTAGAGAATTCCACAGGTTCACCACCATCTGAGTGAAGAAATTTCTCCTTATCTCAGTCCTAAATGTCCTACCCCATATCCTGAGACTGTGAGCCCTCGTTCTAGACTCCCCAGACAGGGGAAACATCCTCCCTGCATCCAGTCTGTCTAGCCCTGTCAGAATTTTATATGTTTCAATGAGATCCCCTCTCATTCTTCGAAACTCTAGTGAATACAGGCCTAGTCGACCCAATCTCTCCTCATACGACAGTCCTGCCATCCCAGGAATCAGTCTGGTGAACCTTCGCTGCACTCCCTCTATGGCAAGTATATCCTTTCTTAGGTAAGGAGACCAAAACTGCACACATCGCCTCTACTTTCACATTGTTAACAATTTTTTTTAGTGGTCATATTTACAGGACTATTAATGTGGAGTCTGCAGCTTTACATAGGATATACGTCACAGAAACAGGCCATTCGGCCCAACCAGTCCATGCCGGCGTTTATGCTCCACTCGAGCTTGTTCATTTTATGCTGAAAACTGAAGCAGTGACTCATGATGCTGCAGGCCAAAAGGTTACCCTAGATAAAGAGCCAGAAGTACCAGTGAAAGTTCTGAGGTTCAGTTCAAATAGTCAGAAGCCAATTTCTAACCTGAACTTTGCATTTTCTCAATTGGTTTAGCTTTTTGAACCCGAGAGGATTAGGAACCTAAAGTTTTCAGATTTGATCATCTAAATTGACCAGGTCCTAAAATCTCATTGTGTATATCGTCCAAAATGAGACAGCACCGAAATCCATTCTGGGCTGCTCTTATGGATTTACTGATGAATGAAGTCAGTTTGACTGGAATTATTTTGCTTGTCGTTATGTTTGCATGTTTGATTCCATTTTAAAATGTTTTCTTCCTCTCTTTTAAATCCGTGACAACATTCCTCAGCACGCTGCTCACAGGCCTCTGCTGATACTGCTCTGTTGTACACTGCTGTGCATCGTAATTCAGCTCATCTGTGGGAGATGCAACATCTTGCATTTATATAGCGCCTTTAACGTAGTAAAACGTCCCAAGGCACTTCACAGGAGCGTTATCAAACCAGATTTGACACCGAACCACATCATGAGATATTAGGACAGGTAACCAAAAATGTGGACAAAGAGGTAGTTTTAAGGAGCGTCTTAAAGGAGAGAGAGGTAGCGAGGCGGAGAGGTTTACGGAGGGAATCCCAGCGCTTAGGGCCGAATAAGCTGAAGGCACGGCTGCCAAAGGTGGAGCGAAGTGTTGAAGCACCAAACAAATGCAACAACTGAGCTAAAGGAGCTAAATACTTGAAGGAGAAAAAATTGCAGGGTTATGGAGAAAGAGCCAGGGGAGTGGGACTAACTGGATTGCTCTTCGAAAGAGCCGGCACAGACCCGATGGGCCTAATGGCCTCCTTCTGTGCTGTACTATTCTGATTCTATAAAGCAATGTGCTGGGAATATTGGAAAACTTAGGTTCTGGACATTTGCAAATCCAAAACATTTGGAATGAAGGCAGGACAAAGGGATGCATTCGGATCCACAACATAATGGGTGGAGTATTGGTAAAAGCAACAGGTTACTTACAGCATCAAACATCTTTCCTTGGATATCGTCAGCGGCAGATACAATATCTTTATTAATGAAGTCAACGTTATTTGGCCACTCTTTTTCACGGGCCATTTCCCAGGCTTTCCGCCAGCGCTGGTAATTTCTTTTAGCATTGTGGTGGTGATCCTCTCTTACCTCAAAACTATACACTTGCCCAGAAGATCCCACTGTGGGGGGAAAGGAAGCAAATTGAATTATATGTGAAAACACACATACACCCACACACACACTCTTAATCACATATTTTTCTTCACAACTATCCGCCTCCCTCCGGTGAAGGTGCTCACACTGGGATGTGGTTTGATGGAGCTTGGCAACCCTCCGGTAGCACCCGATTGGCCATCCTTCACGTGTGAGCCCAAACAGTGTCGGCAGGAGATTTGACCGTAGAGGCCAGTTGATCCCAATCCTGTCCTTAACCATTGTGCAATGTTTTGCAGGGTCACCGGAAGACGGCTAAAAATGGGAACCCTGGCTGATTTTTCCTCCAGTCTCACCTAAGGGTACTGAGGCAAATTGCCTTATCCTACTTGCTGCCCCAGCTAACTCAGCACAGAGATATCTAGACCTGGCTATTAGGTCTCATTGCCACATCAGCTGCAGCATCTTCTCACGAAGCCATCAGGAAACAGTAGCAGAGAGAAAAGTGCAATTTTAAAAGTTCTCTCTTTTCCTGGAATTCTATAAACACAATCAAAAATATTTATTTATTTTCATTTTTTAAATAGATTGGGGTACAAATTCATCTCAGGTGGTGGCGTAAAACGGCAGTGTCAGATCAGCCGCCCGTTAGACACAGCGCCGGATATTCAGTTTCATTGCAGTTCAACGGACTGAATATCAGGCGCTGGGTATAACGGGCAGTCGATCCGATACCGCCCACTTTTGCGCCGCCGCCCAAGATGAATTTCTACCCCATTTTCTTTTGAATTTCTGTGTTTCCCAAAGAACAATAAGCAACGGGGAGCTGTAAAAAATAAAGAACTAATAGCCGAGTTCCTGTAAAAGAAAGTGTTGCATCTCACAGAGAACTGAAAGTGCTTCGACATACAATGAATCAGTTTGATGCACGACGACTGTTGATATGCAGGTAAACAGAAGCTGTCAGTTTGGAGGTAGAAATGTAATTAATTTAAATAATTTTCTGTCGTCATGTTCAGTCGTTGACTTTTTTAAAAATTCTTTTGTGAATTTGAATTATCAACGTTGGAAATGGATCGGAAGTTATTTATCCAGTTTAACACTGGAGTATCTTTATTTTCTGATTATATATTTGTTTAACTTCAAGATGAGGGATGTTTGTGCTTGAGAATGGAAAACTTGTAATTTTGGACACCCAATGTCAGTATCAAATTCGCAGGTCGGGTATAGAACAGACAGAAAAGTTCCCTCTGCTGTGCCTCAGCCCTAATATCAAATGATCATCTCTACTGCATCAGTGTGTCATTTTTCTGTTTCCCATACCAAGCAGAAGGTTACGGGTTTAAGTCCCACTTCAGAGACTTGAATACATGATCTAGGCTGGCACTCCAGTGCAGTACCGACGGTGTGCTGCACTGTCGGAGGAGCCATCTTTCAGATGAGAAGTTAAACTGAGGCACCAACTTCCCTCTTAGGTGCATGTAAAAGATCCCATCGCACTATTTAAAGACCAGGAGAAGTCTCATGGTGCCCTGGCCAATATTTATCTTTCAATCAACATCACTAAAAAATATATATTATCTGCTCATTATCTCATTGTTATTTGTGGGACCTTGCTGTGCGCAAATTGGGTGCTGTGTTTCCTACATTACAACAGTGACTACATTTCAAAAGTACTTCATTGGCTGTAAAGCATTTTAGGACGTCCAAAGGTTGTGAAAGGTGCTATATAAATGCAAGCTCTCTGTTTAAAGCTCTTGCTCCTCAAAGAGTTTTACCATTTAGTGTAAATGTCCTCTCCTTATCCTTCCTTCCAAAATGTATCTCTGCATTAACTTTCTCTGACATCTATCTGACCAATATACTAAACTGTCTTTCAACATAATTAGGAGAGTGGGATTAATTGGATAGCTCTACCAAAGAGCCGGCACATGCATGATGGGTCAAATGGCCTCCTTCTGTGCTGTCTCATTCTGTGATTCTATAAATACTGCAAGTTAATGGAGAAATAGTTTGTAGTGCTTTAATAAAAGTTGTAGCGTTATCATTAAGAATTCTGTGAAGCATTCAATGGGCATGTGAAATTTCATTTTATATCTACTTTTACCCATATAATAGTAGTCAGTGCATTTGCAAAGCAATTCAGTGCGTGAAGTGCTTTGAGACATTTCAATGACATACTAAAGCATTATATAAATGCGAGGATTTCTTCATTTCATTTGAACTGCAGAAGCAGTTAGCTGCACAATTACAAAAGTTATCCTTCCAAACTTAGGTTGCGTCTGAAGGGAGTATTTGAATTACAAATTAAAAAGCATAATCTTGGCTTAAGTGTAATTTTCACTCTATTAATGCACTAAATAAGCCCAGTGCCAACAATGCAATGTATATTTATTTGTACATCCTAATATATAGTTTTTGGCAGCACAGATATGTAAAATGTATTCAAAGTTACTCAGCTTTGATCAGGGACCCTATAACACATTACCTGTTCGGGACAGAAACAGTGTCATTGCTCCAGACCCTGAACCGGACTCTAAAACACAGTCCCCACTACTAACATCCATCATCATCATCAACATGGTGCTAATATCCTGGAAGAAGCAGAAGGGAAAAAAAGATAGAGAATGACTGAGAAATCCTGAAGTTTTCAACCTTTTCTTTAAAATTATGTTAACTAAAAAATTCCGTCTACTTGTTCTCTTCAAATCTCTCTTTTACATTATTCTTTTTCCATGTGGCTTTCTCTATATTTCCTTTATTTTACTGGCATAATGCAATTAATACCTTAAAAATAGATGTGAGCTGGAATTCATGATTCACAACAAAGTTGCTTATTTATTCCTGTAAATATTGTTCTTCGGAACTGCTCACTTGATTTCAGTATTTTTTTCTTGTCTATATGATTTTGTCCTCAAATTTCTTTTTCTTACTTTTCCAGAGCCTGTGATAACAATCTCACGGCTGAGGGTAATTTCTGCCCTTTCTCTGTACCTTGCTGCTCTTTGCTGAGAGAACTGTTACTGATCCACCCATTCATTGAGTTTGTTCTGACTCGTAAACCTGAGTTGCTGCTGGGTTTCTGGCAGATGGGATGCTCCCTTTCTCTGAACGATCAGTTAGGATATAAAGCCCGAGATTCCCTCTCGCCCGACCAGGACAAGCTGTATTCACTAACATCTCTCTCTTGAGGGAGTGCCGCACTGTCGTGTTTCGGATGAGATGTTAAACTGAGGGCCTGTCTGCCCACTCAAGTGGACGTAAAAGATCCCATGGGACTATTTTACAAGAAGAGCAGGGGAGTTCTCCCCTGTCCTGGCCAATAATTATCCCTCAACCAGTATCTTGACCAATAATTATCCTTCAACCTACATCACTAAAAAACAGATTATCTGATCATCACATTGTGGTTTGTGGGACCTTGCTGTGCACAAAACTGGCTGCTGCGTTTTCCTACATTACAATAGTGACTACATTGGCTGTAAAGCACTTATGGATGTCCTGAGGTCATGAAAGGCGCTATATAAATGAAATTATTTCTTTCTTTTAGGTAATACTACTGATCTCAATGCAGTTCCTCATGCTCTGAAGGGCTGGAAGAGAGTGGTGAAGCACGAGATATTACGAGGCCACTGCTAATATATCACAGCTTCGTTTTCTGCCGATGTGTATGCATACTTCACATTGGGCCGCAGGAGGGTTGCGTCAGGAGGTACAGTAAAGGCCAGCTGCAATGCTACCTGCTAGTGGCGAGGTGGTGTATACAGCATCAGGTTTGTTGAGGACAGGGTGCATTGGACATCACGTGGAAAAGGAGAAAATGACTGGAGCAATTAGATGAAAGGATGAGTCACCATTATGGGTGAATTTGCCATTTTTAAAAATTGTGAATTGCTGAATTTCTTTACGTGTTTATTATGTGAGAAATATTATTTTACGGGCAAATAATGGGCTGGGTGGGGAACTGCCATGGTGGTTGTAAGTTGGAGAATTTGTTTTGCTGTAATGTGATTATGGAGAAAATAATTGGCAGGTTAAAGATTTTATGCAATATGATTGGAGAATAACAAAAACAGAAAATAACTAATTAGAAAAGAGAACACAGAGATTAAGCAATAAAAAGAGGAAAACTGATGGACATTCACAACCGACAGTACAAAACGAACTAAATATAAAAACAAAAAACACTGGAAATACACAACAGATCCATTGGCATCTAAAAAGTGAGGTGGCTGGTTAATGTTTTGGATGTAGACCCTTTGAGAGCTCGGAGCTCAGCCAGAATCATTAACCTGTCTTTTCTCTTCACAAACGTTGCTTGACTTGCTGTATATTTCCAGTATTTTCATCAGGCACTGCCTTTCGAAGAGGAGTGGAGATAGACTTCTGGGTTGGGCAGTGGAGAACGAAGCCTTGGAATTATTTAAAAGACACTGTGATGGGGGGAAAGTGCAGATCTTTCTGGATGGGCCATACGGTTCTTCTCATCTGTATTTATCTTTTCAACTTGTGAAATGAAGGAGATTGAAATGGAAAACAAAATCATCACACCAAAGGTTTAAATGAAAAATATTAGTGAAGCTCTGCTGCTGTTTAGGGCATAACCTGAACCCTTCAATTGGCTTATTTAAGAGCTCTTTTACATTAAAAGGACGTTAAGGATAGCAGAGGCTATGTACTATGATAATGGCAGCGCTCTGCAATGTAAAGGACCCAATGTCATGACCCATGTGGAGGGTAAACATGTGGAGAACAGCACAAGGAAGTCATGAGTCTCCATTTTAGCACTGTTTCCCTGGGAACACCCTATGGAAATACAGAAGTGCCTAAAGAGAGAAACCTTGTGGGTCTTTATCTCACATACATATTCTACTAGTCTCTCTCTCACACATATTCTACTGGTGGGTCATGGGCAGAGGTCTGAAAGCAGATCAGATATCCTTCACCGGAAGTATTCCTGACACTTTCTTAGAGAGCAGGAATGTTCATTTTTTGGGGGCTAGCTAGTTCTGTTCGTTATCAAAATTTGAAAAGTTTAAATTGGGGATTTACGTTAAAGTGTCTTTTTTTATCTTTTATAATTAAATCCTTACTGATGAATGACCAAGATTAAAAAAAACACTCCATACTTTTGGATAAGAAATGGCTGGTCCTCGCTTCATCAGCAGCACAAACTCCTCCAAGGACGGTCTCCTTAATACGAACTCAAAGCCAGTGGAAGTCCTGAACACCTGGCCCGGGAGATTCCCCAGGATCTCCTGGTGGGCGACCATCCCCCATTTACTGTGCAATTTCCCACCTGTCACCAAATTGAACATCTTTTGTAATTCCAAGTGGCGTCGCCTGCGAAACTCCACCAGGACCACGTCCCCTGTTTTAAAGGGCACTTCTTTGGCTGTGGAGTTAAGTTGGGAAGCTGTGTCCTCCTCTTCCTCCTCCTCCTGGGGTAGGTGCCAGCCGCCGCCAGGAGTTGCCTGCGATCCTGAGGGTACAGTTGACACTGATGCCGGCTTGTAACTTCTCGGAACATTGTTTCCACCCAGTTCCCGGTTCATCTGCTGCTCCTGCAGGTCCATCACCTCCTGGGACAACATCTCGCCGGGGATCAGGCTGCTAACCCGTTCCAGCGGAGACAGGGAGCGTCTCCTGGGCAGCAGACCGCGCCGCCACGGCCAGGAGGAAGACGGGGACCACCCGGGCCAACTCTGCCCAGCTCCAACCTCCCGTCCCGGTCCCGGTCGCGGATCGGATGCATCTCTTTCGCCGTCGTCTCGATCTTCTGGGCCGGGAGGGGTGGAGCCGACCGACACCAGCCGCTTGCTGAAGGCTTGCACAGCGCCGGGGCATTGAGAGAGGAGCCAAGGCGAGCAGCCTTTGCCCGCTGCCCGGGACCGCAGGTTAAAGCTCTTGGCTGGTTGGCAGATTGCTTGCAGAGGACAAGGGGGGCGCAGGAAAAGAAGCATCTTTTCACCCTCTCCCCCTCCTCCAAAAAAAAACCCCCAGTGATTATCAGCGGTTTCTTCCCGAGTTGAAATCCATTATTAAATTGCACCCGAAAGTCTCTACACTGGCTGCTGACATCCTGAACCCGACCTGTCTTTGCATTGCGCGCTGGTGTCAGCAGGAAACAGCAGCTTCCAAGGCTCCGCCTCGGCACCAGTGCATCATAAACAAGCGACGGTGATCCCTTGTGCAGGGACACACGTGGAAACCCAGGCCGGGCCAGAGATTACATTTCTGCAGTGTAACATGAGCCTCATATTCCGCTCTTAATGTCAGCTTGCCTCTGTCGGTAGTACTCTCACTTCTCACTCAGAAGGTTGAGTGTCCAAGCTCAATTTGAATATATAATTGAAATGGATTTTTTTTTAATGGGGAAAGAGCAGGGGTGTGGGACTAATTGGACAGCTCTTTCAAAGAGCCCACGATGGGTTGAATGGCCTCCTTCTGTGCTGTATGATTCTGTGAACTCCAGGAGGTGAGCACTTAAGCCAAGGACGATACCTAAGTGCAGAATTGTGAGAGTCCTGTAAACATCGAAACATAGAAGATAGGAGCAGGAGTAGGCCATTCGGCCCCTCGAGCCTGCCCCACCATTCAATGAGATCATGGCTGATCATCCAAACTCAGTACCCTGTCCCTGCTTTCTCCCCATACCCCTTGATCCCTTTAGCCTTAAGAAATATATCTAACTCCTTCTTGAATATATTTAATGAATTGGCCTCAACTGCCTTGTGTGGTAGAGAATTCCACAGGTTCACCACTCTCTGGGTGAAGAAATTCCTCATCAGTCCGAAATGGCTTACCCCTTACCCTTAGACTGTGACCCCTGGTTCTGGACTCCCCCGCCATCGGGAACATCCTGCATCTAGCCTGTCTAGTCCTGTTAGAATTTTATGTACTGTACTGCTAGAGGTGCTGTATTTCAGCTGTGATATTAAGCCAGGGCCCTGTCTGCCTGACCAGGTGAATGTAGAAGATCCCATGGCAATTTCGAAGAAGAGTACGGGAGTTCTCCCAGGGTCCTGGCCAACATTCACCCCTCAACCAACACCACCAAAAACAGATTAAGTGGTCAGTTATCTTGCGTGGGCAATTTAACGTTTCAGGTCGATGTACTTTCATCACAGTTCTGGCCTGACCTGCTGAGTATTTCCAGCATTTTCTGTTTATACTTTAAATTAAATCACTGTGAAGCGCTTTGGAACGTTCTGAGGACATAAAAGGTGCCATATAAATGTTTTCTTTCTTGAAAGTTATCCAAGTTCCATATAGTTAAATGCGATTGAAGTCTGTGTCTTTCACATATGCAGCACCTGTAGGATGCACTGCTGCACAAGGTTTCTTCGACAGCACTGTCCTCCCCCACGACCTCCACTACTGTAAAGGACGAGCAGCAATGTCGTGGGAACACCATCCTCTCCATGTTCCCCTCGTTGCTGGAATTCCCTGCCTAACACCATCATGGGAACACCATCACTGCAAGGACAGCAGTGGGTCAAGGAAAAGGCTCATCACCACCTTCTCAGAACAATTAGGGATGGGCAATAAATGCGGCCTTGCCAGTCACCCACGTCCCATGAACAAAATACTACATTTTCTTAGTAGAAGTAATAGGGGTGAAATGGCTTGCCAATCCCTTTTAATTCATGGAACTGTGTTTTTTTAAGAGTGATACTGTATGGGACTACAGCCTATGAGGTGTTTTGCAGGCTGCTCCCTATAGAATTAATTGTAGACTATTATAATAATGTATCACAGTCACGACTCTCTGGGCTGCAGCTGTGAGGGCCTTTACACACTGCTCCTATATAGAGAAATTAATCTTAATATAATATATAATACTAATTCTTTTGTTGCTGTACATGGCAGTAGGCTGTGAGTGACATTGCACTTTTCTCCTCAAGCTATTAACTAATATGATATTAATACTGTATATTATGATTTATTAGCAATACTGATGCTATAAACTAAATGACTTTACACTCTGATTCTAGAATCACAGAAGGAGACCATTCAGTTCATCGTACCTGAGAGATGTATATATGGATTTTAAAAAGGTATTTGATAAGGTGGCACATAGGAAACATGCACATAAATTAAGGTACATGGTATTAAAGAGAATGTAGTGGTATTGATAGAGGGATAGTTTGCTCTTCAAATAGAGCTTTTTACTCTAATCCCATTTCCCTGCCCTTTTATGTTCTTCCTTTTCAAATACCGACTCAGTTCCATTTTAAATGATAAAGAAAGGAAAAGAGAAAGAACTTGCATTTATATAGCGCCTTTCACGACCTTCAGGACATCCCAAAGTGCTTTACAGCCAATTAAATACTTTGAAGCGTAGCAAGTATAATGAAAGATGTTCTCCTCTTCTTAGGCGGTCCCTCGGAACCGAGGATGACTTGCTTGCACACTAAAAATGAGTTCTCAGGTGACTGATGAGTCCAGTGCGGGACCTACAGTCTCTGTCACAGGTGGGGCGGGTTGAAGGGGTGGGTGGGTGGGGTGCTTGGGTTGATGTGCGCTCCTTCCACTGTTTGCGCTTGAGTTCCAATTACTCCCGGCGAAGAGACTCGAGGTGCTCGGTGCCTTCCTGGATGCTTCTCCTCCACTTTGTGCGGTCTTCGTCCAGGGATTCCCAGGTGTCGGTGGGGATGTTGCACTTTTTCAAGGAGGCTTTGAGGGTGTCCTTGAAGCGTTTCCTCTGCCCACCTGGGGCTCTCTTGCCATGTCGGAGCTCCGAGTAGAGCGCTTGTTTTGGGAGTCTCGTATCGGGCATGCGGACAATGTGACCCGTCCATCGGAGCTGATCGAGCACGGTCAGAGCTTCGATGCTGGGGATGTTGGCCTGAGCAAGAACACTGACGTTGGTGCGCATATCCTGCCAATGGATTTGCAGGATCTTGCGGAGGCAACATTTGTGGTACCCCTCCAGTGCTTTGAGGTGCCTGCTGTACATGGTCCATGTCTCTGAAGCATACAGGAGGGTGGGTATCACTACTGCTCTGTAGACCATGAGCTTAGTGCCGGGTTTGAGGTCCTGGTCTTCAAACACTCTCTTCCTCAGGCGTTATAATATCTGCCTCAACCGTCATATGTGATAGAGCAATCACCCTTCTCAAGGGCAATTAGGGATGGGCACTAAATGCAGGCCTAGCCAGCCAGCGACACCCACATCCCATCAATGAATAATAAAAAAAAAATAACCTGCTCTATGAATGTCCCTTCTAACTTCCTCCTTTGTTTGTCCAGTGACAACACTGTGTCTGTGTCCTCTTGTTACCAGTTCACTAACCAATGGAAACAAGCTTTTATAATTTATAATTTTGAAACCCGTTATTAGTTTCCACATTTAACCTTCTTTATTTCAGTGAAAAAAGACCCAAGTTCTTTAGCCTTTATATGTATAATCTCTCATTCCTGGTATCATTCTAGTGAATTTTTGCTGTATCTTTTCCATGGCTCTAAATATCCTTCCTATAATGGGGTGACCAGAACTGCATGCAATATACTAACTGGTCGTAGGAACATAGGAACACGAGTAGGCCATTCAGCCCCTCGAGCCTGTTCCACCATTCAATTAGATCGTGGTTGATCTGCATCTTAACTCCCATCTAAATTTATATTCACTGTTCCTCAGACTTCCATTTGCCATTTTATGGCCTTTTCTGCATACACTGCTACTGATAAAGATTTATGTATCTGCAGTCTCAGCTCTCTCTGTTAATAGGTTTTTTTTACCTACAATGTATTGCACGTTTCTCTGCATTGAACGGCACCTGTCACCTACCCACCTAACCTGTCTATGGCCGGGAAATTCCTTGGAGCTACTTCCGCTCCGCCGCCGCAACTTTGCCAGGAGTGGTGTTGAAACCCCATTTACGTAGGTAAGTGGAGTTTCCGCTGCAATTCTGGCGAAGTTACTGTGATGGAATGGGACAGGCACCAAGGAATTTCCTAGCCTTTGTTTTCTCCTGCATTCTTCTTTGTAGTGTGCTGTGTCGCCTACTTTGGTATCATCAGCAAACATGGAGATCGTTCCTCTTGTGCTTATGTCCAAATCATATAGGGACGTGGAAAACTAAAGAGGACCCAGCAATAGATCCCTGGACACACCTTTATCCACAAATCTCCCTCAAAAAATCTTTACCACTGCTCTTTGCTTTCTGTCCCCTAGCCATCCCTCTATCAATAACGCTGCATTCCCTTTAATACCATAGCCTTATTTTTTGTACAAGTTTCCTAACATGGCACTTTATCAAATTCCTTCTGATAATCCATATATACATCTTTCACTATCCCTTTATCTGTACACTGTGATTTCCTCACAATTTCAGTGAAACAGACACAACCATTTCTTTACAAATCTACACTGACTATTCCTGATTAGCCCCTGTCTAATTTTCATCCTATATTTATTAACTATAATATATGAATTCCATATATTAAAATAGTATACTAGCAGCATTGCTGTGTGCAGCTGCAGCCTGTGTGTGACATTGCACTCTGCTCCTTTGGAAAGAAAGAACTTGCATTTATATAGCACCTTATCACATTCTCAGGACATCCCAAAATACATTACAACCAATGAATTGCTTTTTGAAGTGCAGTCATTGTTGGGCACAGCAAAGCCCTAATAAAAAAACAGACTTGCCTTTATCTAGCGCCTTTCACGACCACAGGACGTCCCGTTCACTAATCACCCCTGGGCTTGCTGACCTACATTGGCTCCCGGTTGAGCAATGCCTCGATTTTGACATTCTCAAATCCCTCCATAGCCTCGCCCCTCGCTATCTCTGTAACCTCCTCCCGCCCTACAACCCTCCGAGATATCTGCACTTCTCCAATTCTGGCCTCTTGTGCATCCCTGATTGTCATCGCTCCACAATTGGTGACCGTGCCTTCAGCCACTAGGCCCTAACCTCCCAAAACTTCTCCACCTCTCTACCTCTCTTTCCTCCTTTAAGACGCTCCTTAAAACCTACCTCTTCAACCAAGCTTTTGGTCACCTGTCCTAATATCTCTTTATGTGGTTCGGTGTCAAATTCTGTTCAATAACTCTCCTGTGAAGTGCCTTGGGACGTTATACTAAGTAAAGGCGCTGTATCAATGCAAGTACTTTTGAAGTGCAGTCACTGTTGTAATGTAGGAAACATGGCATCCAAAATTGTGCACAGCAAGCTCCCACAAACAGCAATGAGATAATGACCAGATCATCTGTTTAGTGATTTTGATTGAGGGATAAATATTGCACAGGACACCAGGGAGAACTCCCCTGCTCTTCTTCAAAATAGTGTCATGGGATCTTTTATGTCCACCTGGGAGGTTTAACGCCTCATCGGGAAGATGGCCCCTCCGACAGTGCAGCACTCGCTCAGTTTTTGTGCTCACGTTTTGTGGAGTGGGACTTGAACCCAGAACCCTCTGACTCAGAGGTGAGGGTGCTACCAACTGAGCCAAACTAACACAAAAGACAGAAGGTCATCAACCTGAAATGTGAACTCTGTTTCTCTCTCCACAGATGCTGCCTGACCTGCTGAGTATTTCCAGCATTTTGTTTTTATTTCAGATTTCCAGCATCCGCAGTATTTTAATTTTGTAACACTATAGATATTAATTGCAATATATGAATTGCAATATACCACACCTGGAGTACTGTGAGCAGTTCTGAGCACCACACCTCAGGAAGGATATATTGGCCTTGGAGGGAGTGCAGCGTAATTTACCAAAATGATACCCGGACTTCCAGGGTTAAGTTACAAGGAAAGATTACACAAACTAGGGTTGTATTCCCTAGAATTTAGAAGGTTAAGGGGTGATCTGATCAATGTTTTCAGGATATTAAGGGAACAGATAGGGTAGATAGAGAGAAACTATTTCCGCTGGTTGGGGAGTCTAGGACTAGGGGGCATAGTCTAAAAATTAGAGCCAGATCTTTCAGGAGTGAAATTAGGAAACACTTCTACACACAAAGGGTGGTAGAAGTTTGGAACTCTCTTCCGCAAATGGCAATTGCTGCTAGATCAATTGTTTATTTTAAATCGGAGAGTGATAGATATCTGTTGACACCGGTAATAAAAGATATGGGGCAAAGGCAAGTATATGGAGTTAGGTCACAGATCAGCCATGATCTCATTGAATGGCGGAACAGGCTCGAGGGGCTGAATGGCCTACTCCTGTTCCTATGTTCCTATACAAACTTACAAAAGTCAATTGGACATGTATTTGAAAGAGAACTAATTCGCAGGGTGATTGGGAAAAAGCTGGGGTTGTGGGACTAAATTGGACAGCTCTTTCAAAGAGGCACGACGGGCCAAATGGCCTCCTTCTGTGTCTGTAAGATGCAATGATTCTATAAACACAAGCTGTTGTTGGTATATATTGTGAGCAGTCACACACCGGCCCAAATGGAAAGAATGAAGACTGTAAGCCAGCATTGCTGCTGCTCTCGCTCTCTGCGGGCCTTGAGTGACAGGCGATGATGGGCGGGCGGGACCCCGCCCCCTCAGGGGCCGTGCGCCTGCGCGGCGGACACCACGTGTCGAGGACAGCATGGCGGCTGGCGGCGGAGCGGAGAGTTGCTGCGCCTTTTCCCCGGGGCCGGCCCAGTGTTTGGCGGCGGCCGCGGCGGACGGGCGGGTTCGGGTGTGGAACTCGCAGGGCGGCGGCGCTAGGCGTGAGTACGTGCCTTCCTCGCACCTCAGCGCCACTTGCAGCTGCTTATCGTGGGCTCCCCCGCGGCGCCTCCGGCAGGTGAGTGGCAGGCTTTCGGCGGGGCCTAGTTAGCAACAGGCGGGCCTGGTTGGGGGGGTAAAGTAGTGATGGGAGGGGGAGCGCCTTCACCCCCGGGGCGGGCCAGAGCGGCAATCCCTTACCAGGAGCCGGGTTGGTGGGTTGGCGTTGGTGAGTGTTGAGCGGCCTCGGTGCTTTCCTGCATGTGGCTCTCGGGCCTGGAGCTTGTTTCCCACATGGGGCCCCCGAGTCTGGGGGAGGCGGCGGGTTCAGTCAGGGGGAGGGGTTTCTCTCTCTCTCTCTGTCTCTCGACTGCTGGAAAATAATTCGATAAAACTTCACTCTGTCTCCTGGTTTTTTAATTTTTCCTCCCCCCCCCCCCCCCCGGACAAAATCCACCCCAAAAACTGGCTGAAGTTTTAAACTCCTGAGTTGAGGGTTATTTAAAATGCCGTCCTTGTAACTCGATTGCAGATCTGACTGCATTGGCCTCCGAGCCGAGTATATATTTTAAATGTCAAATTGGAGGATGATTGGGGGGGGATGCTGGTGTCTACAGTGCAGTGAGTTAATGGGGGGAAAGGACAAAGGTCCGCTTGCCTCTTGTGCTTGAAGTAATCTGGATGTGAACTATCTTTGAGGGTTTCATTCACATGGTCAGTGGAAACGCGCTTCTTGCAGGGTTAAGCCAAGAGCTGCCTGGGACTTGATTTTAAACGAGTAATGCAGTTAATTTGTAGCGGAGCGATCGGCAGGAGAAGTTGACAGCGTGTACGTGTGGGCCGATGTATTAACAAACTGGCTTTAGATTTGAGAGAAAAATGCTTGGTGCAATCGTCAGCATGAGGGAAAGACGGAATGTGTGGGGGGAAATAGCACCACTAAGGCCACAAAACCTTTAATTTTGCATTTTCTTTTTTAAGGACTTTAATGTTGATATTTCCATCTATAGATGTGAATTCCAGGTTAGTACAGGTAATACATTTTCATTCTTCAGGAAAACCTGAACTAGGCTTCATTTCCATGAGCTGTTGAAGTGGTTCAACAGCTTTAAAAATACCAATAAAAGTATAGCTGACCCTGAGCTGAGTTTCCAACCCCATATCCTCCATCACAAAAATCCACTAACTTCCACATTTGGAATAACCCACATCCATGTTGCTACCCTCAGATGCGACTATTCCAGTCTGTTCCTGGCTATCTTCCTACCTCCACAAACTTGGGCCTATCTAAAACTCTGGTACCTGCATCCTAACTTTCACCAATTCCCGTACACCTATTACCCCTGTGCTTGCTGACCAATCTTGTCTCCTGGTCAAACAAAATTCTTAAGTTTAAATCCCTCCATGGCCTTGCCCCCCCCCCCCCCCCCCAAAAAAAAAATCTCGGTAACATCTTCCAGCCCTACAACAGCAACTTGTATTTATATAGCGCCTTTTAATGTAGTAAACAGTCCCAAGGCGCTTCACAAAAGTGCTATCAAACAAAATTTGACACTAAGCCACATAAGGATATTAGGGCAACAGTAGATTTTAAGGAGTATCCTAAAGGATAAAAGGGTGGTAGAGAGGCAGAGAGGTTTAGGGAAGGAATACCAGAGCTTGGGGTCTTTGCAGCTGAAGGCACGGCCGGCAAACAGCAACTTGTATTTATGTAGTGCCTTTTAAGGGAGTAAAACGTCCCAAGTCGCTTCGCAGGAGTATTATGAGGGTGATGGTGGAAGGTTGTTTTTGTGACTGGAAGCCTGTGTCCAGTGGGGTACCGCAGGGATCGATGCTGGGTCCCTTGCTGTTTGTGGTCTACATTAATGATTTGGATGTGAATGTAAAAGGTATGATCAGTAAGTTTGCAGATGACACGAAAATTGGTGGGGTGGTAAATAGCGAGGAGGGAAGCCTCCGGCTACAGGACGATATAGATGAGTTGGTCAGATGGGCGGAACAGTGGCAAATGGAATTTAACCCTGAAAAGTGTGAGGTGATGCATTTTGGACGGACTAACAAGGCAAGGGAATACACAATGAATGGTAAGACCCTAGGAAAGACAGAGGATCAGAGGGACCTTGGTGTGCATGTACATAGATCCCTGAAGGCAGCAGAACAGGTGGATAAGGTGGTTAAAAAGGCATGGGATACTTGCCTTCATTAGCCGAGGCATAGAATATAAGAGCAGGGAGGTTATGATGGAGCTGTACAAAACGCTGGTAAGGCCACAGCTGGAGTACTGTGTGCAGTTCTGGTCGCCACACTATAGGAAGGATGTGATTGCTTTGGAGAGGGTGCAGAGGAGATTTACCAGGATGTTACCTGGGCTGGAGCGCTTCAGCTATGAAGAAAGACTGGACAGGCTAGGGTTGTTTTCCTTGGAGCAGAGAAAGCTGAGGGGGCCCTGATTGAGGTGTACAAAATTATGAGGGGCATAAATAGGGTAGATAGAAAGGAACTTTTCCCCTTAGTAGAGGGGTCAATAACCAAGGGGCATAGTTTCAAGGTAAGGGGCAGGAGGTTTTGAGGAACAACTTTTTCACCCAGAGGGTGGTTGGAATCTGGAACTCCCTGCCTGAAAGGGTGGTACAGGCAGGGACCCTCACAACATTCAAGAAGCATTTGGATGAGCATTGCAATGCCATAGCATACAAGGCTACGGACCAAATGCTGGAAAATGGGATTAGATTAGACAGGGCTTGATGGCCGGTGCGGATGCGATGGGCCGAAGGGCCTCTTTCTGTGCTGTGTAACTCTATGACTCTAATTTGACACCGAGCCACATAAGGAGAAACTAGGGCAGTGCATCAAAAGTTTGATCAAAGAGCTAGGTTTTATGGGGCATCTTAAAAGGAGGAAAGAGAAGGGGAAAGGTTTAGGAAGGAAATTCCAGAGCTATGGGCCTAGGCAACTGAAGGAATGGCCACCAATGGTTGAGTGATGTTCAAGAGGTCAGAATTAGAGGAGCGCAGATATATCGGGGGGGGGGGGGGGGGGGGGGGAGTGGGTGGTTGTGGGGCTGGAGGAGGTTACAGGGATAGGGAGGGGCGAGGCCATGGAGGGATTTGAAAACAAGGATGAAAATTTTAAAATCGAGGCGCTGCTCAACGGGAGCCTATCTATGTAGGTCAGGGATCACAGGGCTGATGGGTGAACCGGACTTCTTGTGAGTTAGGGCATGGGCAGCCGAGTTTTGGATGAGCTCATGTTTACAGGGGGTAGAAAGTGGGAGACCGGTCAGGAGTGCGTTGGAATAGTCAAGACTAGAGCTAACAAAGGCATGGAGCTGAGGCTTACCAGTACAGGAAACTTTTTTTATCGTGGTGCCGGTTGATCAAAAAGTCCGGATTACAGAGAGGTATACTTACCAAGGTACGAGAGCCCCGTGCATGGCCACAGGTCCAGGCGTCCCTGTTGCGCGGCCACAGATCCAGGCGTCCCTGTTGCATGGCCACAGGTGCAGGAACCCCGGTTACACGGCCACAGGTGCAGGAACCCCGGTTACACGGCCACAGGTGCAGGAACCCCGGTTACACGGCCACAGGTGCAGGAGCCCCGGTTACACGGCACTTGTGCAGAACTCCCGGTTACACGGCCACAGATCCAGGCATCCCAGTTGCACGGCCACAGGTGCAGGAACCCTGGTTACACAGCCACAGATCCAGGAACCCTGGTTACGGCCACTAATATATAGTAAAACTTACCTGAACCTACTTCTGAATTTTGCCGGTTGAGAGATTTCCGGATATTTAGGTGCCGGTAAAAAAAAAAAAAAAGTTTCCTGTCTTTAGTTGGAGGAAATTTCTGCTCCTTCAGTACTGGATGTCGGACAAGCAGTCTGACAATTTAGACAGTGGAGGGGTTGAGAGATGTGGTGAGGTAGAGCTGGGTGTCGTCAGCGTACTTGTGGAAACTGATGCTTTGTTTTCGGATGATGTCACTGAGGGGCAGCATGTAGATGAGAAATAGCAGGGGGTCAAAGATAGATACTTGGGGGACACCAGAGGTAATGATGGGGGAGCAGGAAGAGAAGCCGTTGCAGGTGATTCTCTGGCTACGACTGGAAAGGTAAGAATGGAACCAGGCGAGTGCAGTCCCACGCGGCTAGACGACAGTGGAGCGAGGCGTTTGAGGAGGATCAACCATGTCAAAGGCTGCGACTATCCTCAAAGAACTCTGCGTTCCTCCAATTCTGGCTTCTTGTACATCCCTGATTTCCTTCGCCTCACCATTTAGCGGCAGTGACTTTAGCTGTCTAGGCCCTAATCCATGGAATTCCCTACCTAAACCTCTGCATCTCCTCTTCCTTAAAAGCTACCTCTGACTAAGCTGTTGGTCATCTATCCTAATGTCGACTCCTTTGGCTCGGTCTCAACTTTTTTTGGTCTGATCATGAAGCGTCTTGGGATATTTTAGGGATAGGGACGGGCGAAGCCATGGAGAGATTGGAACACGAGGATGAGACTTAAAATCGAGGCATTGGTGGGATGGGAGCTAATATAGGCCAGTAAGCACAGGGGTGATGGGTGAATGGGACTTGGCGTAAGTTAGAATGCCGGCAGCAGAGTGGTTCAGTGTCAATTGTTGTCTGATAACGCTACTGTGTAGTACATTGGGGATATTTTACTACATTAAAGGCTCTATATAAATGCAAGTTGTTTTGGTTAAGCTCAAGTTTATGGAGCGTGGAAAATGGGAGGAGGGCCGTGAGAGCATTGGAATATTCTGGAGGTAATGAGCATGGATGATGGTTTTAGCAGCAGATGAGCTGAGGTGGAGACAGACAATATTACGGAGGTGGGAGTAGACAAGTCTTAGTGACTGAGAGGATATGGGGCCGGGAGCTCAGCTCTGGGTCAAGTAAGACGCCGAGGTTGAGAACAGTCTGGTTCCACGTGAGATGGGGGCCAATGTGCAGGGTGGAACCGGTGGCTAAGGAATGGAGTTTGTGGCGGGGACCAAAGACAGCAGCTTCCCAATGTTTAATTGGTGACAAATGCAGCTCATCCAGGACTGGATGTCAGACAAGCAGTTTGACAAGACCAGGTGGCAGGTTTCAGAGAGGTGGTGGTGAGGTAGAGCTGGGTGACATCAGTGTACATGTACCTGACGTCTTCAGATGATGTCACCGAGGGGAAGCGTATAAATGAGAAATAGGGGCCAAGGATAGATCCCATATGGGGCGTGTGTGTTTTAAAAAAAAAAAAAAACTGAAGTTGGTTTCTTTGGGTGCCGGGGGAAAGGGAATAAAAACAGAAAATGCTGGAAATACTCAGCAGGTCAGGCAACATCTGTGGAGAGAGAAACAGAGTTAACGTTTCAGGTCGATGGCCTTTCGTCAGAACTAGAAAAAGTTAGAGATGTAACATTTTAAGCAGGGGGAGGAAAGAACCAAAAGGAAGAGTCTGTTAGGGTGGAAGACAGGAGTGATTAAATGACACAGGGTATGATTGTACAAAGCAAAAGGAGATGGTAACGGGACAAGTAAAGAAACAAAAGATGAGTCTAGAAGAGGTGTAAATGGGAATGGCAGAACCATCGGCAGCTGCCATGTGAAAAAATAGGGAGAGGGGTTATGGTCTGAAATTGTTGAACTCGATGTTGAGTCCAGAAGCTGTAAAGTGCCGAATCGAAAGATACGGTGGGAAGGGAAGTTGCTGTGGCTGCCTCGAAGGGTTGGCTTTACAGATGTAGGTCTTGGGTAGTTTTTCAAAGACTTGTTTTACAACAGTATTTTGAAGAGAGTGGTTTCAATAAATCCTGAGTTTTTAAAATTAGAATTTTATGGGTAGAATTCTGGCTGAGTGTTCAAATTATTCTGGTGTAAAGACTGGTATTTGATCTGGGAAACAGCTATTAACTAACAGCACTAATGAGATGTTCTCTTGGTTTATTCTCACCCATAACTCGGGCGGGTGGGGGGGACCATCTGGGTTGACTCAGTGCAATTCAAGATTCCAGTGTAGTTGGGCTACAGGAGAAATTTGAAGATTATTGACTTATGTTTATTTTCTGTTTGCCCGATATCCATTCTTTTCCATTTCCTGAGTGGCCTCGGCCGCCTCAGTTTCTTCTTGCCCTCTTGCCTGTGGCTTTCAAACACTTCCGTGGGAGGACTCTGTAAATAGGCACATTTCTAGTGACCCTATCCTAACTTTCAAAAGATAGTGTCACCTATATAAGGGAAAAAGTGCTATTGTGGCAGAAAACCAGTTTTTTATTTATATATAGCAAATTCCCATCTGTTAGCTCTGCAGTGACAATGGGGCAACAGAAATAATGTGCTAAAAGTCAAATGCAGAAAATTAATTATAATACCTTGGGATCCCTTCATGGATGGACACCAGTTTGAAAACCTGTTGAACCAACCTTGTCTCGAGTACAATTACAATGCGATCTTGATGTTGGAGTGGGTGAAGCCATGTGGGTGAAGCCATGTGGCCAAAGCCAGCTGAAGCTGCCCTTTTCTAGTCCAGCACATTGTTCAGTGTCCTAATGAACATTTAAATGATATAAATTGGCACCCCATTCTCAAGTTTTACAGTGAGCTTGTCTCATTGTATCACTTTCAGTCTGAGGACTATCTGCTGTTTTAAAAGCTGAGACTGCTGAGAGCAATGCTTTGAGTCTTGAAACAGTCGCGTGCACCCAGTGGGCCTGAGCATTTAGATTTTGATTGATTTGGCGCTTTCATTGTTGCTGCTTGGTTTTTTGCTTTTTGCATCGTTTATTGGCATTAGTTGTTTCCTGATTACCACAAACTCCTACCAATTACCTTCATTTCACTTGATCATTTTTAAAATTTTAAATTGATTGAAGCTGGACTAGTGGTTTTAAAATAACAGCCGACAGGAAGTGTGCGCTGTACCGGAAAGCAATAACAGTTTGATTTACAGCAGAATGATATTCTAGTGTGTACCACGTGGTTCTGTTTTTTCCTTTAATGTTTTTTCATTAATTCCCTCTCAAAGGCCAGGCACTCGACAGGTGCTTACGCATGTCCTATTAGGTGCTTTTTTTTTTAATGCTGCAATAACTAAGAGCTGGGAGGTAGTAAGCTTCTAAAGCATTTGTTTTGTTAGAATTTTCGAATATTATTTTAAAGCCACTAGTCTAGCTTCAATGTTCTTTCAAAATTTGCCATTTAAAACCTTTAAATTTAGCTTCTTGATTCATTCCCCGATAGTTTTTTAATTGAATGTTTATTCCAAAAAAAATCAGAAGGTGGCTTTGCTCCTTGGGCATAAAGCATGGGTAATCTATGGAGCGGCACCATCTCCCTGATTGCAGACACAGGACAGCAGGGTCACAAACCAAGAGGGGGAGTGAACTGCAAATGGCTTGTGGTCATCTTATGAGTACCTCTGGATGCAGGGATGAGACAACTGCGTTCTTTTCCTCCAAGTTTGTCGGTAGTGTGACTTCAGCCCACATCTTTTTGACTTGGGTGAAAGCGGTACCAACTGAGTCAAACTGACGCTTAATAGACTTGCTGCATTTTGTCTTGATACCTTAATGCTGATGGATTTATATTCCAACAGGATTTGAATGTTTCAGGGGAGAAAATGGGCGAAACAAATGGGAGTAGCCGGTGTTTGTACGTTTGAATTAAAGAAATATAGTTCTCTCCACCTCTGTTCTTTGTTTCTTTCCCTCTGTTCTTCCCCACCCAAAAGATGGCAGATATGCTGGTAGTTACTATAGATTCTTTAGCTGGCAGGCCACAGTTCTTCTGTCTGCAAATTTTCATCTGAGGACTAGAAACTCCTTCCAAAATGACTGGAGGATTCTAATGACCAAAGGTTCCGGCTCCAACCTAAGCCTGGACTCTGGTTGGAAACTAGGGACTATAATCTTGCCACTAAGCAGCTCTTTTGAACAGTGTACACGAAATGAACGGGTGAAGAAGTACTGAGTTTTTTTCTCTTCCCCTTTCCAGGAAGTTCCTCAGACAAAAAAGAGGCGATCAGAAAATGTGAATGCTGAAGAAGAATTGGACCTATTGGCTATTGGTACAGCAGTTGGTAGCATCTTGTTATACAGCATAGTAAAGGGAGAACTACAGCGCAAGCTGGTAAGATAATTGGTTTTTAATGTTGCACTGGGCGAAATGGTTGGGCTTTCTGAATTAAGTGGGCAAATGTGTCACCAAAAAGGCTTGCCTTCTTGAAGGAGAATAAACACTATTGTAGCTTAACTTCAATTTCATTCCATAGGATGCCATTTATCAGAATGTATTGAGTTGAACTGCCTAGACTTAAATGTAGGTATAATTTTATTGTATGTGTTGAGTTACTGGCATTTAATACAACATGACCTGCGTTACACTGCAGTTTACAGCAGTTATGAACTTGTATGATCACTTCTCTGAAGATCTTTTTAATTTTCAGCAGGCATGTTTTCAGAATGCTGTAGTCAAATAGTGTGCCACTGTATAAATGTGTTCAGAATGTTATTTCCATAGCTGGCTTAGGACTTGCCCATCCAATTCTATCTATATTGTCCAGAAGACTAAACTAATATCAAGAAAAACACTATGCACAACCAGCTGGACTTGACTTTCTTAAGCTATGGAAGTTAACCTATCTGGTGTTCTTGAAAATTTTGTTAAAGGATACTTGGTGCAAGTCCCAGGGACAGGTAACAATAAACATGTTCTTGCTGTGACTTTTCTTCCCCCCCCCCCCCGGGCCAATCTTTACGACTCCTACAGGATATTTTGTTGCCTAAATTAAGCAATGTTGTGGAATGACCAGAATTGAGACACTTTGGCTCTCAGTACTCAGCAGTCTGAATGGGTGCCCTTCTGTAGTTACTGCGAGCAGATACCTTGCCAGCCAGAGTGAGTTGACGGTTGTTTTTGCAGGCTCTGCTGTAGAAATACGATCCATTTAGTAGTGTGACTAAGGATTGAATTCCCTGACTCATAATGGGATAGTACAACCAGTGATGCGTACTTTGAATCTGTAAACCTGAGGGAAATTATATTTATAGTTGATCACTTTGGACAAGGAACCTGACGGCTCTTGTTTTTTTTTTTAATTGCTGTTACTTCCAAGCCAAGTTGACTTTGGATATAGTTCCAGTACACGTGTAATTCATAATTGAATATCTTGTGTTTAATAAAATCACGTTTGAACTTTTCTCTTAACATTAGTCTGCTTTTTATACTTTCAGAGTGGCGGACATGACAGTAAAGTAAACTGTGTGCGGTGGCATCAAGAAAACGATTGTCTCTATAGCTGCTCAGATGACAAGCATATAGTGGAATGGAGTGTGCCAACAGGGAAAGTGAAATGGTCAGTGCTGAGTTTTGTTGCTCGGGCTGTAGAATTTTCTCCCTTTTTTTTCCTTCTCTTTCCACTCCAAAGAAAAACACAGGTGACCCTTTCCTTCTTTGCATTCAGGTGACCGGGTCTGGCGGGACAGTTCGTAGATGTTCCGTGGTTTCTGCCACCTGTTGATCGACTAGCTACATTGTGCTTCGATCATTCCCACAAAGCTGGAATGCTCTGCTGCCACAAGTTGCACATTTAGCAGCTTAGCCCCAGCTGAGCGATGGGTACAGCTCTGGTGATATACAACACCAGAACACGCCGACTGGTGAATATCCTATTTTGAAAGCTGGTGCCCTATTTGCAAAGTCTGCTGGGCCACCTGCCTTAATTGCCTTGACTAATGCAAACTCTATAGCAGGATGCATATATTAGCTTCAAAAAGCACCCCTTGCCTTTTATTTGGATTTACATTGCCTGCCACTTTGTGAATGAAATGCACTAATAAACCAATGTTTTAACATTATGGAGAATAGTAAATGTCTGACTGTTACGAGGTTGTATTATAATTTGCATTTTGATCTCAGACTGAATGAGGCTGAGGTAGTAAGCCACCAGAATGAAGACATTTTGCTGCGTGTTCTCAATGTAGGAAATCAGTGGAATGGCTTGCTCCATCTCTGCTGAAGACGTTGACTTCCTGTTAGGCTGTTATTCATGAATACCAGTGGTAATTCAGGAGTGAAATTTGGTGGTGTGTGTACTCGGTGGTTGCTGGACAGTGATTAAGAGTCAGAATTCTAGTCATTTTTCTCCACCTTCTGTGTACTTTCCCCAACTCCTCTGTAAACCCAGGGGTACTAGGCAAGTTGCAGTGCCTCGACAGCCTCGTTGGCTGACACCAACTGACACAGCGCAGACTAAGAATCAATCCTGGGACTTCCCTGGTTCGCTAAGTACGTGCTGGATAAACATGCTGGACCTACATTTTGACCGTTACCCGGCGTACTTCTGTAATATTCCTATTTTCTGTTTTGGGCTGCAATGGTAGAAGAAATAAACTTGTAGTGACAGAGCTCGGAGTTTTCTCAAAGGGCTGCTTCAGACCATAGGATGTAGATTGTGTCATTGAAGTACTGCGTGTCAACTTCCCAAGTAATGTACTAACCATTGCTGATATGAGAGAGGTCCAGCTTGCTATTGGGAAATAGATGGCCTGTCTGAATTGGTGCTTTATTGTGACACCATCTAAAATATCGAAAGGTGCGTACAGGTATCTGGGTTAAGCTCACTTGCTATTGTATTCTGCTAGCTTACATTCTTCCCTCCAGTGTGGGTGAAATAACGTCCACTGTAAAGACGGGGGTGCTGTGGATAAAAGTCTTCAGATTTGTAACCTCCAAAATGGAATGAAAAGAGGTAACCTGTACAGATAAATGAGGTGGGTCGGTGGAAATCTGTAGCCATCAGTGTCAGTTTTGTGTGGCATTTCTCATTAGTTCATTAGTCTTATTATTAGTATTCAGTTTATTTTAAAAAAAAAGTTAACTGTCGTCATTTAGTCAGGTGATGGGTGACAGTGCATTAGCACGCTCCTTTCCTGTGGATCTGATGGCTAATGGGGCTCGGGTCTATTCTGCGAGCTTTTAATACGGGCATTGCTGCAGTATAATGAAGGGGCTTGTGTCTCTAGTGACCCATGCCAGCCGTATCGGTCAGTCCGCAGGTGGGCTGCGCTCTTAAGCAATTTTGACATTGTCCCCTTGTGTGGACTGTTTCTAACCGCTCTCCATACAGTAGAGAAGGTTGTGGACATAGAAGCTGTGAACAAAGTCTTGAGTTTTACAGGGAGAGAGTTTGGGTGTCTATCCTAATGCAGCTTCTCAAAAAGCACTGCTGCATAAATTTGCACAATATATCGTTTGAAGAAGTCGTAAGATAGTTGTGGAAAATGTAACCTCACACTGCTGTAGGAATGCATCGCAGATGTGTTGGGGCTGAATAAAAGAACATAGCAGCAGGAGTATGCCATTCAGCCTGTTCCTCTATTCAATAGATCCTAGCTAATCTGTACTTCCAACATTATTTTGCAATGTTTATTAGCCTTTCTGATATTTTTTGTACCTGTGCACTAGCTTTGTGATTTGTGTACATGGTTACCTAATTCCCTTTGCTCCATCACAGCTCTCACCATTAAGAAAATATCCCATTTTGCCTTCTCAGACCCAAAATGGATGAGATCGCACTTTCCCACATTGAACTGTCTGCCATAATTTTTTTCCGTTCACTTAGTCTGTCTATGTTCCTTTGTGCTCCCATCCTTACAACTTATGAATCCTAACTTTGTTATCTGCCAAGTTGGATATACAGCGCTCTAGTCCTTCATCCAAGTCATTAATATATATGGTGAAAAGCTGAGGCTGCAGTACAGATTCCTGGGGAACACTGCTTTATACTATCTGGCAGTGCTCAGTCTTGTCTAGGTGGATAAATTCACAGCACTGAATCCACAGATGGGCACAAAACTGGACAGATTTTCTTATTGTATAAACTAGATTTTGACAGAGGTCAGGTGGCTAAGGGGATCTTTGGTGGGATCATTGCTGCCAATTCGGATTTTCTTCCTGTTGGAATAAAAGGTCGATGAGCTGCACCACAATAGAGGGGCTACAGTACCGCTGCAAGCTTTCTCCATTAATGCTGGACATTGAGTTTCGATGTGCAGATTTTTAATTCGGAATGTGAAAGGATGGCTGGCAGTTGCTGGAAGGCATTTGGATGTGAAGGAAAGGACACTTGTTAAAGAAATGTGCAGTTTTACTGAGATTGCTTTTTCTGTGATTTTTGAGCTGGGCCCAGCATTGTTGCTTGTCATTAAACAGTGACAAGTCTTTGAGTGCACACCCCTCCAGCACAACCTCTAGTATCAAAGTTAATTAGATTTGTTCTGAATGATAGCAGAATCTAGTTTGAATTTAATAAGCTTGAATAGGCATTTGCAAGTGTGTGAAGTTTCTGCTGATTTTGGGGGGGGGGGGGGGGCGCGGTGGTCGTGGAAGCTCTCAAACTTTTGATCTTGTAATGGAAATTAATGTGATAGCTGTATGTTTTTTACATAAATACAATTTACTCTCTACACCAAAGCAGTTTCCATGTGGTATTGCTGTGATGATTTATTAAGGTTTCGCTATATTGCTGACAAATATGACGACACATCCTTGGCTGTCTGAGCATGCCAACTAACCCCATGATTTGCTTTGGTGATGAGATACCCTTCAGGTTTAGCTTGAAACAAAGATGATAGGAACCTTGCATGTGCAGTGATAACTGTGTGTGTGTGTGCGTGCCTTACCAAAATATGCCTATCCTGCTATTGCCAAAATACTGAACAGTCTTTCTCTTGCCCGTTATGGTTACCCCTCCCCATAATGTGCAGGAAATACTAAAATGTTACAAATTTATGTTGTATTGATGGAGTCATTTAATTGGATTCAACCTCTAAGTCTCTCTTAACCCAACAAGACTCTTGGACTAAGTGGGTGCAGCTGTGATGACACTGTGGCTCCAAAAACTCACCTGCACAAGCTCTCGGATGAAGAAGGTTCATTTGTGTGAAGTGCTGGAGGGCTGCTGCCATCGATCGAACTGTGGCCCAGGATATGTCTTGACCTTCAGAGATGGTGGGTGGGGAGGGAAACAAATCGGAGGGAATAATTAGAATGGGTTCCAGGAAAACAACTGGCTACTTTTTACAGGAGGTCTGTATCTAAAAGTATGAAGCGACAAAGCGGGGTCCTTGTTTGGTTTCCCCGATAGCTCTGAGTTGTAGAGCTCTGCTGCAATTTGTGGTGGGGGATGCTGGTTTTAGACCAGCGTTTGAGCCAGTTTCATTGCAGGCGCTGCTTGGTCCAAGGAAACCAGGAGAAAAATTCAAGGTAAAATACTCTCAAGCATGAGGTGATTAAAAACGAGTGCTTATCTGCTCAGAGGGAGGGAAGGAGAGTTAAATCCGTTAAATGTGACATTGAAAAATCTGGCATGTAGTATCCATTTTTTTTGTAAGCATAAGGTTGAAAGCGAACCCAGTTTGGAAAGGTCTGTACAATCCAAGTGGCATTTCACGAGCTGAGCAAGACTCCCATAACGTTGGACATTTTATTTAGATCTGTCCCCTAACCACTCAAACTGCAGGCAAATACTTAACTAGGATAGTAACTGTAATCAAAAAAAATCTACTCGCACTTAGCAGGTATGTTTGCAAGCAGGCAGTTTTATTTTTTTAATGCTCCTCCCCCCCCCCCCCCCTTATATTTGGAGCGGTGATCCTTCTTGCCCGGAAGAAGGTTCCCTGACCAGGAAAGCTGGCTTGTGCGGTTTATTTTTGTCGCTGACCCCCAAATTGCGTACTCTTGGGACAGTGCCTTGTTTCTATTCAGGCTTTACTGAGAATTCTTTCTCTATCTCGCCTCTTCTCTCTTTCTCCTCCTCCCCCCGGGCCGTACCCTTGCTCATCAAAAATTGAGCTATATTGAATACTTGTGTAGTATTGCGACGTTTGTTACAGCTCTAAATATGGCTTTGGTTTTATGTCATACATGTGTTTTACACCCCCCCCCCAAAACAGCAAATGGAAAGGCGAGACAGGCAGCATCAGTTGCCTTTGTCTCAGCCCCGATGGAAAAATGTTGCTATCAGCAGGCCGTGGCATCAAACTATGGAACCTGGAGACCAAAGAAGTATACAGGGTGAGTAGAGTCTGCTCCTGGGAGAGCTTGTTGTGCAGCCTTTTTTGGGTTGTATTTTACTTGTACTGCAGATTTCTATTTTGTATCGCTGCAAGATGAGCAACCAAAAAAATAATTTGTTCTATTTTTGCTCTGCCGAAATTGCATGCAATATGTGTGATATTCTGAGGTGCTTTTTATTTTAAAAAATTGTATCTTAAGTAGAATTTATCAAAGTAACCAATCTGTTTAACTTGGACGGTATGAGTCGGGTGGGTGGTGGAAGTTCTCAAACTTGCGATCTTGTAATGGAAATTAATGTGATAGCTGTATTTTTTTTTTACATAAATACAATTTACTCTCTACACCAAAGCAGAGTTTCCATATGGTATTGCTGTGATGATTTATTAAGGTTTCGCTATATTGCTGACAAATATGACGACACATCCTTGGCTGTCTGAGCATGCTGACTGACCCCTAGATTTGCTTTGGTGATGAGATACCCTTCAGGTTTAGCTTGAAACAAAGATGATAGGAACCTTGCATGTACAGTGATAACTGTGTGAGATTCTAAAACGAATCCCAGTGCCCTGCTTTTTTCCCAGAGCCCTATATCTGCCTCTGCTTCAAATATTAATCGAATGTGCCAAAGACTTCCCTCTTTTAACATTCCATTGAAGGAAATGTTTTCGCTCTTGGTGATGCCTTTATAAATTGATGACCCTTCGTCCTTCCCAACTGGAGAAAACAATCTTATTCCACTCGCCCTATCAAAACTCTTCATAGTTTCAAAAGCCTTTATTAAATCTCATTGGCTTTCTGTGCCGCAGTGCAACAAATCCCATTATTAAGTCTCCTCATAACTATAATTTCCAGCTCTGGCAGCATGCTGGTGAAATCTATGTTGTACACTATCTAATGGCTTTTCTATAATGTGGTGCTCAAAATTGCACTCCATACTCCCACTGTGCCCCAACCATTGCCGATTGCGAATTTATCATTACTTCTTTACTCTTGTACTCTCTGCCCCTATTTGTAAAACTCAAAATACTGTTGACTATTTATGGTTTTGTCTACCTGCATTTGTACATTGAGGTCTCTGTTCGTCCACACCCTTCTGTGTGTCTCCATTGAGTATATACTCCCATTCCTTGTTTATTCTCCCAAAATGTGTTGCATCACTTTCTCCCCCCCCCCCCCCCCCCCCCCCCCCCAAATTAAACTGTATCTGCCACCTGTCTGCCTATGCCACTAACCTGTCTGCCCTCCTGAAGTCTCTTACTATCCTCATTGCTTGCCAGACACCCTAATTTTGTGTCCTCAGCAAATAGAGTACAAAATTCACACATTTTGAGCAAGGCTAGAGATTATAAAGTTTTTAGTCTCCCAAATACTAATGAACTGTAAAACACTGAGATAGTAGCCTGAAGTCAGTTGAAAGCTTTAAAAGGGAACTGGATCAATATCTGCTGAAAAGATGGGTTGAGAATTATGGAGATCATAATTGTGCTTGATTTTGTTTCTGTTGTGTGTGGGGAGTTAGGTGGGGGTGGCGAATTAGTGTCCTTTAAAATAGAAGATAGGAGCAGGAGTAGGCCATTCGGCCCCTCGAGCCTGCTCCGCCATTCAATGCGATCATGGCTGATCATCCAAATTCAGTACCCTGTCCCTGCTTTCTCCCCATACCCCTTGATCCCTTTAGCTTTAAGAAATATATCCAACTCCTTCTTGAATATATTTAATGAATTGGCCTCTACTGCCTTCTGTGGTAGAGAATTCCACAGGTTCACCACTCTCTGGGTGAAGAAATTCCTCCTAATTTCTGTCCTAAATGGCCTACCCCTTATTCTTAGACTGTGACCCCTGGTTCTGGACTCCCCGACCATCGGGAACATCCTTCCTGCATCTAGTCTGTCCAGTCCTGTCAGAATTTTATAAGTTTCAATGAGATCCCCTCTCATTCTTCTAAACTCCAGCGAGTATAGATGATCATGTATTTGGGTGGGGCACAGAAGTCCATGTTAGTGATACTGTATTTGTTATAGTGGCCTTGGGCCAAATGTCCTTTCACGCTAGACTTCTTAATTCATTGCGGACCTAAAAGGAATATTGCAGGGCAGGGTCCACTATTTGGTGTTATTTTGAAAAATGCACCTGTGTTTTTAAGAAAGTAAATACAGTTGCTGCTAGTGCTGCTGACCACCTGGTTGGAGCTGCGCATTCCTAATGTATCTTGAGGTTAGAGGTTGAGTCATGATAGTTCAGCACTAAGTAGTGACATGTCAGACTTTCAGACTTCGCCTGTGCTGCTCCCTACGTTCAATCGGCCATTATTTGGGTCGGGGGAGGATGAGGCCTGGAAACTAGAGCCAACAACAGGTTCAGAATGGGTGAGGCGCTGGTAGTTGCAATTAGGGTAGTTGCTTTGTGAAGTCTTTTTTAACATCGCTTTTAAATTCCATAATTTTTATTAAAATAAACAGGGTATGGTCCATCTTTAACTAAGCTCAAGGGATATGGGGAGAGAGTATTGAGATAGAGGATCAGCCATGATCATATTGAATGGCAGAGCATGCTCGAAGGGCCGAATGGCCTACCCCTTCTCCTATTTTTCTATGTTTCAGGCACAGTGTAGTTCATTTTCTTCCAATGTTATCTCCTCCACAGAAATTCACAGGCCACGCAACAACAGTATCATCACTTACATTTGCCACAATACGACCACCTAACGACAGTCAACCATTTGATGGAATAACTGGTCTGTACTTCCTGTCTGGATCTGTGCATGACCGACTCCTCAATGTTTGGTGAGACATCTGTCTGTTTATTTTTATGTACTTCAATTCACTACATATGCTGATTTTTACCTATTCTGAAAACGTATAGTAGTACCCATTAAAAACCACAGAATTCAACCATCCATTTTCTTGATCATTTGTTGCTAAGAGGATTTGGCTGGAAACAGGCCCACTTTGGTCTTGCTGTGTTCAGAGTTGCTAGTAGTCTCGCCCAGTTAATTTTCTCCCAACTTTAGAGCCCTTTTGCTTTAGATTTAGCATTGATTCATTCACGTGATCTGAGGTACTCCATTATCAGAAGACAACTTGGTCAGCACCACCTTTTATTTGTAAACTGATGAATGAGAGACCATCTGGGTAAACTCGAGCAAGAAATTGTTACCTTGGATTCGCATCCCTCCTCCAGTTAATATGCTCTAGTACTGGACTTGGCGGAAGCTGGTCAGTACTAAAGTTCCACATTGCATCAAAAATGTACTAGTGTTCAAAAAGTAACCGTTTCTCGACTGGAAAGAGCAAGGAAGTCTGGAGCTTTGCATGGTGCACTCAATATTTGGCGAGATGTATGTGTCTATATTTTATATATTTGACTTCAAATGGTTTGAATAGATATACTTTTGGGAATACTGGATTTTACCTTGTCTGAAAACAGATGTATTGGTACCCATTGAATACCGTAGATAGAATTCAACCAGCCATTCGCTTGGTCATTGTTGATCAGAAGTCTGTCTCCAAACTAGGTCCTGTTAGTTAGCTGCAAGCTACATGTTCTCTGACTACCACCAAGTTCTGGTAGGTGAAATTTATTTCCAACATCTGATCCATTCCCACTATTCTTGCTTTAGAACCATGTATCACCCCTCACTGCCAGATCTTCTGCAATCCATGATCTGGTACCACAAGTTTCATCAAGATAATGGAAAAAGATACTGCTGCAGATGGAATAGATGCTCTCGTTCTGCAAAGCTTATTTGAGAAGCTAATTCTTCTTTCAAAGATCAACATATTCATGCTCTTGCAACTGTGTGGGGCCTGAAAAATTTACCCTTTGACAGGAAGAGATTAAATTTGGGTCTCATAGCTGCAGATTAGTGCCCTTACTACTTGTTTCATCCAAATTTGTGGATTCCATGGTGAATACTCTGTCTCGTGATCCAAACATTGATGCACACTTTGTGGGTCCTATATTGAAACTTGGCTACTTGGAAAGTCATATGTACAGAAGAGCAACAAAAGATGATCAGGCACGTGAATGTTCAACCTTGTGAAGGAAAAACTGACCACATTCAAGAGAAACTGGGAAATGTTTTCCTGGCTTGCTAAGACAATCAGCCAAATTTCAGGATACTATGATTATTCATGACATATTGCTAGAGGTACTTGACCTTCCTCTTAAAATTGAGTCAGTGGCCCCCTTGCATTAGACTGGTTAATACTGTTTGATGCAGTTTATCTATTTACTTTAGGACCTTAAGTACCCCATTGCTGCTTTTCTTCCAATAGCATGCTGGTACCTGTTACATTTCCTCAGCGCACATGTGCCGAATCCCATTTGTCAATTTAGTTGTCCTTTATGCTCCCTCCAAAGCCAGGTTGTGTGTGTCTCCTGCGATACAGTATCCAGAGCTACATGTAACAGTAACAATTGGAATGGTGGTAGATCAATGCTTCATTTCTTTCTGGGACTTGTATCCTGAAATCTCTTGCGATTTCTCAGGATCCAAAATGAGAGTCTTAAAACTTAAATAAAGCCAATCACCTAGGTATGAGGGACAAGTTGGCTACCGTAGATGGGAAGTTAGAGTAAAAGGTACGATGGTAGATAAGCAGTGGCAAATATTTAAAGAAATATTCCAAAATTCCCAGCGAACATACATTCCATTGAGAAATAAAAGCTCCACGGGAAAAGTGATCTATCCATGGCTAACTAAAGAAGTTAAGGATAGTATTAGATTAAAAGAAGTGGCTTATAATGTTGCAAAGAATAGTAGTAAGTCTGAGGATTGGGAGAGTTTTAGAAACAAGCAAAAGATGACCAAAAAATTGAGGCAGAAAATAGTGAAAGTAAATTTGCAATAAATATAAAAACAATGTAAGAGCTTCTACAAGTATGTAAAAAGGAAGAGAGTAGCAAAAGTAAGCGTTGGTCCCTTAGAGGCTGAGACAGGAGAAATTATAATGGGGAATAAGGAAATGGCAGAGACTTTAAACAAATATTTTGTACCAGTCTTCACAGTAGAAGACACAAAGTATACCAAAAATAGTGGGGAACCAAGGGACTAATAAGAGTGAGGAACTTAAAAGTAATATCAGTGGAGAAAAAGTGCTCGAAATACTAAGTACTAAAAGGTATTCAGAGAGATTTAGGTGTCCTCGTACAGGAAACAAAGTTAACATGCAGGTACAGCAAGCAATTAGGAAGGCAAATGGCATGTACAAGAGTAAGGACGTCTTGCTACAATTGTATAGGGCTTTGGTGAGACCACACCTGGAGTACTCTACACAGTTTTGGCCTCCTTATGAGGAAGGACATGCTTGCCTGAGAGGCGGTGCAACAAAGGTTCACTATTGATCCCTGGGATGCGAGGGCTGTCAGATCAGTAGATTGGGCCTACACTGGAGCTTAGAAGAATGAGAGGTGATCTCATTAAAACATAAGATTCTGATGGGGATTGACAGCATAGATGCTGAGAGGTTGTTTCCCCTGGCTGGAGAGTCTAGATCTAGGGGTCATAGTCTCAGGGTAAGGAGTCGGCCATTTAAGACTGAGATGAGGAAGAATTTCTTCACTCAGAGGGTTGTGAGGTTTGGAATTCTCTACTCCAGAGGGCTGTGGCTGCTGAGTCTTTGAGTATATCCAAGGCTGAGATCGATAGATTTTTGGACTCTAGGGGAATCAAGGGATATGGGGATCGGGTGGGAAAGTGGAAGGTCAAAGATCAGCCATGATCTTATTGAACGGCGGAGCAGGCTCGAAGGGCCATTGGCCTACTCCTGCTCCTCCTAGTTCTTATGAGTTCTACAAACAGCCCAGAGGTTGTGAAATTGAATTCAATAAATGTGGTAATTTATGGGCTAGCACCAGAAAAAAATGATTGAAAGTGTCTGGATTTTAGAAGAAACTTAACTGTTTTACTAATGTCCCTTGTGGAGGGCACCTGCCTGCCACCACTACCAGGTCTAGCCTAAACGTGGCTCCAGTTCCACACCATGTAGTTGGTCTCTGAAATGGCCTACTACCAGCTAGCAATTCAGTTGGCCAATAAATGTGGTCTTGCCAGTATCGTCCAAATCCTGAGATTTTTAAAAACCTCCAACTCTTGTTTACTTATGAGAGGGTATTCCATTAAAATCTCCAGATTCCCCTCGTTGCCTGTCTTTAAGAAAAAAATCATTAAACAAACTGCAGGGCCATCATTAATTGAGTTTCTGTTAGGGGTTTCTGATCTAAGGTGTTTCTGTAAAGTACTGCTGTGATTTGTGCATTACTGGCAAAATTAATTCTATGGCAAACTTCTGGTGATGTCCTGTGACCTACCTCCCTGAAGCTGTGCTTGAGATCGGCATTTGGTAATTTGCTGCAGTTTCTCAACAGGCAAGTGCGATCAGATGGGAAGGATAAGAATGCCGTGCTCTCCTTCGCACTGACGGATGAGCCCGTGTACGTGGATCTGGCCACTTCTGGTGACCGAGAAGATGTAAGTGGAGAATCTCAGATGAGCATTCTTGTATTGGTTTTAATTTGTAATTTTGATGGAAACCACAAACTCATTAATCTGCAGGAATAATTGGCTTTGAAAAGGGCAAGGCTGCTCCTTGATTTTATAAGAAAGTTGTTGCCTACTTTGGGTGCATACCCTTTAGAATGCAGAACGAGTTTTCTATGGACAGCTTGTTAAGCTAAGGGTGTGCATGTAGCTCAATTTATTAAAAGAATATTCCTCCTTTCAGTTTTTCCCTCTTCTGAAGGCATTGACCTTGAGGGGTATAGTCCAAGCATTCTTAATACCGTGCTCAAGTGCTGTTTATGTGCAAGACTAAATGATGGTGTTGCCAGACTGTAGGGCAGGTAGCAGTCAGAAGTAGGATGTCCGGTTGATTTTTTAAATTTTGTTTGACCCTTTCCTTTCCTAGTCCCAATTATTCTGAGGCCAGTTGTATTTCTACAGCCATCCCTGAAGCCTTTCCACCACCTACAAGGCACATGTACTGAGGGTAGCAAGGGCACAGAATGTACTCTGGGTAGGGGACTTCAATTCCATCACCGAGTGACTCGATAATACCGCTACTGGCTGAGTCCTGAAGGACATAGCTGCCAGACTGGGCCTGCGGCAGGTGATGAGAGAACCAACACGAGAGAAAAAGCTACTTGACCTTGTCCTCCCCAATCTATCTGTTGCAGATGCATCTGTCCATGACAGCATTGGTAGCAGTGGCCACCGCACAGTCATTGTGGAGACGAAGTCCCGTCTTCACACTGAGGGCACCCTCCATCGTGTTGTGTGGCACTACCGCCGTGCTAAATGGGATAGATTCAGAACAGATCTAGCAGCTCAAAACTGGGCATCCATGAGGTGCTGTGGGCCATCAGCAGCAGCAGAATTGTATTCCATCACAGTCTGTAACCTCATGGCCCGGCATATCCCTCTACCATTACTATCAAGCCAGGGGATAAACTCAGATTCCATGAGGAGTGTAGAAGAGCATGCTAGGAGCAGCATCAGGCATGACTAAGAATGAGGTGCCAACCTGGGGAAGCTGCAACACATGACTACATGCATTTTAAACAGCAGAAGCAGCATGCTATAGACAGAGCTAAGCAATCCCACAATCCGCGGATAAGATCAAAGCTCTGCAGTCCTGCCGCATCCAGTCATGAATGGTGGTGGACCATTAAACAGCTAACGGGAGGAGGAGGCTCCATGAATATCCCCATCCTTAATGATCGTGAAGCCCAGCACACAAGTGCAAAAGATAAGGCTGAAGCGTTTGCAACCATCTTCAGCCAGAAGTGCCGAGTGGCTGATCCATATCGGCCTCCTCCTGAGGTCTCCACCATCACAGAAGCCGGTCTTCAGCCAATTCTATTCACTCCGCGTGATATCAAGAAACGTTGAGCGCACTGGATACAGCAAAGACTTTGGGCCCGGACAACATCCCACCTGTCGTGCTGAAGACTTGTGCTCCAGAACTAGCTGTTCCAGTACAGCTACAATACTGACATCTACTCGACAATGTAGAAAACTGCTCAGGTATGTCCTGTCTGCAAAAAGCAGTACAAATCCAATCCTGCCAATTACAGCCCCATCAGTCTACTCTCAATCATCAGCAAAGTGATGGAAGATGTCGTCGATGGTGCTATCAAGGGGCAGTTACTGACCCACAAGCTTCTCACCGATGCTCAGTTTGGGTTCCGTCAGGACCGCTCGGCTCCAGACATCATTATAGCCTTGGTCCAAACATAGAGAAAAGAGCTGAATTCCAGAGGTGAGGTGAGAGTGACTGCCCTTGACATCAAGGCAGCATTTGACAGAGTGGCATCAAGGAGCCCTAGTAAAACTGAAGTCAATGGGAATCGGGGAAAACTCCACTGGCTGGAGTCATAACTAGCACAAAGGAAGATGGTCCTGATTGTTGGAGGTCAATCATCTCAGCCCTAGGTCATTGCTGCTGGAGTTCTTCAGGGCAGTGTCCTAGGCCCAACCATCTTCAGCTGCTTCATCAATGACCTTCCCTCCATCATAAGGTCAGAAGTGGGGATGTTCTCTGATTGCAGTGTTCAGTTCCATTCACAACTCCTCAGATAATGAAGCAGTCTATGCCCGCATGCAGCAGGACCTGGACGACTTTCAGGCTTGGGCTGATAAGTGGCAAGTAACATTCACGCCACGACTATCCAACAAGCGAGCGTCTAACCACCACCCCATGACATTCAACGGCATTACCATTGCAGAATCCCCCACCAACATCCTAGGGAGGAGGCACCATTGACCAGAAACTTAACTGGACCAGAGCCACTCGCACACTGGCTACAAGAGCAGGTCAGAGGCTGGGTATTCTGTGGCGATTGTCTCACCTCCTGACTCCTCAAAGCCTTTCTGCCATGCACAAGTCAGGAGTGTGATGGAATACTCTTCACTTGCCTGGATGAGTGCAGCTCCAACAACACTTAAGAAGCTCGACTCCATCCAAGACAAAGCAGCCCCCTTGATTGGCATCCCCTCACCACCAGCGTACCGTGGCTGCAGTGTGTGCCATCTACAAGATGCACTACAGCAACTCGCCAAGGCTTCTTCGACAGCACCTCGCAGACCTGTGACCTCGGCCACCTAGAAGGACAGCAGGTGCATGGGAACACCATCACCTGCGAGTTCCCCTCCAAGTCTCTCACCATCCTGACTTGGGAATACTTAGCTGTTCTTTCATCGTCGCTGGGTCAAAATCCTGGAACTCCCTCCCTAACAGCACTGTGGGAGTACGACTGCAGTGGTTCACCACCACCTTCTTGAGGGCAATTAGGGATGGGCAATAAAGGATGAATGAATACATTTTTTTTTTTAAGTCCTGACAATTAATTTGGTACAAAGCCTGGGTCTGATCTGTGATGGCCAGCAGCTCACTGTCTTAACCACTCAACTATTGGGTCAGCTATACTAACCTTTGGAATGCACTTTTATAATGCTACTGACACTTAAATCGACTCTTGTGCTGTATTTGCTATGGTGTGAAGTATTGTCCTCTGTGAAGCAGATAGAAAGGGCAAGAAAGAAAATATTTTTTTTTTGAGGGGAAAGAGAAGGAAATTAAGTTGAGTTTGTTGCACATAGCTATATGACTAATTTTCATGGTGATCTTGAGAGTTCGGAAAAATGTTTAGTGTCTCCACCAGATTTGAGGTCAGTTTTGATCACACAGTACTAGATCAGAGAAGATACTGTATAATCTTTGCCTGAAGGTGAAGAAATTAGTTTAAATTCTTATCCCAGTTCTTATTTCTGTCTCTGTGGTTACCGCTGTACATTTTTTCCTACCCATTGCTTTTATACATTGTATGTTTTAATTGTGTCTCGTATAAATTGGAAGGTAATTCTAAACTTGTTCTTCAGCCGGTGAAGTTGGCGGTTGTCTGCCGGGATGGACAGATGCACCTGTTTGAACACATCTTAAATGGGTAAGAATTTGATTTGTTCCCAAACAACTTACAGGAAACTCTCTTTTTACCGGCACTTAAATAACCGGAAAAATCTCTTAACCGGCAAAACTCAGGAGTAGGTTCAGGTAAGTTTTACTTCATATTAGTGGCAGTGTAACCGGGGTTCCTGTACCTGTTGCCATGCAACAGGAATGCCTGGATTTGTGGCCGTGTACGGGGCTCTCGTACCTTAGTAAGTATACACCTCTGTAATCTGGATTTTTTGATAAACCGACAGCACACCGGTCCCATCGGTGCCGGATAAAAGAGTTTCCTGTACTTAATGTCACCTTTTCCTTTATTGATAGTCAAATAATACTTTAAAGGCAGCAAACCCATGACCTCTAATAATGAATTGTGCTGGACTCAAAGGAAACCATATTATGATTTGGTTGACAGAAGGGAGGGAATGGTGGCATTATTGCTGATTTTGAGCGTTCTGTGGGTGAGACTTTCACTTGGGCATTATCTTCAAGAGCATTTGAGCATTCACATAATAAAAGCTATGGGGGGAACACAGCAAAGATGGACAGATTTGAAAAATCCTAGGCAAGCAGAGATACTACACCAGGGCAGTATTGTGTATACATAAGAATTGCCCACTATAATGGCTGAGAATTCGTCAGTTTTTAAAGCAGTTTATGTAGAATTTCCATGTTGTTTATCTAATGGTTGTGTTCATTTTAAACAGTTACTGCAAAAGGCCCCTCTCTCCGACCTGCACTGTACAGATAGCAACGTCGGGGAGAGGCACGGATGCAAGACCTGTTCCTATCCTGGCAGCCACATTCTGTTCCGATAGGCAGTCAATATTGATAGCATATAACACTGTGCTCCATCCGATCATCGAGAGAGTGGTAAGTAACAAAATCGGGCAAAGTTGCATTATCATTTTCCTAGTCTCTTTGCCATTTTAGGTGTTTGTGTGGGAGGGAGGGGAAAGCCGACATTTTGTGCAGTTCCATCACTATGGATGTAAAGTAAATGTAGATGCTTGTATGGTGAAAATGTTACACTCTCCAGCTGGGGTAACCATGTCAGATATTAGAGAAGTGAATGGAAGTTGAAGTAAGCAGTTTCCATTTGTGGGTTGGATTTGGTTTTAGGGTGGCCATGTTAGAGTGCACTGGTATATCAAGCAGTTTTTTAATGGTTGCCAGCCCTGTGGAAGTTCTCATACAGTTAGCAACTTGAGTTTATTTTGTTACCGTGTTTAATTGGCTCTCGAACCCTGAAATTCATATGGTGACTAAAATGAAGCCAATACTTTTGTCACCATGTCAGCATCCTTCAAGGTTGGGTTGTAGCTGGGAAACTGAACTTTGAATGCTTGTTGCTCGAGTATCCGATTGGCTGTATGTTTTGTTTACCTCTTTTCCTCCCCCCCCACCCCCCCTCCCCATCCTACCCCTTCCCCAAACCTTAGTAATTTGAGAACAAAGACAGTTTAAGATGCTTGGGCTGCTAAGTAGTAAATTGAGTGTGCACAGTGCCCGAGTAATGTATCTGCTTTGTACAGGAAACTTTCGTTTAACCAGAGGTTAAATGTCCGGAAAGCTCTATCTACCGGCAAAATTCAGGAGCCGTTTCCTATAAGTTTTTTTTTCAGTCGTGGCTCCCAAGCGTCTAGCTGAAGCTGTTGCTTAGCTACAGAGATGCTTTTAAGCTGCGGCCGACTGTTTTGAAGCTGTTGGGTGGTTTGTTTCATACGGAGCTGAGAAGCTCCGTATGTTTTAACATTAGCGCTGGTTTATACGGCAGTTTTGATGGGACGGCACCAACTCGGTCCCGTCAGTGCCGGATACCAGAAAGTTTCCTGTATATAGATTGAGGCATGAATTCTGATCCCTACGGGTGAGTACGCGCTGTGTACTCACCGGTAGGGACATCGGAAATGCTGGTTCCAGGCATGCGCTGGAAACTGGCATTTCCGACCTGTCAAGAAAGCTCTTGACAGATCGGACGCCTGCCCTGGAGCAGGGCCTCTGAGGGTGGAGAGTTCTGTTTTTTGGAGACCCTCCGCCCGCAGAAAACACTTACAATTCTTGCACCTGTAAAAGCAGACGCAAGGCCTGCTTTTACCAGGCTAAGAAGAAAGTTTAAAAAAAAAAAAAAAAATTCCACTGATTTATCATTTTAAAATACTTTAAAGAAAGGTACGTTTATTTTTAGCCCCATTAAAAACTTTATTTTTTTCAAAAATTTAAATTTTTGTTTAAAATAGTTAATTTATGTAATTTATATAGTCATTTTAAAAATGTGATTTAAAAAAAAATGTATTTGAAGTTTTACTTATGTTTTGGGGGTGACCTCTATTCATAGATTTGACAGGTCTTCCTGTCAGATCTATGAATGGAGATTCCCTGCTCTGATTGGCTCCCCATGGCCCATGTGATCCCAGGGACGCTGCGAACTACCTGCGCCCCTGGGATACGTGTGCCCTGCACACCGGCAGTTTGGAGAGGCCCAGCATCGGAACTCTGCGCCTCCCGGGGGCCCTCCGGTCCAGGCGGAGATTTTTCCAAATCGCAGCTCTCCGCCCGCGGGAGGGCTGCGAACGGAATTTCTGGGCCAATACGCTTAAATAAACCTCAAAGGTTAAGATGGATGTAGGAGGCCATTCAACTTGTGTAGCTCATATGTCCATAGAAACTTAATGGCATTGAACCGCCTCTACCTGGCAGACCATTCCGGACTTTAAAATCCTTTTATAGATAAAGAAGCGCCTCTTGACCCTTCAACCCTGAACCTGCTGTTACCAGTTTGTACCTATAATCCCTTGTCTGACAGCCATTGTCTAATATTTAAAATAGTGCTTTGGGTTAATCTTTTATCATTCCACACTGAGTGAGCTCTCTGTTCCAAAGATGTGAATGTAACTGCATCAGTGATGGCTGGCGGTTCTCATTTCAGACGTTGAATACCACCGAATCCCAAATTTGCCTGGTGAGAGATACGCAGATGACTCTGTCACTCACAACGGAAACTGCTGTAACAAAGGTAAGCCAAAGAAGGTGGTGAAATGTCAACTTAATTCTTCAGATAGGGTGTCGTTAGTGGCTGTGTAAAATTTCATAAGGTACTTCAGACAAATTGCAAATGAAGATACAAAATTGTTTAATTTTCTAAGAGTTGGGTACATTTTTCAAGGTGGCATAAAGGGCGGCTATTTGTATTTATTATACTCCCTTCCATCAAAAGTCTTTCCACTTCCCTGCATAGTGAGATGTTTTTTCTCCTATATATCCTTACTGTGCTAAAATTGCGACTCATCGTTGGAAGTCCTACTCATTCTTTCTCTGGTCCTTTTTTTTTTTGTTTTTAAAATGTGGAACTCCATACCTCCCTCACACTTCCCTCCTTTCAGGTTTTTAATCCCCAAGCTTGCTGTCCCCCCTAAGGAGTACTTCCTTATTTACCTCATCTTCTCTCAACCATGATCTCATTGAATGGCAGACCAGGCTCGAGGGGCTAAACGGCCTCCTACTGTTCCTATGTAACCTTGATGTTGTCCAGTCCTGTGGGCTTAGGCCAAATCACTTTGGTTTCTCAGATTGGGAAGGGAAAAAAAACTTCCATGAAACACAAAGGGTGTTAGAAGTTTGGAACACTCTTGCAAATAGCAATTGATGCTAGATCAATTGTTCATTTTAAATCTGAGTGATAGATTTTTGTTAACCAAAGGTATTGAGGGCTATGGGCTAAAGACAGGTATATGGAGTTAGGTCGCAGATTAGCCATCTCATTGAATTGCGGAACAGGATCTCGAGGGGCTGATTGGCCTACTCCTGTTCCTATGTTCTTAACACTCCATTGAGCAGTGCTCAAAGAATAAATCTTATGACTGGGATGATAATGCTGCGAGCTCCAGGATACAGGAAACTTTCGATTTACCGGCACCTAAATAACTGGAAATCTTGGTTAACCGGCAGAATTCAGGAGTAGGTTCAGGTAAGTTTTACTTCATATTGTACTTGCCTTCCTCGATCTGTTGCTGTGCAAGGGTGTGGCTGCAGCTGTTGCTAAGCTACAGAGACACTTGGAACTTGTGGCCATTGTTATGCACATGTTGCTAAGCAACAGGGTTTGTTGCTTTATACGGAGCTCTCTGCTCTCCGTATCTTTTACTATAGCTTTCGGTTATCTGGAATTTTTGATGAACCGGCACCACGTCGGCCCCATCGGTGCCGGATTAAAAAAAAGTTTCCTGTATTATACTGCTTAGTGGTTGGTTAAGTGTAAAAGTTGACAAAAGGTTGCAATACATGGTTTTCTGATATTTGAACCTCGGTCATATCCAGTCCTGAAGGCAAATCACTCTGCGTATTCAGGGAAACCAGCACAATTTGTATATAGAAAAGATGAATGACCAGTTACCTGGAAACATAAAAACAAAGAAGATAGGAGCAGGAGCAGGCCCTTCGAGCCTGCTCCGCCATTCAATGAGATCATGGCTGATCATCCAAATTCAGTACCCTGTCCCTGCCTTCTCCCCATATCCCTTGATCCCTTTAGCCTCAAGAAATATACCCAACTCTTTCTTGAATATATTTAATGAACTGGCCTCCACTGCCCTCTGTGGCAGAGAATTCCACAGGTTCACCACTCTGGGTGAAGAAATTCCTCCTCATTTCAGTCTTAAATGGCTTACCCCTTATCCTTAGACTATGACCCCTGGTTCTGGACTCCCCGGCCATCAGAAACATCCTTCCTGCATCTAGTCTGTCCAGGCCTGACAGAATTTTATAGGTTTCGATGAGATCCCCTCTCAATCTTCTAAACTCCAGTGAGTATAAGCCCAATCGACACAATCTCTCCTCATACGTCATTCCTGCCATCCCAGGTATCAGCCTGGTGAATCTTCGCTGCACTCCCTCCATGGCAAGAATGTCCTTCTCAGGTAAGGCGACCAAAACTGCACACAATACTCAAGGTGCGGTCTCACCAAGGCCCTGTACAATTGTAGCAAGACAGCCTTGTTCCTGTACTCGAACCCTCTTGCTACGAAGGCCAACATACCATTTGCCTTCTTAACCGCCTGCTGCACCTGCACACTTACCTTCAGCGATTGGTGCACAAGAACACCCAGGTCTCTCTGCACTTCCCCTTCTCCCAATCTATTGCCATTCAAATAATCTGCCTTCCTGTTTTTGCCACCAAAGTGGATAACCTCACATTTATCCACATTATGGGCAGAAACATGGCAAATGCACTAATCACCCAACCTGTCCAAGTCGTACTGGAGTTTCACGACATCCTCCTCACAGCATACCCTCCCACCTAGCTTTGTGTCGTCTGCAAATTTGGAAATATTACATCCAATTCCCTCGTCTAGATCATTAATATATATCGTGAACAGCTGGGGTCCTAGGACCGATCCTTGCGGTACCCCACTAGTCACTGCCTGCCACTCGGAAAACGACCTGTTTATTCCAACTCTTTGCTTTCTGTCCACCAACCAGCTCTCTATCCAAGTCAATACCTTGCCCCCAATCCCATGTGCCTTAATTTTGCACGCTAATCTCTTGTGGGACCTTATCAAAAGCCTTCTGAAAGTCCAAATACACCACATCCACTGGTTCTCCCTTATCTATTTTACCAGTTACATCCTCAAAAAATTCCAGTAGATTAGTCAAGCATGATTTACCTTTTGTAAATCCATGTTGACTTTGTCCGATCCTGTCACTGCTTTCCAAGTGCTCTGCTATTACATCTTTTATAATGGACTTTAGCATTTTCCCCACTACCGATGTCAGGCTTACCGGTCTATAATTTCCCGCTTTTTCTCTGCCACCTTTTTTGAATAGTGGAGTAACATTAGCTACCCTCCAATCCATGGGTACTGTTCCAGAGTCTATCGAGCTCTGGAAGATGACCAGCAATGCATTTACTATTTCTAGGGCCGCTTCCTTAAGTACCCTGGGATGTAGATTATCAGGCCCTGGGGATTTATCCGCCTTCAGTCCCATCAATTTTCCTAACACCATTTCCCTACAAATACTGATTTCTTTCAGTTCCACCCTTTCATCAGACCCTATGTTCCCCGGCATCTCTGGGAGGTTATTTGTGTCCTCCTTTGTGAAGACAGAACCAAAGTATGTATTTAGTTGGTCTGCCATTTCTTTGTTCCCCATTATAAATTCCCCTGATTCTGACTGCAAGGGACCTACGCTTGACTTCACCAATCTTTTTCTCTTCACATATCTATAAAAGCTTTTACAGTCAGTTTTTATGTTCCCTGCAAGCTTACTCTCATTCTATTTTCCCTTTCTTAATTAATCCCTTTTTCCTCCTTTGTTGAATCCTAAACTGCTCCCAATCCTCAGGATTATTGCTTTTTCTGGCCAATTTATATATCCTCTCTTTGGATCTTATGCTATCCCTAATTTCCCTTGTTAGCCACGGTTGAGTCACCTTTTTTGTTTTATTTTTATGCCAAACTGGGATGAACAAATTCTGTAGCTCATCATTCGGTCTTTGAATGTTTGCCATTGCCTATCCACTGTCAACTCTTTGAGTGCCATTCCCCAATCAATCCTACCCAACTCGCTCCTCAGACCATCGTAGTTTCCTTTATTTAAATTGAGGACCCTAGTCTCTGATTCAACTACTTCATTCTCCACCTTAATGAAGAATTCGATCATATTATGATCGCTCCGACCCAAGGGGCCTCGTACAACAAGATTGCTAATTAATCCTTTCTCATTACATAATACCCAGTCTACGATGGCCTGATCTCTGGTTGGTTCCTCGACATATTGGTCCAGGAAACCATCCCGTAAACACTCCAGGAATTCCTCCTCCACAGTATTGTTACTAATTTGGTTGGCCCAATCTATATGTAGATTAAAGTCACCCATGATGACTGCTGTGCCCTTATTGCACGCTTTTAATTTCCCTTTTAATGCCATACCCAACCTCCGCCTTACTGTTTGGAGGTCTATATACCACTCCCACTAACGTTTTTTTCCCCTTAGTATTCCTCAATTCTACCCATACAGATTCCACATCATCAGAGCTAATATCCTTCATTACCATTGTGTTAATCCCTTCTTTAACCAGTAATGCTACCCCACCTCCCTTTCCTTTTTGCCTATCTTTCCTGAATATCGCATACCCCTGAATGCTGAGTTCCCAGTCTTGGCCATCCTTGAGCCACGTTTCCGTAATCCCAACCAAATCATATTCGTTTACCTCTTTGCGCAGCCAATTCATCCACCTTATTACAAATGCTCCTCGCATTAAGACACACAGCCTTCAGGCTTGTTTTTTTAAACGCTCTTAGACCTATTAGAATTATTATTTAATGTGGCCACGTTTGATTTAAACCGTTGATTTCTCTGACTGCCACTTTTGTTTTTCTCCTTCCTATCTTTTGCTTTTATCCTTGTTTCTCTTTCCTCTGTCTCCCTGCTCAGGTTCCCAACCCCCTGCCATTTTAGTTTAAACCCTCCCCCAGAGCACTAGCAAACACTCCCCCTAGGAGATCGGTTCCAGCCCTGCCCAGGTGCAAACCGTCCGGTTTGAACTGGTCCCACCTCCCCCAGAACCGGTTTCAATGTCCCAGGAACTTGAATCCCTCCCCCTGGCACCATTCCTCTAGCCACGTATTCATCTGAACGGTTTAACAGTTATGCGCAAGGTGGTAAGATCTTTAAGTGTGCAGACCTGTCCTACTGGGTTCTCTGTTAACTATTCGCCTATTTTATCTTGTAGGTAAAAACTCCAATCGTAACATCTGGAGTCAAAGTGTTGGTGCCTGGTATCCCTGGGCATAATACAAGCATGAAGTCCACGTTGATGGAATCAAGAAAGAGTGTAGCTAAGAGGAGGAAGGGGACAGCAAACGAGGTAATGTATTGACATCTTGGCTTGGTGTTCAGGGATGGGTACAGTTCTGATTCCTTTGTACCATTGCCTTTTATTCTTTATGGAACTTTAAATCTTAAAGAAGTGGAGTTAGTCTATTAAAGCATATCCTGGTGCCTAAAACCATGTGAGAAGGGATTAATTTCATGCAAATGAATTTTAGGGTAAATAGCTGGTTTAATCTGAAATTCTAAAAAATAAAAATTTAAAAAAATCCTAAATATATCCCTTCCCTCAACCAAGCTGAAGCTGCAGCAGAATCTTAACACTTCTGTAATGTCAGTTGCAGAATTTGGAACTTTAGTGGGAATGTAAATTCAAAGTGGCTTAATTCAAATTATTTAAATTAAATTTTTTGTTCATACAAAATTGTCACTTTGCTGTTGTTTACATTTTATTCAAAATATTAGATCATTAAAAAAAGTTGTGCCAAGAATGATTGAACTATCTGGAGCAGATTGTAGATTCAGTGGCTCAGAAACACTAGTATTTACAGATTCAGTGTTAACCATGAATTGCAGCTGGGTGCATGTAGAAAGAAATTTGTGACACCACGTGAGAGCGACCATTTGTGTGTCTGTTTAACTGTTTGTACTTTTTTCAGTGGAGTATTGAGGAGCGTCTATGTGCCATGGATATCGATGTGATGAAAATGAAAAGTAAACCTGGGCTTCCGCAGACTGACAGCTATGCGGTGCTTCTCGTGCAAGGGTTAGAAAGCAGGGACTCCTCTATTCTAAATGTAAGACTTTAATTGTGTGTATTGTCAGCTTTCTGTACCGACGTGGATAAGTCCCATCCAGTCTTGCCTACTGAAGGTTTTACATCGAAAGTACAGCACAGAATGGGCCATTCGCCCCAACTGGTCCACATGAGCCTCCTCCAACCCTTCATCTAACTCTAGCAGCATAATCTTTGATTCCTTTCTTCCTCGTGTTTATCTAGCTTCCCTTTAAAAGCATCTATGCTATTCACCTTAACTATTCCATGTGGTAGTGAGTTCTTAAAGAACTTTATCAGGTCACCCTCAGCCTTCTTTTCTAGATCAAAGAGCCCCAGCCTGTTCAATCTTTCCTAATGGTTCTAACCTCAGTTCTTGTATCATCCTTGTAAACCTTTTTTGCACCCCCCAGTGCCTCTGAAGGGATATTTACTAGTTCTAGCCCCTTTAGGGCTACCCCGGATCAGGCGTATTTCTCAGATGTTCACTTTCAACTAAAGTTTGAGGTAGCCGAATCCTAAAGACGTTTAATTGGGTCTAAATTAAGCTATCTCTCCCTAAAGGAAAGGAACAACCTGAGAATGTTACCATCCTCCAGATAGCACTTTTAATAAGTTTAGCTAGACTGTAACATCCCGGATATTATGAGGGTCCAGAAAACTCCCCCAGAAATGTAACTCTCCACCAGAGTGTACAGAGATTGAGTTCGCGAGTTTTTGATACAGAAGACTTCTGAGAGAATTCTAAAAAGAGAGATTTATTAAAGAACCGACATGCAATTTACAGTTTGTGAATCAGCATTAACAGTTCTAAAAAGAGAAAACATACTATCTTTTTAACAGAATCTTACTTTTAAATCTTAACTTCGCTACAGTATTACAGTTCTTAAAGGTTTCTTATACAGGATATCCACCAATATCAAATACTTTTGATCCCCAAGGGACAAAGAGTTGGAGACGACAGAGCCGCCACTGAAGCCGAGAATCGCTTTGCCCAATTAAAGCGAGTCTGATATTCCATTTGAGAGCTCAATATTTATACCCCTTTCCAGTGGTATTTCCTTTAACGTTTTCTGCTGATGCAAGTTAATTATCTCTGTTCATCTTTCTGCCGACCTCTGCAATTCTTACTGCCATATCAGCCAGAATCTTATATAAGAACACAAGAAATAGGAGCAGGAGTAGGCCAATCGGCCCCTCGAGCCTGCTCCGCCATTCAATAAGATCATGGCTGATCTGATCCTAACTGCCAATCCACTATCACAGAACCATCTCCTGAATCTAACAGAATTAGACACACGAAATAGGAGCAGGATCAGGCTACGCGGCCCCTGGGCCCGCTCCGCTACCCACAGGGCCATGACCGATCCGAACCTAGACTCATGTCCAAATTCCTGCCTGCTCCCCGTAACCCTTAATTCCCTTTTACTTCTAGGAAACTGTCTATTTCTGTTTTAAATTTATGTAATGATATAGCTTCTACAGCTTTTTGGGGCAGCATATTCCATGGACCTACCACCCTCTTAGTGAAGTAGTTCCTCCTCATCTCAGTTTTGAAAGAGCAGCCCCTTATTCTAAGACTATGCCCCCTAGTTCTAGTTTCACCCATCATCGGGAACATCCTCCCCGCATCCACCCGATCCAACCCCTTCACAATCTTATATGTTTCAATAAGATCGCCTCTCATTCTTCTGAACTCCAATGAGTAGAGTCCCAATCTACTCAACCTCTCCTCATATGTCCATCCCCTCATCCCCGGGATTAACCGAGTGAACCTTCTTTGTACTGACTCGAGAGCAAGTATGTCTTTTCTTAAGTATGACACCAAAACCGTATGCAGTATTCCAGGTGCGGTCTCACCAATACCTTGTACAACTGAAGCAATACCTCCCTATTTTTATATTCTATCCCCCTAGCAATGAAAGCCAACATTCCATTGGCCTTCTTAATCACTTGCTGCACCTGCATACTAACCTTTTGAGTTTCGTGCACCAGGACCCCCAGATCCCTTTGTACTACAGTACTTTCCAGTTTCTTGCCATTAAGATAATAACTTGCTCTACGATTTTTCCTGCCAAAGTGCATAACCTCACACTTTCCAGTATTGTATTCCATCTGCCAAATCTCTGCCCACTTACTTAGCCTGTCTATGTCCCCTTGCAGGTTTTTTATGTCCTCCTCACTCACTACTTTCCCTCCCATCTTAGTATCATCTGCAAACTTTGATATGTTACACTCGGTCCCCTCCTCCAAATCGTTAATATAGATTGTAAAGAGTTTGGGACCCAGCACTGACCCCTGCGGAACACCACTAGTTACTGATTGCCAGTCTGAGAATGAACCATTTATCCCAACTCTCTGCCTTCTGTTAAATAGTCAATCCTCTATCCATGCCAGAATATTACCCCCAATCCCGTGATTTTTTATCTTAAGCAATAATCTTTTGTGTGGCACCTTGTCAAATGCCTTCTGGAAGTCTAAATACACTACGTCCACTGGTTCCCCTTTATCCACCCTATATGTTACTTCCTCAAAGAACTCCAGCAAATTTGTCAAACATGACTTCCCCTTCATAAAACCATGCTGACTTTGTCCTATTAAAATTATGATTATCCAAATGTCCTGTTACTGTCTCCTTAATAATGGACTCCAAAATTTTACCTACCACAGATGTTAGGCTAACCGGTCTATAGTTTCCAGCCTTCGGTCTACTGCCCTTTTTAAATAAGGGTGTTACATTAGCAGTTTTCAGTCTGCCGGGACCTTTGCCGAGTCCAGGGAGTCTTGGAAAATTATTACCAATGCATCCACAATCCCTACCGCCACTTCCCTCAAGACCCTAGGATGTAAGCCATCAGGTCCAGGTGATTTATCCGCCTTGAGTCCCATTATTTTACCGAGTACCACTTCCTTAGTGATTTTGATCGTGTTTAGCTCCTCCCCCCCCCCCCCCCTTTAGCCCCCTGTTTGTCCAGTGTTGGGATATTCTTAGTGTCCTCTAATGTAAAGACTGATACAAAATATTCATTCAGTGTTTTTGCCATCTCCATATTTCCCACCATTAATTTCCCGGTCTCATCCTCTAAGGGACCAACATTTACTTTAGCCACCCTTTTTCTTTTTATATAACTATAAAAACTCTTACTATCTGTTTTTATATTTTTTGCTAATTTACTTTCATAATCTATCTTCCCTTTCTTAATCAATCTTTTTGTTATTTTTTGCTGTCTTTTAAAGTTTTCCCAATCCTCTATCCTCCCACTAGATTGGGCTACCTTATATGCCCTTGTTTTTAGTCGAATACTATCCTTAATTTCTTTACTTAGCCACGGATGGCTGTCTTTTCTTTTACACCCTTTTCTTCTCAGTGGAATATATATTTTTTGGAAGTTGTAAAATAACTCCTTAAATGTACACCACTGATCATGTATCGTCTTACCCTTTAATCTATTTTCCCAATCCACTCTACTCAATTCCGCTCTCATACCTTCATAGTCTCCTTTATTCAAGCTTAGCACGCTTGTTTGAGATCCAACCTTCTCACCCTCTAATTGAATATGGAATTCAACCATGTTATGGTCACTCATTCCAAGGGGATCCTTTACTAGGACATTTTTAATTAATCCTGTCTCGTTACACAGGACCAGATCTAAGGTTGCTTGCCCCCTGGTCGGTTCAGTTACATACTGCTCAAGAAACCCATCCCTAATACACTCAATGAACTCATCCTCAAGGCAGCCCTGCCCAATTTGATTTGTCCAATTAATATGATAGTTAAAATCCCCCATAATTATAGATGTTCCCTTATTACAAGCCTCAACTATTTCCTGATTGATACTCCGTCCAACAGAGTTGCCACTGTTCGGAGGCCTATAGACTGTGCCCACTAGTGCTTTTTTTTAATCTTGTCTCATCTCCAGGTGTGCTAGGGTCACCATATAAAAATGGTGTGAACGGCAGGTGTTCCTTTATTTTGTCATCTTTACGAGGGCAGATGTTCCTTATCTTGTGTCATCTTTACGAAGTTTAAATTAGAACACCTCATCCAGGGTGAACCATTGATTTGTTTCCAAAAGGTCAGCTTATCGGAGCCATGCACCTTCTGTTTCAATAAGGTTATTTATTCAGGGTCAACAACTGTCTTATCTCAATAGCCAGAATGCTTTCACAGCTATTTCATCGTTGGGTTTCTAAATTTCCAAACCCAGTTTGTCCTGTTTTAATAAGGCCAGAGTTCTTTCATAAGATAGTGTATTTTTCTAAATAGGTTAAATGGCTTATTCCTTCACACCTCTATCCTTTTTTTATGATACGGAGACCAGAACTGTGTACAGTACTCCTAATTGTGCTTTGTGCATGCAGTTTCGAGAACTTGATATTTCATGATCAGTTTCATCATGAGGTCCCTAAACACACTCCTGCTGCGAGTGTATACCAATGCAACAGCACCTTGGTTCTCATTAGTTTCCCAGTTGTTCCTTTGACTTTGAGAAGTAGCTCACTGGGCACAATAACTTAGAAGAACAAAATGAAAAACTAGAATGTGCTAACATTCTGTCCTGCTTACCATTAAATCTGTGATCAACATTTTTTAATGCTCTTGTTTTTTTTTAAAAAATTGCTGCAGTGTTGATAGTTATTGCTTGTCCTTAATTCAGTGATGTCTTCCAGTTTAGATACTGATTTTGTTCTATGTCACTATTATAGCAGTGCTGTCCACTTCCATACATTTTGAAGATGTTGCTATTGGGCCAGAAATTCGGGTCGGGGGCTTCCCGCGGGTGCAAGCCCCCGACCTGCACTTACCTAACGCGCTGGCCGTTGAGTTGTGGGGCCGCGTGGGATTCCGATCCTGGGCTTCCTCCAGCTGCCGGCGCGCAGTGCTTGCGTATCCCAGGGGCGCAGTTAGTTCGAAGCGTCCCCTGGGATCACGTGGGCCATGGAGAGCCAATTGTAGCAGGGAATGCCCATTCATAAATTTGACAGGAGGGCCTGTCAAATCTATGAATTAGAGATCGGCCCCAAAACATAACTAAAACTTCAAATAATTTTTTTTATCACATTTTATAATAACTATTATAAATTACATAAAATAACTATTTTAAACAATTTAAATTTTTGAAAAAGTTAATTAGTTTTTAACGGGGCTAAAAATAAATTTACCTTTAAAGTATTTTTAAAAAATAAACCTGTGGAAAAAATGTTTTAATTTTACTTAATTCACCACTTGTTAAAAGCAGGGCTCGCGACTGCTTTTTAAAAGCGTAGCTGCTGGAGACTTACCCTCCCGGAGAAACCTGCAAAAAAAAAAAAAAAACGGAAGTTCCAGGAGTTCGCGCTGCCTCTCCGGCGTACGCGTTCGGCCTGTGAACGAACCCCTTCCTTGAAGGGAATGGGAGTTCCGGCTTCCCGCGCATACGCAGTATATGCACGAAACCGGCACTTTCGTTGGCCCTACGCGCGAGTACCCAGCGCGTACTCACCCGTGGGGACCCAAAGTTCTGGCCCATTATCGTTCAAAATTCCAAAGGCGTTATGTGCCTCTGGCTTAGGCCAGGTGTTACCACTAGATGGCGCCAATACTATTTCTATAACGTGTTAACAGTCAAGTTAGTAAGGAAGACCTCAGGATCTGGGACTTAATAACAAGGAAAAGTGCTAAACCAAGTGAATCCCAAATAAGTGTGTATGATGCACAGGGTATGAAAAACAGATTAATGGAACGATCATTGATTTAAAGTAGAAAATCATAAGATACTAGATGAAATGTGACTGCAGCTGGCCAATAATCTGGGTTAGAAAACTTTCAGGAGGGGCAGGAAGGGTATGGCAGTATTAATTGGAAGGGTATGGCAGTATGGTGTAGCTACATAGTCTGGGGGAACCTGAATTGAGGGTGGGGCTCGGGTGGGAGGGCAGTAGGCACCCGTACCAAAAAATATACACTAACAAATGTTACTGTGCTCATTTTGTGGCACTGTCTCCCCGGTCAGCTGTTTCTGGATTCAAGCCCCAGTCCAGGACATATAACCGATGTTCAAACTCCAATGCAGTAATGAAGAGCGCATTTTCTGGGGTGCTCTCGTTCATTAATCCAAGGCCTTGCCTGCCTATTTTGGTGGCTTGGGTGACATTTTAGTTTACCTGGTTGTAGCTGCAGAAGTTGTGCTGGCATTCTAGCTATTCTGTCAACCAAAACGTCATTGGCTATGGATCAGCTGGCACAGACATGTCATTGCCAACTGGTTGCATAAACTGTTCGAAAGCCCACAACATCAAGTCGACGGCTGCATTCTGATCTTGTTAAACTTGAATTGTTTTGTGAAATTTGAGATGGCATAAGGTGCTGACAGCTGAAAATGTTGACAATTTTAACATGGCTTTTTCTTTAACTGTCCCCCTCCAGAAAGTACTCCAGACAAAGAAGGATTCCTTGATAAAGACCACCATTGCCAAGTTACCTATTCCTGCAGTAGTTCCACTGCTTCAAGAGGTAAGGTTTCTGTAGTAAAACTAAACTTTAGAAAAATGCATCCACAGGCAACAACAACGACTTGTATTTGTATAGCGTCTTTAATGTAGTAAAACATCCCAAGGCACTTCACAGGAGCGTAATTAGACAAAATTTGATACCGAGCCCCACAAATATTAGGACAGGTGACCAAAAGCTTGGTCAAAGCAGTAGGTTTTAGAAGTACTATTGCTTGACAACTCATGGCAACATCAAGCCTTCCACAGCCAATGAGGTCAGAGGGGGTGAAGCTTTAAAGCTCCTGGGTAGTAACTCTTGAATGAAATGTTGATGACTTCCATTTGTATGCTCTTAAGTTCCAGATCATATTGACTTTTCTGTGGAGTCCCGGGGTGGGTCAACTCATCATTTGTTTATGACCACCAGCTGACTTAACGTGCAGGGGAAGTTTCCCGGGTTCTGTTTGATTCAATTGATCCAGACGGCGGTGCTTCAAGTTTTGTTTCATTGCAAATACAGGAAACTCTTTGGTATCCGGCACCGATGGGACCGGCATGTTGCCGGTTGATCAAAAATTCCGGATGACGGAGAGGGTTATCTACCGAGGCTATTTTTAACAAAGAAAAATACAAAAATCAAGAAGTGTGCAGTATACAGTAATTGGGTACTCACCTACAGAATGTTGTGTTAAATGGATGGTGGAAGATGCTTGATTAAGTACGGTACTGCCAGTTGAGGGTAATGCAATGCAATGACTACCAGCAGCGTGGAAGACACAGTACCCCTGTAAAATGGCGGATCAGAAGAGACTACCGCAGCGCGGGAGAGTCAGACTCCTTTTTTACAGGGGTTTTGAGGTGTTCCGACTTACGACAGCGCCAAGAAGCCGAGTAGTGGCAGTTTGGAGAACTACCCCCACTGACTAACTCGGCCACCGCGGGAGACTCGGACTCGGCAACATTGCCGGTTATTGAGGTGTTGTTTTCGGAGTGAGAATTTTGCCGGTTAATAGAGAATTCTGGATATTTAGGTGCCGTTTAAGCGAGAGTTTCCTTAATAGTTTCTGTAGCAAATTTGATTGATGGCCAGTCAGTTTGACCGTGTCAGTAACAAACAGGGCTTTGCCGTGTTGATGCTGCAATGCCATCACCATAGTAGTTTATTTTATTGTTGAATTTTACTGCAAAATTGGGTTCCAACGAATAGGGAAAAGTTTGAAATTCTATTGTATATGGATTCTAGAATCTGTATACAGATAAATAACTTGAAATTTCATTAGCCTCTCTTTCTCCCCTTTTTAATTCCATCACTCCCAACAATTTGTATTTTGCCTCCTTTCAGTTGAAAGGGAAGGTAAATGGGATATCAAATTCTTGGCAGCTTTTGTGCCAGTAAAACTGGTTGGCTGTTCAATGGGCGACAGACTTGCTCAGGATACCCCTAACTATCCAGGCTGAGGATTGATTAAACCCAGGCCTTGACTCCGTGTGGGAGTTTATGGCATTAGAAAGGCTGTTTCTGGTTGCCCAGACTGGTTGATTTATTTTCCTTTCCCTCCCTTTTGAGCGTCACCCCCACATCTGCACAGCTAAGGCCTACAAGTTGAATTTGGGAGTTAGTGAGCACAAGTCCACCTTTCATCATGCGGTGTCACACGCCATGTTGCTCCAGTATGGCACCCAACCCTTCTCCTGTGGAGCTGTTCTGGATATCATGTGCTGTTTGGTAGCTTGCTTTCTTAAAGTATTTTTTTCTTTTTTTCCTCTCCAGCTCACAAAGAGATTACAAGGTCATCCCTACAGGTGAGGTTTTAATTTTGCAGCAATTTCTTTCCAATTACTGCAATGTGAAATCTGACGGTCTTTTTTAACATGATCCTTTTAACTGATTCTTTTTCCCCTCTGTATCACACCATAAGCTTGTTAATCAAATGCTGAATTCTGCTCTCCTGGCTTAGAAGTGTCCAAACTGCCACCCATGGTCCACACACGGGCCCTGACAATCTGGCTGATGAAGACCAGACAGCTCGGTTCCATTTTGTGCTTATGGCTCTTGACCTATTGGTTTAACCTATTTGAATTTCTTATGCCTGGAGAATTGGAAAAGGCTGTTGACGCTATTGCCTCATTGGTTATTTCCTACATCGGAGCACCAAGATCTGTTGGCATCAGGAGCATAAGATATACGCAGATTAATGGGAACTTTATAGGTGACCTCCGTTCTAATTACCTATACCACAAAGACAGAAGGCTTGGATATCCTTGACTAATCAAGGCACCGCCTGATCTATAACTGAGACGGAGGACAGGAAAGACCCTGCCTCGACCCCTGCTTTGTGTAGAGTTAACTGATCTTGGTCAGGGGCTCTGTTGTGATTGCTATTCAGTGAGCTGTGCTGTAAAGTACATCAGATCAGGGCAGAACTCTCAGGCTCTGATTCCTCGGTGATCTAATGGCTGCCACAGTCCACACATTGACACACAATGGCTATGGAGGAGGTGTCAAAGGGGCTGCATGCGGGAACCATAGTCTAATCTGAGTTGATCCTTAAGGGGAGGAATTGCTATAATTCTTTTAAGATCAGGGTGCAGTGCTAACATTAGGGTAGAATCTCTTTGCTATTGGGTGGCTCCACTGAGCAGTTTCTATTTCCTACATAACTGGGGAGCTGTCTAAAAAGTTCTGCTCCAGTCTTTCCTGTAGTTTACAGGAAACTTTCGATTTACCGGCACCTAAATAACCGGAAATCTCGGTTAACCGGCAAAATTCAGGAGTAGGTTCAGGTAAGTTTTAGTTCATATTGTACTTGCCTTCCTCGATCTGTTGCTGTGCAAGGATGTGGCTGCAGCTGTTGCTAAGCTACAGAGATGCTTGGAACTTGTGGCCATTGTTCTGCACTTGTTGCTAAGCAACAGGGTTTGTTGCTTTATACGGAGCTCTTAGCTCTCCGTATCTTTTACTATAGCTTTCGGTTATCCGGAATTTTTGATGAACTGGCACCCCGTCGGTGCCGGATTTAAAAAAAAGTTTCCTGTAATTGTAGCAAAGGTCTAGAGATTTTGAGACCAGTGTTCCTCAAGGCTATGCAAATGGATCTTGCAATGGTTCCATTAGTCATAAGTTATAAATTTTGTGTACATTTGGCAAGTGTTTAATGGCTTTGTCTATCCTTTTCCTGGTAGTGCTGTGGTAATGGTCAAGTGGCTCAAGGCAGTCTTCATCCTACATGCCTCCTATTTGTCTACAGTAAGTAATACTGTTTGGTTTACTCAGTCTCAGAAAGACGTGTTGAATATTAGCTTTGGTAGTCTACTTAGAATCTTCAAACTCACTAATAAGGTGTAGGAAATCTTGATTAGCTTATGGCCTATTAAAGGTGGTGGGGAGGAGAAGCCAATAAGGTTGCATCTGTTGACAGACCTGAAGCACAGTACTGTAGCTTTCTGGTTCTTTATTAAGATGCAAGATCAATTTCCTCGCGCTTTCTGCCTGCCTGCTCTCAGTGGCAGTTTTGATTGAAGAGGGGAAAACATGCATAAGCTTGTATCATAAAGGCGTTTATGGGTTGTATCTTTAAATACATAACTCTCTCTCGTTGACCCTCACAGGAAGTGTGTGCTGCCATTTAAATCCTCTTGGCTGTTGTAGTTGTGTATGTTGGGATAAGATTTTGGGTGAGGCTTTAGGTTTTCTGATTCTGGTAAAGGAGTGAGACTTGGAGCTGAGTTATATAAGGTTTGAATGTGTAATTAGAATTTTTTTATGAGAGAGAATCTTGGGACGGTGGCACTGTAGAAATTGTGGGATTGCTGTCTGGTTTAACGATCTTCAGGATTTACCGTTCAGGTATTTGTTGTAAATAATTAAGTACTGTGTATGTTTAAGAAATTGGAATTTCACAAATTAGTGTGGTTTTAAACTATAGCTTGCACTATAGATGTCTGGCTGCTGCTTAGCTTGTACTAAAATGGTTGATTTCACCCCCTGCAGCTGCCTGATCTTGTACCAAAGTTAGGAGCCCTGTACCAGCTGATGGAGAGCAGGGTAAAAACTCTGCAGAAGCTCTCTCGCCTTCACGGCAAGCTTTACCTTCTAGTTTCACAGGTAAGGAGTCTCTGTCTGCTGTTGGGGACAGTTACTGAGTACTAGATGTGCAGGGGAGGAGAAAACAAATTTCAACTATTGCATGCATTTCACAACAGCCTGTGGTTCCGGAGAGCCCCTCAACGTACATTTCCCTAACGGTTTTACCTGTTTCACCAAACACCACTCTATTTCTGAGGTGCAGGTGATGGGCTTTGGCCTCAGATTTTCCACTTGGTGCCTCCATAGTTGCAGTTGGGGATACTCTCTAGCTAATGACACCAGTGGGAGCCTGTGTTGCTGCAATTCTGGTGTAACATGCTGCCCTGTCGAGGAGCTAAATGTATCTGGAGCCACTCTTGTGAATATTAGAAACCATATTTGCTGCTGTGCTTAATTATAGTCTGATGGGGTTGCCCGTTCTTAATCGAGCCTAGATTTCGAATGTGTTCTTTGTTCATCACGCATATTTTGATGTAAACGTAACATTTGGTGGAAGTTGCCAAAGTTTGCCTGTGTGATAAGTTTCACATACACTCAACAGCTGTGTTGTTGCTGATTTGACGTCCCTTAGGTTGCAGCATCAGAAAAAGCGCAAGATGTAAGCAGTGTGAACCAAACGGCAAAACTAGTTTACGAGGAAGGTAAGAGCTAATCACTGTGTATGAAAGTTGTGTGTTTTCCATGGTCCTGTCTATCTTGTAGATGAACTGCAAATAACAAGATGATGTGCAGTGCTTCAACAACAGATTGAACTTATATACCACTTTTAATGTATAGAAGAGTTCTGATGCGTATTGGAGGTCTAATCAAAACAAATGAACACCAAGCCAAAAGGTGATACTAGGAGTGATGGCCAAAAGCTTGGTTTTATGGAGGGCCGAGATGACTGAAGGTATGGCTTCCAGTGGTGGGTTGAAGGAGAAATGCAGCAGAGGCCAGGAACCGGGATTTCAGGAATGAGGTTGTATGGCTGAAAGAGGGTGCAGAGATAAGGAGGGGCAAGGCCATGTTGGGATTTGAACACAAGGATGAGGGTTTTAAATTAGGTTTTGGGGGACCGGTAGTCGATATATAGCAAGGCAGGAGTGTAGGGAAGGGGGACTTGGTGTGGGGTAGGATATGGGCGGCTGAGTTCGGGACGAGCTGAAGTTAACGGAAGGTGGATAATGGGAGGCCGGCCAGGAGAGCGTTGGAATAGGCGTATTTGGTGGTGACAAACTCGTGGGTGAGTTTGAGCAGTAGATGAGCTGAAGTAGGGGTAGAGGTACACAATTTTAAGTAGGGGCAAGTCTTTGTTATGCAGGGAATACGACGTTGGAAGCTCGGCTCAGGATTGAGTAGGAAGCTAAATTTGCCAAGTCTGGTTCAGACTGGGTCAGTGACCAGGGAGGAGGATGCAATTGGTGGCACGGGGACAGAGTTTGTGGTATGAGGCAGCATGTAGATGAGGATAGATCCTTGAGACTCCAGAGGTAACAGGAAGAGAAGCTATTGCTGGAGATGCTCTGGTTGCAAGCAGATAGGCAAGAATATAAGAAATAGGAGTAGGCCATACGGCCCCTTGAGCCTGCTCTGCCATTCAATAAGAGCATGGCTGATGATTGATCTCAACACCACTTACCCGCCCGCTCTCCATATCCCTTGATATCTCTCTCGGCCTTGAATATACTCAAAGACTCCGCATCCACAGCCCTCTGGGGTAGAGAATTCCTAAGATTCACAGCCCTTTGAGTGAAGGAATTCCTCCTCATCTCGGTCTTCAATGGCATACTCCTTATCCTGAGAATGTACCCCCTAGTTCTAGACACTCCAGCCAGGGGAAACAGCCTCTCAGCACCTACCCTGTCAATCCCCTTCAGAACCTTGTATGTTTCAATTAGATCACCTCATTCTTCTAAACTCCAGAGAGTATAGGCCCATTCTACACAATTTCTCATCCCAGGAATCAATCAGTGAACCTTCGCTGCACCGCCTCTAAGGCACGTATGTCCTTCCTTAGATAAGGAGACCAAAATTGTGCACAGTACTCCAGGTGTGGTCTCACCAAGGCCCTGTACAATTGTAGCAAGACTTCCTTACTCTTATACTCCAACCCCCTTGCAGTAAAGGCCAACATGCCATTTGCATTCCTTATTGCTTGCTGTACCTGCATGCTAGCTTTCTGTTTCTTGCACGAGGGCACCCAAATCTCTCTGAACACCATTTAAGTTTCTCACCATTTAAAAAATATTCTGTTTTTCTATCCTTCCTACCAAAGTGAATAACCTCACATTTCCCTACATTATATTCCATCTGGCACCTTACTGCCCACTCGCTTAGTCTATCTATATCCCTTTGCAGACTATTTGTGTTCTCCTCACAGCTTACTGTCCCACCTAGCTTTGTATCGTCAGCAAACTTGGATACATTACACTCGGTCCGTTCATCTAGATCAATAATATAGATTGTAAATAGCTGAGGCCCCAGCACTGATCCTTGCGGCACCCCACTAGTTACAGCCTACCAACCTGAAAAAGACCCGTTTATCCCTACTCTGTTTTCTATCCGTTAACCAATCCTCTAGCCGAGCCACTATATTACCCCCAACCCCATGAACCATTATCTTGCATAATAATCTTTTATGTGGCACCTTATTGAATGCCTTTTGGAAATCCAAATATACTACATCCACCGATTTTCCCTTTAATCTACCCTGCTAGTTACATCCTCAAAAAACTCCAATAAATTTGTCAAACGGGATTTCCCTTTCATAAAACCATGTTGATTCTGCCTAATCATGTTATTTTCTAAGTGCCCTGATACCACTTCCTTAACAATGGATTCCAGCAATTTTCTGACGGCTGATGTCAGGCTAACTGGTCTGTAGTTCCCCTTTTTCTCTCTCCCTCCTTTCTTGAACAGCGGTGTTACATTTTCAACCTTCCAATCTGCTGGGACCATTCTAGAATCTAGGGAATTTTGGAAGATCAAAACCAATGCATCCACTATCTCTTCAGCCACCTCTTTTAGGACCCTAGGATGTAGGCCATCGGGTCCAGGAGTTTTGTTGACTTTTTAGTCCCATTAGTTTCTCTAGTACTTTTTCTCTACTTATGTTAATTACGTTAAGTTCCTCACCCTCATTAGACCCTTGGTTCCCCACCATTTTTGGTATGCTTTTTGTGTCTTCTGTGAAGACAGATATGAAATATTTGTTTAACATTTCTGCCATTTCCTTATTCCCCATAATTTCTGCTGTCTCAGCCTCTAAGGGACCAATGTTTACTTTTGCTACTCTCTTCCTTTTTTACATACTTGTAGAAGCTCTTGCAATCGTGTTTTTATATTTCTTGCTAGTTTTCTCTCATTCTATTTTTCCCCTTTTTATCAATTTTTTGGTCATCCTTTGGTTTCTGAAACTCTCCCAATCCTCAGGCTTACTACTATTTTTCGTAACATTATAAGCTTCTTTCAATCTAATGCTGTCTTTAACTTCTTTAGTTAGTCACGGATGGATCACTTTTCCCGTGGAGTTTTTGTTTCTCGAATAAATGTATTTTTATTGAGAATTATGAAATATTTCTTTTCAACCTACGGAAAAATGTTGAGGATAATTGGGGTGATAGGTAAGAGTTCTGTTATTTAGATTCTAGGATTAGTAGTGAGTTTTATTGGAATGAGTGGAAAAGACCGAAAAAGAGCATAGTGTGCATCTATTGACAGGCCTAAAGTTCAACACTAACTTTTTGGGTTTATTCACTGAGATGCAAGATCAAGTTTCTTTGCGCTTTCTGCCTGCTCTGCTCGTGGCAGCTCAGATTGAATAGAAGAATACACGCTCTATGCTCTAACAGTAACACTGTATAGTGAGGAGTGCACTTTCATGACAGTTAAGTTGGAGATGTTTATCTGTACAAACTGCCTCACCATATTTGTTATGTAACTAACTGAAGGCCTTTTGGTAAATGTGTATCTCAAAATGAGAACTGTCCACCATTTTAATCTTGAAATATGAACAAAAGAATTGTTTAAGTGAAATAACTTCTCCTTGTCACCTCTTTCCCTTTAAAAGACTCTTTTTAAATACACATCTCTGTGCTTCCGGCTAAAACACCATCCACCCCCCCCCCCCCCCCCCCCAAACCGACTCTTCATGCCTGCTGCTCAGTGTCTTCCTTGCACTCCCATGACATTCTTGTACTACGTAAGGAGGCGCTGTAAAAATGCAAGTTGTATTGCGGTTCTCTGGTATTAACTGCAATTATTTTACTTCTATCCCTTCTAGAATCATCGGAAGATGAAAACTCTGAAGACGAGCTGATGGCAGATCAGGAATCTGATGTAAGTGTAGCAAAGCAGTCCTGGGTCGTTGAAGCCCAAATCTGGTCTTCCACGGAATTCTCCTTTTTAATGTCATAGGTCAATTTGACTTGAAAATGGGGAACAAGTTTAGTGTTATTTAAGATTTCCTACTTAATCATCAAGATTAGCCATGACTCAACTGTGGCGGTTTTTGCCTGATTCTGTCTGTTTTCAGAGCTCCCCACTAGAAGTTATCAGTAGGTCAGAATTAGAGATTATTGTCTATCTTCCTTGACTGGTTAGGCACTCGGCTCGTTTATATTCACACATACGAAGGTTGAGTGGGTGTGGGCAGGAGGAAAGGGCACTCTTAAAGTCTGAGGGAGAGACCAGCAGTTGAAATTATTCTTTGAAGTAGGAAGACTCTGTTGAATTTTATTTAAAAGGTTCCTGCTTCATTAGGATGGGTGTAGTCTTTGGATTTTTTGGAGATGATTGGGGGGGGGGTGGAGATTGAGCAAAATATGTAAGTTTGCATCTACCATAATATGATTGAATTTTATGTTAAGTTTGAGAGTGGTGTAGTTCAATCTAAACAGGAAACTACAAGGCTATGAGGGACAAGTTGGCCATGGTAGATTGGGAGACTACACTAAAAGGTATGAAGGTGGACATACAATGGCTAACATTCAAGGAAATAATGCATAATTTGCAACAAACATATGCTCTAGGGCATAAAAACCCGAAAGGAAAAGTGATCCAACCATGGCTAACAGAAGAAATTAAAGCTAGTATTATGTCAAAGGAGGAAGCTTATAAAGTTGCCAGAAAAAGCAGTCAGCCTGAGAATTAGGATTTTTTAGAAATCAGCAAAGGGGGACCAAGAAATTGATAAAGAAAGGGAAAATGGAATATGAGCACAAACTAGCAAAAAATATAAAAACGGATTGTAAAAGCTTCTATAGGTATGTGAAAAGGAAAAGACTGGCAAAGGTAAATGTAGGTCCTTTACAGTCAGACAGGAGAATTTATAATGGGGAATGAGGAAATGGCAGAGAAATTAAATAAATACTTTGTTTCTATCTTCACGGAGGAAAACACAAAAAAACTCCCAGAAATACGAGAAAACCAAGGGCGTGGCGAGAATGAGGAATTAAAGAAATTATTAGTTAAAAAAAAACAGTACTAGTGCGGTGTTGGGAAACACTGTGTATATAGATAAACCTGTATAATCCCCTTTTAACTGCTGTATTCCCCTCCCCCCGCAAGACAGTTGCAAGCTGAGAGGAATAAGGCATGTTCAGACTTGCCTGCTGCTGAGAGAAGGAAAACCAATCAGGTTCCAGCAGGTGACCAATCCGTGAGTCATCACAGGCTCGCGGGCTTTACGAATTCAGTACTGTATTGTGAGAGTTGGAGTAAAGACCTATTTCTTGTAGCTCGTTGTGTTGCCTATTTCTTTACGCGGGAGACTGTAGTCTCCCACATTGGTGACCCCGAATGTCGGCGGCCGAAGCCCCCGACTCACGTAGCCCTACAGAGGCCAGCATCGACCCGACGGCAGCCAGCAGCAGCCCGATGTCGGCCGGCGCCGCGTCCTTGAAGCTCCCCACCTTCTGGGAACACCAAGCACCAGCTTGGTTCGCGCACACGGAGGCCCAGTTCACCCTTCGCAGGGTTCAAGACGATGAAGAAAGGTACCTCCACGTAGTCTCAGCACTAGCAAGCTCCACCGCCGCTGAAGTTCTCAACCTGCTGGGGAACCCACCACAGGCGGCACGGTGGCATAGTGGTTAGCACTGTTGCCTCACAGCGCCAGGGACCCGGGTTCGAATCCGGCCTCGGGTGACTGTCTGTGTGGAGTTTGCACATTCTCCCCGTGTTTGCGTGGGTTTTCTCCGGGTGCTCCGGTTTCCTCCCACAGTCCAAAGATGTGCGGGTTAGGTTGATTGGCTATGATAAAAATTGACCCTTAGTATTAGGGGGATTAAATACGTGGGGTTACGGGGATCGGGTGGGATATGTGTCGGTGCAGGCTCGATGGGCCGAAATGGCCTCTATCTGTACTGTGAGGTTTCTGTGATTCTGTGAGACCGGCAAGTACTCAACCATTAAGGGCCGCTTGCTGCAGGCTTACAGCCTGTCCGGGGAGGAGAGGGCCCGTAGGCTTCTTTCACTACCAGGCCTCGGCGACTCTACCCCGACCCAGTTGATGAGCCGGATGCTTGCGCTCCTGGGCTCTGAACCGCAGTGCTTCTTGTTTCGGGCCCTTTTCCTCAGCCTGCTTCCTCAGCAGGTAGGCAGCCGCCGCGGACAAAGTCTTCGCCGTCGCCCAACTCGGCTGTACAGCCGCGAGGCTCCCCGACACCACCGAGCGCGCGCCGCCACGCCAGGCCGCAGAACTATGCTACTACCGCGCGCGTTTCGGCCACAAGGCCCAACGCTGCAGAGCACCCTGCTCTTTCGATCAAACCACGATGGCCGCCCGGCCCAACGCGCAAGCCCCGCGCCGCCGTCTAGGCCCGCTCGACCGCACCCCCACCGCCACGATGGCCATCGGCACCACAGGTAAACTGCTGTACATAACCGACTCCCTTTCAGGGCGCAGATTCCTTTGCGACACCGGAGCCTAATGCAGCATAATTCCTGCCTTCCAGCTCGACATCCAGGCAGGCTGCAGCGGCCCACCCCTCGTGGCGGCAAATGGCGCAGCCATCGCTACTTTTGGAAAGCGACTGGCCGAGGTTTGTTTCAACGGCCAGCGATTTACGTGGGATTTCGTGACGGCCTCGGTGGCACATCCCTTGCTGGGCGCCGATTTTCTTTGCGCCCATGGACTCCTGGTCGACGTCCGCGACAGGCGCCTGATCAACGCAGCAACTTTCGCTTCACTGGCCTGCCAGCAGAGCAACAGCCCGGCCCTCGTCGGGTCCTGCTCTGCCCCAGCGGATGACGACTACGCCCGCCTACTCGCAGATTTCCCGAGGCTCACACAACCGACCTCCTCAGCCGCGGCAGCCAAGCATGGTGTCGAGCACCACATCGCCACTACGGGACCACCAGTGTTCGCCCGAGCCAGACGCCTGGACCCAGCCAAGATGGCGGTGGCCAAGGAAGAATTCGCCACGATGGAGAAACTGGGCATCATCCGCCGCTCGAACAGCCCCTGGTCGTCCCCCCTCCACATTGTGCCCAAGCCGGGCGGTGGCTGGCGCCTCTGCAGCGACTACAGACGGCTCAACGACGCCACCACGCCCGATAGATACCCCATTCCGCACATCCAAGACTTCTCGGCACACCTAGCAGGAAAGTCCGTCTTTTCCAAGGTCGACCTGATTCGCGGCTACCATCAGGTCCCCGTCCACCACGCAGACGCCCAGAAGACGGCGGTCATCACCCCCTTCGGACTGTTCAAGTTCCTGCGCATGCCCTTTGGGCTCAAGAACGCCGCACAGGCCTTCCAACGGCTCATGGATTCCGTCCTACGGGACCTGAGCTTCTTGTTCGTCTATCTGGACGATATCCTCGTGGCCAGCACCAGCAAGGCCGAGCACATCGCGCATTTGCGCTCTTTTCCAGCGCCTCAGCCAACACGGGCTAATCGTCAACCCGGCCAAATGCCAGTTCGGAGCAGCCCAAATTGACTTTCTCGGCCACAGAATCTCGCCAAGGGGAGCCATTCCCCTACCTTCCAAGGTGCAGGCGGTGGCGGACTTTCCCCAGCCCACCTCGGTCAAGGCGCTGCAGGAATTTTTGGGGATGGTCAATTTCTATCACCATTTCGTGCCCAAGGCCGCCTCACTCATGCGCCCCCTCTACGAAGCCACCAGGGGCAAAACGGGCAAAGAGCAACTCACCTGGTCCAGCGAGATGGCGACAGCCTTCCACCAGACCAAAAGCGCCTTGGCCAACGCCACACTACTGGCCCACCCCATCCCGGGCGCCAAGACCGCCCTCACCACGGACGCCTCTGATTACGCCGTCGGCGCTGTCCAGCAACAGTGGGTCGAAGGCGCGTGGCAGCCACTGGCATTTTTCAGCCGACAGCTGCGCAAGAACGAGCAGGCCTACAGCACGTTCGACGGAGAGCTCCTGTTCCTGGCAATCCGGCACTTCCGTTTCCTCCTGGAAGGCCGGCCGTTCACCGCATTCGTGGCCCACAAGCCGCTCACTTTCGCCATGGCCAAAGTAACCGAACCCTGGTCCGCGCGCCAACTCAACTTCATCTCGGAGTTCACCACGGACATCCGCCACGTCGCCGGCAAGGACAATTTGGTGGCCGACTGCCTCTCAAGACCCTCGCTCCACGCAGTGCACCTGGGCGTCGACAGCATGGCGAGAGACCAGGCCGCCGACGTGGAGATCCAGGCCCTCAGGACGTCAACTACCAGCCTCACCCTGGCCGACATCCACTTCCACGCAGCCGGCACAACCCTCCTGTGCGAAGTCTCAGTCCCCTCGCCTAGGCCGGTCGTCCCATCCGCCTGGCGCAAGCGAGTTTTCGACATCATCCATGGCCTCTCTCATCCAGGGATGCGTGCGTCTCAGAAACTCATGTTCGCCAAGTTTGTCTGGCCTGGACTCCACAAGGATGAGAGAGACTGGACCAACACATGCGTGGCGTGTCAGCGCGCTAAGGTCCAGCAGCACACCAAGGCGCCATTGGAGTGTTTCCCGGTGCCCGAGAGGCGTTTCGACCACGTCCACGTCGATCTGGTAGGCCCCTTGCCGTCGTCGCACGGTTTCACACACCTCACGATCGTCGACCGCACCACCAGATGGCATGAGGCGGTTCCCCTCGCCTCCACCACCGCGACCGACGTCGCGCGAGCATTCGTCTCGACCTGGGTGGCCCGGTTTGGCGTGCCGACCGACATATATCCTCGGACAGAGGCCCCCAGTTCACCTCCCACTTGTGGAATGCCATCACCGCCGGCCTCGGCACCAAGTTGCACAGGACAACAGCCTACCACCTGCAGGCCAACGGGCTTTGCGAGCGCTTTCATCGTTCCTTGAAAGCCTCCCTCCGCGCCAGCCTGGCCGACACCAGCTGGATCGACAAACTACCCTGGGTCCTCCTGGGATTGCGCACTGCGCCCAAAGAGGACCTCCGCGGCCAAGATGGTCTACGGCCAACTGCTCAGAGTACCAGGCGACTTCCTCCCCCTGACAACGGAGCCGTGGTTGGTCGCCAGACAGCTTTCCCTGCACCAGGACGCGGCCCAGCAATTCCGTCCAGTGCCCACTTCGCAACACGGCCCGCACCCGTCCTACGTGCCTCGGGACTTACGACATGCGGAGTTCGTCTTCGTGCGCAGAGGCCCGCTGCAGGCACCATACACCGGCCCCTTCTCCGTATTGGAGACGGGGGACAAAGCTTTTCTTATCGACGTCAGCGGGAAGCCGGACCTTATTTCAGTAGACCGCCTCAAACCGGCACACCTGGACCTCGGCTTCCCGTTTCGTCCGGCTCTTCACCCACGGCGGGGCAGACCTCCCGCGTTGGCGGCGGCCCCACAAGACCAAGACACGCCAAAACCTTACTTCCCGGCCGCCGCCCCACCTTCGCCGGCAACCCGTCCAGCCAGCCCACCGGCAGACCAGCCGACGAACCAACCGGCCGACCTCCCAGACAGCCCTCCTCACACGCCAGATGGCTATTACAGCCGCTACGGCCGTTTGGTCAAACCTCCGCAGAGACTGACTTTTACAGTTAACGAGGATTTGGGGGGGCGTATGTGGAGTTGCCACATTGGGGAAACACTGGGTATGTAGATAAACCTGTATAATCCCCTTTTAACTGCTGTATTCCCCTCCCCCCGCAAGACAGTTGCAAGCTGAGAGGAATAAGGCATGTTCAGACTTGCCTGCTGCTGAGAGAAGGAAAACCAATCAGGTTCCAGCAGGTGACCAATCCGTGAGTCATCACAGGCTCGCGGGCTTTACGAATTCAGTACTGTATTGTGAGAGTTGGAGTAAAGACCTATTTCTTGTAGCTCGCTGTGTTGCCTATTTCTTTACGCGGGAGACTAGTCTCCCACACTAGCAAAATTAATGGGACTAAAAGTCGATAAATCCCAAGGACCGGGTGACCTACATCCTAGGATTTTGAAAGAGGTGGCCATTGGGATAGTGGATGCACTGGTTGTCATCTTCCAAAATTCTATAGAATCTGGAGTGGTTTCTGCAGATTGGAGGATAGCAAATGTAACCCCGCTATTTAAGAAAGGAGGGAGAGAGAAAACGGTGAACTACAGACCTGTTAGCCTCACATCAGTAGTTGGGAAAATGCTGGAATCTATTATAAAGGATGCAATAACTGGGCACTTAGAAACTAATAGTAAGATTGGGCAGAGTCAACATGGATTTATGAAAGGGAAGTCTTGTTTGACAAACCTATTGGAGTTCTTTGAGGATGTAACTAGTGGAGTAGACAAAGGGGAACCGGTAGATGTGGTGTGTTTGGATTTTCAGAAGGCCATTGATAAGGTCCCACACAAGAGGTTGGTGAACAAAATTAGAGCACATGGAATTGGGGGGTAATATACTAGCATGGGTTGAGAATTGGTTAATGGACAGAAAGCAAAGAGTAGGGATAAACGGGCCTTTTTCAGGATGGCAGGCTGTGACTAATGGGGTACCGCAAGGATCGGTGCTTGGGCCCCAGCTATTCACAATCTATATCAATGATTTGGATGAGGGGACCAAATGTAACATTTCCAAATTTGCTGATGACACAAAGCTTAGGTGGCAGTGTCAGTTGCGAAGAGGATGTGAAGAGGCTTCAAGGGAATCTCGACAGGCTCAGTGAGTGGGCGAGAACATGGCAGATGGAATATAATGTGGATAAATGTGAAGTTACCCACTTTGGTAGAAAAAACAGAAAGGCAGAGTATTTCCTAAATGGTGAAAGATTGGGGAATGCAAATGCTCAAAGGAACCTGGGTGTCCTTGTACATGAGTCACAAAGTGAATGTGCAGGTGCAGCAAGCCATTAGGAAGGCAAATGGTATGCTGGCCTTCATTACAAGAGGATTTGAGCACAGGAGTAAAGAAGTCTCACTCCAATTATATAGGGCCTTGGTGAGCCCACACCTGGAGTACTGTGTACAATTTTGGTCTCCTTACCTAAGGAAGGATATACTTGCCATAGAGGGAGTGCAACGAAGGTTCACGAGATTGATTCCTGGGATGGTGGGACTGTCGTATGAGAAGAGATTGAGTAAACTAGGCCTGTATTCTCTTGAATTCAGAAGAATGAGAGGGGATCTTATTGAAGCATTCAAAATTATTACAGGGCTTGATAGGGTGGATGCTGGGAGAATGTTTCCCTTGGCAGGGGAGTCTAGAACCAGGGCCACAGCTTCAGGATAAAGGGTAGGCCATTCAGGACTGAGATGAGAAGAAATTTCTTCGCACAGAGGGTGTTGAATCTTTGGAAACCGCAGAGGGCTGTGGAGGCTCAGTCATTGGGTATATGCAAAACGGAAGTCGATAGATTTCTGACTAGGAAGGGCATCAAGGGATATGGCGCTAGGGCCGGTGAATGGAATTGAGGCAGAAGATCAACCATGATCTCATTGAATGGTGGAGCAGGCTCGAAGGGCCGAATGGCCTGCTCCTATTTATGTTCTTATTGACGGACCTGAAGCACAGCACTGTGGCTTTCTAGATTCTTTTCCAGTTAGATGCAAGATTAAATTCCTTGCGCTTTCTGTTAGCTCTCCTAGTAGCAACTCAGATTGAATAGAGGAATACATAACAACCGAGTGAGGTGAATAATGCAGAGGGAACCTGGCAAGTACATGTATCAATCTGTGTGATCACTGCCACTTGCTTATCAGGTGCAATGCTGCTTACTTTTGGTTCTGTTGCCCATGTCTCAAAACCAGTAGCCTGCCCTGTGTCCCACAGCTAGAGATGAGCAAAGGGGTATTCTGCGCAAGTTTGGTTAAGCAGATTTCCCCGTGCTCATCTGCTCAGTTAAATTCTGAAGTGGCCATTTACGGGGCTCTAAACTAAGATGCACGTCCAGGGCCAATGGTTTATTTTCCGTAAGTGGTTCACTGAGCACACAAGTCATTTGCTCAGGCCTACATCTGCCGCAGCGCCTGTGATTTGCACTTTTTGTGATCCATTTATGCAATTCATACAAAGCCAGCCTGTGTTAAGAACGGTTTGATATTTTTAGTCTGTCGCAGTTTTCTGGTGCATTAAATATACTGAAGTGCAACGCAAAATGATGACTCGGCCGAACACCTTGAGTCAGGGTTTGAGCTGAAGTTTGGTGGGCGAGGTGCACCGAAGGCCTTGGCGTAAAATAGGCTGGTACTAATTTGTAGACATATTTTCTGTTAACTCTTGATTTTAAAAACATCCTTTCGTCAGCATTCAGTGCACTTTAGACATTCAGAAGCCGCGAACCTTTAAGCCTGGACTTTTTATTTTCTGGTGTGATTACAGTTCACATTAAAGCATATTCTGAAGCTGTGACTCAGTAAGAAGAATTCTAGGAACTAATTCAGTCAGACTTTCCACCATCTGTGTACCCCATCCAGCACCTTTTCAAAATGTAAAAGTACATCAGAATTAATGGTTTTATGTGAAAATCAATGTGTACTTTCATTTTCTTCTTCCTTGCATCCCAACCGTGTATGTATGCAGACAACCAAGTCGTAGGAAATATTGTAATACGTGTCCAATATTTTAAAACTAGGAGAACTGGGAGGACGACGAGGAAGAGGAGAGAGTGGACGACCCAAAAATGCGTATTGACAAAGAAATCAGCGAAGACTCTGGAGAGGACTTACACACAGGGAATGAAAGTGAAGAGGAATAAAACATTTTTTTTTAACAAAAAAAAAATTATTGACTGCATACTCTGCACACTTGGGCCAATGAATTTGACCTGGGCATCTGAATTTGTTTTTTTCCACGCAGGAACTTATTTTTCTTTAGTTTGGAAAGCAGATGATGGACTGGCAGTCAAGAGTGCGTTAAGAACTGTTTGTGCACTTTGGATTCCAAGAAATATTTGACTCTATTGATGGTGCACAGCTCACTTATTATATATTTCTGCAACCATGTTTCTAATGCAGATTGTTTTTGGAACCCATTTATATGTGGAGTGATTCGCCACAGGCAGCGATGTGATAATAACTCGTGACCACTTGGAGAGGGGTGGGAGGGTGGACAGATACCCAGTCATCTAACTCCTAGCTACTCCTGTTGCATTTTAACCTGATGTGGGGACATAGTTTGGATGTGAAATATGCAGCGTCATGGGGTTTTTTCCTGGATATTTTGGTTCTGACAGCCAGATAGTTCCCATGCTTTCAGGTTAGTATGTTACAGTATGTAGTCATTAGCTAGTTGACAGAATTATGTATATTTGTCTATAAATCAGTGGTTTACAGCAATTAAGGCTGTGTTCTCCTTTGTAAAGTGAATAAACTTGATTCTCCTTTACAATACTGTGTTCTGTAGTTTTTAAGGTCAGTGGCAGCGTTCAATAAAAACGCACAGCAGGAACCAAAACTAGGGGCCATAAATATGATGGTCACTAATAAATCCAATAGGGAATTCAAGAGAAACTTTGTGGTAAGAATGTGGAACATGCTGCCACAAGGAGTAGCAAAGAACAAAATACTGTGGATGCTATACATCTGAAACAAAACCAGAAAGTGCTGGTAACACTCAGGTCAGGCAGCATCTGTGGAGAGGAAAATTAGTATATTGGGTATAACCCTTTGTCAGAACCTGCTTCAACCCTCTATCAGAAGCACCAATGTACAGTGTTGTACTTCACCCCTATATTGACGCGTGCCCAATCAATATGAATAGTCCAGGTAATTTTTTATAGAGCCTGAATGGGGGAAATATGACACTAACTTTGGCGGTCAACAAGTACAACATTCAAAGCATTGAACAGGCAGCTTTGGTGTGCCATCTACTGTAGTTTCTTCAAAAAAAAAGGCTGATGTGAATTTTCTGACTTGCAATGGAGTCTGATTCTGTGGTTACCAGCTGCCCTCTGGTACCTAGTGGCCACTCCGTGTGAACCCAAACAGGGTTTTAAACCAGGAGAGAAAAATAAGCAAGCAACATGTGAGTAAAACATTAGAGCTGCAGGACAGGTGAGGGTGTGTGACCCAAATAAGCGTTCTTTATACAAACGCACTGAGTATAAGGAATAGAATGAACTGCAGGGGAGAATTCAAATAGGAGGGTATGACATGGTGGCCATTACTGAGGCATAGTTGCAAGAGAGTCAGGACTAGGAACTAAATATACCAGGTTGTAAGGTCTACAGGAAAGATGGGGAAAATGGTAGAGGGGGAGGAGTAGCCTTAGTGATTTAAGGATGACATTTCAATTGTAAGAGGATATAACGAGGTAAGCAGGCAGTGGAGACTATGGGTAGAATTAAGAAATAGGAAAGGATTTAAGACTGCAGTGGGAGTTGTGTATAGGTCCCCTGGTAGCTGTGAAATGCTAGATTGTATAAATGCAGAGATTAGACGAGTGTGTAGTAGTGTGGTTTTAATGGGGGATTTTAACTTTAATATAGATTGGGATAAGCAAGCTAGCACCTGTCAGAATGGTAGTGAATTTCTTGTGTGTCCAGGCTAGTTTTCTACAACAATGTCCTAGAAGCAACAAGGGGGCAAGCCATATTAGATTCAGTAATGAGTCGGATTTAGTTAACATAACGGTCCGTGAACATTTAACCAATAGCGATCATAACACAATAGAGTTCAATGTCATGTTTGAAAGGGAGAAACACGAAACGGCTGCAAGGATTCTAGATTTACGCAAGGCCAACTTCAACGGGATGAGACGGACTACACAGTAAACTGGGCAAACCTGTTAATGAGTTAACATCAGTGGGAGATGTTCAAAAAGGAATTTGTGATACAGGACCAGTTTATACCCTTGAGGGGCAAGAGCTCCACTTGCTAAACAAAACAGCCATGGATGTCTAAAGAGGTAAGGGACAGCATAAAACTAGAAGAAAAGGAATATAAAAATGCAAAAAATAGCACAGATCCTGGCAAATGGGAAAGATACAAAACAGCAAAGGGTCACAAAACAGAGCTACAAAAAGGGAGTATGAAAAGAAACTTGCAAGGGATATCAATCAATACAAAATTTTTAGTTATAGGAAGAAAGGGTGGTCCATAGCAATGTTGGGCCCTTAAAAACTGATATCGCTGATATTGTCAATGATAAGGAAATGGAGGACATGTTGAATAATTACTTTGTATCAATATTTACAGTAGAGGAAGAGGACAGCATTCCGGAAATCCCAAGGAATAACGCTGGTTATGTTACTGGACTAGTAAAGAAAGACTTGCATTTATAGAGCGCCTTTCACATCCACTGGACGTCTCAAAGTGCTTTACAGTCAATGAAGTACTATTTGAAGTGGAGTCATTGTTGTAATGTGGGAAACGCAGCAGCCAAACTGCACAGCAAGGTCCCACAAACAGCAATGTGAGCCACAGCTGACACTAGTAATCTAAGAGGCTTGGACTAATGATCCAGAGAAGTGAGTTCAAATCCCACCACAGCAGCTGGGGAATTTAAATTCAGTTCATTAAATAAATTTGGTATAAAAAGCTAGTACTGTATCAGTAATGGTGACCATGAAACTATCGTTTTGTGGTTTAAAAACCCATCTGGTTCACTAATACCCTTTAGGGAAGGAAATCTGCTGTCCTTACTTAGTCTGGCCTATATGTGACTCCAGACCCACAGCGATGTGGTTGACTCTTGACTGACCTCTGAAATGGCCGAGCAAGTCACTCAGTTGTACCAAACCGCTATGAAAAACAATTGCAGCAGTTCAAGAAGGCTGCTCACCACAACCTTCTCTAGGGCAATTAGGGTTGGGCAATAAATGCTGGCCTTGCCAACAATGCCCACATCCCATGAATGAATTTAAAAAATAAAAAAAAAGAAGAAAAAGTACTTGAGAAACTAATGGGACTAAATGCCAACAAATCCCCTGGAGCTGATGGCCAACATCCTAGGGTTTTAAAAGAGGTGGCTGCAGAGATAGTGGATGCATTGGTTGTGATCTTCCAGAATTTGCTAGATTCTAGAATGGTCCCTGTGGATTTGAAGGAAGCAAATGTAACCCCACTATTCAAGAAAGGAGAGAAGAGAGAAAATGGAACTACAGACCAGCTAGCCTGACATCAGTATTAGGGAAAATGCTAGAATCTATTATTAAGGACCTGATAACAGGGCACTTAGAAATTCATAATATGGATTTATGAAAGGGAAATCATGCTTGACAAATCGGAGTTTTTGAGGGTGTAACTATCAGGGTAGATAATGGGGAACCAATGGATGTAGTATATTTGGATTTTCAGAAGGCATTTGAAAAGGTTGCTACGCAAGACAAGGGCTCATGGGATTGGGGGTAATATGGATTGAGGATTGGTCAACAGACAGAAAACAGTAGGAATAAATGTCATTTTCAGGATGGCAGGGTGTAACTAGTGGAGTGCTGCAAGGATCAGTGCTTGGGCCTCAACTATTTACAATCTATATTAATGACTTAGATGAAGGGACCGAGTGTAATGTACCCAAGTTTGCTGATGATACAAAGCTAGGTTGCAAAGTAAGCTGAGCGAGGACATAAAGAGGCTGCAAAGGGATATAGACCAGTTAAGTGATTGGGCAAGAAGGTGCTAGATGGCGTATAAAGTGGGGAAGTGTGAAATTATTCACTTTGGCAGGAAGAATGGATAAGCAGAATATTTTTTTAAAAGATGAGAGACTAGTAAATGTTGGGATTCAGAGGGATTTGGGTGATCTTATACACGAATCACAGAAAGGTAACATCCAGGTACAGCAAGCGATTAGGAAGGCAAATTATTAGTTAGCCTTTATTGTAAGGGGGTTGGAGTATAAGAGTAAGGAAGTCTTGCTGCAATTATGTAGGGCTTTGGTGAGACCACACCTGGAGTACAGTTTTGGTCTCCTTACCTAAGGAAGGATATACTTGCCATAAAGGAGGTGCAACAAATTTTCACTAGATTGATTCCTGGGATGAGAGGGCTGCCCTATGAGGAGAGATTGAATCAAATGGGCTTATATTCTTTGAAGATTAGAAGAATGAGGTGATCTGATTGAAACGTATAAAATTCTGAGAGGGATTGACAAGGTAGATGCTGAGGCTGTTTCCCCTGGCTAGAGTCTAGAACTAGGGGGCATAGTCTCAGGTTAAGGGGTCAGCCATTTAAGACTGAGATGAAAAATGTCTTCACTGAGGATTGTGAATCTTTGGCATTCTCTGCCCAGAGGGCTGTGGATGCTCAGTCATTGAGTATATTCAAGACTGAGATCGATAGAATTTTGGACACTAAGGGAATCAGGGATTTTGGGATAGTGCGGGGAGGTGGAGTTGAGGTAAAAGTTCAGCCATGATCTTATTGAATGGAGCAGGCTCGAGGAGGCGTATGGCCTACTCCTGCTATTTCTTATGTTCTTTGGGTGCTGGGGAGCCTGGTTGGTGTTTCCAGCATTTTGTGTGTGTATTTCACTGCTTTTTGTTCTTTGTTTAAGTGAGTTAATTAAATCACCAGGTTTCATCCTTTCAATAAACCTGTTCGGGCATTCCACCAAAATCTATCACTCCATTTCTCCTCTTTATCCTCCTTTTTTTTGTTCATTAAACAGCCCCCTTCCAGTTCAGATGCAGACTCTCCACCTGTCTTTTCTCTTCACTGGTGCTGGTGCTCCTGCTGTGTGTTTCTAGGCCATGCATCTTTTTTCTCTTCCTCTTTCCTAGTGGCCCCTCTGTTTGGCGGCTGGTGGAAGCACAGACTCTGGCTGATTGCAGTGCCCAGTGTGGAGTCAAACCTCACTGATCTGTACAGTTCAGGGTCCCCTATGGGTCGTGCCTTTTTAGCAACTGACCCATTGGAGAGCAAAGTTTTTTTTTTCCACTGTAGTTCTCACAACTGCCTGGTTAAAATTCCTGTTCTTGTTTTCAGCACAAATGCTTTACAGAGTTGGTGTTCGTGCTGATGCTGCGAATGAATATGATGAGGTGTTCTGTCAAGCGTGCAATCATTCTTTCACACTTGTACAGTGTCTCCCTCGGCGGTTTGGATAATGGGAGTTCAGCTGTTGAAAATCCACTTCCATTATAACTTGTTACTTTCTGATTAGCGAGCAGCAAGGGATGATTTATTACCATGACGACTGTTGCCACAGAAGCTTGGGTAAAATAGAGCCTATTCAACATTAGTCTAGCAATCCTGGATACAACATCGGAGTGCTGTTCGAAAGGTAGGTCTTTCAATGGTCCTAGCTGTGTTCTGGGGTTCAGCGCTGATGGGAATGTGACTAATTTTTGTGGTGTTAAATTGTTGCTATGATTTGATCCGCAGGAGAGGATTGTAAATGTTAGAACTATTAAATGTTTTCACATTGATTTTCCTTTCTCCGTCTTGCCATGCCCAAAATAATGGGTACGTATACAAACGGGAATATAAGCACATCGTGAAATGTAATTGGAGACTTTATATATGATTGTGTATATATAATATATGATGTTCTGTGGCAGTGCTTATGGAGTCAGAGTTTTTATAAGGGCCTGGTGTTATGCCAAGTATTATTAGGGACATTTATTTGTCAGCAACCCTGGGATTTCAGAGCATTCGAAATGGGGCCTGTGGTCTGGCAGTACTGGGTGGGGTATTTTGTATTTTGATGGAACCTCACAACAGTGAGCGGGTCCCCAGGGTCTCGTAACACTCTGGATAGGGGAGGGGAGTATTGAGCAGGTCCCTGAATCTGAAACCTGGGAGAGGAGTCCTCGGATCAATTAGCATTGGGGAGGGAAGTCCTGGGATCAGGGAAGCATTGGGGTAGTCCTGAGATATAGGGGGGTGATCTCATGGTTTGAGAGTACTGAGAATATGGATCTGGGATTGGTGGAGGGGAGGTCCTGTTGGTGTGGGTCAGGGTACAGGAGAGCATGTTTTCCTCTTGCATTTTGTTGACTTTTGGGGAAAATGGGATGACTGTTCCCCGTTTTATAAAAAAAAAAAAAAAAAAAAAAATTTGGGCCGCATGGGCTCTTTAATGGGATGCGGGGCCCATTTCAATTTAAAAGCCGGTTCACCGGCTGCACGGGACCCTGGAGCACTAATTCATTCTGCCAGCGCAATTCGCACTTCATCTAGAGCCATCCTTTGCTCCTTAACCTGTCCCATTACCACCTCTTGAATGTCTCTCAATGTCTCTTTATCTCTGCTGCTTTCTATCCTATAGACCTTCCCTTTTGTTCTTTCATCCCCTCCCCTTTTCCCAGCCCCTAACTTGCTTTAAAATCTATTCCTTTTCCTGCTTTTTCCAGTTCTGACGAAAGGTCATCGACCTGAAACGTTAACTCTGTTTCTCTCTCCACGGATGCTGCCTGGCCTGCTGAGTTTTTCCAGCGTTTTCTGTTGTTACCCTGGAGCATTACACGGCCACGCAGCTTAAAGGGAACATTGGTTGTATATATTCTTGATGCTGCTATGGGCAATGCTCTCTGAACATCACTTTGCGCTCAAAATAATATGTCCTTGTGCTTTTCCTCCTCCATGCTTTCACACTGTTGAAATCAAGATTCATCACATGTCCTCTTATTTTAGCACATTCTTTCCCATGGCAGCGTTCTTATTTTGAGCTCTATTTTATTCTCGGGAACTGGGGGTGTGTGTATCTCGCATTGATTTTTCTATTCCCCCTCCCTTCTGAGTTTTCTCCCCTGACCTCCAGCTGGGGTACAGATCCATTGGTGCCCATTGACCCTCTGGTACAAAAACTGTGATCATTCTTCATGCGCGACCATGAGTGCCGGCAGGCTGTCCCAGCTGTAGAGGACCCAGTGCTCAGCCAAGCCTGATCCTCGTCTCCAGCCCAGGCTATTGGGTAGAGTTCAGAGCAGGGACCCCGACTGATTGCTTTCCCCCTGTCTAAGCATGGGTGCTGACATCAGTTGTAGCGTCCCAATTAATGCCCTGGCCGAGATAATTTAGCTCAACATTCGTCTGGAATCCAACCTGGGATTTTAATGCCTCTGTGGCTCAGTGCTGTACCTACAGATGCTTTTATTGACTAGGCCATCAAAGAAGCTCAACAACACAGCTTCATCCTCCAGAATGGATTGCAGCTCGAGATGAGACCAGATACTCCCCTTGGTGACTACGTCGTCCTGGATCAAGACTGAGATCAATAGATTTCATTGAAACTTATAAAATTCTAACAGGACTAGACAGACTAGATGCAGGAAGGCTGTTCCCGATGGCAGGGGAGTCCAGAACCAAGGGTTACAGTCTAAAGATAAGGGGTAAGCTATTTAGGACTGAGATGAGAAGGAATTTCTTCACCCAGAGAGTGGTGAACCTGTGGAATTCTCTACCACAGAAGGCAGTTGAGGCCAATTCATTAAATATATTCAAGAAGGAGTTAGATATATTTCTTAAGGCTAAAGGGATCAAGGGATATGGGGAGAAGGCAGGGACAGGGTACTGAGTTTGGTTGATCAGCCATGATCTCATTGAATGGCGGAGTAGGCTCGAGGAGTTGTATGGCCTACTCCTGCTCCTATTTCTTATGTTCTTATTAACTTAACGGGGAGCGTGCTACCTACTGAGCCAAACTGTCTGTCTGACTTTGTTGAGTTAATCTCACCACCTTCACCCACCCTACTGCTCAACCTAGAAGGACAAGGGCATATGGGAACAGCACCACCTCCATGCCCGCATCCCATGAATGATTAAAAAAAAACATGGCACCAAAGTCGCCGGACAGGGGTTGAGCCCGCCCATGAATTCCTGTTACTATTGTCTCTCTGATCCCAAGTACATCACTTCTGCCCCCGTTTCCTACTGCAGTTACAAGTAAAGACAATTGATCTGCTTCCAAGCCTCTGCCAATGCTTCTTTGAGCCAGACCCTAGGTGGCATATGCGAATGACCTAGTGTTGCCTCTGCCTCCTGATTTGCTGTCTCCTTTTGTGAGACATCACCTAACCTGCAGTGAGTGCCACAGTGAGAAATGATGTACTTGGGATCAGAGAGACAATAGTACCAGAAATTCATGGGCGGGCTCAACCCCTGTCCAGCGACTTTGGTGCCATGTTTTTTTTAATCATTCATGGGATGTGGGCATGGAGGTGGTGGTATTCCCATATGCCCTTGTCCTTCTAGGTGAGAGGTTGCAGGTTTGGGATGTGCTGCTGAAGAAGCCTTGGTGAGTTGCTGCAGTGCATCTTGTAGATGGTACACACTGGAGCCACGGTACGCCAGTGGTGGAGGGAGTGAATGTTTAAGGTGGTGGATGAGGTACCAATCAAGCGGGCTGCTTTGTCCTGGATGGTGTCGAGTTTCTTGAGTGTTGTTGGAGCTGCACTCATCCAGGCAAGTGGAGAGTATTCCATCACACTCCTGACTTGTGCCTTGTAGATGGTGGAAAGGCTTTGGGGAGTCAGGAAGTGAGTCACGGACTGCAGAATACCCAGCCTCTGACCTGCTCTTGTTGCCACAGTATTTATGTGGCTGGTCCAGTTAAGTTTCTGGTCAATGGTGACCCCCAAGCTGTTAATGGCGGGGGATTCAATGATGGTAATGCCACTGAATATCAAGAGTAGGTAGTTAGACTTTCTCTTGTTGGAGAAAGTTGGGCCTAGGACACTGCCCTGAGGAACTCCTGCAGCAATGTCCTGAGATGATTGGCCTCCAATAACCATAACCATCTTCCTTTGTGCTAGGTATGACTCCAGCCAGTGGAGAGTTGTTCCCCTGATTCCCATTGACTTCAATTTTACTAGGGCTCCTTGATGTCACTCTTTGTCCTTGACAGCAAGGCAGCATTTGACCATCACACTCACCTCACCTCCATGTTTGGACCAAGGCTGTAATGAGGTCTGGAGCCGAGTGGTCCTGGCAGAACCCAAACTGAGCATCGGTGAGCAGGTTATTGGTGAGTAATTGCCACTTGATAGCACTGTCGACGACACCTTTCATCACTTTGCTGATGATTGAGTTTCCAACAACTCCTCCACTTCTGGTCAATCCACTCCGCGTACTGCTCCAAATGCAAAAGCTAAGTTGCCACCGTCTACACTGTTCAGCTGGGGCTGGGGCTCTGAGAAGATTTACTACACTGCCAAAACACGAGCCTTTCCATCTTGAGCCTCTAACTGCCCTGATTTTATTGAGTTTCTTTATTTTATCAATACTGCAATGGCATTTCTTTGAGCCTTCCTCTCATTCCATGTAAGCTCAAAATAAAGCATCCTTCATGCTCTTTCTCCTCGTCCTGCCTCTATTCTGTTCACAAGGAACCCCTACCTGTGGAAGTCAGTCTCTCTCAACCTGCCTACTATAATCTGCAGGTTTTGCAATCCTAATCCCTGCTTCCTGATTTACCATCATCTTTTATTCTTTTCAGCCTTGCTGTCCTGCACCGTGGACCTTGGCCCTTCACTTGGTTTCTTAATTTAAAAGGAAAATATAGACTCTGTAGCTTGTTTAGTACAAAAATGACAGAAGTGCAATCCGGAGTAGCACAGTATTAAATATCCTGGTGCCTTCCAGGCAACACAGATGCTAATAAAGTGACGTTCGTAACTTCTCCTGTTGCCCAGTTGGTGCCAGTCCAACCATCCTGAGTGTGCCAAGTTTGTGTTTTGGCAGCGTAGTAAATCTTCTCGGGAGCCCCATCCCCAGCTGAACAGTGTAGACGGCGGCAACTTGGCTTCTGCATGTGGAGCAGCAGGTGGAGCGAATTGACCCAGGTACCGGTGTGAGTGAGGCTCACAGCTGCAGGGCTGAACCTGCCCTGTGGATCATGGTGAGTGAGCTACACCTGTGACCCACATCTCAAAGCGCAGGTAATACTTTCTCCTCTGGTTACTGCGCTTGTGCCCTGTCATCCTTCACTTCAAAACATTTATTTCAGTTTGATTCTACAAGGGAACCTCTGCCTCTGTTTACTTGGGCCCGTCTCTCATTTTCCTGTTTGGAGTATTTAACTTTTGCTGTTGTTGCTTAAATGCTCTTAAGTTTAAAAAAAAATAAAGTCTTTTTTTTAGCAATACTAGATTAGAGTGAGCCCAGAGGTAATACGTAGCTAATTCTGCTTCGCTACAAGTGTTTATACGACAGAGCCACTCCTGCCTGCTGCCGATGGAATGACAGGACTGCCGGTGGCAAACCTCCTCCTGTTGCCGTGTATACTTTACCAGGACACAGCTAAAAGCAAACACCGGGGTGCTTGCACTGATGGCTGCCCTTTGGAAATATAAATGGCCCCATTTGTTCAGGTGGCAGCACAAGGCCTATTTTTACACGGATCTTGTGAACTGTGGCCAGACTCATTGGCTCCACTTCTGGCCAAAGATGGGACAGTAACTGGGGAGAGGGGCAGCAGAGAGTCACCGTCATAAAACCAGAGCAACAGCCTAAAAGTGTTTGCTTGGTTATGTTGCTGTTGCAAACAGTGAAGAAGAGGGGGGTGGCGGGTACTATGGGTACTCAGCATGGCACTGTCAGGTTTACATTACCACTTTGCCATCCTCAATAGAGCTGCCATCAATAGCAAGATGGGAGTTTAAATGTAGCACGAGTGTTTTGCTGGTGTCTTTTGTTGTGTTTACTGACTGTTTTTCTCGTGTACTTTGTGTTGTATTTGAGTGGGTATTTGGGACGTTTTACTACACTGAAGACGCTATATAAATGCAAGTTGTTTTACGAATTTCTATTTGCTGACATGTTTGCGCATGATCCCATGCCACCTAGCCTGTGGACGTTCCTCAAACCACTCCACCTTTCTCCTCCTTTAAGGTGCTAGGCCCGAAGCTCTGGAATTTCCTCCCTAAATCGCTCCATTTTTCTCTCTTCCTTAAAAGACTCTCCTTAAAACCCACCACTTTGACCAAGCTTTTGGTCATAGAAACATAGAAGACAGGAGCAGGAGTAGGCCATTCGGCCCTTCGAGCCTGCTCCGCTATTCAATGTGATCATGGCTGATCATCCAAATTCACTACCCTGTCCCTGCCTTTTCCCCATATCCCTTGATCCCTTTAGCCTCAAGAAATATATCCAACTCTTTCTTGAATATATTTAATGAACTGGCCTCCACCGCCCTCTGTGGCAGAGAATTCCACAGGTTCACCACTCTCTGGGTGAAGAAATTCCTCCTCATTCCAGTCCTAAATGGCTTACCCCTTATCCTTAGACTATGACCCCTGGTTCTGGACTCCCCGGCCATCAGAAACATCCTTCCTGCATCTAGTCTGTCCAGACCTGACAGAATTTTATAGGTTGCGATTAAATCCCCTCTCAATCTTCTAAACTCCAGTGAGTATAAGCCCAATCAACACAATCTCTCCTCATACGTCATTCCTGCCATCCCAGGTATCAGCCTGGTGAATCTTCGCTGCACTCCCTCCATGGCAAGAACGTCTTTCCTCAGGTAAGGTGACCAAAACTGCACACAACAAGGTGCGGTCTCACCAAGGCCCTGTACAACTGTAGCAAGACATCCTTGTTCCTGTACTCGAGCCCTCTTGCTACGAAGGCCAACATACCATTTGCCTTCTTAACCGCCTGCTGCACCTGCATGCTTACCTTCAGCGACTGGTGCACAAGGACACCCAGGCCTCTTTGCACTTCCCCTTCTCCCAATCTATTGCCATTCAAATAATCTGCCTTCCTGTTTTTGCCACCAAAGTGGATAACCACACATTTATCCACATTGTAGTGCATTTGCCATGTTTCTGCCCAATCACCCAACCTGTCCAAATCGTACTGGAGTTTCCCGACATCCTCCTCGCAGCTTACCCTTCCACCCAGCTTTGTGTCATCTGCAAATTTGGAGATATTACATCCAATTTCCTCGTCCAGATCATTAATATATATTGTGAACAGCTGGGGTCCTAGAACCAATCCTTGCGGTACCCCACTAGTCACTGCCTGCCACTCGGAAAACGACCCGTTTATTCCAACTCTTTGCTTTCTGTCTGCCAACCAGTTCTCTATCCAAGTCAATACCTTGCCCCCAATCCCATGTGCCTTAATTTTGCACGCTAATCTCTTGTGGGACCTTATCGAAAGCCTTCTGAAAGTCCAAATACACCACATCCACTGGTTCTCCCTTATCTATTTTACCAGTTACATCCTCAAAAAATTCCAGTAGATTAGTCAAGGATGATTTACCTTTTGTAAATCCATGTTGACTTTGTCTGATCCTGTCACTGATTTCCAAGTGCTCTGCTATTACATCTTTTATAATGGACTCTAGCATTTTCCCCACTACCGATGTCAGGCTTACCGGTCTATAATTCCCCACTTTTTCTCTACCACCTCATTTGAATAGTGGGGTAACATTAGCTACCCTCCAATCCATGGGTACCGTTCCAGAGTCTATCGAGTTCTGGAAGATGACCAGTAATGCATCTACTATCTCTAGGGCCACTTCCTTAAGTACCCTGGGATGTAGATTATCAGGCCCTGGGGATTTATTGGCCTTCAGTCCCATCAATTTTCCTAACACCATTTTCCTACAAATACTGATTTCTTTCAGTTCCTCTCTTTCATCAGACCCTATGTTCCCCGGCTTCTCTGGGAGGTTATTTGTGTCCTCCTTTGTGAAGACAGAACCAAAGTATGTATTTAGTTGGTCTGCCATTTTCTTGTTTCCCATTATAAATTCCCCTGATTCTGACTGTAAGGGACCTATGCTTGACTTCACCAATCTTTTTCTCTTCACATATCTATAAAAGCTTTTGCAGTCAGTTTTTATGTTCCCTGCAAGCTTACTCTCATATTCTATTTTCCCTTTCTTAATTAATCCCTTTGTCCTCCTTTGTTGAATCCTAAACTGCTCCCAATCCTCAGGATTATTGCTTTTTCTAGCCAATTTATATGTCCTCTCCTTGGATCTTATGCTATCCCTAATTTCCCTTGTTAGCCACGGTTGAGTCACCATTTTTGTTTTATTTTTATGCCAAACTGGGATGAACAAATTCTGTAGCTCATCCATTCAGTCTTTGAATGTTTGCCATTGCCTATCCACCGTCAACCCTTTGAGCACCATTCCGCAATCAATCCTACCCAACTCGCTCCTCAGACCATCGTAGTTTCCTTTATTTAAATTGAGAACCCTTGTCTCTGAGTCAACTACTTCATTCTCCATCTTAATGAAGAATTCGATCATATTATGATCGCTCCGACCCAAGGGGCCTCGTACAACAAGATTGCTAATTAATCCTTTCTCGTTACATAATACCCAGTCTGCCCAAATATGGCTTTACGTGGCTTGATGTCAAATTTTGTTTGATTATGTTCCTGTGAAGTGCCTTGGGACGTTTTACTACGTTAAAGGCGCTATACAAATCCAAGTTGTTGGTATATATTTATGGACTAGTTTGATTTATTGTGATATACAGGAAACTCTCTGGTATCCGGCACTGACGGGACCGGGATGGTGCCGGTTGATTAAAAACTCCAGATGACGGAGAGGGTTATCTATCGAGGCTATTTTTAACAAAGAGTCGGACTCCTGTTATTGAGGTGTTTGGACTTGCGACAGCGCCAAGAAGCCGAGTAGTGGCAGTTTGGAGAACTACCCCCACTGACTAACTCGGCCACCACAGGAGACTCGGACTCTGCAACATTTCCGGTTATTGAGGTGTTGTTTTCGGAGTATGAATTTTGCCGGTTAATAGAGAATTCTGGATATTTAGGTGCCGTTTAAACGAGAGTTTCCTGTATGTCCTGGTAGATTTCTGTGTATTTTTGGTGAGTTTGTTGGTGATTCCTAGGGGGCGATTTTCTGACGTCGGAGGAGGTGGGAAAATCAGAAACAATGAGGGCGGGTTCGGAACCTGCCTCCAACCTGCCTCTGTGGGATTTTGCCGGTGCCAGTTTTGCAGGGCGGGAAATGGTCCCGCCTCCAGCTGGCCAGAGTGCTTGTTAAGAGGATTAAATGCTCGTTAAGGGCCTCTCTAAGCCTATTTTGAGAGGTCCTCGTGATTTTTCAACCATTTCGGCGTGTTCCACGACCCTCCTAATCCACGCCAGCTAAACCTGGCGTGTTGACTAGTGGGTGGTCTCCTCACAGCTGCAAGTCCAACATTAAATCGTTTATTTCATCAGGGATTAGTTACAGGTGCCAGACCTTGGCTTTAAAAGGTCTTTGAGCACTTTTAGAAGGCCTTCCGAAGTCGGAGATGCTGCAGCTTGAATCTATCAACTGTGGAACCTCCTTGGAAGACCCTCTCCCCGCTTGCAATGAGCGCTTCCCCAAAGGAGGCATCTGCAAGCAGCATGGGAACCATTCGTTTTCTTTTTGCATGAACCTCAGATGAGGATGAGGACCAACCAGGCAGCTCAGGAGCAACACCAGCAGGAACCCCAACCTTCTGCTCAGGCAGCTCAGGAGCAACACCAGGAACCCCAACCTCCTGCTCAGCCACCTGATGCTGCACAGGGCAGAAGGCACCAGCGCATTGAGGCACCTCGCCGCAGGAGATACCCCCGACAGAGGGTTTACAGACAGAGGATGAGCTACCTCAACATGAGTGAGCAGCAGTGCCAAAGGAGGCTGAGATTTTCGCGAGAGGTTGTCAGAGATCTGCGGACTGCTGCACCAACACCTGGTGCCCAGAGGAACGGGTGGACACCCCTTACCAGTGGCTGTCAAAGTCACCACCGCACTCAACTTCTTTGCCGCAGGATCCTTCCAGGGATCATCAGCAGACATTAGCGGCATCTCCCAGTCGGCCGCCCACAGTTGCATCACGCAGGTTACCGATGCCCTTTTCGCTAAGGCCCACAATTACATCCACTTCTCAAGGGATCAAGCAAGTATAACCGCCCGTTCGGTTGGCTTTGCAAATATGGCAGGCATACCAATGGTGCAGGGCGTCATAAACTGCACACATGTGGCCCTTAGGGCACCCCATCACAACCCAGCTATCTTTGTCAACCGAAAGGGCTTCCACTCCCTCAACGTACAGCTGGTGTGTAACCACAAGAAGGAGTTCTTGCATGTTTGTGCCAAGTTCTGTGGTAGTTGCCATGACTCTTTCATCCTGCGGAACTCTAGTGTTCCTCCGCTTTTCAATCCGCCAAACCAACTTAACGGATGGCTCCTTGGTGACAAAGGCTACCCCCTGAAGAAGTGGCTAATGATGCCGATCAGGAGGCCAGCTAACGAGGCTGAAGAGTGCTACAGTGCCAGCCACACTTCGACCAGGTCCATCATCGAGCAAACCATGGGGTTGTTGAAGATGCACTTCCGTTGTCTTGACCGATCAGGTGGAGCCCGGCAGTATACACCATACAGGGTCTCCAGAATGGTCGTGGTCTGCTGTGCACTGCACAACATGGCACAGCGTCGTGGCTTGCAGCTTCCTGATGAGCAAGTGGCTCAGTTCCAGCCCTACTCAGATGGCTGGTGGAGAGTATTCCATCACACTCCTGAATTGTGCCTTGTAGATGGTGGAAAGGCTTTGGGGAGTCAGGAGGTGAGAAACTCGCCGCAGAATACCCGGCCTCTGACCTGCTCTTGTCGCCACAGTATGTGGCTGGTCCAGTTAAGTTTCTGGTCAATGATGACCCTCAGGATGTTGATGGTGGGGATTTGGCGATGGTAATGCTGTTTAATGTCAAAGGGCAGTGGTTAGACTCTCGCTTTTTGGAGATAGTCATTGCCTGGCACTTGTGTGGCGCAAATGTTACTTGCCACTTATAAGCCCAAGCCTGAATGTCATCCAGGTCTTGTTGCATGCAGGCATGGACTGCTTCATTATCTGAGGAGTTGCGAATGGCGCTGAACACTGTGCAATCATCAGCAAACATCCCCACTTCTGACCTTATGATGGCGGGAAGGTCATTGATGAAGCAGCTGAAGATGGTTGGGCCTAGGACACTGCCCTGAGGAACTCCTGCAGCGATGTCCTGGGGGCTGTGGTGATTGACCTCCAACCACCACAACCATCTTCCTTTGTGCTAGGTATGACTCCAGCCAGTGGAGAGTTTCCCCGCCCCCGATTCCCACTGACTTCAGTTTTACTAGGGCTCCTTGATGCCACACTCGGTCAAATGCTGCCTTGATGTCAAGGGCAGTCGCTCTCACCTCACCTCTGGAATTCAGCTCTTTCGTCCATGTTTGGACCAAGGCTGTAATGAGGTCAGGAGCCGAGTGGTCCTCACAGAACCCAAACTGGGCATCAGTGAGCAGGTTATTGGTGAGTAAGTGCCGCTTGACGACACCTTCCATCACTTTGCTGATGATTGAGTGTAGACTGATGGGCGGTAATTGGCCGGATTGGATTTGTCCTGCTTTTTGTGGACAGGACATACCTGGGCAGTTCTCTACATTGTTGGATAGATGCCAGTGTTGTAGCTGTACTGGAACAGCTTGGCTAAAGGTGTGGCTAATTCTGGACCACAAGTCTTCAGCACGACAGCTGGGATGTTGTCAGGGCCCATAGCCTTTACTGTATCCAGTGCGCTCAGCCGTTTCTTGATATTACATGGAGTGAATCGAATTGGCTGAAGATTGGCTTCTGTGATGGTGGGGACCTCAGGAGGAGGCCGATATGGATCATCCACTTGGCACTTCTGGCTGAAGATGGTTGCAAGCGCTTCAGCCTTGTCTTTTGCACTCGTGTGCTGGGCTTCGCCATCATTAAGGATGGGGATATTCATGGAGCCCTTTAGAGGTATGTAAGATAGTAGGAAGTAATTGGTCTTTGGCAGTAGCGCAAAATTGGCGCTAGCTATATAAATGCAAGTTGTTGGTACAAATCCCAAAGGTACATTGACATAGGCCGCTTTCAACTTCTGCTGGTGACTTTACACCAAATGCGAAAATGCCATCATTATCCCAAAGAACGGACATGTTGTTCACTACAGTTTTGACCTCGACTGTGCCAACTAATGTCCATTGAGTCATGCTAAATGGGAAATTGTTATCAATAGCCACATCAATAATCTGTGACATCTGTACATGTTAAAAGAAAAAGAGGCAAACAAGCCCTGATGCAGGCAACATACATCAGATCAAAGAGACCAATGCAGTGCATCACTGCCCCTGAAATTAACAACCTGCCTTCATATATAATGAACAAATCTTCCAGGAAGTTTAAATGAGATCCATTTCCCATTTGTCACCTGGATAAGGTGTGAAACATAGAAATAATTAGCCATATTACACAAGGACCTCAGATTTCCATTTAGTGGGTTGCTAGGTGGGGAGGGGGGTCTTCCCTTTGAGAAAGGCACCAGGAACCTCTATTTCCAATCCTTTCTTTAATGGCCCAGAAATTCGGGTCTCCACGGGTGAGTACGCACGGGGTACTCACCCGTAAGCCCAATGGAAGTGCTGGCTTCGTGCATGCAAGGGAAACTGGCACTTCCGTTCCCCTGAAAGAAGGGGTTAAGAGGTGGAATGCGTGCGCGGGAGAGGCAGCGCGGGAGAGGCAGCACGTGCGCATCGAACTTACGTTTTGTTTGCAGGTTTTCCCGGGAAGGTAAGTCTCCAGGAGTTACACATATAAAAAGCAGTCGCAAGGCCTACTTTTTACAAGGTAAGTGGTGAAATAATTAAAATTAAAACATTTTTTCCACAGGTTTATTATTTTTAAATACTTTAAAGAAAGGTAAGTTTATTTTTAGCCCCGTTAGAAAATCAAATTATTTTTTTCAAAAATTTAAATTATTGTTTAAAATAGTTATTTCATGTAATGTATAGTTTATTTTTAAAATGTGTTTTAAAAAAAATTTATTTGAAGATTTAGTGATGTTTTGGGGCTTATAGTATTTATAGGTTTGACAGGTCCCTGTCAAACTTATGAATGAAGCATTCTCTGCTACCATTGGCTCTCCATGGCCCACATGATCCCAGGGGACGCATCGAACTAACTGCGCCCCTGGGATACGCATGTACTGCGCGCCAGCAGTTGGAGGTGGCCCAGGATCGCAATTCCACGGGGGCCCACAGCTCAACGGCCGGCGTGCTAGATAAGTGCAGGTCGGGGGCTTGCACCCGCGGGAAGCCCCCGACCCGAATTTCTGGGCCAATATTCCCTTCCTGGCAATGCCCAAAGGATCTAAATCTGTAAATGCCCACCCTGCTGTCTTTGTGTATTGATGTAAATATCCACCTTGCTGTCTTCGTGTATTGATGTTAATATCCACCCTGCTGTCTTCGTGTATTGATGTAAATATCCACTCTGCTGTCTTCAGGTATTGATGTAAATATCCATCCTGCTGTCTTCATGTATTGATGTAAATATCCCCTTGTCCAGTCTCTTCCCACCTACATCCTCGACTCTTCTGACGCCCTCCACCACTTTAACAGTTTCCAGTTTCCTGGCCCCAACCACCTCCTTTTCACCATGGACGTACAATCCCTCTACACCTCCATCCCCCACCAGGACGGCCTGAGGGCGCTCCGCTTCTTCCTTGAACAGAGGCCCAACCAGTCCCCATCCACCACCACCCTCCTCCGCCTGGCTGAACTTGTTCTCACATTGAACAACTTCTCCTTTGACTCCACTCATTTCCTCCAAATTAAAGGTGTTGCTATGGGTACCAGCATGGGTCCTAGCTATGCCTGCCTTTTCGTGGGATATGTGGAACATTCTTTGTTCCAGTCCTACTCGGGTCCCCTCCCTCACCTCTTTTTCCGGTACATTGATGACTGTATCAGTGCCGGTTCCTGCTCTTGCCCTGAACTAGACAATTTCATTCACTTTGCCTCCAATTTCCACCCTTCCCTCACCTTCACATGGTCCATCTCGACTCTTCCCTTCCCTTCCTCGACTTCTCCGTCTCCATCTCTGGGGATAGCTTATTGACCAACATTCACTACAAGCCCACTGACTCCCACAGCTACCTGGACTACACTTCCTCCCACCCCGCCTCCTGTAAGGACTCTATTCCATTCTCCCAGTTTCTCCATCTTCGCTGCATCTGCTCCGACGATGCCACCTTCCACACCTGTGCTTCTGACATGTCTTCCTTTTTCCTCAACCGAGGATTCCCCTCTACCATGGTTGACACGGCCCTCGACCGTGTCCGTTCTACCTCCTGCACTTCTGCCCTCACCCCTGCCCCTCCCTCCCGGAACCACGATAGGGTTCCCCTTGTCCTCACCTTTCACCCCACCAGCCTCCACATTCAACGGATCATCCTCCGCCATTTCCGCCACCTCCAAAGTGATCCAACCATCAAACGCATCTTCCCCTCCCCTCCCCTTTCAGCATTCCGTAGGGACCGCTCCCTCCGAGACACCCTAGTCCACTCCTCTATCACCCCCAGCACCCCTTCCCCTTTGCCTGGCACATTCCCGTGCAAGCGCAGGAAATGCAACACCTGCCCTTATACCTCCCCCCTTCCCACTGTCCAGGGCCCCAAACACCCCTTCCAGGTGAAACAGCGATTTACTTGTACTTCTTGCAATCTAGTATACAGTATTCGCTGCTCACGATGTGGTCTCCTCTACATTGGGGAGAGCAAATGCAGATTGGGTGACTGCTTTATGGAACACCTCCGTTCAGTCCGTAAGGGTGACCCCGAGCTTCCGGTCACCTGTCATTTCAATTCACCACCCCATTCCCACTCAGACCTCTTGCATTGTTCCACGGAAGCTCAGCATAAGCTCGAGGAACAGCACCTCATCTTCCGATTAGGCACTTTACAGCCTTCCGGACTCAATATAGAGACTAGAATAGATAAGGGAGAACCAGTGGATGTGGTGTATTTGGACTTTCAGAAGGCTTTCGATAAGGTCCCACATAAGAGATTAGTGTGTAAAGTTAAGGCACATGGGATTGGGGGCAAGGTACTGACTTGGATAGAGAACTGGTTGGCAGACAGGAAGCAAAGAGTTGGAATAAATGGGTCTTTTTCCGAGTGGCAGGCAGTGGCTAGTGGGGTACCGCAGGGATCGGTCCTAGGACCCCAGCTATTCACAATATATATAAATGATCTAGACGAGGTAACTAGATGTAATATCTCCAAGTTTGCAGATGACACAAAGCTGGGTGGGCGTGTGTGCTGTGAGGAGGATGCCGAGAAACTCCAGTATGATTTGGACAGGTTGGGTGATTGGGCAGAAGCATGTCAGATGCAGTATAATGTGGATAAATGCGAGGTTATCCACTTTGGTGGCAAAAACAGGAAGGCAGATTATTTTATGATCGGCAATAGATTGGGAGAAGGGGAAGTGCAACGAGACCTGGGTGTCCTTGTGCACCAGTCGCTGAAGGTAAGCATGCAGGTGCAGCAGGCGGTTAAGAAGGCAAATGGTATTGTTGGCCTTCGTAGCGAGAGGGTTCGAGTACAGGAGCAAGGACGTCTTGCTGCAGTTGTACAGGGCCTTGGTGAGACCACATCTTGAGTATTGTGTGCAGTTTTGGTCGCCTTATCTGACGAAGGATGTTCTTGCCATGGAGGGAGTTCAGCGAAGATTCACCAGGCTGATACCTGGGATGGCAGGAATGACGTATGAGGAGAGATTGGGTCGATTGGGCTTATACTCGCTGGAGTTTAGAAGAATGAGAGGGGATCTCATTGAAACTTATAAAATTCTAACAGGGTTAGACAGACTAGATGCAGGAAGGATGTTCCCGATGGCGGGGGAGTCCAGAACCAGGGGCCACAGTCTAAGGATAAGGGGTAAGCCATTTAGGACAGAGATGAGGAGGAATTTCTTCACCCAGAGAGTGGTGAACCTGTGGAATTCTCTACCACAGAAGGCAGTAGAGGCCAATTCATTAAATATATTCAAGAAGGGTTAGATATATTTCTTAAGGCTAAAGGGATATGGGGAGAAAGCAGGGACAGGGTACTGAATTTGGATGATCAGCCATGATCACATTGAATGGCGGAGCAGGCTCGAGGGGCCGAATGGCCTACTCCTGCTCCTATCTTCTATGTTTCTATATCGAGTTCAACAATTTCAGACCATAACCTCGGCCCCTATTATATTTTTATATATCCACACCTTTGGTTTGTGCCTTTTCCTCTCCCACATGGCAACTGCCTCTCACTCTGCCAGCGCATTTCACACTTCATCCAGAGCCATCTTTTGTCTCTTTACCTGTCCTATTACCATCTCGTCTCGTCTTGAATATCTCTTAATGTCTCTTCACCTCTCAGACCTTCCATTTTGTTCTTTCATCCCCTCCCCCATTTCCCAGCCCCCAAACTGGCCTTTTAATCTGTTTCATTTCCTGCTTTTTTCTCAGTTCTGAAGAAGGGTTTTGACCTGAAACGTTGACTCTATTTCTCTCTCCACGGATGTTGCCTGGCCTGCTGAGTTTTTCCAGCGTTTTCTGTTATTTCGGATTTCCAGCAACCGCAGTATTTTGCTATCGTAAATATCCACTCTGCTGTCTTCATGTATCGATGTTAATATCCACCCTGCTGTCTTCATGTATTGATGTTAATATCCACCCTGCTGTCTTCATGTATTGATGTAAATATCCACCCTGCTGTCTTCATGTATTGACGTAAATATCCACCCTGCTGTCTTTGTGTATTGATGTAAATATCCACCCTGCTGTTTTCATGTATCGATGTTAATATCCACCCTGCTGTCTTCGTGTATTGATGTTAATATCCACCCTGCTGCCTTCGTGTATTGATGTTAATATCCACCCTGCTGTCTTCATGTATTGATGTAAATATCCACCCTGCTGTCTTCATGTATTGATGTAAATATCCACCCTGCTGTTTTCGTGTATTGATGTAAATATCCACCCTGCTGTTTTCGTGTATTAATGTAAATATCCACCCTGCTGTCTTCATGTATTGATGTAAATATCCACCCTGCTGTCTTTGTGTATTGATGTAAATATCCACCCTGCTGTCTTCATGTATTGATGTTAATATCCACCCTGCTGTCTTCGTGTATTAATGTTAATATCCACCCTGCTGTCTTCGTGTATTGATGTTAATATCCACCCTGCTGTCTTCATGTATTGATGTAAATATCCACCCTGCTGTCTTCGTGTATTAATGTTAATATCCACCCTGCTGTCTTCGTGTATTGATGTTAATATCCACCCTGCTGTCTTCGTGTATTAATGTTAATATCCACCCTGCTGTCTTCGTGTATTGATGTTAATATCCACCCTGCTGTCTTCATGTATTGATGTTAATATCCACCCTGCTGTCTTCGTGTATTAATGTTAATATCCACCCTGCTGTCTTCGTGTATTGATGTTAATATCCACCCTGCTGTCTTCATGTATTGATGTAAATATCCACCCTGCTGTCTTCACGGTGCTTCACAGGAGCACAATCAGACTAAAATTGACATTTGGCCAAAGAAGGAGGCATTAGGACAACTGACCAACAATCGGGGATGCTCAAGAGGCCTGAATTGGAGGAGCACAGATATCTTGGTGGGTTGTAGGGCTGGAGGAGATTACAGAGGTAGGGAGGGCTGAGGCCATGGAGGGATTCGAACACAAGGATGTGAATTTTAAAAAACGAGGCGTTGCTGAACATGGGAGTCAATGTGGGTCAGCGAGCACAGGGATGATGGGTGAATGTGACTTGGTGCGAGTTAGGATACGGGCAGCAGAGCTTTGGATCAGCTTAGGTTTACGGAAGGTGGAAGATGCGAGGCCGGCCTGGAGAGCAGTGGAATAGTCGAGTCTGGAGGTAACAAAAGCATTTATGGGGGTTTCAGCAGCAGTGAAGGACTGAAGTGGGGCGGAGATGTGCGATATTATGGAATCGGAGCAAAGTGGTCTTTGTGAAGGAGAACATATGGACTTGGAAGGTCAGTTTAGGGCCAAATAGGTTGCGGCAAGGCTGCGAACAGCCTGATTCATCCTGAGACAGTAGTTAAGGAGGGGGATGGAATCAGTGGCTAGGGAACGGAGATTTAATTACCATTAAAGTTGCTGCAACTATTAATAAGATTAGCCAGAGTGGCTATAAAATCTTGCAGGATGATTGTTTAAAAAACAACTCATTTCGCACTTGTTGCACTGTTTAGATTCTGAATGTCTTTCCCTTGTTGAGTAGTTTGAAACTTTTGGAAATTCCTCAGGCCAGGAATGTTCATTTTTGGTGAGAATTCTTTTACTTCATGAGAAAACAGTGAGTTGGTCGTGATATTGGAGAGTTGCTGGCACCAGTGGAGCCAAACCCCAGTGAGGGTCAGCATCTCAGAAAAGGAAGGAAGAAAATTGCAGGTTAAAAAAAATCAACTGCTTTTGGTCAAATTACTCAAAATGCCACCTTAACGAATGGGAATAATGAACTTGAACTGCTCCACACAGCAGACACCGAATCCTAGTAGTGCCAGTGGCCAGTGACTGCTCACAATTGGAGCTAATGCTACAGCCAAGATTCAACAAAAAAAATTACAACATTTGCAGAAAGAGCTGCAGTATCTCTTAATCTCTCCTGCTTTCTATCCTATCTCTGACCTTCCCTTTTGTTCTTTCATTCCCTCCCCCTTTTCCCAGCCCCCACTTGCTTTAAAATCTATCCCTCTTCCTGCTTTTTTTCCAGTTCTGACGAAGGGTCCCAGACCTGAAACGTTAATTCCGTTTCTCTCTCCACGGATGCTGCCCTGGCCTGCTGGGTTTTTCCCAGCGTTTTCTGTTGTTATTTCGGATTTCCAGCATCCGCAGTATTTTGCTATCGTGCAGTAATGTGGGCTTCACTGCCCCAGAAGATGCAGAATCAATTGAGGTGTTCAAGGAGGAGGATCCTCAACGTGGCGTGGGAATATTACACGTGGGCCTCTGCCCATTTTGCTGGCTGCATGATTTTGGAAGTGACGTTGAACTTGTGATACATCTGCCCAAACGGGGGTGGGCACTGTTGTATCCGTGTGTTAATGGAGACACGGAATGCAGGAGTTGGTTTAACAGGTGTTTACTGAACAAAGTCTGGAGGTGAACTAACCGATACAAGACACTATACAGGCTTATATACCCGAGTGGTCACTACCGGTATTACAGTACACAGGGGCTCTTAAAGGTACATACACTACAGGCACTTTGTACCAGAATGCAAAGGATGAGCATTTCTTGTCTTTTGTACCCCAGTTACAAGGGCTTTAAAAATGAAGGGGCCACCTTTGCCTGTGCAATCAATAGCACAGTGATCAGTTGTATAAGTTGAGGCATGTTTTTTGACGAAAGTAAAAAAAAAAAGTGAACATTTCATGCTGACAGAGGCTTCGAGCCACATTATACTACAGCCTGCCTCCAATGCTTGCCAAAGCCATTTTCCAGCTTCCCTCATCCCACCCCCACCTCCAGTGGCAGGCTGGCCAATGGAAGTGGGAATCCTTCTGGGAGCCCCACAAAAAATTGTAAACGATCGTGACCACGGAAAAGTATCCCAGCCCGACCAAGATGTATCAGGATTCTGCTAAAGCTGAAAATCCTGGCCTTACTTGGGAAGTAAGGACATTAAGGGAAGTAAGAATTAAAAGATAGAGCTGCCACAAAATGCCGGGGGAGGAAAATGGACCAAATGGCCGAGAAAGAAAGACTTGCATTTATATAGCGCCTTTCATGAACACTGGACGTCGCAAAGCGCTTTACAGTCAATGAAGTACTTTTTGAAGTGTAGTCATGCTGGAAATGCAGCGCCAATTTGCGCACAGCAAGCTCCCACAAACAACAATATGATAATGACCAGTTAATCTGTTTTTGTTATGTTGATTGAGGGATAAATATTGACCAGGACACCAGGGATGACTCCCCTGCTCTCCTTCAAAATAGTGTCACGGGATCTTTTATATCCACCTGAGAGAGCAGACTTGGTTTAACATCTCATCTGAAAGACAGCACCTCTGACAGTGCAGCACACCCTCAGTGGAGTATCAGCCTAGAATTTTTGTGCTGAGCTCTCTGGAGAGGGACTTGAACCCACAACCTCATGACTCAGAGGTGAGAGTGCTGCCCACTTTTTTTTATTATTAATATACTTTATTGGACATTAAGAACATTTACAATATTGTGATCATTTCATTGTATGATACAAATCAATTCCGCCGCTCTGCACAGCCAGTCCGTCACCACATTTTAACATCAAAACCTGAAGTTTAATTTGTCTCCTGTAACATATATTAATCGATTGTACTTTAAAAATTGATTGTAAAATACTGTCTTTAAATTCCTTTCTGAATAAAACATCCACAGAGCCTTATAATGATCTTTTAGTTTATATTTAAAATACTCTTTTAGATTCATTCTCCTCCCCTTAAAAAACAGAGCATTCATTCCTTCTTTGCACAATCACGAATCTAGCCAAACTGAACATTAAATTAATTGCCGCTCCGCTGGACTCGGGTAGACTCTCCTGCAATCCCCATCTCAAAATTGAGTCCCACGGGATTCCCATTCTTGCTCTTCGGTCCCCACCCAGCATAAAAGCTTCACACAACTGTCGAACATAGTACTTAAAGTCATTTAACTGCAGACATAACACCAGTAAATGGGACAGAGTCTCATCCTGTGTCCCACACACTGGGCAAGTTGCCGCCTCCACTCGCCCAATCTTGCACAAGACCGTCATGGTAAAAATCCGGTTATGAGCCAATTTGAAATCCAGTTCAATCCACTCTGGACATTTAAAATTCGCCTACACCCTTCCAAATCCTGTTGAAGTCCAGCAGTGGGTATATACTCTGCCAAAACTCCTGACCAGCAGGCGTCTTGAATCTCCATTCTCTAAATACCTCATAGAAATCTCGAGTATTACAGTTGTCAAATTGGACCAACTCTCCCCCTTTCTCCAGCAGAAAGCTTGGAAAAGCAGGACGTATTTTATTTCCTTTGGAGATTTCCGCATTTATTTCTTCCATCCAATCCTGTGGCATTGCCCTCTCAATCTTCTCATACATGATCCCTATTGCTTTTTCCTCTACCTCCTGATCCTCCTCCCACACTATGTCTCTCACTATCGCTTTCAGCAACCAACCTGGAACTACCTCGTATAATACATCTTTCACAGATATAATCCCAGCTTTTAGAAAAGCTTGATTAAATAAAACCTCTCCTTTGATGTTGACCCACCTGTTCAAAAATAAGGGCTGTTCTAAAAATTCTTCAGCCCCCTTGGGCATAAACTGCACACTTTTAAAAAATTGGGCCCAAGTTTCTACAACCCCCTTATAAAACCTAGGGAGAAGTTTAATCGATTTCAAAAACATATTATTGTATTCCATATACAATATCACCTGCCCTCCTATCCCACTTCATTTTTAAAAATGCTCAAAACAACTCTTCCAAAAACTTGTATTTGACTTCTGAAGAAATCTCTTCACCCATTTGATTCTAAAGGATTTTTTCTTCAAATCAATATCTGGAAAATTGAGTTATCCCTGATTTCTTCGTCCAATGATGGTATTGTAAGCCACCAAGGCTGGTTTCCCTTCCCATAAAAACCTCACACTAGCCTCTTGGATGGACTTTTCCGCCCACTCAGGAATATCCTCCACCGTCAATAAGTACCATAGCTTAGATAGCAGGAGAGCAGACACCACTGTCGCTCTTCCTTGCACTTTCAACCACCTTCTTTCCCATCTTCCCAAAATCTTTTTAATTTTCATAACCTTCGGTTCCCAATTTAATCGATCCACTTCATCCCTGTCTTTCTTGCACCCCCAGAACTTCCAAAACCTCCACCACCTTAAAGGGACTTTCCCCCAACCATTCCCCCCTACCCCTTCATGCAACCAGGCATTGGGACTTGCTATAATTCACTCTGGCTCCTGAAGCTCTACAATATTCCTCCACTACATCCATAGCTTTCCTCACTGACTCCCCATTTCTCAATGTTAAGGTTGTGTCATCTGCATATTGGTGTATCACCGACACCAGCCCAGAACTGGGAACCACAATCCCAACTACACCTTGTTTCTTTCGCATCATGTAACTTAATGGTTCTGCTACCAATGTGTACAACTATGAGGACAGGGGACAACCCTGTCTCACTGATCTCTGTATCAGAAAATACTTGGATAAAAAACCATTACATTTAACACAGCTAAATATGTTTGAATAAAAAATCCTTATCCACTCAATGAAATTTCCCCCGAAACCAAATGCTTCCAAAACCTTTAATAAAAACTCATGAGAGACCCTATCAAAGGCTTTCTCTTGATCTATCTTTAATGCATAAGCTCTTCCATGAGCTCTATCGCATCTCGGATTGAGACCACAGAGTCTGCGATGTCCCGGCCTATGACTCCATAGGACTGAGAGGGCAAAACTATCTGCGGCAACACCTCCTTCAAACGATTTGCCATAACCCTCGCCAAGATCTTATAATCCACATTTAATAATGTGATGGGCCTCCAATTCTTCAGATCCTGTCTATCCCCTTTATTTTTATATAAGCTAAGCTTATGACACCTCTCCTCATAGCTGGGGCCAAGCTTCCCTCAATTTTAATTTCCTTAAAAACTTCTAAGAGCAATGGACTTAAAATCTCGAAAAATTCTTTATAAAATTCTGCACTTAGTCCATCGGACCCTGGGCTTTTCCCCCCTTCATTCCACTTATTGCCACTTTTATTTCCGCTAATCCTACTTCTTTGTCACACATGCTTCTCTCATCCTCCTTTAAACCCTCTTCAATAAAAGCACTAACCTTCTCCATCGCCAAATTGGAAATGTCTTCTTTTGTATATAACTCTTGATAAAAGTTGCTAGCCGCCTCTAAAATCTCCTCACTTTCATGAATGATCTTCTCCCCAACCTTCAACTCTTCAATTAACGATAATCCCTGTCGCAGTTTCTCTTGTTCTAGAAAATATCTAGTGCATCTTTCGCCCTCCAATGCATCTCTAGCCTTTGCATGGATGATCTTGCATTTTTCAGCTTGCAATAATTCCCACTCTTCCTTTAGCACCCAGAACTTAGTCTCAGCTCCCTTATCCCCTCCGTCAACTGCTTTACAGACATCCGTAAACCTTTTGTTTACATTCTCTTCTCGATGCCGGTTAGCTGCCGCTCTCTTTTTCTCATAACGTACCGAAAAAACATTTACCTCATACTTGAAATTGTCCCACCAAACTCTTCTTTCTTTCAAGAACAAAGGTTCCTTCCGAGCATTCTTTATTATATTTAAAATCCCTTTTTTTAAGCAATTTCTTTCAGGTATTGATTGTTTAAAATCCACACCCCTGAACCGATCTTAACTCTGCTGTTCCTAATTCTAAGAACCAAAGCCGAGTGGTCACTAAAAAATACTTTTTTATAATAAATCTCCATCACCTCAGAACTTAACCCTTCCCGCATTAACACAAAATCTATTCGGCTCTGTTTTAAAACATCACCCACCCAACCTGATCTGGAAAACTCCCTTTTTATGGGGTTCCGGTCCCTCCATAAGTCTCTCAAATTTAAATTTGCCATCATTTTTACAATCATCCCTCTGGCATTATCGGCATTACCGGCACCCGGCTACCGACCATAGAGCACATATACCAGAAACGCTGTCTACGGAGGTCACGGTCCATCATCAAAGACCCTACCCACCCCAGCCACAGTCTGTTCGCCCTCCTGCCATCTGGGAGACGCTACAGATGCATTCGCACCCGTACGACCAGATTTAGGAACAGCTTCTTTCCCAGGGCTGTCATCCTACTGAACTCCACAAACAAACTCTAAAGCCTGCACATCTGCCAATGCACTTCATTATGGTTATGTTATGTTAATGTACTACAAGCCAAATGTATGTTGAATGTTTAAATGTCTTAATCCAAATGTACACTCTCGGGAGCCGCAAGCCTACATTTCGTTGTACTGCACTTGTGCACTAACAATGACAATAAAAGTTGATTTGATTTTGATTTGATTTGGAGTTATCATCCTTAAAGGTCATCTGGGCTGAAATGTCCATCCGAGATAAAAATACATTAAAATCCCCCACTATACAAGGATTTTCCACCTCTGCCACTTCAGTGAATAACCCCCAAAAAAACTCGCGACGCTTATAATGGTCGTTCGGTGCATAGATATTAAAGAGATCGCAATTAAATTCCTCCATTTTTACCCTTAGCTGTAAAAATCTCCCCTCAGTGTCCTTGTCCACCAAGGCAACATTCTCCTTCATGGACGGACTCACCAAAACAGCCACCCCTCTACGGTTATTGTTTGCACAACTTGCAAACACCTCTCCCTTCCAAACCTTCTGAACTCTTTCTAGGATATCCTCATCCCAAAAGGTTTCTTGCAGACACAACAAGTCCGTGCCTTTAAAACCCTGCAACAACTGTTGCAATTTCTTCTCACCGCTCAGTCCGTTCACATTAATCGAGACCAATGTAATCATGACTCCAACGAAGGTAAGTATGCCTGATAATCTCCCCATCATTTAATCTCTGGCCCTTCCCTCCTCTCATGCTCCTTTCCAACTTTTCGGCCAGCTGTTGCTTTTTCCTGCAGCCTCTGACTCTTTTTCACCTCCTGTTTGAACCTTCCCTGCTGTTTCAGCCTCTTCCTTGCATTAAGTTTGGGCCAAGGAGCTGCCCTTTCTCCCTCCTTCTGCCCCTCAGTAACCTTTCCCTTTCCACATGATGCCACCCCACCCCCCACTTCCATGTCTCTGTCCCCCTCTAATTCCTCACTCTCAAGCTCTTCTGTAACCCTCTGTGCCTGCTCCCCATCAGATACATAATCCTGCTCCCCGTCAGATACATCATCTCCCATAGAGAGTCTTCCTGCTATCGCGGTTTCTCCAACACTGCCGCTCCCTTCGACCGCATCTCCACCTCTGACCTTTGCTCCCTGATCCTTCTCTGGGACAAATGCGCACCTATATTGCACCCTTCTGGCGTCTTTGTCTCGCCGCTCCCGTCCTGCTGCCCCTTTAAGGCTCCTGCCTCTTGCACCCTCTCCTTGTCTTGCCCCCTCCTGCTCACTGAGATGTCCGACTCCCCGTCTTTCTTTGGAGTACTTGCATTTACCACGCACCCCGCTCTCGCCTCCTCTCCCCCCGCGGATACCAGATTCTTTAGGGAGAGCTGAACCGTATTAAGGCTTGAGTCTGCATTCGTCCCTTGCTGCCCGCTGCTGTCTTTGTTCTTTTCCACTGTACTTGGTGTGTTTTCCACCATCTCCATCCTGTTCTCTGCTCCGCAATTTTCTGCCTGTTCCTGTGCTCTTTTCTCCTTCAATTTACCAGCTGTGTCCTCCGACTGCTCCGCTCCTCCAGCCATTCCACTCACACCTCCTGTTCCTTCTCCCATCTCCTCATCACTCATAGAGCTTCCTTCTGCCTTACACTCACAGCGGGTGGGGCCTTTGTGACACACCCCACAGCTCTCCGCCTTGCAGCTCCGAACGATGTGTCCAGACTCACTGCAATTATAACAGTACAAGTCTGGACAGTTCCTTACAAGATGGTCATGTCCAAGACAATAATAACAAACCTTCACTTGGTTATCATGCAGTACTCAAAAGTACTGCACTCCTTCCATTGTCTCGAATTTCATGCTGTACGGTAATGACTTCAACCCCTCTGGGAACCGCACATTTACGTAACGGGTTCCATCTGCTACCCGTGTTCCTGGATAGTACCTCCTCTTTATTGCTGAGCAAGCTTTAATGTCCCACGACTCCAACGTTTTAATTAGCACATCGTCCTCAATATAAACAAGCAAGTTTAAGAATGAGACCGCCACCTCTTCCGAATATAGCAGAGATACCTCCAAGAACTTATCGCTAACTTTCAGACTGAGTAAAAGTCTTTCCACCTCCTCTCAGCCACTGACCGTCACCTCAAACCCAACATTCGGCTTTGGTCAGCAGGCAAAGCAGCTTCCCTCGCCACAGTCCTCATGTACCACTTGGATAATATCCCAAGCTCGTATCTTCTTATCCTCGCACTGAACCACCTCCATGTTTTCTTTTCCAAACCTCCTGGGGTCCCGGCCCAAATCTTTGGGCTTCTTTCCCTTCCAACCACAGTTTCTTCCCTAATTAAATTCATCTTGGGAACACTGTCCTCTGAGGGGCCCGGCACTCCGGACCCCTCAGCAGCCATCTGGCTGTTTTTTATGGGCCAAAAAGGCCCTAAAATCTGAAAACAAAAACCTCAAAACCCACCACCAACTTTTAAACAAACTCACTCCAACTCCCTGCTGCAATCAGGCAACCAGTAACACCTGCTCACTCCTAGCCCCTCCCACCTAGCGAGTGCTACCCACTGAGCCACAGCTGACATTCACTGCTCTTGTTGCTATGTTTATATATACAGATCTGTACAGTAGTTTTACAGTATAAGTGATAGCTGACATTACCTGTAATATTCTAGATGCTGAGGTAAAGTTTATTTTTTCTCTCACTTCGGTCCTGCTCTATGTCTTTGCACAAAACGAGATTATAGCTTGTCCCTTGCAAACGGTAAGCCCCACAAGAGTTTCACAAATTACATTGCAAACAATATAGAGTGGGCGATTGATTTTTCATAAGAGTCTGTGGAAAGCAGAATTTTCTTCATTTAGAATAATGCAGGCAATCAGACCTGGACGGGAATGTTTCAACTGTTTAAAATGGGAACTGTAGACATCCCAAAGGCAAAAGCTAACCTGTTTCTAAATGAGAATGAAATGGAGATCCTCCATTGGATCCCTTAATTGGATTAAGAGCATTTCCTACCATACGTGTGATACAATTTCAAGCCAGCTTGCACTACAGTATTGAAGAGTAGTTTTAATTCTAGTATTGATACACTGTATAGAACTCTGTAATTCCCAGAATAAAACCAACAATTTACAAGACGTTGAGGCTCAAGACGATGGAACAGGTGTGGGGATGGAAGCTGAGTTTGGGGCCAAGCAGTACATACACCATTAGACTTGGCCTGAGCTTGATGGACTTCAGGCCAGAGATGTACAGGGGCTGGCGTGGGCCCAAGCAGATCTATTTTACATTTGTAAGCTGGAGGAAATTTCAGCTCATCCAGGTCTTAAAGCTAGATAGGCAATTGAAGAGTGCAGCAGCAACATTAGGATTGATCAATGGAGGAGGCAGAGAGGTAGAATAACATACCATTGGAGTACATCTGAACAAAGAATTGTTGGCCCCCTTCCTTGCCTTTTCGTCATAATTAAGAATGTCACTTGACGTAATGACTTCTGGTCCTTCAGGGAATGGTCAGCAACCAATTGTTGACCTTGGGACAAACTGCCTGGGATGACTATCGCAGATCATAGACACTGCTGAGTTCCACATGCATCTCCCAAATGTCCTATTTGGCCACCAGCTCCTCCTTTAACATTCACTCCTCCACCTGATTCAGATGATCTCTGTCTTGTCCCCTCCCACCTCTAACCTCTCACCCTTCTGGTTCATCTGACAACTACTTCCTGATTAATTGCGGGTATGGAGTCCCTGGGAGTCCTGGCTGTTCTGCGGTGAGTGTCTCACCTCCTGACTCCCCAAAGCCTTTCCACCATCTACAAGGCACAAAGCAGGAGTGTGATGGAATACTCTCCACTTGCCTGGATGAGTGCAGCTCCAACAACACTCAAGTAAGGCCAGGATTTTCAGCTTTGGCAGAAACTGAAAGACTGGCAGCTCAATATTCCGGGTACAGAATCTTCAGGCGAGACAGAGGGGGAGGTATAAGAGGAGGGGGTGTTGCAATATTAATTAAGGAGTCAAATACTGCAGTAAGGAGGGATGATATATTAGCAGGGTCCTCTAATGAGGCCATATGGGTGGAGCTTAAAAACAAAAAGGGGGCAAGCACTTTGCTGGGAGTGTACTATAGGCCTCCAAACAGTCAGGGGGAGATAGAGGAACAGATATGTAGGCAAATCTCAGAGAAATGTGCAAATAATAGGGTAATAATAATGGGGGATTTCAACTTCCCCAATATTAACTGGGATAGTCAGAGTGTGAAAGGCTCAGAGGGTGTAGAATTCTTAAAGTGCATCCAGGAGAGCTTTTTGAGCCAGCATGTAGAAAGTCCTACAAGAGAGGGGGCGGTACTGGACCTAATTCTAGGGAATGTGGCCGGCCAAGTGGAAAAAGTGCTAGTAGGTGAGCACTTTGGTGATAGTGACCATAATATGGTGAGATTTAAGGTGGTCATGGAAAAGGACAGGGATGGGCTGGAAATAAAGGTTCTAAATTGGGGGAAGGCCGATTTTAATAGGATAAGGCAGGATCTGGCCAAAATGGACTGGGATCAGCTACTTGTAGGAAAATCCGCATTGGAGCAATGGGAGGCTTTCAGAAGGGAGATTGAGATCATACAATGGCAACATGTTCCCGTAAAGGTCAAGAGTGGTTCCAAAAACCACAGGGAACCTTGGATGTCTGGGGATATACGAGAATGGATTAGGAAAAAAAGGAGGGCTTTTGGTAGATACAAAAGGCTAAAGACGGAGGAAGCCCTAGAGGAGTACAAAAAGTGCAGGGGGATACTTTAAAAAGAAATTAGGAGATCAAGGAGGGGCCATGAAATAACACTGGCGAGCAAAATAAAGGAAAATCCGAAGATGTTTTATAAGTATATTAAGGGTAAGAGGATAATTAGGGAAAAAATAGGGCCCATTAGGGACAAAAGTGGCAATCTGTGTGTGGAGCCGGAAGATGTAGGTGGGGTTCTAAATGAATTTTTTGCATCTGTTTTCACTATGGAGAAGGACGATGTAGACATAGAAATAGGGCGGGGGGACTGTGATATGCTCGAACATATTAACATCGAGAGGGAGGAGGTATTGGCGGTTTTAGCTGGCCTAAAAATGGATAAATCCCCAGGCCCGGATGAAATGTATCCCAGGCTGCTGTGTGAGGCAAAGCAAGAGATTGCGGGGGCTCTGACACATATATTCAGGACCTCTCTGGCCACAGGGGATGTGCCAGAGGACTGGAGAACCGCTAATGTAGTACCATTATTCAAGAAGGGTAGTAGGGAAAAACCGGGGAACTACAGGCCAGTGAGCCTAACATCAGTGGTAGGAAAATTATTGGAAAAAATTCTGAGGGACAAAATTTGTCTCCACTTGGAGAGGCAAGGATTAATCAGGGATAGTCAACATGGCTTTGTCAAGGGAAGATCATGTCTGACTAATTTGATTGAATTTTTTGAGGGGGTGACTAGGTGTGTGGATGAGGGTAACGCAGTGGATGTGGTATACATGGATTTCAGTAAGGCCTTCGATAAAGTCCCGCACAGGAGACTGGTCAAGAAGGTAAGAGCCCATGGAATCCAGGGTGCCTTGGCACATTGGATACAAAACTGGCTTAGTGGCAGAAGGCAGAGGGTGATGGTCGAAGGTTGTTTTTGTGACTGGAAGCCTGTGGCCAGTGGGGTACCACAGGGATCGGTGCTGGGTCCCTTGCTGTTTGTGGTCTACATTAATGACTTGGATATGAATATAAAAGGTATGATCAGTAAGTTCGCGGATGATACAAAAATTGGTAGGATGGTAAATAGCGAGGAGGGTAGCCTCAGGCTGCAGGACGATATAGATGGGTTGGTCAGATGGGCGGAACAGTGGCAAATGGAATTTAACCCGGAAAAGTGCGAGGTGATGCACTTTGGGGGGACTAACAAGGCAAGGGAATACACAATGAATGGAAAGACCCTAGGCAAGACGGAGGGTCAGAGGGATCTGGGTGTGCAAGTACACAGATCCCTGAAGGCGGCGGAACAGGTGGATAAGGTGGTAAAAAAGGCATATGGGATACTTGCCTTCATTAGCCGAGGCATTGAATATAAGAGCAAGGAGGTTATGATGGAGCTGTATAAAACACTGGTTAGGCCACAGCTGGAATACTGTGTGCAGTTCTGGTCGCCACACTACAGGAAGGATGTGATCGCGTTAGAGAGGGTGCAGAGGAGGTTCACCAGGATGTTACCAGGGCTGGAGCGCTTCAGCTATGAAGAGAGACTGGGCAGGTTGGGTTTGTTTTCCTTGGAGCTGAGGAGGCTGAGGGGGGACATGATTGAGGTGTACAAAATTATGAGGGGCATAGATAGGATGGATGCTGAGGAGCTTTTTCCCTTAGTAGAGGGGTCAATAACTAGGGGGCATAGATTCAAGGTAAAGGGCGGGAGGTTTAGGGGGGATTTGAGAAAGAACTTTTTCACCCAGAGGGTGGTTGGAGTCTGGAACTCACTGCCTGAAAGGGTTGTGGAGGCAGAAACTCTCACAACATTTAAGAAGCATTTGGATGAGCACTTGAAATGCCATAGCATACAAGGCTACGGGCCAAATGCTGGAATATGGGATTAGATTAGACAGGGCTTGATGGCCGGCGCGGACACGATGGGCCGAAGGGCCTCTATCCGTGCTGTATTACTCTATGACTCTATGACTCGGCACATCTTGGTCAGGCTGGAAGTTCTAATGGCCCACCCCCCGACCCTGGACTCTTTTCCGTGGTCACGATCATTACTGATACTAGCTTTTTATTCTAGGGTTACGGGACCAAGGCGGGTAGATGGAGTTAAGATACGGTTCAGCCATGATCTAATTGAATGGCGGAACAGGCTGGAGGGGCTGAATGGCCTCCTCCTGTTCCTATGTTCCTAGCTGCAGCTTATCTTGTCTGGATGAAGACGTTACTTTTTGAGATCCAATCCGGTGCACCAGGGATGGGTGGGTTCCTGTTTGTTTGGTGACCTTAGCCTGACCTGGCATTCAGTATTAACACCTTCAACACAGAAACAGGCTTATAACAACCTCTTGAGTATTAAACAACTGAGTTTTAACCCTGACCTCTCCGATAGGTTGAATTCCTAATTCTTACTTCAACCTGGCTCCTTTGTTTCCTACACAGTGGCAGCCTTTATTGAGTGCTGGTTTTAAAATGGAGTATCAGGATTGGGTGGCAATTGCTGGCATTTTAACTCCATTAACATAAAATGGATACGTCAGTAATAGGCCATTAAAGCTTGTGTGGGCGCACGTTGGCAAATGGTATGCCAGGCCGTGCAATGCCATCAGTGCATCAGGCAATATCAGCACTGCCCTTCAGAAAGAGAGAAGATGTTCAGGTTAGGTGTCGTCTGTGGCTCAGTTGGTAGTGCACTTGCCTGTGAGTCAGAAGGTAGTCGGTACACGTCCTGCTCCAGATACTTGAGTACAAAATCTAAACTGGCACTTCAGTGCAGCACTGAAGGAGCGCTGCACTGTCGGAGGTGCCGTCTTTCATATGAATGGTCTGCCCTCTCAGGTGGACATAAAAGATTCATGGCACTTCTTGAAGGGGAGTTATCCCCAGTTTCCTGGCCAACATTTATCCCTCAACCAGCACGCAACACAGATAATTTGGTCTTTTTTTATTATTCGTTCCAGGATGTGGGCATCGCTGGCAAGGCCAGCATTCATTGCCCATCCCTAACTGCCCTTGAGAAGGTGGTGATAAGCCGCCTTCTTGAACCGCTGCAGTCCGTGTGGTGTGGATTTTGACCCAGCGACGATGAAGGAACGGCGAGATGTTTCCAGTCAGGATGGCGTGTAACTTGTAGGGAAACTTGCAGGTGATGTTCCCATGCTCCTGCTGCCCTTGTCCTTCGAGGCGGTAGAGGTCGCAGGTTTGGGAGGTGCTGTCAAAGAAGCCTTGGTGAGTTGCTGCAGTGCACCTTGTAGATGGTACACACTCCAGCCACGGTGCGCCGGTGGTGGAGGGAATGAATGTTTAAGGTGGTGGATGGGGTGCCAATCAAGCGGGCTGCTTTGTCTTGGATGGTGTTGAGCTTTTTGAGTGTTGTTGGAGCTGCACTCATCCAGGCAAGTGGAGAGTATTCCATCACACTCCTTACTTGTGCCTTGTAGATGGAGGAAAGGCTTTGTGGAGTCAGGAGGCAAGACACTTGCCGCAAAATACCAAGCCTCTGGCCTGCTCTTGTTGCCACAGTATTTATGTCAAGGACAGAGAGGCAGTCAGTACAAGGAGCACTTCGAAGATCTCCTTAACCGAGACTATGTCTTCGACGCGAGTGTCCTCAACTCCATCCCGCAGCATGCTACCCGCTACCTTCTCAGCACAACCCCAGCCCGGCATGAGGTTGAAAAGGCCATCCGGCAACTGAAGAACAACAAGGCCTCAGGAGCAGATGGAATCCCTGCCGAGGCAGTAAAGCATGGCGGAGAAGCGCTACTGGTGCAAAATCATGAACTCATTTCTTTTATCTGGAAGGAGGAGAGCATGCCAGGGGATCTCAGAGACGCCGTAATTGTGACCATCAAGAAAGGTGACAAGTCCGATTGCGTTAATTATAGAGGAGTTTCCCTGCTGTCTGCCACAGGGAAAGTTATCACAAGAATCCTCCTCACTCGCCTTCTCCCAGTGGCCGAAGAGCTCCTCCCAGAGTCGCAATGTGGATTCCGGCCACTAAGGGGCACAGTGGACATGATCTTCACCACGCGACAATTACAAGAGAAATGCAGGGAACAGCACCAACTGCTGTACATGGTCTTCTTTGATCTCATAAAGGCCTTCGACACTGTCAACCGTGAGGGATTATGGAGTGTCCTCCTCAAATTCGGCTGCCCTCAAAAGTTTGTCACCATTCCCCGGCTGCTTCACGATGACATGCAAGCCGTGATCCTGACCAATGGTTCCACCACAGACCCAATTCATGTACGGACCGGGGTCAAGCAAGGCTGTGTCATCGCACCAACGCTCTTCTTGATCTTCCTTGCTGCAATGCTTCATCTCACCCTCAATAAGCTCCCCGCTGGAGTGGAGCTAATTTACAGAACAAACGGGAAACTGTTCAACCTCCATTGCCTCCAGTCCAGATCCAAGGTCGTCCCATCCTCTGTCGTCGAATTACAGTATGCAGACGATGCTTGCATCTGCGCTCACTCGGAGGCCGAATTCCAAACCATTGTCAACACCTTCACTGAAGTGTACGAGAGCATGGGCCTTACACTAAACATCCGTAAGACAAAGGTCCTCTACCAACCTGCCCCCGCCACACAATACTGCCCCCCGCTTATCAAAATCCACGACAAGGCCTTGGACAACATGGACCACTTTCCATACCTCGGGAGCCTACTGTCAACAAGAGCAGACGTCGATGACGAAGTCCAACACCGCCTTCAGTGTGCCAGTGCAGCCTTCGGTCGCCTGAGGAAGAGAGTGTTTGAAGACCAGGACCTCAAACCCGGCACTAAGCTCATGGTCTACAGAGCAGCAGTGATACCTGCCCTCCTGTATGCTTCAGAGACATGGACCATGTACAGCAGGCACCTCAAAGCACTGGAGAGGTACCACCAACGCTGCCTCCGCAAGATCCTGCAAATCCATTGGCAGGATAGGCGCACCAACGTCAGTGTTCTTGCTCAGGCCAACATCCCTAGCATCGAAGCTTTGACCACGCTCGATCAGCTCCGATGGACGGGTCACATCGTCCGCATGCTCGATACGAGACTCTCAAAAAAAGCGCTCTACTCAGAGCTCCGACATGGCAAGAGAGCCCCAGGTGGGCAGAGGAAATGCTTCAAGGACACTCTCAAAGCCTCCTTGAAAAAGTGCAACATCCCCACCGACACCTGGGAATCCCTGGCCCAAGACCGCACAAAGTGGAGGAGAAGCATCTGGGAAGGCGCCGAACACCTCGAGTCTCTTTGCCGGGAGCAAGCGGAAGCCAAGCGCAGGCAGCGCAAGGAGCACACGTCAACCCAAGCACCCCACGTACCTGTCCCTTCAACCACCATCTGCCCCACCTGTGACAGAGACTGTAGGTCCCACATTGGGCTCATCAGTCACCTGAGAACTCATTTTTAATGTGGAAGCAAGTCATCCTCAGTTCCGAGGGACTGCCTAAGAAGGAGAAGATTTATGTGGCTGATCCAGTTATGTTTCTGGTCAATGGTGACCCCCCAGGATGTTGATGGTGGGGGATTCGGCGATGGTAATGCTGTTGAATGTTAAGGGACGGTGGTTAGATGCTCTCTTGTTCGAGATAGTCATTGCCTGGCACATTTGTGGCGCGAATGTTACCTGCCACTTATCAGCCCAAGCCCGAATGCCATCCAGGTCTTGTTGCATTTGGGCATGGACTGTTTTATTATCTGAGGAGTTGCAAATGGAACTGAACACTGTGCAGTCACCAGCGAACATCCCCACTTCTGACCTCATGATGGCGGGAAGGTCATTGATGAAGCAACTGAAGATGGTTGGGCCTAAGACACTGCCCTGAGGAACTCCTGCAGCGATGTCCTGGGGCTGAGATGATTGACCTCCAACAACGACAACCATCTTCCTTTGTGCTAGGTATGACTCCAGCCAGTGACGAGTTTTCTGTATGATTCCCATTGCCTTCAATTTTACTAGAGCTTTTTGATGCCACACTCGGTCAAATGCTGCCTTGATGTCAAGGGCAGTCACTCGCAACTCACCTCTGGAATTCAGCTCTTTTCTTCATGTTTGGACCAAGGCTGTAATGAGGTCTGGAGCTGAGTGGTCTTGGCGGAACCCAAACAGAGCAGGTTTTTGGTCAGTAAGTGCTGCTTGATATCACTGCCAACAACACCTTCCATCACTTTGCTGATGATTGAGAGTAGACTGATGGGGCGGATTGGATTTGTCCTGCTTTTTGTGGACAGGACATACCTGGGCAGTTTTCCACATTGTCGGGTAGATGTCAGTGTTGTAGCTGTCCTGGAACAGCTTGGCTAGAGGCGCGGCTAGTTCTGGAGCACAAGTCTTCAGCACGACAGCTGGGATGTTGTCGGGGCCCATAGCCTTTGCTGTATCCAGTGCGCTCAGCCATTTCTTGATATCACGTGGAGTGAATTGAATTGGCTGAAGACTGGCTTCTGTGATGGTGGGGATCTCAGGAGGAGGCCGATATGGATCATCTACTTGGCACTTCTGGCTGAAGATGTTTGCAAATGCGTTAGCCTTGTCTTTTGCACTCACGTGCTGGGCTCCGCCATCATTGAGCATGGGGATATTCATGGAGCCTCCTCCTCCCGTTAGTTGTTTAATGGCCCACCACCATTCACGACTGGATGTGACAGGACTGCAGAGCTTTGATCTGATCTGTTGATTGTGGGATCACTTAGCTCCACAAGGACTGTGCGGTGGTCACTGCTACCAATGCTGTCATGGACAGGTAGATTGGTGAGGATGAGGTCAAATAAGTTGTTCCCTCGTGTTTGGCTCTCTCACCACCTGCCGCAGGCCCAGTCTGGCAGCTATGTCCTTCAGGACCTAACCAGCTCGGTCAGTAGTGGTGCTACCGAGCCACTATTGGTGATGGACATTGAAGTCCCCCACCCAGAGTACATTCTGTGCCCTTGTTACTCTCAGTGCTTCTTCCAAGTAGTGTTCAACATGGAGGAGTACTGATTCATCAGCTGAGGGAGGGTGGTAGATGGTAATCAGAAGGAGGTTTCCTTGCCCACTTGACCTGAAGCCATGAGACTTCATGGGCTCCGGAGTCAATGTTGAGGACTCCCAGGGCCACTCCTTCCCGACTGTATACCACTGTGCCGCCACCCCTGGTGGGTCTGTCCTGCCTGTGGGACAGGACCTACCCAGGGATGGTGATGGTGGAGTTCGGGACATTGGCTGAAAGGTATGATTCTGTCTATGTCAGACTGTTGCTTGACTAGTCTGTGGGACAGCTCTCCCAATTTTGGCACAACTCCCCAGATGTTGGTGAGGAGGACATTGCAGGGTCGACTGGGCTGGGTGTGCCGTTGTCATGTCCGAAACCGGTGTTGAAGTCGATGCCGGGTGGTCCGTCCGGTTTTACTCTTATTATTGTTTCTCGTTGCGGTTTCTTACAACTGAGAGGCTTGCTTGGCCGTTATCAGAGGGCAGTTAAGAGTCTACCAACATTGCTGTGGGTCTGGAGACCAGGTAAGGACGGCAGATTTCCTTCCCTAAAGGACATTAGTGAACCAGATGGGTTTTTACGACAATCCGGCAGTTTCATGGTCACCATTACTGGCACGAGCTTTTTTTTTAAATTCTAAATTTATTTAATTAACTGAATTTAAATGTCCCAGCTGCCATGGTGGGATTTATACATAGATACATAGAAGATAGGAGCAGGAGTAGGCCATTCGGCCCTTCGTGCCTGCTCCGCCATTTAATGAGATCATGGCTGATCCTTTAATTCAGTATCCCGTCCCCGCCTTCTCTCCGTAACCCTTAACCCCTTTTGCCCGTAGAAATATATCTAATTCCCTCTTAAATATATTTAATGAGCTGGCGTACACTGCCCTCTGTGGCAATGAGTTCCACAGGTTCACCACTCTCTGAGTGAAGAAATTCCCCCTCATCTCTGTCCTAAATGGTTTAGCCCTTATCCTTAAATTATGTCCTCTAGTTCTGTTCTCACCCGCCAAGGGAAACATTCCTTCTGCATCCAGTCTGTCTAGACCTGTCAGAATTTTATACACTTCTATGAGGTCCCCTCTCAATCTTCTAAACTCCAGTGTGTACATCCCTAAACTACATAGTCTCTCCTCATAGGTCATTCCCGCCATTCCTGGTATCAGCCTGGTGAATCGCCGCTGCACCCCCTCCATGGCAAGAACATCCTTCCTCAGATGAGGCGACCAAAACTGTACACAGTACTCGAGGTGTGGTCTCACCAGTGCCCTGTACAGCTGCAGCAAGGTATCCCTGTTCCTGTATTCTAACCCTTTTGCTATGAAGGCCAGCATACCGTTTGCCTTCTTGACCGCCTGTTGCACCTGCATGCTCGCCTTCAGTGACTGGTGTACAAGAACACCCAGGTCTCTCTGTACTTCCCCCTCTCCCAATCTATTGCCATTTAAATAATAATTTGCCCTCCCGTTCCTGCACCCAAGGTGGATAACTTCGCACTTGTCCACATTATAGTGCATCTGCCATTTATCCGCCCAATCGCCCAGTCTGTCCAAATCGCTCTGGAGCTTCCTGGTCTCTTCCTCTGAGCCCACCCCACCTCCTAGTTTAGTGTCGTCTGCAAATTTGGAAATGCTGCATCCGACTCCCTGATCCAGGTCATTAATGTAAATTGTGAACAGCTGGGGGCCCAGGACAGATCCCTGTGGTACCCCACTTGTTACTGCCTGCCATTCAGAAAATGAGCCGTTTATTCCAACTCTCTGTTTTCTATCTGACAGCCAGTTCCCTATCCACGCCAAAACTTTCCCCTTTATCCCATGAGCCTCAATTTTCCATGCTAATCTTTTATGTGGGACCTTATCGAAGGCCTTTTGGAAGTCCAGGTACACCACATCTACTGGCTCTCCCCCATCTATTCTACCAGTTACTCCCTCAAAAAATTCCAATAGATTAGTCAAGCACGATTTACCCTTTGTAAATCCATGTTGACTCTGTCCTATCCTGTCCCCATTTGCTAAGTGCTCCGCTATTTCATCCTTAATGATGGACTCCAGCATTTTGCCCACAACTGATGTAAGGCTTACAGGTCTGTAATTACCTGTTTTTTCCCTACCCCCCTTTTTGAATAGTGGGGTAACGTTAGCTACCCTCCAATCCATCGGCACTGTTCCCGAGTCTAATGAATTCTGAAAAATCATCCTTAGTGCATCCGCTATCTCTAGGGCCACCTCCTTCAGTACCCTAGGATGCATGTTATCAGGCCCTGGGGATTTGTCCACCTTCAATCCCTTTAGCTTCCTTAACACCATATCCTTAGAGATATTGATTTGCGTCAGTTCCTCCTTTGCCAATGTCCCTATTTTTCCCGATATCCCAGGGAGGTTTTTTGTGTCTTCCTTCGTAAAGACTGACCCAAAGTATGCATTTAGTTGATCTGCCATTTCCTTATTTCCCATTATATATTCCCCCGTATCTGACTGCAATGGACCAACTTTGGTTTTCACCAGTCTTTTCCTTTTGATATATTTATAAAAGCTTTTGGAGTTAGTTTTTATATTTTCCGCCAGCTTGTTTTCGTAAGCTATTTTGCCCCTCTTGATCATGCCCTTTGCCCTCCTTTGCTCTATCTTAAACTGTTCCCAATCTTCCGCTCTGGCGCTTTTTTTGGCTATTTTATACGCCCTATCTTTGGATTTTATGCTGTCTCTAATTTCCCCTGTTATCCACGGTTGAGTCACCTTTTTAGATTTCCTTTTATGCCAGATTGGTATAAACAATTTTTGCAATTTTGTCATTCTATCTTTAAATGTTTGCCATTGTTTATCTACCTCCAGTCCTCTCAGGAACGTTGTCCAATCAGACCTACTCAGTTCCCGTCTCATGGCATCATAATTCCCCTTGTTTAAATTCAGGACCTTAGTCTCTGAGTCAATTTCTTCGCTCTCCATTTCGAGTGAGAAATCGATCATGTTATGATCGCTCTGACCCAAGGGTCCCCGTACAACAAGATTACTGATTAGTCCCTTCTCATTGCACAGTACCCAGTCCAATATAGCCTGTTCCCGAGTTGGTTCCTCGACATATTGATCCAGATAACCATCCCTTAAACACTCAAGGAATTCCTCCTCCTCATTATTTTTACTGATTAGGCTAGTCCAATCTATATGTAAGTTAAAGTCACCTATGATGACAGCTGTGCTCTTATTGCACGCTTCTCTAATTTCCCTCGTGATGCCCTCCCTAACCTCTATTTTACTATTTGGAGGCCTATATACCACTCCTATTAATGTTTTTCGCCCCTCGCTATTTCTTAGCTCCACCCATATAGATTCTGTATTAACTGAGTTAATATCCTTCCTTTCAATTGCATTTATCCCCTCTTTTACTAGCAATGCTACCCCTCCTCCCTTTCTTTTTTGTCGATCCTTCCTAAATACTGAATACCCCTGTATGTTAAGCTCCCAGCCCTGCTCACCCTGCAACCATGTTTCCGTAATCCCAATTAGATCATAATTATTAACCTCTATTTCCACAGCTAATTCATCTACCTTGTTCCTGATGCTTCTCGCATTAAGGTATAAAACCCTCAGGCTTTTTTTATGCTCACATTTTTTATGAATTAGTTTGGCCCTTTGTTTTTTGTTCCTCACCCTTTTACCATTTATTTCTGTCTGCCTTTCACTTTCCTCTATTTCACTACATAGGTTTCTAGCCCCCATTTGAACTCATGTCTTATGGATCATTAGTCCTGGCCTCTGGATTGTTAGCCTAGTAACATAACCACTGTGCTACTGTTCCAGGCATTGGTCCACAAATTCGGGTCGGGGGCTTCCCGCGGGTGCAAGCCCCCGATCTGCACTTACCTTGCGCGCCAGCAGTTGAGCTCTAGTGCCCCGTGGAATTCCGCTCCGGGGCCTGGCCCAGCTGCCGGCGCGCTGTGCTTGCGTGTCCCAGGGGCGTAGTTAGTGCGATGCGTCCCCTGGGATCACGTGAGCCATGGGCAGCCAATCGGAGGAGGGAAAAGCCCATTCATAAGATTGACAGGAAGACCTGTCTAAACTTATGAATACTACGGGCCTCAAAATAGCATTAAACCTTCAAAAAAAAATTTTTTTAAATCACACTTTTTCAATAAACTACAAATTACATTAAATAACTATTTTAAACAATCATTTAAATTTTTGAAAAAAATAATTTTATAAAAAAACGGGGCTAAAAATAAACTTACCTTGCTTTAAAGTATTTAAAAATAATAAACCTGTGGAAAAAATGTTTTAATTTTAATTAATTGACCACTTACCTTGTAAAAAGCAGGCCTTACGCCTGCTTTTTAAACGTGTAAATCCTACAGGCTTAACCTCGCGTGAAAACCTGCAAATAAAAACTAAGTTCAAAGCGCACGCGCAGCCTCCCCTGCACGCGCGTTCGACCTCTGAACCCCTTCGTTCAGAGGATCGGAAGTGCCGGTTTCCCGCGCATGCGCAGTGTATGCAGGAAACCTGCACTTCCATTCGGCCTACGGGTGAGTACCCCGTGCATACTCACCCGTGGAGAGCCGAATTTCTGGGCCATTGATTTCTTTACTGTTTGTGGGAACTGGCCGTACGCATTACAACAGTACTTTATTGGCTGTGAAGCGATTTGGGACGTCCTGAGGTCATGAAAGGCGCTATATAAATGCAAGGTTTTTTCTTTCTTTATGTTGTGTGAGTAATTATCCAGGAGGGGGCGCTAAATCCCCCCAAAACTGCTGCGAGTTCAGGTGGCCAACAAATGTTGGTGTGTTAACCACAGCCACCCTTGGTTAGAAGAATGTCTCAGAGAGAGGAGGTGGTTGAGGTGGAAAGGGGATATCTTCAGTCCTATATTCACATATAATAATTTATACATATTGGACAGCAGAATATAACAGGGCTAATAACAAACTTTTCAAAAAGCACAGCCAAAATCAGGTAAATGTCCTTTGGGGAATTACAGTAGCAAGTCTGTGTCCGACTTTTGCATGATTAAGCCTGTTAAAGGATGCGGAGCCTGTGCTGAAGAAACATGTATAAGTAGAAATAAATTTTATAAGTGTGTTTTTATATCCATTTTTTTTTAATTGACCGTCAATGAAAGATTGGTGTTTGAGAGTCAGGCGCTGCATAGTTTAGCATTGCTACCATTTCACAAGTCCAAACGTGGACAGGGACGTAGTAAAACATCCCTCGGCGCTTCACGAGAGCGTAATCAGACAAAAATTTAACACTGAGCCAAAGAAGGAGATATTAGATCAGGTGATCTAAAGCTTTGTCAAAGAGGCAGGTTTTCAAGGAACGTCTTGAAGGAGGAGAGAGAGGTAGCGAGGAGGAGAGTTTTAGGGAGGGAATTCCAGAGCTTAGGGCCTAGATGGCTGAAGGCACGGCCGCCAATGGTGTGGTGAAGGAAGTCGGGGATGCACAAGTGGCAAGAATTGGCGGAGTGCAGAGATCTCGGGGGGTTGTAGGGCTGGAAGCGGTTACAGAGATAGGGAGGGGCGAGGCCACGGAGGGGTTGGGACACAAGGATGAGAATTTGAAGTTCAAGATGTTGCTGGACCGGGAGCCAATGAGGGTCAGTGAGCACAGGGGGTGATGGGTGAACGGGACTTGGTGCGAGTTAGGACACGGGCAGCAGAGTTTGGATGAGCTGAAGTTTTTGGAGGCTGGAGGATGGGAGCCCAGCCAGGAAAGCGTTGCAATAGTCGAGTCTGGGGGCAACAAAAGCATGGATGAGGATTTCAGCAGCAGATGGGCTGAGGCAGGGGTGGAGACAGGCGGTCTTGGTAATGGAGAGGATATAGGGTCGGAAGCTCAGCTCAGCGTTAAACAGGACACCGAGGTTGCGAATGCTCTGGTTCAGCCTGAGACAATGGCCAGGAAGGAATGGAATCGGTAGCTGGGGAACGGAGTTTGTGGCGGGGGCAGAAGACAATGGCTTCTCAGCACAGCAGCTGTACCCTGTGTTTGGTATGGGCACAACAGGAGGCTCCTGGACAATCCAGGAGGGATTCACAATATATATTAATGATCTAGACAAGGGAACTAGATGTAATATCTCCAAATTTGCAGACGACACAAAGCTGGGTGGACGTGTGTGCTGTGAGGAGGATGCCGAGAAACTCCAGGATGATTTGGACAGGTTGGCTGATTGGGCAGATGCATGGCAGATGCAGTATAATGTGGATAAATGAGAGGTTATCCACTTTGGTAGCAAAAACAGGAAGGCAGATTATTATCTGAATGGCAATAGATTGGGAGAAGGGGAAGTGCAACGAGACCTGGGTGTCCTTGTGCACCAGTCGCTGAAGGTAAGCATGCAGGTGCAGCAGGCGGTTAAGAAGGCAAATGGTATGTTGGCCTTCGTAGCGAGAGGGTTTGAGTACAGGAACAAGGATGTCTTGCTGCAGTTGTACAGGGCCTTGGTGAGACCACATCTTGAGTATTGTGTGCAGTTTTGGTCGCCTTATCTGAGGAAGGATGTTCTTGCCATGGAAGGAGTTCAGCGAAGGTTCACCAGGCTGATACCTGGGATGGCAGGTATGACATATGAGGAGAGATTGGGTCGATTGGGCTTGTACTCGCTGGAGTTTAGAAGAATGAGAGGGGATCTCATTGAAACTTATAAAATTCTAACAGGACTGGACAGACTAGATGCAGGAAGGATGTTCCCGATGGTAGGGGAGTCCAGAATCAGGGGTCAGAGTCTAAGGATAAGGGGTAGGCTATTTAGGACAGAAATGAGGAGGAATTTCTTCACCCAGAGAGTGGTGAACCTGTGGAATTCTCTACCACAGAAGGCAGTAGAGGCCAATTCATTAAATATATTCAAGAAGGAGTTGGATATATTTCTCAAGGCTAAAGGGATCAAGGGGTATGGGGAGAAAGCAAGGACCGGGTACTGAATTTGGATGATCAGCCATGATCGCATTGAATGGCGGAGCAGGCTCGAGGGGCCGAATAGCCTACTCCTGCTCCTATCTTCTATGTTTCTATGTATGAGGGATGGCAAGCCTAAGCTTGAGTGAAAATGGTGTTGGCAAAATCATGTGATTTTGGCCTGCGTTTAGACCACAGCTCCGTGGAGACTGAAACCTGCCCAGTACCTTGTTAACACACGGATTATCACACGACAGATTTCAGCAGGTAGGTGCTTAGTTAGATCCTAATCCACCCTAAGGATCAGCAGTAAGTCAGACATTGACAAAAGCCAGTGTCTAACAGATTACTTACGTTGAGTGTTGTACACAAGGGACGTTGACCTGTGTCTTTATTCATCCATGACTGGCTAAGATGAAGAGATTCTAACATACATTTCTCCACTACCTTTTCCTCTCTCTCTCTCTCTAACCCCCCCACCCCCCCCACCCCTCTCCAGTTGGTGGGAGTGTTGGTTTGGAGACCTATTGTGGGGGCTGATTTTCCTGTCATTGTGCCTGGACGCATTGGATCATTGGGGCGGAGTGCTGCAAGAAATCTGGAACTTTCTCCCTCAAGAGGCTGTGGATGCTGGGACAATTGGAGTTTTCAAGTCTGCGATAGATTTCTGTTATTTAAGCGAATCAAGGGATATGGTGCAAAGGCAGGTAAATGGGTTTGAGGTACAGATCAGCCACCACTGATTCGGGTGAGTGAGCAGATCATTGGGCATCAGAGGACAGCCTGTCTTATGAAGCGGAGGCAGCAAAGGTAGGAAACATAGGAACAGGAGTAGGCCATTCAGCCCCTCGAGCCTGTTCCGCCATTCAATGAGATCATGGCTGCTCTGCGACCTAACTCCATATACCCGCCTTTGGCCCATATCCCTTAATACCTTTGGTTAATAAAAGTCTATCAATCTCAGATTTAAAATTAACAATTGATCTAGCATCAATTGCCAATTGAGGAAGAGAGTTCCAAACTTCTTTCATCCCTTGTGTGTAGAAGTGTTTCCTAACTTCACTCCTGAAAGGTCTGGCTCTAACTTTTAGACTATGCCTCCTAGTCTTAGAATCCCCAACCAGCGGAAATAGTTTCTCTCTATCAACCCTATCTGTTCCCCTTAATATCTTGAAAACTTCAATCAGATCACCCCTTAACCTTCTAATTTCCAGGGAATACAACCCTAGTTTGTGTAATCTCTCCTTGTAATTTAACCCTTAGAGGCCAGGTATCATTCTGGTGAATCTACACCAGACTCCCCTTACACATACAAGTGTATGTTTCAGGCAGTGACAGGCACGGCCAGGACACCTCAGGGTCATTGCATCTACATTGTTAGGCCCCCTTCTGAAATGCCTGTTCCTCGTTTCAATTTTACAGCATGTTCAAAAGCACCCCGAAGGCATACTCTTCATCCAGTGCCACATCAAACAAACCAAAAACAATGAAAAATAGTATAGTCTGTGCTTTTATGTCTGTGCGTGTGTGTGAATATGTATTGGGAACTGTAGAGACTCTGTTACTGGCTTCTGTAGCGTGTTCTATAGCTGCCAATATAATACAAAGCACCCAGTCTGTCACCGAGCACTATCAATGGTTGGATCTTGCTCTGAATTTCCAATATCAGAAAGAACCAGCGAGGTCTGTAGAGCGTGTTAACCATGGAATAAATAAACATTACTGTTTAATATCTCCAGCCAATCAGTCTGTGTAAGTAGCTCATTATTAAACAGTGCATAGACCGGTGGCACTGGGGAGAAGAGGGACTGCACCCAGCTCACTTTTGCACTCCTCACTAGTGTCACTTTGCCGCTGTATTGAAGATGGAGAGGGGAGAGCATTTGTGATTGTGCAAGAGTGCATATTATCCATGTGTGACTGTGCGCACACCACATTGTGTCTGTGCGTACTGTGACCCTGATTTTAACCCCCCCCCCCCCCACCCCCGCCTAGAGGAGATCGCACCTCACTTAAAGTCGGGGCCGAGCGTCTGTATGTACTACGTGTAAAGGTGACATTTAAGTGAGAAGGGAAGGAGGAGAAGATGATTTAAAATCCCGGAGGATTTGTCTTCCGGCCTCGCCAGAGGCCACGCTCAGACTCGAGAGTCAGCACCTTCAGGATAGCAGGGCAGAAAAAGAATACAAGGAGCCCAGTCATCGCCAGGGGTTAATAGACATTGTTTAGAACTGGAATGAGTAACTAATAAAGCTAACAGGTCTGATTCGAAAACCCAGCCCCTCACTGCCTCACTGGAGGAGGGATGTTTTGGAGGTAATGACTCAGGAAATCGATAAAAGATCCCCTGCTGAGCTGTCCTTGTGACCAGCCGGGCCCGACATACATTAATCAACAAGGCCAAGATAACCAGTGCAGGGGGCGGAGATTTCGATCAGTCAGTCCACCGGACGGATTGTGCTACTTGGTCAAACCAATGCTGCCATTTTCTTTCATTTATCCCAACTTTTCCCCCCTCCTCTCCCGTGATGGGATGCGTCGCCTGGGTCGTGGTTACCCTCGGTATCGCACCCAAGTGGCCATTCACATCACCTAACCTCACATCACCTCTCAGCCTCCTTTTTTCCAATGAGAACATGCCCAATTTACGTAGTGGCCTTTTACAGACCTCACTTCGCTCCGTCACTCCGGGTTGCAGTAGTGACTGACTCGGAATCAATCTGACTTTTGATGCTGCTGAGGGAGTTGGGAGGACAGGAGATAAAGGCAGTTAGGGCGCAAGTAATGGTAACGATGTTAACCCATAGCTAGCCTGCATGCACAGGTAATGCATAGAAACATAGAAGATAGGAGCATTTAATGAGATCATGGCTGATCATCCAAATTCAGTACCCTGTCCCTGCTTTCTCCCCATACCCCTTGATCCCTTTAGCCTTAAGAAATATATCTAACTCCTTCTTGAATATATTTAATGAATTGGCCTCTACTGCCTTCTGTGGTAGAGAATTCCACAGGTTCACCACTCTCTGGGTGAAGAAATTCCTCCTCATCTCTGTCCTAAATGACTTACCCCTTATCCTTAGACTGTGACCCCTGGTTCTGGACTCCCCGGACATCGGGAACATCCTTCCTGCATCTAGTCTGTCTGGTCCTGTTAGAATTTTATAAGTTTCAATGAGATCCCCTCTCATTCTTCTAAACTCTAGCCTTTAAATAGCGCTCCCCTAGTCCCTTTCCGACAGCATAACGTTCCCCTCAACCTGTCATTGCTAGCGGCAGGCGGTAAGGCAGGGGGCGCCACTCAATTTCCGGTCCAGGGCGCTAACGGGGCGTTGCGCACTCGAATGACGTCACGATCTGCCGGCGCAGGAGATCGTGGCGGTATTGTTTAGCGCCGCCACAAAATGTCCGCTCAATTTCGCGAGAGGCGCAGGTCTCGCCGCGCCCAGGCGCTAGTTGGTTAGCGCCCCACTTATCGCCCTCTTAAGGTGCTAACGGGTGGCGCTAGCAACTGAATTTCTCCCCCACTCTCTCTCACACTCACTCACACTCTTTCTGATACTCACACACACTCTCTCTCACACTCTCTCTCTCACACTCACACTCTCTCTGATATTCTCACACTCACTCACACAGCCCAGCTCCATAGATTGTTTCACTCTGGGTTGGTTCCTGAATCCCAGAGGGCAATGCTCCAGCCACTTATTATTTGGAATATTCCGGTCAATGATTGTCTACATACACAGCAATGGAAAACACCTGGTGACAGCAGAACAAAGGCTGCTCCATTAGTCGTCAGGTACACACATTGTTAACTACCCTTGTTTAATAATTATATGATCTGTTCTTCTTTCATACCTAACCCTTGCTACATTCTGAGAGCTTACTCTGATTCATGGTTGCTATGCAACGCTGTTTGTTCTGCACCTGTTCCTGTTTACTTTACCTTTACCTGACCATCTGGCTGCATTTTACAAAAGTTCTTTTCGCCCACACACAAGTGGCATGTGACGAGAGATCGAGCTTGGTGCGGAGCTGCCGAACTCTACTCTTTCTGGCCGGTTTAAACGGAATGAAAGAGGAATGTGAGGGGAGTGAAGTTTGCAAACTGCAAGAACAAATGATGGTGGAGCGGGGAGTGGCAGAGGTCAGTGTGAATGGAGTGTTTAAGGTAATTGAGTGTGGGAATAATTAGTTCTAATGTCCTGTGAGTTATAGCACAGAGGCTGTGAAACTTCACCGGTTACTTGTCTGAGGTGCCCCGTTGGCCATTTCAACAAGCAATTCTTATTTTCCTCTCTCTTTTTTCGGACAAGACGTTAAACCGAGGCCCCATCTGCCCTCTCAGGTGGACGTAAAAGATCCCACGGCACTGTTTCGAGGAAGAGCAGGGGTGTTCTCCCCAGCGTCCTGGCCAATATTTATCCCTCAACCAATTTCACTAAAACAGTTAATCTGGTCATGCCTGTGGGAGCTTGCTGTGCGCAAATTGGCTGCCACGTTTCCTACATTACAACAGCGGCTACACTTCAAAAAGTACTTCATTGGCTGTAAAATGCTTTGGGACCTCTGAAGATTATGATGGTTTAAATGTATAAATGAAACTTACTTAGTTAGTTACTTTCTTATCTCAGCACAGTTGGCAATATTCTTGCCTCTGGCTGAGAAGGTTGTCGTTAGAATAGCAAAATACTGCGGATGCTGGAAATCTGAAATAACAACAGAAAATGCTGGAAACACTCAGCAGGCCAGGCAGCATCCGTGGAGAGAGAAACAGAGTTAACGTTTCAGGTCGGAGACCCTTCTTCAGAACTGGTAAAAGTTGGAGATGTAACAGGTTTTAAGCAGGCGCTGAGGCAGTGAAAGGTGGGGTAGGGGAGGGGAGGAACTGAAGGGACGGTCTGTGCTAGAATGCAAGACAGGAGTGGTTAAGTGTTGCAAATGGGGATGGCAGAATTATAAACAGCTGCTGCCTGAAAAAATGGGAGGGGGTTATCGTCTGAAATTGTTGAACTCAATGTTGAGTCCAGAAGGCTGTAAAGTGCCCACTCGAAAGATGAGGTGCTGTTCCTCGAGCTTACGTTGAGCTTCATTGGAACAGTGTTGTAGTTAGAGTCTAGGCTGCCCGTTCACTGGAGTGGGAGGAGTGCATCATTGTCAGAGGAACTGTCCTTCAGGTGAGACTTGTAACCAAAGTCCCTTTTGATGTTCCGGTGATTTTGTTGAACAGAAAAGATCCTATGGTACTAATTCGAAGAAGAGCAGGGAGTTCTCCTGATGTCCTGGCCAACCAGTTCTTCCCTCAAATCAGTGCCATAAAATAGTAGATTAACTGGTCATTCATCTCATTACGGTTTGTGGGATGCTGCTGTCACAGAATGGCACCTGTGTTTGTCCACATATCTTAGGAATATATGAGCTGGCAGGACTGGAAAAGACTGTGAAATCCATCCCTAAAACAAATACCCCTCAATCGCCGCCCCCCCCATTAATCTATTCAATTTCTCCTTTAAATTTTTCACATTATCAGCTCCCCCCCCACCCCCCCCCCCCCACCCCCTGGACAGTCCAATCCACACCTTTATCATCCTCAGCACCTAGTAGTTAAATCTAAGCTGCCTGTGTACCTTCTCCCCAGCCGCTCCCCCTTCATATGGCTCTTCTCCCCCCCCCCCCCCCCCACCCCCCGTGGCTCGAGGGTTTATGGCAATTTCGAACATATCATATCACGGCAACATTAATTCATTGTGTGCAGCACTTGGAGATGTTTCAATGTTATATGGCACAAGGTAAAATTGCTGCTGATTGCTTGGGCCCTGGGCATCCCCTCTGGATTATGTTGCAGGGCAGGTTCTGCAGCACTGGAAAGATAACGGATCACACACACAGTTACCTTGAAGTTGCGATTTGTGACAGCTTCTGATGTAACTTCCTCAGAGGTCGGGGAAGGTCAACACAGACCGCTAAGTACAGCCACTTGCTTGGGCATTAGAGGCAGCTGAGGATGCCAGAAAAATTGCTGCCATCTGCTTCAGGTGGCCGTGCCTTCAGCCGTCTAGGCCCTAAGCTCTGGAATTCCCTGCCTAAACCTCTCCGCCTCGCTACCTCTCTCTCCTCCTTTAAGACGCTCTTTAAGACCTACCTCTTTGACCAAGCTTTTGGTCACCTGTCCTAATATCTCCTTATGTGGCTCGGTGTCAAATTTTGTCTGATTATGCCCCTGTGAAGCGCCTTGGGGCATTTTTACTAAGTTAAAGACGCTATATACATGCAAGTTGTTGTTGTTGATTGTGTTTATAAAACCACCAGACTTCCTCTGCAGGAACCGGTGAAGACCAGTATCTCCAGGAGGCTCTCAGAACCTCCAGAGACCACAACTACCACCTGGTTTACTTAACAGCCCCATCTCCGTAGTAAGAGAGCGGCACTGAGGCCTGGGGCTTCCTTTGACATCGGGCCCATCAGATTCAAATATGCAAAACCCAGCAGTGGAAACTGTTGTATGAACGCATTAAAGTATAGAACCAGGCAGACAGGCTTATAACTGTGATCTTTACTTTATTTGTAAAATGGCTGACTGCTGCTTTCCCGGGTAATTCCCATAATGCATTGCACATTACATTACTGTATTTATAGGACAAAGTCAGCATGGTTTTATGAAGGGGAAGTCATGTTTGACAAATTTGCTGGAGTTCTTTGAGGAAGTAACATATAGGGTGGATAAAGGGGAACCAGTGGACGTAGTGTATTTAGACTTCCAAAAGGCATTTGACAAGGTGCCACACAAAAGATTATTGCTTAAGATAAAAAATCACGGGATTGGGGGTAATATTCTGGCATGGATAGAGGATTGGCTATCTAACAGAAGGCAGAGAGTTGGGATAAATGGTTCATTCTCAGACTGGCAATCAGTAACTAGTGGTGTTCCGCAGGGGTCAGTGCTGGGTCCCCAACTCTTTACAATCAATATTAATGATTTGGAGGAGGGGACCGAGTGTAACATATCAAAGTTTGCAGATGATACTAAGATGGGAGGGAAAGTAGTGAGTGAGGAGGACATAAAAAACCTGCAAGGGGACATAGACAGGCTAAGTAAGTGGGCAGAGATTTGGCAGATGGAATACAATACTGGAAAGTGTGAGGTTATGCACTTTGGCAGGAAAAATCGTAGAGCAAGTTATTATCTTAATGGCAAGAAACTGGAAAGTACTGAAGTACAAAGGGATCTGGGGGTCCTGGTGCACGAAACTCAAAAGGTTAGTATGCAGGTGCAGCAAGTGATTAAGAAGGCCAATGGAATGTTGGCTTTCATTGCTAGGGGGATAGAATATAAAAATAGGGATGTATTGCTTCAGTTGTACAAGGTATTGGTGAGACCGCACCTGGAATACTGCGTACAGTTTTGGTGTCCATACTTAAGAAAGGACATACTTGCTCTCGAGTCAGTACAAAGAAGGTTCACTCGGTTAATCCCGGGGATGAGGGGATGGACATATGAGGAGAGGTTGAGTAGATTGGGACTCTACTCATTGGAGTTCAGAAGAATGAGAGGCGATCTTATTGAAACATATAAGATTGTGAAGGGGTTGGATCGGGTGGATGCGGGGAAGATGTTCCCGATGATGGGTGAAACTAGAACTAGGGGGCATAGTCTTAGAATAAGGGGCTGCTCTTTCAAAACTGAGATGAGGAGGAACTACTTCACTCAGAGGGTGGTAGGTCCATGGAATATGCTGCCCCAAAAAGCTGTAGAAGCTACATCATTACATAAATTTAAAACAGAAATAGATAGTTTCCTATAAGTAAAGGGAATTAAGGGTTACGGGAAGCGGGCAGGAATTTGGACATGAGTCTAGGTTCGGATCGGTCATGGCCCTGTGGGTAGCGGAGCGGGCCCAGGGGCCGTGTAGCCTGATCCTGCTCCTATTTCGTGTGTCTAATTCTGTTAGATTCAGGAGATGGTTCTGTGATAGTGGATTGGCGGTTAGGATCAGATCAGCCATGATCTTATTGAATGGCGGAGCAGGCTCGAGGGGCCGATTGGCCTACTCCTGCTCCTATTTCTTATGTTCTTATGTTCTTATGTTCTTTACTGGTGTTAAACTCGCACATTACATTACTGTATTGACTGGTGTCAAACTCGCAATCAATACACGACATCCCCCTTTTCCTTGGAAACAAACTTGCAGTTTACAAACAGTTGCTTACAATAACACTGCATAACTTATTTGATTTATAAACTTTTTACAAACTTGTGTCTTATCACACAACTAAATAATTCCCAGGTTTAAACATTTAACATCACCCATGCAGTTCTCGCACATTTTATGTTGTGACATAATCAGACAGTCTTTGGGGTTTTCTTTTAACTCTTTGAGGTCTGGCTGTATTGGGTATGTCTGACATGTTGGTGTCAGTGGGTATTGCCTGTGTCACAGTGGTATGTGTGTCAGGGTCTATTATACTGTCCTCAGTCTCTTGTGTTTCCTCCTGCTCATGGAGTGTCTCCTTTGGTCCATTGGTTCTGTATTTCTTCACAAACGTAGTGTTTCTCGAGTAGCGTGCTCCGTCTGGAGGTTCTACGACTACTTGACTCCCTGTTTTACTCAAAACTTTGTGCGGTGTGGCATTAAAAGGAGTGGTGAACTTGTCCACTTTGTCCTGCCGTACCAGCCCGTGTCGCCAACTTCCACCTCTGAGTATTGTGTTCTCCGCTGTTCATCTGCGTACAGTTTGGACTTGCCTTTTTGTTCTGCATCCCAGTCACGTACTTCCATGTCTGCGCGCGACTCTGTGATGTCTGTCAGCTTTCCTCTCATTTTCTGTTTAAAGAGCAGCTCTGCCGGGCTCTTTCCTGTCATGGCATGGTCAATGCTCCTGTACACAGTCACATATTTTCTAAGTTCACGTTTCCAATCTAGTCCTTCTGACTGAGCAATTCTGATTCTCTTCATCAGCGATGCATTCTGGCGCTCGACTTCTCCGTTAGCCTGAGCCCATTTTGCTGTCGTTTTCAGGTGTTTGATCCCGTTGTTTTCACAGTATTCTTTGAATAATTCAGATCTGAATTGGGGACCATTATCAGATTTGCAGGTGATTGGCAAACCATGACGGCTGAAGATTGACTCTAAACTATCAATAACCTTCTCTGTTGTTGTGGAGGTCATGATGTCATATTCATAGTAGCGACTATAATAATCAACTACCACAAGAATGGAGTGGTTGGATGGCAAGGCCCCCAGTAAGTCTATAGCTACATCCTGCCAGGGGCCCTCCGGTAATGGTGTTGGTCTCAATGGTTCAGGTGGGTCGGGTCTGGCTACTATCTGACAGCCGTGGCACGCTTTACAGTGTTTTTCAGCTGCCTTGTCCATGCCAGGCCACCAAACCTTGGTTCTGAGATGTTGCTTTGTTCCAACTATTCCCAAGTGTCCTTCATGTGCTAACACCAGGGCTCGTGCATGTAACACTGTGGGTAGCACGATGCGTGTTCCCCGAAGAACTAGGTACCCCACTACGCACAGCTCATTTGCAATTGCTGCATTGTGGCGAAGCCACCAAAGGACTCAGAGCGGTTGTACATAATTCCTTTAACAGCGATGTAGTTACTGTCTGTACCTGTACCCTTAATTGCACTGTTTGACTGTACAATGCCAGTTACCTTTACAGCACGTGATGACGTCATGCCATTAGTCACGTGATGCCCCAACGGTGGGAAGAACGTGATGACATCATGACGTCACTCTCCTGATCAGGGGATCAGACCTCGTGGAGTCCTCAGAGAGAATAGACCTGTTATTGATGTGTCCTAGCAGTTTCCAGTTTGAACTCGTTTGTTATCATTAAGTTCATTAATTTAATTATCTGAGTCGAACTCAGTCTTTTGATAGGAACCTCCGTTCCTACATTGGTGACCCCGACTTCTACAAACGATTTTCGTGGAAGATTCGACATTGACACGAACGCCGTCACGCTGAAACTGCCTCAGTTCTGGGAGCAACAACCAGACGCCTGGTTCATCCAGGCTGAAGCCCAGTTCGCCATCCGGAACATCAACGCGGATCAGACCCATTATTATTATTACGTGGTCTCCGCCCTCGACAGCGCAACTGCATCTCGGATCATCAGCCTCATCGGTAGTCCCCCTACTGACAGCAAGTACGATGCAATTAAGGCGCGGTTGCTTCAGGTTTTCGGGCTATCAAAGTCGGAGCGTGCTCGCCGGCTCATCACACTGTCCGGTCTTGGGGACTCCAAACCGTCCGAGCTCATGAGCCAAATGCTCACGCTCTTGGGTGCTGAACCGGAATGTTTCATCTTCCGGGAGCTTTTCCTCTACCAACTGCCTGAACAGGTTCAGGCTGCCCTGGCCAGCTCCGACATTACAGACTGCACCAAGCTTGTGGCCGAAGCCGATAAGATTTTCACGGTTACCCAGCAGTGTTGTGCGGCTACGAGGCGCCCACCCCCCACAGACATGGTCCCGGCTTCTCCTACAGTGGGCTGGTGCTCCTACCACACCCGTTTTGGCGCGAAAGCACGATGCTGCCGTTCCCCCTGCAATTTTTCGCCCAAAAAAAACCAAGAAGGCGCAGGTGGCGTCCCTGGCGACGGATGACCAAATCTAACAGGCGTTCCGCAGTGGCGATGGCCATCGGTTCTACGGGGAAACTCCTCTATATCACCGATTCCCTCTCGGGCCGCCGTTTCCTTTGTGACACCGGGGCGCAGTGTAACATTCTACCTGCGTCGAAGCTCGACACGCAGACTGGGAACCTCGGTTTTTCCCTCGTAGCGGCTAATGGCGCAGCTATTCGAACGTTCCAAAAGCGGCGGGTTGAAGTCTGTTTCGGCGGTCAGCGCTTCTTTTGGGATTTCGTCACAGCTACAGTCTCACAGGCTATCCTGGGGCAGATTTTCTGTGTGCCAACAGCCTGCTAGTCGATGTCCGACACTGCCGGCTGATCAACGCGGCCACTTTCCACTCGATCCCGTGTTTCCACGGTACCTCCGTGGCCCGTTCCATTGCCTGTGCTTTTCCTCCTCCAGATGATTTCACGCGGCTCCTCGGGGAGTTTCCGGAGCTGACAAGGCCCACCTTCTCCTCTTCAGCGACGAAACATGGTGTTGAACATCACATCACCACTACTGGCTCCCCGGTTTATGCATGGGCTAGAAGGCTCGAACCCAGCAAGCTTGCAGCTGCGAAGGCGGAGTTCGCCACAATGGAGTGGCTCGGCATCATTAGGCAATCGAACAGTCCCTGGTCTTCGCCTCTCCACATCGTGGCGAAACCAGGCGGCGGCTGGCGGCCATGCGGTGACTACCGACGCCTCAACGACGCCACCACTCCGGATCGGTACCCGATCCTGCATATCCAGGACTTCTCGGCCCACTTGGCGGGAAATACTATCTTCTCTAAAGTCGACCTCGTCCGTGGATATCACCAGGATCCAGTGCACCCACAAGACGTTCTGAAAACCGCGGTCATCACCCCATTTGACCTCTTTGAGTTCCTGCGGATGCCGTTTGGCTTAAAGAACGCAGCACAGGCATTTCAGTGTTTAATGGACTCCGTCCTACGGGACCTGCGTTTCCTTTTTGTCTACCTGGATAACATACTCATCGCCAGTGCCAGCAAGGAGGAGCACATCTCCCATTTGCGTTCCCTCTTTATGCGCCTCAGCCAGCACGGGTTAATCATCAACCCGGCCAAGTGTCAGTTTGGCCTACAACAAATCAACTTCCTGGGACACCGCATAACATCGGACGGCGCCGTCCCTTTGGTGACAAAGGTTGAGGCGGTTACTTCTTTCCCGCAGCCGTCGACAGTCAAGGCTTTGCAGGAGTTCCTGGGTATTATGTCCGTGTATAATTGAGACACGGACTGCAGGAGTTGATTATAACAAGTCTTTACTGAATGGAGACAACCTGGTAACTGAAACTACAGAAGCCTGCTAGGGCCTTTTATACAGGGGTGGTCACTGCCGGTACTGCAGTCTGAGACCAGTTATTCCCTTAAAGGTGCATACACAACAATTCCTCCCCTTTTAGATAAACAGTACATAACATTCATTTAACAACTAAATAATAACTAATTACAATTACAATTACGGTTGTTAGATACATTGGTTGAAGTTAAGCAATTATAAGTTCAGTCTTTGAGGAGGCTTCCTGATTCTGTATGGATAACGCCTCTTTGGGATATCAGGTTCTTCTGGCAAGGTTGAGTCGGGATCAATGTCGTTGTTTGGTTCCTCTGCTTCCAATATCACCGATTCTGCGGTAGATGCAATTGGTACTTCGGTTTCATCGCCAGGTGTATCAGATCGTGGTGTGGAGTTGACGTTTTCCAGTGACTCTAGAATCTGGTCAGCATGGCGTCTTACAATGCTCTCTCCAACGTCCACGGTATACATTAGAGGTCCTTGCCGTGTACAGATCGTTCCTGGCTGCCATTTCTCTGTGCGGTAGTCCCGGGCCAAAACTGGTTGACCTATCTTAAAACTCCTGGTCGGCCTTTCATTCATATTCTGAAACTGCCTGTTCTCCACATCTCTTCTGACGTTTGGCTTAACCAAATCCAAGCGGCATCGTAGTCTTCGATTGAAGAACATCATGGCTGGAGTTTGGTTGGTAACCGCATGTGTCGCATTCCGGTAGGCAAACAAGAAGTTATCCACCTTGTGTTGTAGGGGTATATCTTCATTACACATTGCCTTGATAGCCTTCTTGAATGTTTGAACAAACCCCTCGGCCAATCCATTAGTGGCTGGATGATATGGGGCGGATGTGTAATGCTTAACACCATTGTTCTTTAAGAACCTCCGGAACTCTTCAGACACAAACTGTGGTCCATTGTCAGAGCAAATCTGTTCAGGCAGCCCATTCCTGGCGAATATGGTTCGTAAGACTGTGATAGTTTTTTCTGTGGTGGTTGAGGACATTTTTATTACCTCTGGCCACTTTGAATGTGCATCCACCGCAATTAAAAACATCAAGTCCATAAAGGGACCAGCAAAATCAATGTGCACCCTTTGCCGTGGAGATGAGGGCCACTCCCATGGATGTGGAGGGGCTTGTGGTGGGGCGTTTTGGACCTTCTGGCATCCTGTACAGCTCTTGGTCATCTCTTCGATTTCTCTCTCGATTCCCGGCCACCACACAAACGCTCTGGCTAAGTTCTTCATTTTTACCCCTCCCAGATGACACTCATGAAGCTCATTGAGCACTCTATCCTTCAATTTGGGTGGAATTACTACTCTGGATCCACACATCAAGGTTCCTCTGCACACTGACAGCTGTTCTCTTCTCTGCGAGAATGCTGGCAGCAGTGGTTCGCCATGTGCTGGCCGTCCCTTCACCATTAAATCATAGACCCAGGAGAGTGTCGGGTCATTTCGTGTTTCCTTTTCTATGTTTGCATTCGTCACAGGGAGATATTCGACTATAGTCGAGTGGAATAACTCCACTGGATCCACTGCCAGTTCTTCTTCCACCGTCGGCAACGATAGGCGCGACAATCCATCAGCATTCCCATGCTGTTTAGTTCCTTTGTACTCGATGTCATATTGGTGTGCCCCTAGGAAAAGGGACCACCTCTGTAGCCGTTGTATTCGACAGGCACTTTTATTTTTCCTCTGGGGTATACTTTTTGCCCTGTATACGTCCTCAAGACAATGGATGTCTCTCTCAAGGGTATGTGTGAGAATAGCCGCTCGTAGTCTTGTCGATTCATGACGGTTAGAGCTGATCCTGTATCCAATTCCATTTTGACTTGGGACCCTGCTATCGTGAGGGTGACCCAAATGGTTCGGTGATCCTCTTTTGCGATTACGTTGTGAAGTTTGAGACAGCTTAGTCTCTTGTTCCCGGATTCACTATCGCTCATCTGGTCTTCGGAACTACTGTCCGTCATCTTTTGTACTCTCCTGTACGGTTCCTTAGTAGCCTTTTTGTTGTCATTAGTCTTCTTCCCAGACCTGCAAACTCGTGCAATGTGTCCCATCTTTCCGCATTGCCTGCATATTTTGTCCTTGGACCAGCAGTCCTTCTGGTCATGGTTTGTTCTGCCACAGCGATAACATTTTGCAAATCCCCGTGTCATTTCGTGGGTGCCGTATTCCTGTGGCTTTTGTTGTATTTCCGCAGCTCCCCTTGCTGCTGCTTCGTACGATACTGCCACGCTGAAAGCCTTATCTAGCGTCAGCTCTTTCTCTGAGAGTAACCTCTTCTGGGTTCCTTCACTCAGGAGTCCACAGACAAATTTGTCCCGTAAGGTATCTGCCAGTCCTGCTCCGAACTGGCAGTGCTTTGATAGCTTGCGTAGTTCCGTAGGGTAATCAGCATTGCTCTCATTTTTATGCTGATTTCTCCTGTGGAATTTAAATCTTTCTGCTATCAGCAGCGGTGTAGGATAGCAACAATTTCATTAAAACTCTTTGCCTTCTGTTTGGCTGGAGTAATCAGGTCCCGCAATAGGCCGTACGTTCTTGCACCCATTAAATTTAGCAATACCGATGCCTTTTTCTCATCGGCTATTTCGTTTGCCTCGCAATATACCTCGACTCTTTCCACATACGTGGTCCAGTCTTCTATTGCATTATCGAAGGCAGTGATACCGCCAGTCTTTGGCATCTTGAAAATCTAAGATGGCGCCTTCCGCGCTTTGCCTTCGTCCCCGATGGATCAAAATAGCGCCTCCCGCGCTTTTCCTTCTTCCCCGCCGAGTTAAGATGGCGCCTCCCGCGCTTTCCCGCCACTGCTGCTGCTGCCAACGCTGTTGCTGGCGATTATATTTATTTTACTATCCTGTAATGGCGACGCCCTATGGTCTTCGCGCCTCCCCGATTGCTGCTGCCAACGCCGCTCTCCGCGGTATTTTTATTTTTCTATCGCGCTTCAATATTTGCTCCGTTAATTGAAGAACCGTTCCCGTCGTGGAGCGGACCCTCTGGGACACTTCCCTCCCTCTTCTTAGGTCCGAACGCTGCTCGGCTTTGAAGCACCGGCCGCGCCCTGTGTGCTCCACCCTCTCTCTCTCTCTTTGCTTCCCGACTCGCTGCCCGGCCCCGTTGCAGAGCCACCCGATCGAGCTCTAGCCCGCCGCAGCCCAGGAAGGATCAGTGCACTACCTGCCACCAGCCCGATTAGCTGTTAAACCACAGACTGGAGAACCAAGCCTGGCTCTCGACAGTCTCTCCTGCACTTTTCAATTCGATGATTTGGAGGGCGGTTGCCCACGGTCGACGCCCGTTTCTCGAGTTTCTTTGGATTATTTTTTTTTTTTCTTTCTTCTGGCATTCGACCTTCAATAACGTCGTCTGAGGTGCTGCCGAGTTGCAGGTAAGTTCGTTTCTTACTCGTCGCCAATATTATGTCCGTGTATAATTGAGACACGGACTGCAGGAGTTGATTATAACAAGTCTTTACTGAATGGAGACAACCTGGAAACTACAGAAGCCTGCTAGAGCCTTTTATACAGGGGTGGTCACTGCCGGTACTGCAGTCTGAAACCAGTTATTCCCTTAAAGGTACATACACAACACTGGGGATGGTCAACTTCTACCACCGTTTCGTTCCCAAGGCGGCTCAACTCATGCAACCTTTGTTCGGGGCCCTCAAGGGCAAGTCCGGTAAAGAGCCAATCAGCTGGACAGCTGAAATGATCCAGGCATTCGGTGACACCAAGAATGCTTTGGCCAACTCAACCATGCTGGCACACCCACTTCCAGGTGCTACCATCGCCCTTACCACCGACGCGTCAGCAATGGGTCAACAGCACGTGGCAACCGCTGGCGTTTTTCAGCCGTCAATTGCGAACAAATGAGAAAAAGTACAGCACCTTCGATAGGGAACTACTGGCCCTTTTCCTCGCCATTCGCCATTTCCGGTTTTTATTGGAGGAGCGCCCCTTCACGGCTTTTGTCGACCACAAACCCCTTACGTTCCCCATGGCCAAGACCACCGAACTGTGGTCCGCTCGTCAACAACGTCACTTGATGTTCATTTCCAAATTTACTACGGACATTCAACATGTGTCTGGTAAGGACAACCTGGTGGCAGATTGCCTCTCCCGTGCGACGGTCCACGTGGTGCACCTGGGGATCGACTACGCCCTCATGGCGAAAGATCAGGTTTCGGATTCGGAGGTCCAATCATATCGAACCGTTCCCTCCAGCTTCCAAGCGACCGACGTCGTCTTCCAGGATGCAGGTGCCACGCTCCTTTGAGACGTTTCCATGGGAGTCCCTCGTCCCATAGTGCCAGTCAAATGGCACCGGAAGGTTTTTGATGCCATACATGGGTTGTCGCACCCAGGGATGAAGGCTTCGCAACGGCTTATGTCAGCCAAGTTCATCTGGAAGGGGATGCACATCGATGTCCGTGACTGGGCTAATCCTGCGTCGTATGCCAGAAGGCCAAAGTCCAGCATCATGTCAAGGCTCCAGTAGCTGCGTTCATTGTTCCGGAGCGTCGTTTCGACCACGTGCATGTGGACCTTGTGGGGCCGCTTCCGCCTTCTCAAGGTTATACTCATCTCCTTACCATAGTGGACCACACCACTAGGTGGCCAGAGGCAATTCCTTTGGTTTCCACCACGTCGGCAGACATCGCTAGAGCTTTCATCTCCTGTTGGGTCGCCCGTTTTGGAGTACCGGCGGACATTTCCTCTGACCGCGGGCCGCAGTTTTCCTCAGATCTTTGGAATGCTGTGGCTCAGGGGCTCAGTACCAAGCTTCATCGCACCACCGCCTACCATCCTCAGGCAAACGGCCTTTGCGAGCGATTCCACAGGTCGCTTAAAGCCTCTCTGCGGGCCAGTCTTCAAGGCACAGGATGGGTGGACAGACTCCCATGGGTCCTGTTGGGTCTCCGTACGGCGCCCAAAGATGATCTACAATCATCTTCAGCTGAACTCGTCTATGGCCAGCCGCTCCGGGTGCCAGGAGATTTCCTCCCTTCGGCCACAGAGCCATGGTCTGCCTCCCGGCAACTTGTTCGCCACCAAGAAGCAGCCAGATGCTTTGCCCCGATCCCTACGTCCAATCACGGTTTGCAGACCTCTTACGTGCCACCGGGACTGAAGACTGCGGAGTATGTATTCATCCGACACGACGCTCACCGCGATCCGCTCAAGCCTCCTTACACTGGTCCTTTCCGCGTCATCGAACCGGGTGACAAATCCTTTTTGGTCAACGTCGGAGGGAAACCGGATCACATCTCAGTGGACCGCTTGAAGCCGGCTCATCTGGACCTGGATCACCCTGTCATAGTCGCTCAACCACCCAAACGTGGCCGACCGCCCGTGGCCGCCGCACCTGATCAACCAAAGCCGCCTGACATTCCGCCTGCGCTTGCCGCGCCTGCTCAGCCGCCACCGTCTGCCAACACGTCCACCGGTGTCACCTTCCTCTACCTCTCGATCGGATAGGCTCATCAGGCCTCCTCCTCGCCTAACCTTTTCTGTTAAAGACAATTCTGGGGGGGCGCATGTGGCAGAGCCACCAAAGGACTCAGAGCGGTTGTACATAATTCCTTTAACAGCGATGTAGTTACTGTCTGTACCTGTACCTTTAATTACACTGTTTGACTGTACAATGCCAGTTACCTTTACAGCACGTGATGACATCATGCCGTTAGTCACGTGATGCCCCAACGGTGGGAAGAACGTGATGACATCATGACGTCACTCTCCTGATCAGGGGATCAGTCCTCGTGGAGTCCTCAGAGAGAATAGACCTGTTATTGATGTGTCCTAGCAGTTTCCAGTTTGAACTCGTTTGTTATCATTAAGTTCATTAATTTAATTATCTGAGTTGAACTCAGTCTTTTGATAGGAACCTCCGTTCCTACAGCATAAGCTTTACAGTTCTCAAAATGTCCGTTTGTGATTGTCTTCCGTACCTCAATCAGCTCTGGGTCAGTAGCAGAGGCTTCCTCCACCTCTCTAGTAGTGAGTGCTTTTGGTGTCGCACTCACAGCTACAAATCCCACGTATTCATCTGAGTCATGAGAATGTCTCTCCTGTTTTGCTGTCTCCCCCAGCAATTGTGACAGTGGGTCTGTAATGTTTTGCTTGCCTGGAATGTGTATCACTTTAAAATCGTACGGCTGTAATCTAAGTACCCATCTCTCTATACGGGCACAGGGTTTAGAGTGTGGGCCGTATATCACTTGTAATGGCTTATGGTCAGTTACCAAGTTAAATTTTCGGCCATACACGTATGGGCTTGTGAGAGGCTGCATCCATATAAGAGCTAAGGCCTCTCTCTCTGTTTGAGAGTATTTCCTCTCTCAGTCTGTTAAACTACGACTTACATAGCAACATCCGTGGAGAGAAATTTGAGTTGACGTTTCGGGTTTGACCCTTCTCTCCTTCTCTCCATGGAGACCCTTCTCTCCACGGATGTTGCCTGACTTGCTGAGTTTTTCCAGCATTTTCTGTTGTTATTTCGGATTTCCAACATCTGCAGTATTTTGCTATCGACTTACATAGCATATTGGCACCTCTTGTCCCTGTTGGTCCTGAACTAGTACTGCGCCTAAACCTACAGGACTGGCATCTGCTATCACCTTGGTTGGTGCGTCCTTATCAAAATATGCTAAAGTGCTGGCTCTGGCCAACTCTTCCTTGAGTGCACTGAATGACTGTCTCTGTTGTGATCCAAATTTAAATGGTGTGTCTTTTCTCGTCAGGCGTCGCAGTGGCTCTGATAGCGTTGCAAACTGCGGGATGAATCTGCTACTGTACCCAATGAGTCCCAAGAAACTCCTCACCTCTGTAGCATTCTCTGGTTCCCGAGTTTCTGCCATCGCTCGCACTCTCTCTGCTGTTGGTCCGATGCCCTTTTCAGACAACAGGATTCCCATGAAAATCAATCGGTCCATGTTGAATTGGCACTTCTCTGAGTTTAGTGTCAGTCCACTTTCCATTAGTCTGGTCATGACAGTGTGCAGGCGTCTGTTGTGCGTTTCCTGGTTGTGTGCATGCACGATAATGTCGTCTGAGGTGTTTTCAACACCCTCTATTCCAGCTAAGGCATTAGCTATCTCGTGCTGATATTGCTCACTAGCTGAAGATACACCGAATATCAGCCTCTTGTACCTGTATACTCTGTTATGTACTGCAAACGTTGTGATTTCCCGTGACTCAGGGGTCAGTTCTAGCTGGTGATAACCCCATTTCAGGTCTAGCTTACTAAACACCGTCGAGCCATTCATACCTTGGAGTATCTCATCAACGGTGGGGATTGGATATCGTTCCCTCACTATTGCCTGGTTTGCTCGTCTCATGTCTAGGCATAACCTTACATTCTTATCCGCTTTTGGTACAATAACTACAGGATTTACCCATGGGGTGGGACCAGTTACAGGTTCGGTAATGTCCATGTCCCTCAATTGTTTTATTTTGGCCTCTACTGCCCCCCTTAAGTTGAATGGTATATGCTTGAGTGGCTGGGCCACAGGCTTCACTTGTGGGTCGATATACAAACTGATCTGTTTTGTGTTCAGCCTTCCTACTCCCTGGAACACTTTTGGATACCGCTGTTCTAGTAGCTGTCTTACATCTACCACAGCTGAGACATCTGCGCCTATTTTTAAAACTCCCAGTTTCAAGGCTGTCTCCCTTCCTAGCAACGGCTCTCCATGGCCTTTAACCACAATGAACTCCGCCTGCTCAGTTCTCTTACCTATTGTAATCGCACATGTGAATACACCTTTAACTGACAGTGGTCGGCTAGAAGCATAAGAGAATAACTTTCTCTCTGTCTTAGGGACATGTGACTGACACTTAATGTGTTCTGACTTTAATCCTTCCCATGTATTCTCATCTATCACATTATTAGTTGCACCCGAATCAATTAACATTCTCAGGTTTACTCCCCCCACACAAAAGGTAAGTCTCTCTGTCATGTTATTTCCAGTAACAGCCAATGCAAAGTCATTTTGTTCCTCTACATTGTTCACACTGTGTTTCTTTGTACCCTTTGTGCGGCATACTTTGGAGAAATGATCCTTTCCCTTGCACTTATGACACATTTGTCCGCGTGCTGGGCATTTCGGATCTCTGCCCATGTGGTCTGTGTGTCCACATCTGTAACATTTCCTTTTGTTCCTATCTCCATTTCCCTTTGGTTTCTCTGTTGAGCTTTTTGCATAACACCCTCTTTTCTGTGTAACACGACGAACAGTATCTGTCTCCGCCTTCTCTGTACATGACATGGCTGACATCTGCTCCTCAACGTTTTCACATAGTGAGGCCAATTGTAACGTGCGGGCGAGCGTTAGACCATGCCCTTCCTCTAGCAATTTCCTCCGCACATAGGCTGACGTGCACCTACTCAGGATAGCGTCTCTTATTTGATTATCCGCATCCCCCCCCAAAAGCACAGTCTTTAGCAGCCTGCCGCAAGCGAGTAGCAAATTGTTGCACAGTCTCACCTGTCTTCTGGGGCAACTTATGAAAAGTCTGTCTAGCAAATGCTGCGTTGACCTGGGGCACGAAGTAGCAATTCAAAGCACTAACCGCCGCCGTGTAGTCTGCTGGTTCTCCTGTGTCCGGTAGAGTCGAAAAGATATCCTGGACATCTGGTCCTGCTAGGTGTAGAAGTAGAGCTCTTCTCCTCTGCTTTGTGGCAGCTGTAGAGGTATCGTCGATAATGAGTCCTTTGCCGTCGGCATAAAACTCAAAAGACGTTAACCACCTCGTCCATCTTGGACCCAACGTGGCTGGCTTGGCGAAGCATGCAAAATTTTGAATGCCGGTCTTCTCCGTCCTAGCTAACTAAAACTTGGGCAACTACCTATTTAAAATGATTCCTTTCGTTATCCTCGTCGCCAATGTTATATGAACGCATTAAAGCATAAAACCAGGCAGACAGGCTTATAACTGTGATCTTTACTTTATTTGTAAAATGGCTGACTGCTGCTTTCCCGGGTAATTCCCACAATGCATTGCACATTACATTACCGTATTTACTGGTGTTAAACTCGCACATTACATTATCATATTGACTGGTGTCAAACTCGCAATCAATACACGACAGAAACGAGAACAGAGCTGGCTGTACCGGCACTGCTGGGGAATGGGAGATCGGCAGACCACACTGGAGAGTGAATAGGGCGGGAATGGGAGATCGGCAGACCACACTGGAGAGTGAATAGGGCGGGAATGGGAGATCGGCAGACCACACTGGAGAGTGAATAGGGCGGGAATGGGAGATCGGCAGACCACACTGGAGAGTGAATAGGGCGGGAATGGGAGATCGGCAGACCACACTGGAGAGTGAATAGGGCGGGAATGGGAGATCGGCAGACCACACTGGAGAGTGAATAGGGCGTTTTCACAGCACTTGTGATGGATGAGTCAGGCTGGTGCAGCAGTACAGAGTACAGGACTGGGCAAGAGACTGACTGCAGAGTCCCAGAGTACAGGACTGGGCAAGAGACTGACTGCAGAGTCCCAGAGTACAGGACTGGGCCCAGCAAGGGACTGACTGCAGAGTCCCAGAGTACAGGACTGGGCAAGAGACTGACTGCAGAGTCCCAGAGTACAGGACTGGGCCCAGCAAGAGACTGACTGCAGAGTCCCAGAGTACAGGACTGGGCCCAGCAAGAGACTGACTGCAGAGTCCCAGAGTACAGGACTGGGCACAGCAAGAGACTGACTGCAGAGTCCCAGAGTACAGGACTGGGCACGGCAGCAGGTAAGTGTAGCTATGTGAAGTTACACAATTACTTTGGTATATTGAGGTAGGCCTACTTCAATACATTAAACTTAGATTGATTAGAGTTTCAGTTTCGGGACCTGGCCAAGGCAAAGCTAGGACATATGGAAATATTTGAGATTTGGAGATATTCTATATATGGACATATTCAATATCTGGGTATATTCAATGTTTGGAGATATTTGATATGTGGACATATTGGATATATGGAGATATTCGATAAATGGAAAAAAGTGATATATGGACATACAGTAATTGAGGTGTGGAGTTATTTGAGATTGGAGATATTGACAGATGGAAGAAACGAGGCCCGGTATTTATGGGGAGGTGGGAATGGTGCATGAGAGAGCGGGAAAGACCTGACAAGGCCGAGGACGCGGAGGTCCTGCTGAATTTAACGGCAGGAACTCATTCTAATCTTCTTCTTCCGTTTTCCCACCCACAACCTGACCAAATGGACAGGCTGGCCGACTGCCGGGCAGGAAAACCATTGGCAGGAGGCCGCAGCCAGGGACCCTTGGGCACGGACTTCGGCAATCGGGAGGGAGGGAGCCAGGGATTGGGGCTTGGTTGGAGGGGGAAGAGAGCGGCAATCGGAAGGAGGGAGCCAGCGATTGGGGCTTGGTGGGGGAGTGGCGGGTGGGGCGGGGGTCGGGGGTCGGGGGGGGGTGGCGAAGAGAGTGGCAATCGGAGGGAGGGAGCCAGGGATTGGGGCTTGGTGGGGGAGTGGCGGGGGGTTGGGGGGGGTCGGGGGGGGGAAAGAGAGTGGCAATCGGAGGGAGGGAGCCAGGGATTGGGGCTGGAGGGGGAGTGGCGGGGGGAAGAGAGTGGCAATTGGAGGGAGGGAGCCAGGGATTGGGGCTGGAGGGGGAGATTTGCCGATTGTGGTAGGGGTGAAAGAGAGGCCATGATTGGCAGAGGGGCATCTGATGGCTTCCTTGAGGGGTCCGGGCAGGAGCACTCTACTCCTGCTGGCCTACAAGGAGTGTTGTAAAAAGCACTTGCCTTCTGGAGCTGGCAGCTCCCGTCTCCATTTCGCTGCCAGGTTTCCCAAGCTGGGATCTGGTCAGGAAGATCACAAGGTGAATATGGACGGGGAAGGTCATTCGGCCCACCTGAGCTCATCAATCTTGTCTCTGAGCCGAGAGGTGGTGGCACAGCACAGGACGGGGGGTGTATTTGGTCTGATTGTGAACCCTGTCAGTATTTGAGCACCAAAGCAACACTGAGATGTCCTGTGAACATCAAGTTATCAGTCGGGTAGTGAACAGTTTCCCTATTGTGTGCCGCACATATATGGAGCAATGAGGCAGATTCCAGGACTTTAATCTATTCAGCAGGAGGTCCACATTCCTGTGCACGATCTATTTCTAGTTACGTTCAAACTGTATTATACACAAGGTAAATGGATACCTGAGAGTGCATGGGGCAAGGCTCTTAACACATCCAGAGCTTCCTATGACAAGTTATAGCTGTAAATCTGAACCTGAAGATTATATTACCACCTTCAGTTTGTTCTCTAGTACCTGCAGTTTGGAAATAACCTCCACACTTAGAGGTCGATTTTAATTTGTCCCAACTGGTGTAAACAGGACGATTATACGGTCAAAATGGCGGCGCAGTACTTACCACCCTGTCAGCACGTCCGTTGCAGTTGCCGCCATTTTGAAAGGGGTCTACGTGCTGGGTGTCCGAAGTGTCTGCCTGCTTCAGGCGGTAGGCCTCTTTTAATATGCAAATCAGAGTCATGTGACGGACATAGGCCCTGGATTAAAAACAAAAAATGCTGGAAATACTCAGCAGGTCAGGCAGCATCTGTGGAGAGAGAAACAGAGTTAATGTTTCAGGTCGATGACCTTTCATTAGAACCAGAGTCCTGAAACGTTAATTCTGTTTCTCTCGCCACAGATGCTGCCTGACCTGCCGAGTGTTTTCAGCATTTTCTGTTTTTATTTCAGATTTCCAGCAACCGCAGTATTTTGCTTTTGTACAGAACCTGGATTGCCATTTTAGGAGAGAACTGGTTGGCGTGCGTGCTGAGTACTCTCCAAAACATTCCACTGGCGATAGAGCCGCAGAGGGTCAGGAGTAGCAGGGGTAGGCCCCACACAAACAATCTGGGCCGCTGCCATCCTGTGAGACCACCCCCCACCCCCCACTGCGATCGTGATCCCCTCCCCGCTCGCCCGCCACCTCGCCCCCAGACCCCCACCCCCACCTCCCACCCCGCAGCCCCCCCAGCCCCTCCCGCTCCGCTCCCTCCCCCCCCACCACGTACTTACCTTGCTGCCAGCCAGGCCGGTCCGATATCGGGCAGACGCCCGTTTGACACCCCCTCAGCTCACCAGTCCAATGTAAACGAGGCTGGCTCCTCAAAATCGCAGCCACCTCTTCACTGCCGGGATGGCCGGCAAAGAGCAAAATCAACCCCTTACTGTCAGCAGAGAGAGAGAGAGGAGGCTTTCACCCCTGGATACAGAAGAACAATGTGCTTAACTCCCTACACTGACCAGTCTGCTGCTGGGCGTATCATTTGGCATCATGCTGACTGATACGTCACCTATGCAACAGGTTGTGTTGGCATGAAGTGACGCCTGATGCGTTCTGTACCCACAATAAATGCGCCTGCTTCACCAAATTGCCATGCGTTTGGTTGAACAAAGTACCTCTCCGGCAAACAATCTGTCCAACTTTGGCAGGTAAGGCCACCCGGCTAGTTATTCCAGCTCATCCGGATAGTTCCAGCTCATCCTCCCCTGGAAATCTATAGTGTCTCCTTCACAGTGTTCACTCACCTCTTAAATGACTGCAGATGTTTTGCCTGCTACCCCAGCAGAAGGCCATTCCAGTGTTGATCACTTTGTGTGAAGAAGTGCTTCAGTCCAGAACCTGCCTTTTACTGGTTTGTCCCCGTAATCATGGTTTAATTTCAAATAGTGCTGTGGATTAACCTTTTCTATCCCACTGATATCTTGGCCCAGAAATTCAGGTCAGGGGCTTCCCGCAGGTGCAAGCCCCCGACCTGCACTTACCTAGCGCGCCGGCTATTGAGCTGTGGGCCCCCGTGGAATTCCGATCCCGGGCCTGCTCCAACTGCCGGCGCGCAGTGCGTGCGTATCCCAGGGGCGCAGTTAGTTCGAAACGTCCCCTGGGATCACGTGGGCCATGGGGAGCCAATTGGAGCAGGGAAATGCCCATTCATAAGTTTGACAGGAAGACCTGTCAAAACTTATAAATACTACGGGCCTCAAAACATCACTAAATCTTCAAATAATTTTTTTTTTAAATCTCATTTTTTAAATAAACTATAAATTACATGAAATAACTATTTTAAACAATAATTCAAATTTTTGAAAAACATAATTTGATTTTCTAACAGGGCTAAAAATAAACTTACCTTTCTTTAAAGTATTAAAAAATAATAAACTTGTGGAAAAAATGTTTTAATTTTAATTAATTTACCACTTACCTTGTAAAAAGCAGGCCTTACGCCTGCTTTTTAAATGTGTAACTTCTGGAGACTCACCCTCCCGGGAAAACCTGTAAAAAAAAACATAAGTTTGATGCGCACGCGCAGCCTCTCCCGCGCATGCGTTCGACTTCTGAACCCCTTCGTTCAGGGGAACGGAAGTGCCGGTTTCCTGCGCATGTGCAGTGCATGCAGGAAACCGGCACTTCCATTGGGCCTACGGGTGAGTACCCCGTGCGTACTCACCCGTGGAGACCCGAAGTTCTGGGCCCTTATGTATGAAAGAAAGTAAGTCTTGCATTTCTATGGCATCTTTCCCGACCCCAGGAGGTCCCAAAGCACATTACAGCCAATGAAGTACTTTGGAATTGTAGTCACTGTTGTAATGTAGGAAATTGTAGAGTCATAGAATCATAGAAAGTTACAGCACGGAAGGAGGCCATTTTGGCCCATCGTGTCCATGCCGGCCAACAAAGAGCTATCCAGCCTAATCCCACTTCCCAGCTCTTGGTCCGTAGCCCTGCAGGTTAGAGAATCCCAAGTGCACATCCAAGTACTTTTTAAATGTGGTTAGGGTTCCTGCCTCTACCACCCTTTCAGGCAGTGAGTTCCAGACCCCCACAACCCTCTGGGTGAAGAAATTTATCCTCAAATCCCCTCTAAACCTTCCCCCAATTACTTTAAATCTGTGCCCCCTGGTTTTTGACCCCTCTGCTGAGGGAAATAGGTCCTTTCTATCCACTTTATTAAGGCCCCTCATAATTTTATACACCTCAATAAGGTCTCCCCTCAGCCTCCTCTGTTCCAAGGAAAACAGACCCAGCCTATCCAGTCTTTCCTCATAGCTAAGATTCTCTACTCCCGGCAACATCCTTGTAAATCTCCTCTGTACCCTCTCTAGTGCAATCACATCTTTCCTGTAATGTGGTGACCAGAACTGCACGCAGAAATGTCCCCTCCCAATCGTCTGCTTTCAAAACTGAAGAGAGGGAGTATGTGGAAAGTGAAAGCTAAGGGTGTGACATACACTGGGGTGAAAACCCCACCCTCAGTAGGAATCTAACACTATACAAGTGCAGCAAGATCCCCTCCCAAATATTTACAATTTGAAAGCAAACAGAATATACACAGGAGGCCAGTCAGCATCTGAGAGGAAAAAGTCAGATTAATAATTTGGGTAGACACCCTTCACCAAACCCTTTGTACCTGAATCCTTAACCTGTCTTATTGAGGAGGGAGTTTTAATCCCATCTCGCCCAGCATTATCGGGGTAGTTAAAATGGAGCTGGGGAATTACCCGCTGGCTTCATACCCTAATCTGGTCAGCAATTTAAAGGACACCCACCTGAAACTGGCGGGGTCCTTCTTTAAATATGCAGATTGGGCTCCGATGATGTCATTATTTTTACCCGAGGCCTGAGCGGCGGAGTAATGGCAGCTTCTCCGTCAGGCCAAAGCTGTCAGAAGGTGGATCCGGGGCTGAAAGACTTCTCCGGGTGTCCATTAATCTTGGGTCTCTCGGGCTGAGGAGTAAAGTGGGCCTTTCACAGGCCTCCTGGACTCCACGTACAGCCTGTGCTCAGATTGACAAATGGCCCACAGGTGCCTTGTTCCCATGATTACTATGGAGTAGGAAGTCACGAAACTTTCTTCACTATGGGGTAAATGTTATGTTGGCCTTCATAGCGAGAGGATTCGAGTACAGGATCAAGGATGTCTTGCTGCAGTTGTACAGGGCCTTGGTGAGACCACACCTTGAGTATTGTGTGCAGGTTTGGTCGCCTTACCTGAGGAAGGATGTTCTTGCCATGGAGAGAGTGCAGGGAAGATTCACCAGACTGATACCTGGGATGGCAGGAATGACGTATGAGGAGAGATTGGGTCGATTAGGCTTATATTCGCTAGAGTTTAGAAGAATGAGAGGGGATCTCATTGAAACTTATAAAATTCTAACAGGACTCGACAGAGTAGATGCAGGAAGAATGTTCCCGATGGTCGGGGAGTCCAGAACCAGGGGTCACAGTCTAAGGATAAGGGGTAAGCCATTTAGGACTGAGATGAGGAGGAATTTCTTCACCCAGAGAGTGGTGAACCTGTGGAATTCTCTACCGCAGAAGGCAGTGGAGGCCAATTCATTAAATATATTCAAGAAGGAGTTAGATATATTTCTTAAGGCTAAAGGGATCAAGGGATATGGGGAGAAGGCAGGGACAGGGTACTGAATTTGGATGATCAGCCATGATCTCATTAAATGGCGGAGCAGGCTCGAGGGGCCGAATGGCCTACTCCTGCTCCTATCTTCTGTGTTTCTATGTTTACCAATCCCCACTGTTGGCACAAAGCTTTTCCTACTGGAAGCGCGGGTCGGAAATTCGGGCATTCAGTCAGGAATTCTTGCAAGTGCAAATCTGTAAAATATACCCCTCATTAACTCAGCTAAAGGAATTATTTCACCGCAAGGTGAAAGCAAACACTAGTGAAAGGTAATGATTACAATCTGTAGACTAAGTGTTACTAAGTTATTGCCTGAATCCTGACTACAGTGTTAACTGGTTGGTTATCATGAAGAACCCATACAAATATACACGCACGTATAATGACACCCGGCACGGACTTGATGGGCCGAATGGCCTCCTTCTGTGCTGTTATGACTCTATGACGTACACAAATGCATAGGTTATGTAGATCCACACATACACACAACACGTGAACACATACACAAACTACAATAACTCACATTTATAAGGTGTGCCTCCTGTAAAGAAAATGTTTCGGAGCACTTTTTGGGGAGCATAGCATACTGGGACCAGAAAGGTTACAGTGGAGGAGCTGAACTCCTAAGTGTTGAGAAGGTGTTTGAAGAGGCTGTTGAAGGAAGAGGCGAGAGGTAGGTTGAGGCAGAAGGTTCTGAAGAACAGGGCACATATGCACACATACAGAAATGTACAAACACAGAGATGTACACGTGTAAATTGTACACACTTACCAATGCTCACACATGTATACACCACAGATTTCAGTTCAGACGAGTTCAGTTGGGCGGTCCCAGGACTTTGAGCCATTTACCAAAATACTGTAATGGGTCTATAAATTATTGTAAACTGTCATCACATTCTGTGAACACATCTGGAAACTGGAAACAAATGACTGCAGCTTGTTACACAGCTTGTGAAGGACTGCTCCCAGCTGCTTAGCACTTGCCTGCCCTTTTGCTGAAAGTAGGTCTAATTTACACTATAAATGTCCAAGAAGATAAAGTATTTTCATTAATAGTTTTAGTCACACTAAAAGGAAAGAAAAGAAAGTCTTGCTTTCATATGAGCGCCTTTCACAACCTCAGGATGTCCCAAAGCACTTTACAGCCAATGAAGTAATCTTGAAGCGTAGTCACTGTTGTAATGTAGGAATTGTGTAGACACTTGCACAGATACAGACGGACAGACACGTAAACACACATACAGAGAGGGACAGACATGTTCGAACACGCGTATATACGCACATGCACAGATGTACACATACAGGTACACACATGTTCACATTCATACACAAATATACACTTGCGTACAAGTACACAGTTTCACAGAGTTGCACACGACATGCACTCCCTTGCCTGCACACAGAGGTACGCACAAAGACGTACATACTTGTGCAGAGTCACACACATACATAGTTGTGCACTCATGCAACTATCACCCACACACGCGTACAGACGTATATGCACACATACACAATCATGCACATACATGTACATGATCACAAACACGGAGACACACACACACCAGTACACTCATGCACACACAGAGACATACCCATGTATACACGTGCACACACTGTGTATACACACACACACTCACGCACACACAGCACTGATATGTTTTTATATGGCTATGTTTCCATTTCAGTAAAAGTTACTGGACATTATTCACAGTTTAAGGTAAAAGTGCTCTGGTGACTCGGCCCTTGGAGATCATTGAGCTGCCAAGTTTGTTATCGCCGTGCTCTGGATAGTTAGTTATTTTTTTCATTTGTGGTCAGAAGTGGGTGCAGCTGGGCTGGTGATTGCTGGCTCCTTCAGGACGCCTGAACCTGGGCTCTGCCACAACAACAGTGCCTGTGCCCACGCCCACACCGATTTCTGCCCTTTGACAACAGCTGACGACTGTCTAGACCAGGCTGCGTTTCTGGGGCTTGAGACTACTGCAGGATGACGTGTTGCAAAGGGAGTGCGTGCCTGCACAGCTCTGGGAGCATTGCTTTCACATAAACTACACCTGAGTGATTTAGCTGATCGTGACCAGCAGCAACACAGTCCAGCAGATTACAGGAATCAGTAATAAATCACCGACACTTAACGGCCATTTTGGCTCACTGTGCCTGCATTGCTGCGGGCTCCACATCAGAGCCACCTGCTCTAGTCACATTGCCCTGCTGTTTCCCCTTCTTCCATCGCCACCTCCCCACCACCCCCCCGTGGCCTTTAATGTTTTTCATCAGTGGGGGCCACAAATTCTGAGAGGAGGAAGACGCAAGTAAGGTGGACCACCCCCAGGATGGGAGCAGGAATTTGGGATGGTACCCGGGTCCGCCGGATGTCTGTCCCAAGTAGATTCCATCCTAAATTTTGATCAGTTGCGGGGGTGGGAGCTCAGGCGAATGAGGCTTCTGCAGCCATCTTCGTGGGTGTGTTGGGGTGAGGTGGCGGGTGACGCGTTTCCTGGCTGCCCTGGAAATTCCGACCAGCATGCTCTCTGATAGACCCAGCGGAACTTGTGCCTGCTGAGAACAGACAAGGGTTCCCGTCGTGGGCACCAAGAAGACTCCAAATCAGCCCGAAACAAAGGTGATCGGTCTCTGAGAGGATTGATGACCTTTGAACTAATGGCCCTTTGTTCCTTTAGAAGCTTTGGGTGGAAAAAAAAATAGCTGGCCTTTTTATCTTTGACCATTCCCGGATCTCGACCCCCCACCTGTTGGAGTGGCCGGTTGCCGCATTGACAACCGTCGGCACAGCAGGGCAAGTGGCTCTATCGTGCTTCTACAGGTGTGGGTCTACCTGCCCTGTACTGTGCAAGTGAGCCTGTCCTCAAGACTTGGGACGGGGCCAATCCCAGGGCAAAGTGGCAACCAGAAGTCCCAACCCACTGGACTTCCACAATGATGGAGCAGGGGATCCTGGAATATTAGGCCCCAAGTGTTTATCTGATTCCCTCTTAAACATTACCATTGACTTGGCTTCAACAGCCATTTGCGGAAATGTATTCCATACTGTAATAATCCTTTGCCTAGAATAACTCCTTCTAACCTCCCACTATGGGTAGAGCTGAGAAATACCAAGGGGCAGAAAACATTAGTGAGAGTTGTATACAGACCCCCAAACAGTAATGCTGAGGTTGGGGATGGCATTAAATGGGAAATTAGAGATGCGTGCAATAAGGGCACAGCAGTTAACATGGGTGATTTTAATCTACATATAGATTGGGCTAACCAAATTAGTAACAATACTGTGGAAGAGGAATTCCTAGAGTGTATACGGGATGGTTTCCTGGACCAATATGTCGAGGAACCAACTAGAGATCAGGCCATCTCAGACTGGGTATTATGTAATAAGAAAGGATTGATTAGCAATCTTGTTGTGTGAGGCCCCTTGGGGTGGAGCGATCATAATATGATAGAATTCTTCATTAAGATGGAGAGTGAAGTAGTTGACTCAGAGACAAGGGTCGTGAATTTAAATAAAGGAAGCTACGATGGAATGAGGCGCGAGTTGGCTAGGATGGATTGGGGAGCATTACTTAAAGGGTTCACGGTGGATAGGCAATGGCAAACATTTAAAGATCGCATGGATGAACTAGTAGTAAATCTATGGAATTTGCTACCCCAGAGAGCTGTGGAAGCTGCAACATTAAATAAATTTAAAATGGAGATAGACAGTTTCCTAGCAGATAAGGGAATTAGGGGTTACGGGGAGAGGGCAGGGAAGTGGACGTGAGTCGAGATTCGGATCAGCCATGATCCTATTGAATGGTGGAGCAGGCCCGAGGGGCCGTATGGCTTACTCCTGCTCCTACTTCTTATGTTCTTATGTTCTTATTCAAAAAAGGTGGTAGGGAGAAAACGGGGAATTACAGACCGGTAAGCCTGACATCGGTAGTGGGGAAAATGCTAGAGTCCATTATAAAGGATGTAATAGCTGAGCACTTGGAAAACAGTGACAGGATCGGACAAAGTCAACATGGATTTACAAAAGGTAAATCGTGCTTGACTAATCCACTGGAATTTTTTGAGGATGTAACTGGTAAAATAGATAAGGGAGAACCAGTGAATGTGGTATATTTGGACTTTCAGAAGGCTTTCGATAAGGTCCCACATAAGAGGTTAGCGTGTAAAGTTAAGGCACATGGGATTGGGGGCAATGTATTGACTTGGATAGAAAACTGGTTGGCAGACAGAAAGCAAAGAGTTGGAATAAACGGGTCTTTTGATTTGGACAGGTTGGTTGATTGGGCAGAAGCATGGCAGATGCAATATAACGTGGATAAATGCAAGGTTATCCACTTTGGTGGCAAAAACAGGAAGGCAGATTATTATCTGAATGGCAATAGATTGGGAGAAGGGGAGGTGCAACGAGACCTGGGTGTCCTTGTGCACCAGTCGCTGAAGGTAAGCATGCAGGTGCAGCAGGCGGTTAAGAAGGCAAATGGTATGTTGGCCTTCATAGCGAGAGGATTCAAGTACAGGAGCAAGGATGTCTTGCTGCAGTTGTACAGGGCCTTGGTGAGACCACACCTTGAGTATTGTGTACAGTTTTGGTCACCTTATCTGAGGAAGGATGTTCTTGCCATGGAGGGAATGCAGTGAAGATTCACCAGACTGATACCTAGGATGGCAGGAATGACGTATGAAGAGTGATTGGGTCGATTAGGCTTATATTCGCTGGAGTTTAGAAGAATGAGAGGGGATCTCATTGAAACTTATAAAATTCTAACAGGACTAGACAGATTAGATGCAGGAAGTTTGTTCCTGATGGCGGGGGAGTCCAGAACCAGGGGTCACAGTCTAAGGATAAGGGGTAAGCCATTTAGGACAGAGATGAGGAGGAATTTCTTCACCCAGAGAGTGGTGAACCTGTGGAATTCTCTACCAGAGAAGGCAGTTGAGGCCAATTCATTAAATATATTCAAGAAGGAGTTAGATATATTTCTTAAGGCTAAAGGGATCAAGGGATATGGGGAGAAAGCAGGGACAGGGTACTGAATTTGGATGATCAGCCATGATCTCATTAAATGACGAAACAGGATCGAGGGGCCTAATGGCCTACTCCTGCTCCTATCTTCTATGTTTCTATGTTTCTGTTTTTACTCCCATTCCTAAATTTGCATCTCCTCGTTACCATTGCCCCACCAATAGAAATAATCTTTCACTATTTAGGTGTTGGCCGTGGTTCAGTGGATTGCAGTCTCGTCTCTGACTCAGAAAGTTGTAGGTTCAGTGACAGTCCCACACCAGGGATTTACGCATATAATCTAGGCTGACCCTCCAGTTCAGTACTGGGCGAGTTCAGCACTGTCGGAGGTGCCGTCTTTCGGAAGAGACATTAAACCGAGGCCCCATTTGCCCTCTCGGGGATGTTAATGCTCCCGTGGCACTATTTTAAAGAAGAGCAGTGGGGAGTTCTTCCCGGTGTCCTGGCCTCAAGGATAAGGGGTAAGCCATTTAGGACCCTCAACCAGTATCACGAAAAAACAGAGTATCTGATCACATATCATATTGCTGTTTGTGGGATTTTGCTGTGTGGAAATTGGCTGCCACGTTTCCCTATACTGTATTATAACAATGACTACTCTTCAAAATAATTCTTTGGCTGTAAAGCATTTTGGGACTTCCTAAGGCTGTGAAAGGCGCTATATAAATGCAAGTTTTATCTTTATTTGCTGTAACCCTTTCATAATTTTGAACACAGGCTTCTCTGCTCCAGTGCATATGCTGCAGTTTATCAAGTCTGTCATCATAAATATAACCTCACAACTGTGGGATCATCCTAGTCAACCTTTTTTAAAATTCATTGATGGGATGTGGGCATCGCTGGCTAGGCCTGCATTTAGTGCCCATCCCTAATTGCCCTTGAGAAGATGGTGGTGAGCTGCCTGCTTGAACAGCTGCAGTCCATATGGTGTAGGTACACCCACAATGCTGTTAGGGAGGGAGTTCCAGGATTTTGGCCCAGCGACAGTGTAGGAACGGTGATACAGGTCCAAGTCAGGATGGTGTGTGGCTTGGAGGGGAACTTGTAGGTGGTGATGTTCCCATGCGTCTGCTGCCCTTGTCCTTCTAAGTGGTAGAGGTCGCGGGTTTGGAAGGTGCTGTTGAAGGAGCTTTGGCGAGTTGCTGCAGTGCATCTTGTAGATGGTACACACTGCAGCCACAGTGCGCCAGTGGTGGAGGGAGTGAATGTTGAAGGTGGTGGATGGAGTGCCAATCAAGCGGGCTGCTTTATCCTGAATGGTGTCGAGCTTCTTGAGTGTTGTTGGAGCTGCACTCATCCAGGCAAGTGGAGAGTATTCCATCACACTCCTGACTTGTGCCTTGTAGATGGTGGAAAGGCTTTGGGGAGTCAGGAGGTGAGACACTCGCCGCAGAATTCCCAGCCTCTGGCCTGCTCTTGTAGCCACAGTATTTATATGGCTGGTCCAGTTCAGTTTCTGATCAATGGTAACCCCCAGGATGTTGATAGTGGGGGATTCAGCAATGGTAATGCCATTGAATGACAAGGGGAGATGGTTAGAGTCTCGCTTGTTGAAGATGGTCATTGCCTGGCACTTGTGTGGTGCGAATGTTACTTGCCATTTGTCAGCCCAAGTCTGAATGTTGTCCAGGTCTTGCTGCATATGGACACGGACTGCGTCAGTATCTGACGAGTCTCGAATGGTGCTGAACAGTGTGCAATCACCAGCGAACATCCCCACTTCTGACCTTATGATGGAGGGAAGGTCATTGATGAAACAGCTGAAGATGGTTGGGCCTAGGACACTGCCTTGAGGAACTCCTGCAGTGATGTCATGTGATTGAGATGAATGACCTCCAACAGCCACAGCCAACTTCCTTTGTGCTAGGTATGATTTCAACCAATGGAGAGTTTTCCCCTTGATTCCCATTGACTTCAGTTTTGCTAGGGCTCCTTGATGCCACACTCGATCAAATGCTGCCTTGATGTCAAGGGCAGTCACTTTCACCTCACCTCTTGAGTTCAGCTCTTTTGTCCATGTTTGGACCAAGGCTGTAATGAGGTCAGGAGCTGAGTGGCCCTGGTGGAACCCAAACTGGGCGTCAGTTAGCAGGTTATTGCTGAGTAAGTGCCACTTGATAGCACTGTCGACGACACCTTCCATCACTTTGCTGATGATTGAGAGTAGACTGATGGGACGGTAACTGGCCGGGTCGGATTTGTCCTGCTTTTTGTAGACAGGACATACTTGGGCAATTTTCCACATTGCCGGGTAGATGCCAGTGTTGTAGCTGTACTGGAACAGCTTGGCTAGGGGGCGCAGCTAGTTCTGGAGCACAAGTCTTCAGTACTATTGCCGGAATGTTGTCAGGGCCCATAGCCTTTGCTGTATCCAGTGTCTTCAGCCGTTTCTTGATTTCTTGACATCACGTGGAGTGAATTGAATGGGCTGAAGACTGGCATCTGTGATGCTGGGGACCTCAGGAGGAGGCCGAGATGGATCATCCACTCGGCACTTCTGGCTGAAGATAGTTGCAAATGCTTCAGCCTTGTCTTTTGCTCTCACATGCTGGGCTCCACCATCATTGAGTGTAGTGGCGCTTCTTAATTTCCAAACGTAGCCACTGAGCTTTGAGGCTTTTAACAACGAGTAGACGCATGTCGAAATAAAACATTCCCAAACGTAGCTTTGTCTTTTAACCTGTTTACTATAACACCTTACAAACAGAATTACAAAGCAAACACGTATAAACGAACACGGTCAAAAACTGTATTGCTCCAGCCCTCAAAAACCTTTCTTTACCTTCTCTCCAGCCTCGTGGAGTTTAAACTGTAAAATGGCTGCATACCATGTGACAATCTTAAGGACTGTACCATTGTAGCAAGAATGAAGGGGGTATCTCAGACTATACTACTGGAGCAAGAAAATAGGGGGTTTCTCAATACAATAAGTCAGTCAGGTAAATTAACTGTATTATACTATTTAACCAATATTTTAAAGTATTTTCTTTCTTAAACTTTCATGGCTCTTACATTGAGGATGGGGATATTTTTGGAGCCTCCTCCTCCTGTTAACTGTTTAATTGTCCACCACCACTCACGACTGGATGTGGCGGGACTGCAGAGCTTTGATTTGATCCGATGGTTGTGAGATCGCTTAGCTCTGTCTATCGCATGTTGACTTTTTACTACTTTGAACCTGTGATCTCTTTGGCCCCACTGCCACTGTTTAGTTTGAAGTAGTGATCTGGATTTAAACTTATATATCTGCAGGAAACCATTACCTCTTTTCAAGGCTGAACATTCTAAGTATCACTTTCACGGGGCTCACCATCAAACGCTCCCTTAACCCCTAGTTGGTTTATTTTAAATTAAAAGTAAAATTGTAGAACTGGTGTAAGTGCAACAGGGTGCGTGACCTTTGCTCCTGACCAACGACAGTATTGGAGGTCATGGTGGGGTCAAGTAATTAGCATGCCATCGGTAGTCACCTGCACCATCTTGGTAACCTGCCGCAGGAAGGGGAGTTGGGAAATGTGGCACAGGAAACTTCTTCATGGCCAGCCGGTGCCATTGGCTCCAATAACTGTTTACCATTACCGCCGATTGGGTCCTTGTAAAAGGACTTTATGCTGGCATTCCTTGGGGATGGGTGTTGGGGTGGGGGGAGGGAGCGATGTTCACTGGTCAGGCCTGGACTCACAGGTGGGCCCTCCTCGTGCAGCTGAGGCAACCTGCCATCTGCTTTCATCCCAGCGTCCATTTACTGGGCCGGAGGGAGGCCAGGGCTGAGGAAACACCCATCATGGGAAGCTGCTCCTCTCAGCCCCACCCTCTCTGACCTCATGGATCATGTTGAGGGCAGATGGAAGCTCCACCCTCGGCCCCTGTGGAAATTGGGAGGCCGCAGCCTTCTGGCTGGAGATCTGGAGTTCCCGACTTTAGGAGTTTGCTGGGCCTCTAATGCTGGAGTTTCACTTGGGATTCGCCACTGGGACTGATTATCCCCCTTCCCCGCCCCCTCCCGTGTTTACTGTTGTGGTTCCAGCCAATTACCTACCTGCCATTATGATGGTGGGATAGTAAAAATTGGTGGAGATTATGCTGCAGTCACCTGGCATTCGGTAAACAATGGCCCGTATTTTCCGTGTGTACGCACCAGTAGGGGCCTCGCAAGTGCCGGTTCCAGGCATGCAAAGCGCATGCGCTGAAAACCAGCACTTCCGATCTGTCAAGAACAGATCCACCGCCTGCCCTGGAGAAGGGCCTCTGTGGGCAGGGAGTTCCGCTTTCTGCAGAACCTCCGCCCGCTGAAAACCTTTAAAAATCTACGCCTGGTAAAAGCAGGCGTAAGGCCTGCTTTTACCAGCATAAGAGTTTAAAAAAGTAAATTCACTCATTCTTAATTTTAAAATATTTTTAAAAAGGTATGTTTATTTTTAGCCCCGAAAAAACTTTAATTACATTTTAAAACTTTTGTTTAAAATATTTAATTTAATGTAATTTTAACTAATTTTAAATACGCGATTTAAAAAAAAATTATTTAATGTTTTGATGAGTTATTTGAGTGATCCCCATTCATACTGTTGACTGGTCTAAGCTGAGAGACCTGTCAAAAGTATGAAGGGGGATTCCCTTCTTCCATTGGTTCCCCATGGCCCACGTGATCCTGCGCCCCGGGATACCTGGGCATCTGTGCGCACGCACCACGAGAGGCCCAGGAGCGGAAGTGTCCGGACCTCTGGAGCCCTCAGGTAAGGGGGTAATTTTTTTTCCAATTGGAGGCATCTGCAGGCAGGAAGACTCCGATCGGAAAATCTGGGCCAATGATTTGGTGTCTGGCTTGAGTTGGCCATTGATTGGCAACCACAGTCTTCAGAGGACCATCATTGTGGTAACTGTGTCAGTGCACAGCCCTCTTTGCTCCGTACCTAAATAGGAATAAAACATTTACAGTTGGTGTACAATATAGAATACAGCCCTCACATCAGTGCATATAGAATACAGTCCTCACATCAGTACATATAGAATACAGTCCTCACATCAGTACATATAGAATACAGTCCTCACATCAGTACATATAGAATACAGTCCTCACATCAATACATATAGAATACAGTCCTCGCATCAGTACATATAGAATACAGTCCTCACATCAGTACATATAGAATACAGTCCTCACATCAGTACATATAGAATACAGTCCTCACATCAGTACATATAGAATACAGTCCTCACATCAGTACATATAGAATACAGTCCTCACATCAATACATATAGAATACAGTCCTCGCATCAGTACATATAGAATACAGTCTGTACATCAGTACATATAGAATACAGTCCTCACATCAGTACATATAGAATACAGTCCTCACATCAGTACATATGGAATACAGTCTGCGCATCAGTACATATAGAATGCAGTCCTCACACCTGTAGATATAGAATACAGTCCTCACATCAGTACATATAAAATACAGTCTGCACATCAGTACATATAGAATACAGTCCTCACATCAGTACATATAGAATACAGTCATCACATCAGTACATATACAATACAGTCTGCACATCAGTACATATAGAATACAGTCCTCACATCAGTACATATAGAATACAGTCCTCACATCAGTACATATAGAATACAGCCCTCACATCAGTGCATATAGAATACAGTCCTCACATCAGTACATATAGAATACAGTCCTCACATCAGTACATATAGAATGCAGTCCTCACATCAGTACATATAGAATACAGTCCTCACATCAGTACATATAGAATACAGTCATCACATCAGTACATATACAATACAGTCTGCACATCAGTACATATCGAATACAGTCCTCACATCAGTACATATAGAATACAGTCCTCACATCAGTACATATAGAATACAGCCCTCACATCAGTGCATATAGAATACAGTCCTCACATCAGTACATATAGAATACAGTCCTCACATCAGTACATATAGAATGCAGTCCTCACATCAGTACATATAGAATACAGTCCTCACATCAGTACATATAGAATACAGTCCTCACATCAGTACATATAGAATACAGTCATCACATCAGCACATATAGAATACAGTCTGCACATCAGTACATATAGAATACAGTCCTCACATCAGTACATATAGAATACAGCCCTCACATCAGTGCATATAGAATACAGTCTGTGCATCAGTACATATAGAATACAGTCCTCACATCTGTAGATATAGAATACAGTCTGCACATCAGTACATATAGAATACAGTCCTCACATCAGTGCATATAGAATACAGTCTGTGCATCAGTACATATAGAGTACAGTCCTCACATCTGTAGATATAGAATACAGTCTGCACATCAGTACATATAGAATACAGTCCTCACATCAGTACATATAGAATACAGTCCTCATATCATTACATATTGAGTACAGTCCTCACATCAGTACATATAGAATACAGTCCTCACATCAGTACATATAGAATACAGTCCTCACATCAGTACATATAGAATACAGTCCTCATATCAGTACATATAGAATGCAGTCCTCACATCAGTACATATAGAATACAGTCCTCACATCAGTACATATAGAATACAGTCCTCACATCAGTACATATAGAATACAGTCCGCACATCAGTACATATAGAATACAGTCCTCACATCAGTACATATAGAGTACAGTCCTCACATCTGTAGATATAGAATACAGTCCTCACATCAGTACATATAGAATACAGTCCTCACATCAGTACATATAGAATACAGTCCTCACATCAGTACATATAGAATACAGTCTGCACATCAGTACATATAGAATACAGTCCTCACATCAGTACATATAGAATACAGTCTGCGCATCAGTACATATAGAATGCAGTCCTCACATCTGTAGATATAGAATACAGTCCTCACATCAGTACATATAAAATACAGTCTGCACATCAGTACATATAGAATACAGTCATCACATCAGTACATATAGAACACAGTCTGCACATCAGTACATACAGAATACAGTCCTCACATCAGTACATATAGAATACAGTCCTCACATCAGTACATATAGAATACAGCCCTCACATCAGTGCATATAGAATACAGTCCTCGCATCAGTAAATATAGAATACTGTCCTCACATCAGTACATATAGAATACAGTCCTCACATCAGTACATATAGGATACAGTCTGCACATCAGTACATAGAGAATACAGCCCACACATCAGTACATATAGAATACAGTCCTCACATCAGTACATATAGAATACAGTCCTCACATCAGTACATATAGAATACAATCCTCACATCAGTACTTATAGAATATAGTTCTCACATCTGTACATATAGAATACAGTCCTCACATCAGTACATATAGAATACAGTCCTCACATCAGTACATATAGAATACAGTCCTCATATCAGTACATATAGAGTACTGTTCTCACATCTGTAGATATAGAATACAGTCCTCATATCGGTATATAGAATACAGTCCTCACATCAGTACATATAGAATACAGTCCTCATATCAGTACATATAGAATACAGTCCTCACATCAGTACATAGAGAGTACAGTCCTCACATCTGTAGATATAGAATACAGTCTGCACATCAGTACATATAGAATACAGTCCTCACATCAGTACCTGTAGAATACAGTCCTCACATCAGTACATATAGAATACAGTCCTCACATCAGTACATATAGAATACAGTCCTCATATCAGTACATATAGAATACAGTCCTCACATCAGTACATAGAGAGTACAGTCCCCACATCTGTAGATATAGAATTCAGTTCTCACATCAGTACATCTATGTAATGTATGTACCTTTAAGGGGGGAACTACTTTTTACAGCTCATGTATGCTGTAGTACCGGCAGTGACCACACCTGTATATAACGCTGAGTAGTAATCTGTACAGATCAGTTGCAGTGTGAGCCACGTTGAGTAAACACCTATTGTACCGTTCTCCGCAGTCTGTGTCTTCTTATATGTAGTGTATGTGCCTTTAAGAGCCCCATATGTGCTGTAATGCCGGTAATGGCCACTCGGGCTATATAAGCCTGTGTATTGTGTATATCCGTTAGTACCCCTCCAGACCTTGCTTAGTAAACACCTATGAACCAACTCCTGTCTTCAGTGTCTCTATCAACACACGGACACTACAGTGGCGACGAAGTGGAAACGGACTTACCTACAATTCGGCAGCACCTCAAGGACATCGATTCCTCTGGCGTCCAGAAGAATCAAGAAGTGAAAGAAGCTGTTGTTTCACCAGCTGGCCAAGCTGGTGGCAGGTACTGCGGTAATCCTTCCTGGGCATCAGGCTGGGGCTCCAGCGGCTGGCTCTACAGCTGGGCCAAGCAGCGAAAGCGGAGGCAAGCAGTAACAGACGGGGAGGGAGCACTCGGGAGACGGCCGCGGCTGCAAGCAGGTCGGTGTTCAGACCTACAGAGAGAGTCCGGCGGGAACGAGTCTCCCATTGTAAATAAATAAATAAATAAAAAAAGAACGGAAACCGCGGGAAACAGCGTTGTCATCGGCAGCAGCGGCGGGAAAGCACGGGAAGTGCCATATCTTTTCTGCAGAAAAGAAAGAAAAGCACGGGAAGTGCCATATCTTTTCTAAGATGCCTAATTCTGGCAATATTGATGCTTTTGATAACGAGATAGAGGATTGGACCACATATGTGGAAAGAGTGGAGGTATATTGCACCGCAAATGGAATAGAAGATGAAAAAAAAGCTTCAGTACTTCTGGATCTAATGGGCGCAAAGACATACAAGCTGTTACGAAACTTAATCACTCCAGTCGAACCGATGGACAAGAATTTTAAGGAGATTGTTGATACCCTACACTGCCAATTCGAGGCAGGACTGACAGATTCTCTGCGAGACAAATTCGTCTGTGGTCTCCTAAGTGTAGGAACACAAAAAAGGCTATTTTCTGAGAAAGATTTAACACTGAACAATGCTTTCAGTGCAAGAGGAGCTGCAGAGATACAGCAAAGGCCACAGGACTTCAGCACCCATGAAATGACATGGGGTTTCGAGAGATGTTATCGCTGCGGCAGATCCACCCATGACCAGAGGGACTGCTGGTTCAAGGACAAAGCATGCAGGCAATGCGGAAAGATGGGACACATTCCACGTGTGTGCCGATCTGGAAACAAAAAATCCACTAACAGGAAAAGAATCAATAAGGAAAAGCACAGAAAGGTACAAACGATGATGGACAGTAGCTCCGAAGACCAGAAGAGCGATAGCGACTCCGGGAACAAGAGACTAAGCTCTCTCAAATTACATAATGTAATTGCCAAAGAAGATTACCAGACCATTTGGGTTACCCTCACAATACCAGGGTCCCCAGTTAAAATGGAGCTAGATACAGGATCAGCTCTGACCATCATAAATCGACGGGATTACGAGCGGCTATTTCCGCATATACCTTTAAAAGACACATCCATTATCTTGAAAACATATACGGGGCAGAAAGTATACCCCAAAGGAAAAATAAGGGTGCCTGTTGTATACAACGGCAAGGAAATACAGAAGTTGTATTTATACGTTCTACAAGGTGGTGGTCCACCGCTGTTGGGACGTGAATGGATCAGGAAAATACGTTTAGACTGGCACTCCATTCAGGCACTGACGGTGACCAGTAAGGAAAAAAATGATGATGACGTCATACCTGAACGATTAAAAGACATCTTGGCCAACGCCAAGGAAGTGTTTCAAGAGAAACTAGGAACCTTGAAAGGCACCACCGCCTCAATAAAAGTGGAAGATGCAGCAATTCCCAAGTTTTTTAAGGCAAGACCGGTGCCATACGCAATTCGTCCAGCAGTCGAGGCAGAGCTGGAGAATTTGGAAAAGGCAGGCGTATTATCTAAAATAGATTGGAGCGAGTGGGCAACACCCATCGTCCCAGTCATGAAGAAAGCATTGAAGAATGATAAATCTGAAGAACAGAGAAAAATTCGCATCTGTGGAGACTTCAAGGTGACTGTAAACCCGGTCCTTCACATGGTACAGTATCCTCTTCCGAGGGTAGAAGATATTTTCGCCTCACTATCCGGAGGGAAACGTTTCACCAAAATTGACTTGGCACAGGCATATCTACAGATGGAGGTTGGAGAGGCCTCTTAAAAAATATCTCACAATAAACACACACAAAGGCCTGTACCAGTACAATTGACTGGTTTTTGGAATAGCATCAGCTCCAGCTATCTGGCAAAGAGCTATGGAGCAAGTCCTCCAAGGGATTCTGGGGACTCAATGCTACCTAGATGACATCCTTGTAACAGGAGAAAACGACAACGAGCACCTTGCCAATTTAGAACAGGTGCTCACTAGGCTGAGAGAATGGGGCCTACGAGCAAATCGCCCCAAGTGCAAATTTTTCCGAAATCAAATATCATATTATGGCCACATAATAAATAAGGAAGGGTTGCATAAGTCACCTGAAAAAATTGAAGCGGTCATAAAAGCCCCAGCACCTGAAAATGTTTCACAATTAAGGTCGTTCCTGGGATTAATAAATTACTATCATAAATTTTTACCGAACTTATCAACTCTTCTACACCCTCTTAATGAACTGCTACAAACAGGAGTAATTTTGGAAATGGAACGAAGACTGCAAACGTGCCTTCCACAAATGCAAAGACATCCAAAGAAGTTTTGGCTCATTACAACCCATCACTGCCAATCAGACTGGCGTGCGATGCATCCCCTTACGGCATAGGAGCAGTATTATCGCATAAATTCCCTGATGGCTCGGAATGGCCGATAGCTTTTGCGTCACGCTCATTGAACTCAGCTGAGCGTAACTATGCCCAAATCGACAGTGAAGCACTCAGCCTGGTATGGGGAGTGAAGAAATTCAACCATTACCTACACGGACAAAAATTTACCTTGTTGACTGACCATCAACCCCTCATCTCCATATTCAACCCTAAAAAGGGTGTTCCCATTATGACAGCGCAAAGGCTACAGAGGTGGTCCCTTTTTCTAGGGGCACACCAATACAACATAGAATACAAAGGATCAGAACAGCATGGGAATGCTGACGGTTTATCACGCCTACCGTTGCCAACGGTAGAAGAGGCACCTACAGTAGACCCAGTGGAGATGTTCCACTCTACCATAGTGGAATGTCTACCAGTAACAAATTCTGCCATTGAAAGGGAAACGAGAAATGACCCGACTCTCTCACGGGTCTACGATTTAACAGTGAAGGGATGGCCAGCACATGGCGAACCACTGTTGCCAGCATTCTCGCAAAGAAGAGAACAGCTGTCAGTGTGCCGAGGAACCTTGATGTGTGGATCCAGAGTGGTGATTCCACCCAAACTCCAGGATAAAGTGCTAAAGGAGCTTCACGAGGGGCATCTGGGTGGAGTGAAAATGAAGAACCTAGCCAGGGCGTTTGTATGGTGGCCAGGTATCGATGGAGATATCGAAGAAATGACCAAGAGCTGCCTAGGATGCCAGAAGGTCCAAAACGCTCCACCACAGGCCCCTCTACATCCATGGGAGTGGCCCTCATCTCCCTGGCAAAGGGTACACATCGACTTTGCTGGCCCATTTATGGACTCAATGTTCTTAATCGCGGTTGATGCACACTCCAAGTGGCCGGAGGTAATAAAGATGTCCTCCACCACCACGGAAAAAACCATCACAGTATTAAGGACCATATTTGCCAGGAATGGGCTGCCGGAACAGATCTGTTCTGATAATGGACCGCAATTTGTGTCCGAAGAATTCAGGAAGTTCTTAAAAAACAATGGGGTTAAGCACTACACGTCCGCCCCATACCATCCCGCCACCAATGGATTGGCTGAAAGGTTTGTCCAGACCTTCAAGAAGGCCATAAAGGCCATGGGTAATGAAGACATAAAACTTCAGCACAAGGTGGATAACTTCTTGTTTGCATACAGGAATGCAACAGATATGTTTACCAACCAAACTCCCGCCATGATGTTCTTCAATAGAAACCTAAGATGCTGGCTGGATTTGGTCAAGCCCAACATCAGAAGGGACGTGGAGAACCGGCAGTTTCAAGGCATGAATGAAAGGCCAACTAGAACCTTCCAGATAGGTCAACAAGTTTTGGCCCGGGACTACCGTACCGAGAAATGGCAGCCTGGAACTATCTGCACACGACTAGGACCACTGATGTATACCGTGGACATCGGAGAAAGCATAATAAGGCGCCATGCTGACCAAATCATAGAGTCATCCGAAAAGGGACAACCTACACCACAACTCTATATGCCGAACAATGAAGTAGAGATACCCATATCTACCTCCGATCCGGTGATACTGGAACCCAATGAACCCGACACTGGCATTCAAGCCGAATCAGCCTTGCTAAAAGAACCTACTACACCACCAGAAACTACTACACCACCGAGGCGTTATCCGGACCGAGTCAGGAAGCCTCCAGAGAGACTGACTTATAATTAATTAACTACAGCAATGTGTATATTATTTTTCTTATTACATGTAATTAATAATTACTTAAAATATGATGTACTGGTTAGCTAAAAGGGGAGGAATTGTAGTGTATGTGCCTTTAAGAGCCCCATATGTGCTGTAATGCCGGTAATGGCCACTCGGGCTATATAAGCCTGTATATTGTGTATATCCGTTAGTACCCCTCCAGACCTTGCTTAGTAAACACCTATGAACCAACTCCTGTCTTCAGTGTCTCTATCAACACACGGACACTACATTATACACGGACGTAACATTGGCGATGAGGCAGGTTCGAACCTACCTGCAACTCTGCATCACCTCCCGGGGATTCGTTCCTGGAGATCAGTGGATTGGAGGTCAAGGCCAGAGACTCGGGCGTCGACCACGGGCAACCGCCCAGTCATCCAGCAGAGACTCAAGAATTGCGGGGGAGGCTGTCGAGAGCCAGGCTTGGCTTTCCAGTCGAGGTGGTCCAGCGAAACGGGCTGGCAACAGGTAGTGCGCAGACCCTTCCCGGACAGCGGCGGGCTAGAGCCCGACCGAGCGGCACAGCAAAGGGCTGAGCAGCGTTGACGGGGGAGAGAGAGGGCAGAGCACACAGGGCGCAGCCGGTGTTCAGGGGCCGAGCAGCGTCGGAGAGAGGGAGAGAGAGACGCGCAGAAACCCATGAGGCACCGCCATTGCCACGAGGACCGCCGAGAGCGGCGTTGGCAGCAGCGCAGGAGAAGCGCGTGAAACCTACAGGGTGCTGCCATTGCCACGAGAACCACCGGGAGCGGCGTCAGCAGCAGCGGGGGAGGAAGGAAAGCGCGGGAGATGCCATTTTAAGCCATTGGGAGATGCCATTTTAAACCACACCCAAAATGCCGAAGAGTGGCAGTATCACCGCATTTGACAATGAAGTCGAAGATTGGACTACATATGTCGAACGAATAGAGGTGTACTGCAAGGCAAATGGGGTGTCAGATGACAAGAAAGCGTCGGTATTGTTAAATTTAATGGGTGCAAAGACGTATGGTTTATTACGAAATCTAGTAACCCCAACGAAGCCAATGGAAAAGAGTTTTGAAGACATAGCAACGATACTAAAGGAACATTTAAACCCCACAGCGCTGCTGATAGCAGAAAGATTCAAGTTTCACAAACGGAACCAGCATAAGGATGAAAGCAATGCTGATTATTTAACAGAACTGCGCAAACTATCGAAACACTGCCAGTTTGGAGCGGGACTGACACATGCCTTAAGGGACAAGTTTGTGTGTGGGCTTCAAAGTGAAGGAACCCAGAAACGGCTTTTATCTGAAAAGGACCTTACGCTAGAAAAGGCTTTCAGCATTGCGGTATCGTATGAAGCAGCAGCACGGGGCGCTGCAGAGATACAACAGAGATCGCAAGAATATGGCACAAACGAAATGTCATATGGAACAGAGAAGTGCTATCGCTGCGGCAGAACAACACACAACCAGAATGATTGCTGGTTCAAAGACAAAGCGTGCAGACAGTGTGGAAAAGTAGGACACATAGCACGAGTCTGCAGGTCGGGAAAGAAAACCAGCAATAAGAAACCTACCAAAGGAAAGTACCAGAAGGTACATAAGATGACGGAGAATAGTTCAGATGAACAAAAGAGTGATAACGACTCCGAAAGCAGGGAACTGAGCTGTCTGAAACTACATAATGTGATCACAACGGAGGATCACCGAACCATTTGGGTCACTCTCAAGATAGCAGGAGTCCAGGTAAAGATGGAATTGGACACAGGATCAGCCCTAACAGTCATAAACCAACGGGACTACGAGTGGCTATTCTCACACATACCCTTGAGAGACACAAAAATTATTTTGAAGACGTACACGGGGCAAAAAGTCTACCCCAAAGGAAAAATAAGGGTGACCGTTATATATAACGGTAAGGAAACACCAAAACTAGACCTGTATGTATTGCAAGATGGAGGACCACCATTACTGGGACGTGAATGGATCCGGAAAATACAACTGGATTGGCATTCCATACAGGCACTGACTGTGGCTGACAAAAAGGATGACGACGTCACACCTGGGCGACTGTCAAAGATCCTAACTGATGCGAAAGAAATGTTCCAGCAAGGACTCGGAACACTAAAAGGCATGACAGCGACGATTAAAATTGAAGAAAACGCAAGCCCAAAATTTTTTAAGGCCAGACCGGTACCTTATGCGATCCGCCCAGCCATCGAAGCAGAGCTGGAGAGTCTGGAACGTTCAGGTGTACTGTCCAAGGTAGACTGGAGCGAGTGGGCTACACCCATCGTCCCTGTGATGAAAACGTCGTTGAGCAGCACGCCTGGGGAACCAAAGAAGGTTCGCATCTGTGGGGACTTTAAGGTAACAGTGAACCCGGTCCTTCACACCGTACAATATCCACTTCCGCGGATTGAAGATACTTTCGCCTCGCTATCTGGAGGGATACGCTTCACTAAGATTGATCTGGTCCAGGCGTATCTGCAAATGAAGGTAGAAGAAGCATCAAAAAAATACCTCACAATCAACACCCATAAAGGTCTCTACCAATACAACCGGCTGGTATTCGGGGTAGCATCAGCTCCGGCTATTTGGCAGAGGGCAATGGAACAAGTCCTGCAAGAGATCCCAGGGACCCAGTGTTATTTGGACGACATCCTGGTCACGGGCGAAAATGACAGTGATCACCTTGCCAACCTGGAGCAGGTGCTCACTAGATTGCAGGAATGTAGGCTCCGAGCTAACTGCCCCAAATGCGAGTTTTTCAGGAAACAAATCTCGTATTGTGGCCACGTTATTGATAAAGAGGGGTTACATAAGTCCCCAGAGAAGATTGAGGCAGTAGCCAAGGCTCCAGCACCGGAATATATGTCACAACTGAGGTCGTTCCTTGGGCTGGTAAACTACTACCATAAGCTCTTGCCAAATTTGTCTACAATACTACACCCACTGAACACCCTACTGCAAACTGGGGTGCCATGGAGGTGGAGTGACGAATGTAGACGAGCTTTCCAGAAGAGCAAAACACTAATCACATCGAAAGAGGTATTGGCCCATTACAACCCAGCATTACCAATTCGGTTGGCATGTGATGCGTCACCCTACGGCATTGGAGCGGTGCTGTCGCACAAATTCTCGGACGGCTCAGAGAGGCCAATAGCCTTTGCGTCACGATCACTAACCTCAGCCGAGCGTAACTACGCCCAGATTGACAGGGAGGCCCTCAGCATAGTGTGGGGAGTGAAAAAGTTCAATCACTATCTGCACGGGCAGAAATTCACCTTGCTGACTGATCACCAGCCTCTTGTCTCCATTTTTAATCCGAAGAAGGGTGTTCCGGTGATGACTGCGCAACGACTACAAAGATGGTCACTTTTTCTGTAATGTATGTACCTTTAAGGGGAGAACTACTTTTTGCAGCTCCTGTATACTGTAGTACCGGCAGTGACCACACCTCTATATAAACCCTGAGTAGTGATCTGTATAGTTAGTTCTAGAGTAACCCTCATTCAGTAAACACCTGTTGAATCGTTCCCTGCAGTCTTGATGTCTAATTATTGAAGGACACAACATCAAGATACACGGATCTAACATTTTCTAGGGGCGCACCACTATGAGATTGAATATAAGGGCACAAAACAGCATGGAAATGCTGATGGGCTATCACGCCTGCCACTGCCTACTGCGGAGGAAGCACCAGCAGTGGATCCTGTCAAAATATTCCATTCGACTATAGTTGAATACCTACCGGTAACTAACGCTTGTATTGAAAAGGAAACCCGAAATGACCCGACACTGTCTCGGGTATATGATTTGACGGTGAAGGGATGGCCAGCACATGGCGACTCACTGTTGCCAGCATTCTCGACAAGGAGAGAACAGCTGTCAGTGTGCCGGGGGACCTTGATGTGTGGATCCCGAGTGGTAATTCCACCCAAGTTAAGGGAGAGAGTGCTAAATGAGCTTCACGAAGGTCATCTGGGAGGGGTGAAAATGAAAAGCCTTGCTAGGGCTTATGTGTGGTGGCCGGGGATTGATCAGCAAATGGAGGACCTGACAAAGAGCTGCTCAGGATGCCAGATGGTCCAAAATGCACCACCACATGCCCCTCTACACCCATGGGAGTGGCCCTCATCTCCATGGCAACGGGTGCATATTGATTTTGCTGGTCCATTCATGGACTCAATGTTTTTAATAGCCGTGGATGCGCACTCGAAATGGCCTGAGGTGATCAAAATGTCCTCCACCACCACGGAGAAAACTATTGCAGTCCTACGGACCATTTTGCCAGGAACAGCTTGCCAGAGCAGATTTGCTCTGATAACGGACCACAGTTTGTGTCCGAAGAGTTTCGAAGATTTATGAAAAGGAATGGGGTAAGGCATTACACATCCGCCCCGTATCATCCAGCCACAAATGGATTGGCTGAGAGGTTCGTACAAACCTTTAAAAAAGCAGTAAAGGCCATGTGCGATGACGACATTCCACTGCAGCATAAGGTGGACAATTTCCTGTTAGCCTACAGAAATGCGACACATGCAGTCACCAACCAGGCCCCGGGCATGATGTTCTTTAACCGAAGGTTGAGATCTCGTCTGGATTTGCTCAGACCAAATGTACGAAGAGATGTTGAGAGTAAGCAATTCCAGCACATCAATGAGAAGCCGACAAGGAGCTTCAATGTAGGGCAACCAGTCTTGGCCCGCGACTACCGAACAGAGAAATGGCAACCAGGAACGATATGCACACGGCAGGGGCCACTAATGTACACAGTGGACATTGGGGAGAGCATCGTGAGACGTCATGCTGACCAGATCCTAGAGTCACAGGAACGAGTCAACCCCATGCCTCGCCCATACGTACCTGGTGATGAACCCGACGTACAGGTAGCATCTACCCCAGAAACAGTAGCATTGGAAGCTGATGAACCAACCGACGACAGGGGGCCAGAATCGCCTCCACGCCAAGAGCAAGACACTCGGGAAAGGCACTATCCAGAAAGGATCAGGAAGCCTCCCCAAAGACTGAATTTATAAATAAACTATTTTCAGCTAATGTTGCATGTTAAAAGTGTTAATTGTAATTAGTTTGATATTTAATTGTTAAATGAGTGTTATGGTACTGTTAATCTAAAAGGGGAGGAATTGTAATGTATGTACCTTTAAGGGGGGAACTACTTTTTACAGCTCATGTATACTGTAGTACCGGCAGTGACCACACCTGTATATAACGCTGAGTAGTAATCTGTACAGATCAGTTGCAGTCTAAGCCACGTTGAGTAAACACCTATTGTACCGTTCTCCGCAGTCTGTGTTTTCTTATACACGGACGTAACAATATAGAATACAGTCCTTACATCAGTACATATAGAATATAGGCTACTCGAGTTAAGGAATAAGGTTTGAAATGGACACAGGAACCTGATTTCAATATTAAAATGAGACCTGTGGCCGCCTATAAAAAGTGTTTGACCAATTTAGCATTTGTGTCATATTTGACTTTGAAATGTGCTTCCGATCACATATCCGCACCATAAATAAGAACTATTTCCACATCTGAATCATCGCCCGTCTCCACCCTTACCTAGCTCATCCTCTGCTGAAACCCTCATCCATGCCTTTGTTACCTCTAGACTTGACAGGTCCAATGCACTCCTGGCTGGCCTCCCACATTTTACCCTACGTAAACTTGAGGTCATCCAAAACTCGGCTGCCCGAGTCCTAACTCGCACCAAGAACCGTTCGCCCATCTCCCCTGTGCTCGCTGATCTACATTGGCTCCCGGTTAAGCAACGCCTCAATTTCAAAATTCTCATCCTTGTTTTCAAATCCCTCCATGGCCTTGCCCCTCCCTATCTCTGTAATCCCATCCAGCCCCACAAACCCCCAAGATATCTGCGCTCCTCTAATTCTGCCCTCTCGAGCATCCCTGATTATAATCGCTCAACCATTGACGGCCGTGCCTTCAGCTCTGGAATTCCCTGCCTAAACCTTTCCACCTCTCTACCTCTCTCTCCTCCTTAAAATTTACCTCTTTGACCAAGCTTTTGGTCATCTGCCCTAATTTCTCCTTATGTGACTTGGTGTCAAATTTTGTTTTATAGCACTCCTGTGAAGTGCCTTGGGATGTTTTACTATGTTATAGGAGCTATATAAATATAAGTTGTTGTTGTGGCCACATGCCCGTGCAGTTCAGGAGCAGACCTCTGCCCTGCTAAACTGGTTATTGTTTCAGTCATAATACGCCCTTAAAACAATGTTAAATTGAACTGTCTCTATCTGAAGGTGTTTTTTTAACCTAATTTCTTTACTTTCTGACCATGTATCACAGCTAGGAACTAAGCCAATGTCTATGGTAACGTTATTTCCATGACGCGTTCCCTCTGTTGGATACATGTGGCATTACATTACGCAGTCTTAAACCCAGCAGTAAAAAGCTCCACGATCTCAAGAAGCCCCAAAATACTTTACAACCAATGAAGTACATTTGAAGTGTAGTCACTGTTGTAATGTAGGAAACGTGGCAGCCAATTTACACACAGCAAGCCCCCACAATCAGCAATGTGATAATGAGCAGTTCATCTGTTTTTTAATTAAGTTGGTTGAGGGATAAATATTGGGCCAGGTCACCAGGGAGAACTCCCCTGCTCTTCTTTGCTAGTGGCATGAGATCTTTTACACCCACCTGAGAGGGCAGTCAGGGCTTCAGTTTAACGTCTCCCTCAGTACTGCACTGAAGTGCGAGGCTAGATTATTCTCCAGTCTCTGGAGTGAGACTATGAACCCACAAACTTCTGGCTCAGAGGCAAAAGTGTTACCATTGAGCCATGGCTGTCAGTGTGCTATAACTGGCTGACGAGCCTTAGGGTTATGCAGGATAAAATGTTCAAAGGTTCCCACTCCTGAGCACTATCCAGCGATCTCTCCACCACTCCGCCCCCTGCTGCAAGGGAACTGTTGCTCATTTTCTCCTCCATAATCCTACGGCTCCTCAGTGCAAGTGTATGGATGAAGGGTGAAGGGTGAGAACAGGATAGAGCTGTGCCATGATTCTCACTGTGGTCAAGATAGCCTGCCCACTCTCGCTATGTAGACTCACACATGAGGAATGGCCACTAGGGCAAGGTTTAGAGAGAGCCTGGTACCTGTGGGACTGTATCCTAACCACGGGGGAGGGGAACCAACAAAAGAAATGGAGAGAAAGAAAAAAGCCAGTGTTGTACCCCGCTGTGCATCTGAGCGAGAGCCAGACCTGTTTCTGTGTGGAGCGGAGATCACCTCATGCCAGAGGTAGGTATCCTGTAATGTAAAGCAGAGCCAATGCGATGTCCAGCTAGTTTTTATTGCTTAAGGGAGTCGGAAAGGAATATTCCAGTTTCCTCCCCCTCTCCCAGGAGATTACATGGCTCTGGGTGAGTGGGGAGTGGATGTTGTGATACATAGAGCATCCCAACTGTACGGGACAGGCTGGATGGACCAGTTGGTCTTTTCCTGTCCATCATTTCCGTATGTTCGTAAAGCAATTTCTCATTGTGTTCCACTCTCTCTCTTATGCCCCTAGCCTTCTGAAAATTTTGAGGACAACTCAAGCTTGGGCCAGTGGCAAGGCGGGACTAAGAACACTCACCAGTCTTTTGAGAAGAGTGGTTTCAAGCAGGTCACAGACATGAGTGGGGACTTCACAGAAGGTAAGAGCTGTCAACTGGGAGGACGGCAGCGACCCTGTTCATGTGGCACTCTGCTGTATCGATCTGGCTGTTGACTTATTCTGTCGGTTCCTAGTTTTCCCACACCCCTCACCATCCACATGCCAAGCGGGTAGGCTATCCGCTCCCCAGAGGGTAGGCTACCTGCTCCCCAAGAGGGTAGGCTATCCACTCCCCAGAGGGTAGGCTATCCACTCCCCAGAGGGTAGGCTATCCACTCCCCAAGAGGGTAGGCTATCCACTCCCCAGAGGGTAGGCTATCCACTCCCCAGAGGGTAGGTAGGCTATCCACTCCCCAGAGGGTAGGCTACCCACTCCCCAGAGGGTAGGCTATCCACTCCCCAAGAGGGTAGGCTATCCACTCCCTAGAGGGTAGGCTATCCGCTCCCCAAGAGGGAAGGCTATCCACTCCCCAGAGGGCAGGCTCTCTGCTCCCCAGAGTGTAGGCTCTCTGCTCCCCAGAGGGCAGGCTATCTGCTCCCCAGAGGGTAGGCTATCTGCTCCCCAGAGGGTAGGCTATCCACTCCCCAGAGGGTAGGCTATCCACTCCCCAAGAGGGTAGGCTATCCACTCCCTAGAGGGTAGGCTATCCGCTCCCCAAGAGGGAAGGCTATCCACTCCCCGGAGGGTAGGCTATCCACTCCCCAGAGGGAAGGCTATCCACTCCCCAGAGGGTAGGCTATCCACTCCCCAGAGGGAAGGCTATCCACTCCCCAGAGGGTAGGCTATCCACTCCCCAGAGGGAAGGCTCTCTGCTCCCCAGAGTGTAGGCTCTCTGCTCCCCAGAGGGCAGGCTATCTGCTCCCCAGAGGGTAGGCTATCTGCTCCCCAGAGGGTAGGCTATCTGCTCCCCAGAGGGCAGGCTCTCTGCTCCCCAGAGGGTAGGCTATCCACTCCCCAGAGGGCAGGCTCTCTGCTCCCCAGAGGGAAGGCTATCTGCTCCCCAGAGGGCAGGCTATCCGCTCCCCAGAGGGCAGGCTATCTGCTCCCCAGAGGGCAGGCTATCTGTTCCCCAGAGGGAAGGCTATCTGCTCCCCAGAGGGCAGGCTATCTGTTCCCCAGAGCGAAGGCTATCTGCTCCCCAGAGGGTAGGCTATCTGTTCCCCAGAGGGCAGGCTATCTGCTCCCCAGAGGGAAGGCTCTCTGCTCCCAAGAGGGTTGGCTATCTGTTCCCCAGAGGGTAGGCTCTCTGCTCCCCAGAGGGCAGGCTATCGGCTCCCCAGAGGGTAGGCTATCTGTTCCCCAGAGGGAAGGCTATCTGTTTCCAGAGGGAAGGCTATCTGCTCCCCAGAGGGTAGGCTATCTGTTCCCCAGAGGGCAGGCTATCCGCCCCCCAGAGGGTAGGCTATCCGCTCCCCAGAGGGCAGGCTATCCGTTCCCCAGAGGGCAGGCTATCTGCTCCCCAGAGGGAAGGCTCTCTGCTCCCCAGAGGGCAGGCTCTCTGCTCCCCAGAGGGCAGGCTATCTGTTCCCCAGAGGGAAGGCTATCTGCTCCCCAGAGGGCAGGCTATCTGTTCCCCAGAGGGCAGGCTATCTGCTCCCCAGAGGGTAGGCTATCTGTTCCCCAGAGGGAAGGCTATCTGCTCCCCAGAGGGCAGGCTCTCTGCTCCCCAGAGGGTAGGCTATCTGTTCCCCAGAGGGTAGGCTATCTGCTCCCCAGAGGGTAGGCTATCTGCTCCCCAGAGGGCAGGCTATCTGTTCCCCAGAGGGCAGGCTATCTGTTCCCCAGAGGGCAGGCTATCTGCTCCCCAGAGGGCAGGCTATCTGCTCCCCAGAGGGTAGGCTATCTGTTCCCCAGAGGGAAGGCTATCTGCTCCCCAGAGGGCAGGCTCTCTGCTCCCCAGAGGGTAGGCTATCTGTTCCCCAGAGGGAAGGCTATCTGCTCCCCAGAGGGTAGGCTATCTGCTCCCCAGAGGGTAGGCTATCTGCTCCCCAGAGGGTAGGCTCTCTGCTCCCCAGAGGGTAGGTTATCTGCTCCCCAGAGGGTAGGCTCTCTGCTCCCCAGAGGGTAGGCTATCTGCTCCCAAGAGGGTAGGCTCTCTGCTCCCCAGAGGGTAGGCTCTCTGCTCCCAGAGGGTAGGCTCTCTGCTCCCCAGAGGGTAGGCTATCCGCTCCCCAGAGGGTAGGTTATCTGCTCTCAAGAGGGAAGGCTATCTGCTCCCAAGCCTCCACCATCAGCATAATGGAACCAAGCACTCGGGCGGGGCGGAGGCGGCTTGCAGGATCAGCCTGCGGATGACTATTGCTCCATGGGAGAGAGTCTACCTTCTGGCTAGTGGCACCTTCAACTGTGACACCACTGAGAGTAAAAACTCCTTGAGGGGGGTGGAGGGACTACAGGAGGAAAGCCAGCCATTGCATGACACGCTGACTTGCCCTTCACTATCTATACTAATGATCCGGATGATGGTATTGGGTGAACTGACCGCAAGTTCACAGGTGACACAAAGATTTAGGCAGGTATTTCAACTTTGGATGAGAAAAAAAGACTACAATTAGATCCAGATGTGATGAGGGAATGGGCCTGCATCTGGCAGATGACCTTTAGTGTAGATAAATGCATGTGGGTTGGGCTAACGCCAAGCATGTGTACACCATGCTGGGCTCTGAATTGAAGTCTGTTGGGGAAGGAGGGGAAGAGGGAAGAGACCTATAGAGCATACGGGTCTCTGAAGGTCCACGACTAGTGTCAAGAGGCTAAAGCGACAGCAAATAGAGTACCAGGATGTATTGTTAGGATGATCCAATATAAAATAAAAAGCACTGTAGTGCCCTTGTACAAGACCTTGGTTAGGCCTCATCTAGGATACTGTGTTCAGTTTTGGTCCCCTTACATGGTGGGTGACATCTGGGCCCTGGAAAATGTTTAAGAGGAGCCACTAAGTTGAAAACTAGCTTAAATGCCATTATTTATCAGATAGGCTTAGAGAGTTGAGTCTTTCTACTCTAGAAAAACATAGTCTTCAGAAAGATTTGATTGAGGTCTTTAAATTAATGAAGGGACTAGGCTGTGTCTATATGGATAGATGATTTGCATTAGATAGATTAGGGACAAGTTACATAAGCACAGATGTTAGTTGTCAGGAAGCTTTTCTTTTCGTAGAAAGTTACTTCAACAGCACCTCCCTCCCTTGCAACTTCCACCACAACAGACGAGTGGGTTCAAGCCCCACTCCAGAGACTTGAGCACAAAAGTCAAGGCTGACACTCCAGTGAAGTACCGAGGGAATGCTGCACTGTCAGAGGTGCCGTCTTTCAGATGAGACATTAAACCAGGTGGACATAAAAGATCCCACAGCCACTATTTCAAAGAAGAGCAGGGGAAATATCCCTGGTATCCTGGCCAATAGTTACCCTAAATCAACATTATTAAACAGATTATCTGGTCATTATCACATTGCTGTTTGTGGGAGCTTGATGTGCGCAAATTGGCTGCCGTGTTTCCCACATTACAACAGTGACTACACTTCAAAAGTACTTCATTAGCTGTAAAGCGCTTTGGGGCGTCTGGTGGTCATGAAAGGCGCTATATAAATGCAAGTCTTTCTTTCTTTTCAATGTCATGAGAACACCATCACCTCCAATTTCCTCTCCAAGTCACACATTACCCTGACTTGGACATATATTGCCGTTCTTTCCTAGTCGCTGACTCAATATCCTGGAACTCCCTCCCCAAGACCAGCACTACATGGACTGCAGCAGTGCAAGGGGAAGACCCACTCCCACCTTCTCAGGGGCACCTAAGGATGGGCAATAAATGCCGGCCTTGCCAGCGATGCCCACATCCTGAGAACGATTAAAAGGAACCTGACAGAAGGATCGAGTCATATCCTGGTCACAGTACATCTGTAATAATGGACGTGTATGAAATGTTGCGTTTACCATTTGCAGTGATTAACTTTCATGACTAATTTCTCTCCACATATCAGGCAAGTACGGGGCATCTGTGGCGGCGTGCTGTGGGACCACACGGAACGGTGAGGCAGGATTCAAACCCATCCGCAGCAACAGTGTCGATTCCGATCTCCATTTACAGACAGGAGGCTGGATGTCCAAAGGGAAAGGTAAAGCTCTGTACGTGTGTGGGACTGGGTAGTGCTGTGGGCTAGACACTCTCCCTTCACCACTAACACCCAGGTTTAATCCCAGCCCTTGGGGCAAAGGTTTCCTCTGTGTGGAATGCATGAACATTAGGAACAGGAGTAGACCATTCAGCCCCTCAGGTTTGCTCCACCATTCAATGAGACCAGAGCTGATCTGTACCTCAACCCACCTTTGCTCCTTATAAAAGATACCTTTACCGTACAAAAGTCTTATCGATCACAGCATTGAAAGCTCCAATAATCCCAGCAACCACAGCCGTTTGGGGGCGAGAGTTCCAGATTTACAATGCAGTCTGCTGGCTGTAAGAGTCGTGTGCAAAGCAAGTGTCGATAGAGGGTGAATGCAGGAATGGGCATGTCTGGTAATCAGAAAATGTCAACCTGGTGCAGCAGGTGGGGCTCGACTGGGGCTGAGGACAAAGCACATTATTGGGGTCCGAGTAGAGGGAGCTTTACTCTGCATCTTAGTTGAGGTAAACCTGACCCGTGAGTGCTCAGTGGTGACTCTGAGTGCCTGAAATAGGAAAGTGACACAGTTTACGAGTTCTTCCGAACCCCGCCTTGCTGAGCATAAACATTTATGAGCCACATTTCACGCCAATTTGATGAATTCCTCAATATCAGGGTGCATGATAGCTAGCTCAAGTAATAATTTTAAATCTGAGATTGATAGGTTTTGTTTGGTAAGGGTATTAAGGGATATAGAGCTAAGGCGGGTGGATGGGGTTAGGATACATATCAGCCATGATCTCACTGAATGGTGGAACAGGCTCAAAGGGTGGAATGACTTTCTCCTGTTCCTATGATGAAGGTCTACGGCATGGCTGCAGAAGATAAAGGGGGTCGACAATCTGCAGGGACACATCCCACTGGGCTGGGGTGAATCCCTTCAGGGCTTCAGGTACTGACCCTGCCAAATTTCGTGGGGTCACAGAGGGGGAAGGTCCTTTACTTTACATGCCCCTGTGGGCTATACGCTCATCTAGGGCACCCGCCTGTTCCAAGAGGTCGGGAATCCCGGCCAAAGTTGCTCCATTTCAGGGGATGGGGAAGAAAGCTTCAGTCACTCATTGGTCCTCTTTGGAGTTCTGGCGGTGTAGGGGGTTTCTCTTGCTCGTTCTGGTCTCCTGCCAGGCTTTGTGCAATAATTACCCTTGAGTGGTTCGACCCACTCTCCCCTACGGTTCTAGACCTTGGACTTAGATGCAGAGAACTGTAGTGCAGAGAAAGGACTCAATAGACCAGGTTGAATAGCACGAAATGGATGCTTTTATTTTTAAACAGTTTGAAGCATTACAAAATACATGTCATAGGCACAGATTAAAGTAACTACAATCATGCACAAATTTATGAACTTGACTCTATGGAAATGGGGAACACACGGCACGTCGTAAAAGGGGAAACACATTACGATTTAACCTTACTCCCTCCCCTAATACCTGAACTAAGTTTCGACTTGAGGAACTCGGGATCATGCTCACCACTATCAGAATCGCAAAAGGAGGGGTTCGCAGCCTTTCTGGCACAGCTTTCCGTCGTCACGTGGATTTGGAAACTTCTGGCGCAGCTTGTTTTTCTCTCTCTCTCAGGCGATGAGGCAGTGGACACAGCCTCGATGAGCGCTCGTCATGGCTGAAATCCACCAAGTCTGTTGTGGATTTGGGTTCATGGAACAGTCCCTGCCACCAATGTGATATTGAAGAAATGGATGCACGTGTCGAGGCCTTGCCTGGCTAGGCTCGGAATGTCCTTTTTTTTATCCGACCTGGATCGTCGGTTTTCCCGAGGGTGTCTTCTCCTTCGGCCTGGGTCGTCGATGATCTCCCGACAACAGCACCCGGACCACCCTCGTCGTCTTCCCGTCGTGGCCGAGCCTTGTCTGGCTGAACACCGACCACGTTGTCTTTTCCCGAAGTTGTCCGTCTGAAGCGTCTTTATCGATTCCGAAGCTACCGAGGTGGAAGAGAGGGCAGGGCAGGGGCTGATGGACTTTTCAAAATCCATATTTATACCCTTTTGGGCCAGCCTTATCTCCCGCCAGATCATAGTCCAGTCTTTGTAATATTTTGGTGGGCAGAAATCTCTGCAGGGGTGCTTTGTCTTGTAACGGGAGCCGGTGATAACTTAACTGGCCTTCCTGGCCGATAGTGTCTTTTAATGTCTTTTACATTGTCACCGTGACTCGGTTCGCATATTGATCGGTCTGGAGATTTCCCTTGATGGCTGTTAAACGGTTTCTCCTTTGTACATTAAATGGGTTTAAGTGTTCATGTATTGTCCGCCCATATCTTGATGGGCCCCATCCTGTTTGCCTGAAACTGTCCTGTACTTAGAATCCATTGAATATGTATGCTGTTTCCCTGAGTTTCGGTTTCCCGATACTGGCTTTTGCGGGCTTACTGTCTTCAATCCACAAGCCTGTCTGGCTTGCAGTAACAGAAATCAAATGGTCCAGAAACTGATCACGAGGCCCGGCGGCCATTTTGTATGCCCTTTTATCAAAGGTTTTTCTGTGCAAGCTTACTTTGGTCAATAAACTGTCTTATTTTATCCTGTTTTCTTGCGTGATTATTGCTGAAAATTTCGAATCTTACAGGCCCCCCTGTGATACTGATAGCTTGCTAGAGGTATCAATGATCCTTGGTGAGCAAATTTTCCCTGATTCCCCACATCCAAACATTCCTGGCACTTAACTATCTGTGACCCTCACGACACATGCAGTTCCCATTTCCGAAAAAAAACGAAATTACCTTGTGCACATTTGGACAATCATAGGCAGCACTTCTTAAACTATAACACATTCATCTGTCAGATGTGCAGGGGTTGATACCCTCTTGCACCACCTGCATACACCTTTTATTAATCCAAAAACTTAAGAACGACTAATAACATAACAATATTCATATACTTAAAACAAAAACGCGTGATGCGCCATCAATTACTCAAAAGACTGAGGTTGAGCGAGTAACAATCAGGCTTTTATTAACTAAAGAATGAAGGTCTTGTCTCGAGTGGTCGACCCGTCCAGAATACTAAGGAACTGGGAGGTAGTCACTTATATACCTGGAATAGTGGGAGGAGTCAGCCGAGGCATGTCCAGACCTGTACCTAGTGGAATACACATACAGATGCAGACAGGTATAACAGTGGTTTACCACATTCACCCCTTGTTTAAAAATGAGTCCGGCAGGGTGAAGTGTATTTAAAAGTTCGTGTATTGGAGTCTCTCCGGAGGTCTTGTCTGCCGCTGTGATCGACGTGGCGACGGCAGGGGTGGTGGAGCTTCCGGCGTCGCGTCCCGTGTAGGCTGGGGCCCTGGAGTGTAGTCCTCGTGGGTGACGGTCCAAGGCGAGCCGGCTGCTGGGGTTGGATATCGGGTCGTGGGGGGGGTTGGTAATGGGTAGTGGGTTACAGCGGTCCCCGAGGGTGCGAGGTCTCGTATGGAGACTGTGTCGTAGTGGGTTACAGCGGTCCCCGAGGGTGCGAGGTCTCGTATGGAGACTGTGTCCTCCCGCCCGTCCGGGTACGCAATGTAAGCGTACTGGGGGTTGGCATGGAGGAGGTCGACCCTCTCGACCAGGGGGTCCGTTTTATTGGCCCTCACGTGTCTTCTCAGTAGTACCGGCCCTGGGGACGTCAGCCATGGCGGTAACGATGTCCCCGATGTGGACTTCCTTGGGAAGACAAACATTTTCTCGTGAGGGGTGGCATTGGTGGCAGTGCAGAGCAGTGACCAAATCGAGTGGAGCGCATCGGGGAGCACCTCCTGCCAGCGGGAGGTCGGAAGGCCCCTAGACTTTAAGGCTAGTAGGGCGGCCTTCCAAACTGTTGCATTCTCTCTTTCCACCTGTCCGTTCCCCCGGGGGTTGTAACTGGTGGTCCTGCTTGTGGCTATACCCCTAGCGAGCAGGTACTGGTGGAGTTCGTCGCTCATAAACGATGAGCCCCGGTCGCTATGGATATAGCTGGGGAAACCGAACAGGGTGAAGAGGCTGTTCAGAGATTTAATTACCGTGGCACTGGTCATGTCCGGGCAGGGGATAGCGAACGGGAACCGGGAGTACTCGTCAATGATGTTGAGGAAGTACACATTGCGGTCGGAGGAGGGGAGAGGCCCTTTGAAATCGACGCTCAGGCGTTCGAAAGGGCGAGTGGCTTTTATCAGGTGGGCTGTGTCTGGTCTATAAAAGTGCGGTTTGCACTCAGCGCAGACTTGGCAGTTCTTGGTCATGGTCCTGACCTCCTTGATGGAGTAAGGCAGGTTGCGGGCCTTGATGAAGTGGAAGAACCTGGTGACCCCCGGGTGGCAGAGGTCATTGTGGAGGGCCCTCAGCCTATCGATCTGCGTGCTGGTGCAGGTGCCACGCGATAGGGCATCTGGGGGTTCATTGAGCGTCAAGGATGTCTCGGAGCGGGTGCAGAGCATTCTGAAGGGGGAGGGGGATCAGCCAGTTGTCGTGGTACATGTAGGTACCAACGATGTAGGTAAAAAGAGGGAGGAGGTCCTACAAGCTGAATTTAGGGAGTTAGGAGCTAAATTGAAAAGTAGGACCTCAAAGGTAGTAATCTCTGGATTGCTACCAGTGCCACGAGCAAATAAGTTTAGAGAGAGTAAGATAGATAAGCTAAATACGTGGCTTGAGCAGCGGTGCAAGGGAGAGGGATTTAAATTCTTGAGGCATTGGAACCAGTTCTTGGGGAGGAGTGACCTGTACCAAGGGGACGGTCTACACCTGAACTGTGAGGGAGCCGATGTCCTCGGGGTAATATTTTCTAGGGCGGTTCGGGAGGATTTAAACTAATTTGGCAGGGGGATGGGAACCTAGGTAGTGGAAAAGAGGGAAGTCATATGAAGTCAGAAATAGATGGTAGAAAGGTGAGAAGCAATAAGCAAAGGAGAGAAACACAAGGGGCCAAACTAATTCATAATGAGAGTGTGAAAAAAGCAAGCCTGAAGGCTTTGTATCTTAATGCTAGAAGCATTAGGAACAAGGTGGATGAATTAGTTGTGGAAATAGAGGTAAACAAGTATGATTTGATTGGGATTACAGAAACGTGGCTGCAGGGTGGGCAAGGCTGGGAACTTAACATCCAGGGATATACAATATTTAGGAAGGATCGGCAAAAAGGTAGGGGAGGTGGGGTAGCATTGCTGGTAAAGGAGGGGATTAATGCAATGGAAAGGAAGGATATTAACTCGGATGAAACGGAATCTGTATGGGTAGAAATGAGAAATAGCAAGGGGAGGAAAACGTTAGTGGGTGTGATATATAGGCCTCCAAATAGTAATATGGAGGTGAGGGAAGGCATAAAAAGGGAAATTAGAGAAGCGTGCGATAAGAGCACAGCTGTCATCATGGGTGACTTTAATTTACATATTGATTGGACTACCCAAATTAGTAAAAATTCTGAGGAGGAGGAATTCCTGGAATGTTTTCGGGACGGTTATCTGGACCAATATGTCGAGGAGCCGACTCGAGATCAGGCCATTTTAGACTGGGTATTGTGCAATGAGAAGGGACTTATCAGCAATCTTCTTGTACGAGGCCCCTTGGGTCAGAGCGATCATAATATGATCGAGCTCTCAGTCGAGATGGAGAGTGAGGAAATTGAATCAGAGACTAAGGTCCAGAACTTAAATAAAGGGAATTACGAGGGTATGAGACGGGAATTGGGTAAGATTGATTGGGTGGTGTTTCTGGGGGGATTGACAGTGGATAGACAATGGCAAGCATTCAAAGATAGAATGGAAGAATTCCAGAACATGTTTATACCAGTTTGGCATAAAAATAAACCTAAAAAGGTGACTCAACCGTGGATAACGAGGGAAATTAGGGACAGCATAAAATCAAAAAAAAGGGCATATCAACTGGCAAAAAAAAGCACCAGACCGGAAGATTGGGGGCAGTACAGGATACAGCAAAAGAGGACAAAGGGATTAATCAGGAAGGGGAAAATAGAATACGAAAGTAAACTTGCAGCAAACATAAAGACAGACTGCAAAAGCTTTTATCGGTATATCAGGAGGAAAAGACTGGTAAAATCCCAAGTCAGTCCCTTGCAGTCCGATTCGGGAGAATATATAATGGAGAATAAGGAAATGGCAGACCAATTAAACTCATACTTTGGTTCTGTATTCACAAAGGAGGACACAAATAACCTCCCAGGAATATCGGCAAACATAGGGACTAATGAGAGGGAGGAGCTGACAGAAATTAGTATCTCTAGGGATATGGTGTTGGGTAAGTTGAGGGGACTGAAGGCCGACAAATCCCCGGGGCCTGATAAACTACATCCTAGGGTACTTAAGGAGGTGGCCCTGGAGATAGCAGATGCTCTAAGGATCATCTTCCGGAACTCCATTGACTCGGGAACAGTACCCGTGGATTGGAGGGTAGCTAATGTTACCCCAATATTTAAAAAGGGGGGTAGAGAGAAAGCAGGGAATTATAGACCAGTAAGCCTTACATCGGTTGTGGGCAAAATGCTAGAGTCCATTATTAAGGATAAAATAGCGGAGCACTTGACAAATGGGGAAAGGATCGGACAGAGTCAACATGGATTTACAAAGGGTAAATCGTGTTTGACTAATCTGCTGGAATTTTTTGAGGAAGTAACTGGTAAAATAGATGGGGGAGAGCCAGTGGATGTGGTGTACCTTGACTTCCAGAAAGCCTTCGATAAGGTTCCACACAAAAGATTATCATGCAAAATTAAGGCTCATGGAATTGGGGGCAAAGTATTAACGTGGATAGAGAACTGGCTGGCGGATAGAAAACAGAGAGTTGGAATAAACGGCTCGTTTTCGGAGTGGCAGGCAGTGACCAGCGGGGTGCCGCAAGGATCTGTCCTGGGACCCCAGCTGTTCACAATATATATAAATGATCTGGATCAGGGAATTGGATGCAATATTTCCAAATTCGCTGACGACACTAAACTAGGAGGAGGGGTGGGCTCTGATGAGGATGTCAGGAGACTACAGTGCGATTTGGACAGGTTGGGGGAATGGGCGGATACGTGGCAGATGCACTATAATGTGGATAAATGCGAGGTTATCCACTTTGGGGGTAAAAGCAGGAGGGTAGATTATTATCTAAATGGCAATAGATTGGGAGATGGGGAAGTGCAGAGGGACCTGGGTGTTCTTGTGCACCAGTCACTGAAGGAGAGCATGCAGGTGCAACAGGCGATTAAGAAGGCAAATGGTATGTTGGCCTTCATATCAAGGGGGTTCGAGTATAGGAATAGGGATACCTTACTACAGCTGTACAGGTGCTGGTGAGACCGCATCTGGAGTATTGTGTACAGTTTTGGTCGCCCCATCTGCGGAAGGATGTTCTTGCCATGGAAAGAGTGCAACGGCGATTCACCAGGCTGATACCTGGAATGGCGGGAATGACCTACGAAGAGAGATTAAATAGTTTGGGCTTGTACTCACTGGAGTTTAGAAGATTGAGAGGGGATCTCATCGAAACATATAAAATTATGGCAGGCCTGGACAGGCTGAATTCAGAGAGAATGTTTCCAATGGCCGGGGAGCACAGAACCAGGGGCCACAGTCTAAAAATAGCGGGCAAATCATTTAAAACAGAGATGAGGAAGAATTTCTTCACTCAAAGAGTGGTGAGCCTGTGGAATTCCCTGCCACAGAGGGCTGTGAAGGCTAATTCAATAAATATTTTCAAGAGAGAATTGGATATATTTCTGAAGGCTAAGGGGATTAAGGGTTATGGAGAAAAGGCGGGGACGGGGTACTGAACTGGTAAGATCAGCTATGATCTCAGACGAAGATCAGCCATGATCTCATTGAATGGCGGAGCAGGCTCGAAGGGCCGAATGGCCTACTCCTGTTCCTATCTCTATGTTTCTATGTTTCTATGTTTCTTCCCAGGCCGGTACAAGATCTCGTAATTGTAGGTGGAAAGTTCGATTCTCCACCTCAAGATCTTGTCATTTTTGATTTTGCCCCTCTGCTCGTTGTTGAACATAAAAGCAACTGAACGCTGGTCAGTGAGCAGGGTAAATCGTTTTCCGGCCAGGTAGTGCCTCCAATGACGCACAGCCTCCACGATAGCCTGGGCCTCCTTCTCGACCGCGGAGTGTCTGGTCTCCGGGCCCTGGAGGGTTCGTGAGAAGAATGCCACAGGTCTCCCCGCCTGATTAAGGGTGGCGGCCAGAGCGAAGTCGGACGCATCGCTTTCCACCTGGAAGGGGATGGATTTGTCCACTGCGTGCATGGTGGCTTTGGCAATGTCTTCCTTGATACGGTGGAAGGCTAAGCGGGCCTCTGCCGTCACGGGAAAAGAGGTGGACTTGATCAGCGGACGGGCTTTGTCTGCATAGTAGGGGACCCACTGAGCGTAGTAGGAAAAAAACCCTAGGCACCTCTTCAGAGCTTTTAGGCAGTGGGGCAGTGGGAGTTCCATAAGGGGACGCATCCGGTCCGGGTCGGGACCGATGACCCCGTGTTCCACAACACAGCCAAGGATGGCGAGGCGGTCTGTGCGGAATATGCACTTCTCCTTGTTATATGTCAGGTTCAGGAGTTGGGCGGTGCGGAGGAATTTCTCGAGGTTTGCGTCATGGTCCTGCAAGTCATGGCCGCAGATGGTCACATTATCTAGGTAAGGGAAAGTGGCCTGCAGCTCGTTTTGATCGACCATCCAGTCCATCTCCCTTTGGAAGACGGAGACCCCATTGGTAACGCCGAAGGGAACCCTAAGGAAGTGATAGAGGCGGCCGTTTGCCTCAAAAGCAGTATACTGGCGGTCTTCAGGGCTGATGGGGAGCTGGTGGTACGCTGATTTCAGGTCAATGGTCGAAAAGACGCGGTACTGCGCGATCTGGTTGACCATGTCAGCTATGCGGGGGAGTGGGTAGGCGTCCAGCAGGGTGTAGCGGTTTATTGTTTGGCTGTAGTCGATGACCAGGCGTTGTTTCTCGCCGGTCTTAACGACCATAACCTGGGCTCGCCAGGGGCTGGAGCTGCCCTCAATAATCCCCTCCTTCAGGAGCTGTTCCACTTCGGTTTTGATGAAAACCCTGTCCCCGGCACTGTATCGCCTGCTCTTTGTGGCGATGGGCTTACAGTCGGGGGTGAGGTTAGCAAACAGTGCGGGGGGTGGGACTCTGAGTGTGGAGAGGTTGCATCTGGTGCGCGGCGGGCAATTTGGAGGCTGCTGGCTGCGGACTGTGAGTGGGGGGAGGGGGCCACCGTACGCCATCGTAATGCTTTTGAGGTGGCACTGGAAATCCAACCCCAGTAGAACGGCAGCGCAGAGGTCAGGCAGGACCAGGAGTTTAAAATTATTGAACACAGTCCCGTCTACTACTAGTGTCACCACACAGTAGCCGCCAATGTCCGCTGACTGGGACTCGGAGGCCATAGAAATCCGCTGGTGCGCAGGCAGGACTGGGAGAGAGCAACGCCACACTGTGTCGGGGTGGATGAAGCTCTCTGTGCTCCCGGAGTCAAAAAGGCAGTTTATTGCATGGCCGTTTACCTTAACGTCCATTTTGGACCGAGCTAGCTGGTGCGGTCTCGTTTGGTCCAGCGTCACAGAGGCCAGCGTGGGGGTCGGTCTGTCGCTGCGAGTATCAGATGGGGGGGGGTTGGCGGTCTGCTGCGTCCCGGCTGGTGTCCAAGATGGCGGCGTCCATGATTCCCATGTGACTGGAGTCGTCCAAGATGGCTGCTGCTGCGGTGGTTCGCACATGGCTGGGGAGGCCCAAGATGGCGGCCCACACGCGGCGCTGTTGGGGGTAGTTGGACCTGTGGCCCGCTACGAAGGCATCCCGGATCAGTTCCTCCGTGTACTTAGTGGGCGTTACCGCCTTACACCCACAGGCCCAGCCAAGCACGGACAGTGCTTGGAGGTATTCCTCAGTCGATTCCCCAGGTTGTTGCTTGCGACTCCCCAGAAGGTGCCTAGCGTATATTTCGTTCACAGGGCGCGTGTACTGGGTCTTGAGGAGCTGGAGGGCGGCTGTGTACGAGGTCGCGTCCCGGATGACTGAGTACACTCGGTGGTTCACCTTGGAGAACAGGACAGACAGTTTGTCCGCATCCGTTTCGACCGCAGTGGAGGCAGTCAGGAATGTCTCGAAGCACGTGAGCCAGTGAGCAAACTTGGTGGAAGCGTCCGCTTCCCGACTGTCCAGGCCCAGGCATGCTGGTGTGAGGATCTTCTCCATTATAAAAATTTTAGTTAATAAAATTGATGCGCCATCAATTACTCAAAAGACTGAGGTTGAGCGAGCAACAATCAGGCTTTTATTAACTAAAGAATGAAGGTCTTGTCTCGAGTGGTCGACCCGTCCAGAATACTAAGGGACTGGGAGGTAGTCACTTATATACCTGGAATAGTGGGAGGAGTCAGCCGAGGCATGTCCAGACCTGTACCTAGTGGAATACACATACAGACACAGACAGGTATAACAGTGGTTTACCACAACGCGCAAATGGCCAAAAGCTAAAAATGGAGGGACGCCTAACCTTCAATACTAGCAGCTTAAAGTGGGGCGTCTTCTTCCCCCATTCGCACATAGCGTTCTCTCCATTCTCCTGTGTTCTTGTGCCTCTGGAGGCGTTTGCCTCTTTTGCAATGCACGAATAGCAAAAATATCACAATTAAAACCTGACACACTACTAGGATGTGGGATGCTATTCTAATCCAGGCCGGGACCTCTATGTTAGTGAACAAGTCCCACCATGGTGGGATGACTATGTCCAATATGTCTTTTCCTATCTCTAAAGTCTTCTGCTCCAGTGTGTAAAAATGTTTCTGTGAAACTATAACGGCTTTTAAAATCTTGGTGAGGTGTTCGGGAAGAGGGGGAATGACATAACCAAAATGCGCGATGAATCGTTGCAAGTCCCTGAAATTCTCTTTGACAGTGAGGTGAACGGTGGAGGGTGCAGGAATGGGGACAATTCGTTGTTGTGCCACTTGAACCTCGGCCCTGGGTTTGAAACAGAAACTGCTATCACTGATCGAACACCACTCGTGTTGTCCGTAGCGGTAGTGAGGCGCTGCAGTGGTGACGCAGTATGTCCCACCCCCGATATATACTACCTGCGGGGGCACATGGTCCTCTGCCATTGCCTCCATGGTGCAATTTATCGGCTTCGCGCTAGCGGTTCTGAACCCGCACTGTGGTTTCAAAAAGGCATTCAAGTGCTGGGGACACAGGATGATGTGTGCTCCCCGGCTCCGACACCCCGAGAGGTCGATGCCTGTCATCGTACGCTCCCATCTGATGACGTAAGGCGGGACCACTGCGTAACGAATGTGTGCGCCCCCCTGAATGACTCCAATGTTCTCCACCCTGTATACCGGGGCGGGCTTTGCTGCGGGACCCAACACCGGCATTCTTACCACTATTCCCATGATAGTATGATTCGAACGTCCGCAGTCCACTGGGACTGGGTACGCTTCTGCAGCTAGTCTGAGCTGGCACGGGCTTAATGCATTCTCAAAAGGGTGGAGCGCTTGCAAGTGCTTGTTGCTGATCCAGGACGGGGCCAAACCCTGTTTTAAATCCTCAAGATTACTGTGGCCCTCGCCCAGTAACCACGCCCCGTATAGCACACAGGCCTCGTTTTGCGCAGCTTGATCGGACGCATTCCGATCCTCCTTAATGAGCGCATTTACCGTTCTCGCGTGTTTCTCCAGCTCAGCTATTATTTCCTTAAAGTGTAGTGTCATGGCCTGGTCTTCATGTAACTCAGAACCCACTACCTTATTTTCGTCTGTCAGTATGTTCCTTAACTGGGCTTTTAAACCGTTGATCTGTGTCTGCAGCTCCACGTTATCTAGAGCGTTGACGACAGATGTCCCAGTATTAAAAGCAGTGAATATGTCATTTACTGTACCCCTTCTTTGCCTCCCGACTCGATCCAAAACTTCTGGTGGTGTGGTGTATAATTTGTCTTTGTCGATGTCGGCAAAGTCAAACTCGTAAAACTGTCTAAACATTCGGGTTAACAGGACCTGGTATAATTGTTCCGTTTCTTTGGGACACCACTCCGGCAATCGTACCTCAGTGAGGTTTAAAATCACTGAGGCCACCGCGTAGTGTACCCCTTGGTACAGCACCTGACCGGTGGGTACCAATACTAAACCATTCCCGGGTCCCTTGGTGGTGGTTGGGCACCCTTCTTTCTGGGCTAGTGCTACCGGAAGCGTGGGCAGGGGCTTGCGTGGGCGGGTGATGAGTTCAGTGGCGTTTACCAGAATAGGGGAGTATGGGGCTCCGCACGCTCGAGTGCTGACATCCCATCTCATCCCCTTTCCTTCATCCTGCCACTGCCTCTGGAAGAAGATGGATATGCCCTTGGGGCAAACGCGTTTTGAACCCCACATACAGACATATATTCCTTCATCTGGTTCCCACCATTTGTCCCAACACACACGTAATTGTCCGTGAGTCCCCGTAATAGTCCGATGGGTATTATTACCCAGTCGCTCCCACTCGACCGTAGAGTTCTTCATGTCCTTTCCCAGCTTTCGCAGCCACCACCATCGCCTTAGTGGTACGTTCCCATTACACACCAGACAGATCCTCTTTCCCACGGTAACGCTGACTCTGGGTGCAAGGATCCTCACCCGAGGGCACGTTAACGAAGTCTCTTGGTAGGCAAAACCGAAATTGCTGGAGTATCCCGTAGAATTCGTCCCCAGCCAACCTGGCCATCTCCCCTGGTGGAAGTAGGTGGCGGTTTCCTCAACCTCTCACTCCCCTGTCCCATCCGTCGCGATGGGGACCGTGTCCCCGGAACACCCGAAGATGATGACGTCCTTGGTGCGGCCTCGGTAGGCCCACCCGCACCCGATCGCCACGAACACGATGAGAATCTTTTTCATCATATCCCAGGTTTCTGTAACCAATAAAATGATGTAGCCAGGCTCCCAATAGGTGCTGGCCTAATTAAATGGACGCGCGGGTTCCTGGACCCCGCTCCCAAACAAGCACACATACCGGGCAGACTTCAAAATTGTACTCTTAACATTTCTTAACACCGTAAACTTTATATTCCTTAAACTATCATCATAATTACCTAACTTAACTTATGTACAGCGCCGCCCTCCGCCAGGCGGCCTACTGAATTCCTGTGAGGGCTGCAGCGTGCCCCACCCTGCGGTGGGGCTGCACTGGCCTTCGGCTTTGATCCCCCGCAGCCTGTCGCTGTTGAACGGGAACCATGCCTTTCTGGGGCTGCTCTAAACCGAGGTTGGGAAGGATGGGGAGAATCTGGCCAAAACTTTCTGGGCTGGGGCGCTCGAGTCGACCTACGAGGGGCTGCTTTGGGTGAGGCTCCCGGGGCTGATGGACCGGGGGTTGGGACTGTCACCGTCACAGCCTGTGGTTCCACCACAGCTGCCGGCTCCAGCTCCCCTCCCTCAGGCTCTGCCCCCCCGGGGCCGGGATTTGTGGCTTCCGACTCCACCTCACCTGTCCCTACAGGTAGTGAGTCTCCGCCCCCATTCCCTACCTCCCCCAAGCTTGAGTCGAGGGCGGGATCGTCGTCCTCTGACTCTTCCTCCTCCGTGATTGGGTCTAAGGCGAGGTCGAGCTGTTCGGGCTCTTCCTCGTCCGAATCCCAAATTAGAGGGGAGACCTCCCACTCCGATGGGGTGGCCCCTCCCTTCACGCAGGCTACTGTTCCAGCCTGTGTGGTCTGTGACTCTGTTACAGGCTGAGGATTTTTGTTCTCAGACCTGGTCCCTTTTGTTGGCCCTTGTGCACCCGATTTAAACAGTTTACACTGGTTAATGTGAAACCATTTGGTACGTCGGGGCACCTTCACTGCATAAACCATGGGGCTGGCCTTGTCTACAATGCTGTAAGGCCCCATGTACAATGGTTCAAAACTCCCTACCCTGGCGTAGTTTTGGACCATGACCTGGTCTCCGACTACCCACTCTTGTTGCTTACGAGGTTCCAGTAACAGTCGATTTCCCTGGTGCTGTCTTCCCATGTTCCCAGCCGCCTGCCCATAAATCTGTTTCAGGCGCTCCAAAAGGGTTTGGACGAATTTGTCTCGCTTCACCTCTCGGAGCTGGCCCTCAGTGAGCACTGGGGCTAGTACATGGGTGGGTGTTCGCATGATCCTTCCAGTCATTAATTCGTGCGGGGAATACCCCGTACTTTTGGACTGGCTGGCTCGGATCCCCATGAGGACTAAAGGCAGGACCTCCACCCATTTCTGGGGCGAGCCCATTGTCTCTTTCCTCAGCTTTTCCTTGAGGGTCCGATTCATGCGTTCAACAATCCCGGATGACTGGGGATTGTATGCTACGTGCCACTTCCCCTCAATGCCCAAGAGCATGAGGGCGTTCTGCATTACTTGACCGGTGAACTGACTCCCCTGGTCGGACTCTACAAAACGGGGGAGTCCCCACCGTGAGAACACTTCCCGAATCAAGATCTTAGCAGTGCCCAGTGCCGTAGCTGTTCTGCACGGGAAAGCTTCTACCCATTTGGTGAACACATCTACCAGGACAAGGCAGTACTTATATCCTCCCTGGGCGGCGGGCAGGGGCCCTATGTAGTCGACCTGAATCGACTGCCATGGTCCCTCTACCCTCCTGATGTGCCTCATGGGCACCTTCCTTTTGTGGGGGTCTGGGTTGTTTGCAGCGCACACAAGACAGCTTGTGCAGAATTCGCGGACGTCGTCCCGAAGTCCCGGCCACCATCCCGCCTGCTCTACCCGCTGCCAGGTAACCTCAGGCCCGGGGTGTCCCGCCCCTGGACCCTCGTGGGCCAGTTGCAGGAATTCCCTCCGGTGCTGCTGCGGCACAACCCACTGCTCCTCTCGGAACAGCATGCCTTCTTTGACTGAGAGGGCTGCCGTACTGTACGGACCCTCTACCTGCTTGCCTTCTGTGATGGCTTTTAGGACTGTTTTTAGGGCGGGATCCAGGGTTTGGACGGTCTTTAGGTCTGGGGGCGGTGTCACCCCTGTGTTCCCTGGAATTCCCTCCCTGCCTTGGATCGCCGCCACGGGTCCGGGTCCATAGGGGTCCCAGAGAATGCCGTTGCGGGCACCCTCCCTGGCTAGCGCATCCGCCTGCTGGTTGCCCTGACTGCGGGGTTCTGTGGTGGAATGAGCCTTCACCTTATGGATGAACACCTCCCCTTCCTCTCCCACAGCTGCCAGGATCTTTTCCAGCAAGGGCTTAACTGTTAAAGGCCGCCCGTCCGCGGAGGTATATCCACGGCGGGACCAGATGGCGAGGTACTCCGTACACGAATTGCATGTGAACATGCTGTCTGAGCAAATCGTGTATGGGGTTGGGAAAATCTCGGGGTGGGTAACCACGTACGCCACCGCGGACAGTTCAGCCTGCTGTGCGCTCATAGTGCTGGGGAGCTTAATTGCCAGGGCAATGTTTGCCGCAGGGTCATAAACTCCACACCCTGTGAGTCGTTCGCCAGCAGATACCGTGCTAGAACCGTCTACGTAGATTTCGCGGCCTGTGGGGTGTATCCCGGCCCGTAAACCTATGTTGACCTCCCATACCCCTTCTACGGAACACCGATGGGCTGTTCCGGGATATACCATGTTGGCTGCGAGCTTTGGCTCACAGAGGCCTTTAACTTTGAGATCCATCTGGGAAAGGAGGAGGGTCCAGCGCGCAATCCGAGCGCTGCTTATGGTCCCATCCTTAATCCTTCCATCCAGAAGCATCTTTGTGGGGGTGTGATGGGTGAGGAGCGTGATGGGAGAGGTTCCTGTGAAGATCACTGATCTGTTCACAGCCCAATGCGTGGCCAGGAGATGCCGTTCGCAATTGGAGAAACTCCTCTCTACGTCCGTAAGCACCCTGGAGGAATAAACTACCGGTCTCAGCTTGCCGTGCCACTCCTGGAGCAACACGGCGCTCAGGCTGTCCTCACTAGCGGCTACCTCCAGGAAGAACTCCTCTCCCCCATCTATGGCCCCTAGGGCTGGCGCGGTCTGCAGATCTCTTTTCAACTTCTCAAATGCTGCCTGGCACCCCTCATCCCAAGACCACTCGACTCCCTTGTGTAAGAGTCGGAGTAGCGGGGCTGCTGTGGCAGCATAGTCCTCGATGAAATCTCTGCAGTACCCGGTCAATCCCAAAAAGGACCTTACACCCGTTACTGTGTTGGGGATCGGCAAATCTTGTACTGATTCCCTTCTGGCCTTATCTATGGCTCTTTCTCCAGCGCGGATGGCCAGACCCAGGAATTTGACTTCCTGCTGGCCGATCTGTGCTTTCTTTGGGTTTACTTTGAAACCCTTCCTTTCTAACAGCTCCAATAATTCGGCTAATAGTGGGCCGTGCTCCTCCCTTGTGTCCGTGAACAGGAGTAAGTCGTCCCCATACTGTACTATCTGGTTGGGCTGGCTAAATTCTTTTAAACTCCCCGCCGTGCATTGATGGAAAATGCTGGGGCTGTTGTGAAAACCCTGTGGCAAGCAGTTCCAAGTGTACTGTTGCCCTTTGAATGTAAAGGCAAACTTGTACTGATCCTCCCGCCACAGCGGAATGGACCAGAAACCGTTCGAGATATCCAGCACCGTGAACGTGGTCGCCGATGCTGGAATACTCCCTATTAGGTCTGCAACTGCTGCTACCGTGGGTGCGCAGGCTGGGATGTTACTATTGAGGACTCTGTAGTCCACCGTGGCTCTCCACGAATTGTCCGGCTTCTTTACCGGCCATAAGGGGGAGTTCACGTGAGTGGCTATTGGTCTCAATACGCCCTGCTGCACCAATGAAGATATTGCGGTCTCCATGTCGGGTTCTGCCTCCTTGGGGAAATTATACTGCTTTTGGGGTCGGATCATGGGGTCCCCGTCTATGCTGACTTCAAACCCAGTGACTCTCCCACAGTCGTGCTTGTGGGTGGCAAACGCGGTCAGATTTTCCGACACACACGCCTGCAAGTCCGTTGGGACGTTCGCTACCATGAGCTCGAGATCGTAACCTCCTGACGGCTTCATGGTGCACAGGGCCCCCTTTTCTTCCCTCCCTGGGATTACGACTACCTTACCTAAACCGCTCTCGGCTCCCCAGAGACAGTGATTTCTCAGGTCCACGAGGATCCCGTGTTCCACCAAGAAATCAGCCCCGAAGATGCCTTTTCCACCCCCCTCACTCCACTTCAATAGGATACACGTCCATGTGGTGTGGAGTGCTCCCAAATGAATGGAGAGTGGGATGGAGTACGCGCCAGCCTGTTCTCTGCCTGTGAAACCCGCTACTAAGAATGGAGCCTGGGTGAACAGAGGTGAGGCAAAAGGTCTAGCTGTGTGGATCACGGTACACCAAGCTCCCGTATCCAACAGGTAACTACCCTTTTCCCTTTCCACCTCCATTTCCACCACAGGTCTTCTCCAGGCGTCATAGCGGAGCGGACACAAGTAGACGGGCTGCGCAGGCGTCAGTCATTTAGGTGCTTCGGTTGGGGTCTCGGGAGCGATAGGGCTGTTGGCGACTGCTACCTTCCCCTGCGAGGTCATTAGAGACTGCATAGTCTCTAAAATTGACTCAACCGTAGCGGGATCCACAACCGCACCACCTCCTGTTGCTGGGGCAGGGGCTACGGTTGGGTTTTGGGCTGGTGCTGGGGCAACGGTCTGGGCTTGGGCTTGGGCTTGGGCTGGTGCTGGGGCAATGGTCTGGGCTTGGGCTTGGGCTGCGGGGAATCTCCCTCTATTATCCTTCCATGGATTTCTACAGTCCTTGCGCCAATGACCCTCCTTCCCACACCCGTAACAACTGCTTTTGGCTTGGGGAGGGCGATTCCCCTCCTGATGCCATTCCTTTTTAGCAGAAGCTGCAGGCCTTGCCTCATGTACCTTTCCTTTTAAAACAGGCGTTTTCCTACCCTTGTTGTTCCTGTAACTGATGGTGAGCTGATCAAGTACTAGTTCCTCCGTGGAGCGGGCGTTAGTGGGGTCAAACCATGCTTTGGCCTGCTCCCTCACTATTGGCAAGCAACCTGCTACCAGGCACCGGAGCCAATGAGCCCTTTGTTCATCATTTAGCGCGTTCCGTTCCGGTCCTCCCGGGCAGCTGCACCGATACACGGGCCACAACCTTCCGGCGAAAACCCGTGGGGGTTCTCCCTCTAGCTGCACTGTCTTTTCTAAACGGAGGAACGGAGTTCCGTCACCCTCTCCTATAATCTCCAGGATCTCGTCCCGTAACAACTCATATTCCCTGTGCCCTCTCTTGCTCTCGTCAGGGAGACACTGGAGGAGCGAGCTGTCCAGGGAGAACAGCAGCATCTTAGACTGTTCAGCCCCGTCGCAGTCATTAACTGCTGCGGTCTGCTCCACGTCCCTAAAATGGACGGAGGGATCTCCTGACTCGGAGAGTTTTGGGATGTGACTTATCATTGCCCTCAGCTGTTGTGCGCTGTGGGGCATTATGATCTGATTCACAAGGGGTCCGTCCTCGCCATTGTCTTCGTTCGGACCGAGCCTCCGGTGTCGAGTTGGACACATCGGCACCGGCCCCGACTCTACTATCTGGTGTTGCTCTACCTCAAGAACCTCTTCATCTACCGTCTCCGTTTCCTTCCCCGGAGTCCAAGACTCATCATAAGCAGGAGGCGCAGAGGGTTCGGGGGTTGGTTCCTGAACTATCTCTTGTGGAATCGGTCTTTTGGATTCCTTGGCTAGCAATAGCTGGCTCGCTGGTGGGTTTATGAGACACACCAACCCGTTTGCCTTGGCTAGGGCCGTTCTCAGGTCCTCTTGCTCCCGGCGGCAAGCGCTGTGGTCGGTGCTCTCAGATCTATCCTCCATGGCCATCTTATATGCTGCCCTGGCTCCCAGAAGTTTTTCCTCTTCGGTCTCTATTTGCTTAGCTAGACGGAAACACCTTTCTCTCATTCTACCTTCACAGGCCTTGGCTTCAATGACCTGACATTTTAAATACTCTACCCGGGTTTCGTGGCAGCGAGTTGTGGAGTGGCGTTCCTGATTCAGCGCGTTAAGCGATTCAATCAGTTTTTGACCTCCCGCAACCTTTTCCTCTACGTCTGTAAGCAACCCTTTGATCTGGGCTGTTTGTGCTGCAACGACTTGGTCCAAAAGCTGGACTTGCTTCTTGTAGCACATCAGCCAGACCGCCTTTTCTACAGATTTCTTATGCTCTTTACCCTCTGTCCACTTGATGGCTGCGTCTAGCGGGCGCCTATCCCTTAATAGGTCAGATATCCATTGTTTTGTGAGGTTGACTTTTCCAAAAACATAATCTGCTATTCTTTCATCCATCACATTTCGTTTATTCAGACCTTGATCTAACACACTACTTTCCTGCTGCCAAGGTCCTGCCGCGGTCGCCATTTCTGTAGGGGGTTTCTCTTGCTCGTTCTGGTCTCCTGCCAGGCTTTGTGCAATAATTACCCTTGAGTGGTTCGACCCACTCTCCCCTACGGTTCTAGACCTTGGACTTAGATGCAGAGAACTGTAGTGCAGAGAAAGGACTCAATAGACCAGGTTGAATAGCACGAAATGGATGCTTTTATTTTTAAACAGTTTGAAGCATTACAAAATACATGTCATAGGCACAGATTAAAGTAACTACAATCATGCACAAATTTATGAACTTGACTCTATGGAAATGGGGAACACACGGCACGTCGTAAAAGGGGAAACACATTACAATTTAACCTTACTCCCTCCCCTAATACCTAAACTAAGTTTCGACTTGAGGAACTCGGGATCATGCTCACCACTATCAGAATCGCAAAAGGAGGGGTTCGCAGCCTTTCTGGCACAGCTTTCCGTCGTCACGTGGATTTGGAAACTTCTGGCGCAGCTTGTTTTTCTCTCTCTCTCAGGCGATGAGGCAGTGGACACAGCCTCGATGAGCGCTCGTCATGGCTGAAATCCACCAAGTCTGTTGTGGATTTGGGTTCATGGAACAGTCCCTGCCACCAATGTGATATTGAAGAAATGGATGCACGTGTCGAGGCCTTGCCTGGCTAGGCTCGGAATGTCCTTTTTTTTATCCGACCTGGATCGTCGGTTTTCCCGAGGGTGTCTTCTCCTTCGGCCTGGGTCGTCGATGATCTCCCGACAACAGCACCCGGACCACCCTCGTCGTCTTCCCGTCGTGGCCGAGCCTTGTCTGGCTGAACACCGACCACGTTGTCTTTTCCCGAAGTTGTCCGTCTGAAGCGTCTTTATCGATTCCGAAGCTACCGAGGTGGAAGAGAGGGCAGGGCAGGGGCTGATGGACTTTTCAAAATCCATATTTATACCCTTTTGGGCCAGCCTTACCTCCCGCCAGATCATAGTCCAGTCTTTGTAATATTTTGGCGGGCAGAAATCTCTGCAGGGGCGCTTTGTCTTGTAACGGGAGCCGGTGATAACTTAACTGGCCTTCCTGGCCGATAATGTCTTTTAATGTCTTTTACATTGTCACCGTGACTCGGTTCGCATATTGATCGGTCTGGAGATTTCCCTTGATGGCTGTTAAACGGTTTCTCCTTTGTACATTAAATGGGTTTAAGTGTTCATGTATTGTCCGCCCATACCTTGATGGGCCCCATCCTGTTTGCCTGAAACTGTCCTGTACTTAGAATCCATTGAATATGTATGCTGTTTCCCTGAGTTTCGGTTTCCCGATACTGGCTTTTGCGGGCTTACTGTCTTCAATCCACAAGCCTGTCTGGCTTGCAGTAACAGAAATCAAATGGTCCAGAAACTGATCACGAGGCCCGGCGGCCATTTTGTATGCCCTTTTATCAAAGGTTTTTCTGTGCAAGCTTACTTTGGTCAATAAACTGTCTTATTTTATCCTGTTTTCTTGCGTGATTATTGCTGAAAATTTCGAATCTTACAGCGGGAGTGCGCTGGAAGGATTTTCAGCCCCAAAGGTTGTTACGGATTACATTCTGCCTCAGACAAGTCCTACTCTTGACAACGTGACTCCAGCTGCTGTCTCGAGTGGGGTTCCACATACCCTCAACATCTCCCATGGTCATCAGTTTTCCTGCAGGATCAGCTGCTTCACCCCAGCCCACCAAATGTTGACTCTCTGCTGGAGCGGCCCATGACCTACATTTAGGGTCGCCAGCTCACATTGGACGTATTCTTGGAGGTTTCATCACATGACATCTGGCCTCTAACCAGCCCGTCTGCCCAGTCAAACAGACTTTTTCTCCCATCTACAAAATTTTTCTATAATTAATAGACAAAAGTACAAAGGGACCTGGGTGCCCTTGTACACCGGTCACTGAAAGCAAACATGCAAGAGCAGCAAGCAGTTAGGATAGCAAATGATAGGTTGGCCTTCATTGCAAGAGGATTTGAGTACAGGAGCAAGGATGCCTTACTACAGTTATACAGGGCCATGTTGAGACCACACCTGGAGTACTGTGTGCAGTTTTGGTCTCCTTACCTAAGAAAGGATAGAAACATAGAAACATAGAAGTTGGAGCAGGAGTAGGCCATTTGGCCCTTCGAGCCTGCTCCGCCATTCAATGAGATCATGGCTGATCATCCAGATTCAGTACCCTGTTCCTGCCTTCTCCCCATATCCCTTGATCCCTTTAGCCTTAAGAAATATATCCAACTCCTTCTTGAATATATTTAATGAACTGGCCTCCACCGCCCTCTGTGGCAGAGAATTCCACAGGTTCACCACTCTCTGGGTGAAGAAATTCCTCCTCATTTCAGTCCTAAATGGCTTACCCCTTATCCTTAGACTATGACCCTTGGTTCTGGACTCCCCGACCATCAGAAACATCCTTCCTGCATCTAGTCTGTCCAGGCCTGACAGAATTTTATAGGTTTCGATGAGATCCCCTCTCATTCTTCTAAACTCCAGTGAGTATAAGCCCAATCGACACAATCTCTCCTCATACGTCATTCCTGCCATCCCAGGTATCAGCCTGGTGAATCTTCGCTGCACTCCTTCCATGGCAAGCACGTCCTTCCTCAGATAAGGCGACCAAAACTGCACACAATACTCAAGGTGCGGTCTCACCAAGGCCCTGTACAACTGTAGCAAGACATCCTTGTTCCTGTACTCGAACCCTCTTGCTACGAAGGCCAACATACCATTTGCCTTCTTAACCGCATGCTTACCTTCAGCGACTGGTGCACAAGAACACCCAGGTCTCTTTGCACTTCCCCTTCTCCCAATCTATTGCCATTCAAAAAATAATCTGCCTTCCTGTTTTTGCCACCAAAGTGGATAACTTCACATTTATCCACATTATAGTACATTTGCCATGTTTTTGCCCAATCACCCAACCTGTCCAAATCGTACTGGAGTTTCACGACATCCTCCTCACAGCATACCCTCCCACCCAGCTTTGTGTCGTCTGCAAATTTGGAGATATTACATCCAATTCCCTCGTCCAGATCATTAATATATATTGTATATATTGGATATACTTGCCGTAGAGGGAGTGCATCGAAGGTTCACCAGACTGATTCCTGGGATGGCAGGACTGTCGTATGAGGAGAGATTGGGTCGACTAGGCCTGTATTCACTAGAGTTTAGAAGAATGAGAGGGGATCTCATTGAAACGTATAAAATTCTGACAGGGCTAGACAGATTGGATGCAGGAAGGATATTTCCCCTGGCTGGGGGGTCTAGAACGAGGGCTCACAGTCTCAGGATACGGGATAGGACATTTAGGACTGAGATGAGGAGAAATTTCTTCACTCAGAGGGTGGTGAACCTGTGGAATTCTCTACCACAGAAGGCTGTGGAGGCTAATCACTGCATATATTTAAGAAGGAGATAGATAGATTTCTAGACGCAAAAGGCATCAAAGAGTATGGGGAGAGAGCTGGAATATGGTATTGAGATAGAGGATCAGCCATGATCATATTGAATGGCGGAGCAGGCTTGAAGGGCCGAATGGCCTACTCCTGCTCCTATTTTTCTATGTTTCTATGTTCAAAGAAAATGAAAAAAACACAATTTTTTTAATGCCCCTTTAATTTTTCTCCCAGGTCGCTTATAGCAGTGGCCAGGAGATTAATCTTTAAATCCTGGTTGGCAACCCTACCTACATTCCATTTAGACTACAAAGGCAGGCAGTGACATAGGTAGGAAGGGGAATGAGGTCCTGCATCAAGAATTTAGGGAGCTAGGTAACAGATTAAAGAGCAGGACCTCAAAGGTTGTAATCTCTGGATTACTCCCAGTGCCACGTGCTAGTGAGTATAGGAATAGGAGGATAGAGCAGATAAATGCGTGGCTAAAGAGTTGGTGTAGGAGGGAGGGTTTTACTTTCCTGGATCACTGGGCCTGCTTCTGGGAAAGGTGGGACTTGTACAAGTCGGACGGGTTGCACCTGAACCAGAGCGGGACAAATATCCTTGCGGGGAGGTTTGCTAGCACTGTTGGGGGGGGTTTAAATTAACTTGGCAGGGGGATGGGATACAGAGGGGAGCTGAAATAGGGGGTGATGTGCTGCCAATTATAGAGAAAAAAACAAGTCAGCTTGGTAGACAGGGCAAATATATAAGGGCAAGGCTGGATGGCATCTATGCAAATAAGGTGGATGAACTGAAGGTGTTGATAAACACATGGGAGTATGATATTGTTGCTATCACGGAGACATGGTTGAGGGAGGGGCAAGACTGGCAGCTCAATATTCCGGGGTACAGAATCTTCAGGCGAGACAGAGGGGGAGGTGTAAGAGGAGGTGGTGTCGCAATATTAATTAAGGAGTCAATTACTGCAGTAAGGAGGGATGATATATTAGCAGGTTCCTCTAATGAGGCCATATGGGTGGAGCTTAAAAACAAAAAGGGGGCAAGCACTTTGCTGGGAGTGTACTATAGGCCTCCAAACAGTCAGGGGGAGATAGAGGAACAGATATGTAGGCAAATCTCAGAGAAATGTGCAAATAATAGGGTAATAATAATGGGGGATTTCAACTTCCCCAATATTAACTGGGATAGTCAGAGTGTGAAAGGCTCAGAGGGTGTAGAATTCTTAAAGTGCATCCAGGAGAGCTTTTTGAGCCAGCATGTGGAAAGTCCTACAAGAGAGGGGGCGGTACTGGACCTAATTCTAGGGAATGTGGCCGGCCAAGTGGAAAAAGTGTTAGTAGGTGAGCACTTTGGTGACAGTGACCATAATATGGTGAGATTAAAGGTGGTCATGGAAAAGGACGGGGATGGGCTGGAAATAAAGGTTCTAAATTGGGGGAAGGCCGATTTTAATAGGATAAGGCAGGATCTGGCCAAAATGGACTGGGATCAGCTACTTGTAGGAAAATCCGCATCGGAGCAATGGGAGGCTTTCAGAAGGGAGATTGAGATCATACAATGGCAACATGTTCCCGTAAAGGTCAAGGGTGGTTCCAAAAACCACAGGGAACCTTGGATGTCAGGGGATATACGAGAATGGATTAGGAAAAAAAGGAGGGCTTTTGGCAGATACAAAAGGCTAAAGACGGAGGAAGCCCTAGAGGAGTACAAAAAGTGCAGGGGGATACTTAAAAAAGAAATTAGGAGATCAAGGAGGGGCCATGAAATAACACTGGCGAGCAAAATAAAGGAAAATCCTCAGATGTTTTATAAGTATATTAGGGGTAAGAGGATAACTAGGCAAAAAATAGGGCCCATTAGGGACAAAAGTGGCAATCTGTGTGTGGGGCCGGAAGATGTAGGAGGGGTTCTAAATGAATTTTTTGCATCTGTTTTCACTATGGAGAAGGACGATGTAGACATAGAAATAGGGCGGGGGGACTGTGATATGCTCGAACATATTAACATCGAGAGGGAGGAGGTATTGGCGGTTTTAGCAGGCCTAAAAATGGATAAATCCCCAGGCCCGGACGAAATGTATCCCAGGCTGCTGTGTGAGGCAAAGGAAGAGATTGCGGGGGCTCTAACACATATATTCAGGACCTCTCTGGCCACAGGGGATGTGCCAGAGGACTGGAGAACCGCTAATGTAGTACCATTATTCAAGAAGGGAAGTAGGGAAAAACCGGGGAACTACAGGCCAGTGAGCCTAACATCAGTGGTAGGAAAATTATTGGAAAAAATTCTGAGGGACAAAATTAGTCTCCACTTGGAGAGGCAAGGATTAATCAGGGATAGTCAACATGGCTTTGTCAAGGGAAGATCATGTCTGACTAATTTGATTGAATTTTTTGAGGGGGTGACTAGGCGTGTGGATGAGGGTAACGCAGTGGATGTGGTATACATGGATTTCAGTAAGGCCTTCGATAAAGTCCCGCACAGGAGACTGGTCAAGAAGGTAAGAGCCCATGGAATCCAGGGGGCCTTGGCACATTGGATACAAAACTGGCTTAGTGGCAGAAGGCAGAGGGTGATGGTCGAAGGTTGTTTTTGTGACTGGAAGCCTGTGGCCAGTGGGGTACCACAGGGATCGGTGCTGGGTCCCTTGCTGTTTGTGGTCTACATTAATGACTTGGATATGAATGTAAAAGGTATGATCAGTAAGTTCGCGGATGATACAAAAATTGATAGGGTGGTAAATAGCGAGGAGGTAAATAGCCAGTCCAAAGATGTGCGGGTTAGGTTGATTGGCTATGGTAAATTGACCCTTAGTGTTAGGGGGATTAAATACGTGGGGTTACGGGGATAGGGTGGGATATGTGTTGGTGTAGGGGTTACGGGGATCGGGTGGGATATGTGTCGGTGCAGGCTCGATGGGCCGAAATGGCCTCTATCTGCACTGTGGGGTTTCTGTGATTTCTGTGATTCTGTGAGGGTAGCCTCAGTCTGCAGGACGATATAGATGGGTTGGTCAGATGGGCGGAACAGTGGCAAATGGAATTTAACCCGGAAAAGTGCGAGGTGATGCACTTTGGGGGGACTAACAAGGCAAGGGAATACACAATGAATGGTAAGACCCTAGGCAAGACGGAGGGTCAGAGGGATCTGGGTGTGCAAGTACACAGATCCCTGAAGGCGGCGGAACAGGTGGATAAGGTGGTAAAAAAGGCATATGGGATACTTGCCTTCATTAGCCGAGGCATAGAATATAAGAGCAAGGAGGTTATGATGAAGCTGTATAAAACACTGGTTAGGCCACAGCTGGAATACTGTGTGCAGTTCTGGTCGCCACACTACAGGAAGGATGTGAACGCTTTGGAGAGGGTGCAGAGGAGATTCACCAGGATGTTACCAGGGCTGGAGCGCTTCAGCTATGAAGAGAGACTGGGCAGATTGGGTTTGTTTTCCTTGGAGCAGAGGAGGCTGAGGGGGGACATGATTGAGGTGTACAAAATTATGAGGGGCATAGATAGGATGGATACTGAGGAGCTTTTTCCCTTAGTAGAAGGGTCAGTAACTAGGGGGCATAGATTCAAGGTAAAGGGCGGGAGGTTTAGAGGGGATTTGAGAAAGAACTTCTTCACCCAGAGGGTGGTTGGAGTCTGGAACTCACTGCCTGAAAGGGTTGTGGAGGCAGGAACCCTCACAACATTTAAAAAGCGTTTGGATGAGCACTTGAAATGCCATAGCATACAAGGCTACGGACCAAATGCTGGAATATGGGATTAGATTAGACAGGGCTTGATGGCCGGCGCGGACACGATGGGCCGAAGGGCCTCTATCCGTGCTGTATAACTCTATGACTCTAAGAGTAGGGCCCGCTACTGTGTTGCTGCTCGTGTCGAACAGCTGTCAACATCGACGGGCGAAATGTTAGATGCGAGATTCAGGACCATTGAAAGCGGCACAGATTGGAAGCTTGTGAAAATATAAGGAGCTGTGCTTATTTATAAGAATAGCCTGCATCCAATTAGCTCCCGTTTGTAAACCTCAGTGATTGAGTGTCACTCGTAACGAGAGCACTTGTTGCAGCCTGACAGGAGCCCATGGCATAAAAGATTGAGGGTGACGGTGACCTTGGCAACCACAGGCAGTGCTGCCCATACCCTGGTGTGAGGCTGGAGTCGAGGCTGCAGCAGCTGACATATCTCAGTAACAGCCTCCTTGGTGAAGCGAAGGTGCCTCATCCATTGCTCCTCAGTGACGTGGAGATAGGAGAAGTGCTCCCTGAAGACCCTCTGTGGAAGCAGATTCCATAGGAAATTTCAAAAAGCAATTGGACATGTACCTGAGGCAAGAGGACTAATTTGCAGGGTTATGGGGGGAAAAAACAGGGGTGCGGGACTAAATTGAACATCTCTTCCAAAGAGCCGGCACAGGCACGACGGGCCGAATGGCCTCCCTCTGTGCTGTAATATTCTATGATTCTATGATCTGGTCTCCTGCTGAATGCCCACCTCCTCCTCCTCCCTCTCCTGGCAGCTTGTCCTGCTCTGTGGTATCTTCCTTCTTGGTCCCAATCGCGCTCTATTCCCAAAGGCAGCCCCAGCAGACTATTCATGTCTGGAGCCAGATAATTTGTGAAGAAAACAACAAAAGCAGTCAGATCTCTCTTGGTGCAGACAAATTGAACTTTGAACAGTGGTGGAACTCAGCAGAAAAGCTCCTGGAAGTCAAACAGAAACCAGAAGTAGTGAACCAGCAACAAACCTGTAAGTACTGCATGACACCTTTAAAAAGTGCTGGCGAGGGGGCATTCACGCCGGCTAGCATCATGTTTTTGCGAGCGAGGTCGGCGTACGGGAGCCCGATGCACTGGGCTGGTCCAAAATGGCAAGCTCATCCTGCAAGCATCGCCATGGGACCATCATCTAATTAATTTTCTGCCTCATTTACATTCTGCCGGCGTGTGCTCCTCTCTCGAGCGCTACCTCCTGCACCAAGATGGCGTGCGCATCTTAGACACCATTTTGGGTCCTTAGGCGGCTGCGTAGCATCTGAACAGCTGCCCAATTTCTAGGGCAGTGTGAGTGAGTTTGGCTGCATTTATGGTGATAAGCTTGAGTTGCACAAATTAATTTATTTCCCACAAGCTGATGAAGGTGGCTTTATTACACTTCTCCCTCCTTTATTGAAGAAGTTAATCATTACAAATAATCATTGTACATGACTTGTATGGTATACACAACTCTTGGTATACATTTCTCAAATGGAACCCATTTTACGTTTCCAAATTCTACTATAGAATTCTGTAATACAAACAAAAGATATGAACTTATTTTCCATATTTACAGATTAAACTTAATCATTGGTTTTCTGTTTCGAAGAGGATACATTCTTTCTTGAACAGAACTTTCAGATCTTATTGTAAGACTTTGACTCACTCTAGACTGAGCCTGCGGATAATTTTTCTCCAAGGGCTGGCCTTGATCTACATTTGGACTCTCTACACTTTCAGACTGTTTGTCTGCCTGACTCGGGCTCAGACTTAAATTCTGACTTTGTCTTGGACTTGTTTCTGGTATGTCTGATGTAGGATTTGCTGCTGGTACTCTACTTGTAATAAGACTATCTGACTCATCAGAATAAATTGAATCATCCCAGCTTTCAACTCCTTCCACATCTGTCGGTAAGATATGATCAATGTGAACAAACCTAACCTTTCCATGATCAAACATGACCAAGTATGTGCGAGGGCCACATATCTTCACTACTCTTCCTGGTAACCACTTTAACCATTTATGGTGATGGTTCTTCACTCTAACCTTCTGGTTCAACTTCACACTTCTCTCTCTAACTCTACTTTTATCATGGCTCTCTTTCTGCCTTGATTGATTCTCTTCTACCGACTGTGCCAAGTTTGGCTTTAACAATGAGAACCTGGTTCATGGATGTCATTTGAGAAATAACTCTATTGGTTTTCTACCAGTAGTGGTATGAGGAGTATGCCGATAGGTAATCAGAAAATTTGCCAGTTTGTGGTCCAATGACAACTGACGTTTCTTTGGATTTGGATCCAACATCTGCTTGATGAGGGCACATTTGACAATTTGTACTGTGTGAACTCTTCTGAACAACATTGCGGCCCATTATCAGACACAGTTTCTTCTAGGAGGCTGTATGAAGAAAACAATCTTCGTAAATTGTCTAGTGTTTTGCTTGTTGTTATTATCCGCATCGGAAACGCCTCTACCCACTTTGAGTGACTATCTATCACTACGAACAATTGCTGCCCTTCTAGCTCAGCAAAATCTACATGTATCCTTTGCCACACTCTGGGAGGCTATTTCCATGGCTGTAATGGTACTGATGGTGGTTTCTTGCTCACCGATTGACATGTTGTACACTGACTGACTATGTACTCTATCTCTTTATCTAAACCTGGCCACCATAAGTAACTGCATGCAAAGCTCTTGGTCAACCACATTCCCAGGTGCTGGTTATGAAGATCTCCTAACAATTTAGACCTGAACCTATTTGGGATAACCACTCTTCCTCCCCACATGATAAAATCTTTATCCACTGACAATTCGTCCCTACGAACGAAGTATGGATGGATATCTTCCTCTGATACCTGGTTTGGCCATCCATTTGCTATGTAATCTTACACCTTTAACATAATCGGGTCACATTTGGTTGCCCTACTAATCTCATCAGCTGTGACTGGCAGCTCATCAATGTCTGAGAACTAGAACACTTCTTCCTTATTGGGTGTTGATGCGCTATCAATTACTCATAAAAGACTGAGAGTTAGAAGAGTAACTAAAGGCTTTTATTAACAACAGAATGGAGGTCTGCCTCGAGTGGTCGACCGGTCCAGGATACCAAGGGCTGGGGAGCAGTCACCTTTATACTAGGACCTGTGGGAGGAGCCAGCCGAGGCATGTCCAGGCATGTACACAGTGGAATACAAACAGGACAAACAGGAATACAAACAGTGGTTTACCACATTCACCCCTTGTTTAAAATTGAGTCCGGCGGGGTGAAGTGTATTAAAAGTTAGTGTATTGGAGTCTCTCCGGAGGTCTTGTCTGCCGCTGTGATCGGCGTGGCGACGGCAGGGGTAGTGAAGCTTCCGGCGTCGAGTCCAGCGTAGGCTGTGGCACAGGCGTGTCGTCCTCGTAGATGTCGAGCGGGTCGCGGGGCCCAGGCCTGCCGTCTGCTGGGGCTGGATATCGGATCGTGGGGGAGGGTGGTAGTGGGTAGTGGGTTACTGTGGTCCCCGAGGGTGCAAGGTCTCTTATGGAGACTGTGTCCTCCCGCCCGTCCGGGTATGCGATGTAAGCATACTGGGGGTTGGCGTGGAGGAGGTCGACCCTCTCGACCAGGGGGTCCGTTTTATGGGTCCTCACGTGTCTTCTCAGTAGGACCGGCCCTGGGGACGTCAGCCATGGCGGTAGCGATGTCCCTGATGTGGACTTCCTTGGGAAGACAAACATTTTCTCATGAGGGGTGGCGTTAGTGGCAGTGCAGAGCAGTGACCGAATAGAGTGGAGCGCATCGGGGAGCACATCCTGCCAGCGGGAGGTTGGAAGGCCCCTAGACTTTAAGGCTAGCAGGACGGCCTTCCAAACTGTCGCATTTTCTCTTTCCACCTGTCCGTTCCCCCGGGGGTTGTAACTGGTGGTCCTGCTTGTGGCAATACCCCTAGTTAGCAGGTACTGACGGAGTTCGTCGCTCATAAACGATGAGCCCCGGTCGCTATGGATATAGCTGGGGAAGCCGAACAGGGTGAAGAGGTTGTTCAGACATTTAATGACCGTGGCACTGGTCATGTCCGGGCAGGGGAAGGCGAACGGGAAACGGGAGTACTCATCAATAATATTGAGGAAGTACACATTGCGGTCGGAGGAGGGGAGAGGCCCTTTAAAATCAACGCTCAGGCGCTCGAAGGGGCGAGTGGCTTTTATCAGGTGGGCCCTGTCTGGTCTATAAAAGTGTGGTTTGCACTCAGCGCAGACTTGGCAGTTCCTGGTCATGGTCCTGACCTCCTCAATAGAGTAAGGCAGGTTGCGGGCCTTGATGAGGTGGAAGAACCTGGTGACCCCCGGGTGGCAGAGGTCATTGTGGAGGACCCGTGGTCTATCGATCTGCGCGCTGGCGCAGGTGCCACGCGATAGCGCATCCGGGGGTTCATTTAGCTTCCCGGGCCGGTACAAGATCTCGCAGTTGTAGGTGGAAAGTTCGATTCTCCACCTCAAGATCTTGTCATTTTTGATTTTGCCCCTCTGCTTGTTGTTAAACATAAAAGCAACTGAACGCTGGTCAGTGAGCAGGGTAAATCGTTTTCCGGCCAGGTAGTGCCTCCAATGACGCACAGCCTCCACAATCGCCTGGGCCTCCTTCTCAACAGTGGAGTGTCTGGTCTCCGGGCCTTGGAGGGTTCGTGAAAAGAAGGCCACGGGTCTCCCCGCCTGATTGAGGGTAGCGGCCAGGGCAAAGTCGGACGCGTCGCTTTCCACCTGGAAGGGGA